>NW_024609883.1:107273090-108473090 GCF_016920785.2 Ixodes scapularis | reverse complement strand
TCATCATTTATTTTCCTTGAGGGCCCGTGGGGCATTATACAAGGGGGTGGCAATAGAACAAAAACAAATAGAACAGAACGTGCCCATCATCACATAAAATGGCAGAGTTACAAATAAAGCACCACGCTGTACAACGACAAAAAAAAAAAAAAAAAAAAAAAACGTGGTGGGATTTTTGAAGATATAAATCTGCGACGGGAACGCCACGGAAACCGAAACCGTTATGAAATGTGATACGCGCTTCAGAGGACAATCTGTAAGAAGAGCGGCGAATTGAGAAGAAAGAACAACGTTCTAAAGGCACCCCAACGGGAATCGGACCCAGAACCCGACGATATTGTGAGATCAACATTCTATACTACTGTATGCCAGTTAGCTAGAGAGCTGTTTTTGTCTGTACTACAGCGGTATGTACTAACTGTTCGAACAGTTTATGGGAAGAAAGAAGGGTCCAGGACGTCATCACCATCATCATCATCATCATCATCATCATCATTTAGTTTCCTCGAGGGCCCGTGGGGCATTATACAAGGGGGTGGCAATAGAACAAAAACAAATAGAACAGAACGTGCCCATCATCACATAAAATGGCAGAGTTACAAATAAAGCACCACGCTGTACAACGACAAAAAAAAAAAAAAAAAAAAAACGTGGTGGGATTTTTGAAGATATAAATCTGCGACGGGAACGCCACGGAAACCGAAACCGTTATGAAATGTGATACGCGCTTCAGAGGACAATCTGTAAGAAGAGCGGCGAATTGAGAAGAAAGAACAACGTTCTAAAGGCACCCCAACGGGAATCGGACCCAGAACCCGACGATATTGTGAGATCAACATTCTATACTACTGTATGCCAGTTAGCTAGAGAGCTGTTTTTGTCTGTACTACAGCGGTATGTACTAACTGTTCGAACAGTTTATGGGAAGAAAGAAGGAATCCAAGACGTCATCATCATCATCATCATCATCATTTATTTTCCTTGAGGGCCCGTGGGGCATTATACAAGGGGGTGGCAATAGAACAAAAACAAATAGAACAGAACGTGCCCATCATCACATAAAATGGCAGAGTTACAAATAAAACACCACGCTGTACAACAAAAAAAAAAAAAAAAAAAAAAAAAAAAAAACGTGGTGGGATTTTTGAAGATATAAATCTGCGACGGGAATGCCACGGAAACCGAAACCGTTATGAAATGTGATACGCGCTTCAGAGGACAATCTGTAAGAAGAGCGGCGAATTGAGAAGAAAGAACAACGTTCTAAAGGCACCCCAACGGGAATCGGACCCAGAACCCGACGATATTGTGAGATCAACATTCTATACTACTGTATGCCAGTTAGCTAGAGAGCTGTTTTTGTCGGTACTACAGCGGTATGTACTAACTGTTCGAACAGTTTATGGGAAGAAAGAAGGAATCCAAGACGTCATCATCATCATCATCATCATCATTTATTTTCCTTGAGGGCCCGTGGGGCATTATACAAGGGGGTGGCAATAGAACAAAAACAAATAGAACAGAACGTGCCCATCATCACATAAAATGGCAGAGTTACAAATAAAACACCACGCTGTACAACAAAAAAAAAAAAAAAAAAAAAAAAAAAACGTGGTGGGATTTTTGAAGATATAAATCTGCGACGGGAACGCCACGGAAACCGTTATGAAATGTGATACGCGCTTCAGAGGACAATCTGTAAGAAGAGCGGCGAATTGAGAAGAAAGAACAACGTTCTAAAGGCACCCCAACGGGAATCGGACCCAGAACCCGACGATATTGTGAGATCAACATTCTATACTACTGTATGCCAGTTAGCTAGAGAGCTGTTTTTGTCTGTACTACAGCGGTATGTACTAACTGTTCGAACAGTTTATGGGAAGAAAGAAGGAATCCAGGACGTCATCATCATCATCATCATCATCATTTATTTTCCTCGAGGGCCCGTGGGGCATTATACAAGGGGGGTGGCAATAGAACAAAAACAAATAGAACAGAACGTGCCCATCATCACATAAAATGGCAGAGTTACAAATGAAACACCACGCTGTACAACAACAACAAAAAAAAAAACAAAAAAAAAAAACGTGGTGGGATTTTTGAAGATATAAATCTGCGACGGGAACGCCACGGAAGCCGAAACCGTTATGAAATGTGATACGCGCTTCAGAGGACAATCTGTAAGAGGAGCGGCGAATTGAGAAGAAAGAACAACGTTCTAAAGGCACCCCAACGGGAATCGGACCCAGAACCCGACGATATTGTGAGATCAACATTCTATACTACTGTATGCCAGTTAGCTAGAGAGCTGTTTTTGTCTGTACTACAGCGGTATGTACTAACTGTTCGAACAGTTTATGGGAAGAAAGAAGGAATCCAGGACGTCATCATCATCATCATCATTTATTTTCCTCGAGGGCCCGTGGGGCATTATACAAGGGGGCGGCAATAGAACAAAAACAAATAGAACAGAACGTGCCCATCATCACATAAAATGGCAGAGTTACAAATAAAACACCACGCTGTACAACAACAACAACAAAAAAAAAAAAAAAAAAAAAACGTGGTGGGATTTTGGAAGATATAAATCTGCGACGGGAACGCCACGGAAACCGAAACCGTTATGAAATGTGATACGCGCTTCAGAGGACAATCTGTAAGAAGAGCGGCGAATTGAGAAGAAAGAACAACGTTCTAAAGGCACCCCAACGGGAATCGGACCCAGAACCCGACGATATTGTGAGATCAACATTCTATACTACTGTATGCCAGTTAGCTAGAGAGCTGTTTTTGTCTGTACTACAGCGGTATGTACTAACTGTTCGAACAGTTTATGGGAAGAAAGAAGGAATCCAGGACGTCATCATCATCATCATCATTTATTTTCCTCGAGGGCCCGTGGGGCATTATACAAGGGGGTGGCAATAGAACAAAAACAAATAGAACAGAACGTGCCCATCATCACATAAAATGGCAGAGTTACAAATAAAACACCACGCTGTACAACAACAACAAAAAAAAAAAAAAAAAAAAAAAACGTGGTGGGATTTTGGAAGATATAAATCTGCGACGGGAACGCCACGGAAGCCGAAACCGTTATGAAATGTGATACGCGCTTCAGAGGACAATCTGTAAGAGGAGCGGCGAATTGAGAAGAAAGAACAACGTTCTAAAGGCACCCCAACGGGAATCGGACCCAGAACCCGACGATATTGTGAGATCAACATTCTATACTACTGTATGCCAGTTAGCTAGAGAGCTGTTTTTGTCTGTACTACAGCGGTATGTACTAACTGTTCGAACAGTTTATGGGAAGAAAGAAGGAATCCAGGACGTCATCATCATCATCATCATTTATTTTCCTCGAGGGCCCGTGGGGCATTATACAAGGGGGCGGCAATAGAACAAAAACAAATAGAACAGAACGTGCCCATCATCACATAAAATGGCAGAGTTACAAATAAAACACCACGCTGTACAACAACAACAAAAAAAAAAAAAAAAAAAAAAAACGTGGTGGGATTTTGGAAGATATAAATCTGCGACGGGAACGCCACGGAAACCGAAACCGTTATGAAATGTGATACGCGCTTCAGAGGACAATCTGTAAGAAGAGCGGCGAATTGAGAAGAAAGAACAACGTTCTAAAGGCACCCCAACGGGAATCGGACCCAGAACCCGACGATATTGTGAGATCAACATTCTATACTACTGTATGCCAGTTAGCTAGAGAGCTGTTTTTGTCTGTACTACAGCGGTATGTACTAACTGTTCGAACAGTTTATGGGAAGAAAGAAGGAATCCAGGACGTCATCATCATCATCATCATTTATTTTCCTCGAGGGCCCGTGGGGCATTATACAAGGGGGCGGCAATAGAACAAAAACAAATAGAACAGAACGTGCCCATCATCACATAAAATGGCAGAGTTACAAATAAAACACCACGCTGTACAACAACAACAACAAAAAAAAAAAAAAAAAAAAAACGTGGTGGGATTTTGGAAGATATAAATCTGCGACGGGAACGCCACGGAAACCGAAACCGTTATGAAATGTGATACGCGCTTCAGAGGACAATCTGTAAGAAGAGCGGCGAATTGAGAAGAAAGAACAACGTTCTAAAGGCACCCCAACGGGAATCGGACCCAGAACCCGACGATATTGTGAGATCAACATTCTATACTACTGTATGCCAGTTAGCTAGAGAGCTGTTTTTGTCTGTACTACAGCGGTATGTACTAACTGTTCGAACAGTTTATGGGAAGAAAGAAGGAATCCAGGACGTCATCATCATCATCATCATCATCATCATCATTTATTTTCCTTGAGGGCCCGTGGGGCATTATACAAGGGGGTGGCAATAGAACAAAAACAAATAGAACAGAACGTGCCCATCATCACATACAAAATGGCAGAGTTACAAATAAAACACCACGCTGTACAACGACAAAAAAAAAAAAAAAAAAAAAAAAAAAAAAACGTGGTGGGATTTTTGAAGATATAAATCTGCGACGGGAACGCCACGGAAACCGAAACCGTTATGAAATGTGATACGCGCTTCAGAGGACAATCTGTAAGAAGAGCGGCGAATTGAGAAGAAAGAACAACGTTCTAAAGGCACCCCAACGGGAATCGGACCCAGAACCCGACGATATTGTGAGATCAACATTCTATACTACTGTATGCCAGTTAGCTAGAGAGCTGTTTTTGTCTGTACTACAGCGGTATGTACTAACTGTTCGAACAGTTTATGGGAAGAAAGAAGGAATCCAGGACGTCATCATCATCATCATCATCATCATCATCATTTATTTTCCTTGAGGGCCCGTGGGGCATTATACAAGGGGGTGGCAATAGAACAAAAACAAATAGAACAGAACGTGCCCATCATCACATACAAAATGGCAGAGTTACAAATAAAACACCACGCTGTACAACGACAAAAAAAAAAAAAAAAAAAAAAAAAAAAAAAACGTGGTGGGATTTTGGAAGATATAAATCTGCGACGGGAACGCCACGGAAACCGAAACCGTTATGAAATGTGATACGCGCTTCAGAGGACAATCTGTAAGAAGAGCGGCGAATTGAGAAGAAAGAACAACGTTCTAAAGGCACCCCAACGGGAATCGGACCCAGAACCCGACGATATTGTGAGATCAACATTCTATACTACTGTATGCCAGTTAGCTAGAGAGCTGTTTTTGTCTGTACTACAGCGGTATGTACTAACTGTTCGAACAGTTTATGGGAAGAAAGAAGGAATCCAGGACGTCATCATCATCATCATCATTTATTTTCCTCGAGGGCCCGTGGGGCATTATACAAGGGGGCGGCAATAGAACAAAAACAAATAGAACAGAACGTGCCCATCATCACATAAAATGGCAGAGTTACAAATAAAACACCACGCTGTACAACAACAACAACAAAAAAAAAAAAAAAAAAAAAACGTGGTGGGATTTTGGAAGATATAAATCTGCGACGGGAACGCCACGGAAACCGAAACCGTTATGAAATGTGATACGCGCTTCAGAGGACAATCTGTAAGAAGAGCGGCGAATTGAGAAGAAAGAACAACGTTCTAAAGGCACCCCAACGGGAATCGGACCCAGAACCCGACGATATTGTGAGATCAACATTCTATACTACTGTATGCCAGTTAGCTAGAGAGCTGTTTTTGTCTGTACTACAGCGGTATGTACTAACTGTTCGAACAGTTTATGGGAAGAAAGAAGGAATCCAGGACGTCATCATCATCATCATCATCATCATCATCATTTATTTTCCTTGAGGGCCCGTGGGGCATTATACAAGGGGGTGGCAATAGAACAAAAACAAATAGAACAGAACGTGCCCATCATCACATACAAAATGGCAGAGTTACAAATAAAACACCACGCTGTACAACGACAAAAAAAAAAAAAAAAAAAAAAAAAAAAAAACGTGGTGGGATTTTTGAAGATATAAATCTGCGACGGGAACGCCACGGAAACCGAAACCGTTATGAAATGTGATACGCGCTTCAGAGGACAATCTGTAAGAAGAGCGGCGAATTGAGAAGAAAGAACAACGTTCTAAAGGCACCCCAACGGGAATCGGACCCAGAACCCGACGATATTGTGAGATCAACATTCTATACTACTGTATGCCAGTTAGCTAGAGAGCTGTTTTTGTCTGTACTACAGCGGTATGTACTAACTGTTCGAACAGTTTATGGGAAGAAAGAAGGAATCCAGGACGTCATCATCATCATCATCATCATCATCATCATTTATTTTCCTTGAGGGCCCGTGGGGCATTATACAAGGGGGTGGCAATAGAACAAAAACAAATAGAACAGAACGTGCCCATCATCACATACAAAATGGCAGAGTTACAAATAAAACACCACGCTGTACAACGACAAAAAAAAAAAAAAAAAAAAAAAAAAAAAAACGTGGTGGGATTTTTGAAGATATAAATCTGCGACGGGAACGCCACGGAAACCGAAACCGTTATGAAATGTGATACGCGCTTCAGAGGACAATCTGTAAGAAGAGCGGCGAATTGAGAAGAAAGAACAACGTTCTAAAGGCACCCCAACGGGAATCGGACCCAGAACCCGACGATATTGTGAGATCAACATTCTATACTACTGTATGCCAGTTAGCTAGAGAGCTGTTTTTGTCTGTACTACAGCGGTATGTACTAACTGTTCGAACAGTTTATGGGAAGAAAGAAGGAATCCAGGACGTCATCATCATCATCATCATTTATTTTCCTCGAGGGCCCGTGGGGCATTATACAAGGGGGTGGCAACAGAACAAAAACAAATAGAACAGAACGTGCCCATCATCACATAAAATGGCAGAGTTACAAATGAAACACCACGCTGTACAAAAAAAAAAAAAAAAAAAAAAAAAAAAAACGTGGTGGGATTTTTGAAGATATAAATCTGCGACGGGAACGCCACGGAAACCGAAACCGTTATGAAATGTGATACGCGCTTCAGAGGACAATCTGTAAGAAGAGCGGCGAATTGAGAAGAAAGAACAACGTTCTAAAGGCACCCCAACGGGAATCGGACCCAGAACCCGACGATATTGTGAGATCAACATTCTATACTACTGTATGCCAGTTAGCTAGAGAGCTGTTTTTGTCTGTACTACAGCGGTATGTACTAACTGTTCGAACAGTTTATGGGAAGAAAGAAGGAATCCAGGACGTCATCATCATCATCATCATCATCATCATCATTTATTTTCCTTGAGGGCCCGTGGGGCATTATACAAGGGGGTGGCAATAGAACAAAAACAAATAGAACAGAACGTGCCCATCATCACATACAAAATGGCAGAGTTACAAATAAAACACCACGCTGTACAACGACAAAAAAAAAAAAAAAAAAAAAAAAAAAAAAACGTGGTGGGATTTTTGAAGATATAAATCTGCGACGGGAACGCCACGGAAACCGAAACCGTTATGAAATGTGATACGCGCTTCAGAGGACAATCTGTAAGAAGAGCGGCGAATTGAGAAGAAAGAACAACGTTCTAAAGGCACCCCAACGGGAATCGGACCCAGAACCCGACGATATTGTGAGATCAACATTCTATACTACTGTATGCCAGTTAGCTAGAGAGCTGTTTTTGTCTGTACTACAGCGGTATGTACTAACTGTTCGAACAGTTTATGGGAAGAAAGAAGGAATCCAGGACGTCATCATCATCATCATCATTTATTTTCCTCGAGGGCCCGTGGGGCATTATACAAGGGGGCGGCAATAGAACAAAAACAAATAGAACAGAACGTGCCCATCATCACATAAAATGGCAGAGTTACAAATAAAACACCACGCTGTACAACAACAACAACAAAAAAAAAACAAAAAAAAAAACGTGGTGGGATTTTGGAAGATATAAATCTGCGACGGGAACGCCACGGAAACCGAAACCGTTATGAAATGTGATACGCGCTTCAGAGGACAATCTGTAAGAAGAGCGGCGAATTGAGAAGAAAGAACAACGTTCTAAAGGCACCCCAACGGGAATCGGACCCAGAACCCGACGATATTGTGAGATCAACATTCTATACTACTGTATGCCAGTTAGCTAGAGAGCTGTTTTTGTCTGTACTACAGCGGTATGTACTAACTGTTCGAACAGTTTATGGGAAGAAAGAAGGAATCCAGGACGTCATCATCATCATCATCATCATCATTTATTTTCCTCGAGGGCCCGTGGGGCATTATACAAGGGGGTGGCAATAGAACAAAAACAAATAGAACAGAACGTGCCCATCATCACATAAAATGGCAGAGTTACAAATGAAACACCACGCTGTACAAAAAAAAAAAAAAAAAAAAAAAAAAAAAAAACGTGGTGGGATTTTGGAAGATATAAATCTGCGACGGGAACGCCACGGAAACCGAAACCGTTATGAAATGTGATACGCGCTTCAGAGGACAATCTGTAAGAAGAGCGGCGAATTGAGAAGAAAGAACAACGTTCTAAAGGCACCCCAACGGGAATCGGACCCAGAACCCGACGATATTGTGAGATCAACATTCTATACTACTGTATGCCAGTTAGCTAGAGAGCTGTTTTTGTCTGTACTACAGCGGTATGTACTAACTGTTCGAACAGTTTATGGGAAGAAAGAAGGAATCCAGGACGTCATCATCATCATCATCATCATCATCATTTATTTTCCTTGAGGGCCCGTGGGGCATTATACAAGGGGGTGGCAATAGAACAAAAACAAATAGAACAGAACGTGCCCATCATCACATAAAAAATGGCAGAGTTACAAATAAAACACCACGCTGTACAACGACAAAAAAAAAAAAAAAAAAAAAAAAAAAAAAACGTGGTGGGATTTTTGAAGATATAAATCTGCGACGGGAACGCCACGGAAACCGAAACCGTTATGAAATGTGATACGCGCTTCAGAGGACAATCTGTAAGAAGAGCGGCGAATTGAGAAGAAAGAACAACGTTCTAAAGGCACCCCAACGGGAATCGGACCAAGAACCCGACGATATTGTGAGATCAACATTCTATACTACTGTATGCCAGTTAGCTAGAGAGCTGTTTTTGTCTGTACTACAGCGGTATGTACTAACTGTTCGAACAGTTTATGGGAAGAAAGAAGGAATCCAGGACGTCATCATCATCATCATCATCATCATCATTTATTTTCCTTGAGGGCCCGTGGGGCATTATACAAGGGGGTGGCAATAGAACAAAAACAAATAGAACAGAACGTGCCCATCATCACATAAAAAATGGCAGAGTTACAAATAAAACACCACGCTGTACAACGACAAAAAAAAAAAAAAAAAAAAAAAAAAAAAAAACGTGGTGGGATTTTTGAAGATATAAATCTGCGACGGGAACGCCACGGAAACCGAAACCGTTATGAAATGTGATACGCGCTTCAGAGGACAATCTGTAAGAAGAGCGGCGAATTGAGAAGAAAGAACAACGTTCTAAAGGCACCCCAACGGGAATCGGACCAAGAACCCGACGATATTGTGAGATCAACATTCTATACTACTGTATGCCAGTTAGCTAGAGAGCTGTTTTTGTCTGTACTACAGCGGTATGTACTAACTGTTCGAACAGTTTATGGGAAGAAAGAAGGAATCCAGGACGTCATCATCATCATCATCATTTATTTTCCTCGAGGGCCCGTGGGGCATTATACAAGGGGGCGGCAATAGAACAAAAACAAATAGAACAGAACGTGCCCATCATCACATAAAATGGCAGAGTTACAAATAAAACACCACGCTGTACAACAACAACAACAAAAAAAAAAAAAAAAAAAAAAACGTGGTGGGATTTTGGAAGATATAAATCTGCGACGGGAACGCCACGGAAACCGAAACCGTTATGAAATGTGATACGCGCTTCAGAGGACAATCTGTAAGAAGAGCGGCGAATTGAGAAGAAAGAACAACGTTCTAAAGGCACCCCAACGGGAATCGGACCAAGAACCCGACGATATTGTGAGATCAACATTCTATACTACTGTATGCCAGTTAGCTAGAGAGCTGTTTTTGTCTGTACTACAGCGGTATGTACTAACTGTTCGAACAGTTTATGGGAAGAAAGAAGGGATCCAGGACGTCATCATCATCATCATCATTTATTTTCCTCGAGGGCCCGTGGGGCATTATACAAGGGGGCGGCAATAGAACAAAAACAAATAGAACAGAACGTGCCCATCATCACATAAAATGGCAGAGTTACAAATAAAACACCACGCTGTACAACAACAACAACAAAAAAAAAAAAAAAAAAAAAACGTGGTGGGATTTTGGAAGATATAAATCTGCGACGGGAACGCCACGGAAACCGAAACCGTTATGAAATGTGATACGCGCTTCAGAGGACAATCTGTAAGAAGAGCGGCGAATTGAGAAGAAAGAACAACGTTCTAAAGGCACCCCAACGGGAATCGGACCCAGAACCCGACGATATTGTGAGATCAACATTCTATACTACTGTATGCCAGTTAGCTAGAGAGCTGTTTTTGTCTGTACTACAGCGGTATGTACTAACTGTTCGAACAGTTTATGGGAAGAAAGAAGGAATCCAGGACGTCATCATCATCATCATCATTTATTTTCCTTGAGGGCCCGTGGGGCATTATACAAGGGGGTGGCAATAGAACAAAAACAAATAGAACAGAACGTGCCCATCATCACATAAAATGGCAGAGTTACAAATAAAACACCACGCTGTACAAAAAAAAAAAAAAAAAAAAAAAAAAAAAAACGTGGTGGGATGTTTGAAGATATAAATCTGCGACGGGAACGCCACGGGAACCGAAACCGTTATGAAATGTGATACGCGCTTCAGAGGACAATCTGTAAGAAGAGCGGCGAATTGAGAAGAAAGAACAACGTTCTAAAGGCACCCGAACGGGAATCGGACCCAGAACCCGACGATATTGTGAGATCAACATTCTATACTACTGTATGCCAGTTAGCTAGAGAGCTGTTTTTGTCTGTACTACAGCGGTATGTACTAACTGTTCGAACAGTTTATGGGAAGAAAGAAGGAATCCAGGACGTCATCATCATCATCATCATTTATTTTCCTTGAGGGCCCGTGGGGCATTATACAAGGGGGTGGCAATAGAACAAAAACAAATAGAACAGAACGTGCCCATCATCACATAAAATGGCAGAGTTACAAATAAAACACCACGCTGTACAAAAAAAAAAAAAAAAAAAAAAAAAAAAAAAACGTGGTGGGATGTTTGAAGATATAAATCTGCGACGGGAACGCCACGGGAACCGAAACCGTTATGAAATGTGATACGCGCTTCAGAGGACAATCTGTAAGAAGAGCGGCGGATTGAGAAGAAAGAACAACGTTCTAAAGGCACCCCAACGGGAATCGGACCCAGAACCCGACGATATTGTGAGATCAACATTCTATACTACTGTATGCCAGTTAGCTAGAGAGCTGTTTTTGTCTGTACTACAGCGGTATGTACTAACTGTTCGAACAGTTTATGGGAAGAAAGAAGGAATCCAGGACGTCATCATCATCATCATCATTTATTTTCCTTGAGGGCCCGTGGGGCATTATACAAGGGGGTGGCAATAGAACAAAAACAAATAGAACAGAACGTGCCCATCATCACATAAAATGGCAGAGTTACAAATAAAACACCACGCTGTACAACAAAAAAAAAAAAAAAAAAAAAAAAAAAACGTGGTGGGATTTTTGAAGATATAAATCTGCGACGGGAACGCCACGGGAACCGAAACCGTTATGAAATGTGATACGCGCTTCAGAGGACAATCTGTAAGAAGAGCGGCGGATTGAGAAGAAAGAACAACGTTCTAAAGGCACCCCAACGGGAATCGGACCCAGAACCCGACGATATTGTGAGATCAACATTCTATACTACTGTATGCCAGTTAGCTAGAGAGCTGTTTTTGTCTGTACTACAGCGGTATGTACTAACTGTTCGAACAGTTTATGGGAAGAAAGAAGGAATCCAGGACGTCATCATCATCATCATCATTTATTTTCCTTGAGGGCCCGTGGGGCATTATACAAGGGGGTGGCAATAGAACAAAAACAAATAGAACAGAACGTGCCCATCATCACATAAAATGGCAGAGTTACAAATAAAACACCACGCTGTACAACAAAAAAAAAAAAAAAAAAAAAAAAAAACGTGGTGGGATTTTTGAAGATATAAATCTGCGACGGGAACGCCACGGGAACCGAAACCGTTATGAAATGTGATACGCGCTTCAGAGGACAATCTGTAAGAAGAGCGGCGGATTGAGAAGAAAGAACAACGTTCTAAAGGCACCCCAACGGGAATCGGACCCAGAACCCGACGATATTGTGAGATCCACATTCTATACTACTGTTTGCCAGTTAGCTAGAGAGCTGTTTTTGTCTGTACTACAGCGGTATGTACTAACTGTTCGAACAGTTTATGGGAAGAAAGAAGGAATCAAGGACGTCATCATCATCATCATCATCATCATCATTTATTTTCCTCGAGGGCCCGTGGGGCATTATACAAGGGGGTGGCAATAGAACAAAAACAAATAGAACAGAACGTGCCCATCATCACATAAAATGGCAGAGTTACAAATAAAACACCACGCTGTACAACAAAAAAAAAAAAAAAAAAAAAAAAAAACGTGGTGGGATTTTTGAAGATATAAATCTGTGACGGGACCGCCACGGAAACCGTTATGAAATGTGATACGCGCTTCAGAGGACAATCTGTAAGAAGAGCGGCGAATTGAGAAGAAAGAACAACGTTCTAAAGGCACCCCAACGGGAATCGGACCCAGAACCCGACGATATTGTGAGATCAACATTCTATACTACTGTATGCCAGTTAGCTAGAGAGCTGTTTTTGTCTGTACTACAGCGGTATGTACTAACTGTTCGAACAGTTTATGGGAAGAAAGAAGGAATCCAAGACGTCATCATCATCATCATCATTTATTTTCCTCGAGGGCCCGTGGGGCATTATACAAGGGGGTGGCAATAGAACAAAAACAAATAGAACAGAACGTGCCCATCATCACATAAAATGGCAGAGTTACAAATAAAACACCACGCTGTACAACAACAAAAAAAAAAAAAAAAAAAAACGTGGTGGGATTTTTGAAGATATAAATCTGCGACGGGAACGCCACGGAAACCGTTATGAAATGTGATACGCGCTTCAGAGGACAATCTGTAAGAAGAGCGGCGAATTGAGAAGAAAGAACAACGTTCTGAAGGCACCCCAACGGGAATCGGACCCACAACCCGACGATATTGTGAGATCAACATTCTATACTACTGTATGCCAGTTAGCTAGAGAGCTGTTTTTGTCTGTACTGCAGCGGTATGTACTAACTGTTCGAACAGTTTATGGGAAGAAAGAAGGAATCCAGGACGTCATCATCATCATCATCATTTATTTTCCTCGAGGGCCCGTGGGGCATTATACAAGGGGGTGGCAATAGAACAAAAACAAATAGAACAGAACGTGCCCATCATCACATAAAATGGCAGAGTTACAAATAAAACACCACGCTGTACAACAACAAAAAAAAAAAAAAAAAAAAACGTGGTGGGATTTTTGAAGATATAAATCTGCGACGGGAACGCCACGGAAACCGTTATGAAATGTGATACGCGCTTCAGAGGACAATCTGTAAGAAGAGCGGCGAATTGAGAAGAAAGAACAACGTTCTGAAGGCACCCCAACGGGAATCGGACCCACAACCCGACGATATTGTGAGATCAACATTCTATACTACTGTATGCCAGTTAGCTAGAGAGCTGTTTTTGTCTGTACTACAGCGGTATGTACTAACTGTTCGAACAGTTTATGGGAAGAAAGAAGGAATCCAGGACGTCATCATCATCATCATCATCATCATTTATTTTCCTCGAGGGCCCGTGGGGCATTATACAAGGGGGTGGCAATAGAACAAAAACAAATAGAACAGAACGTGCCCATCATCACATAAAAAATGGCAGTTACAAATAAAACACCACGCTGTACAAAAAAAAAAAAAAAAAAAAAAAAAAAACGTGGTGGGATGTTTGAAGATATAAATCTGCGACGGGAACGCCACGGAAACCGTTATGAAATGTGATACGCGCTTCAGAGGACAATCTGTAAGAAGAGCGGCGAATTGAGAAGAAAGAACAACGTTCTAAAGGCACCCCAACGGGAATCGGACCCAGAACCCGACGATATTGTGAGATCAACATTCTATACTACTGTATGCCAGTTAGCTAGAGAGCTGTTTTTGTCTGTACTACAGCGGTATGTACTAACTGTTCGAACAGTTTATGGGAAGAAAGAAGGAATCCAGGACGTCATCATCATCATCATCATCATCATTTATTTTCCTCGAGGGCCCGTGGGGCATTATACAAGGGGGTGGCAATAGAACAAAAACAAATAGAACAGAACGTGCCCATCATCACATAAAATGGCAGAGTTACAAATAAAACACCACGCTGTACAACGACAAAAAAAAAAAAAAAAAAAAAAAAACAAACGTGGTGGGATTTTTGAAGATATAAATCTGCGACGGGAACGCCACGGAAACCGTTATGAAATGTGATACGCGCTTCAGAGGACAATCTGTAAGAAGAGCGGCGAATTGAGAAGAAAGAACAACGTTCTGAAGGCACCCCAACGGGAATCGGACCCACAACCCGACGATATTGTGAGATCAACATTCTATACTACTGTATGCCAGTTAGCTAGAGAGCTGTTTTTGTCTGTACTACAGCGGTATGTACTAACTGTTCGAACAGTTTATGGGAAGAAAGAAGGAATCCAAGACGTCATCATCATCATCATCATCATCATTTATTTTCCTCGAGGGCCCGTGGGGCATTATACAAGGGGGTGGCAATAGAACAAAAACAAATAGAACAGAACGTGCCCATCATCGCATAAAAAATGGCAGTTACAAATAAAACACCACGCTGTACAACGACAAAAAAAAAAAAAAAAAAAAAAAAAACAAACGTGGTGGGATTTTTGAAGATATAAATCTGCGACGGGAACGCCACGGAAACCGTTATGAAATGTGATACGCGCTTCAGAGGACAATCTGTAAGAAGAGCGGCGAATTGAGAAGAAAGAACAACGTTCTGAAGGCACCCCAACGGGAATCGGACCCACAACCCGACGATATTGTGAGATCAACATTCTATACTACTGTATGCCAGTTAGCTAGAGAGCTGTTTTTGTCTGTACTACAGCGGTATGTACTAACTGTTCGAACAGTTTATGGGAAGAAAGAAGGAATCCAAGACGTCATCATCATCATCATCATCATCATTTATTTTCCTCGAGGGCCCGTGGGGCATTATACAAGGGGGTGGCAATAGAACAAAAACAAATAGAACAGAACGTGCCCATCATCACATAAAATGGCAGAGTTACAAATAAAACACCACGCTGTACAACAAAAAACAACAAAAAAAAAAAAAAAAAAAAAAGTGGTGGGATGTTTGAAGATATAAATCTGCGACGGGAACGCCACGGAAACCGTTATGAAATGTGATACGCGCTTCAGAGGACAATCTGTAAGAAGAGCGGCGAATTGAGAAGAAAGAACAACGTCCTAAAGGCACCCCAACGGGAATCGGACCCAGAACCCGACGATATTGTCAGATCAACATTCTATACTACTGTATGCTAGTTAGCTAGAGAGCTGTTTTTGTCTGTACTACAGCGGTATGTACTAACTGTTCGAACAGTTTATGGGAAGAAAGAAGGAATCCAAGACGTCATCATCATCATCATCATCATCATTTATTTTCCTTGAGGGCCCGTGGGGCATTATACGAGGGGGTGGCAATAGAACAAAAACAAATAGAACAGAACGTGCCCATCATCACATAAAATGGCAGAGTTACAAATAAAACACCACGCTGTACAACAAAAAACAACAAAAAAAAAAAAAAAAAAAAAAGTGGTGGGATGTTTGAAGATATAAATCTGCGACGGGAACGCCACGGAAACCGTTATGAAATGTGATACGCGCTTCAGAGGACAATCTGTAAGAAGAGCGGCGAATTGAGAAGAAAGAACAACGTTCTAAAGGCACCCCAACGGGAATCGGACCCAGAACCCGACGATATTGTCAGATCAACATTCTATACTACTGTATGCCAGTTAGCTAGAGAGCTGTTTTTGTCTGTACTACAGCGGTATGTACTAACTGTTCGAACAGTTTATGGGAAGAAAGAAGGAATCCAAGACGTCATCATCATCATCATCATCATCATTTATTTTCCTTGAGGGCCCGTGGGGCATTATACGAGGGGGTGGCAATAGAACAAAAACAAATAGAACAGAACGTGCCCATCATCACATAAAATGGCAGAGTTACAAATAAAACACCACGCTGTACAAAAAAAAAAAAAAAAAAAAAAAAAAAAAAAAACGTGGTGGGATTTTTGAAGATATAAATCTGCGACGGGAACGCCACGGAAACCGTTATGAAATGTGATACGCGCTTCAGAGGACAATCTGTAAGAAGAGCGGCGAATTGAGAAGAAAGAACAACGTTCTAAAGGCACCCCAACGGGAATCGGACCCAGAACCCGACGATATTGTGAGATCAACATTCTATACTACTGTATGCCAGTTAGCTAGAGAGCTGTTTTTGTCTGTACTACAGCGGTATGTACTAACTGTTCGAACAGTTTATGGGAAGAAAGAAGGAATCCAAGACGTCATCATCATCATCATCATTTATTTTCCTCGAGGGCCCGTGGGGCATTATACAAGGGGGTGGCAATAGAACAAAAACAAATAGAACAGAACGTGCCCATCATCACATAAAATGGCAGAGTTACAAATAAAACACCACGCTGTACAAAAAAAAAAAAAAAAAAAAAAAAAAAAAAAAACGTGGTGGGATTTTTGAAGATATAAATCTGCGACGGGAACGCCACGGAAACCGTTATGAAATGTGATACGCGCTTCAGAGGACAATCTGTAAGAAGAGCGGCGAATTGAGAAGAAAGAACAACGTCCTAAAGGCACCCCAACGGGAATCGGACCCAGAACCCGACGATATTGTGAGATCAACATTCTATACTACTGTATGCCAGTTAGCTAGAGAGCTGTTTTTGTCTGTACTACAGCGGTATGTACTAACTGTTCGAACAGTTTATGGGAAGAAAGAAGGAATCCAAGACGTCATCATCATCATCATCATTTATTTTCCTCGAGGGCCCGTGGGGCATTATACAAGGGGGTGGCAATAGAACAAAAACAAATAGAACAGAACGTGCCCATCATCACATAAAATGGCAGAGTTACAAATAAAACACCACGCTGTACAAAAAAAAAAAAAAAAAAAAAAAAAAAAAAAAAACGTGGTGGGATTTTTGAAGATATAAATCTGCGACGGGAACGCCACGGAAACCGTTATGAAATGTGATACGCGCTTCAGAGGACAATCTGTAAGAAGAGCGGCGAATTGAGAAGAAAGAACAACGTTCTAAAGGCACCCCAACGGGAATCGGACCCAGAACCCGACGATATTGTGAGATCAACATTCTATACTACTGTATGCCAGTTAGCTAGAGAGCTGTTTTTGTCTGTACTACAGCGGTATGTACTAACTGTTCGAACAGTTTATGGGAAGAAAGAAGGAATCCAAGACGTCATCATCATCATCATCATTTATTTTCCTCGAGGGCCCGTGGGGCATTATACAAGGGGGTGGCAATAGAACAAAAACAAATAGAACAGAACGTGCCCATCATCACATAAAATGGCAGAGTTACAAATAAAACACCACGCTGTACAAAAAAAAAAAAAAAAAAAAAAAAAAAAAAACGTGGTGGGATTTTTGAAGATATAAATCTGCGACGGGAACGCCACGGAAACCGTTATGAAATGTGATACGCGCTTCAGAGGACAATCTGTAAGAAGAGCGGCGAATTGAGAAGAAAGAACAACGTCCTAAAGGCACCCCAACGGGAATCGGACCCAGAACCCGACGATATTGTGAGATCAACATTCTATACTACTGTATGCCAGTTAGCTAGAGAGCTGTTTTTGTCTGTACTACAGCGGTATGTACTAACTGTTCGAACAGTTTATGGGAAGAAAGAAGGAATCCAAGACGTCATCATCATCATCATCATTTATTTTCCTCGAGGGCCCGTGGGGCATTATACAAGGGGGTGGCAATAGAACAAAAACAAATAGAACAGAACGTGCCCATCATCACATAAAATGGCAGAGTTACAAATAAAACACCACGCTGTACAAAAAAAAAAAAAAAAAAAAAAAAAAAAAAAACGTGGTGGGATGTTTGAAGATATAAATCTGCGACGGGAACGCCACGGAAACCGTTATGAAATGTGATACGCGCTTCAGAGGACAATCTGTAAGAAGAGCGGCGAATTGAGAAGAAAGAACAACGTTCTAAAGGCACCCCAACGGGAATCGGACCCAGAACCCGACGATATTGTGAGATCAACATTCTATACTACTGTATGCCAGTTAGCTAGAGAGCTGTTTTTGTCTGTACTACAGCGGTATGTACTAACTGTTCGAACAGTTTATGGGAAGAAAGAAGGAATCCAAGACGTCATCATCATCATCATCATTTATTTTCCTCGAGGGCCCGTGGGGCATTATACGAGGGGGTGGCAATAGAACAAAAACAAATAGAACAGAACGTGCCCATCATCACATAAAATGGCAGAGTTACAAATAAAACACCACGCTGTACAACAAAAAACAACAAAAAAAAAAAAAAAAAAAAGTGGTGGGATTTTTGAAGATATAAATCTGCGACGGGAACGCCACGGAAACCGTTATGAAATGTGATACGCGCTTCAGAGGACAATCTGTAAGAAGAGCGGCGAATTGAGAAGAAAGAACAACGTTCTCAAGGCACCCCAACGGGAATCGGACCCAGAACCCGACGATATTGTGAGATCAACATTCTATACTACTGTATGCCAGTTAGCTAGAGAGCTGTTTTTGTCTGTACTACAGCGGTATGTACTAACTGTTCGAACAGTTTATGGGAAGAAAGAAGGAATCCAAGACGTCATCATCATCATCATCATTTATTTTCCTCGAGGGCCCGTGGGGCATTATACAAGGGGGTGGCAATAGAACAAAAACAAATAGAACAGAACGTGCCCATCATCACATAAAATGGCAGAGTTACAAATAAAACACCACGCTGTACAACAAAAAACAACAAAAAAAAAAAAAAAAAAAAGTGGTGGGATTTTTGAAGATATAAATCTGCGACGGGAACGCCACGGAAACCGTTATGAAATGTGATACGCGCTTCAGAGGACAATCTGTAAGAAGAGCGGCGAATTGAGAAGAAAGAACAACGTTCTCAAGGCACCCCAACGGGAATCGGACCCAGAACCCGACGATATTGTGAGATCAACATTCTATACTACTGTATGCCAGTTAGCTAGAGAGCTGTTTTTGTCTGTACTACAGCGGTATGTACTAACTGTTCGAACAGTTTATGGGAAGAAAGAAGGAATCCAAGACGTCATCATCATCATCATCATTTATTTTCCTCGAGGGCCCGTGGGGCATTATACAAGGGGGTGGCAATAGAACAAAAACAAATAGAACAGAACGTGCCCATCATCACATAAAATGGCAGAGTTACAAATAAAACACCACGCTGTACAAAAAAAAAAAAAAAAAAAAAAAAAAAAAACGTGGTGGGATTTTTGAAGATATAAATCTGCGACGGGAACGCCACGGAAACCGTTATGAAATGTGATACGCGCTTCAGAGGACAATCTGTAAGAAGAGCGGCGAATTGAGAAGAAAGAACAACGTTCTAAAGGCACCCCAACGGGAATCGGACCCAGAACCCGACGATATTGTGAGATCAACATTCTATACTACTGTATGCCAGTTAGCTAGAGAGCTGTTTTTGTCTGTACTACAGCGGTATGTACTAACTGTTCGAACAGTTTATGGGAAGAAAGAAGGAATCCAAGACGTCATCATCATCATCATCATTTATTTTCCTCGAGGGCCCGTGGGGCATTATACAAGGGGGTGGCAATAGAACAAAAACAAATAGAACAGAACGTGCCCATCATCACATAAAATGGCAGAGTTACAAATAAAACACCACGCTGTACAAAAAAAAAAAAAAAAAAAAAAAAAAAAAAAAGTGGTGGGATTTTTGAAGATATAAATCTGCGACGGGAACGCCACGGAAACCGTTATGAAATGTGATACGCGCTTCAGAGGACAATCTGTAAGAAGAGCGGCGAATTGAGAAGAAAGAACAACGTCCTAAAGGCACCCCAACGGGAATCGGACCCAGAACCCGACGATATTGTGAGATCAACATTCTATACTACTGTATGCCAGTTAGCTAGAGAGCTGTTTTTGTCTGTACTACAGCGGTATGTACTAACTGTTCGAACAGTTTATGGGAAGAAAGAAGGAATCCAAGACGTCATCATCATCATCATCATTTATTTTCCTCGAGGGCCCGTGGGGCATTATACAAGGGGGTGGCAATAGAACAAAAACAAATAGAACAGAACGTGCCCATCATCACATAAAATGGCAGAGTTACAAATAAAACACCACGCTGTACAAAAAAAAAAAAAAAAAAAAAAAAAAAAAAACGTGGTGGGATTTTTGAAGATATAAATCTGCGACGGGAACGCCACGGAAACCGTTATGAAATGTGATACGCGCTTCAGAGGACAATCTGTAAGAAGAGCGGCGAATTGAGAAGAAAGAACAACGTTCTAAAGGCACCCCAACGGGAATCGGACCCAGAACCCGACGATATTGTGAGATCAACATTCTATACTACTGTATGCCAGTTAGCTAGAGAGCTGTTTTTGTCTGTACTACAGCGGTATGTACTAACTGTTCGAACAGTTTATGGGAAGAAAGAAGGAATCCAAGACGTCATCATCATCATCATCATTTATTTTCCTCGAGGGCCCGTGGGGCATTATACAAGGGGGTGGCAATAGAACAAAAACAAATAGAACAGAACGTGCCCATCATCACATAAAATGGCAGAGTTACAAATAAAACACCACGCTGTACAAAAAAAAAAAAAAAAAAAAAAAAAAAAAAAAGTGGTGGGATGTTTGAAGATATAAATCTGCGACGGGAACGCCACGGAAACCGTTATGAAATGTGATACGCGCTTCAGAGGACAATCTGTAAGAAGAGCGGCGAATTGAGAAGAAAGAACAACGTTCTAAAGGCACCCCAACGGGAATCGGACCCAGAACCCGACGATATTGTGAGATCAACATTCTATACTACTGTATGCCAGTTAGCTAGAGAGCTGTTTTTGTCTGTACTACAGCGGTATGTACTAACTGTTCGAACAGTTTATGGGAAGAAAGAAGGAATCCAAGACGTCATCATCATCATCATCATTTATTTTCCTCGAGGGCCCGTGGGGCATTATACGAGGGGGTGGCAATAGAACAAAAACAAATAGAACAGAACGTGCCCATCATCACATAAAATGGCAGAGTTACAAATAAAACACCACGCTGTACAACAAAAAACAACAAAAAAAAAAAAAAAAAAAAGTGGTGGGATTTTTGAAGATATAAATCTGCGACGGGAACGCCACGGAAACCGTTATGAAATGTGATACGCGCTTCAGAGGACAATCTGTAAGAAGAGCGGCGAATTGAGAAGAAAGAACAACGTTCTCAAGGCACCCCAACGGGAATCGGACCCAGAACCCGACGATATTGTCAGATCAACATTCTATACTACTGTATGCCAGTTAGCTAGAGAGCTGTTTTTGTCTGTACTACAGCGGTATGTACTAACTGTTCGAACAGTTTATGGGAAGAAAGAAGGAATCCAAGACGTCATCATCATCATCATCATTTATTTTCCTCGAGGGCCCGTGGGGCATTATACAAGGGGGTGGCAATAGAACAAAAACAAATAGAACAGAACGTGCCCATCATCACATAAAATGGCAGAGTTACAAATAAAACACCACGCTGTACAAAAAAAAAAAAAAAAAAAAAAAAAAAAAAACGTGGTGGGATTTTTGAAGATATAAATCTGCGACGGGAACGCCACGGAAACCGTTATGAAATGTGATACGCGCTTCAGAGGACAATCTGTAAGAAGAGCGGCGAATTGAGAAGAAAGAACAACGTCCTAAAGGCACCCCAACGGGAATCGGACCCAGAACCCGACGATATTGTGAGATCAACATTCTATACTACTGTATGCCAGTTAGCTAGAGAGCTGTTTTTGTCTGTACTACAGCGGTATGTACTAACTGTTCGAACAGTTTATGGGAAGAAAGAAGGAATCCAAGACGTCATCATCATCATCATCATTTATTTTCCTCGAGGGCCCGTGGGGCATTATACAAGGGGGTGGCAATAGAACAAAAACAAATAGAACAGAACGTGCCCATCATCACATAAAATGGCAGAGTTACAAATAAAACACCACGCTGTACAAAAAAAAAAAAAAAAAAAAAAAAAAAAAAAACGTGGTGGGATTTTTGAAGATATAAATCTGCGACGGGAACGCCACGGAAACCGTTATGAAATGTGATACGCGCTTCAGAGGACAATCTGTAAGAAGAGCGGCGAATTGAGAAGAAAGAACAACGTCCTAAAGGCACCCCAACGGGAATCGGACCCAGAACCCGACGATATTGTGAGATCAACATTCTATACTACTGTATGCCAGTTAGCTAGAGAGCTGTTTTT
This sequence comes from Ixodes scapularis, assembly GCF_016920785.2. Lineage (NCBI taxonomy): Eukaryota > Metazoa > Arthropoda > Arachnida > Ixodida > Ixodidae > Ixodes > Ixodes scapularis. Next base: position 108,450,343 of record NW_024609883.1, on the reverse strand, counting down.
GTCTGTACTACAGCGGTATGTACTAACTGTTCGAACAGTTTATGGGAAGAAAGAAGGAATCCAAGACGTCATCATCATCATCATCATTTATTTTCCTCGAGGGCCCGTGGGGCATTATACAAGGGGGTGGCAATAGAACAAAAACAAATAGAACAGAACGTGCCCATCATCACATAAAATGGCAGAGTTACAAATAAAACACCACGCTGTACAAAAAAAAAAAAAAAAAAAAAAAAAAAAAAACGTGGTGGGATGTTTGAAGATATAAATCTGCGACGGGAACGCCACGGAAACCGTTATGAAATGTGATACGCGCTTCAGAGGACAATCTGTAAGAAGAGCGGCGAATTGAGAAGAAAGAACAACGTTCTAAAGGCACCCCAACGGGAATCGGACCCAGAACCCGACGATATTGTGAGATCAACATTCTATACTACTGTATGCCAGTTAGCTAGAGAGCTGTTTTTGTCTGTACTACAGCGGTATGTACTAACTGTTCGAACAGTTTATGGGAAGAAAGAAGGAATCCAAGACGTCATCATCATCATCATCATTTATTTTCCTCGAGGGCCCGTGGGGCATTATACAAGGGGGTGGCAATAGAACAAAAACAAATAGAACAGAACGTGCCCATCATCACATAAAATGGCAGAGTTACAAATAAAACACCACGCTGTACAAAAAAAAAAAAAAAAAAAAAAAAAAAAAAAACGTGGTGGGATGTTTGAAGATATAAATCTGCGACGGGAACGCCACGGAAACCGTTATGAAATGTGATACGCGCTTCAGAGGACAATCTGTAAGAAGAGCGGCGAATTGAGAAGAAAGAACAACGTCCTAAAGGCACCCCAACGGGAATCGGACCCAGAACCCGACGATATTGTGAGATCAACATTCTATACTACTGTATGCCAGTTAGCTAGAGAGCTGTTTTTGTCTGTACTACAGCGGTATGTACTAACTGTTCGAACAGTTTATGGGAAGAAAGAAGGAATCCAAGACGTCATCATCATCATCATCATTTATTTTCCTCGAGGGCCCGTGGGGCATTATACAAGGGGGTGGCAATAGAACAAAAACAAATAGAACAGAACGTGCCCATCATCACATAAAATGGCAGAGTTACAAATAAAACACCACGCTGTACAAAAAAAAAAAAAAAAAAAAAAAAAAAAAAAACGTGGTGGGATGTTTGAAGATATAAATCTGCGACGGGAACGCCACGGAAACCGTTATGAAATGTGATACGCGCTTCAGAGGACAATCTGTAAGAAGAGCGGCGAATTGAGAAGAAAGAACAACGTTCTAAAGGCACCCCAACGGGAATCGGACCCAGAACCCGACGATATTGTGAGATCAACATTCTATACTACTGTATGCCAGTTAGCTAGAGAGCTGTTTTTGTCTGTACTACAGCGGTATGTACTAACTGTTCGAACAGTTTATGGGAAGAAAGAAGGAATCCAAGACGTCATCATCATCATCATCATTTATTTTCCTCGAGGGCCCGTGGGGCATTATACAAGGGGGTGGCAATAGAACAAAAACAAATAGAACAGAACGTGCCCATCATCACATAAAAAATGGCAGAGTTACAAATAAAACACCACGCTGTACAACAAAAAAAAAAAAAAAAAAAAAAAAAAACGTGGTGGGATTTTTGAAGATATAAATCTGCGACGGGAACGCCACGGAAACCGTTATGAAATGTGATACGCGCTTCAGAGGACAATCTGTAAGAAGAGCGGCGAATTGAGAAGAAAGAACAACGTTCTAAAGGCACCCCAACGGGAATCGGACCCAGAACCCGACGATATTGTGAGATCAACATTCTATACTACTGTATGCCAGTTAGCTAGAGAGCTGTTTTTGTCTGTACTACAGCGGTATGTACTAACTGTTCGAACAGTTTATGGGAAAAAAGAAGGAATCCAGGACGTCATCAGCATCATCATCATCATCATTTATTTTCCTTGAGGGCCCGTGGGGCATTATACAAGGGGGTGGCAATAGAACAAAAACAAATAGAACAGAACGTGCCCATCATCACATAAAAAATGGCAGAGTTACAAATAAAACACCACGCTGTACAACAAAAAAAAAAAAAAAAAAAAAAAAAACGTGGTGGGATTTTTGAAGATATAAATCTGCGACGGGAACGCCACGGAAACCGTTATGAAATGTGATACGCGCTTCAGAGGACAATCTGTAAGAAGAGCGGCGAATTGAGAAGAAAGAACAACGTTCTAAAGGCACCCCAACGGGAATCGGACCCAGAACCCGACGATATTGTGAGATCAACATTCTATACTACTGTATGCCAGTTAGCTAGAGAGCTGTTTTTGTCTGTACTACAGCGGTATGTACTAACTGTTCGAACAGTTTATGGGAAAAAAGAAGGAATCCAGGACGTCATCAGCATCATCATCATCATCATTTATTTTCCTTGAGGGCCCGTGGGGCATTATACAAGGGGGTGGCAATAGAACAAAAACAAATAGAACAGAACGTGCCCATCATCACATAAAAAATGGCAGAGTTACAAATAAAACACCACGCTGTACAACAAAAAAAAAAAAAAAAAAAAAAAAACGTGGTGGGATTTTTGAAGATATAAATCTGCGACGGGAACGCCACGGAAACCGTTATGAAATGTGATACGCGCTTCAGAGGACAATCTGTAAGAAGAGCGGCGAATTGAGAAGAAAGAACAACGTTCTAAAGGCACCCCAACGGGAATCGGACCCAGAACCCGACGATATTGTGAGATCAACATTCTATACTACTGTATGCCAGTTAGCTAGAGAGCTGTTTTTGTCTGTACTACAGCGGTATGTACTAACTGTTCGAACAGTTTATGGGAAGAAAGAAGGAATCCAAGACGTCATCATCATCATCATCATCATCATTTATTTTCCTTGAGGGCCCGTGGGGCATTATACGAGGGGGTGGCAATAGAACAAAAACAAATAGAACAGAACGTGCCCATCATCACATAAAATGGCAGAGTTACAAATAAAACACCACGCTGTACAACAAAAAAAAAAAAAAAAAAAAAAAAACGTGGTGGGATTTTTGAAGATATAAATCTGCGACGGGAACGCCACGGAAACCGTTATGAAATGTGATACGCGCTTCAGAGGACAATCTGTAAGAAGAGCGGCGAATTGAGAAGAAAGAACAACGTTCTAAAGGCACCCCAACGGGAATCGGACCCAGAACCCGACGATATTGTGAGATCAACATTCTATACTACTGTATGCCAGTTAGCTAGAGAGCTGTTTTTGTCTGTACTACAGCGGTATGTACTAACTGTTCGAACAGTTTATGGGAAGAAAGAAGGAATCCAAGACGTCATCATCATCATCATCATCATCATTTATTTTCCTTGAGGGCCCGTGGGGCATTATACAAGGGGGTGGCAATAGAACAAAAACAAATAGAACAGAACGTGCCCATCATCACATAAAAAATGGCAGAGTTACAAATAAAACACCACGCTGTACAACAAAAAAAAAAAAAAAAAAAAAAAAACGTGGTGGGATGTTTGAAGATATAAATCTGCGACGGGAACGCCACGGAAACCGTTATGAAATGTGATACGCGCTTCAGAGGACAATCTGTAAGAAGAGCGGCGAATTGAGAAGAAAGAACAACGTTCTAAAGGCACCCCAACGGGAATCGGACCCAGAACCCGACGATATTGTGAGATCAACATTCTATACTACTGTATGCCAGTTAGCTAGAGAGCTGTTTTTGTCTGTACTACAGCGGTATGTACTAACTGTTCGAACAGTTTATGGGAAGAAAGAAGGAATCCAAGACGTCATCATCATCATCATCATCATCATTTATTTTCCTTGAGGGCCCGTGGGGCATTATACGAGGGGGTGGCAATAGAACAAAAACAAATAGAACAGAACGTGCCCATCATCACATAAAATGGCAGAGTTACAAATAAAACACCACGCTGTACAACAAAAAAAAAAAAAAAAAAAAAAAAAAACGTGGTGGGATTTTTGAAGATATAAATCTGCGACGGGAACGCCACGGAAACCGTTATGAAATGTGATACGCGCTTCAGAGGACAATCTGTAAGAAGAGCGGCGAATTGAGAAGAAAGAACAACGTTCTCAAGGCACCCCAACGGGAATCGGACCCAGAACCCGACGATATTGTGAGATCAACATTCTATACTACTGTATGCCAGTTAGCTAGAGAGCTGTTTTTGTCTGTACTACAGCGGTATGTACTAACTGTTCGAACAGTTTATGGGAAGAAAGAAGGAATCCAAGACGTCATCATCATCATCATCATCATCATTTATTTTCCTTGAGGGCCCGTGGGGCATTATACAAGGGGGTGGCAATAGAACAAAAACAAATAGAACAGAACGTGCCCATCATCACATAAAATGGCAGAGTTACAAATAAAACACCACGCTGTACAACAAAAAAAAAAAAAAAAAAAAAAAAAAACGTGGTGGGATTTTTGAAGATATAAATCTGCGACGGGAACGCCACGGAAACCGTTATGAAATGTGATACGCGCTTCAGAGGACAATCTGTAAGAAGAGCGGCGAATTGAGAAGAAAGAACAACGTTCTCAAGGCACCCCAACGGGAATCGGACCCAGAACCCGACGATATTGTGAGATCAACATTCTATACTACTGTATGCCAGTTAGCTAGAGAGCTGTTTTTGTCTGTACTACAGCGGTATGTACTAACTGTTCGAACAGTTTATGGGAAGAAAGAAGGAATCCAAGACGTCATCAGCATCATCATCATCATCATTTATTTTCCTTGAGGGCCCGTGGGGCATTATACAAGGGGGTGGCAATAGAACAAAAACAAATAGAACAGAACGTGCCCATCATCACATAAAAAATGGCAGAGTTACAAATAAAACACCACGCTGTACAACAAAAAAAAAAAAAAAAAAAAAAAAACGTGGTGGGATTTTTGAAGATATAAATCTGCGACGGGAACGCCACGGAAACCGTTATGAAATGTGATACGCGCTTCAGAGGACAATCTGTAAGAAGAGCGGCGAATTGAGAAGAAAGAACAACGTTCTCAAGGCACCCCAACGGGAATCGGACCCAGAACCCGACGATATTGTGAGATCAACATTCTATACTACTGTATGCCAGTTAGCTAGAGAGCTGTTTTTGTCTGTACTACAGCGGTATGTACTAACTGTTCGAACAGTTTATGGGAAGAAAGAAGGAATCCAAGACGTCATCATCATCATCATCATCATCATTTATTTTCCTTGAGGGCCCGTGGGGCATTATACAAGGGGGTGGCAATAGAACAAAAACAAATAGAACAGAACGTGCCCATCATCACATAAAAAATGGCAGAGTTACAAATAAAACACCACGCTGTACAACAACAAAAAAAAAAAAAAAAAAAAAACGTGGTGGGATTTTTGAAGATATAAATCTGCGACGGGAACGCCACGGAAACCGTTATGAAATGTGATACGCGCTTCAGAGGACAATCTGTAAGAAGAGCGGCGAATTGAGAAGAAAGAACAACGTTCTCAAGGCACCCCAACGGGAATCGGACCCAGAACCCGACGATATTGTGAGATCAACATTCTATACTACTGTATGCCAGTTAGCTAGAGAGCTGTTTTTGTCTGTACTACAGCGGTATGTACTAACTGTTCGAACAGTTTATGGGAAGAAAGAAGGAATCCAAGACGTCATCAGCATCATCATCATCATCATTTATTTTCCTTGAGGGCCCGTGGGGCATTATACAAGGGGGTGGCAATAGAACAAAAACAAATAGAACAGAACGTGCCCATCATCACATAAAAAATGGCAGAGTTACAAATAAAACACCACGCTGTACAACAAAAAAAAAAAAAAAAAAAAAAAAAAACGTGGTGGGATTTTTGAAGATATAAATCTGCGACGGGAACGCCACGGAAACCGTTATGAAATGTGATACGCGCTTCAGAGGACAATCTGTAAGAAGAGCGGCGAATTGAGAAGAAAGAACAACGTTCTCAAGGCACCCCAACGGGAATCGGACCCAGAACCCGACGATATTGTGAGATCAACATTCTATACTACTGTATGCCAGTTAGCTAGAGAGCTGTTTTTGTCTGTACTACAGCGGTATGTACTAACTGTTCGAACAGTTTATGGGAAGAAAGAAGGAATCCAAGACGTCATCAGCATCATCATCATCATCATTTATTTTCCTTGAGGGCCCGTGGGGCATTATACAAGGGGGTGGCAATAGAACAAAAACAAATAGAACAGAACGTGCCCATCATCACATAAAAAATGGCAGAGTTACAAATAAAACACCACGCTGTACAACAACAAAAAAAAAAAAAAAAAAAAAAACGTGGTGGGATTTTTGAAGATATAAATCTGCGACGGGAACGCCACGGAAACCGTTATGAAATGTGATACGCGCTTCAGAGGACAATCTGTAAGAAGAGCGGCGAATTGAGAAGAAAGAACAACGTTCTCAAGGCACCCCAACGGGAATCGGACCCAGAACCCGACGATATTGTGAGATCAACATTCTATACTACTGTATGCCAGTTAGCTAGAGAGCTGTTTTTGTCTGTACTACAGCGGTATGTACTAACTGTTCGAACAGTTTATGGGAAGAAAGAAGGAATCCAAGACGTCATCATCATCATCATCATCATCATTTATTTTCCTTGAGGGCCCGTGGGGCATTATACAAGGGGGTGGCAATAGAACAAAAACAAATAGAACAGAACGTGCCCATCATCACATAAAAAATGGCAGAGTTACAAATAAAACACCACGCTGTACAACAAAAAAAAAAAAAAAAAAAAAAAAAACGTGGTGGGATTTTTGAAGATATAAATCTGCGACGGGAACGCCACGGAAACCGTTATGAAATGTGATACGCGCTTCAGAGGACAATCTGTAAGAAGAGCGGCGAATTGAGAAGAAAGAACAACGTTCTCAAGGCACCCCAACGGGAATCGGACCCAGAACCCGACGATATTGTGAGATCAACATTCTATACTACTGTATGCCAGTTAGCTAGAGAGCTGTTTTTGTCTGTACTACAGCGGTATGTACTAACTGTTCGAACAGTTTATGGGAAGAAAGAAGGAATCCAAGACGTCATCATCATCATCATCATCATCATTTATTTTCCTTGAGGGCCCGTGGGGCATTATACAAGGGGGTGGCAATAGAACAAAAACAAATAGAACAGAACGTGCCCATCATCACATAAAATGGCAGAGTTACAAATAAAACACCACGCTGTACAACAAAAAAAAAAAAAAAACGTGGTGGGATTTTTGAAGATATAAATCTGCGACGGGAACGCCACGGAAACCGTTATGAAATGTGATACGCGCTTCAGAGGGCAATCTGTAAGAAGAGCGGCGAATTGAGAAGAAAGAACAACGTTCTAAAGGCACCCCAACGGGAATCGGACCCAGAACCCGACGATATTGTGAGATCAACATTCTATACTACTGTATGCCAGTTAGCTAGAGAGCTGTTTTTGTCTGTACTACAGAGGTATGTACTAACTGTTCGAACAGTTTATGGGAAGAAAGAAAGAATCCAGGACGTCATCATCATCATCATCATTTATTTTCCTCGAGGGCCCGTGGGGCATTATACAAGGGGGTGGCAATAGAACAAAAACAAATAGAACATAACGTGCCCATCATCACATAAAAAATGGCAGAGTTACAAATAAAACACCACGCTGTACAACGACAACAACAACAAAAAAAAAATTACGGGAGCACTTTTAAAATTGCTTACGTGTAGGTGTGCGAAAGCGTTCATACACGCAGCACATTGCCACAAGCAGCGCACCCCGCTGTCGACGGCGAGGAGGACAGCGGGCAGCGCACCCGCTCCTTCGCGGCGGGAGATGACTGAAAGCAGAGCGTAGAACACGTGAGGAGCGGGAATTTCTGACCGTTCTGACTCCCCCTTCCCCTCCTCCTCCACCCCTCCGGGTCGGCTTAAGGCCACAGAGGCCTTAGGTTGCCTTAGGTGGGCTGCCCAACGAGCGCCACCCTTTCTTCAGTTGTTGGTTTTTCGCGGCGGTCACCAACAACGCCGGCTGCACTCCGTGGGCGTGGCATTAGTCGCTCGTTTTTCGCGGTCAAAGACAATGCCGGCGGCGCTCCATGGGAGAGTTAATGCTTTCGCATTAATAAAATAAAATAGCTGCAGTGCTTACCCCAGACTGGGACGAGTGCATCAAAAGCTCATTCTGTTAACCATATATATATATATTTTCTAACTTCTTTGCTATTCTAAGGTGGATCCTTGTGGCAGGTCGTTCGCCAAGACGGCGTGCGCTTTTTCGTTCAGACAAATACAGGGACGATTAAACAAGTTGAGATAAGAGAGCGATTGTCGGGCCTCCAAAATAGGCGACGCCTGGCCGAACAGGTTTCCAGAGAGGACGGGTCACATCTTTGAGACTCGATGAGAAGATAGCAGTCGTTTTCGGCGTTTTCAGCGCGCCAGCGCCCTGTCTCTGGCATTTGTCAGCCACGAGCGACAATATTGTCCACGAGTTCTTTTGTTCCTTAAAAAAAAAAAAAAAAAAAAAAAAAAAAACAACGTTTTCTTATTACAACGATATTACAGCGGTAGCTCCATGCGAGTGGTGCACTTTCGCGTTGTCGCGCCATCAACCGCGCTCCATATCGACGTGGGCCATCTTCGGCACTCCGCCAAAACATTCCATGGGCCGCTGATAACAAGATAACATGCACATTCAGTAAAACACTTCCCGCCGGGCAGCGTATTTGTAGGCGGTGGGCGATAGGCGGTATGGCAACGCCGCTCGCGCCCGACTGGCTGCTCCTCGAAGAGCACACTGCGTTGTCACACGCGGTTGCTGCGCCGGCCGGTAGGGGGCGTTGCGCGTGTATAATTAGTAGGATGCCTACATGCCTGTCTGTCTCAGGGTGAAGACATCCATTGTTGCCCTGAATGTGCCAGCGCGTGACGCTCTGGCGCACTCGGTGCGTGACTTGGGCCAAAGTTACACGCTCGAGCTGAGTGACACCCGGATTGCGCGCACTCCCAAAGACATAAAAACCCTATTGGGCGGAAAAATGGCTGAGATGTCACCACTCAAGCAAAAGCGCGCGTGTGTATGAAGGCAGTCTAATAATTAGAGCGCTTTTAAACCCCCGCCCCGTTGACGCTGCCTCGCGGTGAGCCTGCGGCGGCTCACTCACGCGCCCCAATGATACACACGCGGCGCAACGTCGCCGCGAAGTACGAGAGAGGGGGGGGGTAGGTTATGTGCCGACGCCATGTGCTGTGTGTGACGAGTCGTCACACACAGCGTCAACTTCGAATAGCAGCCGATCCGGCGCGAGCGGCTGTGCCAGGCTGCCTATCGCCCACCGTTTGCAAATACGCCGCCGGGCCATCTGGCAGTGCACTGGGAGGGATGCCCTTGTCACCCAGATCTTGTACGAACAACAATGCTCGGGAGATACGCAGATAAAACCGCCTTTGAATATTACGATGTATTCTCTATCAGAAAGCAAGGGGAAAGCGAGTGCATTAGTTCCCCGTCATTGCACCTGACAGATACGGGGCATTATTAATGCATTAGTATTAGTACCAACATGACAGGAAAAACGGAGATGGCAAAATTACTTTTCAAATGTAGTTAAATTACGTTACTTATTACTTTCCTCAGAAATACGCTAATGCAATTAAATTACATTACAAATTACCGCAGACTAAAAGCATCTTCCAGGCTAAGCGAAGACCATGTCATTGAGACATTCTCTGTGTCTGTTCCTTCTACTAAAAGTTCTTCCGATTTCTTCCACCGCAGTGTCAGTTGTAATACGACATGATTAGCTACCACCAGCTCGCCTGCACACTAACCGTCTTTTAACCGAAGACACAAAACAATAAAAAAGGGGGAAAAACAGACAAAACAAGCACAAGTCTCCATGAGACTTGAGCTTGTTTTGTTCATTTTTGATTTATCGTTCCGTGTCTCCGGTTATTATGGAAGATCTTCACCAGCTTGCCTGTGGTTTTAGCCTTTCTTCGAATAAAATCAATTACATTACATTACGATTTCTTTTGAAAAGTAATGAAATTACTTCGAATTTAATTTTAAATTTCTTCAGTCATTAATTCGTGCCAGTGGCGACAAAAGTGTTAAGCATAATGTGGAGCTTCTTATAGGAGCAATGCAACGATATTAAATTAGAATGTTTTTCACTTGACACGAGCTTACTGGCACACCTGGGACTCAAGGATACTCCCAAGCAACGCCACTGGCCAAGAAACTCCTTTGTTGCGGTGTAATTTCAAGGACAAGAGCGATCATTTTCATTCAATCTCTCCTTTGCAAAATTTGATGACGTAACGTGGGGATCGCATACACCCAAGCGACGATATTTGAATGCGGTTCATAGATTGGACCCGAGCATTGCGTGGGCACTCGACTTGGGCTCGTGATAATTGCTAGCTCGAGAAGCATTCGGGCAGTGACCCGTGTCCAATCGCTGCAACGACGACAACAGCCGAGCCATAACAATGTCTGGAATTCAGCGCGTGTCCTGTGCTTTGCCAACCCCGGCGCGTGGCTCTGATCAACACTGGCGGCATATAATCGGCTCCAGATCACGTGGCCGCTTCTTCTGGCTGCGAGTTGAGGGGGTGAACGCTGCTCGTTTTTCTTTATTTTTTTCTGTGACTTCTATTGGCGTGGGGTGAAAAACGAAAGCGTGTTTCATAGGTCATTAACGTTAGGGATCCGTTTTAAGCGGTATTTGCGCAAAGTACAAAAATTGTTGCATCGCTCCTTTAAGTTATGACAAAACAGACAGCTCACCGGTTTCGCTGTTCATTTAACGATGATATTGATCGGTTAATGGCTGATACGATCGCGTGATTATAATTTTAGAGAAGTCGTCCACCGCAGTTGGTCGGACCTTGGCAGCTCGTTTTCACGTGAAGGAGTAACGACTGTTGTGATATGTGCTAAACTGTCCCTTACGTGGCCTTTGGCTAACCGGATCTACCGTTCCCGAATGTTATTCGCGCAAGGTTGAGGGAATGCCTAAAGCTTCTTCCTTCTGACTCGGACGCAGTCGAATTGTTTTCGCTTAAGAGCGCTGGAAGACGCATTCCCGGTCATTCTTCACGAGGACTGTTGTTCCACAACACCGGAATAGCGCCAATTATCGCGCGTTGTCACGCAGGGGGGCCGAAATATTTTCTGGGGAGAAACACCACCAGAGTAGGAAAGCAGTTGCGGGTGCCTCCAGAAGTTTGTCCTTCCCAACGAACCAACGGCTATATCTGCGCGTTTGCTTGTTGAGCCTGCTTTGCTCGTTTTTTTGTCAATTCCAACTATCTTCCGTTCACCTCTGAGGTGATTGTGCGGTAGTAGCTATGCGTTCGTCGGACCAGTCAACCCTTTCATCACCTGACTTCGCTCTCTGCTTATCAAGTGGCAAAAGATCGACGCACGATTTCTTCAAAGAGCCCGCAGCTTCCACCGCACGGTCAGCTTAACGCCCGACGCGCAAAAATGAATCTTTCCTGGCAGAAGATTTCTCTTCTTTCCTCCGTTTTCCCCTCCAATTTTCTTTTCACTTTTTTTCGTCCTCCTCGCATGCTAAGCGCCTAAGCGGCTTATGCCCTCCGAAGCCTGAACAACGGGGAGTAGTCATACTGGCAGGAATCGAGCAACGGAAGGGGCTGTGGCTATCGTTTGACTCGGATCCGTAGATCGCTCTTCGGGCTATTCTGTGACGGGCTCGCGGGTTTCTTTTCCGGAAAGACCATGGACTCCTTTCATTCCTAACCTGACGGTACGATGGAAGCTACGTGGTCCTCGGACCAGTCCTATGTCTGTCTTCAGCCACGTGATTATGCTTCTATCCACACATACGCGAAGGATGGATGGTCAGGTGACGAAAGGGAGACGGTTCATTGGTCTGGCGAGAGCGTAACTTTCACAGCACTGTCAGCTCGACGGTAAACGGGGATTTTTAAAAAAAAATTTTTTATATGGCCTCTGGCGTTAAGTTGTGAAGTAGTGCGTCCTGCGTGAGGCATGCGTAGCACGAGACGCTCTCGTGCCCCGAGCGCTTGTGCACAACAGTTGAGACGCTTCACGCCACGCCCATTCAAGCAGAAATGTACCGGTAACTAAAGCCCCTTCATGTTTCAAAAGTAGCGCAAGGTGAGTCGATGCACGAGGCACGTGCAACGTGCAGCCCTTGGGAAGATCATGGTGGCACAGCGCAGCACTGAGCTGGATTGCAGACGCCATAGCCCCACCCCTGCCCGTTTCGGTCTGGATGAGCATCGTACCGGCGTGCGGTCGTGTATCACTACTGCGTGATGCACGTTAAAGACCCCAGGCTAGCGGCTGTACCGCACTGGCTAAATTGCTCATCTACAGCTGGGAGACTCGTCGCCCCTGTGAGGCAGACCAAGTTCTAGGCTGTATAAACACACACACAACCCAATTTTTTTTTTGCAGACGCCATGATTTTCCCAGAATAGAGGGGCTTTACCGGTAACAGAGCCGGTAACCTGACTACAGCGCCACTTTTTCCTCACGAAGCGACGGCACGTGGAAGTATACCCAAGAATGCGGAGCGCTCGGTACACCTGTCCCTATAGCCACCATGGTAACACCCCAGAAGAGAAGAAAACAACGACGAAGAAGCATGTTTGACGTGGCGGGCTCTGCCTTCGGTACTGGAGGACGCCAGGGACGCATCACGTGAGCCAATGCTAGCGCTTAACGTTTTCCCAGAATTACCCCCTCCCGCAACAGGCAATCAGTCAGTTCATAAAGCCGCAGTAGCGCCATTCGTATACAGAGCTGAAACTTTGGCATCTGGTTGTGACCTCTAGCACTACCTTTGGGCGGAGAATGAGCGTTCGGCGATGAATAGTTCATTTTTGCGGTGAAAAAGACCGTGTAAATTTTCTTTTGTGACACCCTGTACATCTCGTTCTCTTCGACTGTCCCTTGTACTTTCCGTTGGGGTTAGCGCATCTCGACGCATGAATTAGATTGCACGTGAATTCATTTCACTGTTGGTCTTTAGTTATGCTTACTGAGAAAAGCAAATTCGGTGGTGTGAAATGCGTGTTGCTGCTAGGTACGCGTGTGACGGCAAGATCTTTCATATTGACCTTTGATGCGACGTCAATGCAAGACATGTGCAACGTTATTAGATTAGCTCAGTTACGGAACTGACAATACACGTTGATTGCAGAAGCAAGCAGCGTGCCAGCATTCTCTCCTTATTCTATTGTACGTAAATAGAACAACCCTTCGTTGCAGACTATTGTAAATTGTGTATTTTCATACTTTAGAGCGTATTGCACTGCGTTCTGTGCAGTGTCTGCTTTAGGAGACAACTTTGAGCTCTCGATTGAACGACCAATGACCATTCTCAAGTTCAAATTAGTAGTCAGCGCACATATAGCGTCAGCGAATGTCTACTTTTTGTTTATTTCTTCTCAGCTATTAAAGAAAGAAAGAAGAAAGATCTTTCTAACGGCGCCAATACTCGTGACATGCAGGAGGCCATCACTGCTCATCGTGCTGTGGCTGTTCATCTCAGCTGTCGAAGCCCAGGTCAGCATCAAGCGTCCGATTCACCATACGGGTTAGTCTGCGTGCGCCATTCACTAATACCTTCAAGTAAATTTTTCATAACTGCTCCGAGAATACTATGTCCTATCGTGTCAGCAGCACCGTGAACCACGGTAATGTTCTGTTGCTGAAATTATTGATGCCTGCTTGTCGTGCGAGGTTACGCGTATCACTACAAGCCACAATCAGGCTGCTCATTCATCATACGAAAGACAGAGTCTACACACATGATGACATATGCGGACACGCATGTCTGAAGCATGTTTGGTTCGTGCATGCTTTGAACGTGTCTACAGACAGCCAATGTGACTGTCGTACAAGGAAGGCCTGAGACACCATGCTGTTGTGCCTATGTAGGGAATCGAGAGCCTTGTCAGGCTGTATTTCACAGCCTAGTTCCCTCCAGCTCCACCATCAATGTAGATGGAAATAAACAAATTATTATTATAACTTCGGCATCTGGTTCCGCCCTCTAGTACTGTATTTCGTTTCAGCTTCGGTCCAGACGCAGCCAAAGCTACAAGCGCGAGCTCCGGGCTTTCAGCATCCCTGCCAAGCACACGCGCTCGTGCAGTGCTAGCACTGTTCTGGGCCACATGCTCGCGCTTGTAGCATCGGATGCGTCTGGAACGAAGCTGAAACGAAGTATACATATGGGACCATAATGAGCATTCGGCGATCCAAAATTCAATTTCGTGGTGCAAAAAAAAACAAAAAAACAAAAAAAAAAACGTGCCCATTTTTCTGAATGTTCTGTTGTCGTTGTCTTTTTTTCTTTCTTTGGTACATGGTACCTTGACAGCGATGAGTTCCTGCCCGGAGAAGATCCAGCTGTGGCACTGCATGCGGCTCACTTGGGCAGCTCCTCCGTGCCACAGCAACTTCGACTGCGCCATGCCCTTTCCCTGCTGCACCACCTGGTGCCGCAACTTCTGCGCCAACGACTTCCGCTCCTAGGCGGGGAACTCTCGAAGCATGCGCTAGTGGAGCAACAAACTCCCACGCATCCTGCCGCAAAAAAAGAAAAATATCTACAACGACGAAAAAAAAAAAAAATCTACAAAGACGAAAACAACAATTTTTGGTGTGGGTCTCCTACTGCACAGCTCACTATATAGTCCTTTACACTTGAAGTCCGACCTCCGACCGGTGCTATACAATTTAATGAGACCAGTGGAACAGCGCCAAAAGTGCAGAGTCATTGTTGCTTTTGTGCGTTTGTTATCGGCGGCGCTAAACTAATCGGGCACAATGAATGCGCCGGGATCCTGGGCAGTTTTCTCTTCGTGATTGGTTAAGTCGATGATCGCAGATTCACAAAGACAACCGACACCATGATGAAGCATTTTTGGCGCTGTTCGATTGGTTCCATCAAACTGTATAGGGTCGGCCCAGGTCGTACTTGGAATGGAACGGAGTATACCACCCAACAGATTCATTGGAGCCTGCGCGATTTCGACGACGAATATTTACCCAGAACGTCGCACGATAGAAATAATAAAAATAAATGCAACCTGAAAAAATACCGCGCGAACGTTATCCGCTGGTGCACACAACAGAAGTGTGACAATTTTCTAACTGTTTGCTTGCTACCGGGTTTTCGTTTGTGCAAATGTAGTAAGGTGTTTATTTTTTTTTGTAAGTGAAAAAAAAAAACAAATGCTTGTGATGCCCAAAGTGTACTTCAATGATTTGTTTAAAATTACCCCACTGTAATTAATTCGATTACTACATTACAATATAACAAATGTAATGAACCGCATTAGGGATTATACCCACGCCGCGTGGTAAGATATAGACCGACACGCGGGCTTGACGTCACGGAGCTGCGGCGGCGCTGCGATCGCGTCGGAGCCGGGTAGTGTGGGCAGAGGGAGCACGTTTCGCATGGGCGTTATAGGATTTCAGCTTGCCGCGAAGCTTTGTTGTCGTTAATTACACCGAAGGGTACAAAAAAAAAAAAAAAATAACGGAGTGAGTTTCCACAAGTTCCCGGTAGACTCTGAAAGGCACAGAAGGTGGATCATGTCCGTGGATCGAAAAGAATGGTCGCCTCGCGCGAACGACCGTTTGTGCGGCAAGCACTTTCTTGAAGGCAAGTGCGGCTTCCTTTCAATCTCTGTCCCGAGGCTTGCTTATGTGCAGGGAAACCGTCGTCTGATCGAGACCACCCGGATTTTGTTCCCACGGTGTTCGCGCACAAAGCACAGGTCAAGCGCTCGTCGGAGGCTCGCTACGCCCGTGCTACCAGGCAGGAGGGGATCGGCAAACAGAAATAAACAGCGCGCAAAATTAGACAAGGACGAAAGGAAGGGGCGAACGACACAAGCGCTGAACTCACAACTAAACACTTATTGAAAAGAAAAACACCAACGAAGGAAACCGCACTATCGCTTCAGCACGTGTCAAGATATGCAATTTCTTTTTTGTGAAGAAAAACCGATGTTTGGTTGACGCATGCATCTTTCTCTTTATTTGTTATCGCATACGCTTCCAATAATTCTCTGGAAGTTTTCTCTGTGCCCCTCCCGATGATAATGATGTTGAATTTGGGCTGGCATTTACAGGCAGCACAATGCAGAGGCAAGTGACCCCCGGCGGTCGACCGGAGTGACCAGTCATGTTCACGTGGCCTGTCATTAATGCATCGGCCACTTTGGCCGATGCACACTCTTCCGCAGCTTAGTGGGATCTTGTAGACCACAGCAACCACACAATCAACATACTTGTTCCTGTGCTTTACTGCACATTGGCTCTTGCCCCCAGCCTTTGCCCCCAGCACTTGCTCCCAGCACTGGCTCCCAGCACTTGCCTCTTGCCCCCAGCACTTGCCAAAGCCCCAGTTGATTGGCCCTTGACCTCTCTTCATATCATACCTTGACTTGAAAACGTTGTATATAATCAGTTAATAAGTAAACTTCCACAGACCCACAGTCTGCTGGTTCCGCCGGCAGTGCGGAAACCGACTCAAAGAAATCGTAGGCCTCGAGAGACTTGTACGTCTGCACCGTATCGGCCGTGAACTGGCTTGGCGAAAAAACTAAATGAGCGACGACGTGAGCCGTCGACTTCGGTGGAAGCAACATCACGTCGCAAGTCTAGCAGTCTTGTTTTCGGCGTACGGATCCTCGAAGGCAACGCCGTCCACGCACAGTATGTTTCGATACCGCTGCCGTTTAGGCTCGGGTAGCCAGCTCAAATAGTCGGGCATAGCATACGACATACCCCGACATACGATGTCAGGAAATGCGACGCACAAATAAAGCTAGAAGCGTCCCTACAACGTCAACAACGAGCGCACGACGCACAACGCAATGGCGAAAACACGGAGAGCCGGGCCGCTTTTGCCCACACAGCTTCCGCGCATGCGCGGCCTTCCGGCCGTGTTGGTAAACAGAGCCGCTCCTCGTGTCGGTCTCTAATCGCATTTCGGTCGAATGACATTATCTGCTCGGTGAATGAGCGCGCGACGCTCGTAATCAGGGTCGCAATCGATGGAAATTCCATTTAGCCGCTTGGCAGGGGGTACGATTTACACAACTAATTTTATGACTTCGATTCGATTACACTTCGTTTATCACGACTTTATCGACACTGCACAACCTTCGTTTAATTTTCTTCGGAAAGCAAATAGACGTGGCGAACAAAGTAAAGCAAACGATCAATATCTTCGGTCATTGATGCCGAAGGTTTCTGACCACATAAAGTTGTGAAGACCAGATTTTGCAGTCAGACCACTATGTTGAGAGTACTCTCAAGTGTCATTCTAAACCCATAGTCTGCGACAGGTGAAGGGTTCAGGGGAAGCTTCTCCCACTTTTTTCCACTTTTGCAGAGCGGACGCTGGAACGCCTCCTCTCCAGCGTCCGCTCTGCGAAAGTAGGAGAGAGGTGGGAGGGGTTTCCCCTGAAACTCTTTACCTGGCATCCACTATAGTTAACCTGAGAATTGCCAGTACACTACGAGACAAACAAAAGGGCAAGAAAAATGCTTTTTCTGAGTGCGTAGCCGGGCGAGCTCGTGCAATATCAAAATAAATAAATCAGCTCGCAAAAATGAACAACAACACGAGGAAAAGTACGAGACACAAAAACAAAGCGGTGATTATCGACTGCATCTGTGCCTCGTTGCAATTCTGGTTTCCCCATCGGAACGCGCCAATCCCGTGTCTGCGGTGCCCCTCTGTCCCCGGACCTCACGTCAAAGAGCTCGGGTCCGGTGATAAGGCGGAGGGCGCAGACCCCAGCCGAGCTTATATTGCGAAATGGACAAAGGTCCCAGTACTGGCGCGAGAAGCCCTTTCAATTAAGAGCGGGAGTTCCTCCTCCATCGCTAATGAGAGGGCTGATTTCATTTAGCCGCTGACGTGCGGCAGGCTCAAGCCACGTGGGCGCAGGAGACGGCTCGGCGGAAAGATTCCCAATCAGCCTCGGCCAGGGAGAATTTTCTGGGAATCTGAAGAATGTAAAAAAATGCCCTCCCACGCACACACGCACGCGCACAGGCACATGCACACGCAAACGCACACGCAGACGCACACGCCCACACACGAAAAAAAAAATGTATTTTTTTCTTTCAGAAGTAAATTGCGCGTCACTGAACGCTCATTCTCCGCCCAAGTGTAACGTCAGTGGTAGGAACCAGGAGAAAAAGTTTAAGGACTAAACGGTACCTTATTCAAAAGTTCCAGGTTAGTTTAAAAAAAATTTCAACGGATGGCGGCCGACTGAATCCTCGAATAGACGGAACTAAATGGCACGCCAGTTGCCGAGTCATAACAGGCGCCATTTTACCGTACTAACAGCGGAACAAGACATTAACATCCTCGTTATGTCATACCCCATTCACCGAATAAACTATGGTAAATAAACGGAGAATGATTGCATGGATGGATGGTACTGGTCATGCCACTTGTATCGGCTTAATCGTAACAATGTGCGGAGCGTTAACTAGCGTGGAGAGATCTCTGGTTTTTATACCAGGACCAGGCGTATTTTTTTCAGTGGTGCACCAGTCACCTAGCTGTGTTTGGAGATTTGTGTTTAGAAAATGTCTTCCCTCGTTCCCCTTCTAAAAGAAGTCTTATCGTTATTCTTGTTCAGCTTGCTGCACCTTTGCTTTAATCGCATTAACAAGAAAGTCCTTTCTACATGTTGGGCGGAGCAGGACGTGCTTGAACGAGCGGTGCAACGCGCCCCTCAAGGTGGTCAAATAAAGACGCCTAGGTATTGATTCGAAGTGAAGGGTTCGTCCACGAACGATTCGACAACTCATCCGCGTAAAGGCCTGTTGCTGTCGGCCAGGGAGCGCTGCAGCATACACGAGACGCGACCACAAAAGAGGCGTCTCCACTATAGCGTCTGAGAAACGCGACCATTTAATGCTGACGTGAACTGGCGTCCCAGCGTCCCGTCATGCTTCCTCTACAGGCGTAAACTAGCGTCTGAGAGCGTCGTTCCACAGCGTCTGCTAATGGTTTATGCGCACTGACACAGGGTTTGAAAAGATGCAACGCTACGCACAGCGGAAAAAGCGATCTGGAAATATCTGATGTTGCTCGCCAGGGACGCTGTTCAAAACTTGAGAGCTACGTGTCTATGCTGTCCTGAAAAAAGATTCGCCATCTTTCCATGCATCTGACGACCTCAAAGCGGCGTGGCAATTGTGGCCGCGCTTCGTGGAACGCCGGATATGCCAACGTCGAGCTTATCGGCGACCGGAAAGTGGTGTTGCAACAACTCCCACGAGATGAATGCTCCCGGCTTGAATGGATTCCAGAGAAGCTAAACGTAGACGAACATTTGATTTCCAAGAAGCGGAGTTGCATATGGAGCATGTCTCAGATAAGACGAAAACAACTCTTTCAGCCTTCTTCGATTTAACTTTAATCTTGATCATTTATCGACAGACTAATAGATACGTATTCAGTATTGTCGACATGCTTAGAGGAATGTAAAACCTTTACCCCTCGTCCTCCCTCTTTTCCTGTTTCTTTTTCGTCAGGTTCCTGGATAGATCGCGTATGTTACAGAAAATTTTTCTAAAAACAAAAACAAAATTTATGTCGCAGGCACATCCTGAATTAGAAGCGATTTTGATGTTTCGGCACACCGATCTGAAATGTAAGCATGTTTCAGGACAGCCCTCAAAAACGCTGAACTTGAAAAAAAAATTCTAAATGTTTAGATTGGAGACATGTTCCAAAATGTTCACTTTCAAATGTTCCAAAACGAGCTTTCGCCGAAAATAAATTAGGGTAATATTTACTTCGTGACTGATTTTTAGAGGAGGAGTGATTCCGAACCGTGCTTCGTTTTCGGAACGTCGTCCTGAAATATAAGCGCCAACTATACTCGGCGTCGACCATTTCGTGCTACGTTGTCAAAGCTAGCCCAGCTTTCACATTGCTCCAGCTCTGTCAAAGCATGGCGGCACTCAGTTGGTCGAACGACGTTTTAGCGAACGCCGACTTTTCATAGAAGTACACTTTAGCGAATAATCGGCCGCCGCAAAGCGGCATTTAGACCAGTCTGGGGCGCCGCGAAGCGGGTGAGCGCAGCGCAAAAAAAAAGGGGGGGGGGGGGGCAATACGGGCTATCGTTATTCGCTGAAACGTCGATTGGCTCAAATGGCGTTGTTCGCTAAAAAGTCATTCGCTCATGTGACGTGGACCCATCAAAGCTACAGTTGCCCGAGCGCATGTAAATGAGGCGCCAACCAAAAAGCCACGTGCTCTCCCAGCACTGCGGAATTGCTGCACAATAGAATCGGCGCTAGCTTTGACAATGTAGCACAAAATAGTTGACGCAGAGTATAGACAATACATACCTTGCACGTGACGTCATATGACACCGTACCAACCGCCATTGCTCCGTACCACTGATCTCTATGACAATTGCTGGATCGCGCTTCCCTGCTTGTTCGCTGCAGCGCAAGTGAAGCCACCGGGCTTCACTCGCTTGGGATACGATTTGCCGTTTTTGCTAGCCTTTGCTGCGGTTTTCCAGCGTGCTGACGACACGTTTTCTACTCGTTCGTCGTCATTCGCCGAAGAAGTTTTTTGAAGACTCTGTGTATTGCTGAGACTTGCCGTTGTGAACACGTGGAAAATTTTACGAAAGTGCAGTGTCGCAGGAAAAAGGCACAACGCGTCGAAAGGAAGGGCTGGCGGCGTGTTCAAAGCTTCCTTGGCACGCCGAAGTGCCGTGCCTCTGTGCCTTCGCACGCTTGGATACCGACCAAGAACCGACGCCGTGTGTATGTGTTCAGCGAGTGCAATGTGCGTGAAGCTGTTCGTGCCTCTGGATCAGCGTCTTTTCCTCTCGCGGTTTAGGAACGAGCTTAATCCAGCGTCCACTAGCGACGGAAGATGGGGAGAAGGTACGTCTTTTTTTCGTCCTTAGACGATTTACACAATACCGTGCACAACAGCTCCTCATCACTGATCAGTGCTGGCTTATTATCAACCTACTTAATTGCACTTGACGTTTGAGCGCGGCTCGCCTTCGCACACGACCATATCGGCCGCGCTTCAAAGATTTTCATTCTCGCCGTCTTGTACTTTTGCTTTCGAAAACCCCCCTGGCTCCACAACGTTGCCCTATTCGTGCTCCCACGGAATCTATTAGAGTAGATTTGGGACATAGCCATGGTTAATATAGTACATAAGAACACGTACAGATCTCCCCCTTTTATTGATAGCAACTCACCGGGACAGCTGGACGATCCAGAACTCCGTGGCCGATATATATATAAATGATCTAAAGGCATCTACGCGCGACACACGTTCAGAACTTTGGCGCGGCGTCAATTCTTGACCGGTATCCAAGCGTGCGAAGGCACAAAGATGCATCACTCGGCGTGCCAAGGAAGCTTTGATCACGCCGCGACACCGGCGACACGTTTTCGACGAGTCGTACCTTTTGATACGGCTTCACGCACATTGCACTCGCTAAACACATTCACACGGCGTCGGTTCTTGGTCGGTATCCAAGCGTGCGAAGGCACAGAGACACGGCACTTCGGCGTGCCAAGGATGCTTTGAACACGCCGCCAGCCCTTCCTTTCGACGCGTTGTGCCTTTTTCCTGCGACACTGCACTTTCGTAAACTTTTCCACGTGTTCACAACGGCAAGTCTCAACAATACACAGAGTCTTCAAAAAACTGCTTCGGCGAATGACGACGAACGAGTAGAAAACGTGTCGTCAGCACGCTGGAAAACCGCAGCAAAGGCTAGCAAAAACGGCAAATCGTATCCCAAGCGAGTGAGGCCCGGTGGCTTCACTTGCGGGAGCGGCAAGCGCGATCCAGCAATTGTCATTGAGATCAGTGGCCAGGACCATGCACCTGTGTCTGTATAGACGCTTTCAGCACGCGCCAGACTGAGCCGCCATAGCCGACCTTCTCTTGTCTTACCAAGATGTCGAGCCACTGAAGCGAGCGTTGACAAGCCTTCACAAAGGACTATGCTCGGGAGAAGGACACAGTAACACTTCAAATGGAAATAACCTGTCCTGCTGTGGTAATGATGAAGTGGAGCTAACGGAATAAGAGGGAACAAAAACTGAAGGTCGGTTATGGCGGCACCCATGCACAGCGGCCTGAAAGCGTCTATACCTTCTCTAGCATACATTTCGCCCCATCAAATATGTTCTTGTCAGCAAACCTTGCCGAGAAGAACAAATTCGACGATGCGAAATGTATGCTGCAGAAGGTACGGAACAGCAGCATGGTGCGGAGCAATGGCGGTTGATGTGACATCAGCCATGTACACACCAACTCGTGTTTACAAACGAACCAGAGCGCCCCTAGCGGACGCCACCGGCGCCGGCGATGCGCGATGGAGGGTGGGCAAGAAGCTCGCCGTCGCCCATAAACAAAACATTGAAATGCCATGTTGCCGGCGTCGGTGTGAGTACCCGTGCTCTTTTTCGCGTTGGAATTCTTGATTCTACGTCCCCCTAACGATGTCGGACTACTTGAGTGGCTTCAGAAAAATTAACGAGGCTCGACAGACTGCAAAACTTCGTGTGAATAATGTGACGTGCGACGATTCATTTAATGTGGACGCCGCAGAATGGGCGTTAAAGCATAACTCCTACGATGAGATTCTGCTCGCTATCTTCAGTCACGACGTCGCTCTGGCTGCAAAAGCGTGGACCATATACCTGAGATGGTGGACGTCGATACTAAAAATCGCAAGTAGAATCGGACATTACAAGTCAGTGATGGCCGCTGGTAACAATGATCAACATCTCCTTGTATCTATGCTATTTACACTGAGCCTTCTTAACCCAACCAATCTTCGAAATTAAAAGTGTTTTGGGGCCTGCACTTACTTTTTATGGCAAGTACCGGGTCAGCGTTTGTTTTACTGGCAGCTGTCGTGTGAAAGTGCAGACGACAAAAAGCAGACACGTTTGAAAGAGCAGACGACAGTTCGAACGATCAGGCGGACGTTTGAATTTGAAGACACACTGAACTGCTGGTGGTCCGGACAACTTGGCGGTTTTCCCTCGTTTATGTTGTAACAAAACAAATAGATCTAGCGACCACATGTATCTGTGAATGCAACCCAACGTGTTGCCCGCACAAGCAATTGTAGTTCGACACCGTCTGGTTTGCCCTTTTCATGGCCCCTACCTACGTTCTCGGAAACGGAGCAGGCAGAAAACACACGAAAACTGACCTTCAAACTTTTTCCGACTCTTTTGGTACAGCTCCCGTCGCGGGGTTTTGACGAGAAGGCAGATTTTTTGCCTGGTTTCTTCCAAAAGAACACAGGAATGCATGTCTCATACGGTGACTTCTGCCCACCGCCCTAGACCGGAAGTGCGCCGGAAGCGCCACCCTCACGGCGTGACGTAACAGAGTTGAGTTCACGTGGTGGTTGCAAAATTTTGCCAAATTTTGCAACCACCTTACGGCGCGCTCAAGTCTAGTTACATGCGCTGCTCGTGCTGGCGTGTGCGGTGGCTAGAAGAGGAGGTGTCAGATGACAATGGAATTAATGCAAAGGTGCCAGCGAGCGGGAAAAGATGAGCCCCTGGATGGGGAACACCATGGACAAAGGACAAACACAGAATCGGCGCGCGAGAGGAGGAGCAGCCGGTCAAGATGCAGCGGGAGCGCTGCTGTCGACACTAAGATGCGTCGTCCGCTATCGTTCGCTGTGATTCGGCTGCTTTCTTGGTCGGCGAGTAAGTATCGAGTGCGATATGCGCTCCTTGAAATCCCTGTGAAAGTTAAACAACCTTCATTTTGCCCTCGCGGTTCACGTAACACAAGAATGAACCTGCCGACGCTTTTGTCGTCGTCGTCCGGAACGGCAAAACAAACGAAGCGTTGAAAAAAAAAAAAAAAAAAAGTAAAGCCGCAGTAATGCTGCAGTGTACTAGAATACCGGAGCCGCTCGCGTGAGGAGTGTGGCGTAGATCGCGAAAGCTGTCGACACCGGCGCATCGGCAGTAGGGTGAGTATGGTGGTGGTCGTGCGCGTGCACCGCGTGCACGCGCACGTCCGGTGGCCCGTTCGGATTGCAGCGACTTCCTGCGGCCCCGTCGACGGCAGCGCCGCGATTGTTGTCTACACGCGCAGCCTCCCAAGTTCCCATTGTCAAGTCGCGCCGGTCCAAACGTTCTATACACTCTACTGATACTACACCGTATATTTTGACTAAAAATAATTAAAAAAAAAAAAAAAAAGACGCCGTCGGAGCGCTTTTTTCTTTGTTGACTTGTCTGTCATTTCTTAGTGCTCTTTTTTTATTCCTAAGCGTATTCTAACCAGCAGCCCACGTCATTTGTGTAAACGTCTTTTTACTTATTCAGAACGTTTTTATTTCTCAGGATTCCTCGATTACCTTTTTTATAATCCATCTCTGTTTGGCTTGGGGGAGCGGAGTGCGAGGCAAGAACTGGAGTGCTCGGCTGTGGAGTTTTTCGCGACTGCTCTCATCGTAGGAAGGCATTTTGCGTAGCAACGCTTCTGCGCGTGTACCTACCCTAGCCTTGCATACAGCTTCTGAAACGGAGGACATGCAACAACAACAACAACAAAAAAAGTATTCAAACAAGCAAGCCTTTTTTTTTTTTTTTATGTCGACCCGATTTGGAGAAAACTCCCGTTTTTGAACTGAATGCAAGTGCGCAAAAAAGCGTTGTCACTGTTTCTGAGAATTGCCTGCCCTTACCTGAAGAAGTAAGAGCTGAGCATTGTGTTGCCTATTCGTCGAAACGTGATTTTTTTCTGCAGTGACGGTATTTGCCTGCAGCCATTCGTTTAGCGGAAAAGAGAGAGAGAGAGAGAAACAAAAAAAGGGTAGCAGGTGGATATATTGATTTTCACTATGCAATTTTCCGGCATGAGAAAGCGCAAAACGGGAGGAGGCTGAATATATATTGTCACGAATGACAAACGAAGAGGCGGCGAATAACCGGAGAAACGAAACGTATAATGTGGCGAACTTGTGCCGAAACGAAATAACAATGAATGTCGAATAACAGGCATCGGCGGGCGACGGCGTCACGGCAGGATCCAGCGCAGGCGAACACCCTACAGCGGTCCAGCTGTTAGGATTCACAACACCCGCTAGCTGGCGCAGTGGTGCCTAATTATCTATACATTCGTTATATTTGTACCATTACGAAAAAGTTTTACTTCGATTTACGTGTTTCTAGTACTCTTAGTAACTTCGAACGTTTTCAAAAATATTACAACGTCTGCGACTGGGGCTTTGGCAAGACGCACTGCTTGGCAGCCGCCTTAATGTCAGCCAAGGGGGGGGGGGGGGGGGGGGGAGGAGGAGGGGGGGGTGCTGTTGTTGTTATCTTGTGAAGTTCTCGACGTTCTTTCTTTGTGGCGCAGGTGAGGCGGTGGAAGCGCAAGCGCGTGGAGAGTGTTTTGAGCGGCTCTTGAGCGTCAGCTGCGTCGCCGAAAAGCTTTTTTTCTGTTTCCCCATGAATTTGAGCGAGCTGACGCTACAAACTCGAACGTGTTGTCTCGAACGACGCTTTCACTTCGCGAGCGTGCGTACATTACAGGTTCATTTGAAGCGTCGAACTCGCTCTCGTAGCTCCTCCTTTGCTCGCCCTTACGGTGAAATAGAGTACACATTTCTACGAACGCCCGTAGAAATGTGTACTACATTTCTACGGGCATTTCTAGACCACGAAGACCACCAAAACTTTGTCATGGTGGTCTTCGTGGTCAATAAATATTTGTACTGTACATTACTTAATTCTATCGTACGGTTGCCCCCTTCTTTTTTTGGTCGAGTGAAGCGGTTTTAATTTCCTATCGTATATTGTGCATGATCTGCTCTGGAACTTAGAATTTGCCTGTGCATTTGAGCGATCGATTCCTACCTAAATTAAAAATTCTAGTTAGTTATTGCAGACGAGGGGGCGCAGGCTACAGCCTAGTACGAACGGAATCAATCATACTAGATATCCACCCATTCAGATAGCAGCCACCTTTGTCTCTAGCCACGTAGTGAAAGGAAGTGCATAAGCAGGAAGCCATGGCCAACTTCACAAGAGCCGCTTGGTGCGCTGACAGTCAAGTGAGCCGCTGTGGCCGATGGGAGTGGCCATTCTTTACGTTAGTATATTATTTTATGATTCGCTGCGTGGAACATTCAGACCTCGAATAAGCAACATAATTTTGGAATACACCAGAACGTGACATTAACATAAAATAAAAGTGCGTCCTCTCCCAGGCATTGAAGCTTGGACCTTAGAGTAGGGGTACAGTGTTCTAGAGGCTTGGCTAGCCGCGCGAGCGGCAATATCTGTATGATTCATCTATAAGTTCGAACTCCTTTCTCAGTAAAAGCAACGTTGGTAAAAGCTATGGTGTCTTGTAAGAAAAAGGTGGTTAGAACAGTAATAATAAAAGAAGCTGGAGGTACTCCAACCAACTGTGTTTAAATAGCCCGATGTTTCGATGCCTGCTCGGTCGCTTGTTCACGGGTGACTTATTTGGCTGGGTCCACCGATCGAATGGCCGAATGCTAGCGTCATTTGGCCACCAATCCTCCGATCGGATGGTCGAATGTTAGCGTCAAAATGAAGAGGACGAGGAAGAGCCTTCCCGTGCTCCGGACATATTATTGTGCCAGCGCGTGCTGGAGGGGGGATCGGTGGCCGAGTGAGGGCGCTGCTCGCGCTGCAAAACCTAGAGTCACTAAATGAGCTGCTCTTAGAGTATCGGCACTCCGTTCCCCAGCATTGTTGTGGGCGCCGCCATTTTGGCTCGTATGCAGAGCAGACGCAACTGCCGATCGTCATGATTCAAAAGTGTGACTTCCTCAGATTTAAATTCGTTGTTAAGAAGGTCACGCAATATTGCTTTGCTCTGTTACGAACTGTTTAAACATTTGTGGAGGGCGGAAAGGCGTTTCCTGTGATTTCAGATAAAGCTTCAGATAACTGGCAACCATGATTTTAAGACACAATATGGCCAAGTGTCGTTACTCTGAAGCGTAGCTTATTTAGTGGCACTAGCAAAACCCAGGATACAAAAAAAAAAAAAAAAAATGGGTTGTGTGTATTGCAGACTTGTACACGTTACTGAAAAATAGTAAGGAACTACATTTACAATTACTCGAGGCTAAATTGTAATTTATTACAATTACAATTATACCTCCCATGAAAGTAACTGACCGTTACCCCAAAAAGTAATCCGTTACTTTCGTGGCGTTACTTTTAACATTATTGTCCTCAAGCAAGAAACAAAGGGAAGAGGGTTATTCAAGTTCTTATTCTTGCCAACAGCTGCCTCTCGAATGTCTCGTCAAACATTTTGCATTATCTCTTACTCAGTATGTCGATTGCTACGCTGAACACCATTTGAGCTAAGGCACTGGATGGGAGTGCCATACTCTTCCTCACGAATGCTTCATGCTCTGCATTGAGCTTTTTCAGCAAAGCAAGGGAACTACTATTTACCTCCAATGTAGAGCAAAGCTTCATCGTTGCAGCCGTTCCCTGCTATTCGAGAGATTTAGAAGATCCCTCCGATACCTCCAATACCCGCGACAACGGTACCCGATAACGATATGATGCATACGCAGAGACGGCAGCGAAGTTTCGGATATCGTTATCGGAGTCATCGGACCGATCTACTAAAATTCTCCATTCTCTAAATCGCGAAGCTGTAGAAGTCATCAATAGAAAAACATAGTTGTAACAGTAAGGTGATAATTAAATAATAAAAAAAGTTTGGCTCGATATTCTTCTTCCTTTGGTTCTGAACAATTAGAGCCTTACTTGAGACGTTGGTGAATAAATTAATTAGAACGTCGGTTAAAACAAGGAAATGTAAACGCACGTTTGCCGTGTGTACCTTTCTTGGTGCCGTTCAAAAACGCACGGAGCACGAACCGACTGCAGCTTCTCCGGTGTTCTCCAGATTGACGTCCGCTGATGCGGGCAGCGAAGGGCAGAGTACTATGTAAGCCGCGCTATGGCCCCACTCAAGAGTTTCACTCTCTCCTCAAGCCCAAAATATCAAGTCTACGTCAGCCACCATTATGTTTTATTTGTAAAAATATCTGCTTGAGATAAGATGCGTCCTGCTGGGGCAAAACAGGAAGAAGAAGAAAGGAAGACTATTACAATTTTCTAAATGCTCGCAAAAAGCTGACTCACAAAAAGGGTGGGGTAGACGGAGCGTTGTCTGCTGTTGTGACATTATGAAAATGGTCGTAGTCACTATATCCGAGAAGGACATTGTTAATTATTTTCAGTGCACTTACCCCCTCGAGCTTCTCGAAGAGGCACACAAACACTTGGTGTCCACCTCTCCCCGTCTTCGATCGCAAAGACAAAAAAAAAAGGACTAAAAAACAAGGGGAAATAACTCCCCCCCCCCTTTTTTTTTTCGTGAATTGTTCATTTGGAGTTTTTGACATTGGTGTTAGGGTCTAAAAAATGATAGATTCATGGGCTTGGTGTTGCAAAAAAAGGCTTTGCGGAACTGAAGAGTGCCAAGCCTCCCTTTGCGCTAGTCGATTCGCGTGACAGTGTCACTGCGCTCGACTTTACAAAAATGAAAAAAAAAAAACAAAAAAAACTTTATTTAGAATTGGGGCGGGGCGGGGGGGGGGGGGTTGGTTCTGACAAAAAAAAAATGTAACGAATTACAAGGAATCCGTTACGTCAAAAATGTAAGGGAATTACTTTAAAATTACCCTGGAAAATATGTAATTATTCCGTTACAAAATTACTGATAAATGTAAGGGATTACAAGTAATTTCGTTACTTGTAACGGATTACGTACAAGTCTGTGTGTATGTTTATACAGCCTAGAACTTGGTCTGCCTCACAGGGACGACGAGTCTCCCAGCTTTAGATGAGCAATTTAGCCAGTGCGGTACAACCGCTAGCCTGGGGTCTTTAACGTGCAGTGATACACGACCGCACGCCGGTACGATGCTCATCCAGATCGAAACGGGCAGGGGTGGGGATTGAGCCCAGGATCCCTGGGTTCTGCAGCGCGAGCTTTCGCCCCACGTGCTCCGAGCTGGTGTGCGCTAGCCCACTCGGCCACCGATCCCCCCAACCCAGGATACAGTGAACTAGAGCAGCGCTCCGTTGGCCGTGTGAAGCCAGAAGTGTGGACTGCCGCGAGTGACGCTGTTGTCGAAATCCGGAGGACAAGGCTACTGTAACATGGGATATGGCGTCGCGTACGTTTCAGATGGTTTCTGTGGTGTCTATGGTCGTTTTCGCAATTTGTTTGCGTGCCTGCCAAGTGCTTGGCATTGTGATTACATAGGTTGGAGTCTTGTGGCTAAGCGATGAAAATGAAGAGAAAGAAGACGAATACGCACCGCTACGCGCCAGCATGCAAGATTGGTTACCCCGGTTTTCACCACAATGCCCGAGTAAGTTTTAAACATTAATTCATAGACGTTGAAACAGCTATAAAGCATACACAGGCCACACTAATGAACCGCTAAGACAAAAAACTCCTGCCGCGAACTTCGCTGGCAGGAGTACTCCAGAATCGGACCCCAGCGCTACCTGGTAGGTTCTACACGAAGCGCCTCACCTGGAGGCCGGCTATCGCGTCACTTCTGGGAAGAGCATGGCGTATGAAATCTAGCTCAGTGCTACGCTGTGCCGCCATCATCCTGCCAAGGGCTGCACGTTGCACGTGCCTCGTGCATCGGCGCACCTTGCGCTACTTTTAAAACATGGAGGGGCTTTAGGATCCCTGGGTTTAATCCCCATTCCTGCCGGTTTCGATCTGGATGAGCATCGTACCGGCGTGTGGTCGTGTGCCTCACTGCGTGGTGCACGCTAAAAACTCCAGGCTAGCGGTTGTAGCGCACTGGCTAAATTGCTCATTCACAGCTGCGACACCAGACGCAACACTGAGGCAGACTAACTTCCTGCTGTATAGACGTACGCACAACGATTTGCTTTTGGTGCTGGAGCGACAGCAGGCGCAAATTCTTGCTCCGCTCCGTCGCTCATTCCGACCAAGTGCCGGGGGCGGGGATGACAGCGTTTGCAGTCTATTTGAGCGGTTTCCATATTTGACACTACCGCAGACGAATGGACCTTTTCCAAATACCGACGGCACCAGGCGGTGGCTGCACGAACTAAAAATCAAGGAAGTGACCTACCTGCGCTACCATCGATAATGGGAGCTACGTTACCAGTTGCTTCGCTCTCTGAGGAGCGTCGCGTGCTCAACGCAACGAGGTAGGCCTAGCGCGACTTTAAAGAGGGAAATCCGTAGCGTCCACCCAAACGTCGTGTTTTTCTTTCCGTCCACTTTCTTTTTTTGTGTAACACAATTATATATATGCTGCAATTACGTGTTCTACTCGTCGATTTAGAGCCTCATTCCGAATTTCCTCGATTTTTTCGTGCCGACTTCCACCGCTTGGCATCGGGCGCTCGCGCGTGCGCAGAACGCTTCTCGGAAAAGGTCCATTTAGCGAGCTCTACATTTGACATCAAATAGTTTAACGACAAACTATTATTGAAAACAAACTGATCCGCTTCTTGTGCCGCCCGAGCATCACTCCATCTCTCCGTCACACCGCTCACGTCATAGCGCCGCATCGCAAAGGCGTCACGTTTTCGTCCCGTGATGACTTCACGTTTGACGTTTTCGCCGCGCCTTCGCTTGTCCGCCATTGCTCGATCACATACTCTGAGCATGTATTGGACACGAGGGTGCGTCAGCGTTCGGCGTGAATTCGGATCCAATAACGCTTTTCGTGTCCAGTGAATAGACGGACAACAATGGCGATACCCTTTGTAACGGGTGGCAGCTTGCGCCACCTAGCCTCGGCGGGTGACAGCTTGCGCCACCTAGCCTCGGCGGGTGACAGCTTGCGCCACCTAGCCTCGGCGGGTGACAGCTTGCGCCACCTAGCCTCGGCGGGTGACAACTTGCGCCACCTAGATCAGTGGATGGATGGATGGATGGTAATGGCTATACCCTTTGTAACGGGCGGCAGCTTGCGCGACCTAGCTTTAGCGGGCGGCATCTTGCGCCACCTAGACCAAGCAATGGCGACCGCCAATGTTGCTCTATGGACTTTTGAGGGGGGTCTCCTACCTCGGGCAACGTTCGCAGTGGGGCACGTAGCGTTGCGCACAAATTCATTACAACATCCAGAGGATTACTTTGTTCAGCCTTTACGAAGTCACCAATTGCCTACGGTTTGAATATTCAGAATTAAATAAAAAGAAATAGCCTATGATCTTGCAGCATTTAGACCGCTGGTCAAACTCCTCCCTGGGTAAGTGCCAAAAAGACCTTCGAAAACAACAAGAACAGCCCTGCTGCTCCGCCGTGTATACCCTCATCTCCTTTGAAACTATTCTAAATAACCTTCTAGCTCCGTAATGCTTGTATCTAGCGGTTTCTATACTCTGTTTCACCTTATGTTGCACCGCAGAGGAGGCTAGAAGTGCGAGCTTGTAGCGTTGTCAGCTGCCCTTAATTCACGAGAGCTTATGCCGCGGAGATCTGGCCCACAACAAGGAGCTCGCGCTGGTAGCCTTTCTTGCTGTACATCGTAAGGTGAAATATACCATAACACCAAACAATTATAACATCTAAGAATACATCGTACGTAACTTGTTTTTTCCGGCTATTGCAAGAGCGCATAATCGCTCATTTCGAAATATTGATATCAGACGGAAATGGCAGCGATAAGGGCTCTGCGTTCTTGGTACTTGGTTTTTACGGCGTCGGCCATTTATTGCCGAGGTGTTGCGGCGGAATCGGTGTGTGTACGGTGTACGGTGTGGCCCGCTAAATTTAGCGGGGAATCGCAATCTCACGTAACGCCCAGACGTCACACGAAGCGTCTGCGCGTTAACTTAAGCGGAAAAATTGTCCTCGTCCCGTAAAACACGTGAGGCCACGCGAGGTTATTTGGCCATCAACGTTACTATAGATTACAGCTCAGTTACGGAATTGCCCATAGGCGCTACTTGCACGAACAGTGCTGCCGCCTGTAATTTCAGCACAGCTGGAGAAACCTTTCTGCCTTCGCATGGCGGCCTGTACGCACCCGTTTTGATCATGGTGGTCGACTGAGGAACGCTCTTTCGTCAGTTTACGCGAAATTAAAAACGAACCCAAACCGTTTAGAAGCATTAAATTCGGCTTGAGGGAATGCAGTGAATTTGAGGTGCTCTGAAAATAATATGGCATAGCGGTTATTGCATACGCCAAAACTACTACCAGGGTGATTTTGGCACACGCAATGACTCCTACCGTAGTGATTGTAGTTTTGACCCGTGGACGCACACGCGCTGCGGTTTCGTTCTTGGACCTGCCGCGCCTGTCACGCTGTTCTTGACACGCAGTCCTTTTATCATGCTACCGAATCGCACGTTCACTGTGAATAAATACGCACAATGCAATGGCTCGTTTTAAGCACATCGCGCGCAGGTCCTTCGAGCACACGCTAAGTGAATTGATCTGCTTGCCTCAGGGAGAAGAGGAGATTTGGGAATGTCCAATCCGGGAAAAAGTGCTCAGAGGCTGCATTCACCATGCTTTGTTTTACAGATATAACCGCTGCGCTAAATGCTCACGCATTTATTCGAGAATAAGCGTAATGACAGCGGCGATTTTGAACCATTTTTTTTTCTTCTTAGTCTCTAAAAAAATGAGATGCCCACAACGCTGCCCATTAAAGAGGTTAGGACACGCCAAGAATAAAATATGACATAACTATACTGCTAGGACCCATTTAGTTTTCCTATATTTCTGCTAGATTTGTTTTGAAAATGGAGCGATAGTTTCGTGGGTAAGGTCGATTTATCTGCGGGAAACCTCGGATCAGCTCCATTCAAAATGGCCGCCGTGGTTGTTGTGTTGGATACGTCATCCAGCCAAAGCGCGGCGTCCCCATGCACACAGTCACTAAAGCGCTGTACATCCTTACGTATTCAAGTACTGCCATTGTTTGATCGAGCTGCGGGCGCTTCTATTGGATGCCGGCGACGCGTCGACATTTTTGGTGTGTGTGTAGGTTGTAGAAGTAAAATAGGGGGGGGGGGGGGGGGGGGAGAGCCAATCGTGCAAGCGCACAGGACGCATTTGTCACTGGCTCGCCATTTTCGGCTCAAGGCGCATCCCACATCCAGAAGCGCACGCTCGTATTGGTTCGCTGTGGCTGCCGGTGACGCGCCGCCGTTTGCGAGCACGCTCCTATTGGTCTAGCGCAGTGGTTCTCAAATGGGGGTCCGCGGACCCTTTGGGGTCCGCGAGGTCATCCTAGGGGTCCGCGAAACCCTGCCTCCTGACAATAAAAGTTGTCTTTCTTCAGATTAAGAATAAACGTTCCAATTCTTGGGTGAGTTTTCTCGTGTATACGTCAATAAGAGAGGTCTAGCCCTTAGTTGCGTTCATTTATTAAATCATTATCATAATTAATCTATACCTTTGCTTTCCCCTCACCACGAACGGGGTCCTCCATCACCTCCGCCAATTCCCAAAGGGTCCGCGAAACATCAGTGGTTGAGAACCACTGGTCTAGCGTAAAGTCACAGTTACTTTAGTCTAGATGCGGCGCCGCGCAGCCGCTACAAACAAGATTGGCGGCGACGCCCCGCCATTTTTAGCTCAAGTGTGTCCCAGCATGCAGCTGCTTGGCGGTACTTTACTTAATAAACTCCATATTAGCGGCGAGATGTTTCGGTGGCGCCCACGTTTTTTAACTTTCGTGAAGTCATTACCTTGTGAAGTGCAAGTTCAATGGTGTCTGTAATGAGCATGGTGAAAGCCTGAAGTCATAGCGCTCCCAAAATAACACTGCCCAGCGCCCACAACGTCAAAATTGAAGTTCTTACATTCCTCTTATTTGCGTCGATGAGACATCCTTTGCTGACGTCATAGTCAGCATTCGGCCAATTGTGGTGGGCCGGTCGCAACGACGCTTTCGATCGCTCACGTCGCCAATGGCGCTTTACGCAGTCACAGACTCGACTCTCTTGACGTCTCGAGGTCCCTTTCGCCTTTCGAGAATGCGGTCCGTGACGATTGCGTCTACGGCATCGCTCGCCTCGTCAAAGTGCTGGACATTGATCGCAGCAGCGATGAGAGTGATTGCTAACAAGTTATGCTGGAAGCTGTTCCTTTTGACTGCGACCCGCTGGCGACCAGCTCCAGCGACGGCGAGTCACGGACGAACTCACCGTGGTCGCCGCCGTCGGTCATGATCTCGCAGGAGCGTGCAGAGTGAAAAGTCGAAAAGCAGGGGGCCGAGAGCGAGAATAGCGTTGGAGTAGCCGAGTTGCGTGAAAGGTTTTGATCGTACTGTGGACGGGCGATGCGAGGCGATCATGGGGGCGCTTAAAATGAGAAAGCGTTCATGATCACGTCGTTTATGGGCACCATGGTGTGACTGACTTTTAGTTATCCATTTATTTATGTATACATACTGCTGGCTCGTGCACCGTGGAAGTATGTATAAATACCCTATTTACAAAATTGGATACAAGTCGTGCCCAAAAAGGGCAAATGAAAAAGAAAAGAAAAGGGGACTAAATGCATGTAAAAAAGAAGACAAAAAGTTATAATCAATTTAAAAGTGACAATATACTGACAACAATCATCGACAACACCCGAAGGCACGTGCCATGTACATTCAAACTGATATTAAAGAAGACAATATATAAAGACGAAAACTACAATACAGCATCCAAAGTACCACGCGATATATGCATATTTAACTTAAAAAAAAATGGGAAACATGAGAGAATAACACTGAAGCGATATGCTTACGCTTTAAACACAGTAAAGAAATCTAACAGCATCCTCAAACATTGAAATATCGTTAAACATCCAGATATCGGCGACCGGGCAACACTTTGGCAGTGTTGCTGCTCTCCAGATGAAAATGATTAAAATTATTGCAATTACTAGAGCTCTAAAAATCGCAAAATTAAGTGTATAAACTATGTATCCTAGTGGGAATTTCATTTCAAGAATAATTATACCCGCTTAAGTTTCCTGTTTCAAGCCCTTTAAACAGTGCTACACAGCACTGGCAGATGTGACCCTTTAAACGGAAATGTAAATCGCCCTATTATGGCAGAGAGAAAGAGAGAGAGAAAGAAAGAGAAAGAAATAAAGAGAGAGAGAGAGATAGGAAGAAAGAAAGAGAGGGAAAGGGATGTTGGTGGAAAAAGAAAATGAGACCCTAGTGTGAGTAAACTGAATAACTTGCCTGTCACTGCTTCGTTGGGGGTAGGACGAGGACTATGTCCACGCTCTACCGAATAAAGAAATCAAGTCAAAACAGGTCAGTTTATTTGCTATTCAACATGCAAGAGTAAAGAGATAGAGGGGTTGTGAAAACAAAAAGTGGACGCTCGGTAGCTTGATTAAGCCAGCAGTTCATATTTTAATAGCCGAAGACACGCAGTATCGTGCTGTATACAGTCAAAAAGAAAGCGAGAACGCACGAAGATTGAAATAAACATAATTCTGCATTTTGGACTTGGTAATGAGCAGATGTGTCTTTTATTTACAGCGAAATTCATATGTCAGCAACATTTTGCGTACACCGGGGCAACTATTAAAAAAGAAGGCCTTTTAAATTTTATTTGGGTAAAAGAAAAGTAAGATAATCAGAAAACGATGGATAGCGGAGGTCCAAAGACTGAAAGCGACCGTTGAGTGAAAGTCAAATCCAGATTTCCGCAGGACACCACTTGAATTGGCGCCATACAACATCAGCGACGTCAGCATGAACTGGAAGCACACCGCTGACGTCAAGTGTATTTCCCTAATTAGGGGTACAAGAATTGGGGGGGTCTTGAAATGCATTTTTTTTTTTTGCAGTCCGCTCCCTCAGCGCCGTGAAAAACTCTCGATGTGGAGTTATAGACATTGGGATTTGTTCGCCTGGCACATTTATGTCTGGCGAGGCGTGGTTTGCCCGTAGGAACGAACCCTTTTCAAAAGAACGTGCCACCTAGGGGCTGACGCGCCAAGTGTCCGAGCCCGAGTGTCCGAGTCCAATTCTCAGTTCCATAGAATTTCGAGCACTTGTTAGTCTGAACAAGGCAATTTGAATTGTCGCCTTTCGTAAACATTTTATTTTATATTCGTAGCACAACCAAACCCGCGTTTGAGACTCCATTTAAAGCTATTTTCCGCATATGTGTGGCTTCTAGGGTGGCCGAACGCTTTACAGTAAAGTCGGCTTTTTTAAGCACCAGATGCCGACAAAGCAAGATCACACACATAAAAAAATATTAAAAAAAACGGAGCAAGACCCAAAACTGCTACAGAGCTTGTGGGATTTCCCTTGCTGCTACCCGTCTCGGAGAATGACACAGCACACCGGTTCAACAACACGTAAACATTTAATGAGCACTATCGCCTGCGCCGCGATCCCAACAGCCCCCGCGCATCCGCTGCGAAGGCCTTTTATCAGCGGCGGAGCGCCGCTCGCGTGGCCAGTTGCCCTTGGCCCCCTCGTGGTCAAGATGACCGCTTATGATTGTCGGAGGGGCAGCCTGGGCCAACCGCTTCGAATCGACAGGTTGCCCACAAGCCCTCGCAGTGTATCTGCAGCGCAATTGGATCGAAGTATGACGTTTCGGGAGCCCTGCTCTGGTCTTCTGCACCGAAAATTTCAGTTCACATTTTACGGCGACAACAGTGATTGGGCAGGTTTTACGGTGCACTTGTTCTCGTCATGGAACCTCATGTCACGTTATCACATGAGGTCATGTGACATCATAGTGCCCTGTGACCAGAAGTGGATGAAGAGATAGTTGCCCGAACGGCACCGCCTCGCCACGGAGAAAGTCTGTTCAAGATTCGCTCCCATTTCTGACGAACGGCGATAGATGGCGCAGCACGACAGGAACCCGCGTAACCGTCCTTATTCGCCCAAACGTTTTGAAGGCTACGAGGCGTTCGACAGCCCTGCGTGCCGAGCCTGAACCCGGCGGTGCCCCGCAGGGAGGTACGCAAAGCCCCAGTGGAATTCCCACCTTCAATCTGTGTCCCCTGGCATCACGGGACAGTGTAAGGTTTGGCGGAGCAAAAAGTTTTCAGTAAATTCAGGCAAACGATTTCCCCGCTAAATTTAGCGGGAAGCGTTCCCATGCTAAGTGTTGCGAGGCTACGCTTCAATACCGCCTAGAAGACAAAGCGTGCGCTTTACCCCGAGCATGAACGGGCACGACTCTTGCCACGCGGCGACGCCGAGGCGAACGTGTTTGCCGCCTTGCGTCGAGTCTAACCGAGCTCCAATGTGTTTGCCGCTAGGGGCGGGTCAAGGATTGACCAACGATGACTTCATGCGTGGGCTTTGTCTTCTAGTCTTCTATTGATACAGTGTGCACTGCTTGTGGAGAGGAGGACGAGACGGCTGAGCACTTGATACTCTACTGTAAAGGGCTTCACCCTATGCCTACCGAAGACAACATAGATTTAATAAAGTCATTGGGTTTTAGAGACAGCGAAGGGAGAGTGGATTTCAAGACTGTAGAGATTACCAAGCAAAGATTAAGTGAATGGTGGCAGAAATCGAGAGAAAACTAGGTATTTTCTCAATCACTGATGGCAAGGGGGTTTCATAGCCTCACTTTCTTTGCACTGCGGAGTGAATATAGATTTCACATTTAAATATTCTAAGCTTAAATGGTAAAACAAAATGGCTAGGTGGCGTAAGCTACCGCCCGATCCAAAGGGCTCAGCCGTATTCATCCATCCATCCATCCAGGTGGTGTCGGTAGAAGTGTCCCTGTTTTTCGAGCGAGTTGTCCAGTGGCCTAAGATATTATACAAAATTGTTGCGAACAAGGGTGAACGAAGCTGGGATCGCGCACCGCACGATCCCAGCTTGTGGTGATTGAGTCATTTCAGTCACATGTTATGTTTTAATACCAAGCTTTTTTCCCGCGCATGGTGTGAACATTGATGAAAGTATCGAAGAGCCTATACACGACTGTTTTCTGGGGATTACTTTATTTCAACCATTGTGAAACTTGTTTGACGAATGACCGTATTCAATTATTATTTCCTACAGGGTGCTTTTTTTTTCTTAGTCTGCTCGGTCTTGCTGCGTTTGGATTGTGCAGTTGTATATTTTCCTGCAATGATTCGAAGGAGAGCTCAACATCTCTAAATAAAAAAAAACAAAAAAAAAATGAAACATATCAAAGTGTGCTCGCTAACTGGGTTGTATTATTCCGAAGGTTTCCAGCTGAACGTAGAAGTAAAACCAAGGAGTGGAGAAAAAGACACACACGCTGCTTTTCTCCACTCCTCGGTTTTACTTCTACGTTCAGCTGGAAACCTTCAGAATCATGTCATACCAACCGGCTCAGCTCCAGGCAGTCACGGGTTGTATTACATTGTGATTGTACTACTTTTTGATGTCGTACGATAAAGTTCTCCCAATACTCCCGTGTTTGGCTTTCTGAAATCTGATTGCGGGCAGACTGTTCTATGCGCTAGAGCACCCTTTAAGTCGCTCTAACACAAAATGAAGGAACACTACTTTTAAAAGACATATGCAAAGGAAGGAGGGAGAAGGAGGAATAAACTTTATTATAACTTGAGCAGACGAAAGCTTGTGGGTCGTCCCCAGGTGGGTGGTTGCCTCAGTCCAGGATGCCATGGTCCCGCGCTGCCAGTCTGGCCCTGTTCACCAGTGGGGACTGGTCCTCAGGTTTTGAGCTGGTCAGCTGGTCCTCCCACTGCTCCGCGGTTGGTCGGGAAAGGGGGGGTATGGAGGTGTTGTGCTTGCACTCCCATACCATATGGTAGAGAGTGTTAGGCACTCGACAGTTTTTACAGTCGTAGTCCTATTGAGTTGGGTACATTGCGTGAAATAATGTGCCGTGCGGGAAAGTGTTAGTTTGTAGCTGTCTAAGTGTCACGGCGTCCTCTCTGGATATTGTAGGGTGTGGGGGAGGGTAGGTTCTCCTCCCTAGTCTGTAATGCGCTAGAATGTCGGTGTATCTTTTTGGAACGCCCTCGTCTGTATCCGCTGGAGCACGGTCGCCCAGCGAGGTAGCCCGGAGAGAGTGTTCTCGGGCAGCGGCATGCGCCGCTAGATTACCCGCTAGGGTTTCATGTCCTGGGGTCCAGACTATGACTATTTCGGGGAGATCTTTGATTTTTTTTAACGTTTCGAGGGCCAATCGTGATATTCGGCCTAGTTGGTAATTTCTGCAGGCGGCTTGTGAGTCTGTTATTACCGTGAGGAGTTCCTTGCCTGTCGTCGCCGCAAGAGCGATTGCTGTCTCCTCTGCTGAGTCCGTGTCTGGGGTCCTCACGGAGGCCGCCGCGATTTCTTCTCCCTTGTTGTTTACCACGCTAATCGCGTGTGCTTTCTTTCCCTTGTATTTCGCTGTGTCTGTGTACCGCACGCGGTCATCGTCTCTCTCGTAGGTCTTTCTCAGTGCTCTCACCCTTGCCATTCGTCGTTCTTTGTTGTGTTCTGGATGCATGTTGCGAGGAATGGATGCAACTGTGATATTGTCTCTTAGTTGTAATGGAATCCTTTGCTTACTTCTTGACTCGTCTTCGATTGCGTAGCCCAGTCTTCTTAAGGTGTCCCTGCCCGTCCTGGTGAGCTTAAGTCTTTCAACCTGGCTCACCTTGTGTGCTTCTGCCAGCTCTTCCCATGTGTTATGTATACCCAATCGGAGTAGTTTCTCTGTGGAGGTTGTTGGGGAAAGCCCCAAGGCCAGTTTGTATGTCTTGCGAATGAGTGTGTTAATCTTCTCGCGCTCGCTGTTTTTGAGCCCCAGATACGGGGTCCCGTACGTTCTTCTGCTGATGACGAGTGCTTGAATGATTCTCAAAGTGTCTTGCTCCTTGAGGCCGTGGTTTCTGCTTGTTACCCGTTTTACTAGGTGCGTAACTTGTGTGACTGTTTCTTGGAGTTTTTGCACTGTGGCGATCCCTGCACCATCCTTCTGAAATACTACTCCCAGGACACGGAGCACGTCGACTTGTGGGATGTTATCTTCATGTAGAGTTAGTACGGGGTCTGGTGTTTCCGGTGGAGGACGACCTCTCGCCCTCTTTTTTAGCACCAAAAGTTGCGATTTATCCGGAGCGCACGAGAGACCACAATCTTTCAAATATCTCTCGGTCCTGTTCACCGCTTCTTGCAGAGCGTCTTGCTGCATTCCTGCCGACCCCGACGTCGTCCATATGGTAAGGTCGTCCGCGTAGATTGCATGGCTGAGACCTTTAATGTCTTTTAGAAGGAGCGGTAGACCCCTCATTGCAATATTGAAAAGCAACGGTGAGATCACCGATCCCTGAGGGGTTCCCTTTTGTGGAGCCTTGATCTGTTCGGTCCTTAGGTTTCCCAGGCCTATGGTCGCTGTCCGGTCTGTGAGAAAGTAACGGACGAAATGGTAAGCCTTTTGGCCGCAGTTTGTCCTTTGTAAGCTGTCTAGCACCGCACTGTGGGAGATGTTGTCAAACGCCCCTTTGACGTCCAATGCTAGAATTGCGCTCTTGTGCTGCGTGCTGAGGTTGTCTATTACATCCTCTTTGAGTTGAAGAAGGATATCTTGGGTCGATAGAAGACGTCTGAATCCAAACATCGTGTTAGGGAGGAATTCGTTCTCCTTGAGATACGGGGATAGTCTGTTGTGTACCATGTGCTCGAATAGCTTCCCCACACACGATGTGAGGGATATTGGTCTCAGGTTCTGCACAGTGATCGGTTTGCCCGGTTTTGGGATCATTGTCACATCCGCGTGTTTCCAGCATGCCGGTATCTTCCCGGTCTCCCAGCTCTCATTGATGTGCTTAAGAAGACACTCCGTGGCTCTGCCGTCCAGGTTACGGAGCGTCTTGTTGTTAACTCTGTCCCTTCCTGGGGTCGTGTTTCTCGTCAAGTTCCTGAGCGCCGCCTCTATCTCTGCCCTGCTGAAGGGTTGATCCAACTCTGGGCTGGATTTTCCCTCGTAGTCCAGGTGAGTGATCGTCGTCGTCTGTTGTTGTTGGTTGCCAATGTATTTTTCAGTGATGGCTTCGAGCACGTCTTCCTCTGAACCCTGATAGTTGTGGATGAGGCGTTGAATATGTTGGCACGTGACCTTCTTTGACTCCGTCTTTGCCAGCAGCGACCTAAGTATTGCCCATGTTTTGCGATTGCTCAGGGTACCCTGTAGCCGGTCGCATAGCTGATTCCAGTTTTGTGTTCCGAGTTTCTCTGCGTACTCCTCAGCTTCCCTGGTCAAGAGGGCAATGCGGACCTTGAGCTTGCGGTTTCTCTTTTGTTTCTTCCATCTTTTTAGGAGGCCCTGTCGGGCCTCCCAGAGGTGGAGTAAGTGCGGGTCAACTTCGGGGTTGTCCGAAGTGAGTTGTATCGTCTTGGTGTGCTTGGTTACCTCTTCCATCACTTGCCTGGTCCATTCGTCAATATCGTCCATGTCCGCTGGGTGTTCCACCTTTCGGAACGCGGTCCAGTCCGTGATCCTCGCTTGTCCCGTTCTCAATGGAGTCTTGTTGTGTCGGAGTTCGGTTTGAATTATATAGTGATCGCTTCCTAGGGTTTCTTCCAGCCTCGTCCATTCGATTTGCCGTATGCCCTTCGAGAAAGTTAAGTCGGGGCTTGTGTCCCTGGAGATGCTGTTTCCAATTCTGGTTGGACACTGCGGGTCGTTCCACAGCGTCAGTTGGTGGTGCTGAGCCGCGTTGTGCACATCCGTGCCCTTCTTGTTAATTTTGTGGTATCCCCACGCTACATGCGGTGCGTTGAAGTCCCCAACTACGAGTATCTTCTGCCCTTTGGTAACTTTCTTTACCTCCCTCAGGAACTTGTCCAAGTCCCCTAGGTTGTCCGAGGGCGGGCTGTAAACATTCAGGATAAATAGACTCTGTAATGTATTCTTTTGTGGTATCATCTCTATCAAAGTGTGCTCAATTCTGTGGCTGATTTGGTGTTGTTGTGTTGTGTGGTGTTTCTTGGTGAGGATGGCTGCCCGGTTTCTTCCTTCGGCTATGTGTGTCTCGTAGCCCCGTATCTTTATGGTGTCTGTTTCTGTTTCTTGTAGCGCGATGATATCCGGTTGATGAAGGCTGATAAATTGTAGTAGATTTTGTCTTTTCCGGTTAATCGATCGGCAATTCCCCTGCCAGATTTTGAGGATTTGGGCCGCGTCTTTCTTTCCCGTCTCTTTACTCTCCATTGTGGGTTCTGATCGTTTCTTCTGTCAGCGCATCCCCTCCTGGCGACATTTTCGGCTTCTTTCGGGCTTGTCCCCTTTCCTTCTCAAGGTCGGAAATACGTTGGTTGAGCTCATCACCCATCTTGCCCATCTGGGCATTGAGGGTCTCCCCCATACGATCAATCTTGGCGTTGAGGGTCGTACTCATTTGGATGATGGTTGGATTAACGTTTTCAAAGACCTTAGTCACGGTTTCCATCATTTTGTTCATTTTATGTTCAACTGCTTTTGTCATCTGGCTCATTGTCTGATCAATCTTCTGATCGATCCTCTCATCTAATTTGTTCATGTGATATTCCATTTTTTGTTCGAGGTCCTCCGGCAGAGGTGTCGGAGCTCGCGGCGGTATTTGCGGCAGTTGTTGCTGCTGTTTCTGCATCTGCTCTATAAACTGTTGCAGTTTCTGCTCTAGGGCCTGTTCCCTAGCCTTCGCTTTTTTTCGTTGTTTTCTAAGCGCCAGATTAGCTCCGCGTTCTGTATCTTAAGTGTGTCTTTGGTCTGCTCGAAATGTGCGTTACTTGAATCCTGCTGCGTGACCGGCAGTGGGCGAAAGGGGTCTGGAGCATTGGGAGAATGGGACCCCAGCTGGGGCCAGCTCACCACTCTGTCCTGCGGCAATGACGTCCGTTGCTGCTGCTCGAAAGGGCAGTCGTTTGCAACTCCCGTCCAAGCGGCTTGTTTACTTTGCGATTTGCTTCTTTCCCTCACGTGTAACGGTGGGGGACTTGGTTTGAGTCGTTTCTGGCATTCCTTGCTTGCGTTTCGTGGGGTTGGTAGCACAGCTTGCACAATTAGGCTGACACTCGTGATTGTCTTGAGGATTTTCCGCTCCGCATCGGTTGCACCTGTTTGTGTCCGGGTTGGGGTAGACGTCCTGTCTGTGGCCGACATTCCCGCAGGCTCTGCAGTACTGCACGGATCTGCGGTGGGGCCGGCATCGGGTGAACACGCTACCCGCTTTCACGT
This sequence comes from Ixodes scapularis, assembly GCF_016920785.2. Taxonomy (NCBI): domain Eukaryota; kingdom Metazoa; phylum Arthropoda; class Arachnida; order Ixodida; family Ixodidae; genus Ixodes; species Ixodes scapularis. The sequence goes on along the minus strand of NW_024609883.1, from coordinate 108,407,010 downwards.
AGAATGGCACGTGCGGTCCCTCAAACGTGAGTAGCGCCGAGCTGGACTTTCCGAGCATTCTTGCGTGCAGAATGCTGTAGCCGTTGACTGAGATAAGTTCTTTAAGTTCCTCTTCTGTTGTTCCTGCTTCCATTCCGTGCACCACTCCTTGTACGGTGCCCGGGAGCGGTTTTAGGTAAGGCATGAGTTCGTACAAGGCCGCGCCTAGCTGTATCTGGATGATCATGCTCAGCTTCATGGCGTAGTCCTCGTCCGCAGTACTTGCGATGATCAAGTTCTGAGCCCATTGCGTCTGGATCGTCACATTCGAGTAGAAGTCTTTGAATGGAAAACCGCCTGCTGTGGCGATGCCTTGCGTGAGGCTTTTATCAGACCACGAAGAAAGCTTGAGGCCCGTTCTTGGTCTGTATACTACCTTGTATTCATCCTCTGGTAATGGTGGCAACATGCGTTCCCTTGGTGGCGTGTTGTTGCCTCCTCGGGTTATTCCGTCCCCGCGTCGCTGTTGCTGCAGTTGGTTGTTGGTCGGTTGCATCTTTGGGTTGGTCAGCCCACTCGTCTCTTCTTTTAGATTCTGGGCGCTGTTCGCCTTGCTGTTTCCTTTTATGCGGTTCTCATCCGCTATTTTCTGCCTTTTTCTTTCTTTGAGAACTTCGTACCACGGGCCAGGCTGGCTCAGCGTCCTGCCGCTGTTTTCATCGAACTCCATGTGCGTGCCGCTCGTTCTGGTACTCGCGCTGTTCTCCATGTCTATCTCGTTGTTCATTCCCTGCTTTGTTACTTGCGTATGTATCATGCTTGCGAGGCCCGAAGGCCCGCGCGCAAAGCGGGTTTCGGTGTTGGGTCTCGCTTATTTCTTTCTCTTGGCGGGTGCCCCGTGTTCGAGTATAGACGCTTTGCAGCAGCTGTGCATGGGCGCCGCCATAACTGACCTTCAGTTTTTGTTCCCCCTTATTACGTTTACTTCACTTCATTATTACCATAGCAGGCCAGGTTATTGACATCTTAGATCTTATTCTATCTTGCTCCCCAGCATTGGTCTTTGTGAAGGCTCGTCCAAACCAATTTCAGTGGCTCGGTATCTCGGCAAAACAAGAGAAGGTCAGCAATGGCGGCTGTATTCTGGCGCGTGTGCAAAGCGTCTATAGCCAAGATGGCGACCGCTTGTATTCCTGGTGAGGCTTAGCTCTCCGCATACGAGGTAGATCTTTCCAAGGTGGAAATGGCCGAAAAATTCACTCACTTGTACAGCTGTGGTATCCCTCGGTGCCGCTTTTCTTGGTGAATTGAATGACACTGAAGATTATAAGGATATTTTGGTACTTTCGCGTTAACTGCCTAAAAAGGGCAGGAGCCCATGTGGAGCAATTCTGCTTCGCTCGGCCCCCTGGTGTCTTTTTTCATGCGAAGGAAAAAAAAACAAAAAACGAAAGCAATTTCAGAGCTATTAGAGAGTTTTAGTAGATCGTTCCGATACCTCCGATAGCCCCGATAACGATACTATGCATGCGCGAGGGAGGCGGTGGCGGAGTATCGGGTATCGTTATCGGAGTCATGGGAACGATCCACTAAAACTCTCTATTATAGAGAGTTTTAGTAGATCGTTCCCATGACTCCGATAACGATATCCCGATACCCCGCCACCGCCTCCCTTGCGCATGCATAGTATCGTTATCGGGGCTATCGGAGGTATCGGAACGATCTACTAAAACTCTCTATTGACGGCTCGAAACGATTTGTAGTTGGCGCCTGCGGGAGTCCACGGAAAAGTGCTCACTATACTCACGTGACTGGCCGCTATAGTCACGTGGTGCTGGCGTTCTTCCGGGAGCTGCCTATGGGCTGTACAAATTACTTATTAATCTTCGTATTAAGTGCAACAAAAACAATAAAGGAATATTAATAAGTTACTTTTAGAGCCCATAGAAAGCCCCCGAAAGAGCGCGAACACCACGTGATAGATCTGTGCGCCGGTCAAAAATTGACGGCTGCGACGGCGGCGTGGAGAAACGCGTTCAGCCGGCGGTGCGCCACGCTCAGCATGCGACGGCGGCGTTGACGACTTCAGCGGCGGCGGCGTTGACGAATTCAGCGGCGGCGGCGTTGAGGACTTCAGCGGCGGCACTGAACGACTCCGGCGTAGCTTGCGGCGGCGGCGAAGTAGCGCGGAGGCGGAGTTCTACCACGTGATTAGTGCCGGCTACAGCGGGCGCCAACTACAAATTCGTTTTGCGTTGTAAATACATCTGCAAAAAAATTTTCTTTCTTCCTCGTAAATTAGTTTTATGACTTCCTTTTTCCATCCAAACCATTAGAAGTTTTTTTACCTGTTTTTATGGTGCTTTTAGGGTGTTACTCTAACACCCTAAAGAAACAGTTCCTGTCACTCCTCTAGAGTGCAAGAGCAGCGTTCCCACTACTAATACACCACACAAAATACAGTCTGCAGACAATGCTTAAGGAGTTGTTGTTGAGTGTTGTTACACACGGGAAGAGGGGATGCCTGCACGCAATGTTAGCCTCCTTGGGCAGGGGCAAGACTCGCACAGGCGGGGAAAGAGGGTGAGAAAAGAAGAGAAGAGGGGGGGGGGGGGGGTGATTTGGTCACCGATTTCTGGGGGAGTAGGGTCGAATCAGGAGGCTATTTTCTTGAGGGAAAGGGGACACTGCAGAACTGTCCTCTGGTATGGAGATCACAAATTAGTCGATGACAGTTGAGACGAGAAGGCGTGGCTGGTCTAGGTGGCGGGCGGGTGGGCTAGCGGCGCGTTGCAAGTCCAGTGACTTGGAGGTACTCAAGAAGAGATTTCTAAACAAGTTCTCTTCTTCGACGCCCTCCGGTTGGAAAAAAAAAGGATTTCGTTTTTTTGAGTCACAGTTGTGCCGGCACTTGGAATGGTGGTAAAAAAGGACCGTCGAGCTTGATCGTAGTGAGAACAATTTAGGAGGACGTGGTTGAGGTCCTCTGGGACATTGCATCTGGCACAGCTGGGTGTACTAGACCTAATGAGTGTTTCTTGCTTGTACAACAATCCTGTCACATTGGTTGTACCAAAACTGTCTGTAGGCATCTGTCTTGTATGATGTATGAGCAGTGTGAGTGAAGTTTTAAGGGTGCTTCCCTAGCACCCTAGAGGAAGAGCCTCCTGTTACGAGCCGATTTGCACCCTTAACGGTGTAAACGCGTTTATTGTGTGGAGCCAAATCTGCACGGAGAGGTCTTCAACCAGAGTCGAGTTGAGCAAGGAAACGCGCCTGCATCTTGTAACAGCAGCCACCGGAGGAAATGATTACGGCTCACTATCGAAAGGTTTGGCCGACCCGGGGCCTTAACGAAGGGCACATCTACGCACCCACATCCGCCGAGCAAAGCAGAATGCTCGCTCCGTCGAGACGACCGCTTAAAAAAGGAAGTGGGCCTCATTAGAGCCCCCCCTGCAGGAAGCATTCTGAACTGCCGATAAGCAAAAACAAGCTTTTTTTTCTTTCTTCCGGAGTTCCGGACACAGGGTTCGCTTAGTGCGACCTTGGCCTTGGACATATAGCTCACACCAGTTACACGGATCGGGCAGACGACGAGCGAACCTCAGAAGGCTCGGACTTTCTCGTTAATCGGGATCAAGACCAAGACTCGCCATCTGCAGAGCGTCTACCAGTGCCCGCAGAGGCGCCAGTATGGCGCATCGCGCACATGTTCTGAGATTAGCCGTGGTCTTCTTGGCGTTCCAGGCCCATGCACAGCATACGGGGTAAGTACACCCATGCCAAACCTTAGAACACGGGGATAATTTCTTCGCATGTACCGCACCTACGTGAACACAAAGGTCGTCGAAGCTGCGTGGTAGGAAGAACTTTAAAAGAAGCCTTCTGGACGCCTTAGAGCAGCAGTAGGGATTCCTTTAAGAGTTTTCTGAAGAGGCTACTTCGTATCTTAGACAAACGTGCGCTGCTGATTTGAGGCTTCTAACAAACTCAGGTTCAAGATCTTGTAAAAAAGAAAAAAAAAAAATCTACGTTTGACAGCTGTCTTCTAAGTGAGTTAATAAAAAATAAAAAAAAACGAAAAAAATGTTGTTTTTTTAAATTTATTTTGAGCTTATATCACGGTGCTGGCTGCCGCACTGTTGACGTTGCTACAGTCGCGAATACTTAGCTCCAAAAGAAGTCCATACCACGTGTTGTTCCTGCGCACTCACACCTTAAATCGCAGACAACAAGACCTTCTATTCCGTCCAGGAAAACGTGAGCTTCTTGTCAAGCATTTATTTTTTTAAATAGGGTGATGCCAACTAAAGTCATAGTGGTAAGGAGATTTGGGCCCCAACGTCGAGCGTTGAAGGTGATTAGTACTTCACCATATTTTTAGTAGAGGAAGGAGGGCACGATACTTCAATGTACTGTTTACAATACCGATGCAGATGCCGTACAACTGGCGCCTTGGAATTAAAAAGATGAATTTATGTGGGTTGCATTACTTTCTAATAAGTTTTTAATTGCTCATACGCATCAGTGCTGTCGAGACTTGCATTAGTGTTTATAAACGTTCTTTACTCGAGCACGTCATTTGTTGGGTCATTGGCATTGAAAGCTAGAAATATTTGTTGCTTATAGGTATTTCTTCGATAAGGGTTGGTCGGTTACGACGGTAACATCAACGCTCATTAAACTCCAGATGCCAAAAGCCCTTCGGCGCAGTCACATTATTATTATAGAGGGAGCAGGAAAGATCTGAAATCGAGATTTGCGCAGTGCACATTGGACTGTTTTACGTAGCTACGTTAATCTCCAACGTTAACACGTTGGTTAACTTTCTAACAGTTAATACTAAGCGGACACACTGTTTATTGAGAACTTCATGAATCGTGTGTGTGCAGTATATTTAGCAAAAAAAAAAAAAGAATCCACTAGCTTATGGTCATTTTTAGCAACAAATTAAAACGCCTGCAAGATACACATTTCACCGCACTACAGGTCGCAAATAAACTTCCTGCCAATGACATATGCGATGGGGCAACTGCTACACGAATCGCTATATAGCCGTTGAAGCAATTCCAATAAATGACACAATCTCAACACGTTAGCACCCTGAAGAGCGTCTTTAATCATATACTGTCTTTTCTTCATGCGTCTAATATTTCTTGGTTATAATTAACACTGTTAATTAGCATTGTTTTTATTTTAATCACCCGAAGTATAAAATATAACCCGTAATATGACCACCATCCGTACCCGCTGCTCAGGGGAATGAAAGGTCTCTCATTATCATACAAATTACATTTTGCGACCTCTCTGTTTATAACCCACCCACATTACAAAATAAATGTCGCGCAGTATTGACATTCTACTTTAGACAGCAAATCGCTGTGCTAGCTTTTTGTGTAATATGTATTCTTTTATGTCAAGCTCTTAGCTAACATATGTTTTGTACGTAAGTTACTTTGATTTTTCGCTGTGCCAACGGTTTTGTGTAATCTGTATTATTTTATGTAAAACCCTTAGCTAACATATTTTTGTATGTAAGTTACTTTGATTCTTTTTTGTATCTCTGAGTGCTTAGCAGATATCTGCTAAGCCCCTGGGGCTCCGACCTCATCAAGCCAACGAAGATTGAATTTGTTTTTCCATGGTTCCGGTACCTGCAGATGCAAAATGAATGATTTGATTTGATATGCATAATTGATTAGAAGGCTGGACCGCTGAACGGGACGTCGCAACGAAGGATATGAACGGACGAAGAAATGAATCGGAGGCATCCCTAGTAAAAACATAATTTGTATGAGAAATTTCTTGTGTCCATTAAACACATATGAATCATACAAGATATATAAGAACATATAAGAACCATATAAGAATTATATGAGAACTATATAAGAAATATATAATATATATAAGAACCCCATAAGAACCTTATAAGAAACTTCCCACTAGTTTCTTATATGGTGCTTGTATTTTCTCATATATCTTATATAGTTCTTGTATAGCTCTTATATGGTTCTTTTACAGTTCTTATGTGTTCTTATATATCTTGTATGATTCATATGTGTTTATTGGACACAGAAATTTCTCATACAAATGAGAATTTTCAATAGGGTTTTACTGCGGAGGAGAAATCAGCAGGGTTCAAGAGGATGACATTGAAGGATAGGAGACTGTTCCACTCGCTGATGGCTTGAAGAATAAATGACCGATTGAAAGCGTTAGTAGAGCCAGAAATGCGTTTGATGGTGCAGACGTTGTTGAGGCGAGAAGATGTTCGGTCGGGGAATAATAGCAAAGTGGTTTTGAGGCCGGGAATTTGGTAGTAGCTTTTATGAATAACGCACACCTGAGAGACTTTCCTGCGAAGCTGCAAAGAGGTCATAAGTGGATGAAATGAAGTGAGCAGCTCTGTTCTGAACTGCCTCTAGAGTATTGATGAGGTTTAGTTTATGTGGATTCTAGATGGTCGAGGCATATTCTAATTTTGGTCTGACGTACGTGTGAAAGGCCAGCTTACGGACAAAGGGTGGAGCGCTTTTGAAGTTACGTCTGATTAGTCCAAGAGTTATAGGTGTATCGGCAGTAATGGATTCGACGTGGTTATTCCAAGAAAGGTCAGATGTTGGTCTTACGCCAAGGTATTTATACACAGTAGCGGTCTCAATCAGTTCGGACTCCAAGTAATTGAATGACAGGGTGGTTTTTTTCGGTGAAGTGAATTAGTTCGTATTTAGACTTGGTTAATGACATCATCCACTCTTTGCACTAATCGTTAATTTTATCTAGATCTTTCTGAAGCTGTTTATTAGTTTACACACAAGTTACTTTGTTATAGATGACACAGTCGTCGGGCGAAAAGGCGTATTTTTAAAGAAATTCGAATAGGGATGTCAATAATAAATATTAAAAAGAGTAAGGACGCAAGGACGGACCCCTGGGGGAACACCAGAAGATACATTTATTAAGGAAGATTCATGATCATTAATGGACGTGAGCTGTTCACGGGAAGAACGAAATTCACGAATCCATGCAAACGTTAATTGGTCGAGGCAAAGAGATGATAGCTAAGAAAGAAGGCGTTGATGGGGTACACAGTCGAACACGTTGGAAAAATCAAGAAAAACTGCGTCAGTCTGGACATGACATTCAAAGTTATACTTCGTCTCACCCTACGATGGTCTAAAGGCAAAAACTACGAGCCGCCAGATCCAATCACGAGCCACTTGGAAATTGGCGGTATTTCGCTTCGATGCTTGTATCGGTGCCCGTGTCTCAGATCACTGATGAGGGGACGGGTGGACAGTGGTTCGAATTGAAGAGCACTGAGTGACTCCACAATTTTACATAGCAAAGAAAGCTGCGACATTTAGGCTCTTTGCAGCGTCGAAGCTATAGAAATGATGCGGCGTTTTTGGATTCGAGCATTATTCGTCCACTCCTAATCAATGTTAAGCGTGTCATAGTATAGCGGGGAACGTGATTGGACCTGGCGGCCCGTGGCTTTGGCCTTTAGTCCATCGCAAGATGAGACAAACGGTGTGAAAATCATGAATGAAGTCGCAGAGCTGTGTTTCGCAGGAAGGTCCCTTTTGAAAGCCGTGCTGCTGTTAAAAAAAAAAAAAAAAAAAAAAGAATGTGATGATAGGTGCCTTATGATATCGGAGGAGAGTGGTTACTAAAACCGAGTTGAGATGTACAATTATTCGCTTTTGCCAAATATTTTATCGGAGCATATAAAAAGAAAGCGAAGAAATACTCTTTCTTGAATATTTTAGTAATAAGACCACAGTTTTAATTTGACATTTGAACTTTCTTAGAAAAAATTTGTGCCGAGGACACTGGACAAAAAACTTTCAGTAGGAAGCATGACCAGGTCTGGTGTCCTTAGACATACAAAGAATAGTAAAATATTTATCTTTACCTGCACATCAAGGTTCTACAAATCAGTTTTGAGGTTCTTTTGCACGCCTTTACAAAACGGTCGACCGAAATCTCCTTTTTAATAGCATAATTTTTACCTGTCACAATTCTCAATGATTTAATATTTCTCCTTTTGGTTCTTTGATAAAAATACTGCCAGGGTCTTATGGTCTTGTAGCTAAATAAGTTAAAGTGAATATTCGAATACTTGAAAATTTTCGACACTTTATGTAAAGCAAATAGTTGAACGTATGTTTCTGCCGTTTTTCAAATCAACTATTGAGAACGGCAGAAAATCCCTAGTGTCATGGAAGGTAGATGACACAGAGAAATGCGAAATTTTACCTCGTGTTTCATTGAATCTTTTTAGCCGGAAAAAAGATATTAGCACCGTAAGGTGTGTGGCGAGAGGTTAACCTGTGAAGCGAAACGAGAGTGGGACATGCATCGTAGTTCTAAAAAAATAATAATAATACGAGTAAATTTTTATTTGTTTGTACGTCACGAGCATTGTAGGTCTTGAGTGCTAAGCCCAAGGGCAGCTGTTTTAAAGTCTTTTTTTTTAACTCGAGTGGCCTAATGCACCGGCGCCCTTCTATACAACAATTGCCAGCTTCGCACGTGAAGGAAGCACGGTTCTCAAAATGGTCGGTTGCTGTACTTTTGTTTTCCGGGTGTGTTTATATACCGGGTGATTCAAGGGAGCGGCCAGGTTTTTTAAATCGACCGCAATATTTGGTTTCTTAACCTATCGCCCTACGATTTTGCGCAGCGTTGGCCACAGGTGGTGCATCTTCTCCTATAAAATTGGCAAAGGGCGAACTTATCTGAGAAAAAAGTAAACAAAAGACAAAGTTTTAACTCCTATGGAAACGCAGCGAAGCCACCGGTCTTCAAACCATCGGGCGCCGTATTGTTTGAAGACCGTTGGCTTCGCTGCGTTTTACATAAGATTTAAGCCTTTTTCTTTGTTTACTTTTTTCTAAAATAAAAACGCTCTTTGCAAATTTTACAAAAGAAAAATGCACCACCTCTGGGCAATGCTGCACAAAATGGTAGCGCGATAGGTTAAGAAACCGAATTTAGCTGTCGATTTAAAGAACATGCCTGCTGTTTGAGACACCCGATAGAATAGAAAATTTGGCAAATTGGAATGAGTTCATCGTGAAAATAAAAAATAAAAATAAACAGCGCGAAAGAGGGGAGGACTAAAAGGGGAGAGAGAGGGCGCGCTTGTCCCGTGCAGTCCTCTCTTTTTGTTCTCGTCTCTTTGGAGCGGTTTTTTGCCCAATGGTACATCTACGGCGAGTTTGTGCAATAGGCCCTTCTGAATACCGTATGAAGCAACATCGGTGGTCGCCATTTGTAGGCTTAAAGCCCGAGATCGGGTCCGAATCATTGCCGAACTCAGAACTCGTATCCAATACACGCGGAGACCACGTGATTAAACAATGGCCGACTCGAATAATTGGCTCAGAAGCCGCTGAATGGCGCGCACTTTTGAAAATGGCCTATTGAAACAGTCCAAAGATGTAGCCGTATTTGGAATTCTTTTGGCGTTTTTAGAGAAAAGCCCGGTAAAAACGATCGATAACAAAACACACACAAACACACAAAAAAAGAAAAAAAAAAAAGAAAAAAAGACCTGCGGTTGTCACCGCTTATTTGCGAAATTTCTCGATTTCTTTTCAGCTAGCCTTCCGAAAGTTCGATATATAATAAAGTCCGGGCAATTCCGTTTTGAATGAAGGTAACATCCGCTTTGTCCCTGCATTTCTCAGAAGCGCTCAGAATGTTTGTTGATCAGAGCGAAGAAGTGGAACGTATTTTGTAGTCACCGCCATAAAAGCTACCCTAAAAAATAAAAAAATAAAACAAAACAGCAACAAACAAACAGGCAATTCTATTGGGCAAGAAGGAAGGGATCAGAAGCGAAGGCCCGTCCATGTTTGATCCCGCACTTTTCTCTTAGAGTGATACAAACGCAGAAATTGAATATCGACAGCCAGGTCCTTCAAAGAAAAACATCCCTTTCGAAAACCGGTAAAAAGAAGAAAATACCTGCAAAGATAAACATAATAAAAAAGAACCACCCCAGAAATGTTTTCATTTCTTCTGTTTTTATTTTCATTTCTTCTTTTATGTCTTTTTCTCGAATTTTTACGTTATGTTTTTAGAGAAATGGGGCTGAAAACATGACGCGAATAGCAGAGTGTTTCTAAAAGCGTTCTAGTATTTCTTACGTCGGTCCTCGCGACGGACGTCAGGGGGATGTAACCTGGAAGAAATGACCGGTTAGGCCTATTAGGATCGCTGACAGGCCGTAAGGCCCGTCACAAATATAACTAAATAGACGATAGTTAGAACTGGCAATGAACGTTTAATGAACCGAACTTGCGCCTGCCACTCAAGCACAAAAAGAAGCGTCTACCCCCAGCGTGCGATTTCCTCAGCCGAGCGCGCGCTTGTTCGTCGCTTCGGAAAGCGAGCAAATCATGCACCATACGCACGAACACCGAAAATGGAACCGACCGGGAGTTCTTTTAACGCGACAGCGTTTAAGAGCTCGTGTCGTGGAAAATCCGGCGTCGGCGTCGGTGGGACCGGAAAATCCCGGCATGGGCACCTGGTGACGTCACGTTGGTCAAATTTTCCCGCTAAACTTGGAGCAAAAAAATTTCCCGTAATCACGGCGGGAAAATTTGCCGCTAAATTTTTGGCTGGTCGATAGGGTCATGACGTCACAGCCACGCATGACGTCATGTGTAACGTCACATATGACGTCACGCATGTGACGTCACGCCACATGACTTCGCACGGGAATTTCAAACAACCCACAACGCTCACGTGTGACGTCACGTGACACGTGACGCTACCGACAATAATTCTTTCACCCTTAAAGGGGCACCGCAAAGGGATGAAGAAAACCAAATGTTGCTCGAAGGGTGTGCAAATCAGTGTCAAACACGAGCATTCAGTAACGACATTGGTCTAAAGCGTCGGAGAATGAATGGCCACATAAAATTCGAGAGGAAGGACTGGCTGAATTGGTGGACGTGACCCCTTCTGACCCTTTCAAGCGCCTGATATTTTGCTTGGAGCACCCTTAAATTGGTGGGGCGTTCACATCTTCTTAAGGGGATGTTAATTACAACAATTAGGGGAGATCACGCATAGTTGTTTCACGCTTTTGTCGATTCGGTTCTCCATTGGTTCAGACCAAGGATGACATCAACATAGAAAATGTTCTCAACATTCTGAACTTATTTCACCTATTATGATCAAAATACATCAGATTTCTTCTTCATTTTTTTAGCGCATTGTTAGAGTCTCACTCACTAGTTCGAGCGAACGCGAAGCAAATTAAGAAATGGCCAGAAACACTTTGCAGGGCACCTTTAAGGCCTGTTCACACATGAAGCGGAGCGCTACAAGCAGAGCGCTTACCTCGCGCTAAGCGTGTGCTGACGGGAGCGTTCCCCAGATTTGTATCGCACCGTCGAAACTGTTGACCATGGCAGACGATAATTAGCTGACGCCACGTGAGCAGCGCTACATCAGCGCTTCGGTTCATGTGAGGACCGGCCTTTAAGCTAAGACTAGAAGCTCCGCCTTGAGCGCGAGCTCGCTGGCTGCCCCATTGCTTTGGTTGCGCGTGCCTACGCGTTCACACTTGTGTTAGCACGGGCAGAACGCTCGCGCATAAAGTGGAGCTTCTAGTCTCATCTTAAGGGTGAACGGAGTATGGACTACGCACCCACGCTTGCACGCCTTGGAAACGAGCGCGGGTTTATATGAAAGGGCTTTCCGAACGAGGCCCGATCACGCTATGGGCCTGTATCTCGTCCAGGGGGCGCTGTAGCGTCCACATGACAGAAGCCCCTCTACACATGACGCGACCACAAGACAGGTGCCTCTGCTAGCGTCCGTGAGACGCGACCGTTTAATGCTGACTTGAAGCAGCGTCCTAGCATCCCATCATGCACGATCCACAGGCGTAAACTAGCGTCTCGCAGCGCGCCTCAGCGTCTGCCCACGGTCACCATCGGAGCGTTTGAAAGAACGCAACGCAACAGACAACGGAAACGTGACCTAAAATTATTCGATTTTGCTCGCCAGGGGCGCTGCTCGGAACTTGACAGCTTCAGGTCCATTGGATTCCACTCTTAAACGTGAAACTTAAGCGTCCCCCAACTTGTTTTGGTAAGGTCACTACTCCTTAATCTTTAAGCTGAGACTGCAGCTGATGGCATAACTACAAGAGCTCGAAGTCTCTGCTTCGAAGCGTTCTTCCACAGATCAAGCGCTCGTGCTAGAAATGCAGGACTCAAAGCCGGGAACGCGGGTTAGTTCGCGCTTGTAGCTTTAGCTGTTGTTTCAGCTTATGGGTGCCGTCATAGATGCCGTCAACCACGTCTTCTTTTATTCAGTAAGTGGACGAGGCCGTGCGAGGACGTAGGAGTCTTGTCCAAATGTGCCCCGCACTTGTCTCCGGTAGATACGTATAGAGAACCCAACACCGCAGCTTTCCCATCTAGGATGTGTAGAGCATATTCACATATGGTGTCTAGATCTCCAGCAGTGTTGTGCACGTTCCTTCAGAACGGGAATAAAAGATCGTTTCTCGTTCCTTCTTAATCTTGAAACGAGTTTCCTTTACAAGTTTCTGTGGTTCAGAAGGAACGGGTTCCCGTTAGATCTCTTAGATTGGAACGGGTCGTTACCTTAACGTTACATATCCGTGTTCCAATAAAATATTGTGCTGGATAATCTGTAGATAAAACAAAGAGCAAGCAAGTAAGAACATCCATATCAAATTACCTGTCGAGTCACCACAATCACATTCGTTCCAGTTCTTTGTCTAAGACTATCTCTTGGACACTCCCCCATCCCTTGAAGTCGGACGCTGAAATAGTAGCCAATAAGAAATTGAAACGCCTACTAAACTTGGGAAAAATTGCAAAGAAGAACAACGTTCCTTTTTGCCTTTTTCCTCGAAAACGTAACAACTCCCGTTCTATTTTCACCATTGCAAGATGGAACGGTGGCATTCCTCGCTTCCTCCTGAAAGAAACGCGTTCTAGAAACGTCATTCCTTGAAACGCTGTTTTATAAAGCACCGAGCTTTAGGCAGAGGGTAGTTAGGCTGCGTTACAATGTCGTCTGGGGTCTCCGCATGCCCGAGTCTCATCAAAGCGACAAACAGAAACAAGCGACGCCGACAAGTCGCAGACACGTGCAGAACGAGCAATTGCAAACTCGCCAAAGATGCCTTTACGTGCAAGATCCACGTCTTTGAGGCTTGTCAGCGTCGGTGGTTTCTGTTTGTTGCTCTAGTGGGACTCGGGCCTAAAGGTGCGGATAATTTTGCTTCTCCAGAAACACGACTCCAGTGTAGGTGATAAAAAGGTTCGAAGAGAGAGAGAGAGAGAGAGAGAGAGTCGGAAAAAGAAGAACAGAGAGGTTAACCTAGGTTGGAGTCCTGGTTGGCTACTCTGTTTTAGGGAGGGGGTAGTGGGGAGTTAAAAGAGGAAGGAAAGGATAGGAAAACATAGAACAATAAACATGTCAAAAAAAAAAAAAAGGAATAGTGACACGAGAGCACGAACTATAGATCACATTACAAATAAAGTACGTGAGTCCTTTAGAGGCAGAAGCTCAGCCGCGTTTCATTAGGAAACGCAGAAAAGCTTTTGTGGCCCTCGCTGCATTCTGAGGGCTGTCCCAGGTTCCGAGCACTTTCATGAGAGAAAGTAGACATTAAAGCTTGTTTCGCACTCCACTCTGCTCACGGCCTTGTTCATAACGTGTTTGTTGTTTTGTTTCTTTCAGCCCGGGGGTTAAAGGCGGCGCCAAGGGTGTTAAAGGCGGTTCTCCAGGAGGCAAAGGAGCATGGTGGAAGGACGGTGAGCGGATCATGCACATCGCCACGATGTGTCAATAACAGGGTTATGATTAGCATGCCAGGAAACGGTTGTACAACCACTCATTGAAGAATGCAACAGATAAGGACGGACAAGCAGAAACTGATGGAAGTTTGTGTCTCCTCGCCCTGATATATTACATTCCCCAATGTGTAATCGGTATTACCAACACGTTGGTCTTGACTTGAATAAGGAAGAATCAGGCATAGATCACTTAAATTTGTAAGCTGCAGTTTTATCGTAAGTTTGCTGGTTTCAATATGAATAATTATTTAAGATTTTTGGTGGAAAAGTATACTGTGACGAAACCACGCTTTATCAAACCGATTTTCAAGCTTTCTTTATGGAAAAGTTCTATAACACAAAAAACTTGAAGATCAGTTTATGCAGAAAAGCATGCCTTAAACGTATAAAAGAACTGTAATCACGTCGATTCTTAAACAAAAGAACTGTAGAAACATGTTCACAAAAAAGTGTTAGCTCTTGATTTATAATTGTCTTGCTTTGTGGCCATGAACGCAATGACATGATAACATAAACTGGGTGGCACTCCAGTTAGTATTGTTGTCGCACTTATTAATACAATTAAAACGCACAAGCTCACACTGGATGCCAGTAAACTGGTTCATTTTGCCGCAATTAATCTAATTAAGACAAGAACATCATCATTTGGTTGCAGCGGAGAAGTGGTGTGAGGTTCCACCAAGCCCCGACGCTGCATCTACGTCATGTCTAAAGAGAGGGGGACACATGTGAGTATTGAGCTCCATTAAGCACCATTAAAATATTGTCAATATTTAAGGAATGGTCATTTCAATTTGTGTAGAAGGCATTAAAACGGTCGCCTGGGGAGTAAGAAAAACCGATGTTTTTATTCATTTTCCCGCTAAATTTAGCAGGGACACTGATTTAAAACAAATTACACGCTACGTCAATTTTCCCGCTAAATTTAACGGGAAGTTAATTTGGTATGGAGATCACGCCAAGTGAGATAACGTGGCAACGATTTTCCCACTAAATCTATCGGAGAGACTGAACAGGTGTACTTCTTGTGACGTGAGGTCGCGTGACGACGGTGACATCAATTTTCTGGCCAAATTTAGCGGAGAAACTGAATTCACGTATAGGAAACATGAGGGCAATTTCCCCTCTACATTTACTGGAGGAAATTGTATTGGCTCGTAAGACTCGTGCCGTTAGCTGATGTAACATAAATTTCCCCGCTGAATTTAGCGAGGAAACTAGATTCGTGTTTTGGTCACGTGACGTGAATTCCCCGGCTAAATTTAGCGGGAATTGCACGGACGTACGAACGGACAAAATGTTTTAGAATTGAGGGGGTGGGGGGTTTGATGCTTTAACACTTGCGCATAAACATTGTGTAGAAATTGGGACGACCGACATGATGGCGTCAGAGAGCACGCAACTGGTCGCCAAGTTCCATTTTATTGCAGCTCCACTATGTCTTCTCATACACATATACCGCGACAGTAGTCGGCGCCGAAAAAATGCTTTCACTGGCTGAAAGTGAAGCCCCATATTGGTTGCCAGATAAAGCAAAAATGAAGCTTTGCGCATTATTCATGCGTTGCGTGAAGTAGTTCTTACACAATTTGGTCGTCAAAGGAAGAAATTCGTTGCTTTTAGCCTCCATATGGGGCCGCTGCATAAAAAGGACGACTTGTATTGGAAGCCTGACCTTTTTATTTCTTATTATAGTGATGTACAAATGCTTACATATTCTTAATAGCTCAAACAGGTAAAGTGTATCCAGAAAAGCCATCTCAAATAAACAGTAGCGAATATGAAACTGAGCAGGCGAGCCGGTAAACGATCATAGTGAGAAAAAGAAAAAGAAAAAGAAAAAGAAAAAGAAAAAGAAAAAGAAAAAGAAAGACCTTGAGACTAGGGACAAAAATAGGAACAAATCTTGACAGGTGCTGTCTTGTCCCGTGTTTTTTTGCTTCGAGTCTCGAGGTTTTTTTTTCTTTTTTCTTTTTAATAAGGAAAATTAATCACTTGTCACCTGAAATTTCGCTTGTGCGTTAAGGCATTTTACTTTTACTCCTAATACTATATCTGAGCTGCCGAGCTTTATGCATATTTTCTATCCCTCGCAAAGATGTCAATTATAACTCTTATTAGAAATAAGAAAACAAAAGAGTGCAAGCGTAAGTGCTTTTGGGAAAGATCTTATGGCGAGCGGTGGCCGGGTTCTTTCCAGGTATCACTAAAAAGTGCCAACGCCACCACTTCTCGCGCAGACCACTCAGAGAAGTAAAGACGTTGGCATTTTTAGGAAATAAGAAGAAAGTCACCACTTCGCCATACGCGCTTCAGGAAGTTGTAGCACATTACATGTTTTGTTATAGTGTGGAGAAATTGCGTACATACGTCGAGACTGGAAGGCGCGAATGTTAGCTGGGTGTTGTCTTCTGTGGTGGCAATGTGAATGCCACTTTCTTAGAGTCATTTGGAGTGTGAGACAATGTAGACGGAATGCGCGGAAAACGGAACCAGTAAAACGCGGCAGCGCTGAGCAGCGCTCTGGTGCCAGCTCGCGGCAAAAGAAAAGCAAACACTGAAACATATCTTAACCGGTTACTACCATTGCAGAAAAGTGAGCACGTCTAAACGATAATAACCCCTAGAGGAGGGGAACAGGTGGGACAAAGAGCAAACACAAACCTTCAACAGCTATATATGACTGGTGCGCGCTGAAAAAAGGTCAACTTGTTCCTAGTTTCGAACCAGGAGCCTCTCCATTTTTAGCGGTGCGCTCTACCAACTGAGCAAACCACGAGTTAGACGCCGGTAGAGCGAACGGGTTTTATCAGCTGCCACCAGTACCACACCAACAAAGGTGAACGGCCTGCATTTGAAGGTTATGATGTTAATGCTATTAACGTTAAAGTGCAGTAATCACTTTTCCAAGGAATATTATTGTGTGTACCATTCAGCTCGCTCGAACCTTTGCATTAATTGCATTAACATATTGAGCACGTTTAACAGGTCTGCGTTTTCTCCCCCTGCTTTTCCGTGACTTTCTCTGGCGCTCTTTCTCTGTGGAAACCCGAAGCGCGCTCGTTTCACGGAGCAGAACGACGTTGTATATCTGAACACGTGATGTCTTCCCTATGCCGGGAGTAACGCGGATGCAAACGAACAAGTCGTTCGGCTGGCACCGGTGTCCAATCACCGAGAAGACGAGCACTACGTCGGCATTCTGCTGACAGTCGGCTTATCGACTTCCGTCCCTGTTTGGACGACGGAAATGGTTAAGGCCCGTTCACACTCTTGCGACCGAGTACGACTGAGAGAGACGAGATCTCTTACAACTTCTTAAATGTTTCTAGAATGAGGGAACACACTGACATTGTGGCGCCATCTATGCGGTGACCCTAGAACTGCATTTCACAAAAGCGAAGGTTTTGCGGGATTTCCGAGGTCAAATGTGCGTAATACCCATAGAAAGGCTCGTTTATAACATTGACAAAAGTTTTTCGAGCCAAAAAAGAAAGGATATTTTGCGCGAAAATTTAAAAAATATATGCCGGACCGTTGAGTTTACACTGCTTCCCAATAGATGCCGCCAGTGTGTTCTCTGGTTTAAGAAGTTTTAAGGAACCCAGGTTAAAGAGGTCGCAAGCAGTCGCAAGAGTGTGAACGTGCCTTTAGGTGCAGTCATAAACGTATCGACCAAGATAATGTTCGCAATCTGAAACCGGGCATAGTATGAGCGAAGAAAATGGGTCAGGACGCTCAACACTTCTAGTTTCAGGTGGATATGTTTTTGTTTTGTTTTTCAGTTCTGGCTGTTGGCCAGTGACCCTCGTAGGTTGCAGTGTCTGTCCTCCGCAAGATCTGCGGGAAAGTAGATGCACCACTATTTCAGAATGTAGGAAATAAACAATGATTCGTGGGACTAACTCTTTTTGTTTTCCCTACGAGCGGCACCGATCTGTTTATAAGAAACCTGCTTGAGTGTATCTCTCGTGACGCAGGCGAGACTTTCCACGTTGGACCGCGTTGCTAGCTGCGAATTAGAAAATCTCGGACATTTTTATACAGATCCGCGAAAGAAAAATGCCAATTTTGTCGAGTGTGCTGCGCTATTTTAATCCCATTTAGCGGGAACACGGGTGGGCGTTGTATCGGGTACAATTGGAGCACTCTAACGGCGCGATGCGCAGCTGCAACTGCAGCGATGCGGAAGCGTCGTTACACGCCGGTTCGTTAGAACACTCCGATAGTACTCAATGACACGCTCTTTGGTGTTCCAGTTAACACAGATTAAGACGTTACCTAAGAAAAAAAAAAAAAAAAGGCAACATTTCGAAATGCAACAACGTTGTTTCTTATGCCAGGAGCTGCACTGCCACCTGTATGACGGGCTTCCGTTTTCCCGACGGCCGTCACGAGATGACGCTTCAGTGCGATCGAGAGACTGGCCTGTGGCAACCGCTCCAGCAGTTCCCTAACTGCGAAGGTACGCATCCTGAACCTCGGCGCACTGCCCGTCCTCGTTGCTTACAGTGACTTTGCAATATTACATCCAAATGCTTTAGCATGCAAAAAATCCTTTCGTAAAAGCGTGGGAAGTTTCAGAGAACACGTATCCAATCTCAAATCGTCAGTAAACAACAGGGTTCCTCAATGCGAGTCATTTTTATAGTAGATTTCAGTTTCAAGAAGGTGGCATCCTTTGATCTACCAACTAGCGCGATAAGAGTGAAAGCTGAGCGTTGAAGGGACACTTTCGTGTGCCATGTAAAGATGGTAGGAAAACCAATGCGATATTTGAACATCGGCATTTGATCTTGATCACAGGTAGATCGCTAAGGCTTTACGAGCGCGAGTTCAGAACTTAAGGAAGGATCTAAAAACAAAAAAAAAAAACAATGGCTTGCACGGCGAAAATTGCGGTCCAAAGTTACGTACTCAGGCGCTCATTTGCTTGCCTTTGCTTCAGAGCAGCCTTGCAATTTCCTAAAATGTCCTTGCTTTGTAAGGAAAAAAAAAAAGTGTTTTTTGTCTGTTTTACTGTCCTTTAATACGCCCAACAAACGAAGTAATTTCACAAACGCTTGATCGTGGCACTCGATACTCATTAGCAATTCTAGATCGGAATCAATATTACTCGCATATTTTTTCATGAAATCGAATAAGATATTGCTAATCTAGCGGCTCTGACGTGTTCGTAAAGAGTATGAAGACGGGACACACGTTTTACTATTATAAAACAGAAAAAAGGCTATCGGACTGTCAACTTTCAAATTTCAAGCGGCCTCCACCGCACGCGTGCAAGCATTACGGCTGCTATTAAATGCTGAAAGCTCGCGTCCGTTGTCTTCACCATGTTCAAAGATAGTTCAAAGCTGAGCTAAGTTGTGCTCCATACCGTGGTCACACGAATGGGAGAAGCTTTCACGTAAACTCATGTAAAAACAACTCGAGAATTAGTTTAACTTTTTTTTTTTTTTTTTTAAGATTAGACGATGCACGTGATAACATAGTTAACCCAGAAGCTAATTAGCCGAAATTTATTTTTTGATGAAGTCCGGCGAACGCGAGGCGCGAGTCTTTTATTTTCCCCTTTATTTTCTGACATCGGTCACTAGCTCAAAAATAGTGTGATCGCTTAATTAAAAAGAAATGGTTTCTTCAAGTTAGTTCACTATTTAGCAAACAAAACTGAAAATCACCACCAAGACAGGAACAAACGAAAGCTGACATAGAATAGCGCAAGTCCTATATCTGTTTGTGTACTCGAGCGCAGCTGTGCATTTCACGCTGCGTAGTAGTAACACGATTAACACGGTTGGATGTTGACCGGCAGCCAGGTTTTTGTAAGAAGTATAAAAAGTGCCACTCTCGCGTCGAATGCTCATTGACGTGTTCGCTGTTTTGCATATCGCAGGTCTGTGTTTTCCGCCCTGTCTCAATGGAGGTCGCTGTTATGGCAACAACCATTGTGTTTGCTCCAAGCGGTTTCGAGGAGACCATTGCCAGTACCGTGAGTATAGATGAATATAATGAATTTTTTTATTAAGCTTTTTTAAAATTGCCGTATTTTCATTGAACTACCAATGCGAGAGAAACAGGCCTATTTGTTTTGAAGAACTCCTTAAAAACAAACAGTTCGTATCTTTCGACACGAACGTTGAGACATGTCGTGTCGAAACAGAATTAATGTATTCATGTATACAGAGTATACATCTATACATACATAATCAACGAATTGTGCATGTGTCGCGAAATTCTATCAGAGCCGCTTTTGCGCTTGGAGTTGAGATGTACACAATAATACTCTAAAAATTGGGAAAAAGATCGGCGGTTTTCGGTGGTTTTCACGAACCAAGAACTGGATAGAAAATAAATCCAGGACCCGCCTTTATTTTAATGCTGTCAAAATATATTCACTAAAGACTTTTCCTGCGTTGACTACAGAAATATGAGAGCATGTAAAAAATAGCTCACAAAGAGTTTAAAAGATTTGGTGTCTGTGGGAGTTTCCAACGCACTTCCTGTGCTAATAAAGACGTGAGTCGCCGCGTCCCTTATCAATGTTTCAACTTTACTTTGTAGTTGTGGTGCTTCCCACGTTTGAATGGTGGTATCTAGTGATTTTTGGTGGCGTGGACTGATCAGTAAAATTTATCAAACCCTTATAGTGACCTGTTTTTGTTTTAAAAGTAGAACAACGCAAGCTTTCGCTGAGCGTAAGAAGTTTGCTGTGACATATCCAATCCGAAAAGGCAGTTCAGAATGGCATGCTCTCACGCACATAATCTTTCGTTGCATGCACATACATACACACAAACGGCCGGAGTCTAAACATTTGCGCATGCGCACGTCGCTACTGAACAGGCTGATCACCGAGCGTACACAAATAAGTCTTTGTGCAATTAAACTTGCGGATACTGACTTTTTACACTGGCCAATTCAATTAACATACAATATTACGCAGAAGGTTCCAACTATTTATTCAATTAAAATAACCATAAAAAATTTGCGCTATTTTGCAGATATAATACACTTTGAAAAGGTAATTATTTGTTCACTTGTGCAACTATCTAATTTTTAAAAATGTAAACTTTTTCTGAAAAAAAAAAGAAGTTTTTTTTAAAGCTTTTAAAAGTTTTCGGAAAAGTTACATCTCTATACTCGGTTTCAACTCAAGACAAAAGGAAGTTTTGCGCATTGTCCATACGCCGGGCGAAGTAGTTCTTACAAGATTTGGTTGTCGGAGGAAGGAAGAAGTGATACTTTTGGCGTTTGAAACGTTTACGTCTTGATTAGATAACACATATCTATTTTAAAATAACCTACACATATATTAATTGTCAACATAAAAGAGAAAGTTAGTAATGCTCCTCGAGGAGCCGGAATTTTTTTCACTGCGGTTCTTGAGGTGGAAACGGGTATAATTCTTTTTATTGACGCTCTCCAGGGTTCGTTTTTTAAATTTTAACCTATACCTTATAGGCGGTAAAGGACGCGCCAACTTTTTACTTGATTGCTGTCATGAAACTATAGTAGAAAATAAACTAATTATCAACTTCATGATTTCCTTCATGTCTCATTTTTTTTGCTTGTTTTGAATTTTTTAACGTTAACGTCGCTATAATTACCCCCCCCCCCCCCTTTTCCCCCCTCCCTGCTTCTTGCTTCTCTATGGCAGCGATTGACCTGTGCGACGGGCACATACTGAACTACGGCGGCTCCTGGCACTGCAACCACACGCAACAGGAGACGCTGTGCGAAGTCACCTGCCCGCCAGGATTCGTGTATCCGCACCCGAACCCCATGAGGTACCGCTGCAGCATCGAGGGAATCTGGAATCCTCCCGTTGTGGCCGGATGCATCCCCAGTAAGTTCACATACTTCGTCAGGATACATTATCCGGGCTCAACAACTCTCCAAGCGTCGTTACACTCAATGAGTAATATGGCGCTCCATATATCAACGACAGTAGCACTTACGTGTTTATGTATATAGAGGACAACAATGGAGCGCTATTTTCTTCGAATGTTTTTAAAAATAAATAAACACGGAATACGTTATGGAGACTCGTTGATTGTGAATAAGTATTTTGTACTACAGTTGGTTCTATATTGTTCTTAAAGCTAAAGCTGCAATATTTCGAGAGATTCAGTGATCAAAGATGAAAAAGGTTGGTTACACCCTGACGTGATTTCGTTGATCGAAACTTTATTAGTTGCCCAGACAGTCTTCAAAGATCGCTCGAAGTTTCAAAGAGTCATGGGTGTGGCTGGACTAAACTGCACCAGTGTTAGACTTTTAAAAGCTTACATTTCATTTCATTACGAGGCAGGACAACTTGAAAGTAGGAATACGTCGGTTTTAATATGGTTCTTTGTTCAACGACGTGAATGCCACCAAGTTCTGGCTATCCAGCAGTTTTGCCACGCTTGCAGATAAGCACGTACGTCACATCCGCCACTGGGATGTTGCTTTCAAGATTTGTTTATTTATTTACTTATTTATTTATTTAATATACCTCAAAGCGCCCCTTCGGGCATTGTATAAGGGGGAGTACACGTTTTCGACAAAAATATAAAAAAAATAAATTTCATACATATTTGCTCAAAGACAAGAAACAATGCAAATATACCGCCCCCCCCCCCCCCCCCCCCCCCCAAGAAAAAGTATACACTCGTACACAAACAAAAATAACATATAATACCCACTCAAAAAAAAAAAAAAAATTTTTTTTTCCCACGCTAAGCGAAACTTTGTAGCCAATGAATGGCTTCCGCCAGCAAAAATGAGGCTACCGAAACAAACTTTATAGTTGCAAAACAAAAAAAAAGGTGAATGATTTACTACCGAAGCTTTATCACCCCGGGCATTTTTACTGAGTGGACTCGTATGGGGCTCAAACAGAAAGGACAGACACGAAGGAGCGGACGAGGGCAAGCGCCGGCGTTGGATAATTTTTTGAAAACGGCCAGCTTTGTAGGGCTCTACCAACCTCAGAAGCCGCCGCCTAAGCACGAAACATGGAGGTGTGGTCAGTCGGTAACCGCTTAATGATCTTAAAAGAAAAACAAAACGGCAACGGTGCTAGAGATTGAACCCCGTCCACCGGCGTGGAAGCCGAGTGCGCTGCTAACTGAACTACTAAGCCAGATTTTTAAAAATACTTTATTGCATCTGCGAACGATTTTACGGCGATGACGTCGCGATTGTAGTGAACAGGTTTCGATTATTCCAGGACAGGGGTTTCAAACTCGTTCAAGTCCGGGGGCCACGTAGCCCACCCACAAAAGTCCGAAGGCCGACGAGAGGGAAAGGGGGTGCAACAATATTTTGGTATTAAAAAAAAAAAAAAAAAAAAACAACAAACAAACAAAACACGATAACAACAGCAATTTTGTTTCACCTTGCAGAAGCGGCCGACTCTCCCATCCCAGCGACACCCCAGATATTTTCTAGAGAAGGGACCTCATGCTTTCTGCTTTCTCTAGACCCACCGTTGTGCCAGTGACATCGTTATAGGTTTCATTTGCTTATACAACTATTTTCGGTGCACACCCGATGTGGCAATATTTAAAACGCCTGCGTGCCGACATTTTTGAATAGAACGAGAGCAACAGCATTGTCGTTGCCCTATCGCACTATTGCCATGGTTCAATAGGTATCAAAAAGAAATCTCTTCATACTACGGTGTTTGCTTTTCTGACAATTTTTACAGTAGCACTATAAGAAAATATTCATATTTTAAAGGTATTTTCTGACGGCTAAAAGACCTAACTCATAACATTTTTTTTTCACGGCAGTGGTTTTTGTTCTCATGGATGAAGAAAGAATAAACAATTAAAACAGGGACAACACAACTACATCTTTCCCACGTGAGCGAGAGTTCGTGCAGCCGAGGTGCTTCCTTTAGCAAAAAGCTCGCGCTTGTAGCCTGGTAGTGGTATTGTCGTTCTGGTTGATTAAGAAGCAAATATTTAGACGGAGCAATATTCAATCCAATTTAAAATAAAATAGTGAGCTTAAACAAGTTACACTGTAAGTGCAGAGCTTTTTTCGATCGGAAGGGAATCGATGATATGAAACTATAATTTACGGCACATTTAGTGCTCGAGAAACAAGGATGCTTGCGGGCCGCGTCGCAGAGGGTTGCGGGCTGCATGCGGCCCGCGCGTTTGAGACCCCTGTTTTAGCTTGCGTTAACTCGAACGGTTAAGGCCCCTAAGGCACGGTTCCACCTGTAGGACCTCTGGCGTGGGCATGTCTTTTAATTTTTCTAGCGAATCAAATCCTGAACTTGTTGCTCATTTTGAAAACCCGGGGATCATCGCAGGTGGTGGGTCATTTCTGCCAGGAAACGAGTTGCCTCCGAGCGGTCACTTCGAGCAGACACATATCGACGTGGAAGGGGAGACAACCGGACCTAGGCCTAGACCGCCGTCCGACAACCAGATTGAACAGGAGGTCATCGAACCCCACAAGGAAACAGATGAGACCAAAGGAGGACCGGACGTTCCTGCCGAAGGGGTAAGTTGCAGTGCTGAAAGAACGACATGGTAATCTACCACCTTGAGACCCGGAGAAACAAAATAGCGGTCAATACAACACAACTCTTTTTCGTATCTGAAGGTTTTAGATTATGGTTATTTCATAGCTATATCGCCTCCATAGTGACTTCACTGATGACATCATCACGTCGACGATGACGATGACGTCATTGTGATGCCGTCATCGTCACGTGACCTCACAGGGGTCACGTGACCTCCGTGAGTCACGTGACCCCGGTGAGTCAAATGACCCCGTTAGGTCACGTGACTCTCGTGAGGCGACGGCGACGCCGCTCGGAGGGAGGAGTAGCAGACAGGGTGAGGAGGAGGGAGGAAGGATATACCCAGAGCTGGCCAAATTACTCATACTTTGTAATTAAATTACATTACTAATTCCTTTGCTGAAAATTGCTGAAATGTAATTAAATTACATTACAAATTACCACAGCCAGAAAGTAAATAATTACCATTACAAATTACTTTTAAAAGTAATGACATTACTTTCGCATTACTTTTGTACACTTTTAAATATAAAGGAGCTATTGATAACTTCCTTTTACAGATAACTTTATTTACATTATTTACACAGTTCATGGCACACAGCTAGAACTCTCTGTTGCATGTTTACCGATGGACAGAGGAACGCACGCGACTGATCCGTTTCCCACCCAAACCCGGACAACTATTTTTGGAGATGATTGAGGACCCTACGCGGATTATCTCTGGGTGGGGGAGAACAATTGTCATTGTTCGCAAAATCGCGTCGAGGCCGTTCCACCAGGGGCCTAAGTTCGACCTACTTCCCCTCCTTCGTTTCCCGAGAATGTCAAGCAGAAAAGCTCGAATGGCAGGCACTTACCAGCCCTATTTCTCACAGTGGAAGATAACACAGAGAGGGTACGCAGCATGCATCAGAAAAAGTAAGCGGAAACTTTCAAGAGGGGCCAGAAAACGTCGAATGCAAAACCGCAAAATATAGGTAGAGAATCGCGCTGAGCGGGTTTTCACAGTTCAAGTGAGTGGCAGAAAATGTCTAGCTGGAGGCGGGCGCGAGAGTCGCACCAGCCGCATGAGCATCAGCAACGTAGCGGCGGCCGAAGAGCGTTTTTCGGAAAGGTGTAGAGGAAATAGAAAAAGTAAAATAAAAAGAAAAGCGCTCTTGTGTATTGTGGACACAAAAATATGCCTGGTGCGAAAAAGTAATTAGGTAATTTAATTACAATTACCGTCGCTGGAGTAATTCATTACATTACTAAATTACCTGCTACAAAAAGTAATGAATTACATTACTAATTACTGGAACAAGTAATTAAATTACTGTAATTTCATTACAGTAATTACATTACTGCCAGCTCTGGATTTACCTTCCCCTCGGTACCCTTCCCTCCTCCTCCTCCAGAGCTGCGCTCTAATTCGGAGTTACAGCGAGTTGTAAGCGGCTTTCATTTTTTTTAAGATCTTTTTAAAAATGCGGTTAGTGACACTGTTTTTTTTTCTTTTTTTTTCAGATTCCGCCAGTGAAAGGTAAGAATTAACTTTTTTTTTTTCTAGCAATTCATGCAGGCGATTTGATGTTCTAGCCAAGGTCCGAGTTCTGATTGAAAGACTGTTATTACAACTCTGATTATAGTAGATTACGCGGAAGTACGACAGCAAGACTTAGGCCTCAGGGTATGAACTCTGCTGTTCATTCCTTAACTACAGGAGAAAAACTATTAATGCCTGCGTTCATATTACGTGAATCGGGCCAACCGCGTCTTTTAGTGCACGTTGTTTGAACGTACGACTACGCTACTTACATATTGACACGTTTTCTGTTTGACCCCTTTTTCGTCCGCCGTCTCCGATTTTCTCAAACATATTTTCGGGAACAAAACTGCCAGCCGCGGGAAATGTCAAAAAATGCAAAAGACAAACATACAAACAAACAAACACTAAAACAAAATTAACAAAAACAGACAACATTAATTAGCAAAACAACAACCTAAAACCTCCTAATCACCTTTTTAATCAGTGAAAATAAACACATGGTTCCAATTAGAAACATGCGGAGCGTCATCAAAAATTCCTAAGTGAGTCAATTTCAGGAAGTTTGGAAGCATCTGGAAAGGATGATAAAAAATCCTCCCCGGTTTCGCATCCTACACAACGTTTCAGCCTGCAGTTGGACCTGTACTTGGTTTCAGCTTAAGTCGTGACGCAGCCGACTCTACAGGTTCATGGGACCAATCAAGCAGTGATAAAAGGTCAAGTCACCGGGTCTTTTTTGTTCATGATTGGTTCAGAGATGGTAGAGCACGTGCAGAAACATGGCGTACATCACCACGATGGTGCGCTTTTGGCGCTGTCTGATCGGTCCCATCAACTCGTAGCGTCTGCTACGTCTGGACTTATGGTGAAACAAAGTACACTCTAAAAAAAGGGTGTATCCGTACACCCTTTGTTCCGTATATTACACCCCAAAACTTCAGTTCGACGTACAGCGCACCATAGTCGGTCTGGCGGTACTAACTTTCACGGGAGTCTTGATAGCCGTGTGGTACAACTTATTAAAATAGATAATGTACGTGAAACTGATTTTAAAAAAAAGAAATCGGGGTTTTCTTGGTTCTTCTGAAAAACATCAGTGTTTTCTTTCTGTGGTCTTTGATACGTACTTTAGCTGTAGTACGTACTTTGATACGTACTTTAGCCGTTGTCAAGCCCCTCGTAAAATTTGGAGCCGGCTGTTCGAGTATAGTGTGCTGTAAGTCGCACTAAGGTTTTGGGGTGCATTATATGGGGCATAAGGGTGTAAGGTGACGCCCTTTTTTTAGACTATACAGTCCCCTTTAAGAACGAGTAACGCATTTTCGTTAATTTTTGATGAAATAACGAGAAATGGTATGTAGTCTCTTCCCGGGGGGGGGGGGGGGGGGGGGGGGGGGGGGGGGGGGGGGAACGTGTACGACACGAGTACGCTACATAATTCTCGTTCCCAGCGCGCGTCTGTAGTTTGTACGATGAGAAATCGCTACATGGAGCATAAGGAGATGTGCGCAAGGTATATCGGTATAGCCACAGTTATATCTGAAAACCCGTTAGAAAGCGAGGGGTTATCAACGACGGCAGATATTGCAGGCGGCTATTGCTTCATAAAAGCGACGCGCCTAGAGGAACTGGGAAAATAACGCGTTACTTGCAAGCTGAGGTAACGCGCTCCAGTTACATCGCAGTAACGAGTGAGGCACTTAGCAACTTCTTTTTTTTTTTTTTAGTGAGTAGCGAGGAACGGGATTTGGGTACTCTACTTTAGTAACGCGTGCACGTCTGCCTGGGAACCACTGGCTTTTGAATCTGGTCTCACACGAGTCACATATTGTAGGCTTTCTCGGAATTGAAGCAACAAAATACAAAAATAAAATCGAAGCCCCCCTCCCAAAAAAAATGCAACGCGAAACGCGTCAGGTTTTAAGAACGCTAGGGTGCAATCGTCTGACCTTAAGTTTTACGCAATAGAAATACATGACAACATGAAAGCATTACTGGGAAACATGAATAGTGAAAAAAAAAAGAAGAAAAAAAAAAGAGGTGCACTCGTGGACAAAAAATAAATAAAAAAAAAAACACAGGAATATTCTTGAAACCCGATTAGAGTTAAGCGTTTGACGCGTTACGCTTAGCGTCCCAGCACAAATCGAATTTCTAGATTAAAACGTTTCTTAGAACTCATAATTCGCGTCGCCTTCCGCGTTGAAGAGGAAGATCTAGACGCCGCACGTTTTCTAAAAGAAAAAAAAATCGAATTTTTCTCGGTTGCAGTAAGAAGAAATGCGTCTATCCTTAAAAGTACGTAGGGGATTCCAATTTCATCGAGCTGGTTCTCTTGGGCCCCGTTGACAAGATGAGATTATAATGATTTTTAAGCCTATATTTGTACGTCCCCTTTCTAAAACTTCAGTTTTATAAAACTGCAAGTTCAAGAGGTGAGACTCTTGTCACGCCTCTTGTGGCAAAATTATAGTAAATTTTTTTCTGGTCCTTAGACGAAAATGGAATGGAACGAAGATGAGAATAGACCTAGGAATTACTCGGAATATTTTACGAAACATAGAAGAAAAACTGCATAAAAAATTCCCATTCATACTCCTTGTGACTAGTTGCGTGCAGTACAGGCGAAGGCAACGCCAGGCGAGGGGAGAAAGGGCAAGCACTAGGAAGACTGGAAAGGGGGCGAGAAACCTCCTCTCCTCTCTAACGTTCCTAGTGCTCTCCCTTTCTCCCCTCGCTTTTCGCCCCTCGCTTCTCCCGTCCCGCTTTCCTAGTGGTCGCCCTTTCTACCTTCGCCTGGCGTTGCCTTCGCCTACACTGCACCCAACTAGTGACACGGAGTACTAAAAAAAAAGGAGGAAATTTTGTCTGTACCGACATGCAGTGCGAGAGAACGAACGAACTACTCAGATTTTTCCCAGGATTATTTCACGAAGGAATATTTAGCTGTAGTTTACTCGTCCCGTATTATTTGCTCTACTGTTCACCGTGAAAGGACGTGAGAAAGCTAAGACAAAGCGAATACATGCTCAAGAATGACCTTTCCCGATAATCAGTCTGGCCACTCTGATCACTATCATCACCTAAAGGCGCGTTCACACTCTTGCAACCGAGTACGACCGAGAAAGACTTCTAGGGACCGGATGCACTGAGCGGAGCTGGTCCTAAGAGATCGCAAGAGGCTTAAAAACCGGTTTGGTCTCTCTCGGTCGCACTCGGTTGCAAGAGTGTGAACGGGCCTTTAGTGTATGGCATCTGTGCCGCACTAAGGGCGGCCTTTTGAGGCTGATGAATGAGTAACTTTAAAATGCTCTCAAGCGAAGGATGCGAGACCTGAACATGTAAGACGTTAACAGGACGCGATGCACAAATTAGATACAAGCACTGTGTCAGCGCCCATTTTGGATTCGCGCGCAATCTATGTCTACGCATTAAAGTTGGCTCTAAAGTTACCTCGATGACTGGAGTTTGATCAAGGTTATTTATGAGTCAACACTCAGTACTGACTGCTTCTTTCGTGCAACCTCCGAAACCGACACAAATCGTGAAAGAGCTTTCTTTATATGTGGTAAAGAACTAATTCTCACCTGACGTTGGCGCGTGAGAGTCGTCGTGCAAGATGATTTACATTTTCATGACGGCCTTCAGTACAAGGTGTCCACCCAAACCATTTAGTCTTTTTTCACCAGAAAAAAAAAAAAGATTATGGATCGCAGAACGCTTATTCTCCGCCCAAATGTAGCGCTAACAACCCTCTCTTATAACTTTTGAATAAGAAAATGGTTAAGTTAGAAACTTTGGCATTTGGGTCGGACAGCTAGCGCCACATTTATGCATAGAATAAACGTTCTGCGAAAAATAGATTTTTTTTTTTTTTTGCGGTGAAAATACATCGTATACTTTTTTGGGAAATCGTTGTACAACAAAAATTAAACTTCTATTTGAACCACCAGGCGACGCTGAATTTTCGAAAAGTGTATATTCACGGATGTCGGTTCGCGCAGAACCAGCCGTGAAATCGAGCGGCGTTTGCACCACCTGGGGCCAGTTCCAGTTCAAGAGCTTCGATGGCACCCTGTACCGCTTCGCCGGTGCCTGCAGTTACGTGTTGCTCAAGGACTGCCAGCACGACGAGGCCTTCTCGATCAACCTGGAGCACTCCCAGGGCTGCCCAGAGTCGCCCGATTGCACCAGGACCCTGCACATTGTCTCTGGAATAGAGCGAGTCTCGATACCGTTGACCAAGGGGGCTGTTCGCGACCTGTCCACTCTGGTCAGCCACATGCCATCTCTGATCGCTCAGGAGGCCGGAACTTACCTCGTGCTGCAAAGCCCGCATGGATTCACCCTGTGGTTGGACGAGGTATGGTGGTGACTTGCATTCGAAGCTTTCAAGTGCAACGTATGTATCTCAATCAGAACTGCGGGTGGCATACTTTGTTTGTCTTCACCACCTGACGGTCTGCATTCCTGACATTCGACCTGCCAATATCTTGTTTAGTTTAAGATAGCCAAGCTTTTTACATACGCTTAAGACGCAAACGGCTAACCAGCCACGCCTGCTTTTGCTCAAGACCAGGTGTCACAAACATGACATTGTGTGGACAACAAGGAATTAGCACAGAATCATCGTTCCTTTTGGTTCATTATAAAAATGCGAAGTCACGTTTGTGTAATAAAGCTCAATGAATAGAAACATCGACAAATGTGGTCTAACTAACATTCTTAAACAGTTAATTGCACTGCAGCCATAAAAAGTATAGATTTCATTACTGTAGTAAACGCATATCAGTTTTTTTACCTTTTTCACTGATAACAGAAACACACTGACACGAATTATCTTGGAAAAACTAATTGATTTGTTGAAAAATAACACTATCTGCAACGTTTATATGTGACCGGTATGAGAAGCTCTCCAAATGTGCAAATTAAACCCTTCTTCTGTTCAAAGTACAATCGAATTGTATATACATCGATCCACCAGACGAAGGAGAACGAAAGACCACACGTGGAGAATAATTTGTTGTATGAAAGTTTAGACAGACTGAAGCTAGTCTGCCCCAAGGTTCATCTAATCGTTCTCTTGTGGATGAGCAATTTAGCCAATTCAGTACCACCGCTGGCTTGAGGCTTTTAATGTGCATCATGGAGTAGTAATACAGTAGCGCACGGCGGTACGATGCTCATCCAGATCAAAGCAGGCAGGGGCGGGGTTGCTAGCACTTTGTCAGCAGCCGTTTTGTGCGGTTTACAATCGTCAACAGGTCATGTAATATTTTGAAAGGGAGCAGACATGAAGTTTGAAAGCAAGGGAAGAAGACTTTCTAAGAGTTCATGATTGGATGTCTAGACGAGACACGAATGCATAGAAGCAGGAAATAAGAGATCTTAAAGAAGCATTCTGGAAACTCGTCGGAGATTTCAAAGGGACTTGTTTGAAGTTATATTTTACTAGCTACTAGCTTAAGCTCATTTTTCGAGGAGCATTTTTCGAGTTCCTTCTACCAACTTAGACTTCCTTCGCGTTTCGTTTAAAATAACGTGTTGGCGAACAAAATATAATTGGCTTGGACATAACTCGTTTTTTTATGTTGGGGAGCCGTGTTGCGTGTATCTCTGCCTCGTGAGACTAGGCGGTAAATGAGCGATAACAAAAAAAGTACCGGGAAACCGTCTATGTTTGGAAAGTCGCATCTTTAACATGAAACTTATAGTCTAGTCGCACTACCGCGTAAAACACCGGAAACATTGTTTTTTGTCGAACCAAGCTATTCTCTAACGTGCCACTGGTTCACAGACATCTTTGATGTCCAGTTGGCGCAGCTCAGCACTAAAGAAATGTTGCTAACAAGAAGATATTCACATGGCTGTGAAACTTGTTGTACGTTCTTCTTGTGGGAGGAGAGCCTTATTAAATTTGCGTAAGAAAATAGGAAACACGTACTCCTCTGAAGCGCTTTATCGTATTCTCGTAAGAAAAAACAAAACAAAAAAAAAGCTTCATTTCGTATTGTGCTAATAGGAACTGGTTTGTGGCAGACGCGGGTTCTTTGACACAAACCGACTGGGATTCTGAAACAAGATGTTCACAAAATTTGACCTACTGTTTCAGGAATCTGTGCAGCTGCGAGTAACACCAGCGCTGCGGGCCTCTGCATGCGGTCTGTGCGGCCACTACGACGGAGAACCTTCCAATGACTTGGTTCCCATGGACGGCAGCGGGGCTCTCAGTGCCAGAGATTTCGCGATCTCCTGGTCGCTCGAAAGAGGTGAGCGAGCGGGACACTGCACTGACAATCAATGCCAGGTTTAGTGCCTCCAAATAAATACAGATGTACAAGTAAATGAACACACCAATAAGACGATGGACGGAAAATATTACAACGTATTTGTGAAGGATGTTATTATCAACGTTATCATATGATTGATGTGACAGGAAGGATTATTGTATGCTCGTATCCATCAACTGAATGTTAAACACGATTAAAATTTTAATTATAAATAAAGGTGGGCGAATAGTAGTTCAAATCGAATATCGTTGTATGCCGATTGACGTACTTCTATTTCTTCTATTTTAATACCTTAGGAACCTTGCAGTCAGGGTATTAAACAGGGGAGTAGGTTTAAAGAAAGTGCGATAATAAAAATTCGCGGAACGAGTCAACGTTTTGAGTGGAGACAATGAATTCAAGCAGGCCGCCCCAGTCCGCAAATGCCGCCGGGAAAAATGGTTTAAATAGTGACGTATTTCGACTAAAAAGAAGACCAACTTTTGGTCAACATGAGCTGATATGAGAGGAGGTGTCAATATGAATGAGATATCTAGGTGATCGTCGTAATAAAACCTGCGAAAATGGCACTGTTTAGTAATATGCACACGTGCACATAAATGAGTCAAATATAAATTTTGTTCAAGTTCAGTGACGGAAGCAAACCTGGAGTCGACTGAGATGTTATAAAGCAAGCTGCCCGGCTCTGAAGTGATTTTATGTCAGATGCAAAGTATTTAAGATGAGCCTCCGAGAAAGATGATGCTTATTCTAATTCTGGGCGTACTAACATGACGTATGCGAGGCGTTTGACAGATGAGGACGCGAGACGAAGATTACAGCGTAGAAAACAGAGTGCGGTTTGCATCGGGAATGACAATGTCAATATGAGTTTTTCAGGAAAGGTCGTGAGTACAGTGAACGCCAAGATATTTGTAAGTTGAGACGGAATCTAAGTTGGAGTTACCAATATAGCAGGAAACGTAAAGATGCTGGCGAGTTCAAAAAAAAAAAAAGGGATTTAGATTTGGAAACATTTAAAATCATTTGCCACTTGAACACCATGCGTTAATTCTGTCAAGATCAGTCTGTAGATTAAGTGAGTCATTTGTGTTAGGTATGAGTCTGCAGATCATGCAGTCATCGGCAAACAGATGGACCGTAGAGGATAGTGAAAGGAGGAGATAATTCATGTACACAAGAATAAGCAAGGGTCAAAGAATAGAACCTTGCGGTATGCCAGAGGTTACAGGAGCGCTTAGAGAACGGCAGTTGCTGACGTGCACATGCTGGGTTCGATAGGAGTGGAAATTTTCAATCCATGTTATAACGGAAGGATCAAGGGAAAGTGTGGACAACTAGCCGATAGATGGGGCCAGCGTGTGTTCTCTCGTTGGAAGATATTTAAAGAGGGTTTAAGGCACACGGTCGTAAGCACCCACAACCAGGCTTTCTTCTTACTGTAGTAATGGACTTCAAGATGATGCTGCAGGAACGCAGTTATATAAGTATAAAATAATATCACACGAAGCACGTCAAGATTACCGATCCTAGAGACCTGTGGTTTTTGTGGCCATGTCGATCAAAGCGTAGCCGGAAATTCGTGGACAATTATAAAAATTCAGGTGGCTGTGTGTTTTTTTTTTTGGTTTCAGACTGCTTCCACGGCGGACACGAACGAGATGCGTGCGCCATTCAGTCGAGCGAAGACAGAGATGTGTTCCAAAAGGCGTTCGACAGCTGTTCGATGGTCTTCAACGACATCTACAAGGACTGCCACCAGGCGAGTCTTGTTTCGCCTAATTTTAACTGTAATTTACATCTATTTTCATCAGATATGTCGGAAACAAAATTTACTTATTCTTTTTAAAATTAACTTTAAAATGGCTGATTGAAAACCGAACAAACATTTGAGAGTGGCTTTCTCTCACTTGACTATGCTTGCACATTCTTGAGAGTTGTACAATTTTTATTGTTGTGAACAGTCTTATAGCCCTTCTTTTTCTTGTTTCAAAAAATTTCTGTTTTGAATTGACTCTGCAACGATGAAGAAAGTGATTTGAATACCCACCATATGCGCTGTCTTATTTACATCTGTATATGACTTTGTTTGTTTGAAGTCAAGCAAAAATTTTCTCCGTGATTTTTTATTATCTTAATTTTATTGTGCAGATTTATATGCAAGCTTGGCGCCTGAATAAGCTAAACTGACCCAAAAAGCAATTAAAAAAAATTTAGAATGCCGCGCCAAAACAATTTGAACGCATTTGTTCAGCAAAACATCGACAACATCGGCAACTTTTCCGCTTGCATCTGATTGTTACAAGTCTTTGAGGCTGAAACAGAGAGGCTGCGCAAGGCTGTCTTGTACTATAACAAACTAACTACCTTCACGAGGTAGCTGCTGGTACGGCTCGATATTTTTCTCTCGATCGCCTACATGGTTCAAGTTTATACAAACTATTATGAAGGTTATTTTAAGTTATTTATCGACCTCGGACCTCATGACTGGACATTGGGGAGTGCAGCTGGATCTCAAGAACTTTAGAAAAAATGATTTATTACATCAGGCGGCTTACTTTACTTCGAGTGACAATCTTTCAGATTTTACTATTCACTCACGGCCTTCAAATTCTTATTATTCCACAGAGCATTTGCTTATTTATCTTCTCCCCAAGAAAATAAAATTATCGGTCATTTGATAGTATGTCGCATGATGTCATCTGATATTATTTGAAAAACTGAAAAATTAAAATGTCCTAAAATAGAAAGCTTAGAAGTGATGCCACTGCAATGCGCGGGTAAAGAAAAGAATAAAGTAAGCAATAGAATAAGACATACATTGACACATGTGCAAATTTTTTGAGAACACTGTGCAACACGCGTGGCGCGAACGCAAGAAAGGCTTTTTTTATATTTAGAACGCAAAATATGACCAATTATAGGTTGGTGCCAAACACCTCGTGACCATTTTATGTATAATTACACGTACACCGTGCAATGTTTTGTGGAAATAAGAGAGGTTTGATATGACACAAGCTTTTCGAAATTCAGTTTCGCAACATTGATAGCTATCATCATCATCACCTCAGTGCATGACATCTGTGCCAAAGTAATGGAGACGTTTCTGTGGCTGATGAAGGAAGATGTTGAAGATTACGTTCGGCACGTCAGTACAACAGAACTCACAAGTTAAGTACAACGGCTGCGTAATGGCCCATTCACACTCTTACAACCGAGTACGACCGATAGAGACGAGACCTGTTGAAACCTCTTAAAATTTCTTAGGACGAGGGAACACACTGGCACTCTTCCGCCATCTATACCCTGGAACTCCATTTCACGTGAGCGAAGGTTTTGCGGGATTTCCTAGGTCAAATGTGCGTAATACCTATAAAAAAGGCTCGTTAATGACGTGGACAAAAGTTTTTCGAGCCAAGAAAGAAAGGATAATGCGCGAGAGAAATAGTAAATCTGCCGGACCGCCAAGTTTACACTGCTACCCATTAGATGGCGCCAGAGTGCTTTCTCGTTGTAAGAGATATTAAGAGGTTCCAAGGCATCCGGTTCTAAGATGTCGCAAGTGTGTGAAAGGGCCTTAAGCGTTTCTTTCTGAGTGTGGTCCGATCAATCTCCTGGCACAAGTTTGGCCCTGAAGCCTATTGATGGCAGAAATTCAAATAATTTGCGCCATCAATTTTCGTCGCTTTGGAGTGGTCACTCCTTATGTACACACCATCGAAACTGAAACAAATCTAGAAAGAACTATCATCATCATCATCATCATTTATTATTCCTTGAAGGCCCAAAGGGCATTATACAAGGGAGTGAACACTTTAAAAGAACAATGAGGTAATAAAGACAAAAAAACAAACAAAAAATTCTAATCTGTATCAACATGCGAAAGTGTCGGCACCTGATGAAATACAGTTCCATGACCGCCATTAATTTGTCCAAAGTGCAACTGCTTTCTGAGTCACCAGATGGCAGTGATCTTTGAAAAGGGTATATTCGAAACTGGAAGTGACGAGACAGGTAACAATTTAATTCCTTTCTTTTTTCGCAACCAGGTCCTGAAGCCCCATCCTTTCTTCGAGGCTTGCAAGCAGGACTGCTGCGACAAGAAATCTCCTTCCGGCTGCGAGTGTGCCACGCTCGAGGAATACTTCCGGGAATGCCAGAGACTCGGTGTCCACGTAAAGTCTTCCTGGAGAGAAAACACCGTCTGCCGTGAGTAGCACAATGCGAGATACCAAAATCGGCGGAAAGTTTTGAACACCGAAAGGAACGAGCACAAAACATACGCGACGCTCAATGGCACAACCCTCATTTTTGTTTTTCTTGTAGTATGAGCCGCGGTTTTGTTTTCTTGCCATATTCATAAATACTCCGTTCACCCCTAAGTAGAGACTGCGGTGGAAGCTGCATGCTTTGAATACAGTGCTGTTAGAAATTAATAGGAAGTGGGACTCATGCCCTTGCGTCTGGTATTTGGCGAAACGCTGCTTTGAACAGTCCTGTAGACTACACCGTAGTTGAACTTTCCCTCAGTATAATAAACCACCCGACTCATCCATGGTTCTCGAGGTCTCGCTGTGTAATCACGTCTCTTTCAGTCGATAACCACGTTTTCCAGAATAGAGTGCAGCTTGTATCCAACCGACCCACTTGGAAAATACGGTGAAGAAGTTTGAGAGGATATATTTCGCTGATTCATCAGCATCCGCTTTTAGGAGTAGAGATTTCTTTACGCCGTCCATGCGTGTCTCCCGTTTTTCCGAGAAAAGGAGCCGCTTCACGGGGTTCGGAGACGATCAGGCTGACGACCCGTTTCTTGGATTTCCTCCGGGACAACCGCAGAGGCGACCTGCACGAACGGCACAGAGTGGCGGGAGTGCGGCCCAGCGTGTCGGGCCACGTGTTCGGACCCCGAGCCGGCCTGCTCGGTGAACCAGTGCGTGTGCGGCTGTCACTGTCCCGAGGGAACGCTGTGGCAGGGCGACCGCTGCGTAGTCCCGAGCGAGTGTGGCTGCTCGTACCGCGGACGGGACTACAAATCAGGCGACAGGGTGGACGAGGACTGCAACACTTGGTGAGTAATGGTTCAACACCGCCGGACGAGGAATTAGAGCGTGTCTGGGCACCGAAGCTCGACTCGGCAGTTCTTGGCTCGGTCACAAAGAATGGACGCCCTCGAAGAAATTGATAGCTTTCAGGAGAAAGGATTGCCAGCTTTCGGGAGAACAAAAAGAAAGTCAAGAGGTATCGCTGTTGGAACTCTACATGGAGATAATCGTTTTACTGGTCACTGGATTGAGTGGCGTTTATAAATAACTGGTACTGCACTGCCGGAATACATTTATTCGCAGTTGAAGTTTAATATTGCTCGGGGTGCATATTAGGTGATGATCGAGATGCTAATATGTTCTGGGTACAGAAGGGATCTGACACCTTAATGGCAGCAATCTGGTGATCTAAAAATACCACGGGACAAAGGAACATAAAAATGAGCTCATGGACACAGCTCTGATAATTAAGGGAGCATATTTTGCATAGTTAGAAAGTATCATATTAAAAATGGCGTTGACTCTTTCTGCTACGGCGTCCCAGAAAGAGGTTTGGGATACAAACAACAAAACAACAACAACAACAGCAACAACGCTATGCAAATTTGATTGCCCTGAAATGAATTTCTACAAAACTTTTGTATACGTAGAGAAACGAAGTATATACACAAAAGAAAAGGACGTATGATGCGTGCACCTTTAAAGTACAATGAGAATGTGTTTCGCCCACACAAAGATTGGGAATCAGATTTGTTCGTGTAGGAAAGTTACTAGCGACATTAACAAAAGCTTTCGACCATCAGTAACATAATAAGTGGCATATCAAATATCGCAAAGCGGCTTTGGGTTTTATATATATCCAACTTGCTCGATGAACACACGTGCGCACTTGTAAAAGTACTACGCGTTTTAGGGACTAAAAAAACCGGATTTTTTTTATCCCGCGTAAATAAAGCATGCATCGCAGGAAGCTTAAACTCTGACGTTACCTGGATTGAAAGACAATTGAGAAAGACAACGCACTTTAATGAGCCGACGTCCACCTAAGTCTAATAATGCCGAAACATGAACTTACATTGTGGACGCAAGTGGGATTTATAAAAAAAAAAAAAAAAAAAAATGGTTGTCAGCAAGAGAGAGAATAAAGTCGTTTTTTTCCTGCTAACAAGTTTTCTTTTTTTTTTTTTTTACTGAAATAGATGCAGCAGGCACCCAAAATGTCATTTCTTGATTTGTCGATAATAGGCTTAGTAGGATATCAGCTGCCAAAAAAATTTCGTCTTTCTCCCTTATCTTTTGATCCAGGTAACGTCATGTTCTCAAACGATCGCATTCTATGCCTACCACTAGAGCCACATTCTAACGGAGTATGAGTTTTCTGCGTTGCATAGATTATTTCCAAAGAGCATGAAAACACGTTTTTTTCTTCTTCTTATGAATGGCTTGTACTTTGAATGGGGGTACGTACTCTTCGATTCTCAGAACTAACCCAGCTTCAGGCCGTTATTTGACAACATCGAACTTATAGTTGGCGACCTCCCAAGTTCAAAGCATGCTCGAAGAATATCATATCTGAACATAAAAAAGTAGAAAATTAATATTTATTTCATTATTTATGAAACCAAAAATGAAAACTTTAATTGTCTAGAACCCTCCATCTAATTATGCTGGCTCATATATGCATAAAAATGGTTGTGTTGTCTTATTAAAGAAGCACGTGCCTATGTTTTTGCCATAACGGAAGCCGCGTCCGAAGGAGGATTAATGAACCTTTTCCAGTAACGAGCGTCGTCTGGGGAGCTCTCTGTAACCTAGGAATGAAGGGCAGCCCAATATGCCTCCGCCTGTCAAAATGCATTGGCATCGTGCCGTGCGGGTATAACGTTCTTTACTTCCTTCCGTACTCCCTACTACCAATACTCAACAAGGAATCGTCAAAAAAGACGAAATACGCGCAAAAATAGGTGCTGAATATGTTGAACGTGAGGAACTTTACCCCCCCCCCCCCCCCCCCCCCGAAAATGGCGACAGCGAAAACCAAGCTAAGGGGACAAGGTTTACGCACGCGCGGAAGCTCACTGGAAAAAAGCTACATTGCCTACAGAACTCCCGCAGAACGCATTTGGAGAACGCTGATATTATCTAGGATCTTTTCACTCTTACCGTAATCTCTGATTGCCCTTATATCGTCTCTACTCCAGATGGCCGATTTAGCTCTCCTGGAGCCCTAATCTACACGGCGGGACCGAGAGAGACCAGGCAACCAGGTCATCGCCGCCTGCTGCGAATGGTCAGCGGTGCCGAGCTGACCAATCGCAGCAGGCGGGCTGTCGCGGTCCCCCCGTCCCGCCTGATCCCGCTCTGTAGATTAGGGCCCCAGGAGTCAAGTTTTGGTCAGAGTCAGAGCAAGAACGTTCTCGGTTACCGACTGCATGAGGCGCCACAGCCTACGCATAATCAAACGATGAGACATTGTGGACCCGTTCGCCAATGCGAAATTGGACAATATTTTTTGGTGTGAACGTCTCACCAACATAAACATAGCCAGAGAGGTACCACAGCCTCTGATAAGCACTCCTTTATTTACCGGTAGATGTGAGCTTGTGTCTGGCAGCAGACAACGCGAGATTTGAAAGCGTAGCGCAGGTTGACAATGGTTTCCAACGCGAAAAAGCACACGACCTCAAATTCGGCCCACGGCCGACTCCACTTTGCCGCGGCGCTTGTTCCGTAGCAGACGACTAACTTTTTTTCGAATTGTCAGTAAACGACGTAGGGTGTTTTATGTTTTATTTTTGTTTGCGAATGACGCTCCCTAGCAAGGAAACCACGTTCTTCGCTCGCGTTAGCCGACGGATCGTCTACAAACGTTAACTTCGCTCGCTACGCGAGAGGTGAAATAGATCTCGTACTCGGGGTGACTAAATTTATCCCCCTGGAGAACACGGATATTGCCGCAAGTTTTTATCCCCTAAAGAATTAAATGCAAAAAATAAAGTACCACCAACAACTATTTTGCAGTTAAGTTTTATACTACCAAATTGCCGTTTACCGATATTTTTAAAACGTTCAAAATTGAGGAATGTTTTAGCCTAATGTATTAACACAAACTTATCAAAAAAGAATAGCTTTGGAGGTGACAACCTGAGGAAGTCACAGCGGTAAAAAAATTAATCTAGAAAAGCGGAGACAAAATTCGAAGAAAATCGTAAAATGCAGCTTCATGTAGCTTGATGTACGCGTCTCTTGTTTTTTGAACCCAGTTTTTTGCACTGTAAAACGTAGCATTTTGCGATACTCCTAATTTCCTCTTGCAGCTTTTTACAATGAATAACAAGCAATAATATAAATTACAACAAATCACGAAAGTTAGGCAGGTGAACGGAACTTGAAATTACATAAAAATCTTCGAAGCCCCAGAGCGGGGGTCTATGTTTTGCTAAGAAACGTTACTTGGTCCAACGTCTGTCGCAACTTAAGTATTACAGCTGATTTACTTTCAGGCAATAATGTATATCATGGTAGCTATTAACCTAGGCGGAGTCATACTATCTTTTTCAATTATTGTTTGTGCTTTGTAAAGTAATTTTCTGGCTAATACGGACTCCGTTAATATGAATACCCCTCTACATAGACATCATCTTCGGGGACGAAGCGGGTGAATACACTCATTTTTGTCTCATTAATATGGAAACTCACATTATGAGCGCTTTTCGGGAGGAACAAACGAGTGCTTATGAACGAGACTTGACTGTAGTCCCTCACACACAGAGTGAACGCACTAAATTGTGCGCCGATAGACTAGTAGGTTCTTTGCATACGCCACTCACGCTGTTCTGAAACTGTAATTTATACTGCGTGAAAAGTACAAACAGCGATGAGAGGCAAAAAAGAAATGCGATCTTTTGCAGAATATTAAGTTACAGAACCTAACTCCTTCCCGGAGCCTTTGAAATCAGTTGGTTCTCTCCTTGAGTGTCTGTCATGGTGGATGCAGCATCTGTGATCACGGGAACTGGAGGTGCACCGAGGCCATCTGCGACGCAAGCTGCTCCGTGCTTCTGGGCGGCATCTTCACCACTTTCGACGGACATCGGTTCCAGATCCAGGGCGGCCACTGTAGCTTCACGCTCCTCCAGGCACAAGGACTCACCGTGGCCCTGGACAGGAGCTCGTGCTCGCTGCTCGCCCCGGATGCCGTCTGCCTAGGCGACGTTATTCTGAAGATTGGTGATAGCCTAGCTGTGAAGGTCAACCAGGAGCTCCAGGTACGAAGATACTTTGCGCCTGGTCATGTCTTGTCAGAGAATGGCGAACTATGTTACCTAATGTAAACGTACTGGCCCGTCGAATTGTACTCGGGATCATGAGCGTGGTCAAATATATAAAAGTGCATTGCATCCTGATTCCACTAGTTAGTTCATGCTGAAAACTAATTAAAAAGAACGAACAAGATAATGACAAAATAAGGCAAACAGCACCAATCTTTGTCGTGTCTATTAGTTTTTTTCCTCCTTGTCTCGCTCAAACTATCTAATTGGATTTAAATATAAGACTATTCCGGTCACATAGAGTTATAACCTTAAAGAAAGAACACTTCCGTTTTGTGCCGGGTGAGTTCTTTAGATTCCTCATTTGTGTAGATATATTTCATTGTAACACAGCCGAATGTACTCAAAATTAATTGTTGAAAATAATCATGCAGTGGTTTTCCATCGATTGTAAATATCACTTGAATTCGCATCGCTCTATTGCATCGCACCGCAGGTTAGCGTCAACGGCCGAGAGGTCCATTCTCTCCCTGCTGTGTTCCCGAAGGTTACCATCACCAGGCCCACATCTTTCTATGTTGAGGCGAGTATCACCTTCAGGGGCTTACGCTCGCCGCACTTTTTTTCTAGTATAATTGTTTTGTGACGAATATGTTGTCAGGGCCCACGTGACTTTAGTTCTGTGTTCAAAATGGATTCACGCAGGTCGAACTTGAAGGACTGACCTTGCTGACAGACGGCAAGACCCGGCTTGTTATGAAGGCCAACGAAGCACTCTACACGAACACGATGGGGCTCTGTGGCACATTCAACCACAATGTTCAGGACGAGTTTCTGTGCCCCGGTGGGGACGTCGATCAACAGGTAAAAGAGTGTCTCTGCAAACTACTGCTGTGAGATATCGGGTAATCGCCCACGTTCCTTACTAGTGACATAAGTTTTAACGAAACAAATGATCAGGTTTAGTAGCTTTGCTGGCTCCCGAAAATCCCCCCCTCTGTAATGCCTTTGGGCGCTGAAAAGTATACCGAATAAATCAATCAATGAGCACACTGCCTATAAAAATTAGAGGAATTTCCGCTAATACCATAAACTTCTTGATCAAATCACACCAATCACACAGGCCCGAAGAGCATGTTTGGCCTGCTTGGGCTGTGCCCTTGTTGACATGGGACACAAAAGGATAGAGTTAGATCCAAGCTAAGGGAAATTCAGACTATTGAAAAATCCCAACGACTTCACTTTTTTATTAAAAAAGATAAATCGTTAAAGTAAAAAAAAGAAAACAAGAAATAACGTTGAAGTTGTTTTTAAGAAA
The DNA here is from genome assembly GCF_016920785.2 of Ixodes scapularis. NCBI lineage: Eukaryota > Metazoa > Arthropoda > Arachnida > Ixodida > Ixodidae > Ixodes > Ixodes scapularis. Next base: position 108,364,183 of record NW_024609883.1, on the reverse strand, counting down.
ACACGAATTACTAATGCCAATTTTGAGCATATCAGCTGTTTATGTTCCTAGCGGTCCCTGCATTTATGCTCGAACCCATGCGTGACAATTGGATGAATGTTTCCACAAATGTTGCAACGACAGAATCGGGAAGCCAACTCTCCTCTTTCCCAGGTGGAGTCCTTTGTTCGTCAGTGGGCGAACGCCGAGTGCACCGACGTGAGACCAGCCACCCAACAGTGCGACGAAGCCCAGCCTCACTGGCGAGAGAGCAAGAAACTCTGCAGGCAGCTCTACCTAAACTCATTTGCAGGTCAGCTCTCCGCTATATACTTTGCCCGTGTTGGAAGCTGCACTCGTTTTCAGCTCGAGAGCCGTAAACAAAGAGGAAGTGCGGCTCGTTGCGGAGTATGGTTATGTGCTGAATTAACGTACTAAGATGCAGAATTAAAATAAGGTATGAGTTCCTATCTTTCTTTTTTACTAAAGTGTACACTTGGCGACGCTCTTCGCGTGGAGAGGACAATGAAGCTTTTGTTTTTATTTTTAGTTGCTTCGAAATTATCTTTATTTGCATGCATAGCTGCTACGCCTTTAGGCATTATGCAAGCGTGAACATGAGTGAAGACGTAAAAAACAAAAACACAAAAAAAAACCCCCAAAAACCTGCACATTATGAAGGTAGCAGTTTGCCTCTTAGACGAGTGTCCTAATTCACCGCGTTTCACTTCAATGGTAGTTTAATAACACCCTTTCAATAATAAAAAAAAATGTCGATCGTTTGTTCTCCTTGCAGTGCCACCATGTGTACAAATCTTCAACTGCAAAAAAGTTATTTTTTTGTTTTGTTTATCAGTTAATTTAAATAAAACTATTCACTCCGAGCAGAGTATGAACCAGGCGGATAACTCTATGTTTAATTTAGGGGAGAACAAGTCTTATAAAAGAACATAATAATTTTAGAAGGGAAAGTAAAACATACGCTCACTTTCAGAAGCAGCGTTTCACCAGCTTATCACAGGCTAGGGTAACTCATAAGGAAAGAATAGAGCTTCCTGCATAAAACACCTTCAGTGCTATTAAATTCTCTTGAGAACTTACAATCAATAAGTTATGTTTACGGAATATATTTTGCATAAAATGGAAACAAAATGGTTGGACCGCTGACATTAGTGCAGGGTAAGCTCGCGCACGTGCTGACGCACACATACTTAGCTGTAACGCTTTTGCTTCTAGCAAGTTAGGAAAAACGTCTTCGGGTATTGTAGCTAATTTGTTCGTGCGTTTTGACTCTACTTAAATATATTTTAAAAAAAAGTTATTGCGTCTATTGCCCGTACGACACGGAAAGAAAGAAACATTTGAATACTGAATTTATCAAAATAAAAACGACGAGTGTTTTATGATGATAATGCATTTATTGCTAAGGTGCAGGTGAGCTGGACAAGAATGACGATAATAATCCCTTGAGAAGCTGTGTTTGGAGATTTGTGTTTGTCCTATGTCCCCCTTGTTCCCCTTCTCCAGGGAATATTATCGGCACACGAGGGTTTTATCATTGGCACTTTGAACACTTTGAGCACATATTCCACAACTCACGGGGTTGCGTCTTTTGAAGGGACGGGCGTTGCGAAAACTGTTTCTTCGCAGCAATTCTCGAAACAGCCAATTATGTTAGGCAAACATCTAGAGATGCGTGCTTCGCTCGCTGGATAAAATGCGGCATAAAAAATGTCACGCCACGTTGCTATTTGCAAGACAATGATTGCGAAGGGACGCATTTGCTCGCTATTTCGTCCATTCATTTATTGTTTTATTACTTGTTCATTCTAGGTGAATACGAACTGCCGCAATATTTTTGGATAGATCGCAAAAAATGCAACGCACAAATATCTGTAAATGCAATTTTTACTTGCACAACCAAAGTATTATATAAAAAAAAGAAGATATCAAGATGACAAAAACTGTGCGCTTGAAATATGTTGAATTCACGAAATTGTGGACGCATATAACAAAAGTGGAAACGCTGCTTGGAGTTGGAATATCTAGAACGCGAAACTGCGCTTGAAGAGGACAGGCGGAAAGAGAGTCTTAGTCTTAAGTCGGAGTTTTAGTAAAATTTCCAGACCTTGCAACTTTACAACGAATTGAACCATTCTTTCCAATTTTGTTTCATTTAAACGAGATTCATAAAGAGATACATTTCTTTTACATTTGTTAGTAAATGTTACTTATTTGTTTTAAATAGCTTACAAAAATAAAATTATTATCTTTCTAATAACTGATTTTAAGTTCTTTCATAAAAGTCAAACGAGCGCCAATGAAAATCTCTATGGCTGACGTACTATGTCTTCGGAATGAAAGCAATCACGCCCGTCATGGACAGCGGTACACTCCAAAGAAAAAAGGGTGTAAAATGGTGTATCTCTACACCCTTTGTCCCATATAATACACCCCAAAACTTCAATTCGACGTACAGCGCCCTACAGTCAAACAGACGTCCCCAACTTTTATGAAGGACTTGATAGCCGTGTGGTACAACTTATTAAAATGGCTAATGTACGTTTTACTGACAACAAAAAAAAAAAAAAAAAAATAAGCGGGGTTTTCTTGGCCCTACTGTAAAAACTTGCGTGTTTTCTTTCTGTGGTCTTTCATACGTACTTTAGCAATTTAAAAAGTTATATTGCACTGTTATCAAGCCCCTCGTAAAATTTGGGGTCGTGTGTTCGACTATAGTGCGCTGTACGTCGAAATGAAGCTTTGGGGTGTATTATGTGGGACAAAGGGTGTAACGATACACCCTTTTTCTTGAGAGTGTACATGTCGTTACAATTGATTGTTTATGGGCACAGAGGAAAAAAGACGGTGATGATGAGATGATGATTATGATGATGATGGTTGCTTGTGTAATCTTGGAGGACTGACGTTGTGCCATCGTGTTTGGCGCTCCCAGGATGCCACGAAGCGGTGCATCCGGAGCAGTTCTTCGAGCTGTGCATCCAGGCAGCCTGCAGCTGCGCCTCCGACGCCAGGGACTGCATCTGCCCCGTGCTCTCGCACTACGCCCACGCCTGCGCCCAGAGGGGCCACGTCCTGGACTGGAGGAACGACGTGCCGCAGTGCGGTACGTGGGCTCCGGATCCTATATCTACCAACACCGCCTATATCCGAGGCTTGTACTTCTTATGTGGGAAAGGACGGACTGCAGACCCAAGAAATTGAGCGAAGAAACCAAAGCGAACGTCCGGTTACTGTCGTGGCTGTTAGCGTTCTGCCTTGCGTGTCTCCGCGTTCATTGGAAGGCGCTCTCCGAGGCTAGCGCCTCGCATCTCAGCCACATTCTTCTTTTTTTTTTTTCTGTTTATGAAACGCCAAATATTTAGTGAATTGGTTGCTACAGCTTTTTTGGTTTGTAAAAAAGGAGGAGGAAGGCCGGACAAAAAGCTGCAGCTCTACAGTGTCCCGTCTTTCTAACACACGTTGCCGGGAAAGCGATTTCGTAAAAAAGACAAGCTTCTTCGATTATTGCTCTAATAGATACTTGGACAAGTTAAACCAAAGACACAAGCACAGCTACCCATACCAATGCACTAAAAAAAACTTCAAGCGCGAAAAAAACAAACAATTTCAAATTTATACACGACACGGTAGACTGTATAGGCAACACGTGGAAAATTATATGGTTTGTAATGCAATGCTAGTTAAGATTTTATTTTTATTCCCCAAAGATGTCCGCTTTTAGTTGCTTCGGTAACAAAGGCAACGCCAGGGGTTCACAACTCAAAAATGACGCGGCCCCAAAAAATGTTTATTGGGAACTGCGCGGGTTTTAAACATCTGGCAGGCAGGTTTTTAATGTCTGGCATCATCACACCGGTTACCGTCTTGCGCACATCTCGCAGTGTCCTGTCCAAGGGCCGCACAGAAAGTGCCCGCAGGCCGTATGCGGCCCATAAGTCTCATGTTGTGCACCCCTGGCATAACGCAATGATGCAGGACCATAACCGGTACGGGTAGCCTGTTAGTACCCTTTTCTGCTGGTTTTTACAACGTCACCTACTGACGCCAGCGCGAGTCATATACTAGAACACGAGTGTCGTGGAAGCGACCGACTGGCACTCGTTTTCTAACCGATTGATCGTGAGTTTCAGCCGAATTTTCACATAGCACTCATGTCAGCTATGGGCCCCGCGCTGGCCCTCAGTATGTGACGTAGTACGTCCAGCACTACGGCCTTCTATCGATGTGGTATTGGATGTGCCTATAAGAAAGAATAGGCCTATGATCCCTTGGAACGGCTGTGTGTGAAGGAACTTTTCGCCTTCAATTGTATTGCTGGTGACATGACGTTAAATTTAAACACGATTCCAAGACTCAGATGCCTTCACGCAAGTTTGATAGTCGTGTCAGTCACACGTTAGAAAATGTGGTTTCAATCAATCTTATAACTAACTTAATAAAAGAACACTTTACGTTCAGCCTAAATGTTCTACTAAAGTACTAGCTATCGATTTCGTTGCTTGCTAAAGAAAATCATGTTGTCCCTTCGCTTCAGGACATCACTGAGTGAGAAAGCAATTACTTTTAGATATGTTTCTTTTCTGGCGACGCCCAGTTTTTACAACTATAGTCTGTTACCTACAACTTAAAAACCGCAAGAGATCTCCTCGTCCGAGTTCTCAAAGAGAATTGCGTCACAATGTCACTTTCTACGAGCACATAATTTAAGTTACGAAAATCGAGGAGCATTCGGCAGCACTCTTTCTTCAGAATCGGCATGTTGGAAAACAAATATACTCAATGCTGCATTCGCCCTGGAATATTGAGCATTCATCAGAGCATTGCTTTTCTGCTTTCTTATGTTGTAAGACAAAACTACCGGTAGTATTTTTTTAATACTTATTTATATTTGTTAGGCTGAACTGAGGACATAGACGCTTAGAAAGATGTTAAGTCTCTTGGCAAAAAAAAAAAAAAAAAAAACGAGACCGGCATTGCACATGCATGTAATACGTAATGTTCTATTCAGGAATACATATCTGTGCGAGGGTCTTCCATTCCAAATATTGGATCTATAATAAATGTCACACAGGACTGCCCCACTCCTCCTCAGACGATAGTCTCTGCAGGAAATCTCTCCGAGGACGAATTATTTGTGCGGTAAGATTCGACAGCACCCATCTTCATTTCATTTGCTTATAACCGGAAGGATTTGCTCGTTAAATACGAATTCGGTCACGTACCAAATTAACCTCTATTTCCGTGAAGGATAAATAAGCTCCAATTGTCTGAATATTAGTTGCATAATAAATAAAACTATTTGGCGGAGCTAAAATATTTTTACCCCGCCTAAGCTAAAAAAAACAAATAAAAACTTATCTGTACTGCACAGTTCAACAGTGTGAAATTCATTGGGGCGTTATTTAAGTGTTTTCACAATATTATAATCCTATCCACACCCTACAGTATTCTCGTGAACCCTTTTGAGGCCTGTCGACTAAGCGCCGTTGGGGATGTTGCAAAATGCGAAATATAGACCTTTTTTTATATGTTGTATATGCCCGAAAGCCGCTGTTTGGGCCTTAGCAAGATGCGTCGTCTTGAGAACCTTAAGATCGTGCAAAAGCGAACTAAAAAAAAAAAAAAAAAAAAAAAAAAAACGAGGCAGGAAATTGATTTGTTTGATATAGATTTGTGGTGAATTTCAGGAAATATAAAAGCAAAAAGACAACTTCCCTAAGCAGGCGAGCTAGTTATTATAAGAGATTCTGCAACCCGAGACGGAGGTTTACAGAGAGGGACAAACACAAACACCTCAATTTGAGACGTTTGTGTTTGTCCTTTTTTGTAAACGTCCGTTTCGGGTTTTAGCATGTCTCGTAAAAGCAATAACTATAATGCAAGTTGCGCTTTAGCATTCGCGACGACGAACGGGTTCTAATTACACTCGCAAATACACCTTAACATGACGCCAGCAGAGCGTTTTTTATGAACCAATGTACGTTTAAATACTTTTAAAAGAAATCACTTTATTGTCGCTCGAGTATTATATGGGAGCACGGAAAAGAATAATAAACGGACACAAAATGTCGGCTTCCGATTTTTCTTTGTCTGCCTGGAGCAAAAGGCGACGACGACCTTGGATGATCATTTCCATTACGTTGAGGCAACCTCTGAAGTTTTACGTCCGAGGTTTGTACAGGAATGATCAGGGATGGATATACGGTTCAATAAGCTCTTCGATAAGAATTCGCTAAAACTGTACATTCAGTTCATATCCTGAGGCCATAAGATTGCCAGAAGACACCCCTGGAGAAACAGCTCAAGTGACGCTTAAAACCTGCCTTGAGTAAAGATTAATGAGCTCGTCGTTTTTCTATTTCCTGTAGGCTTAAGGACGCGACTGAAATGTTCACCGTGTACAAAACTACAAATATTCAGGACCTGCATTAATGTCGGCATTCTTCCCAATTACTACATTTTTATCCGGTGAGTATGTCTGGATTGAAAACTAAATAAATGAAAGCTATTCGTATTCTTCAACAGAATTGCGTATTGAACGAAAAAGCTAATTGGGACTCGCAGCTTTATGGAATCACTGCATTTTTTAAAATTTACTTTAAAATTGAAAGTTGGAACTGCGCGTTGTTCAGATTTTTTTCTGTACTGCAAAAAAATAGGGCTTTGAGCTCAGTGGAGTACTCACTACCTGATACGCCTTTTCTCTTCCAGACAGTCTTATACAAAATGAGTTTGTCATTAGACATTCGAACAACTTCGGCTGCGCCCCAATTATGTCGTCATTTTAGCGGCGTGCAAAATGCAAAATATACCGAGGAAATATCTCGAAAAATATCTTCACGCTGTTTCCACGTGCAAAAAAAGAGAGCCGACTTGAGGTAATCTACAAGAAGATATATTATATTTCGCACATGGCACGCTACTACGCAACATCAGATAATTAACGGTCTGTAAAGATTATCCTGCGAACGTGTTCTTTAATAACGCTTCTTTCATCTTCGAAAAGTCGGCAGTGGCGCTTAATTAGAAGATTGTTCTTTTTTTCGTCTGAGGAGCCCATTAGAGGGGTTCATTCTGAGTTAGAGTACCTTGCAGATTAATTTGTTTGTCAGGGAATATTAAACGGGCAACATTACGAAGCTAATGGAAAGTGTATTGCACAAGCTGGGTGCGAATATCGATGACGTTTCTTAACAAAGGCGCTAATCGCGGATATTCTTGTTCGTGCTGCAAAAAAGTTATTAAGCCAAAAAGAAAAAAAAAAAACCCTTCTGCTTTGATGTATGTAGATTTTAAAAAGAAACAAAGTGTACTACGTTCCAATAATAGCCCTTGTCTTGAACACATTCGGCCGCATTATATGAAAAAAATAAGAAACACTCCTGCGGACAAGTTTTGGCATTATTCATCCAAGCTGGGGTTTCTAGTCAGCTGATTGACAGATGTCTACAATCAGCGGCATGAGTGTTGAAACGCGTCTTAAGACAGGTTGTCATCTTACCAACAGTTCTAAAAAAGAACGCCAATAGACTCAGCTTTCAGCACCCCAGACTCGATGCTAACTCGCCTCGGCACACCGATGTTGCATTAGAAAGAGCTGCATTCAAGGCACCCAAGGCAGCGTCGCCTTGGAAACGGACCTGCGTGCTTAGCACTGCCATGGGGAATCATAAGAAAAAATTGTGTCGTTGAAAAAATATTTTATTTAGATGTTAACACACATTAGATGTGGAAAGAAAAAGAAGCACGTGTTGAACCTAATGAGAGCTACCAGGATGTTTCTAATTTAATGGGGTGTATTCTGGCAACCACGTAGAAATAGGTGGAAGCCAAAATTTTACAGATCATGCTTTGGCCTCCGAACACGTCAAACTTTTAGCGACGTCTCAAAAACGAAATTACGTGCAATGTAATTAAAAATTAACCCGAAGACACGGGGAAAAAAGGGTGCAGGAAAACAACAACACGCGTATTTCTCTACGTGTCTCTTTTTTCTTTGTTGCAATTAGGCACCACCAGGTTGACTGCATCATGGTTATTATTTAAATCATTTTCTTTTATCAGATATCATATTTATTTTTTTTTTTACTTTCACGCAACTACGCCGTAAGTAATTAAGCAGTACAGAAAACTGTTGAAATTAATAAAAATCCTTCTCCTTGATCCTCTAATATAAACCTCTCTGCAGCGGAAAAGAACGAACAACCAAAAAGCTTCGTAAACGAGTGACAAACAAGGTTCGCTCAAGTTGTATTGTTTCGAGAAAGTGACAAAACTATTTTCGCGTCTTCGCGAGCATATACTAAGAGAAAAACCTGACACGTAATGGCTGAGTTATCAATTTAGTACAACGGCCTATTAGATAACACGTTCGTGGGATTTCCAGACGAGGAACTTAAGAGTTGAAAGCTTAACCAAGGAGTGAACGAAGAAGAAGGGTATCCTCGTAGCCTGGATGTCTTAGACTCACCTATGACGAGAGGCTTAACACTGTAATGACTGTCTGCTGAAGAATCGCAGGCATCGCATCATCGCTCCCCAGTCAACCAGGGTGCGCGTTTAGCCATTAACATTTACGCAGGATGAATCACGCATAAATACGCGTGAACATAATAAGCGGTCTTGGAATATAGTGGATCGTTGTGCACATGCTAATTAATAATATTAATAATAATAATTATTATTATTACATTGTTTAATTTTCATGTGCGCAAACGGTCGGGAAAAAGGGAGAATGGCTCAAAATGAAGTTCGATGCATGCTCCGACCCCTAGGCGGTTGATGAGCGAACTGTTTGTACAGTGATTGAGCACAAAAGGACGCACACACACACAAAAAGCTACGTCATGGGTTAATTGAAGTAGAAGTAAAACATCAATACTGGAACCAGAAAAAAAAGGTACAGTTATTTACGTTAAAAATGTTTTGTCAAAAAACAAAGACAAAAAACAAAAGAACATGCAACGTAAATTATTTATATAGAAATGGTGCCTAGGTAGTAGCTTTATGTATTTATATATTACGATTATTCGTTGAATCAGAAACTAACAAATATAAGATAGAGGATAAAGCGAAAAACTTGAAACGTGCAAAATAGAATCACCGTATTGATCTTCGACGACTGACACTGTCCAGGTCTCTCTAATTTTTGTTTTTTTGTTGTTCGTAATGAGGTTTGCACTTTTAAAATTTTATTAAATGTACACTAAAAAAAAAAGGAAAGAAAAGTACGCGAGTTCTGTTTTTTGTAGAGCACGGATACGGCCAGGTCACGGGGAACATTAGAAAGATCCCAGCGCCTGAGAAGCTCCAAATTCAATTAAATATAAGAAAAAAAAATTCACTGTATGCAAGGATTATGAGAAATCCAAATGTCACGCAAACGGTCAGGGAGCCCATTTGTTTTGTCTATTTGGATTCGGACCCTTGTCGTGGGCTGGGACCCTTCTATGCTTTACTTTGATTGCTTGTTTACGTGTACTACAGGAAAGTGAGTTTATGGACGTTTCTTCTGCAGTGCGATGTACAGTATCTATATAGGCAGTTCCGGGGCGGTCCACGCCGACAGCTTAAGGCACTGTTGTACTCCGACGTTGAGCGCACAACCGTAGCGTAGCGCAGAACGTGGACCTTCTATTGGCCGGCGAGAAGGAACTCGATATCTGCGAGCAATGAGCAGCACTGTCCGCTGTGCTACGCCGCGTTTGCTACGCTCCACGCCGGAGTGTAACAGAGCCTTTAATCCTTTGATGCCGAGCGTTGCCCCGGAGAAACTCAAGAATGATTGACTTTCACCCGCGCCACGTGCCCCTTAAGAAACTTAGCGCCCTCCGTCGGAAGGGCCAGGATTCCTGCGCTTAGCAGTGGAGGATAGAAAGACATCTTCATAACAGATGACTCGTCCTTTGAAACCAAAACTGACAAAGGATGTGAAGTGTGATGGAGTGTAGCACTGTTTAGAAAACTGAGAGATGAAAAAAGAAAAAAGAAAGCGTGCGAATATTACAAACAATTGGTTACACCTCTCTATACTGTGCGTAAATCGAAATGCGCCAGTGCCTCCTCCCTGGTCGTAACCGCTTTCAGCCTTTCAGCATGAAGTAGTGCTGTAAATGCGCAATGTTGCTCATGAATAACATTTCAAAAACATAAGTCTTGGAAAAAAACGGTAATAATTTTTTGAACCAGATTTTGTTACTTTTTGTGTTATAAAACAACGTCAGGGTTCGCAGGTCTCCAGCATTCCAAGTAATGTTTTGGACGTGAAAAAGCTATAGCGTGCGCTGTCAAGATGTCTGTTGCTGTAGTCGCAAAGACCTGAAATAAACAAAAATAACAAAACATCTGGGCGCAATCAAGCTGGCAAACAATAAATACATTTCTTTCGTTATTAAAGTAAAATATCAGAAGAAAAGGTAGGTATACAGTACATACTATATATTTATTGCGAAGCTGAGACAAATTGGAACAACAACATCAACAGGACAGACGAAAAAGAAACTGGAACGTTCACGAAGAACGTTTACAACTCTGCTTCTATAACCAGAGGCAGTCTACCATAAAAAAAAAACAAAAAAAAACAAAACGATTCCACAAAACTACAAAACAAAGATAAAACGAACCCACCGTCCCTTTTCCCCTCATGTAATGCACTTCATTTAAGTACATTCGAGGTATATTGAACTGAATTAAACTGAACTTCCAAACTGACCTGAGTGGCCTAAAAAATGAAACCCACCAAACGAAGGCGATGCTAGCACTCAGACCCCGACAATTTTATCGCCGTTTTCTTCTTTTCTTTCCCGGAACTACCTAACCTTTTTGTGGGCCGTTACGTTACCCAGGCTTGATTGCCATTCGCTTTTACTGTGTGTGTTGCATAGCCTTGGTTTGGTTGATTGTTTTTTTTTTCAGTGGCTCGTGTTTCTGTTTTGTTTTGTGGCCTTTCCCGAACTGCTTCGTTTTTTTACGGAAAATACCATTACAAAAGTTGTCTCCATCAATGAGAAGCGAAAGTGTTTTCTGTTCCAAATTGATGAAGAGGGCAACAATACTTGGTACACAATTAGCGCGACAGGGGACGAACACAGGAAAAAAAAAAAGACAGGACAGAGCGCTACTTACAACTGACGTTTTATGAGAGGAAAGAGGAACTCACAGATACAATTAAGACTAAAATCACAAAAAATAGGAAAAGAAAGAGACAAACTAAAAGAATAGCAGTAAGAATAATCAGAGAGAAAGAATTTACAAAAATCGACAAAATTATTTAAAAGTATTAAGTGACAAGATGGTGGAAAATAAAAATTAAATTAAGGCAGATGAAAGGGAAAACAAGAAAATGAAGAAGACAAAATCAGAAAAAAGGCTAAATATTTAAAGAAAAGAATAGAAAGGAAAGGAAGAGAAAGATTAAAACAAAAAGAACAGATCTGAAGCGTCCTATAAAAATGCAAGTAGTGAAGTTCTTTCGCTGACAAGTTTACCGATGGAGCACTGACGCACACATCGCCTCAGGTGGCTATAACTTGAGCTTCCATTATTTCTCGTGTTCATTTGTCAACGGATCGTCGTAAGATCAATGTTTGCTTAACCAACTAGGCCATCAAATTATTTTGCTACAACAATACTTAATTGCCGGCCGTTAAAGAGCGTACGACTTGATGACAACACAAAAGGTAAAGAAGAAAATATATTAAATAAATATTGTATTGTATTGTATTGTATTGTATTGTATAACTTAGGCTATTTGCAGAATCAACTTCTTCAACCTACGAAGAAATAGCTGTGGTACCAGTGTGACATAAACAGGCGTAGACAAATGAGGGTTGATACATATTTGTATATTTTAGAGTTAACATTTTAATTAGAAAATATTGTTAGCATTTTAACAGAAAAATAACGTATTGTTCAGTTACCACAGCGTTCAGAACATGTGTTTGACTCAAAATTGTGATTTGGGACAGTTGGTGAATTAGTTACTAAAAGCGCCAAAAACAAGATCGTTAATCCTTACTCTGTCCCTGTTTCTGGCGCTTTGTGTTTATAAGAATCCGTGCTTTGCTGTATAATAATAAGTTTGTGTCTCTGCCAGAGTCGCGTGCTCCTGACATTTTCCAAACAAAGTTTCCCAATTTCGAGGTATTAATTAAGCGAAATAAGATAACATTATTTTGTGTAATCACTGATCAGTGACGAAATGAACAATAAATGAGAAATTATTCAAGTGGCGTCGCCATTACGTATAAACCTTCTTTCTTAATAGTTGCTTTTAACTACAGTAAAAACAATTTATAATCTTCACGCAAACATTTTTTTTCGTTCTGAAAGCACGCGCGATGATTATTTAATAAAAAACTTTTCTATGCTGGATTGTGCTGTGATATCAAACACGGCAAAGAAAACTAAATAATCACGCTTGAAGGTTCTAGAAGAAAACTTCGAAGTCTTGCCAAAAAGAAAAAAAAAAACAATATAGCTTTCCGCTAACTGGACTATGGAACCTGAAATCTGACTGGATTTTTTTCTGGATACCTGAAATCCAGTTTGCAAACAATCGTCTGCAAACTGGATTTCAAGTTTCCAGCAAGAAATCTAGTTAGATTCCCAGTTCCATATCCAGTTAGCGAAAAGTTATATTGGATTTTTCGGTATGGTGCTAATATGCATTTGTTTTTTCGATTAATAATTCTCTCATCCCTGCCTAACTTTTATCTTCGTAAGCAACGATACCGACCAAGGAACGGATATCTAAATCTATCTGTATGTAAGAAAAATGAAAACGGCTTCCTTGAGGGTGGCCGCCATTAGCATTGAGCGTTTGTGCCCAACGAACGGCCAAGGTTCCTTCATAGTCTCGCCGCACCCTGCGCCGACGACACTCGATGCAAAAAACATCGCTTCATTCCTGCGCAATATCGAACTCAAAGAAATCGAGAATGGAGGCATATTTCTTCGGCCCAAAACGCTTGGGGTAACGAGCCCGGCAAATAGGAACAGCATGGTGGGGTCACATCAGAGGTGGTGCCACCACGAGAACCGCAGTTACCTTCCCGGTTATATCTTGAACAAAACGCAATCGATTGGAGTATTCGCATCCGCGACAGAAAACAAGAAGAGGACTGGAAAGCGCATGGAACTGATGATTCAAAGTGACTCGGTAAAGAGGGATGCTGGTACAAGCTGCGATCGCTTCTTTCCTTCCCCGGAACGTCTCGCGCCCCTCATTTTCACATTCCAAACTTTATAACCTTCAAGAATGATAAGATGCTCAGAACGCGTCACGCTCCGTGTTTTTTTAAACTGTCAGTGACCGTATAGCGGTTTACCCGAAAACGTTTTTATCTCGTCTTTCGCTCGAGGCGTGTCGGGGGTCCACTAGCAATGACGTCACGCGCAGGCCTTGTCTTCTCGGTGGTACTCACGATCTTCGTGCCGGCCAGCCCGGTTGATTGTCCAGTCTCTTCCCATGTCCTTGTGACGAGAGCGTCTCTGAGTTTCCCACTGCGTCGGAACCCCGTTCCGCAGTCGTGCTTTCTTGGCGCAATGGCCAAAGTCGCTCTCGCGCCATTCAACCCCAATCCTCGTCATGAACCGCAGGTGTGTCCTGCGAGAACGGCCAGAGCTACCGGAGCTGCGCGTCCGTGTGCGACTCGAGCTGTAGCCTGATCGGCCGCAACGTGAGCTGCGCGTCCCGCTGCGTCGAGGGCTGCGCGTGCGGCCCGGGCCACAGCGCCGACAGTCGGGGACACTGCGTGCCGGTCAGCGAGTGCGGCTGCCTCTTCAGGGGCCACGAGTTCCCGGCGGGATTCAAGCAGCGCAGACACTCCGAGCACTGGTAAAGGGACACCCCGATCCCCGCAGCCATGCGCCAGTCTTCCTTACAATGTAATTGGTTATTTAAAGAAAGAATGTTATGGTATAAACATGGTTAAAAATGCGCACAAACAGAAAGGAACAATGAAGAGAGAAGAGAGAAGAGAAAGGTGCTTGTCTCCTCTCTTTTCTCTCTACACAGTTCCTTTCTGTTTGTGGGCATTTTTAAGCATGTTTAATCATTACCAATTGGCTCAACTAATCACATTACTACATGTTATAGAATACTTGTTGCTTGTAGCATCGAAGCAAAAGACGAGATAGTTTGACGAGGGCTCGATGACTCAATCAAACGCAAATATAATAATCAATCACTGTCGGCTGCCCAACAAGGAGATACCGAAAAACGCTTCCATAAAATACGGAATTTACGAAGTATGCAACCTTAAAGCAGTACAGTCGCACAAAAAGAAAAGTTCACATTTTACTTCTTTTGTATTTATCGTGATTATATTTAATTAAGACTTCTCGAACATATGCTCGAATTTGTTCAGTGAGATGCTAGATTCGATGAGTGCACGTGACTGCCTGTGTGAAGATGACCAAACATTTTATTTGCTTTTGATGCGCGCGTTCGGATAACTACTAATTATCTCGTAATAGAAGTTTTTATGAAAATATTTTTTTACAACAACTACCCGATCTTGCCTCTTAAAAAAAAAAAAAGTTGCTCCAAACATTGTGGTTGCACCGTGGGAATTGCCAGATCGACTTCAACATTTTGGGACATTCACTCCTCGTGTATTTTCCCGACTGTTCCCAACAAGTCGCCGTAAAACATTTATTTGAAGCGAACAACTGCAGGTTGAACATGACATAAATATCGAGACTGAAGGCAAAAACCACATGAACACTAAAAAAGTCTCGAACACAACTCTGTTGGAGGCCTTTTAGTGTTCGTGTCGCTTTTGCCTAAATTCTCGGGGTTTATATCACGTTCAATCTAAACCAGCTCGTTTACGCCCTTGCATTCACTTGAACTGCAGACATTGTTAAACTCCCCGGAAGAATTATAGGCAGAAATATAAAAAATGCACTAATTAGAACCTCTGTAACTACATACTTTTTATTCATTGCCCGACATATCTTTTTACATTCGACAACCTTCACAATATATTTAATTTTTGCACATCATAACAAAGCCAAACCAAAATAACCGTAATAGTTCACGAATATTTTAATAACCTTTTAGTCCAAACAAGCAGCTCAGTTAAAACATCATTGTTTTCATAAATATAATTTTTCTTTAAATTCCTCACGGAGAAACGGAAGCTCCTTTGATGTTCTCAATGATTCACTTCTGAGTTATACAAGACGTTATGCCCAAACGCTGTGATACAATCACAGCGTTATGTTAGGCGAGCTAATAGTAAAACGATCATATTATCAGTTGTATTTCTTTCCCGACAATCCTTGATTTACTGCTGCTATTTATATTTTTGAGAGCCAGAATTGATCGTCCAAATTGGATGGAGGAACGAGGCAGACAGAAAATTGAATAAAATGGTTCTCGATGTGGTAAACAAAAATAACCACAGCAAGAAAAATTCCTACAATTGTGTTAGTTGCACTGAAAAAAAAAAAAAAAATCTAAACCAGACCTTCTGTTTTCCTAGTCTTTGCTTCTGATACCAATGATTCAATGCGAAGCACGGATCACTAGTATACGCCCACTGTGCGATGCAGTCCCAGTTCGTCCGACTCGCTCATCTGTTCCGCAAACAATACGCTCAAAATGCGCCACAAAGAAGAGCAATTGAGAACACAGCTAGAAGCAGCGCGAACAGCTTTGAAGTACAGAATGTTTTCCCCAGAAACGTACCGGATAACTTTCACCACAGAAATAAACTACGAATTGTCAAGACCTCATTCCTTCCCCAAATGTAGCTCCAGCGGTCGGAACCAGATGCCAAAGTTTCAGATCTAAGCGTTCTCTCAGTGAAACGTTAGAATTAATTTTCGAAACTTTTTAACGGCCAAATGGGGGCCTACAATGCCCTCGAAAACATGGAGCCCAATGGCACCACATACAGAAAACAGGTTCCATTTTCCCATCGAAATGTTTAGGAAATCCCTTATAACTTCCGAATGAAATACCTGCTAGCTCTGAAACTTTGGTATCTAGTTCGGACCACTCACTAGCCATACATTTTGGCGGAGGACGAGCACTTCGCGATGCGTAAATTACTTTTGCTATAAATAGAAAACACTGTACATTTTTTTTAACGCGCTGTAGGTCAAGGAGGAAGTTAGGGGATGTAGACAGTAGACTGTATTATTTTAGTCTTCATTAAAGTCGTCTGTAAATAGAACATCGCCTGTGCTGCCTTTGCTACCAGCTTTAGCTCCACTGATGATAGAACGGAGGAGCCATTTAGTGTGAATAGTCTTTTGCTCACTTATGTTGCGAAGAGGGCCAGAATATTCGCGGCTCATGATTTTCCAGATCATTTTTTTTTCGAGCCCGTCCCACGCGCGTTCGATCAATGGCGCTTTTCACGTTTCGTGTTTGCCACTCCGATTCGTGGATGAACTCTTCTTGCAAGTAATTTTCTATTCTGTGACAGTCGCCATGTATTTTTTTTTTTTTTTTAATGTAGGGGGATCGGTGGCCGAGTGGTCTAGCGCACACCAGCTCGGAGCACGTGGAGCGAAAGCTCGCGCTGCAGAGGATCCTGGGCTCAATCCCCACCCCTGCCCGTTTCGATCTGGATGAGCATCGTACCGGCGTGCGGTCGTGTATCACTACTGCGTGATGCACGTTAAAGATCCCAGGCTAGCGGTTGTACCGCACTGGCTAAATTTCTCATCTACAGCTGGGAGACTCGTCGCCCCTGTGAGGCAGACCAAGTTCTAGGCTGTATAAACACACACACAACCCAATTTTTTTTTTTTTTAATGTAGCTGGGGTGGACTATAAAAGTGAAATAAAAACATTCTACGAAGAACTGAAAAAAAAAAGAACCGATGAACGAAATGTCATGTGCAGTCTCATACCAACCAAACTTTCATTGTGCGTATAAAACAACCAAAGACTATCGAGAGAATAATAGTAATTAAGCGTCTTCAACTTACATCCTCATTTTATTATTCTCAAATAAAATTGAAAAAAAAAAGATTGCATTTGGGACTTTTCACTTTTATAGCCCGCATACACATAATTTGAGTTGTAAGGTTCTTCGTTTTCCCACTTTCTTAAAGTGTTTTAGTCGCTTTGTCAGCAACACATTTTTTGTATTATAATCACGTTCTATTCAAATACTGATTTTTTTCACAGAACACAGCTTGTATACCCAAGGGTGAATACGCCTACATGTGTCCAAAGATTGCTTCAACTTCGGAATTAAAAACAGCGCGAAAAGGCGAGGACCAGACAAAAAAGTGACACGGACGTAGCGCTACTTCCGTGTCACTTCTTTGTCTGGTCCTCGCCTTTTCGCGGTGTTTTTTTAATTCCGAAGTATGTACCAACTCGCCCAAGCCTTAACTTTAGGATTGCTTCAAATTGAATAGTGTGGTGTCTGACTAGTTTCATCACTCTAAAGAGAGCAGCTACGTACTGTGCTGGCTCCTTGCACTGTGCTGGCTATGAGTGATGTAGCTCTATCAAATTCAAACCCCTATTCGCACACTCTATGTTTACACACATTCTCGCCGCTTCCACGTAATGAATACGTTATAACATGTTAACACATATTCGTGCTATAGCAAATTCGCGTTATAGCGAATTCGTGTTTTGACGAATTCGTGTTATAACGAATTTATAACGCAACGAGAAGGAACAGGAACACTTGGTCCTGCCCCTTGTTTATCGTGTCCACGTATTTGCGAGGCGATTTTCGGTTAAACATGTACCAACTAGCTCACTTAGCCATTTTACTGCAACGAATATATCTGATCAATATAATCGTTGTCCGTTCCACTCCTCCGCTGACACGGATGATGCTCATCTACAACGAGTTTTTTACCCCTCACGTGAACTTTTTTATACCTTTTAGATAGTTCAAGAATGGTGTAGTGGTCAGGATTGCCGTGTAGTTTGTTCAGTGCCGTTTTATTATGTCAAGTGTAAACCTAAAAGGGCCCCTAAAGCTGTTTGGGAAAACAACAAAGCTTTGATTGATTGATTGATAAGGGGTTTTTTTGCCACGTAGCGAGTGCAGCGGCGGTAAGTGGCACTGTCGGCCGGCCAACACGGACGACGTGATCTTCCTGCCGTCGACGGAATCGTGCGCGGCCAACGAAGAGTACACCGAGTGCCTGTCCACCTGCCCCAGGACGTGCAGCACGCTCAACAAACAAGACGGACCCGAATGCGCCGTGGACGTGTGCCAGGCCGGATGCCAGTGAGTCAACCGAGGACCGGTTCCTGGGCTGGCGGGAACGCGTTGCATGTAACGGCGTCACTGGTGTGACGCGTCGCTTTTTTGGTAACCTAGCAACGCACTCAGCATTTTGAGAACAGCAACGAACAACGTACATACGTTACTGATTTCGACTATCGATTAACGTAGTTGCGTTACTCGTTAACCTTTTTGTTTCCGCATGACTTAAAACATTTACACTTCAATCGTTTTTCCGTGTTTCGAGCCGTGTTTTGTCGCGTAAATATTCAAGTGAAACAGTAAAAAAAAAAAAAAAAAGATAAGGCAATTGTATTAAGCTTGCGCATGGACATGTTTTTCAATTTAAATATGCAGCGTAAAATCAAGAAGACGTTTTAATTCCGGAATAAAAAGTAACGCAAAAGTAAAGTCTTCCCTTTTTATTGGCAAGGGTAGCCCGTTCCTTCCTTTTCTGACGGTAACGCGTTCCTTTTAACTGCAGCTAACGAGTAACGCATTTCGTTAACTTTTCTTCGGTAACGCCGACAGCACTGGCCAGGTTAACACGTGCATCGCAGCGCCGAGGTTACGCAAAGGCGTCGCTGCAGTGCAATCTAAAAGAAGCTACTCGGAAAGAAAAAAAAAAAAAAAGTCATCGGTTACAATTACAATTTTTCTAGGTTGAAAAGTGTTTAATTATATTAGTCGATTACTTCAGTAAAAAAGTAATTGACCGTTACTTCAAAAATTAACCGTAACATTTTCGATTACTTCTGATTTTCAAAACAACTGTTTCTTTTTTTTTTTCCTCTGCAGGTTCGAAAACTGATAATTCTTACTTTCGAATATTGCATTAAAATCACCGAATAATAAAGTTCTAGTCTTTTTTTCGTCCACTAATTTCAGTAAATTATCCTCCATCGGTTACTGGCTTCGAGGATTCCTTCGTAGGAAACTTGTCCAAAGGGCACCATTAAAAAGGGGAGAAAAATAGTAATACTTACAGGTAATTTATTTCCTAATAAATGTAATTACTTCCCAATAAATGCATTCAAATTATAACGATACCAGCCCAAAATAATAGATTACAAGTAATTTGATTAGTTGCGATTTGTACACTACAAGTCTGCTGTACAAGTGCAAGTGCAGCTCTGAGTGGGCGTTGCATCGTGTGTGAGGACAAAATAAATTAGGGGTATCATGTAGCGGGCCGCTGATAGAGCGCCGATAAGTGCGAAGTTAGCGCGGTCTTAATAGCTTTGTATTGAACGCATAGGTGTGTACGTGAACCCGTCTTAAGTTTGACTAACGTATCCTTCTGTTTTTCTTCCTGTCTACACCGTAGTATCTTCTCTATTGGTCTTTCTACGTCGACATAACGAAAACTGCACAAATAGACGAGAAACTGAACCACACGGAACTAGCCCTTGTCCTGTGTGATTCAATATTACTCTGCGCCTTCTATGGGGTATGTTTTTTTTAATGTATTAATAAATTAACGACTAGTTATAACCCGTGTACACTATCGCCTTTGCTTTTCTTAGTTGGCCTACATTTTTTGTAATTTTCTTTTAGCTTGGGAAATATACTTATTAGAAGCGTACCTGGGCTGTTTTTCGTCCTTTGGAAACATTTACACTAGAAAGAAACACTGTAAGAAAGGAAGGGTGTGAAGCTCGTGATAAAAGGTAAATGTTGTAGAAACGCTCATTTCTACTGCCGTTTTATAAATTTATTAAAAATGTATGGAACAAACACTTTGAAAATCGCTTTAATGCGCTATCTAATGCGTATATTTTTATTTCCAGGGAAAATAAACATTTGATCACTCTGCTTCGAGAGTTTTTTTTTTTTGTAAGGCTATACATAGAAGAATGAAGGAGTTAAATATCTGACAACAGAGTCCGCCTAGTAGTCTCTAAGTGGTTGATGAACCCTTGCAGGGATGTTCCAGGAACAGTCGAAATTCATTTAAAATTGACAAATCACTTAGGCGTAGCGTAAAAACAGCCTCGTGCATATTGCGTAACGCTACATTTTTTTATATTCGTTGCCTCAGGTGTCACGACGGATACGTGAGAAACGAACAGAGCGGCGAATGCGTCCTTCCAACGACTTGCCCTTGTCGGCACGGCTCGAGAAGCTACGTCGAGGGAGAGACCATCACCGTCGAGTGCAACAAGTGGTACGTGACAGGGAGCCCCGTTCCCCATTGAAACGATTCTCATATGCACGGTGTACCGCGAGCTAAGAAATGGAGAACGTCGTATTGTACGTCTCACTCTCTCGACCAGCTGGTGTCTATGCGTGAAGGGGCCCCGTTGTAACAGTAAGAAAGCACAAAACAAACAGAGGGACAAAAACAGACATGTACAAGCTTTCAGTTTACAACAACATATATTTGACGCCAGCGTTCCTGTACATTTCCAGCGCCCCGTTCCTGTACATTTCCGTAAAGGCAGGTTCACACTTTAGCAACCGACTACGGCCGACTCCGTCACAAACTGTTTTTGAAGCCGCTTAAAGGGGTAGTGAAACGAAATTTTAGCGCCGATCTTGTTGCATAAATATGGGCTAGGGACAGGCACCACCTCGGAAATATAAATATTGCGCTGTAAAACACAGGAGAACTAATTTTAAACATAATTAAACGATTTCAAATTCTCATCTGGTGGATGGGGGGAAGTTCTCGTGACATCACTTGTGCCAAAATAGCAGCGCCGTTCTGCGGCAATACGGCGTGCCGGCAGAATTCGCCTAGGCCTGAACGCGTTTGCAAAGCCTTGGCGGAGAAAGCCAAAGCGTAGTTGGCCACATTGAGCTCGTTCTCGTTGCGGCTCTTTGCACGACACGGCCCGAGCATGCTTCTGGCACGGCCGGTATTAGTTGCTGCGAGTCGCGAGCTGCAAGCCGACGTTAAAAAGGATATGTTTGAACTACGAGGGTGTCAGCAAGAGCCACGCAAATGCCAAATACCTGTTCACACTCGGAGCGGACACGCGCGTTTGATCGAAGTGCTGGATTCGCTCTGTTAGACCGCGTTTCGGTAAACGCTTCTGGACCGATCTTTTACGATTGCAACTCGATACTGACATGACACTCGGCAAAGAAAGGTTAGACCGACATCGCGTAGCTCCCACGAACTGCTATAGCTCAACACTGATGTAGCGTCGAGTCAGAATAAAAATGGCATACTAATAACAGAGTGTACATACCGAGTTGCCAAGGTAATCCGTATGGCGTTTATTTGAGCTCTATATCACACAAAACAAGGATATAGAATCAATGAGAGTCCCTTTTCGACGACAGCGTTCGTCACCGCTGTCTCGGAAAACAAGGAGATCGAGATGACAAGGGGAAAATATTGACCTCTGTAATTTAGTTCAGGGATCAAACTACTCATCCGGTAAGGGTCCACAAGGGTCGCGCGGGCATATTCCATTCAGCAGGCCAGCCGGTCATGGACAGACGGTCTTGGCCAAGGACCGCCGGAGCAACGGTGCGCCGAGTCGATGTTGCTGCTAGGCCTACTATATTCTGCCGAGCTCGCTCGGTCGGCAGAATCGTGGCTGTTGTATAGCTCTTCTCGTGTGTTTGTGGATCCTGCGTTCTTGATCGTCGTGGTCTGTTTTAAGTACTCCTTCCTTTTTTCTTGCTGGTTGAAGTCGGGACGCACGAGAAGAGTACGAAGAAAAATAAATGTCCGTTGGGCCGATACCAAGTAACTGAGCGACGCTGTCGGCCTTGTTGATTTGATCGTAAAAAGTGCGTAAGACAGCTTCGGAGCTGTCGTAGGATTCTGTCGTAACCTGCGCAAAGGTTACGACAATTTCGTTTCGAGAGCACGGGTTTTCTCTCAAATTTGTCGTACGCACTTTTTTCGTCGTGAATTCGCTTTGAGAATCCGGCCTCAGAGCTGGTTTTGTCAGTGCTGCCGTGGTCGCCGACTTGCCGTGGTCCCGTGGTGCAGCGTGCGTGCAGCCCTTGCACATCTCAAACGGCCACGTTGTCACAGGTCGTAAATCGTCGACGCGCCACCAAGTGGCAACGCTCGTAACCACAACATTCACGCCGTAGCCTTTCCCGTCTGGCACAAGTGACGTCACGAATGCGCCCAATATCCCAAGACGCATCGCGCTCTCCGATGGCCGATTTTTGAGCGCGCGCCCAATCGGGCCCATTAGGGTGAAAAATATAGCCATCCGTTCAAAATACAAACGCGCGATTATGATTTATGAATATCATCGATCATATTGAACCTATTTCTGACCATAATAGGTGTATTTCAAGTTTCGCTTCAGTATCCCTTTAAGACCGTCATCGCCGCTGAGAGGATCGTCGCAATTTGTCACAAGCGGCTTAAGAACCAGTTGTTTTGGAGTCAGTGGTAGCCGGTCGCAAAAGTGTCAACCTCATTTACGTAGAAAGATGAGCGAACGACGAGGCTTGTATGCAGGGATTTTCAGTGCCTGAGCCTGTCCCCAGGGGCATCGGAGGTGTTCTGAAAGGGGGGAGGGGGCAGCTGTTTCTTTCGTTCCTTCGAATATTTTGGTAGACATCTGCGTTAAATCTTGGGAGAGCAAAGAAAGAAGGGAAAGCGGGGGGGGGGGGGGGGGGGGGGGACCGATTAGACGCGGCAACGTCAATGTTTGTCTGTACAACACCAAGCTCGTTTCAGTTAAAACCTCCTTGGAGCCTTCTCATGTTCTTATGTAAATGCTGTAGTTCCGCGCGTGTTTTGCGTGTTCGTTAGGGCACGCACCTCATACCTATCACAACCTTACAACGTGTGGAGTATGTGCACTAATTTATATTAATACTTTTTTCGCTGCGATAGTCGCTTAAGGATTAATTCAATCAGAAAGAAAAAAAAAAGAAAAAGAAAGAAAAAGAAAAGTAAGGTGAGCTGGTCAACTTTTATATTAGAAAAACCCCAGATTTAACAAGAAAACCACTGTTCAAATTTTATTTTTTTCTCAATCTCGGGGCTTTGTGTTAAGACATAGTTTCTTTATATGTGCATCAAACGTCAAAAAAATCAGGACGCAAAAAAACATTTTTTTTTCGATATAACCAAGCGCCACAACTCTAGGGCTCCGCCAAATCATAAAACAATATATATATATATATATATATATATATATATATATATATATATATTAATTTTCACAAATTTTGTTTGTTTATCAAACAACCACGGCAATCATGTTGCAAATTAACCCGAGACTGGAGTAGGGAACAGAAACTTAAACGTAGAAGGGACAGAAACAGGGAAGAAACGACGTCTCAAACGCAGCTAAAAGTTTTATTCAGCCCCACCTCCGTATATACGATGAAAACTACCTAAATAAGTCCCAGCTTCTTATACATGACGGAGAATAAATCTTATAGCTGTGTTCGAGACGTCTCTTTTTTCCCTTTGTCAGTATATAGGAGGCTATGGTCGAGATCATTCTTTCAATCAATGCTCACTTCAAGATAAGAAAAAAATGTGGAGATACTATGTGACGGAGTACGGTTCCAGAGGCATAATAATGAAACATTGCCTTTCGTAAGTGTTCTAGTATGAATCACGAATCCTTGTCGTTGCCCAGCATCTGCGCGAGCGGCCACTGGAGCTGCACTCAGCAGCAGTGCGCTGGGACCTGCGCGCTCTGGGGCGATTCCCACGTGACCACCTTCGACGGCGCTGCCCTGGACTTCAGCGGCGTCTGCGACTACGTGCTCGTGAAGGGCGGACTGCCCAACAACCAGAGCATCTCCGTCGTCGTGCAGAACGTTCCTTGCGGCCGCCGGGCCTCTTGCGCCAAGGCTGTCACTATCACTGCTGGTACGATCTTTGAAAGAGTGTGTAGAACTGCTTCGGAGGGAATGCCAAGGATTTTCTGAGAAAATGACTCGGTTATAGTTGCACGAGTACGGTTACTGTGGTGAGTTACGGGACGATAGTCTTGATATGGATCATAGATGTATAGATTCTAAAATTCCAAGTGCAAGGCTCACCATGAAACACCTGTGCGATTTTTAGATGTTTTGTAAAGATATCTAAAAAGAGTAACCGTTGCTATGAAACTAGTGTAGTGGACAACTGATGACTTTACATCTCCTCTTTATTTGCATAAAAAAAAGAGCCAGGACACTACTAATTAATTCAATCGATTGCTTCGAAGGCTGATATGTTTATGCAAAGTGTTCTTTCTAAATAAATGTCTGCTTGGTTTTGCAGGCACCGAGGTCCTTGTGCTCACCGAGGGTCACCCCGTCCCTCCGCTTGAGCCGGACTCGAGGATGCAGGTGCACACATTGGGGCTGTTCGTGGGTGTGGACGTGTTCGGCGGTCTCGCCGTCTTCTGGGACAAGCACGCCAGAGTCTACGTCATCGCGGGCCCTGCATGGTCCGACAAGGTAAGAAACCGATTTAGAATGACGTAGGAAGAGCTAGGGTTATGGTATCTTTTATGTACAGGGTGTCACAAAAGAAAATTTACGCGGTCTTTTTTATCGCAAAAATAAACTAGGCATCGCCGAACGCTCATTCTCTGCCGAAAGGTAGAGCTAGAGGTCACAACCAGATGCCAAAGGTTCAGCCCGATCCGATAACTTAATCAAAAGTTATAAGTGATTTTCTGAAAATTTCAATGGGAAAATTGTGCCCGTTTTTCCCCGTTTTCGGTTTCTGGCGCCATAGAGCCCCATGTGTTTGAAAACTCCGTCGGCCGCCATTTTCCCATTGAAATTTTCAGAAAATCACTTATATCTTTTGATTAAGTTATCGGATCGGGCTGAAACTTTGGCATCTGGTTGTGACCTCTAGCACTACCTTTGGGCGGAGAATGAGCGTTCAGCGATGCCTAGTTTATTTTTGCGATAAACAAGACAGTGTAAATTTTCTTTTGTGACAACCTGTATATGTTTAGTAGCATAGCATATAACACGCTCATTTTCGCATCTTTTTATGTTTAAAGGTGCTTAAACTGCAGCTTTTTTATAATAATGACTGTCGTGTATAATCGTTTAGTACACGTGTTGGTTACGATGTTAAATTCTAGTGTTTACGTAAAAAAAAAGAAGAGCGGATGCTACTTAGAGGTAAATATTCTGAGATTTTGAATTTCTGTGTCACAGGATGCGGAAATACTTTTTTTTTTTTTTTCGAAATAAAAAGGTGTCTTCTGGTGATTACATTTACGGCTGTGTAAGTCAAGAACGAAGGGTGGCTGGCATAATATAGCTGCACATGTAGCGCCATGCTTCTAAGCGATGGTTCTACGGATATGAAGTGATTTTCTGGTTTCATTTCGTCAAAAACGAAAATGGCAGCTCGGACTGAAACCCCGGAAAAACCATCTTCTCATCTTTTGAGGTTGGGCCACAAAACAAATTGCAAATTAAAAACAAACAACACGGTATTATGCACTAAAATATTAGGGATTGCTCGTTGGTTCGACATAAAGAACAAAGTGACAGACAAGGTCATAAAATACACAGGTCAAGAGCCTTCCTGTCTACTTCAGGTCCTTGTCTGTTCCTCTGTGATTCATAGTATCAGTATGGTATTGCGCATTTGGTCAAACTGTTGCTCATTGAACCCATTAACAATAAGGTAGCACATATATTTCACGTTAAACGAATTTTTTCTAAAACCAAGTAACCTCGTACACCAGAACATCAAATTCCTTCGTATCAAGTTCGTTTGTTGTTTGTGGTTCGTGGCAGTTTCTCATAGCCGAGAGACTCATTCATTGTATTTCAGATCCTCGACGCGATGTCTAATTCCTTGTCTTTCCGACGCAGCTGCAAGGTTTATGCGGCAACTTCAACGGCGACGGGACGGACGACTTCCGAGCGCCTTCCGGTGGGCCGACGCTTCCGGACGCCATCGAGTTCGTCAACTCGTGGAAGCTGCACCCGCACTGCGCCCCGGCCGTGGCCCAGCAAGACGGATGCCTGGCACAGCCGGACCGCAAGAAGTGGGCAGCGTCCCAGTGCCAGATCCTCAGGGAGGACCTGTTTCGGCCGTGCCACAGCGAGGTGGACGTCCAGCCCTTCTACGACCGGTGAGTCCGAGTCACATCTCCCGTAGAACAACTCATATCTCTGACAGCACTGCACAGAGGTGGCGCTGGCTGCGGGAAGGAGAATGCGCAGGTGTTTCGCTCTCCAAAAGAAATGCACTGCGCTTCTTAAAGAAACAATGAAAAAGTTCAGTCTTTCCTCTCTGGTGAAGAAGGAAGAGTAGCGGAGCTGTACTTAGTGGCGCCATCTATGAGCGACGGCGGCAACTAGACAACCGGCAAGCTGGTTGTCTAGTTGCCGCCGTCGCTCATAGATGGCGGTAACTGTCCAGGGGGTTGTGTCGAGATTTATTTGTCCACGGACACGAAACTGGGGAAACCCAGTTTCGTGCACCGCTCCGCTCTAAAAATAAAAATAAAATTAAAATGCTTAGATGGGACATATTTTCTAAATTTCCTCACACACAAAGAATTTTATTAGCAATATTTACGCAGTGACAGACATTTGCGGGGGATTGGGGGGGGGGGGGGGAGGTAGTTTTGCTCTAGGCGCCACCTACCTCGAAAGATGCTTTGTTAGCTGAGCACCGTTTTTCGGCCCTAATTGACCGGAGAGATGATTGACGTGTGAAATGTTGGCTGTAAAATTGTTTCTCCGTGACGTATTTACACGGTTGAGAAACAAGTAATCTGGATAGATTCAATATTGTTTTAAGAAATATCCCGAGATTGCCTCTGCCGATCCGCTTTCGACCCACAGCAAACATTGATGCCGGCGATTGCGGCGTGCTCAGCGAGCACGGCTCGTGGAGCTTGTTTGTTTTATTAAGTGCGTGTGGTCAAGCGTTTACTGAGGTGCCTGGAGGCGGATCGCTTCAACCGACCCAGTTTGCCGCGAACGACTGTCGCAAGTACGCGCGTTGGGAAGCGCTGCGCGGGTGCTTGTTTTCGCAGAGGGACTAGCCTAAGCCTAGGGTGCTACGTCAACAATGTTGCTTGCTCTGGCTTGATTGGTTCGTTTGCCCGTGTTGATGGTGAATAAAGTTGTGGATTCCCGTAAAAGGGGCCTCGGCTGCTCTGAGAATCGAACACCCATCGTGAAAAGAGTCAAAGTACAGGCTAGCTGGTGGAAGTCAACCATTTCGCCCCCAGTCTCAGGGTAAACGACGAAATGGTTGACCCATCGTGAATTCGACAATGATTTTCATACCGAGGAGATACCTACAGAAATAAGAATTTGGGAGCCATTTGGCTGGAGGCAATCGGGCGTTCGGCTCGCATCAAGTTTGTTCAGGTATGTTCCCGCCATTTCGCTTCGAAAGGCTGGTAGCTTCCAAGTATCGCAGTGCACCTGTTCTGCCAAAGTGATTCTTTATAGGTAGCGGTTTAATAGACCTTTTGGCGAATTAACCAAGGTTCAAAAGGAATGCCGGGAACGTAGCTACGCGCGCTGCGGGTGCTGGTGTCTTTAGTTCTTACTGTTCAAAAGCAAAATTTTAAAAGAATGGCACTTCGCACGCGCGTTCCGCGATCGTTTCATTTTGATACTTTCTTTCGAATCTTTTCTATGCGGAGCGCAAGCTTGTCTGCTTCTTGAGCAGGACATGCGATGATATTCGAACGCCGACCTCTTTTGGGCTCTTCAAAAAAAAAAAAAAAAAAAAATGGTGGGCAGACTTTAAGGCATTTAGCATCGAAGTCTACGCACTATCCTTTCAATCAAAGCCAGTCAGACTTCGGCGTCGTTTTGACGTGATCGCAACTCTTGTTTAAGAAGTGGACGACTTGATCTCGGAAAAGGGAAGGCGAGCACGTGCAGCGTGTGTACCTGCGTTCCCGACATTCTCTTTGATGATTGGATAAATTAAGTTAAGGTTTTTCGTGTGTTATGACACTCACCCATTTTGCTCGCGGAGGTCACACGAAAAAGAAAATACCAGAAACAGAAAAACTCAAAGAACTGCATATTTATGTGGTTAATTGTTTAGTCCTCTCGGTCGCTTTTTACCGCGCATCGACAGACGCTTGTATCGGACCAAGGCTCGTGGATGGTAAAACGCTAGAACGCCACTTTCATGGTCGTGTCTTGCGTGCGTTGCAGACGTTTTTAGACGGGCGCGGAGTAGCAGACGGAAGAAGGGGGTAACGGACGCCCACGCCCCGCTCTCATGACCGCGCCTTACGGGCGTTGCAGACGACGATAGAAGGTGGTAGAATAGCAGACGATGCCAGGGGCTGCCGCGCGTCTGCTCGTACGACTGTAGTATGCTGTGTCAGACGCCAGACTAGACGCGCCGGACGCATATCGGACGTCGCGACTAGGCTTGCGGGCGTGTTCGGTCGAGCAGCCAAGTCAATCCAGTAGCAATGGGCGGGGCCACCTGGAACTTCACCTACGCAGCGTAAATATTTCGAGAAAAACCATTCTTCTTACCTGGAAAAGTAAAAAAAAAAAGTGTCCTATATAAGACAATATTAAAACAAAACTTTTTTCCTCTTTTTAAAGTTCCTTTAAGCTGCCAGTGACTATAGATGAAAAGGCCCTAGTGCTGCACTCGCTAGGTCACCTACCGGAGGCTATCGCGGGGCAGAGATTTGGCACGAGTGCCGCGTCATCGTTCGGGGGGACTCGTCTTCTCACTGATTGGACACGAGTCTAAGCCGAACGCTGACGTAGCACTCGTGTCCAATCTCTGCCCCGCGCTCGCCTCCGATAGGTGACAGAGGGAAATCAGACATTAGGGTCTGTTATTTAGAGGTGTCGAACCATGTGTTGCATAACGCGTTCAACTGACCATATCTCAGCGTATGCGCAAATTGATGCTGCTTATAGTTTTATTCATAATTTTATCAAAGTCGTTTTTCCTATAGACCTTGTCCAGCGTTCTCAGCCTCTACCCCCGTGTCTTAGACTCAATATTGCGATTCTCTTTAAGTCGCTCGTTTTTAAGTAGGGGCTTGCGTATGGTGAAATTCGAACGCGCTGTCTGTACACAAGCTCACTTTCGGCCAAACCAGGTGTGGTCCGTACTCGGGCGCAGAAACCAAGTTCCCGTAAGGCAAAGCGTCTGCTCTGCGCACGCCCAGTGTCGATAGCAGCGCCACCGCAGAGGCATGACGTCCCCCTCCCACAGCAGTGAGACTCTGCTTGAGTGCTTGAGGTGTCCGACTTATGAGTGCGGCCGACTAGGAAATATCATCTGTCATGTATCAAATCCCGCTTCATCGGTACATATGCAGTGGAATCTCGCTAATTCAAACTCGCGGATAATTCGAACTAGCAAGCAGGTCCCGTCTTCTGTGTTTCTAGGAAAGAAAATCCAGGGCCGGCTAAACTCGTCAAACACAAAGTTGGGGCCAAAGTTTGCAGAGCGCACCGATTGGCCTATCACGACGATGACTTGGCGCTTTTTTCGCCGACGTCGAATCGACGCGTTCCTCCAACTTTCGGCTCCCACTTTGTGTTTGACGAGTTTAGGGCCCCAGGTAATTCAAACTTTGCATAATTCAAACAACGTTTTGGTCCCCCTCGGGTTCAAATTAACGAGATTCCACAGTAGTAAAGGTAGTCAGAGAACGCCTAGAATGTCGTAAAATTCCGCTGCACTCTTCTCTCTTTCATTTCAAGTCCGAGCGCAGCGAACGCTACCATCCGACGATACTCATCAAATGGCGACGAAAGTGCATAGCCACTGCGCTCGTTGTATTTGAGGGTTCGCTATCAGCAGTCACGCGCCGGCAGAAGCGCGGCATCTCGGCACACTCATTCTGCGTGACTGGCTTATAGTCGGGGAGATATCCCAAACCCACAAAGGCTGACGAGCGTCGTGACGAAGCACTTTTGACGTTGCTTCAGTATTGGATACATTGGACCGTGGCTTCGGCTATGGATAGCGTTCAGCTGAAACGGAGCGTATATCTCATAGAGGTTGGAAATTTTTGGAGGCGACATGACGCCAGCAGAGGCGAAGCCGGGGGAGGCTTCCGGTTCCAAAAGACGCTATTGGGCGGACTTGGGCAACCCTGGGGAGGTTCCCACCGACCTCTGCCTCCGGCTTCACTTGGGATTTTCTTTTTTGGCTGTGATATATCTAGTGTCATCTGCTTGTCTATCCAACAATACAAGACGTACAGGAGATTGCTGATTACGCTAGAGGAGACCATCACGGTTGTACGTGACCTTCTCTTTACGTGGAAATCTACTAAAGTGACTGACAGCTTTAAGAGAAACATTGCGTGGCTTGTAATCTTCGTTTTTCTTGCTTCGTGATTACCTTTTCGACGTTGTTATTAACAATAGTCAGTGGCATCTTAAAAAAAAACGCAGAATGGGACAAAACATCTTAGCCTCGATCTGCAGCCAATAGGATTGCGGAATTAACCGATACGAACTCAGGAAAGCAAATTACGAAGCGAGAAGTGTGAACATTATTGGCTACACCTTGTATTTCTTGAGCAGTGTCTCTAACGGGTCTTCCCTCCCAATGGACAGGTGCGTCTCGGACACGTGTGCCTGCGACACTGGGGGAGACTGCGAGTGCCTGTGCACCGCCATCGGAGCGTACGCTCACCAGTGCGCATCTCGAGGGGTCCGCGTTCTCTGGCGCTCTCAAGAACTCTGCCGTAAGTTATGCATTTCGATCGACGCCTTCACTTCTCCCATTGAAATATTGAGGCCCACAGTTTGATCGATGGCGCAACCAGGAGGGCTATGTTGCGCTTTTTGCACTCCCAGGAGACTTGGAAGAGGGAAGTGACGTCAACGACACAGCAAATGCAGATTGGATGTTGACAGAAGAAAACGAAATCAACACCCAATCTGCGTTTGCTGTGTCGTTGACGTCACTTCCCTCTCCCTAGTCTCCTGGGAGTGCAAAAAGCGCAACATAGCCCCCCTGGTCGGCTCTGGGAGCTCGAATGAATTCTAAATGATCGATCGGTCTGGGTTTCCGAAGAGAACTTTCTTACGGCATAGAGTTTTTGGATCGCTCACTTTGATTTTCCAGTTCGGTGGTCAGAATACCGAAGGTGCGGCAATCAAACTGTGAGAAGGATCGTGTCGGGTTTCTTTTCAAATTTAAAAGGTTGTCTGCGGTTATTCTATACTGCTGTTTTAGGTTACCCCCAGTTCCCCACCCAATGTTGATGCGTTTTCGGCAAATGCGCACGGTTCGCTCATTTTCCGCCGGATGCGACTTTTAAGTTTCTATACGAAGAAGCCTAGGATGATTCAAAATTTAGGTTTTTGCGACATTTTGATGAAGAGGTTTAATACTATACATGTTTAAACAGTCACAGCACTTTCTCGGACAGCAAAATAATAGTTAGAAAGCACGCATTTCTCTCATTGAAGATGTCACCAAGGTATTATAGGTGTCGCGGGAAACGCAGCTGCATTGAGAGGCGCGTCGACAGGTGACGCGGTGGAGTGGCCTTTATTTATTTATTTATTTTATTTATTTACAAATACTGCTGCTCCCTATCAGGGATCGTATAGCAGGGTGGAAAGTAACATAAATCGAAGCGATAAAGTATCAAAACGTTACTCATTCAGAACACAAAGCGGAAACAAATGCACTTACAGAGTCTTGGTGAATAATTTCGTAAGGAAGCCCATTCCGTTCTACAATCATTCGAGGAAAAAAGAAGAATTTGAAACTGTTGATGCGTGGTTTGGTAAGGTGCAATAATAAGTGGGGTTCTTCCTCGGGTGGCGTAACCAGTGGAGAAAGTGATATATTCGTCAACGTTAATTTTATACTGCCCCTTAATTAACTGACATAAAAAAAAAACGAAGTCTGCATACACGGTTTCGTTCTAGAACCGGGACAAACTCAAGCTGTTTGCTAAGCCCAGAAATAGACGCCTTCTTATAGGTGTTAAAAATGATTCTGACAGCTTTATTTTGTATTTGTTGTATCCCATTAATTTCTACCTGTGTAAATAAGTCCAAATAATGTTTGCATATTCTAGGGTCGGTCGGATAAGATTCTTGTACGCCAGGAGTCGAGTATCTGAAGTGGCTGATTTTAGTGTTTGTCTGAGAAAAAGATAATCTACGGAGGGCGTTAGAGGAAATTAAATTGATCTGTTTATCCCATCTAAGATCGAAACTGATCCAGAAACCCAGATTTTTGAATCCGGTAACTTCTCTTAGGATATGTTCGTTCATATGATAGGAGAATGAAAGTGGCTTCTTTTTATTAGTGACTTTCGTCATAATTTATACTCATTTGCCATGTGTCACATCCTTTCAGAATCTTGTTCAAATCATCGTTAAAATTAATTTGATCATCAGTACACTTGACCTCGTTATGCATCACACAATCGTCGGCATAAAGACGTATTTTGACGGAAATCTCATCGGGAATATCGTTCATAAATAACAAGAACAAAGGCGCAAATACCGATCCTTGGTGGACACCAGAGTCCACTGAAAGTAGGAAAGAACCCTCATTATTACATTCTACAGATTGGTAGCGGTTTTTAGGTAAGCTTGTATCCAACCAATCACTTGATTATTTTTTGAGTAGCTATTCAATTTTCTAAGAGCTTTGCAAGCGATACCTTATCGAAAGCTTTCACGAATTCGATAAAAATGACATTGATCTGACTTTTTCTTGTTCAGGGCAGAGGTAAAGTCATGAACTGTCTCAAGCAATCGAGTCGTTGTGGACAATCCTCGTCTGAAGCCATGCTGGCTGCTTTAAAGTACGTTATGTGTATCGAGAAATTAAAAACAAATATGTGTTTATTAATAATGCGTTCAAGGCGTTTACAGACAAAACAAGTTACGGAAATGCCACGACGCAACTGGACCGAGAAGCGAAATAAAAGAGGCAGCTGGCTAATTTTGCGGTAGCTGCAGTTTAGAAATCGCTTAAAGGCTGCTAATTTTCTCATGTTTTTTTACTCCAAGTATAAAAGCGGCTAAAAAAAAAAAAAAAAAAACACAGTTCAGAAATGTTTATTTTGAACCCTATTTTTTTAAAGGTTTGTCTGTTTCAGCGAAGAGTGGAGCTTTCTTGGCTGGAAGACTCCTAGCAGCCTTATAGCGGTGGCCAACGTTTCACATGGTATGTTCCGAAGAAAGAAAGTGTCTGCCGCCAACTGGAAAACAGCTACTCTAAATAGGGTACTGAGATTTCCAGGGCGCTCATTTGCAATATCCTCGTATTGCCACTGGTGGGAAAGCACGGCAGTGTCAGCCACCCACCTTCGATGACGCTTCAGCGGCTCGTGAGCTTTGAGAGTGCACGCGCAACCAAAGCACGTCCGAAAGCAATTGCGATCGCGTGGCGGAGTCCGGGCGTCTGGAAGAGACGCCGTTGTCATCTTATCCATGACTCCACGTGTCTTGTCCGCTCCTGCAGCGTTGCAATGCGACACGTGCGACGAGTACTCGGCCTGCGTGAGCTTCTGCAAGCCCCCAACCTGCGAGCACCCGGTGGTCCACGACGCCTGCAAGGTGTCCCCGCCCCTGTGCCTCGAGGGCTGCACCCCGGCGCTCTGTCCCAACGGCATGGTGCACCGCACCGCCACCGACCGCACCTGCGTGCCGGTCCAGGACTGCGGAGTCCCGCCGGAGACCGCATGCAGCATCGGTGGCCTCCACTTCAAAGAGGGACAACGGGTGGCCACGTCCAACGCCTGTCAGTCCTGGTACGTTGGGCCGTCCTAGTCTGGGAACTTTGAGTAGGTACTCATCATCTGTGTGCATAGCATCTGTGCAAAACTAATGGAGACATTCTTGAAGCTGATGAAGGGAGAAGTTTAAAATGCTACCAAACTTAACGTTACTAGATCAAAGTCAGTTGACAAGCTTTCTAGAACGTCTGACGCCTTTTCGTGGTGCTCGCTGCACCATCAACCCTCCCAGTGGAGAAAAGCTGCGGAATCGGTGGAACGTTAGATTCAGATTACCTACGGTGGAGAGAAATTCGATTGGAGTTTTTATGGCTTACATAAAGTTTGTGCAAAAGTCGGTTCGAAAATAATTTTTGTTCGTTGCCCAAAGAGGCGTTGACGCCGGTGGCGCTAAAACGCTATTGGCCCGCTCCTGCTCGCGTGCAGGCAACAGTGAAGAACCGATTTTGAACTCCGCTCTTTCGTGGATTTTGATGGAACAGCGCGGATGAACAGTCACACTCACATGCACACAAAAGGAGGCAGACTCGCAGCGCTGACTTACAACTCAGTCCTATATTTCTTCTTCCTCAAATCTTCAACTTCTACACCTTTGCCGTTAATGAGAACAATTAAAATTGTTCTCATTGTTCTCATCCAATTCAATGAGAACAATTAAAATTGTTCTCATTGTTCTCATCCAATTCTTTCTTTGACAAAGTGTATCATCCTTAGCTTTGTCAAAGAAAGAATTGGATTATCTACAGATGTCATCAAAGCACCAATAGTGAAGTGAAAATTTTTCGCTTAATTTTTAATTTAATTTTAATAGTATTTTTAATAGTATGTTTAGTTGTCTTTTATTTAATTATTAGTTATTTATTAATGTTTATTGGCTATTTGGTCTCTGATTTGTAAACAATTTAAATTGTTCTCATTAACGGCAAAGGTGAAGAAGTTGAAGATTTGAGGAAGAAGAAATATAGGACTGAGTTGTATAGTCAGCGCTGCGAGTCTGTCTCCTTTTGTGTGCATCCGAGTGTGAATGTTCATCCGCGCTGTTCCATCAAAAGTATTAATTACCAACTTGCCCAAGCATCGACATTATCAAGCTTCTTTCGTGGAGCTTGTCACCTCATGGATCTAAGAACGTTGACCAAGTGGAGGATATATGAAGTCTGTACGGTCGAGACGCCGGTACAATGTGATGCACGAATTGGACACAAAGGCTGCGGAAGCGCTTATTTTGGATTGCGGTTCAATCAATCCCTTGGCACAAGTTTGGCTCTAATTAATGTCTTTTGATGGTGGACACTGCACTGAGAAAGTTATAGGCCGCATCTTTATGATGGTCAGCTCTTATATTCACACCATCGAAACTCAAGAAAATCAAAGCAGGATTATTAATTGAACGAAGAACCAATTTTCATCAGCCATTGACATGCGAAAGTGACGGTGCCAGATGAGATCAGTATCATTACCGGCATTAGTTTTTAGAAAGTCAAACCGCTTTTTGAGCCATCAAATGACACAGCACTAAAAAAAAAACAAAAAAAAAAACGTACATTGATTGCGGTACTTTGCACTACTCGTCTATCTTTGCGAGATTTTGCCCCTAACCTGGACCCTTGCGATGAAAAGGGTTAGCATTTTTAACCCACGACCAGCACTAATAAATGCCAATAATAAATGCCAATTTATTTGTAATCGTTGTCAGCTCAAATTACTTGCGCATTCAAGAATTTCATCGCATAGGTTGTTGTATGTCAGCCTTCTTCTCTAAATCAACAAATGTTCTTCGTAATTAAAAAAAATTCAAGAAAGAAAGATAGGACAGCAGCGCCCCTGTGACTTCGCGCGCACTTCGCATATCAATCTTCAATACATTATGTTAGGCGTCCGCAAGCTAGACTGCCTCCTCTGCGAACAAATCAGTACCTTGCGGTTACTGTGACAGGTTTATTTTTAAAATGTATGAAATATTTCTGTGGAAATACTACGATCTATTTGAAGAATACCAGCTGCGATGTATCACTGTGCTCAGATAATATACCAGTCTCTTTTAACCGCTTTCCTACGTGTGTTCAAACGTGCTGTCTATCACTGTTTGTTTCTCTGCTCACCTAGATTAATGCTTACCAAGATTAATTTCAAAACCGCTCGCGCGGCTCTGAATGAAGCGCTGTAGGTCACCAATGTGAGGCCAATTCTGAAACATGCGTGCATGGCATGGGACCCTTATATGCAGAATCGAATATACATCTTAGAACGCATCAGAAAACGTGCAGCTTGTTTCGTTCGTGGTAATTACAATTTTACTTGCAGCATTTCTGACATGAAGAATTATTTCGGACGAAAACTCCTTTCTCAAGGGAGGAAATATGAAATTTTAGATTCGATTTATAACGATAAAATTGGCATTAATAAAATATGTATATAAAGAACCCATATTTTATTTCGCGACAAAGCCATCATGAAAAAAAAAAAAAAGTGCGAGAGTAGAACGGTTTTGCGAAACGAAGAAAGGTTCTTCATCTCTCTCTTTTTTTTTTTTTTTTGCTTTTGCCTTTTGCGCATCGAATCGTCTTGATTATGAATTTTTCAACCGTGTTCTTTTCCATCCTACAAGACACGTGTTAGATGTACTCTTAGAAACTTTTTTTTTCTCAAATGTTTATGGTTCATATTTGTGTTTAATGTGCATTCGCTTCGTGTTACCCCCCTACAATATGGCCCTCTTGGTGATGCAGGTATTTTAATAAATTAATAAATGCACAAAAAAAGCATATCCGCTTTTGACAGGTATTAAAGTTATCTTGATATTGGCGATCAACATATCACGATAAAAAAAATAAACTGCAACGGAGCAATTATTAGATTGTATCGTCCTACCTTTTCAAGCTATAGACCTTTTCACCCTCCGTCGCATGGGCGCTGCCATATTGGAATCACGTGATGCGGCCGCCATTAGGTTGCTTCAACTTGTTGCTCCGCTCTCCCGCCCGCGCCTTGGCGGACGCGTTAAATTCGTGTTTTTCGTCGCGTTTCACCGCGTCTCTTGCCTTACTCCGTAAAGTGTCGTCGTGTTTTTCGTCGCGTTTCACCGCGTCTCTTGCCTTACTCCGTAAAGTGTCGTCCGATACTCATACTTACCATGTAATTAATTGCATTACATCATTATGCGCGCAACTTCTGTAGTTGATTTCGTAACACTACCGTCGGCGTGCGGGGTACGTGTGAAAAGGTTTTATAGGAACAGGAATCAGCGTTAGCACTTGCGCACATTGAATACATATATGACTTGAAGAGAGCCTCGAGGGTTCAAATACCAATATCTTATGAGAACTGAGGTTTGGCTACTAATAAGGGCGGAACGTTTGAAATAGGAAGCCCAATGTTATTATATATATGAGTGCGCATTGGTGTCAAGGAAGAAAACAAAAACACTCAGCGTACTTAGCCACGTGTTTTCTCTAAAAACATGGTGTTTTGTAGTTCCAACAGATTGAAAACAGTTTATTTTGATCACACTAGGGAACTAGTGGACAAGGAGCGGGAACAAACATTTACTTTGAATTTTTTTTTATGCTAGAAATAATGATACCGTAACATTAGGCAATTTGTTTGCTCGCAATATCACACCTATATCTGTTTTACGTTCTTAATCGCGTGTGTGATATAAGCATTCGCTTTATCGGTTTATTTATGAATTCCACGGAATTGTATATCTTGCTTGGTCCCATGTCCATAGTCTTTCAGTTGCTTAAGTCATTTTTTAATATGACCATGCAGTTTCAATTAATTTATTTCAACACAAATATTTGAACTCCCCGCGTAAGAAACTGCCACAGACAGCTTGACAGTGCCTATGATTCATAAAATGTGACGCCGAAAAGAATCCTGCATG
Organism: Ixodes scapularis; assembly: GCF_016920785.2. Lineage (NCBI taxonomy): Eukaryota > Metazoa > Arthropoda > Arachnida > Ixodida > Ixodidae > Ixodes > Ixodes scapularis. Next base: position 108,326,432 of record NW_024609883.1, on the reverse strand, counting down.
AAAATCACCTGAGTGCAGCCGGTTGTCGACTTCGAATAGGGAGTTACTTTCAGTAGCTGGCGACGTCAAAATGTGCATAGCGCATCGTTTCAAATCAGTGAACAGCTTTCTACAAAGGTCCATTGGGTGGCGCCTGGCGTTCAACTTGAGCCAAACTTATCGGAGATCATTTCTTTTGCGCTCTTCAATTTCATTCGGCAAATTTTACGGAAGATGGATATCAGACTTTATTTGAAGTCTGGCATTCACTTATCTTGCCATTCTCATACCTTGAGAACGTCGTAAGCAGATGTCCATATAACAAAAAGTTTATTTCATAAGGCCAATATTTTGAAATGCTGTAAATGAGTACTTTAGGTAAAGAAATTTTCTAGTCAGCCTAGGCTGGTCTATCAAAATATTTCTTGAGCGCTTAATTTCTTTAAATAAAACAGGCCGAGACAATATCACTTTTTTATATTATCTACGTGATTATATTAAAGTTTTCTAGTCATTATAAAAGACGTTTCCAGTCTCGAAGTTAGAAAAGGTTGGTGTACGGAAACCAAACATCGAACAGTAAACTTGTCAGTTCATCTGTTCTTGGTGAATCAGCAGATTGTTAATCATGTTGTCGACCTGATTTTCACTAAGCACTCATGCAATATAGTCTTTTGCATTATAAGATGATCAGTTCAATATCTGACTTGAGCGCGAGCTATCTACCTTCCGTACCACTCGGTGCACGCACAGCCAAAGCACGGCGGCAGGCAACGAGCGCACGCTGCAGGCGGAGCTTGTCCTGCTCTTTATTTATTTATTTTTTTTTTCTTGAAATTAGTGTTCGCGGTTACGGCCGTGGAGAATGCTACTTTTCCCTGTGCATCAGCGCAGTTGTTTCACGGCCGAACCTGGCCGAAATTAATGATGGGCGGAATCAGACGCATATAGTGTTAGTAAAAAAAGATCGCAATTTAGGCTCGAAACCACTTCGTGGTTTGCCAAGTCGCTCAATACTATTGTTTCATTCGCTGTGTGCTGCTAGAAAAAAAATTCATATCGCAAAATTAATCGGAAATGGCATGAAGCAGCATCACAATCGCGTGTACGTTGAAACCGAAACCGACCAAATTGAAGCAACCTAATGGCGCCGAGTGCGCCAGCGCCCTCTACCCGCCGGTCAGGCAACTACTGAAACGAAAAGGTGTATATTTCGCCTATGGTCCCGCTACTCGCTTACATCGTTTCATACCTGAATATTTCTTACTCCTTGTACTTGCTAAAGCACAAGCATGCTTAGTCTTTAAGGGCTGTCGACGTCACAAGGCGAGACTTGTTCAGGATTTTAACTGTTCCAACGCGAGAACACTAATGTCGGTGCTAAAGTATACACAGGAACCTGAATGTTCAAACGTAGTGCAAACCTTAAAACACGAATTCTTTTTTTCTTAGCTGGTCTTTGTGTTTTGTTCAGAATTTTCCGGGTGCCTATATCTCTGCCCGGTGGCATCTGTTTCAGTTTCTGCCTCCGCGGCGAAGTGCGATGTGTTGGCAAGCCCTGCCCGATCGAGGTCCAAGTCTGCGTTCAGACCGGCTGGTCGGACTGGGAGAGCATGAATTCGCCGGAGTATCAGGTATTTGAGACGTTAGCTGTCGCCTCTTTTTTTTTTTTTTTGTTGTATTGACTTATAACGTTAAGAAGCTGAATTTCCAGTTACTGCTGATATTGTTAATTCACGTAACGTCCTACTTCTCACTGTTCGCCTGCACACTACTCTTTTTTTTTTTGGTTGTGGTTATTACGTGCAAAAGATACGAAATATTTCTGCGAATTCCAGCGAAGCGTATTCCGACCTCCACTTAAAGGTGCGTGTTTGAACTCATAAATGTTCGGTTGTTTTGGTGCCATCGCGCATAAAGAAACACGCTTTTACACGTTCGTGCTTTTACACAAACTCTGGACATCACAAAATTCACACAGCCGTCAAAGTAGTCTCACTCGTTTACGCGGGTCAGCCATAAACCCTTTATACTCTTAGTCATAAAAAAGTACATTTGCGAAGTGAAACGAGGCAATATTTAGCTGCAGTCACCGACAATATTTGGTCCACGGTAGGCCAGGTTTTGCCTTACTTCTTCTCATGACATAATTAAGTAATCACAATAGACCATCGCCTTCTGAGCGTAGCAATCTTGGCCTACTGGGTTGTAGAAGGCTTTTTGAGCGTGCGCAGTAGCTCTCACCCAGGAAATACAAGACGCTGCGCAAGCCTGCACATCCCAATAACTCAGCATTTTTCGCTTGGGCGATAAGCGATGGAAAGGCCTATAGTAGCCGTCGCGATAATTATGGTCTATTTTATGCCGTCTGTCTATAGGAGTGAGTGGGGAGCAATGGGACGGTGGGAGGTGCGGGATATTCAACATATTTCTTCAGTTAATAGTTACGAAACGTTGATGAACTGCCCGATTGATGGCGCCGTGGTAGCGGTACTTTCCTCTGTAATTTCCTATCAGCTTGGCGTGGTGTACAGGAATTGAGACATTGTTTGCCACTTCGACAATCAAAAATAAGTAGCGCACATTTGGTTTGCTTTCTTCTTGAAGCAAGCGGTTTGGCCAACAGCTGTTGTAAACTAACATTAAGAAGATGCGTTCAGAGGTTGCGTTTGACGACCGTTATTTTACGCTTGACATCTCGCTTGTTGCCACAATTTGCAGCTTGCAGTGTGCAAAGCAGTTTGGGGAGAATGGTACGCTGAGATGATGGTAGGAATGAAACAGCGTCTCAACTTTATAAAAGTTGGTGCTCTCACTGGCAATTCGACATTAAGGTGGACCAATAATATTGGTGAACTATATAATTTTACTTCAGATTGCATTTAGGTCGTCAAATATTTGTTTTGTGTAAAATGTTACCGCTCCCTTAATCCCCGGTCTGAAACCACAGACAATCGGAGAGAAAAAGGCGACCGCGATCGAGCTTCATGTCTGATGAAGGCCCGTCTGCCTATAATATTCACTAGTACTATTTCTAGCGCATATTAAATCTGTCCCATTCCTCGCTGAGGGACTGGTGGAATGGTACACATTTTTATACTCGAAATTTTTTTCTTACATTTCTGGAAGAGGTAGGAACAAAGTTCTGTTTAGTTGATGTGAAGGGTTTTTACGCTACATGTAGGACCGTTAAACTTGTTTCTATGGACACATTATTCTACACAAAATATAGTGTGAACAGAGTCCCATTCCTTCCCATTCTCCGCTACTGCGGCGACGATAAAATAATAATTGAAAGGAAACGTATAGGCAGAAAATATACACGCTGTTTGGAAACAAAAGGCCGCGTTTTCCCATACCAGGGTGTGGCACTGCTCGTGTGCACAAGTCACACGCACGTGAGACAACGTTTCCGCGCATGCGCAGTGCCCACAACAGCGCCACCACAATGGCGTGACGTCAGAAGGTTGTGTTGTCGTATCGATTTTCTAGTTTCTATTGGACAGGAAATATTATTAGTCTCCACGCAATATTCGAGTTAGAGAGGTTGCCTGAATCTCCAGGGACTTCCCCGAAAGCGTCACCTTATGAAACCACTCTCTAGGGGCATTCGAAAAATGCAATGGGACCTTAATTTTTGGTTGTTTGCCATCTCATGTAGATGGCACACAATCTAGCGACGCCTTCTTAAATGAAAAGCGGCAGAAGGAGCACCAAACCTAAATCTTCCAGTCCTGAGGAAACAACCTTTTTCTTTTGGTGTGGCTGAGCCGCTATGCTTTAAGGCAATTTTTGTTTCTTTTTCTGCGCAAATAAAGCTGATTTGCCATGTCGTACAAGAGGCGCTCGGAAGATTTCTCGAAGGCGAAGGGAATAGCGACACTTGGCAGACAAAGTAAGATAGTCTTACAATAGGATTTACTGGAGCAGGTTTTGTAACCGGCAACTTTTAAATTAGATGTATGAATTCTCCACAAGAGCTGTAACACAATGATATGGTGAAGAAGGTCTTGTATTATACAAAAGTTTTTCCGAATTATCAATATTAGAATTGTCTCAGTTACATCATCCGTTGTATCACCATGAACTTAAATATTCTTCGCATTTTGAGGGGTATTTGCATATTAAAAATACAATATTTGTCGTGGTATTTGCTGTCACGAAATTCGAATAATTTACTTTTGGAAACTGGTGTTTAAAAAAAAGGTGGTTTAATGAAGTACAGACGCATAACAGGCTATGGAGTTCGAAATTACGGTCGTTAAGCTGGCGAAACGGGGGAAACTCGTGGAGCTAGTTAATAGGGACATCTGAACAGTTTTGATAAAATACTAAGGTATGCAATGAACGAACGAGCCATGAATGAAGGAGCACCAATAATTTCAGCATTCACAGAATGTGTTGCTCCGAATTTACTAATATCATCCAGGTAGATCAGGAATATGCATTCATAATCATACAAATTCGTTTTTTTTTCATCACGTCATCACTGCCGTAACCATTTACCAAGTACAATCACATGGTATGATCATAGGATATAGCCAAACTCTTACCCACACGTTCCCCCCCCCCCCCCCCCCCCCCCCCCCCCACCCCCCACGCGCAGCAAAGTTCTTTTGGTTTTCATCCATCCTCTGCACATAGTTATAGAGCGTAAGGTTGGTTTGATTATCATCGAAAACTCTGTCTTTCTTCTCACTGTATTGCCTTACTTCTGAAATCTTTGTTACACCATTTTTTTTTTGTAACGACATGTCACAGTTTTTTCGCGAATCCTAGCCCTTAAGGACGTTCTGTGCTAAGACTGTTTCTACCCATTGATCACCTGACAACTATTACTCCAAGATCTCGTACAAACAGGGCCCTAATTTTTGCTTACTTCTTTAGGCTGGCAATGACTTTGAGAGCCTCCAGGCGCACGGCGATCACTGCCCTGTGGAGCACATGGTGGCGGTAGAGTGCCGCACGGTGGGCAGCAAGACCCCCTGGAACGAGACCGGAGAGTCCGTGCTCTGCTCCCCGCACACGGGACTGCGCTGCCTCAGGGAGGACCAGGACGACCGGGAACTGTGCTCCGACTACGAGATGCGCGTATTTTGCCGCTGCCCGGAGGAGGAAAAGAGAAGTGCGTACCATACCGACGGATTTTACGACGAAGAAACTTTTCTGGAAAATCTCTGGAGACCTCGCGATTCGGGGGATGTTCCAATGAACGCTCGTGCCGATTCGAACGCTTAGTATATCCTGGAAGTGGTACGATTCATTCCTTCTTATCTTCAGGAGCTCAGAAGGTACATATAACAAACGTTATCAGAAAAAGAGGTAATTCTATGCTTTGTTTTGCTTTCCTTCTACCGTCTCTGTGTTTCTTAAGCGGACAAAGTTAAACCAACGTCAACTTCGTCTTCTATTCCTGGATAATCTCACGTACCGGAAATCCAAACTTCAGAGTACTTCAAGTAGACGGTCGGCGCGCCACATATTTCCGAAAGGAATCTATTGGCCATCCCAGCCAATCCAGTAGTTTAAACGAATCACGTGATTACGCGTCCCGCGCTTCGCTGTGCCTGTCACGTGACACTCAAGCGGCCTTTGAGTGGCTCCGATGGCTCGTAGCGTCCGCTGCGATTGATCGTGAGGTGAAACAGCATAAGCAGAAACTACGGTAATCAACTTCAGGGACTTTTTGTTCCTCGCTCTAAGATTAAGTTAATGTTTTGAGAAGGAAGCTCATGGAAGATTCACAATGGCAGCGGACGTTTGCCTTTTTCGCTTCGTGTCCATCCGGTGTCTAAGTCGGAAGCAACCATGGCAAAGGACGGAGTGATTACAGTGTTTGTGCGGCACGCAATCTTCGAAGAAAAAGGGCTTTAACTCTTTACTTTCTTAAAATGCTTCAGCGCGAACGCGAAAACTTCAAGAAACGTCCAGTGCAAATTTCCGATATTATAAGCAATAAAAACTCAGAATGCAATGAGTCACCGTTATGTGCTTTCGGCACCCAGTAACCTAAACAACTAGCGTCTTCTTTGATAAGACAGGCTTTGTGCCATCATTTTGCAATACAGAAAACGACGGCCTTCGGTTATATTGTACAACAAAGAAAATCGATGGTCTCGAACAACATGTAACAAAATTGTTACACAACACAGCTTCGAAACGAAGAAACGAGACTAAAAACGAAAATCACTACGAAAATTGTGTAGTGGAATAAGAAATGGCAAATTGGTTTCAAGATCGTATTAACCGGTGGTTAACATAAGAGAGTAATCGAATCCTTCATTATGACTCGATAATCAATTATTTTCTGAAAAAAACTTATATCGATTACAATTTATGAGCTAATCTTAAATTGCAATGGGAGGTATTCATAAACCGGAACAGTAAGGGAGTTGCTGAAAATTTAAAACAAGTTGTATTTTGCTAAAAGCCGGCACGAGAAAGCGCGCCTACTATTCGTTCAACTCGGTATACTTTTACCGTGAAACTACAAAATGCGAATGTGCGTTTCTCTTGACAGAATGAAGGAACAGTGGCGTTACTATCGACTTCATTAACGAGCCAGGAGCACGTTAGTTGGTAGAATGTTGGCCAGAAGATTAGTCGGCCACTACATTCGTCCTCTGTTTGGTGAAGTCTCTGCAGGCATTCAAAGTAACCACTACGTTTGTTTCAAACGGAGAGCGAAACAGACGCGACCGAAGAAAGTAGACAAACAATCGCCGAACTTACAATATATTTATTTGCTCGAATCTTTTTATTTAGCGGATGTCTCCATAGCCTAAATATTAAAACGAGGGAGTGGAAAAAAACAAAGTCTATTCGCTGGTGGACGCCGGTGGCGCAAGAAAAGAGCGCTCTTGACGTGGGAAGCGTTCTGGGGTGATATCCACCCTTCCAGACTGTGAATGTCGCTGGGCGCGGACATTTTGAGACACTGCCACAGTAGCTAGTGGATCGACGGCCTGCCGCCTGTGATTCACGTGGAGCAGGACACGGGTGGTTTGGGTGACGAGGGGGCCTAATTTCCTTCGTCATTAGTTCGGTCTTGGTCGTGTGGTCGGTCGTTCTTCGGGGTGTGGTTCCTTCATTTGGTGTGGGTACCCTCGGTATAGGCGGCTCCGGCACGGGCCTTGTCAATGAAGGCCGGCGCACCTCGGGGGAGCCCTGGAGGTAGGGGAGCGGAATGAACGCCGGTTTGTGGATTGATTTATATAACTTTCTCAGTCTTAGGTGTATTATTACAGCGACTGAAACGAAGCATTATGTTTTTATGATTCATGTATTTGAATATTCAATATGGCGTTTGCTGGAAATGTCGTGCAAACTTTTACAAATAATGACAGTGTTTATACGTCTACAGTTAGCGCATTTTGCGGCATATTACGAAAAAATACAACTTCGTGTTTTAAAGGGCAACTCCGCTTCATTTTTGGTTTTGAAAAAACAATGCAGTCCTCTTCAGTATCGCCTAGGAAGACCACACGTCAAATATTACGACGCAGTTCTGTCTAAATGTTTCTTAAACGGTCCGGCAAACTTTGTAACTCACCAAGTTGCCGAAATCGGCTGACTCGAGCGGGCGAATTCAGGCGCAACCAACAGCGCAGTCAAGGCTACGGCATGGGCGGAGCCAACATTGAGCTAAACGCCATCTACATGGCCCCCTTTTGCTTGTTTTTACTTCTCCGATCGAGCGTAGCGCGTGACGTCAGCAACGTTAGGGAGTTTTCGTAGATCGTTTTCGTCGTCCCGCAAGGCCCTCCGCAACCGCTACGATAGCGGGAACTCCACAGTCAAGGCTATCGGCGCGCAGGCGCAGTAGCAACTTCTTCGTTGCGGAATGCTTAGCGGAGGGGGGCAGCGCGGTCTACGAAAACTCCCTGTTGCCTCTCGGCGCTCAGCGGTGTCCCACGTGATTGACCTACGCGCCTGCGCAGCGCGCTTCTTGGGAGCAGACCAACCGCCCGCCGTGGTCCCGCCGTTACCGCCGTCTTCCGCGTCACAACCACCGTCGTCGTCTCACCGTTTGTGATTATTGCCTCTCGGAGTTTCGTCCACACTATGGACACCACGTGCGCAGAGTCCCAGACTTATGCCGCAGTTGTGCAAACGTCGTCGAATGCCGTAGACACCAAGACGTGGCGAAGAGTGCGGTGCAGACGACACTCGCGCCTGCCGCACGCCCGCCCGCCCCATCCCGCCCGTCGTTGGGCCGAGGATCACGTGACCTCTCGTACCACGTGACGGCCATGTACTTGGCGGTCCGAGGCCAATGTTGCCGGACGGAGCCGAAGTTTCGGTTTCGATTTCCGCTCGTGTTTAAAATTAGATTTAAAAATATATATCCCATTTTTCGTGAAGCAAAAGACGTAGTGTCTTTTACTAGGGCTTTTTAATTCGAAATCACTCATTATCCCGAACTCTTCGGAATTGAGCGGAGTTGCCCTTTAAGCGCTAAACTGCAAAGTGTCGCATTTATTGGCGGAAATAGAAAGATGGTCAGAAAAGGTATATCGCCATGTTTCGGGAGGCAAGAAGACTAGGGAGGCAGTGGTTCGAACAAGATAGCGCAGCGTCATTCCGAGCGTGAACTATTCTGGAGGGCAGGTGTCGTCTCCTTGAATTGCGAATGCTATAAATGACGCAGCGCTATTTGATTTCAAAGCACTACTTGCACTACTCTTAACCAATACACGTTCAAATAATTTCATGTAAGTTTTTGCATACATTAGGTTATTAAATGCGGTTAAATGCAACTGGTTCCTCTAAATTTACGCCGAAAAATAAGCTCATCCTTTTCGCTATTGGGTTAGAATTCAGTGTAGGTAACAACGTGCGTAAACCGAATCCTCTTGTTTTTGTGGCAGACGAATGTCCTCCGGGAAGCCACTGGTCCGACTGCGGCATCCGCTGCAACGCCACCTGCGGCCCGTTCCTGCACAAGCTCCAGTCCGAGGGCTTCTGCGCGTCCGAAGAGAGCGGCTGCGTGCCCAGCTGCGTCTCCACCGACTGCCAGCCGGACGAGTTCCACTTCGACAAAGACACCTGCGTACCCGTGCAGCACTGCCCCTGCCTGCTGCCCGAACGAGACACCCCCCTTGCGGTGTGTTCAGAAACTTCGAGGACGCTCGGTGTCCGGCCTTCGCAATCAGATTCAGCATATACGGAGAGCAACTGAAGGAGAGGAGGAGAGTGCACGGTCGCCAGAGCGCCGAGCTCTGTTTGAATAGCGAGTTTTAGTAGACCGTGTTTCCCGCTCCGCTAAGCCCCTCCGCTACCCGGAACTCTACAGCCAAGGCCATCGGCGCGCAGGCGCAGTGGCGGTTTCTTCGTAGTGGAGGGCTAGCGGAGCGGGAAACACGGTCTATTAAACTCCCTAATGACTAGAGAGCTTTAGTAGACCGTGTTTCCCGCTCCGCTAGCCCTCCGCTACGAAGAAACCGTTACTGCGCCTGCGCGCCGATGGCCTTGGCTGTAGAGTTTCGGGTACCGGAGGGGCTTAGCGGAGCGGGAAACACGGTCTACTAGAACTCGCTATTATAGGGGGTAGACGAAGCGCTACGCTCACTGACGGGACAAGAACGACTGGGAATAGCTTCGGTCGTGCCGCCTCGAACGCGACTTTCCTGCCTTCGACGGCGCTTCGGCGTCTCACGTACCTCGAGCGCGCGCACACAGCCAAAGCACGGTGGAAGGCACGGAGTAGGTGCTGGAGGCCGGGCGTTCGAAAGGCACGCCCGTGCTGTTCTCATTCTGTCAGGGACTGTAGCTGCCTTTGTTTCTACTCACTGTTTGAATAGGGAGTAGAGACAGAGGCATCTAGTTTTGCATGTCCCCGCTAATCGTTTCAACCAGAGCTCGGTACTCCGACGCCCCCGCGCGCTTTCATCTTCTGCCTCCCCCCTCCCTACCTCCGTTTCGTCAAGTCACTGGCCATATACCTCATAATGTATAAACTAATACATCCGCCACACTAACATTGTAAGCCTAAGAATGGCATACTTTTGAACTAGCAAGACTAGGAAGATTCAGAATAGTGCACGCAAAAGCATTGCTCGCAAAAAAAAAAAAAAAGCGTCGTCACCACTGCACGTGCGCAGAGCCCACACTGCGTTTTGTATTGGCGCACGGCGAATGCGTATTTCTTTGCGTACTCAAAGCTTTTGTGTGCGCGCTATTCGAACTATCGCTATACTTCGTTTCAGTTTAGTTCTAGACATACATAGCCCACGCTACTATAGGTAATGGTACCAATCAAGCAGCGTTAAAAGCGCAGGTCACTAGGCATTTTTTGTTTACGATTGCTTCAGCGATGATGGAACAGCTACAAACACATGACGAACACCATCATCGTGTGGTTTTGATGCTGTCTAATTTGTCCCATCCCCTCGTTGCGTCGGCTGTGTCTGGACTTATGCTGAAACGAAGTATAGTATATAAATGCCAACGCGAAGGTAATTATAACATAACGCTTTTTCGAACATGACCCGTCTTTTCTTGTCATGCTTTTCTTTTCCCCGGCAAATTGCTTTCATTATTTGGCGGCCATTGAACGGCCGGTCGATGGCACGGATGCTTAAGAAGATGGCGACTCGCTCTAATTAATCCTTCCCGCGCTTATGTTAGCGCAAGGAATCTGAAGTAGATAAAAAGCCATTTTCGAGCACCACTTGTTTAGTTTGTTTTTATCTGAAACTGCCACATTTCATAACCAAAAAAATAATCAGGTAAAAGTGAAAGGGTGAGCTTGTGGAGTTTCAACGTGGTGTAAAGTACTGGAATTTGAGTTAAAATATCAGGTTCAGAAGCATTAAAAAATAAGGCAGAGGTAAGGTTATGAACCTCGGCAAGTATACGATAGGTTTACATAGAGTGCAAAGGTCACTTTGTAAACTGGCGGCACGGGGATATAGGCCCATGGAGAATGTGACGTCCAGCGTAAAATTATTCATCCCGTTGCACGTTAATGCATGCTTTCGCTCTAATGCGTTCTTCTCTGCTTCTTTGTTTGTCTTCTTGCACTATGTATTTTTAAGACGAGTTTAGTAAATTATCGTCTTTACCACTCTGAGCATATTGCTTCTTTCTAGATTTTAAGATGACAGACTGGTGGTCTTTTGATGGGTCTTAGTGATATTTTCTTGTCCCGGTTTCTGCAGCCGGGAGAGGTATTCGAGAAAGAGTGCGAGAAGTGCCAGTGCGCGCACAACGAAGTGAGCTGCCTGCACCTGGAAGGCTGCGGCACCGAAGCACCGCAAGAAACCACAAGTAAGTTTTAAGATATATATATATAAATGTTCCCGCGCTCTCCAGTGGGGTGACGTCACACGCTGCGTAACTTGCAAGTCGACCAGGTAGTCTAAAAATAAGCCATATTCGAGCGCGCATTTTTTTATGTTGGCATGAGTTTAGGTAGTTATTATTTCACATTATCTAACTTCCTGTAACCCGTCAAGAACAAACTGTTCTGCTTCCATACTGCCCTATAATAGAACATATTACGTCATGTTTACAGTGCTGCCAGTATAGCCTCTTAGCCGCTCCGACCAAACACAAAACTTTAGTACCTTCGCCAAAAAAAAAACAAAAAAAAACAAGGGTGGCTGTCACGTTGGGTTAAATGTGCTGTGGTGACTATCACTGAATTGAACCAATTTGAAAACAAGTCAGGGACAGTAAAAGGTTTGGCCGTGCTCCCCTTTAAGAAAACAGCAAGCGGAAGATTTAGTAGCGGCTCAAAGAGACGTTGCGGTGTGCTTCGTTTTTTTCCGAAGTTCTTTCTTTTCGGGTTACGGCGTACAGTGCCACAACACCAGATGTTTCCTTACTCGTTATTCAAATTCATTAAGAAGTAATTACGCGATGCTGTGTCTCAGTGGTCGCTTTTTGTTTCCCCTTTGCGACATGTTACTCTGTACAGCTTACACGCCTGAACCCGAGGGCGGATGCTGGACTCCGTGGTTCAGCACCGACAGCCCAGAAGGGCCCGGAGACTTCGAAGACTTGCGACCAATGCAAGCGCACGGGAAAGTCTGTCTCCAGCCAGCGGCCATCAACTGCAGGACTGTCGCCGGTACGCGACATCATTCGCTCTAAATGAACTGTCCGTGAGCTTGTTTTCCCCCAGAAAGGGGAGGCAGTCAGCCACGGCGAACAATAGAACCATCTCAGAACACGCCCACCATCACATAAAAAGGGGCAGAGTTTGGAATAGAATAATACTCTATAATCAAATAAAATAATAATTAAAAAAAATGTTGCAATGCCTGCCACATGCCGCGAACAATGCCGCCGAAATATCGCCTTCGTGTTAGTACTAAAGAGAATCTAGGCTTTGCTTTAACGGTTTTAAAACTGTTGTAACCAATAATGAGGTCTGGCTTGGGTATGGAATGATACCTGCTTCCCATGCGTATATTAAAATGATTCTAAAATAAACGGGACAGCACTCGTAAAATTACTTCAAAATTTTCATTATTTTCATTGAAGACAATATTTCTAGGTACAGGAATCTTGTTTTTTTTATTTGTGTATTGCTAACAAATATTTTCCTTGTGACGCACGTACGAAGTGTGTTTACAAAACCTGCAATAAGCACACTCTTTATAGGTCTTGCGACTCTTGCCATTTAATTGGAGCTTGTAACTACTTAAATGCTTAAGAAGGTAGTGCAACAAGAACCAGTTTATATTGAAAAAAATACTTAGCCTAGGTTCCTCGCTTGCGGCGCAGCTATTATTATTGTAGCTGAACGATTCGTCTCATCGCTATTTTTTTTTTTTTTTTGTCACTTTGCACGTAGGTAACACGGATTGGAGCCAGTCCGGCCAAAAAGTGACCTGCGCCGTCGATCGCGGTCTCCAGTGTTGGAACAGCGAAAATTCTCCCGAGCAATGCCAGGACTACGAAGTTCGCTTCTACTGCCCCTGCGGTATGTATAGCCCGGTATCCCATTGTTTGCCGTGAGATGATTCGCAGATACCACGGACAAGGTCCGCCATCATGAATCTTATCGGTTGCAGCTGGATACGTGCACTGTTAAAAGCGTTTCTCAAAAAAAAAAAAAAAGAAGAGAGGAGTCGATTACAAGTGGCATGACTCCCGGTTAAAAGTATTTAATATAATTTTTAATAGATTAATTATTATATTAAGGTTATTATTAGATTAAATATTATTTAATAAGATTAATTGCTTGAGACAAAAAGTAATTAACCGTTGGTTAAAAAAAGTTTTGATTACTTTAGCTTTTTAAAACGACATATTTTTTCTTCACGCTTGAAACCGGGTCTTTTTTAAGGCTTAATTTTTAGTTAGAATCACCGAACTACTTATCGCCTCAATCCACCAATTTCAGTAAAATACCCTCATGTCAGAGATTCGGTCTAAAATTTCTTAAAAGGAAAGTAAAAAAAAAGGCGTTGTAAAAAAGGGAAGTAAAATATAGTAACGGTTAGGGGTATTTTATTAGCTCCAAAAGTAATCGTTAATCTCGCGATTACTTGTTAATGAATGTAATAAAATGATTACAAAATTACCGCCAAAAGTTATATCCAATACGAGTAATTTGGGTTATCATAATAAGTACAGTACAAGTCTGGATACCCGAGGTGGAGGTGAAATTAAACGAAGCAGGCATTTAACGGCGAAGTTTAAAACCAAAAATCAAAAGGACTCGAATAAGAAAACACGATGTACAGCTTTCACAGATTGGAAGTGAGAAAGAAACTTCCTGGGTCTAACGCTGAATCTTACATATATATATCAGCCTTTAGGCTTACATAACCAAATTTTTTCCTGCCTTTGCATTTAGTTGCATTATAATTATAACTGCCTTTTCACTTCATCTTTAAGCTATTGCGTTCGAAATCAGCCTCACGGTATTATACGCGGAGTGAAAGTGTTCTAACAAGCGCCCTTGCGCATCGCAACGCAAGGAAGGGCACGCCAACCAGCGGGTGGCGTAGAGAACGCGCACGACAAGGCAGCCAAGCGCGCGCCGTCATTCATCGAGGTCGGGAGGAAACGAAAGCAAGTAAACCCCATCTGGGGCGTAAACACGGTGGGCGTAAACTAACGCACGGGTTTCGCAAAGAGCAGGCGAATTTGCACGCCCTACAGTCCTTGACATTTTGGGAGACGCTGGATGGGGCGTGTACGGATCACACGGGATTATGATCGCACCAGAGCCGAGGGATTGCGACATTGACCGGTACCACCTGGGAGACAAGGCCTGCCAATTACGTCATCGGTAGTGGCTCCCCGAGCTGCGATGACGCCAAAGTTTGACGAGAGCTGCCGCAAAGCGGGCAGACGCACGCGTCCGTCTCGGAGACACCGGGTGATAACCTCTCGCTCATTGTGAGAGAATTTACAGTGGAGAGTGTTTATTCATCGAGGGTTTGCACCTGTTTGTTTGTCGAGGTCACATATTTGCGCTTTGGATGTGGCCTTACGTGGAAGAGTCTTGGTTTGGCCTTTTGTACCGACTCGCCCAAATGTAAACATCATCACAGTTCTCTGTCTTCAAAGTGGTATTGCATCAACAATTAAGAATGCCGAAGAAGAAATAAAAAAATAAGGAAGTATAAACATTGAAGTTACAACCTGCGTTTCTTTACTTGTCAGGGACTATATGTTGGCACATTCAAACTCGCATAAAGACACTCTAAAATTTATTAGAAATCGCCAACCACACTACGAGCGCAATTTAGAGTAAATTGGGCAGGTAAATATTAGCTGAGAAACCACGGAGATTAGAGGACATAAAACAGAAAGGGAAAAACGCAACATCGTCCGAAAACACGGATTCCTGTGTTTTGCTGCAGGTTCTTCAGCTGTTTTTTGAGACGGTGTTGCTTTTGTCCCCTTTTCTGTGTCCCCATCGCATCCGGTGTTTTTCAGTATGCACGCAGCAGTGTCATAGTAAAATCGGGATTAATCTTACAAAAAGATCACTTCATTCTTACAGTGTTAGTGCTTCCAAATAGGCGTAAGGATCGACAAAAAAGTGAATAAAAAAATCAAGTCGAATGGAGTCACCGAGGTGATGTAACGAAGGCACTTGAAATCCTAGACGTGCCAGTAAATAGGATTCCTTCCCTGTTCTTCCATAGAAGAAACCCCGACCCCTGTTCCATGGACCCCGGTTCCCGAGCCCCATTGCGAGCACGGCTGGAGCTCTTGGCTCAACGGACATAGCCTGGACGCCCTGGGAGACCTGGAGACGCTTCAGTCGGCGAGGGACACCGGTCTCCTCCAGTGCCCCTCGGTGACCGCCATGGAGTGCAGAGAGGCCGACAGCCAGGTGAGAAGTGCTCACGGACTAAGGCTGAATCATAAATTTATGACTGCCTACAACAGCCTGCTTTAAAAGCTCTTAAAATCTTTAGCGACGAGAGAACACACAGGCGCCATCTATCGGAGAGCACTTTTAGTTCGCGCCTATTTTCTTTCTTTTTTTTCTCGGTATATCCGTACTTTTGTCATAAGACCTATCGGCGGTTAACTTGTTGTTTTGTATTAAATACATAACACGAGTGTTCGCCTCTACGGAAATTAATTTATGACCTTGGTATTAAAAGACAAGTTGCGATATTGCACGGCGCAAAAATTGGACACATTTTTGCGTTTGTTTAATGTTTTATCTAAGCTTAATATGTCACATTCATTCATTGTAGTTTATGAACATTTGAAGGAATATCGGAAAGAAAGCTTATTACTCCCACGCTGTTGATAGTCAAAAAATTTTTTTTATTTTTTTTTTTTTATGGCGATTATTTTGCTGTTGAACGCTAATTCACAAAAGGCACAGAGTATACTCCGTACATTTGAACTGCAATGTCTCGTGCGTTGCTTGCTTGCAGGGGCCGTGCTAGGATATGGAGGGCGAGTGTTTTTCATTTTACACGAGCTTATTTGCACAAGTGGGCCCCAAGTATTGTCGCACGCAACGCCACTGACCAAAACTGATTCTTTGTCCCCGCGTAATATCGGGAGTAAAAGCGGGGGTTTTCTTTCACTCGCTCTTTCGCAAACCTTGATGACGAAGTTGTGGGGATCGCATTGTTAGCGTTCCTCAGGATATCGACATCACGCTTCGTGATCCCAGCTTCGGCGGTATATCAATGTTGCTTATACAGTGGACGTGATCACTGCCTGAACATTCGATTTCGGCTCGTGGCCATCAATACGTCAAAATAGATTCCGATATAGTGGCTCGTGCCCACTTGCAGCGATGACGGGAATGGCCGAACCTTAACAGTCTATGGAACTGACCGCATGCACTATGCGTTGCCAACCCCAGCCCGTGGCGAGATGAATATTGGCGACGTATAGACTAACAAAATTACGGTCATCACATAGACGTTTTTCAATGTAGTCGACGCCATCTTAAATAGCGGAACTTCGGACATGGGAGGAAACATCGTTTGCCCATTTCCACGCAACTGGGATATGTTCACTGTTTTGGTCACGGTTGCCAATCCTTCTAATTTTTTTAAGTGTTCTAGGTTGCGATGATTATATACATTTCTTCGTCGCCCGTACCGGACGTGTGAACTACGTGGCTGGAGACGAAAGTAAACAAAACAAGTGTCTCTATGAATCGGATCCAGATTTCGTGGCCACTTGTTCTGGCTGCGGTTGATGGGGTGAAGGATGCTCGTGTTTCTCGTATTTTCTCCGCAACTACCATTGCGCGAAGAAAAAAAAAATCTAACGCGTGTTTTGCAGCTTATCAATATCAAGAAATAATTCGAAGCGATACTTATTGTATGTACAGAAAATTCTTGCATCCTTCCTTTACATTCTGCTTTGATTTCTTCAGGTTTCGTGGGACCAGAGTGGTCTGGTCGGAGTGCAGTGCGACCTCACGACGGGCCTGGTATGCCGCAACAAGGGCCAACCCAAGGGGCGGAGCTGCGCCGACTTCGAGGTGCGTTTCTTCTGCGATTGCGGGGGCGAGACCCCGCCCCCTCCGCCAACGTTGCCACCCGCGACCCCGACGCCCGCCATTCTCGTCGAAACGACACCTCCGGCCTGCTCCTTCTGGTCCGACTGGGTGGACGAGAACCATCCGGGACTCGAGGGCCAAGATGGCGAACGGGAGCCCGGTCTGAACCTTCGTCCCGAGCTGGGAGACTTTTGCCAGGAGGTAAACCCTTCCATTTTTAACCCATAAAATGCTTTCTAACGACTCCCTCCAGTCCCCCATCCCTAAATGTTGTCCGTCCGTCAGCCAGTCCGGGCATTTCCCGCTATATTTGGCCGGGACACTAGGGACTTTTCGTAGATGGTTACCGCCGTCACGCAACGCTGTCCGCAACCTGCTACGATATCCGGAACTTTACAGTCAAGGCCATCGGCGCGCAGGCGCACTAGCGGCTTCTTCGTTGCGGCGGGGTTAGCGGTGGGGGACACGCGGTCTACGAAAACTTCCTATTGACGTCACGTGACCTCACATCACGTAACATATACGCTAATGCAGTTTCCATACTAAATTGAGCGGGGAAATTGACGTCATGTGTCCTAACCGCTAATTCCGTTTCCCCGCTGAAGTTAGCGGGAAAAGTGATGTCACATCACCGGACGTCACATTACCTAGACATCAATTTAGGTCCCCCGCTAAATGTAGCGGGAAAATTGACGTAACGTGGTCAATGCACGGCCAGTTTCACCGCTCAATTTAGGGAACTCTGAAGAGGAGGCGGTCTCCTCTCCATATCCAGTGTTCGCTCTGCTCAAGTGAGATGAGCGTCCTCTGAACTCTCAACCTGTGACCGACTATTACCGGGAACGCCTTACTTTTTTCGGGAATGTAGTAACGTACTTGGTACGTTTTCAAAACAATAACGGACAATGTACTTACGTTACTTATTCCCAGCTATGAGTGACGTAGTTACGTTACCCGCTACAGCTTCTTGTCAAAACGTAACAAAAACATTGCGCTTCAATTTTTTTTTGTGTGTTTCTGGGTGCCAAGTCATGGAAATTTATGCTCTAATTGCACACACCTTCAGAATCAGAACTCCCAAAAGAATAATGCTGTGTTAAGCTTCTGCATGGACGTAATGGTTCTTGAGAATATGGGGCTTAGGCATGCCTGTAAGGTTAAAACAGTAAATACGCTTTAATTCACAAAAAAAAAGTAGCGTGCGTTAATTTTTGTGCTTAACGGTATTAGTAACGCGTTTTTTTTTTATTGTGACATAACTTAGATCACTAACGAGTTCCTTTTATTCGCAAGTAACGAGTCACGCATTTCGTTACACTTTTTGCGCAACGTCAACAACGTTGTGAATGTCGGACATCGGAGAGAGACTCCCTGCCTTTTTTTGTGTGTTTTGTTCGTGTTTTATTGAGCAGTTGGGTTGTGCTTTTGTTTCAATAACCGCAAAAAGCTATGTCACGAAGGAAAAAAAAAAACGAGGTAAGAGGAAAAGAAAGGCTACAAATCTGTTGTGTTGAATTTTTGCTTTTGTCCTCGTTTTTAATTGTTCTTAAGCTACCTGCAACTACACCCGTATACGACATTACAAACAAATGAGCTCTCTCTCATTCGCGTCAAATGGAGTACACACTCGGGAGTGAGCTCTTGCAGTATATTGCCACGAAAGGGAAGTTAGTAAGTAAGACGCTACATGACCAACCTCGTCTGTTGTACAGATTAGCTTGCGTTGAAAAATTAATTCGATAGTATGTTTATTAACATACCCACGACATTACCTTAGCCACTGCTGTCTTCACTTAGCAATCTAATGCCTGTAAATTCCCTGCTAAAATAGCCTTGGAAAGGATCGCCCTGAAAATCTCGTGGTAAGAATTGTTTTGCTGCAGCTTAGCGACAGGTCGGTTAGCAGTCGGAGGCTACCAGGAGAAGGGTACTTTCTAGGTTTCTTTTATAAGCTCTGTCCACCTTTGCGTGTTGTTTGGACGTGGGCTATATTTTTTTGTTTATTTACAAGAAAGCCTGCATTTCCGTGAGGCATTTCAGCAGAAGGCGGACTTCACAAAAGCACTAAAATAACACCACTTGAATATATATATATATATATATATATATATATATATATATATATATATATATATATATATATATATATATATCAACACAACTACTAGTACAAATACTGGGGTACAAAAAAGTATTCATAAGACATCACTCGGATTAAAAATAAATATCTATATATTAGCACAACAGGAATATAAAAGACGCTACCAAAAACAACTGGAAAAATAAGAACACCATCTATGAAACACAAGCGAAATAACTATTTAAGACACTATCAAAAAAAAATTGCGAAGAATGCATTTTTAGGCAACCTATTTCACTCTTCAAAAACTCACAAAAAAAAAGCTACACAGCAGCGTGACAGAAGCACGGTTTTAGTTTTTTTTCGAGTGCACTGTAAGGACGCATCCCTATTTATCCTTAGTATATTGTTATGAATACCATCCAGAAATTTTAACCGAAAATGTTTCCTTCGCTCGCTAACCTTACGCGGCGTACCAAAGGAGCGATGCTACGGGCCGACGTGTGTCGTTCGCCCGTCGTTCCTCACCGATGATGCCGTGCGTAAACACCGGTGCGGCCTCTTCTTAGGGCTCTGTAACTGAAGCGGAGTGCGCCGAGTCCTCGAGTGGCAGGCCCTACGAGGAGGCCGGGCAGACGGCGCTGCACTGTGACGTCAACGAGGGTTACACCTGCCGGGACCAGGACCAGCCTGCGGGACGCTGCATCGACATCAAGATCCGCTTCTTCTGCTCGTGCGGTACGCTCTTCTATAGACCTTTTTCGCAAGGGCGCCGCCATCTTGAAGTGTCGTCACTTCCAGTATGGGCGAAAATATTGCTTTGTCGTCACACATTCTCGTTTTGCCTGCCATCTATTTTCTAACTATTTGCAGGTTGAAACGTTCTGATATTTTTTCGTCGCCCATAGCGGATTTGCCTACTTGGCGGTCGGGGGCGAGAGTAAGCGGAAAAGGTCTATGCTAATGAAAAGCTCGCAAAGCGCAGCGGGTGACAAGCTCTGAGCATTGACGAGTCGAGCAACCGGAAAGGAGAAAACGCTCCCTCAATTACTCCCCTCCATTCGAGAGAAAGGTAGACCTTTCTCCTTTCTTGCCGGGAGTAACTAAGAGACACGCTCCTGCGGGGAGAGGGGGAGAGAAGGGTGCGAGAGGGAAGGGAGAGAAAGAAACTGGGAATCGGCTTTCTGTCCGGCCGAAGACGGTCCTGTAGGTCGCCCTTTAACATCCTTCCTCAACCAATGATTTTGCGCATTAGCAAAAGAAAAAAAGAACACCGCAAAACAACGCACAGGAATGAATTAAGAAGCAAAAAGCGCGAGCATAATAAGTCACACCCTGGGTTTCTCAATCTGTCAATTTCCGTATCCTCTTGGGGATGATCCGTCCAGAATTCACCAAGACACCTCCTTTAAAAGACGACTGAAAAGATAGAAAAAAAGTAATTTTTTTAAGCAGTTTGGTTGGGACACGCGTGTCAAAAAATAAACTTTACGCGAAAAAAAAGTTTTTTTTTTTAGACCAATCTTGACGACGCGAGATTATTTCAAATTCTGCGCGCAATGTCCATGATGTCACGATATGGTAATACCCTTTTTCCACCTCAACGATATAGTCATACACTCGCTCCACCTCAACGTAAAGGCCAAGCCAATCGACCTCTCCTCCACGTGCCCGAAATGCCCAGAGAAAAAACAAGTGGAAAGGAGGTGACTACCGACGAAATCGCGTCTCGCGCCGCCAATATTGCCCTACATTTTTTTTTTTCGCGTAAATATTTTTTTTTTGCCAGGTCTCCCAATTAACACCACCTAGACAGAAGGCCTCCGGATGGTTTCCTCTTCTTCTATGAAACGTCATCACAGTCGGATCGCGCTCGGTCGGCTATTGGTCCCGAGTCCGACCTTCGACGCGCTGATTGGCCACGAGCCGCAGCCGAACACTGACGCAGCACTCGGGCCCAATCTCTCGCCTCGATCGATCTGACTATGATGACGCGTGTGGAGGCCTTCTCCCAACCGACTGTTTAAAAAAAAAAACATTTTTTTTTTAATGTTTAGTGAGAAAGTGCTTTCTTGAGAGAGAAACTGGAGGAAAGAAATGCCCGCGCCAGCACGACTGATTGTGGCATTGCCTGTGAACCTGCCTCTCACACATCGGCTGCACGTTCTTCTTTGTTTCGATGGTTGGTCGTCCGTTCCACACAGCACACGCGGTCCCTCCAATAACTCGCACAATGGAATGATCCGGTATTCTGAAAATTAAAAACTCGTTAAACTTCGGAAGTATTCAGACCCCTTCGGATGCTTAGGGAATTGTACCTTGTTCGGTATCAGCAAGAAAAATGCCCAGCTAAGTGTCAACCCTCATTTCTAGCCAAGATTTACTTTATATGGAGTGTAAAATAAACGGGCAATACTTTTTTCCGGATAAAAACGCACAGGAGATAAATATTTATCAAATGTACGCTCTGGGGATCAAAACACCTTTAATTGCGCTTTTGTATTATGAGCTTTCAGCGAGTTCATATATAACAACACAGCGTGCCGCTAACAACAGTAAGAAACTAAAATATTGTTCTAACATTTAAGGGTTTTGAGTTTGTTCATAAGCTCACTTGAGGAACTTTTAAAGGAATATGCGTTCCTGCATACTAGCAAGAACCATAAATAATATTGCATTATATGATAGTAAGTGAGGAACGCTATCTCTTTAGAGGCTCTAATTAACGTTGCCGCTTAAAGACGTCAAACCCCGAAATTGTCTTTATGTATTCGTGGGCTTTACACACAACTTTTGCATGCTTAAAGCTGAACTTGTGATGCTCGCGCAGAAACTGGGTCGTTGCATCAAACTGAGGGGAGTGACGTTTTGATAGCGTAGTTAATGTAGTCTGTAAATTAATTAATACCAACCTGAGTGACATCCGCAGCGCTCCCCAACGAACAATTTTACCTGGTCAACGGCAATTCTCCCTGCCGCCAAAGTACGTCAAGGTACATAAGCGCGCACGCGGCAGAGCAATAATTAATTTCGCGCCATTTTGCGCCCGTCCGTCAGCAAGAAATTCAAACCGCCAGCTCTGTATATTGACGCTAAGGGAGCTGCGTCCCAAACCTATTGCTCAAGAGCGATGCATTTTTTTGTTTCATTTTTTCAGAGGAAGTTTCTCCCACCACGATGGTCATCGTCACGCCGAAGCCCACACCTCACCGTGAGTATACGACAAAGTTGTTGGCAATAAAAAAGTGATGGCAGGCGAGCTGGGTGTAGGCTTACCATCGTGAACCACATGAAACTGGGTGGAGAATGAGAGGAATCCGAAGTGGAAAAGAGGAAACAGAATGACGGGAGACAACGTCTCAAACTTAGCTGAGTTGAAAAGTTACCTTCTGTTATTCTGCTCGTATCTATTCCACTAAGAGGTCTTCTCCTTGTCCACCCATCCTCAGGGGGTTTAAAAAAATGTGAAAATCTATTGCCGCTATGTTGTTCGTGTTCCCTTGTAACGTTCTTTTTTGTTTAGGATCTCTTTACCAAAAATAAATATTTCTTGAAAATTTGTAGGTTAGTGTTTTAAAAGATTCGGTCATCGTTACAACTTAATGGTATTTTAAGTTATTTTGTTTTCGTTTCTTTTTTATATATTTAATTTCAAAAACATCTAGCGCGATGCATCAGGGTGAAATCAAGACGTGAGAGAATGTAGTGATTATTGTATATAATAATCAGACGCGGGAAATGATGTTCGTAATAATCGTCGATAATAGAAATATAACAATGTTCAAAAACACAAAATACGAAACACTCAAAGTAAATAGTTGGAGTTTTTGTGATTTAATCAATAAATCAAAATGCACAGGACAAACTCCTTTCCAAATAAAAAAAAGTCAAGAAAAAACACATTAGCATATCAGTTCTTCACTGTGCTTTATTACGCATATCGCGAGGCTTCATCTACTGAACATGTTAAGCTTAACGTAGCGCATAAATTCGATTAGTCTGTTTTGACTATATGTGTTTTCTTGACAAAGTTTCCCTGAAGACTCTGTACAATACAAGAGCAGAGCGTGATCGAACGTTTTTCCAGAAGCCAGTGAATGGAATCGTATAAAATAGTATGCTTCTAGGTAAAGTAAATACTCGTGTCCCACCTCGATTAACTAGAAATAATTCTGCATGTTTTGTTAATATCGTGTATATCCTGTCAGCTTTAAAGGGGTACTCCGTCGATTTCTTGAGCTACTTCAACTAACTATATTTTCAGGTTCACCGGCCTTTACCCTCTCAGGTATGCTATTTAGGATTGCGAAATTTAGAACAATTATGACAAAATCGGCAAGTGAAAAAAAAAAAAAATCCAGAACCAACATTTAAATATACCCGCGCTTTTCGGTGCCGTGACGTTAGGGGAAGGCAGGCTTGCAGGTCGAGCGTGCAGTCTAAAAATGGATTATGCCGAATATTTGTTTTTGTGCTGATGCGCGGGTGCTGGAGCAAGCTTCCTAAGCATTCATTTGACACAACAACCTGCTTGTAATCAGTTAGGAACAAAGTCTACAGCCCAAAGAGTGAAACCCTGTGTTCACCCTCACGTCACTTTATGATTGTTGCCAGTAGAAACTTTCACTTTGGAAATCGCGGTGAGGACCAAAATCGTAAATTCAATGACTTTGCGAAAACCAAACTATTTTAGTCCAATATTCGGGTTACTACCGCAGCAATGTGTGCTGGTGTTTTTTTTTTAGCAAATTTTGAGACAAATCGGGGATTTTGAAGAAAACGCCGGAGTACTCCTTCAACGAGCATACAATCACTTTTTAATCACTCGGAAAATGCAAAGATAAACTTATCAATGACTTCCCTGTTTTCAGGAAGCAAGTGGTAAAGCATGTTGCTACTTTGTGAATTTAGTGCATTTTTGGTTCGTCATCTTTTCTCTTGTTCGTTTTGCACTCCTTCTCTTTTTTGTATTTTTTTGCACGTGTCCTGTTTATGCAATAAAGTGAAGACCTGCTGGCTTTTTTGGGGCACTAAAGAAAAACATTATTAATATTATTATATAATTATGATTCCAGCCGGCTGCAGCGAGTTCATTCGACTGATCGACGGACCGGAGCCTCTGAAGGACTCCCTGCTCAAAGCTAGCAGCAGTCGAGACTCCAAGAGCGGGCCACAGGCGTCCCGATTTTCCAGCGGTGAGTCCCAGCAGATGACCTTTGCATTGACTTATGTAGAATGCTGCTGGCTACAGCCAAGGAGCCATAGTGGGTGAGGTGAGAATATAAATTTAAGCGATAGTCAAACCAACTAACAATATATTAAAAAAAAATGCTAGTCAACTGCCGAAACAAACTGATCAAAAGATGGTAAAACGACAAAATTGTTTGTGAGTTCATTCCATTCGTGAATCGCCCGAGGAAAGAAAAATTATCGAATCGAATTTTTTTTTTAACCTGTTAGTTGGGTGTCATTGCCTTGGAATGGTCGAGTCGAGAGGATCTTTATGATAAGCATTTTAAATAGATAAGACTCTCTATTCTCACAGAGCGATTTAAAACCTAGTACGAGTTTCTGTGTGCCGTTGAAAGCGGTGGATGTTGATTTTTATGTCGTTTTATGTTGTGTGCCTTTTTTAAATTTGCATCATCGCAATTGTCTTATAGCTGCCACCCCTGCAACAACCGCAACGGGACTGCAGTATGTTAAAATAAATAAATAAATTAAATAAAACCTTAGAACATTTTAATCTATTAATATTTCTCTAATATCGCACGCGCGCACGTCCCTCATGCACACGCTAAGTGAACTGATCTGCTTCCACCAGGTTGACAAGGGGTTTTCGGGAATGTTCATCCCGCAGACAAGTGCCGAAATGTTGCGTTCACCGTGATTTTTATATAGAACGGCCACGACGAAATGCTGACGCATTTGAACGAGAATCAGCGTAGCAGCAGCAGCAGCGATTTGTTTCTTCTTCGTAGCTTTATCTAACACCCTGAGATATCTGTTTCATTGGTGTAAAAATGATAAGAAAAAACCATAAGCGCCAGTTATTGCATATATATAGGAGACGCACGTGATGACTTTCAACTTTGAATCGCCTCATGGGAGCGCGCTTCGAGCCAATTTGCGATTCGTCCAAATCTTTTGTCGCGTGTTCACAGCAACTTATGCGTCACCACACGTCACACTCTGACGCCTCTTCGGCAGTGAAACTGTTTCCTCTCCGCACTTTTTCGTGGTTACTTTCGACCTCCTGCTGCCACGATTGCCAGAATTCGCCGCGCAATAACACGAAGTTTATTTTCTTCCGAAATCTCTAAAATGCTTTAGCCCCAGTTAACAACAGCCTGCAAATCTATAATTAAAACATGCGATCTAAAATAAATGCAGAAAGTTAATTAGTCACTTTTTGTTAATCAAGTATTCACTGAGCACTCTGTACTTGCGTCCTTACGTCCGTTGCCGTGAACAGCGTAATCCCGAGAAATTATGTTTATTTAAAGTTACATTAAAAAAAGTGAAAGCCGTTTACAACTCCCTGTAACACCGAATTAGAACGCAGCTCTTGAGGAGGAGGAGGGAAGGGTACTGGGGGGGGGGGGGGTGAAGTGACCTGGGGGGGGGGGGGGTCACGTGACCTTGGGGGGTCACGTGACCTTGGGGGTCGCGTGACGATGCCGATGATGTCATCAGTGACGTCACTGATGACATAATCAGTGACGATGACGATGCGGACTCGGATGACGTCATCAGCGATGATGACGATGACGATGCGGATGTCCTTTACGTCATCAGTGACGTCACTGATGACGTCATCCGTGATAATGACGATGCGGATGCCGGTGAGGTCATCAGTGACGTCACTGATGACGTCATCAGTGATGATGACGCTGACGATGCAGATGCCGGTGACGTCATCAGTGACGATGACGTTCAGGGAGGTCACGTGACCTCGGCGGGGGTCTCATGACCCTGGGGGTGGTCACGTGACCTCGGGGGGGGGGGGTGTCACCTGACGTCGGGGGGGGGGGGGGGTCACGTGACCTCGGGGGTCACGTGACTTTGGGTGTCACGTGACCTTGGGGGTCACGTGACCCTGGGGAGGGATCACGTGACCTCTGGGGGTCACGTGACCTTGGGGTGACTTTGGGGTCACGTGACCTTGGGATGACCTTGGGGGTCGCGTGAACTTTGGGTGACCTTGGTTACGCCGACGCCGACAGCGACGCCGACGCCGCTGAAGCCGGGAACGGGCCCCTAAAAGCTGCGCTCTAAAACAAACAAAACCCGTTCGCTCTTATACCTCTTATACGAGGCAAACTGTATATAATGGTTTCTTGCTGTTCTTTATATATGTTCAGCTATGGCCCTATTGACCAAGCGTGTCTTCAACTCCACAAAAAATAGCGTACAGATGATGTACATTTAAACTATTTCATGTTATTTTCGCAGCGGCAGAGCACCTAGCTTCTATTGTTCAGATATGACTTTCTTTTTTATAATCTGATTAGATGCGTTAATAACATATTGAACAAAGCCCAATGATACGTGAACAATTTAGCTTGGCCACGAACATCAGTTTTTAAACTAGCGTATCTGGCAGCGATCTCGCTTCCAGAGAACAAGTGTGACAGATTTGCAACACAACTATGAGTAGCATAGTTTTTATTTAACTTTCACGCAGATATATAGCTGCAAAAACATGTAAAGAAAAACAGAACGGACGTATACTGTCCGCCGTCCGGTATTTTTCAGTTTGAGAATCGTTACAGCAGTACTTCTGTCCATTTGTGATTTGAGAAACCTGCTAAATTCCTTCATTTCAAGACCCTAAAAGTGACGTCGACGAAACAATAGACCCTTTTCAGAAATGCGCGCCCTCCAGTATCTGCTGCGCCAACTTTCTGACTCCGCCATTTTGTTTTTCGAAACGCGCTTTGAGCATGTCTCGGATTGGACGCGAGAGTTGTGTCAGCCTTCGGCAAGGACTCGGAACCAATCAGACGCTTTCTGTGTCCAAGAGGTGCCGATCACGTAAATAGCTTAATGGGATTCTAAAAAAAGAAAACAAAAAGGTTCGTTTCCCGGTGGTCTCTGCACCATACAGACGGTTCCTGGGTGCCACACCTGAACGACAAGGAGTTCATCGAGGCGGAGCTGGTTCGACCCCAGACCGTCTACGGTGTGGAAACCCGAGGCGATTCTCAACTTGGCGCCTGGGTGACTTCCTTCACCGTCATGTTCAGCCAAGACGGCGTCGCTTACGGCCAGCTTTCCAACACGGACGGATCGCCCAAGGTTCGCTTCGAACACGCTGATAACTTTCGCCTTCCGGATGTTTGCGCTTTTGGTTTTTCTCTGAGCCGTTGTCGCACTGCTCGTACGCCATACCATAGCCTCCTCTATTCTCGCAAAGCCTGGCGGTTGGACGACGGAGCCATAGAGTGCCCGGTCGCAGATTTGGAGTGCGAGGATATGGTAGCGCAGAGCAATTCTCGGGGAACCTGGACGTCAGCGCACAGCTTTTGCAGCGGCGAGGACCCGAAACATGTGTTTCAAACCCGACGGCTGAAGAAACGGTAGTGCGAGGAGCGCGAGTAGCACGAGCGGACATTCCGCTGCTCGGGAGAAGTGTATTTCGGCATCTCGCCGCAGCGGGGCGCCCGTCACGTGGCTCTCCTCACATCCGTTGTCTGCCGCTCTACCTTATCGATTTCGGCGGCCGCTTCTTGTGGCGATCTGCAAGGCTTTGTCAGTATAGAGGAGACCAAGCCCATACAAAATTCGTTGCAGACGCGATTATGGATTATTATTTGTAGAAACTCTTAGAGCATATTGGAGCTTCGTACACATGCATGAACATGTGAGCAGGACAGTCTTTGCATGCATTAACAATGTGACGTCATACGAGGAATGCCCCAGACAATGTGTGCAGACTGTCTTTTGTAGGGCGTATGAACAGTCTGGGCGCGACTTTAAACCTAAAAACGTTTTTATTATTGGGTGTGTGTGTGTTTTTTCCTATGAAAATTCGTTAGAGGCTTTCTTTGCTCGAAGAAATGCGAGGATCTCAAAAATAATATTGCTTTAACCTGGAGGACAATGTGTCTTTATTCTGGCAGTTATTAAGCCGTCCTGATACGCCACCTAATTTTGGAACAGGGTGAAAGCACAAAAATGTGCAAATATGTTTGTTCTCCTTTTCCTCTTTCCCTTTTAATTCCTCATTTCACAACGCTACACTTAATCTGCTCAGCCAATGCACCAAAAATAAATAAATAAATGAACCCCTCAGAGATTAAAGGCGAATGAAAAATCACGAAGACCAAATTAGAGTGGCTCATTGTTGCTTTCTGGCTACGCGTTGCTGGAATGGCGACATTTCTTGGGAAGGCAAGTTCCGCCTTTTCGGCCGCGGCCACCATTTTTTTCTCCCGCGATGGGGCGCTGGTGACCTCGTATACCGGTGGATCGGCTTGTGCCCGTCAAAATGGCGAATTATAAGACCTCGTTGAGGCCGGGAAAAATTGCTCCAAATAGACGCTTCCTTGAGTCGCTAATGCAACGAAGCACCGCAAATGTGTGCTTCGTATGCAATGTTTTCGCGTTTGCGTTGGATACATCGCCCAAAACAAAGGCATAGTTGGCGGAACACAAGATTCACTAGTTCCCAAAGCTATCTCTCGTCATTTCACAAGTCGTAATGCCCAGCAACTATGTAAACAGAGTATAATCTGCTACCTATTAGTGGGAGGTAAGATGGCAGCTTGGATGGCAGACGACAGGGTTGTCCTCACTCTGGGAGGGCCGCCAGCCCAGGAACATTGATGCACTCTCGACCTAATATCAATGGCGCGCCAACAGGGCAGTGCGGTGTACAAGTACGTGTTTCATTTTTTGTGCCCGCGCTTCTTTTTATCTGTCAAGGGAACTCTTCAGACATTTCTGACGTTTAGGTAATTAATTCGCTTGAGACTGGATAAAAGATAAAAGAAAAGTACAGGGTATTTTTTAAAACGTTTTGGGCAAATGCCATTGTGACGGAAAGTTGTTTTTAAAAAGCAGACAGCCGAGACAAGCCAGATATTGGCATCGTTTTTGTTTTCTCGGACGTGAAGTTAAATTTAGACGTCATTAAACTTGCGGCTGCTTTTTTGAGCACTTAAGAGAATTGCGCGGGCGAGCGATTAATTTTCTTGTTGTCTGCTTTTTAACAGGGCCGTTGCTGCAGTTTCTTTTCACCGACAAAAGTACATTTGCACATGCATTACATTTTTTATTCGTTTCTGGAGGTGCAAAATTTCTCCTGGACATAAAACTGCATCCTCGGCTCGGGCCGCCATTAAATGGTTGTAGTTAAACTGCAGTGGTACACTCTATGACACTGTTAGCGCGAACATGTCATCACCGGGTTTCCCATAATCTTCGCCAAGTATTTAAGAACTGCCATCAAGACTGCTACATTTTTGGAAAGGACTCAGCTGGGGTGCTAATTTAAGTGGTAAAGGTTGATTCCTGTTAGTACGCACTAACTGCGAAAAAGCACTTCAATCTTATTTGTTTTTAAGCCAGTGTAAACTTATTTCACTATGACTACCCCTGACTTTTGGAACATATTTGCATTCGTGTAACTGTGTCGCGCAGGGCACGTCAGCGCTGGGACCCGTTTCTTTTTGTTTTCTCTCGTCTTCTCACGCCGTACGGATTTTCCCAGTATGCATAACCAACTCGCCCTAAACACTCTCATAGCAAGCGCACAACCATAAACAAAATATTTAACGAAACCTCATGCAAAAAAAAAAAAAGAAGAAGGGAAAACTCGCGCACTAGTTCGCTCTAAGAAACAGCTCGGTTTCTTGTTATTTCTCGAGATCGGGTAAAGCCATTCAAAAATTAGCTTCGTCAACTTTTCTGAGCGACCCCCTCAACCTCGCCCCGAGAAGCCCCTGTTTACCATTCCTGTGTAGAGAGTCGATCCACAGCGCCCCCTCGCGATGTGCAGTGCGAGCCTCTTTGCCGAAGGCATTAAAGAGCCCTGATCATGTTTGCGATCACTCAGAAATATAAATCTCCCCCTCGTCTTCTTTTTATTTTTTGTTTCCACAAAGTTTAATTTTGTTTACGCTACATCAAGGATGTAGAACTAGCGCGAATGAAGAAGAAAAAAAAAATAAAAAGTTACGCGTGATCAGCCAGGCAGATCGGCTTTCTATGAAGATAGGGTGTCCCGGATAGGGAGCTTGAAATACGGAAGTACAAGCAGCGATTGATAAGAAAACGTAAAACTATAGGGAAGATTGATTTTCTCTCGTTCGCGGCCCAAGCAACTAAAAATGATTAATTTAGATACAGCCCGTGTATGCTTATTAGAGTCTCGTGATATTCCTAGAAGCTCGTTGGAGATCTTCCGTTCATGTCGTGCTTCCAGGCAGGCAGGCAGGCACACGTGCATTCAAAGCGTGCGTTCGCAAATTTTTTTTTTTTTTTTTCAGGAGAGACGATAATAATTTTTTTGCCGGCCTGGATGCAAATTACGTTCCCTTGAACTCGTCCTCTTGGTTCTCTTTCTAGTCGTGTTTGCATCCCGGCTTCTTTGGTCCACGCGTGTATTATTTTGCTTCTATCGGCGGTATTCGTTTACTCTGGGTATGCGTACCTCTGAGGAGGTCAAACGAAGGCTGATTTTTTTGGCTTTTGGGGTTCGCGTAACTCTGCTTTGCTGGATCTCTTTTGTTTGAACGGACAAACCGTTCTCAGTTCTTTAATATTCTTGAAGTTTAGAGTCTAGCGAGAAAAGGAAGGCTGTATAAGATAGAAGGCCGCTCGAAAACAAAATTTGACGGAATACCTGACTGTAATCTAAAAGGGGGGGGGGGGGGGGGGACCTTTAGAGCGCAGCTCTAAAGGTCCCCCCCCCCCCTTTTATATTATATGCGGGTTGTATTATGGGACGTTTCTAATGATGACGCTACACGTGACGCCAGGTGTGACTTCACGAGGGTCACTAGGGTCATGAGTGACGTCACTAAGAACGTCACGAAGGGACTTCAAAAATCCCGACCTTCAAGTGAAGCTCACATGAAGGTCAGGACCTTCACGAGGTTTTCACGAGTGACGTCACGAAGGTCACGAGTGACGTCACGAGGGGGAGGGAGGGAGGGGGAGGGGAGATGACGAGAATGAGAAGAGGAGGATGGAGGAGGGGAAGGAGGAGGAGGGGGAGGCGAAGGAGAGGAGGGGGAGGGAGGGAGGGGTAAGAGTGTGGGAGGAGAGGAGGATGGAGGAGTGGGAGGCAAAGGAGAGGTGGAGGAGGGGAGGGGGAGGGGCATACCCTCCTCTCTGTACCCTCCCCTTCTCCTCAAGAGCTGCGCTCTAATTCGGCATTAAGGGGAGTTGTAAGCGTTTCATTTTTTCGTTTGAACGGATAGACCGTTCTCATTTTGTGAACATTCTTACTCTTAAATATATTCAGAGTCCAGCGAGAACAGGCGGGTTGTATAGGAAAAGAGGTCGCGCGGAAACAAAATTCCACGGAACGCCTATAATTGTAACCGAAGGTTTCGTCGGAGTTTCTATACACGAAGAGAACCCTTGTTTGGCACTTCTATATGATGATACAGTTCATTTTTAGCAATGCTTATAATTTTTATTAAGTAAACTCTATTTAAGTTACTAAAAGAAGTTGTCTCTTAACGAAACATCTTGAAGGCTTCCGAATCCGTAGTCTTTCAAACCCCTTACCTCCAAATGTGTCGGTTTCCAGACAAAGCATAGTAAAAAAAAAAAAAAAAAAAAAAATAAAAAAAATACGTGCAGGTTTCCGAACAAAAGCGTCTGTACCTATGTAGCACAAGACTTTAGGCCAAAATCTATTTTCTTTTTTGGTCTGGAAATAAAGGTCCATGAAAAGCCTAATGAAGCTAAGATAGACCAAAATCTAACTTTTTTTTTTTTTTTTGCTCAAGTCTGTTATTTTGGTCTTAAATAGCCAAACAAGTGCCAACGTTCTGCTTTACTGCCGGGAAGCTTGGCTGTAATCTAGCATCTTTTGACCTAAATCA
Source organism: Ixodes scapularis (assembly GCF_016920785.2). Classification (NCBI taxonomy): domain Eukaryota; kingdom Metazoa; phylum Arthropoda; class Arachnida; order Ixodida; family Ixodidae; genus Ixodes; species Ixodes scapularis. The sequence continues at coordinate 108,294,355 of NW_024609883.1, read as the reverse complement.
CCAAACAAGTGCTAGAGTTAGTTGCAAGGAATAAATCTTTGCACGTGGCGATAGAAACTATGGGAATACTTGACCGATGGTATCTGGGCCATCGGGCTAGTTTGGAACCACTCTGGTGTTAAAATGTTCCAGGTGTTCAGCGGAAACCACGACGCCCAATCAAAGAACCGTCAACTGTTCGAGCATCCTTTCCAAGCCAAGTTCATTCGCCTTGTACCCAAAAGTTGGGAAGGTCGCATAGCCCTCAAGTGGGACTTGCTCGGATGCTCGTATGGTGAGTCTTCATGTCGAATCAACATTTTGCAAGGAGTTTCCGAGCACTTTTCGAGCGTGAAGAAATTCTTATAAACAAACGGAAAAACCGAGTGCAGTTTAACTTTTCACAAAGGTAGCATTAGGTGGTGCACTCATTCTAATCCTTCAAAAAGAAGTGCAAGAACGTGATTTAGGCTCAAAAAAGCCAGGCGACATAATTTATACCTATACTTTAGGTCATACAGAGGTTACTGCCTTTCTATACAGCATTTAACTGTTTCACTAAGGAACAATCAGCGTTTTACACTGACCCGACTACAGTGTAAAACAAAAACCCCTAGGTGGATTTTGTACAGAACATGTGGGAAATGAGTCATAGTGGTTCATTTGTGGCTCGGGGGCATCATTAAGTCACGATGCTTCGAAAACTTCTGAAGCCAAAGCTTTATTTGGCGAGAAAATATTGAGGATATGAGACGCCGCTCTTGCTCTCTTTAATATAAGGAATATTCGCTAGACGCCATATTGTTGGCCAAAGTCTTCGCAGCGCATGCTCAAATCTAGTTCTCATTTGTGCTCTGTCAAGCACAGACGCATTAATTGGGAAGGATGCACTATTATGCGCGTTCCACCTGCTTTGCGTTCATTCAGGATTGTTGTTCCTGGCAGGTAATAAATGGGAGCTAGTTCTGAGCATGCGCGGAGGATATTGACCAATAATATGGAGTTTTGTGAATACCCACTTTGTATAGTGTTCGTACGTCCTAGCAATATAATAGCTAAAATTCAATTTCTTTATCTGTCCACCTCTTTGAAAAAGGCAGGTGGACAAAAAAACAACTCCTTTGTTACTTTACAGAGCTCTACAAAGCACGAAAACACGTAAAAAAAAGCGCATCATTAATGTTTTAGGCGTAACCGCAAAAAAAAAAAAAAGAGTAACGGAATAAGTTTCTCCTTACTTAGAAATAAAAGGAACGCGTTACCGTCCTACGTTACCTCAAAATTAAAGAAACGCGTTACCGTTACCATTACCGCTAAAACGTAACGCATGTCACTTCCGGGTTCCTTTTTTTAAATCGTGAATTAAAACGTTTTACTGTTTTGAGGTTACAGGCATGCAAACGAACCATAGCTCAAGAAACATGATGTTCCTGTAGAAGATCGACATATTTACGTCATCTATTTATTGGTGTCGGGCAAGAGCTCACAAAAAACACACACAGAAAACGGCAAAAAAAACTCAAGAATTCTCATGACTTGGCGTCTAGACACACGAAAACATTTTAAATGTATTTTTTAAGTCTTAATAAGAAAAAGGAACTACGTTACACGTTACTCGAAATAAATAACGTAAGTGCGTTACCCACTACTGTTTTGAAAAAAGTTAAAAAGTACGTTACCACGTACCGGAAAAATGGACGCGTTACCGCCAACACTGGGTATGACACATTTATTAATCAACACCGGAAAAGCTACACATACATATCATAATGGAGGGAAAAGAAATGAAACACATTCGATCCATCCGTATCTCGACATTAAAAACACTTGTGGGAGAAACCGTAAGAGAAATATCCGGGATACATTTTAACGCGATAGCGCTCAGAAGCTCGTGTGGCAGAAAATCCGTCGTCGGCGTTGGCGAGACCTTAAATTCCCATAGTGCAACGCGCGCAGCCATATGTGACCTCACGTGTGACGTCGCACGTGGCAGTGACGTCATGATTCTATCGACCCGCTAAATATGGCGAGAAAATTTCCTGCCAAATTGAGCGGAAAATGTTCCCGCCAAATTTAGGGGGTCGATAGGGTTATGACGTCACAACCAGGTGTGACGTCACGCGACATGACGTCCCACGTGACACTACCGACTGGGCCACGCACATACGCTTGCACGGCTTGGGAATGAGCGCGGATTTCTACGAGAAGGCTTGGCGAACGGCGCCCGATAACGCTATCGCGTTCCACCCCTAAAGGCGAAGCTTAAGCGTCCTCCAAGTTTTTTCGGAGGCTCATCCAATATTTGTATACTAACAAGAAACGACCTATAAGCCGGGAAGGGTATATCTTAACATATTTCTACGATAGTTAGTTCACGTGAACACTTAACCTCCTGGATTGATCTTTGTATTTTCAAATAACACGGTTAATGACTCGGAGGACAACAGATTCCTTCCGATGTTTACGGACTGAGCTGATAAAATGGAGGACGTTAAGGGTCAATATGTAAACATTTAAAGTGTACTTATTTTTACGCATATTATGTGTTTTTTTTAGCTATTTTTGATAAGTTAATGTTATATTCTCATTTTCTTTCCATTCTTTGATGAGTTAATGTTACATTCTTTTTTTTCCCCAGAAACCTTCACACCGAAGCCAATCGGAACCCCATCCAACATGGAGGGTAAGTCATCAGTACCTACTTTTGGCATTCTTTTTTCCTTTCTAGATCCCATCTTTGGTATCGTTTCGACCAATCGGCTCGCTGGCAGTTTTGTTACGTTTGGACCAATCAGCAGTAAGGTGTGCAAATTTAATTGTCTGTTCCCACAGATTCCCGTCACGCCGCAGCTGCCTTGAAGCCGATTTAAGTTTGGGACACTGACAACGTGCGACTTGTAACCTGCACAGTGTTTGGTAAAAAAAAATATTACAGCTTTTATTCCTACAGACATGTAGCTCTAGTTTTGGGTATGGGGGCCGTCAACCGAAATACGGCGGTGCGAGAACACCTTGCAGGTTGGAAGGCGCTTGACACTGGGCGTAAACATGGGCGTAAACATGGGCGTAAACATGAGCGTCCACAGAACTTTTTCCAGGGGTGGGGAGTCACACTTACCCCCCCCCCCCCCCCTTCCCTGGAGTATCGTGGCGGCACCATTTTGAAGGTTCGTTGTTCGATATTGGGAAAACAGCTGCTCTGTTCCCCCAATGTCAGCTGTTTCATCCGCAAGGACAGAGAAAGCTACAGCTCCGTTGGCTTCGGAAACTCCGTGTCTGAAGCAAATAGAGTTTCGGACACTCAGTGTCCGAAGCTAAGCAAAACGAAACCGAATCTAACAGAGCTGCAGCTCTGTTAGATTTGGTTTCGTTTTGGTTTCAACTGGAGCTCGAATTAGAACAACTGCTTTAAGGCACGGTACCCCTTGCCACAATTTGTGGGTTGGTTACCATGGAGCGGTCATTCGAACGTTGGTTTTGGCGTAACATTAATTTGCCGTTTTCTCAATAGCCATTTTGAATTTCCAGACACTAAATAGCATGTTGAGAACAGTAAATTCATGGTATTGAGAAAAGGTGGTTGGTTTGCGTAGTTAGAAAACCGCCAGAGTACTCTTTAAAGGGACCATGAAATGACTTTTCTACTTTTGCCCAGATAACCTTTACATTAAACCTTCAATGTTCACTGAATGCCGAACAGGCATCCGTTTTCTTTCGGTTTATTAGACTTTTAAATGTGTCAACGTAGAATAGAAAATAGAAGATAACAAGGGGGCGGTCCAGCACTAAATATAAGAGGATAAACATGCCTATATTTTCTAGCATCAATGCTAATGGAGCCTTAAAATGAACGCTCTTAGGATGGCTATAGTTTGAAAGTTACGCGTCATTGAGAAGAAACGCTGGGGCCTTTTTGGAAGGCTTTCTGTTTTATGTATGTTTTTCAAACAAATATAAAAAGGAGGGGACAAGAAAATATTCAGTCATATCAGTCGCCTGTCGCCTTTCAAATGACGTACCGAATGTAAGAAAGTGATTGATGCATTCTCAGAAAAAAACATTCGGCACTTTGCATATAAGAATTAAGAAGAGGCAAATGTCAGGAGAATAATAACGTCTCTTTATGGTGACATAAAATCAACGTAGGACTTCCTATATTACAATAACTGACGCGTTCTCGACGCAGCGTCACGACACGCGGCGCGCAGTCGGTCGCCAACCAAATGAACATAAAAAAAGAAAACGCGCCTTCGAACTGTTTATTACTTATTGGGACACTACTTTTTTTGCGGTTACGCCTTTCATGGAAGTCTGCATGCTATCAACAGCTTCAATCAATTTTGCATAACGCGATCTAGAAAAATCAACGCGACCCCTGACGTTTTTCCGAACCACCTTAAGGGTAATTCGAGGTGATAGTGAAAACTTTGAACTTACGCTCTCAGCCGATTTTCTTTAAGTTTTTAGATTAAGAGCTTTAACCTGATCCAGCGGGATGGGGTGGCATACAAAAAGAGACTAAAGTCAGATGCATATAAGGACAAAAGTGGCGGCAGCGCGCACTTATCCCATCCCGTTTTTTTTGTTTTTTTTTTTTGTTCTCGTTTGTTTGCATAAAACTTCTTCGAGTGGGGCTTCCTTTCGTCGCGAAGACCTATAAAATATTCCCAAGCAATTCTTCTTTGCACGACGGTGTCGTGTGGGGTGCATCCGGGCTTCCAGTAAAGTTTCCCTTAGATGCATCGGTGAGCTCGGTCGAACACTACACTTGGAATTTTAAAACTTTCCCTCGCTGAATATTAATGAAACGATTTTGTTTTTAAATTCAAAGTTTACTGCAAGTATTAGAAGGATAATACTTACAAAAAATTTGTTTTCAATATTTTGAACGTAGAACGCGAGCGGGGCGCTGAATTCGAGGAAACTACTGCGACAATAAGATGAAAAGAGGAGGCTCGGCCAGTCTCTCTTTTAGATAAAAAACTTAATTTATATGATGACCCGAGCGTTGCTAAGAGCAATGTTTAACAATATAATGTGCGCTCGGTGAATTTGGTTTTGTCGACGGAGCTTAACATAGACACCTGCAACGGGGTAGTTTTCTTTTTTTTTTTTTTATATAAAATAAAAACAAAGGAAAGGCGTGATCGCTTAGTGTGCCCGAGTGATAGAACTTCTTAAAATAAATAAAATAGAAACGCTTTTTTTTTTTTAGCGACATCGCTCGTGCCTTTAGGATAACATTGAACTACGCGTTGCGAAACATTGAAGTACCTGTAACGAACGACAGAATAAATCTGGAGGCGTAGTTGCTGTTCGCTTAAAATGTTTTTATAAGAATCGATTTCCAAACTTTCGGCGCTTGAGCTAAGGTTTGTCAGTCGTTCATCGCAACACCCCACAAAACGGTCGAATGGTGAAAATAAAAAAAAGGAGGAAATTTTGTTTTTAACAATTGTGCGAAAGTTTTGTTTCTTACGAAATAATAGGATACTCGCAAATTCCCCGAAAATATACTCTAGATTAGATAATATCCAGCAGGTTGGGTGTATTGTCCCCTTAAGAAAAGAATTGTGCAATCGCCCTCATTTATGCATAAAATTATCACAAAATATACAGATTCGCAAATTATGTAGATAATGCCACGCAGATGGAATTGTGTATGAAGTAAAATATATCGTTGTAATTCTAATCTACGAAGTAGCGATTGCTCCCCCAATATCACAAATTTGTTAAAGTGCCAACACTCAATCGGAGTTTTTATTGTGAATAAAAGTTATCGCTACTAAAGCAGACGTTCACCGTGTCACAAATGAAGCTTCGTACATCAATGTAAAGACTGAAGAAAAGAAAATTGAGGCTTTATTAATCTGTTAATGAAGGTAGCATGCAAACCATGGCAGCAACAATTGGAGAGCTATATTGCATCTTGGTTTTTAGGTTATGCTCCGTTAGTCAAGATGTGCTCATCTCGGAGCACTTTCTAACTTCTGACGCTGGCGCAACTCCTTCTAAGATAGAACTGCGAGGGTACTATACAAAAATATTGCCTCTGACCGTAGTTGAAACGGAATAAGAAGAAGAGCACGGCGCCAAATGAGTTACGCCATGTAAATATTCACATCAATATGCGGAGTTTAAGTTCACGATTCCTAAGTGTTCCGTGACAGCTCTAGTTTTACATTCTTTCGAGCCGCGCTGCATTTAGGCACACCGTCGTCATGTCCGCACAATTTCTCGACTGCTCTCTTCACCCATTCCTTCCTGATGGGAAGAAACCTTTTCCTCGCCCAGTGTGCCGAGAACCGATGGGCCTGCAGAGCGGCCTGATAGGAGATAACCAGATGGAAGCCTCTTCGTACAGAGACGAGGAGCACGCAGCGCACTACGGACGCGTCGAGCAGCGCGGCTGGGTTGCAGGAGTGGCCGACAAGCAGCAGTACCTTCAGGTACCCAAGAATTCTAGTTTCTACAATATCCCGAGGTACTAAAGACACTGAAAGTAACGATGAAACATGTGTACACTTAAAAAAAAAAAAAATGTCTGCGCGTCTGCTTACCCGCAGAACACTCAAAGAACCAATCTCTGCGATCTACGAAATAAGCTCTACAAATGATGAGGCGGAACATCAGTTTATACCTAAAAGTGAAGTCTGCGATGTTGCATTAGGCAATGCGAAACGACATGCTGGCATTGAGTAATGCCGCAGTGCAGACTTAATTTCGAGGTCTAAACAGATGTTCCGCCTCATCATTTGCTGAGCTGACTTAGCAGATTGGAGAGATCGGTTCTTCGAGTGTTTTGCGGGTAAGTATTCGTGCAGGCATTTTTAAGAGTGTATAGTCTACACTTCTTAGATAGTAAGGCTGTAACGCTGTATTTTCGTTTTTGTCGTCACCTACTGCGGGCAATCGCGGGCCACAAATTGGGCACCAGTTCTGGGCAGCGTTCGGCTTTGACTCTTATTCTTCTTGATCGAAGTCTGTAGACGAGTTCCAGGCAAAAATTGAGGCAACACTCTCGGCCAATCTGTTTCTCGCGCTGAGTCGTGGCAGGGGATATTGAATATTTAGCGATGCGTGTTTGCTATCTAGAAGGTGTTGGTAAAGACCTTGTTTCACTCTCGGAATGGCCAGAGGCTGCTCAGATAGGCACTGTACGCATGTCATTACAAAATGCCCTTTAGGGTGAAAAAACGCATCCTTAGTCGCTTTACTTTGGGCAAAAACACCGTGCTTCGGAAAACTGAATTTCCCAGCTAGAGATGTTGCCCGGTCAAGAGGAAAACGGGAGAAAAACGAAGCCAGTTTGGAACGACTCCAGGCGACGCATATTGAGAAACCGGATGGTGTAAAGTGAGACATTTGAGTTACATTCTTAGGGTCAGTTATAACCTAAGCCCCCTAGATAACAGTGAGTTTTATGAGTGGAAACCACTTATTTACTTGCCCAAACGCGAACCAAAGTGAAACTTTCATGTCTTTGGAAACAGCTTAAGTAATTTCACATGTTACGGATATCGCAATTTATTATTTTTCCTCGCGCACGCCGCTGATTAGTTTTATACCCTGAAGGTATAAATTGCCTCATAATAACTAGTTAGAGCTTGGGCTTCGCCCTGCGTTGATTTAAAACGTGATCTAGCTGATGTTTATTCTGTTTTGCTCATCCATTTTGTTCTCGTTTAGGTGGACTTCGAAGACAGCCGAAACCTGACCGCCGTTGTGACCCAAGGCCGTCCCGAGATACCGCAGTGGGTGAAGTCCTTCATTGTCCAGACGAGCAACAACGGAAAGAGGTGGAATACCATCAAGGACAAGGAAGGCGGAGAGATGGTACGGATTTCATGAGATTAGTTCCGTTAGATTCCTGCAAGCGTGGTTACACTGCCATGATTATTTAAATAAATATTTAGTTAAGAACTGACCTTTTTTTTTGTCACGGAGAGGTAGAGTATCAAGGATACCATAGCTTTGTGCTCATGACTGGAATGTACTCAGGCCAGAGTCATGCCTTAAACTACGCAAGTAAGAGTTATGCGCCATGACATTTGCTTCACTGCTACTTAAAAAAAATAAAGCTGCGCTATTTTTTTTTAATAATTCGTTTATTAGCTTTAGACAACTTTTTAACAAGCCATACAAAAATAGCCATACCACGAGAAATATCGTTCTTGAAAAGAAAAATCGTAATATTTTTAATAATGCGTGCATGTAAAGGTTTGTGCACATGACTGTTGATGTAATGGACACTTACTACTAGAAATTAATTTTCTTAGATAAATTAATGTCATATTGACCCTGTGCTTGAGACTGCAATGTAACCGAATATATACATTTTTCTAAAATTTTTGGAGTCCTCTGCACAAAGCCTGCCTGATAAAAAAAAAAAGGCTATGGGTAGAACCCCGAACCGAAAACGTCCAAAGGTATATAGGCGCGTCATGTAATATTTAGATTGTAAATGCAACGTCCTCTAAGAAACGTGTCGTTTTACGATTGGAGGCTGTCTGTACACTGCCGTAGTTTTAAAGTGATTCTCTCTAAATTCGTTATTGAAGCTAAGGTATGGAGTGCAATTGGTATAAGGGTTAATCATTTAGAGCCAACATGGTGATACTCTGACAAGCCTGTCGTTCCTCCCGGCAGGTGTTTTCGGGAAACTTCGACAGCTCCACTCCCGTCACTAGCGTGTTCCCGAAAACTGTGAGCGCACGCTACCTTCGTATCGTTCCGCTCACCTGGAAGAACTGGATCGCGCTTCGTCTGGAGGTGCTGGGCTGTGAGCATGGCAAGTACTACCACGGTCTTTGTCGCTCTCTAGACAGCATCTGAACATACTTTGAAAGGGGCCAAAATTACAAATAGTTATCACGCGTAAACATTTTTTTTTCTTTTCGCGGATCACGACTCTGCGTTTGTGCCGCGACGAATCAATAATCGAAGAACCGAGAAAGAGCCCTAGTACTCAAGTTGCCTGCTTTACTATCGCAAGGTGATAAGCTTTGTCCAGAATAGGCAAGTTGGCTGTAACAACGCACATTTCGGCCCGTCTCGTTAGGCTTGACATTTGTGACAAAGGGAAATTTAACAGCACGTATGCATGCATGTTTCCAGTTTGTTCTCTGTTTTATTCACATACATTATTAAACTATAAAGCAGTATAGTCAGGCCGATGATTTTTTTCCCATGCCATACTCAGAATTTTAGGCATAAATGTACAACAACCCGTCCAGGACAAGGAGTCAGGAAGCCTAAGAAAGTATGAGGACTTGCACACGCAATTCACGAGCTAGGCTTTTGAGAACGTTTTTAATAGTTTTGTCGCATTTTATTTCTTCTGCTATTTATACACCGAAATGCTTGTATCAGATAAAAATTGACCTATGCTTGGAGAAGTCTGCTACATCTTAAAATGGGTATTATTTCCATATTTTAATTTATTTTCTTTTACTAAATATTAAAAAAAAATTAAACTTAAGCCCCCCCCCCCCCCCCCCCTTTTCAAAAAAAAAAAAAAAAAAAGCTGGCTTCTCGAATTTTTAAAGGCCAACATTTATTGTTTTTGAGTATCGCTTTGTCGGCCACCGAAACCTGTTTCGTCGCCCGGTATAAAAAAACAAACAAACAAACGATAGTAGTTAATATGGTACATAAAAAAAGCCCGTTCATGCTGCAACGCCCGATAGCTGTGCGAGTTTTCCGAAGCTAGCACTAAAATCTTTGACCCGGTCTATGCTGGAGTAAAACGCTGGTGGGCAAAAAGGTGAATTTGAAACTAAGCTTAATCGACTCACCAAGAGAAAATGTTACTATAATCTTAAGAGCAGAGTCTACCGCGGTCAACCAAGGCCGCTATAGCGCGTCAGGGGAGCTATCTATCCTGCAACTGTCTCGCTTGTTTACCGGGAGTTTCCTAACACACAACGACATACAATCTTGCCCCATAAATATTTTTGTTACAAACCGCGGTGCCTCGCTGGCTTTATTGAAACTGCCTCTCGAGCATGAAACCACGACCTGGATTACTTTTTTTGACCGCAGAAGAAGGGACCACGACGCCCGGCCCCACGACTGCCGCCCCGATCGTGGTGCCCGGCTTCAAGTGCCCCGAACCGAACGGCTTGTTCCCGGACCCGATCAACTGCCGCATGTTCTACCACTGCTCCAACGACGAGCCGCATCACAAATGGTGTCCGGGAGACCTGCACTTCAACCCCAAGCTCCTGGTGTGCGACTGGAAACAGAACGCCGGATGCGGTGAGTTGGGGCTGTCAGTTGATGCCAAGGGACGTCCATAGCCAAGTTTTCATTCGGTATAGTTAAATGTATCACGAATAACGAAGTTGCTGATAAATCGTTCCGGCTAATGAATTTGCTGAACATATTATTGGAGTTTATGACTCTCGTAACCCATTGACAGCTCCTCTCTGCAACTTCCGCGTGACTATGAAATACACGGTTGTCCTCTTTTTTTTTTACTTTAAAGCAACGCAGATGTTTTCTGCTTTTAGTTAACATGCTTTCAATTGAGGATTTGGAAAACATTTAAACAACTTGACATTAATGTAACTAAAACTTATGCAACGCGGTCTGCTACATTTGGTCGCAATTAAACTGTTTTCTTTTGCGAGCGTTTGTAGCTTGGGTACTCGTAAATGTTACTAATTAGCACGGCATTTGAACGAGATAAAAATGAATTACGTCATCAGAAATTCACATAATGAGAAATATAAAATTGAAAATTACAATGGGATATTTATTCGCGTGTAGCTACGCCAATTTTGAAATGTTGGCCATTCCGAATTAAGATACAGAGTTTACAAAATGTATTGCATTCAATGCTAGGCACATTTGGCGAGAACAGGACAGGGACACTTTTTATACATACAGCGTGAAGTGTACATTGAGGAGCATAAGATTTTACCACCTATGTTAGTGCTCCCGATGAGTAAGTACACTTCACCCCATAGGTAGTGTTTATCATTGCCTTTCGGTCGTTAGATAACCAGAGATAAAAAAGAAAAAGAAAAACGCCGATCACTTGTTCGCGCTGTGTCCAACAGTGTACAACACAGATACACACTATGTATTTGTCAAATTTGCTAATAAATGTGCAATAATGTTTTATTAGAAAGAAACGTAATTGAGGAACGAAATTAATGTTAAACTATATATTTATTTATTTAGTCTGCTCAATGCGCCCACAAACAGCTCGAGGCCTTATCAGTGCGCACATATTACAAACAATCAAAGCACAAATACAGACAACTAACAAGCAAGACGTGATTTAGAAAAGATAAAAGGAATTAAATAAAACTACGGAGAATAATGGAGAACAACAGAGCACAGATGGTTGTTAAGCGGCCAACAATGCCTTTCTAAAATTTAAAAGGGGTGAAAACAATTTTTTAAATCCCTCCTATCGCGATTATAAAGGAGCTGAAGGCGTGTCATCGGAGACTAGACACAAACTTTCTGCGGGCAGAAAAGAAATGAAAATCTTACACGATTTTGAGGAACACTGAAAGAAATCGCGCTTAAAAGTAAAGGTGCATCAATTGTAGCGCTCACTATCTTAGTTAGTATCTAGTTATATTTTTTAAATAAATAAAATATGTTTCTCCAAAAGATGACGGCAGTATTTTGTGTGTAATCAGACATAATTATAGTAATTCGTTTATTTTTCCATCTATTAAAAGTAAATACTTCTTTTTATGACAATCGTAATGTTCGTTTTAATACTCTGATTATTGAGGGAAATATTTCTCTAATAGAGCCGGCTTAATTTAGTCATCTGCTTAAATATAGGCTATCATTTTAAAACGTCTCAATCATTTCTGGGAGCTTTTCGGATGGAAGATAACATGAAAGGACACGCCGAACCTAGAAAAAAATTCATAGTACCAAAATGTTGTTGGATGAGAGAAAAGAATATGATATAAAAATGCACTTTCATATAAATGTCTGTTTGGCTTGCGCATTAATATAAATGCAGTTTCTTTCTCAGCACGCGCTGGCTAGCGTTGTTGGATTTTAAAATATTCTAATAGGTAGTAGCTTCTCCTTTTATCAAAAATCAATTGATTGCTTTTCTTTGTTGATTTGCGATTTCGAAGTTTGATAAGCAAAAGCAGCCTTTAAGTCATAAGCTTACCGGGAACGAGCAACTAAGACATCTATCATGTAATATGGGGCGTTTAATGCACCACCGATTATATAATATGCGGGCTGTTTCTTGAACCTTGGACCGAATTGCTCCTGCAAAATGCACGATCGTACACACAGAAAGGCTTATGTTCTATTGGTTTCTGGCCTGTTTAGGTAAAAGAATAACGTTCGCTCTGTTTTTAATTGATTTCGGGTTATTAACTTGTTAATGAGCGAATATAAACTATGGTTTTAATTCAAAACTTTCTGGCTCCACCATCAACACCACGAAGCCAGATCGCCTGAAAAAAACACGAGCATGCACATAATCTCGCGAAATGCCGAATTTGCGCGCCTAAAGGCACGCAAATTGGACGCGATTTTTTTTTTTATTCCAGAAGAAGGATTCATCAGTGAACAACCCAAGACCACACCGGAACCGGGTAAGATAATGTTTTCTTTAATTCTCCCACTACTGGAAACCTTTGACGATTACAATAGCAGTAGAGGGTGTGAACATCCTCCGGCTGTGGTTGTAGACGATACAGGGTCAAGCTATTAGAAACTTCACACTACGGGAACTATACAAACAAACACAGACAACGCTGCCACGCTGTCTGTGCTCGTTGAAAAATATGCCGGTGTTGTACGACGAGGAGAAATAACGCAAATAGTATAAACTAATAAGCACCTTTTTCTTACTTTACCTTAAGACTGATGAACCGCCAATTTCGGATATGCTCAGAGGGTACGTAGGGCCGAATGTTTTCATCGGCAACCCGAATACTACGACAGCGAAACAAAATAATATTCAACATTTAATTCGTTGTTCATGTTATCCTTGGGGTTTATCCTCCTACGCGGCAGGATGGTTAACAACGCTGGTTCATTGATATTGTGTGGAGTGGTGTACCAGTCTTAGAGTATGTCACGAGATGGCGACCAACCATGAATTGTTGGAATTTGTCATTAAAAATAGTTATTCATGTCATATTTTTATCTACCTTGCTTTGTTTATCTCTGTGAATACGTTGGACATTGGAGATATGCCTATCACGTGGCGTGAAAGCGACTGCTGTTTTTGGATTATAATTTTCCCGTAAAAGGAAGTTGTAGAGAACAAATAAAACAGAAAAAAAAATTGTCGAGACGTCTACTACAGGGCCTCAAATATGATTCCGCAAAAATAATTTGTCCGATAACAGAGGGGGAAAAAATATCTGGAGGCGCCTACTAGATGGCATTGTGCATGATCCCTCAATAGAGATTACAGACCCGGAACTATTATCTAAATTGTGAAAATAGTAGTACGGTCCTCTGGGTCGCGAAACTCGTCCAACACATAGTTGGGGCCGAAGTTCGCAGCACGTGCTGATTGGACTTTCGCTTCGCGACGATGGCGGCACGCGGGACGAGATGTCACTCATCCAAACTCTCTCGACGCTCAAATATCAGGTATTGGTGTCAGCTAGAACATAAACACGAAAACTGAAAAACACAAACACACCGCTGTCCCTTTCAGTTTTCGTGTTTATGTCCTATAGCTGACACTTATACCTAACATGTAACAACTAGTTCAACTTGAGACTGTTGCTCAAATTCAATTTGAGCTCCAGCGCTCCGATGAAGCTCGTTACGACATCGTGTTTCACCATATCGCTGAGTCAGCGATATTGTGAAACACAAAGTGGCAACGAGCTTCATCGGAGCGCGCGAGAGCAACACCGTGGTACAGTGAATTAGAAGCAGAAGTAGTGAAAATGAAGCGGCGCTGCCCCGTCGGTCGTGTGAAGCCAAAGCTGTTGAAAACCGCGCGTGGCGGTGGTGTCGAGTTCCCGATAAGCTCGTTCTGTGCCCTGCTGTCCTCTGTAACAGCTAGAAAAAAAAAAGGGGGGGAACAACAACAACAACAGGAAGCGGTTGGCACAGGTTCGCGGCTCGTGGTTGTCGTATGCGAGCAAGGCTAGGCAGTTCTCGGGAAATAAGCGCTAGCGCCGCCTGGAAAATTGAACACGATGTGTTTCACGCGGAGGCCGCTGCTTTTTCCACTACTCAGTGTTCTATACTTCGTTTCAGCTTCTGTCCAGACGCAGCCGATGCTACAAGCGCGAGCATGTGGCCCAGAACAGTGCTTGCACTGCACGAGCGCGCGTGCTTGGCAGGGATGCTGAAAGCCCGGAGCTCGCGCTTGTAGCTTTGGCTGCGTCTGGACTGAAGCTGAAACGAAGTATAGTTCACTGTAATCTGGGGCCAGCCGATTGAACGGCTGCACTGATGACGTCGCGCCCGCGTGTCCCTACATCCCTGCGCGGTATTGCAGATTGGAAACAATTTGAAGCTCACGAGAAGAAAGAAGAAGATGGGAGTCACGAGAGGAACGAGGCGAACGACAGACAAGCCGACCGAGACATTTCTGTGTAATGATGTACATTCGATTAATTTATTAGTGTAAATACAGTTTGTGTTTTGTTTTTACGTTAATTGCCCGATTTAAATACGACACCCACACGACTTCTTCGATTCTGAGACATTGTGGTGCCGAGACCCGGGATCGAGAACGATTGGGGTGAGCGGATTTGCCACCTTTGTGGAACACCTGCCTAGAACGCTGTTTCCGAGAGCTGTGTGGGAGATCGTCAAACATGGAACGTCTCAAGGCAAAACGTGTAATGAAGCGGTCGCAAAACATGACAGTTATCCACGAGGCGACAGCGGGGATGGAGACAGCGGCCCTGGCATCGCTGACTGCCTGGCTAGAGGGGCTGAATGCCAATAACAGGGCACTCCAAGAGTTGAACGTAGAGATAGAAGATCATGTATCGGAACAAGACCTCGTCGCAGAATACTCTACCGTCACGGAGTACGTCGACGAGGCCATCCGAATGATGGCACTATTGGACTGCAAGGCAGACTCACTGAGACGTAAAGAATAACAGGCACAGGCCACCCAGATGACCAAATCCGCGACAACATCTGCCACTGCCACTAGAGACCTGGGAAGAGCTCGCACTAACATGACTAGCGGCGTGAAACTTCCCAAGTCACGACTTCAAACTCAACGGTGAGGTCAGCGCGTGGCAGAGCTTCTGGGAGCAGTTCGGTCGTGCTATCCACGAAAACGATAGCATTCCACGATCGGACAAGTTTCAGTACTTCCGCAACCATGTCACCGAACCAGCGGCGGCGGCCATCGCTGGGCTCCAGGCAACTGAGGCTTGCTACGACGATGCCATTGAAATCCTGACACTGCACTTCGGTGAAAAACAAAGGATTGAGCAAAATCACCTGGCGAAGCTCCGAGCACTGCCTCCTGGTGCCTTCGCGAAGGACACAAAAGACCTCCGAAAAATGTACGATCACGTTCAGACGAACATTCGCTTTCTGAAGGGGCTCGGCGTGGGATCGGCAACGTACTGCACGATGATGTCCGATATCCTCCTCAAGGCCTTGCCGAACGAAGTCGTCGTAAATTATCACCGGCAGCAGGCAAGCAGCACTGCCTACAGGTCGTCGGGAGAAACTCCAAACAGTCCGACTTCACTGACTTCACCAGCGGTGCCGGACACCGGATACCCTGTCGACGGACCACTTTCCACACGGAAAGCTTCAAGGCCACCCTCTTTCGCCGACGCCGAAGATGAGCTCGCCGATATTCTAAGCTTCCTTCGGATTGGGGTTGAGAGTAGAGAGAGAGCCGGAGTAGTAGAAGAACGGCAAGAGACGCAGAAGAAAAGGCTTGAAAGATCCAGAATGACAGCAGCATCTGTGCTACACACAAATATCACAAGCCCCTGCTTCTTTTGCCGTTCCACAAAGCACGCAACAGAAGTATGTACTGGCGACCTCACGTTAGAGGTGAAGAAGAAAAGGAGGCTGGTGGAAGAAAACTGCTGCTTCAGATGCACAATCGGAGGGCACCGGGCGAGGGAGTGTCGGCGGAAGGTGACATGCGCGTCGTGCTCCGGTCAACATGCAACATCTATGTGCGACCCGAACTGGAAACCTAACCTGAAGAAATCGGATAGAGATGCTCCTTCGACAAGCGTCCAGAACGCAATCTCCGACAGTGCTGACGGCCCATTGGATTCCGAAGAGCTTCTTCAAACGTTCCGGACCTGGGCTGAGGAAGGCAACCAAAGACTGTACGTGCGAGCCATTATCGATGGAGGTAGCCAACGGACATTCATTCGTAAGGACCTTTCTCGCAAACTCGGCCTCAAGGTTCTGGGAGAGGTTAGCCTCCGGCAAAATACGTTCGGTCACTCACGTCACGGCTGCAACATCGGCGACTAGTAGAAGTACGGTTCCACAGCCAATACGGCCAAGAAGAGTGCGTCATCGAAGCCGTCGAGGTACCCTTCATCTGTAAGGACGTTGTGCAGCTACCCGTCGACTACAAATTTGGTCGCCGTCTGATGAAAAACGGCTGTCGTATTGCAGACATGCTTCTCTCCCCTCTGGCCATTGCTGAAGACGGCATTTCCCTTCTGGTCGGTTCAGACCAGCTGTGGCGAGTGAACGGTGACAAAGTGCTGCATTGCAAGGAAAAACAGAAGCTGGTAGCCATAAGCACAATTTTTTGGCTGGACCTTTCAAGGCCCAGTGTCAAACCACAGCTCTCTCAAAGGCAGCGCCAGCAGCACGGTATGCGTGCTAAGAACGGAATGTTTCACGAACGAGGACATCAAAGATATCCTGAAACGTTTTTGGGAGCTGGAAAGAATCGTCATTTCTGACCAGCCCTCCAACAAGATGGAAGAACAGAACGAACTGCTAAACGAGTTCAACTGAACAATACGGAAGGTGAACAGGCGATACGAAGTGGGTCTACCGTTCACGGTCGCCGCGGGAGAACTGAAGGATAACCACACGCTGGGGCATTGAAAGGTCTTGACAGTTTGAAGAACAGATTGTCACGCGACGAGTCCTTCACAAAAGATTACGACAACGTCATATGCAGCTACATCCCCTCAGAACACGCAGAAAAGGTTTCAGCGAGCCCATTTTGCGGCGTGTCGACAAACCCACGGATTTATTATATGCCCCAATCAGCCCGTAATTTGGAATGAATCCAAGACTACCAGGCTGAGAGTCGTCTTCGACGCTTCTTCTCATCTCCCAAGAGTTGCCTCACTCGACGAACACCTGAAAAAGGGGCCAAATATGAACGCTGATCTGGTCGGAATCTTGGTGTGCTTCCGTCTACACCCAATCGCTCTAACAGCGGACATAGAAAAGGTGTTTCTGCAGGTCAGCGTTAGATCTGGAGATTGATACTTCAAAGAGATTCGTCGTCAGCAAGCTCAGAGCCAACCGTTGAAGAGTGGAGGATGACGAGAGTGCCCTTTGGGACATCTGCCATCCCCTTTTTACTAACCGCCACTCTTACTCATCACCTGAGCAACGTCAATGGAGAATTGAGATCGACTGCGTAACTGCTTCAACGGGGATTCTACGTCGACGATCTCCGGATCGGAGCCCCCACTATCGAAGAAGCAGCGCAAATACAAGAACAACTGAGCCAACCAGATTTTAGAAGATGCATGAATGAGACTCCGAAAGTGGTCTACAAACGCGACAGAACTGGAAAGATCGTTTGATAAAGCTGCATCAATGTCCGCACTCTCTGAGCCAAAAGCTGTACTTGGACTACTTTGGCGACGTGACGCTGACACGCTGGCCATTCCAGTGGAGAGGATCCTGAACTTCGTCGCGTGCAGCCGGACGGCGAAGAGCCATGTGCTCCGTGCATCAGCTATTGTTTTCGACTCATTGGGACTCCTTGCTCCGTTCGTCATACAAATCAAGATTTTGTTTCAGCGGATCTGGGAACGAGGAATTGGTTGGGACGACGATTTAAAGGACGGCCTTCTGGTGCAATGGCGGCGCTGGTACGCAGAACTTCCAAAATTAGAAGAGGTGGTGATTCCTCACTGCATCATCGAGACGCAAAGAGAAGTCATATGCTCTCTGCAACTACACGTCTTCTGCGATACAAGTCCGGTGGCTTATGGCACTTGTGCCTACCTCAGAGCTGAAGGAGAAGATGGGAAGGTAGAGGTGAACTTGATATTTTCGAAATCACGTGTGGCGCCCATAAAGCGAATAACACTCCCTTGATTAGAACTAATGGCTGCAATGATTCGAAGTTGAATGGGCTAGTATCTTGGAGATATCGTGAACATTGTAGAGACATTCTACTAGACAGATAGCGCTATCACACTTCACTGGATCCGCGGGTCAGCAACTCAGTGGAAGCCATTTGTGGCTAATCGAGTGGCAAAGCTCCAATCTGGATGGTCACTTTCTACATGGAAGCATTGCCCCGGACAAGAAAATCCGGCAGATTTGATGACACGGGGAATATCTGCGGAAACTCTAAAAGGTATGCAACTGCGGTAGAAGGGTCCAAAGGGGCTTGGTAAAACCGAAGACGTATGGCCGAACCTCGCCATGTGCGATGACGTTCCAGTAGCAGTTATTGCAGAGGAGGGAAAGCTGGAACATCACGTATTGCAGACTGCAACGGAGGGGATTGCACCTCTATTGGAACTTGAACGGTACGGGGCGCTGGAATGGATCCTCAGGATTACTGCATGGATTATGCGGTTTGTAAAAAACTGTCGAACGCGGCGAAACCGACGTGAGGGCCCGCTAGCGTCCGAAGAACTTGAACGAGCCGAGGCTTGGTGGATTTCACGAAAGCAACAGGAAGCTTTTACTCAAGAGTTGAACAATCTAATGGCAGATAAGAATCTGGAAAGGCGATCCAGCATAGTCTCGCTCTCCCCCTTCATTGACCCCAATCGATTGTGGCGGGTGGGGGACGACTGCAACAGTCAAACGAAACAATCGAGGTCAAGTACCCGCTTTTGCTACCTCTCGATCACCGCTTCACTGAGTTTTTGGTAAGAGACTGCCATCGTTGAACACTGCACGGCGGACTTCAGGACACCTTAACCCAAGTCCGAGAGTGGTTCTGGATACCGCGAGCAAGACAGCTGGCCAAGAAGGTCATCAACAAATGTAATGGTTGTCGATTGGCCGGACTCAAGCCGGCTAACGCTCCGACCGCACCTTTGCCGCAGGATCGGATTACCCAAACGAATTCTTTTGAGGCGGTCGGGATCGACTTTGCGGGCCCACTGATGGTAGAAACTGCAGCATCAGATGAAGTGTCGTATGTTGGGCGTTTCACATGTGCGGTGACGAGAGTCATACGCCTAGAGCTTTTCTCCAACCTATTGACAGAAGCGTTCATAATGGCCTTCCAGCGCTTTACTGCTCGACGTGGCTTACCCAGCGTCGTTTACCCTTACCTTTAAGAGGGCAGCAAAGGACTTCTGCAGCGTATGGGACGTGCTCCCAAACCGACGCTTCTAGGACCACTGCTCACTCCATCGGATAAAGTGGAAGTTTATCGCCGAGAGAGCAGCCTGGTTGGGCAGGCTCTGGGAAAGGATGGTCCAGGCAGTAAAGCATAGTCTACGGAATCTGCTAGGAAGGAATAAGTTTACATAAAATTGAAAGAATAAAACACAGAGGACAACCACTTTCTTTCACAAAGAAAGTGGTTGTCCTGTGCTTGTCCTCTGTGTTTTATTCTTTCAATTTTATGGATTCATGTTCAACCCGCTCGCCTTCACCAGTCCAGAATAAGTTTAGTTTCGAAGAACTGACAACCATGTTACACGAGGCGGAAGCCGTCGTGAATTCTCGACCTTTGGCCCCTGTTCACGACGCTCCACACGAGCAGGATGCTTTGACACCTGCACACTTCTTGTTTGGCAGGCGTCTGACGGCTTTCCCATTAGTCAACGTAGAAGCTATACCAGGTTCTGCGAGAGGGGACATCACGAGACGTTGGCTACACAGGTAGCAACTGCTGAACCAATTCTGGCGGAGATGGCGGAAGGAATACCTCCTTCAGCTCCGCTCCGCGCACCTATCGCCCGAGACGCGAACAAACGACCTACAGAACGGAAACCTCGTCCTTGTTCACGAACACAAGACCCCACGGCTCACGTGGAAAACGGAGAGGATCGAAACAGTTCAGCTGGGCAGAGACAACCACGTGCGTTCCTGTCTCGTAAGCCAACCAAGCGGGGTAACGCTTCAGCGCCCCGTGCAGCTCCTTTACCCCCTGGAACTGGCAAGTGAATGAGCCAAGGCCATTCTCATGGGAAACAAAAAGGGGGGGAGGGAGGATGTTGCAGATTGGAAAGAACTTGAAGTTCACGAGAAAACGAGAAGAAAGAAGAAGATGGGAGTCACGAGCGGCACGAGGCGAACGACAGAAAAGCCGATCGAGACACTTCTGTGTAATGATGTAGATTAGATAGATTTATTAGTGTAAATACACTTTGTGTTTTATTTTTTCGTTAATTGCCTGATTTAAATACGACGCCCACACGACCTCTTTGATTCTGAGACACGCCGAGTTAGTGTCAAGCCTGTTTTGATTGTCCCTTGGCGGGCTGTGAATACTATGAACTTTCTCGTCACGAGATCGTCGTTTGTGGAAGTTATCGGTGGCGACAAAGTGCCGTTTCACAACTTTAGGAAGTGGTTATTCAGAATCAAATCGAAGATTAAACTCTTTGATATTGTGGAACCGTGCGCGCTGAGCGCGGCTTTAGAGCTCATCTTCCGCCATTGTCAACAACGCCACCGGGCTCAGCGAGAGCCGGTCTGGCTGGTGACGTCGGTAGTGTTTGAGAAATGAGGGGGTGACGAGGAATGGCGGGACGAAAGAAGGGGCAAGGGAAATAAAAAAGGGTACGACCAACACACACACACAAAGAAATAAGGGTCAGAAGTGCCATAGAAAACGTTTCAAAAAGAGACAGAGGTAGAAAAAGGGGGGGGGGGGGGGGGAGACTTCACTTCCATTGAATTTTTTATTATAGCTTTTTAAAACATCTGGGAACTATATAAGAAGCTATGGTCAGGAGATGAGGCGATCGCCTTTCCTCCTTACCCCTTTACGCTCATTGTCTCTTTTTCGATGCCACTGAAGGAGGGAGGGGGGTGAATCGGCCTTTTCTCTGTACCATGTTTCGACGCCCCTGCTTAGAGGCGTCGCAACTGAGCGGCGACGAGGAGCAGCGCGGCGTACAATTTTCGAAAGAATGGTTCCAGAGTTTCTAGGATAGACCGACGTCACTAAGCATTCGACGCACGCGTGACGCCGCCATAACTTTAGTTCACAGGAGGCAGAGGGCAGTACACAAGACGGCTCGTGCTGTGTCGTGCTCCGCACGCCAAGAGCTCCAGCGGGGTTGTCGCGCGTGCAAAAAGACTAAAGTTTCCTCGATGCACTCCGGCATCGGTGGCGTAGTCAAACTGGCTGGTGAGATCGGTCTACAGCACCGTGGTCTACAGGAGCGGCCATAATAGACTTCCAAGCAAGAGGCTCGTGCCCGCGTTCGTAGTGTGCAGGGGCGTTCAGTGACGTCCTTTTATAGCTCTGACCCTTGACGTTAGGGTCAGGATGATCAGTTGTGAATGACAAGTTCGATAATGCGTGTTCGAATCGACGGTGGCACGTTTGATTGTGTACGATGGAAGCTTGGAGTCATCGAGTTCTTAGAGCATCACCGTCCGTATTGACAACCCGATATACTCGTACTCCCATTGATGACACCAGAATTCGTTCCAATTAGGTTAATATTGGAAAACCGACCACACCGACGATATTGGTAGCCAACATTGACAATAGCCTTTATGAAGAAAAACACAGTAAATAGACCATTTGCTATATTATCAAGCATCAAGGAGAATGCAGGGATTGGTGTTCCACGCCTCAGCACGCGCACGCCTTCCCTGTATAAAGGATTCGAAGTAAATAACCAAACTAAAGCGTTGAGGAACGTGCGTGCAAGATGCCACTTGTTTTCGGTATTTGCTCTAGAAAAGTTACTACGGCCGAGGCCAGCACGTGCGGCGCGTGGAACACCAATCCCGGCGTTCTCCTTGATGCTTGGGTAATATAGCGATAGGTCTATAGGGAGTATTCACTGGACGCCATATTTGTGGGTGCTGTCTAAAGCGCATGCTCAGAACGAGCTCACATCAATAGGCTGCTAAGAACGGCACTCTTGATGGTGCGGAATGTATGTTGCAAAAGAACTGTGGAAGCTCGCCATCAGCACGCGCTCAGCATTCGCGCACACAGCTATGGCCGCCATTGAATACTCCCTATTGGTTTGATCCCGTCGATGCGGGGACAACCAAAGTTTTTAGATCTATCAGTTGACAAGCTCCACGGAAAAGTGGCGTTTCCAGACGGTTCCTCTTTGTGCCGGGACGCGAGCAGATAAGGGCGGATAGCATTGCTAGCGCCGACAGAGTCAACGCCTCTACGGGCAACGGTGAAGGACATCTTTTCAACGTCGCTTTTTGTTTTGCGTCAAGTGTGGCGCAAAACTCATGTTTACTATAAAAACCGCAATGAAATATCTTTCCACATCAGTTAATGTGCATCCGACATTCGTCCGGTTTCGCCGCGTCTGTCCATAGGCCGGGCTGATAGTGAAGCAGGCACGACCGAGCGGACGCGCTGCAAAAAGGCGACAGCCGTTTTCCGAAGCTTTTCAACTGACCGAGATCTACGATCGTTGGGGACAACTACCCGGAGGCGAAATCCGCACAAAGGCAGACAACGCTACTCGGCTGGTTCTGACCTAGCCACGTCAGGCGAAACTTGGATCATATCTAAAAGACAGAGAGGAAAAAAAAAAAGAAAAAAAAGAGCGGCAGGGACAATATTTTAATGAATTCCGCTTTATCGGCCGAAATGAAAAACGATATCAGACAGTCATCTTCGGTGGTGTTGATTTTAGAACACAATTAGCCCAAGCCCCCGCCGTGCTTCTTAGAGACCATCAAACATGTTGGTCGCAGCTGATAATTTTTGACGTGACGTCACACGTATGAACAACAGTCGTCTCCACCCGCTCACTCGTGCGAGCGTTGTTCGGCGCCTAGAGATAGGAATTTTTCCCCACTGCAACTAAAACACGCCCCGAAGATAAATGGCTTGCGGGTTTGTAAGGCCCTCCTCAGACAGGGAAATTTCTCCCAGCAACTACATTTAGGATCTAGGGAAAGCTAGGGAACGACTCTCCAGCAACAATAAAATTGCTGGGAAAGTTGCCCTGTCTGAATTGGTCCTAAGAAAAGAAATCTTTGCTCAGCAGATAAGCACCTCCAGGGTTTTTATTTAACCCGAAATAAAGTAATTTCCCTCTCTTGCGGCGTTATTTTGCCCCTTCCCCATACGTTATAACTGAAATAATCTCTGTGTTCAACAGGTTTAGCGACCCAAGTAAACATATCGACAACCAGTTCCTCATCTTGCTGGTGACCTTGTCGTCTTGTCTACGATTTACACAAGGACTATCGGGAGTCGGACTCGTGCAGAGATTATGTTCTAATCTGCTGACCCTTCTCATGACGAAAGGCTGCGCAGATTTAACTTCCTTTTCGGGGAAGCGATGCTCGCAGGGTGTCAGCATTCGCTAGCTCATTAGACAGGTCGTAAAGGTCGGGAATGGACGTGTGTGACGTTAGCTACATGTGAGGACATACTTTGTAAACACTTCCTGTACTATTTGAGTGAATAAAGAATCATGGGGTTTAGAGTGAGCGTTCATGAGACTGATGTAAACATATTGTGAAGTTGTGACCAGCTCGCCTTAACTGCTGACGTCTCTGTTGCCTGTACGGGATGCAGTCGTCACCCTGCCTCCGGAGCCTTGCGTGGCGTACGGACCCTGGGTCAGCACCACGGACCCTGGACTGGAGTCCGAAGGAGACGTCGAGGACATTAGGCGCATCATCGACGAGTCCGACATGTGCCGGGAGCCCATGGGAATTGAGTGCCGAGAGTACGCCACCGACGCCGACTACAGATCCACTGGCCAGAGGGTTACGTGCGATCTGGAGCACGGTCTCCGCTGCCTTAACCACGAGCAGGACTCCAGGCCCTGCCTCAACTACAAAGTACGAGTCAAGTGCTGGACATGCCGTGAGTGCAAATCCTTTTTGGTTGCCTTCTGAAATGCAATACTCTGGCACTAGTGTTTAATAAAAATTGTGACTGATTACAATAATGAATTACTGCATCACAAAATTAATTGAACATTTATCAGCAAGTAATTGATAACGTTTCACGTTACTTTTTTAACTGTTGCGAAACTAAAAATGCATATATATGTTCAGAGTGGTTTTGTTTTGTTGCAAATCGTAGGTAATCGTAGGTAAGAAAACTTTCCGTTTTTAGAGCGTTCTATACAAGCAAGCGCTGGTGAACTCTTTCGAGATGGAATGTGTGTGTGGGAAAGGAAAGGAGGGGGGGGGGGGGAGGTGTGTCTTTGTCGCGGCTAGATGAGGTCAGTGCAGAAGAGAGTCCCGCGGCAAATTCGGACCGTATCATCTGGTACACAGGAAACGAGGCACTCTGGACAGCTCGACCGTCAAAACGTCGATGAGCGCGTGGATATTCTAATAATTCTGCTATCTTGGTATGTTTTCGTAGTTGTTTAGGGGTAAAAAGAATGTCCAATGTTGGTGCAAATTAGACGAGTGAAGCACAGGCAGACAAGAATTTTTACGTAAAAAACTCAACTGAATCATTTTGGCCCTTTCGAAAACATATAAATAATTACAGAAAAATACTAATCGAATTACAGCGAACGCTACCGCAGAAAAAAGTTATTGAAGCGTTAAAAAAGTTACAATAAAATGTTAATTGATTACAAGCAACCCGTTACTTGAAACTCGTTATGTACAAGTCTGATTCGGACACAATTGGCGAAACAGTCGGCGAGGAATCAGGCGGCCTTGATTGGCAGGCGCCGAAATCAAGCCCGGCGCCGGCCAATCACGGACACTGGATTTCTGACCGACATTCTCGCCAAGTGCCCCCTTTCCGGCCGCCAAAAAAGTCAAATTTGGGGGTTTTACGTGCCAAACCTACGACGGGCATCTGGCACGCCCCAGCGGAGGACTGAGGATTAATTTCGACCGCCTGGGGATCTTTTGACGTGCAACCGAAAGCTCGGTTACACGGCGCCTTCTCCGCAATAAGCCTCCGTCAGATTGCGGGCACCTCGGTCGGGATTCGAACCCGCCACCTGGGGATCCGTAGGCCGGCGCTCTCGCCTCGGAGCCACCGAGGCGGCTTTTTTCCGGCAGCCGCCGTTGCAAAATGCCCACGTGGTCGGTTTGTGCGGACACGCTCCTCGCCTCCCCACCGCCGCCTCCCAGATTCCGGTCTCGAGGAACTCTCCGCGCGTGTACAGAACCGTTCGCGCACCTACTTTCGCTTTTTCCACCACACGCCCAATGACAGGCGCCGCCGTCCTAAAAAAAATGTTTCAGCAAAAAAAAAAAAGAAAAGGATTTCGGTGTTTTTTTTAGCAGATGCAACATCTCGCACAATCCTTCCGCCAAACAGAGTCTCCTGCATCAATTCCATTGAAACCCAAGAACCCATTGCAATCACTGAACAGCCCATTTGCAGCAGGCAAATATCCTTCAACCTGCCTTTCCACAACGCGGCAGCTAGCGCTGCCGATCTCTGCACGCTCTGTGTGGTCATTTGCCATTGTTTTTTTGTCTGATTGAATTTGTTTCGTTTTACGTGCAACACAAGTCACGGAGAAATGCCTAGGTTCTCGAAACGAAATGTTGTACAGCATACATATATCAATTTACTTTTTCTTTGTCGCGTGCTAACCTACGCATTTTTCTAGTATTATTCTAGTATTCTAGAATTCTATTATTTCTAGTATTTCTTGTCTAGTATTAAACAGACACTTGCCTTTCCTTGTTTGAAAGAGCTGGCAAACGTTTCTCAAACATAAAAAGCTATTCGCAAAAAAGAAAAAAAAAAAAGCGAGAGAGAAAAAAAACTCTCCACTATATATGTAAGAACGCTTTTCAGGTACCGCACACTCGGACCTTAATATATTTAATCTCTAATATTTCAAAATGCACGCTTGCCAGAATATAAACCTTCCATCTACACGTACTAAGTAAGAAAGAAAACTTTCGAGTCCTCTCGATGCTTTATCCACACAGAGTGGTGGTATTTCGTGAAACCCAATCTTTCAAGAAGCGCCAGGGAATTTCCGAACCAAATGATCTGGCGTAAGTTGGGATGCTCGTCCACGTACTTATCTATTAGCGAAACTACCACAGAAGGCAGTGAACTCGCCACGGCCTGTAGCAGTCTACGAAAGTTTGCTGATCCTCTTCGATCCACCGACTGTCTTTCCCATTGTTCTTGCCCGATGCCGGTGCACTCGGTTCAAACAATACGGCCGCGTCGACTCCGCCGGGAACTGTACCGTCAGAATCTCCGAGACGTGCCAGCTTTGCTTCTCTAGTTTCGGGTCATCGTCTCTTTGAGGGCGCTTCCAGTCTCGTGGGGCTGTTGTGTACGCCCGCAGAGGGCACAGACGCTCTTGAACTCGGGAGCGTTCAAGAGGGAGCCGATGAGTTCCGATGGAACTCGAATTTTGTGAGCCTCGGGTTTTGTCTGGAGGCCTGTAGTCTGGCACGAACTTGTGGATTAGTCGCGAAAAGCTGTTAGTTGACGGCTTCTCTGAACTAATCTAGTTTGAGGAAGTAAATATGAATAAACAACGAGACTATATGGCCCCATAATAAACCCACAATGTACAACAGAACATAAACTCAAAATATATATATTTTTCTTTTTAACGTATAAAAGAAAAACTTTTGGTTCATAAAAATATTACAGAAAATAAAACGGTAAAAGACACTCCGGCTTCGTTCTTCTTCAAAGCTAATCAGTGCGAAAAGTCCACTATGTATGAAAGAGCTGCATTATTGTATTGAAAAAAATAAAAACGAGCTAAGTATTATAAAAAAAAAAAGGCCTTAAAGGTATAAATCCCAAGACACATTCAACTCGACCATTACGGTCTTTGAATTAGAAGACCGGAGAAATATATTTATATTTTATATTTTTATGAATAAGTAGTCAATACAGAACACAAACATTTATGCACAATCATCATTTCCGCAGACTTTACCTAGACGTAGTGCAAAAGTAAAAACACACACAAAAAACAATAAATTGTCACGAATAAAACGAGAAGATAAACTTAGAGCTTAAAATAATATTTAACGAGGCGCACTTGATCCCACAAGCTTAAAGAGTGAGCTAGTTCGCCATTGCAAGCTCCGCCAATGACGCTGCAATATCTGTCTTATCTGGCGCTTTAAAAAAAACGCTCATTGTGTCTGCAAACCGTACCTACCCAATAAGATTCACAAGAGTTAATAAATGAATATTCAAGTTTAAAACGAGAGCCCCTTCTTACCCGTCCAGAAAAAGACGCGACTCTCTACTTTGGTTTCAGGGGCCCTGGAGGAGTCGACGCCCACGCCCGAGTTGACCGCCGTCCACTGCCCCGAAGTGTCCGGCGAGAACGCGACTTCCTGCGGCCAAGGCTGTCCCGTGGGCTTTGCCTGCGACGGGCTCCGTTGCGTCCACGAGGCAGACTGCCCCTGCGTCAGAGACGGGAAGCACTTCCCGGTACGGCTTGGCAACTTTCCCTACGCTAAATGCAAAACAAAAAGCTCGATAACTTTCCCCTAGTGTCTTTTGGTTGAAAGCTGCCTTTAGTCAGGACACCCAGAAAACAAGGCCTGAGCATGACGTCATCGTTAGTGGGGTCCCCGAGCCGCTCCAAGCGGCAAGCGACGAAAGTCGCCGCGTCCGTCTTGTGGTGCGTTTACACTTGCGGATTCGCGGGCCAAATAGACTCGTCGCTGGTGGAAACTCTGGATATGGGTCTCGGACCGATCCATATTTTTTTTGCCAGCGACGAGTTGATTTCGCCAGCCGGCTCGAACATCCACTCACCGCCGGCTGGGATTTGGCCGCGAATTCGCCAGTGTAAACGCATTATTGGGAGGTGCAGGTCTTGTCTTCGGGGTGGTATTGCTTTAGTTCGCCATTCCTCATACACTCGGTCAAGTTTATATTGTTTTACGAGTAACTTTTCAAGTAAACTGAAAAGCGTATATACTTCTTACATTTTTTTTTTTGTCCCAATGTTGCAGGTTCGCTGGTTCTAAAAGTACTAGCGAAAAGCGAGGAGTAGGAACAATAAGCTAAAATTAGTAGCTAGGTTTTAAACTATAAGTGCAGACCTTAAATTTAAAAAAAGACCGCGGTACAAAAAAAAAAAAAAAAAAGAAGAAGTTAATGCGCGAGTTTAATTACGCAATTTTGCCGAGTCTTCTCGGGAACTGGTGGAGAGCCCTCTGCCTTGTTGCTTCGTGGAAAACGGGAGGGCTGTATTTTAGAAGTGCAGAAGTTTAGCTTACAAGTTTGAATGGATATTGCCCTCGCTTGCACGACCACGCAAACGAACGATATAGTGTGATGTTCACCATACGTTTTGTGCCCAACTCAGTGCCTCTCCGCCATAGTGGCATAACCACACGACTGGAAATGTTCTGTTTCTTTTTGCGAGGTTAAAGAACCACTGACCGAATAATGGCGAGTCTGAAGATTATGCGCGAAAAAAGCTAGCGTTGTTTTCTTTTTGTTTTGTTTTTAATGAACGCTTATATTTACTCCCGGTACAAGTGCAGTTTGACCAGTACAGTGCGACTGCTATACCTGGGTTAGTGAAACAACACCACGCAGTGATAACTGCGCAAACGAGCGGTTGCGGAACGCCTGCCAATTAATGCATCAATGAGCTGACGTTGTCGTGACCTTTGAAGCTGGAGCTACGCGGGGTACTTTTCTGCTCACTGCCGAGATACTTTCGTTGTCAACCCACAGGTAAGCGATTAATGCCCGAGTGCGTTGACGCACCGCAACTAGGAGCACGTCGAACGAAAGCTGGCGCTGCACAACCCCGGGCATCCTGGACTCAATCATAGCCTCCTCTATACTCACAAAGCCTGGAAGTTCGACGATGGAGCCATAGAGTGCACAGTCGCTGACTTGGAGTGCGAGGATCTGGTAGCACAGAGCATCAAAGAGCCATTTCCCGGGGAACCTGGACGTCAGCGCACAACTTTTGCAGCGGCGAGGACCCGAAACCCACTTGTCCGCTCGGGAGAAGTGTGTTTCGGCGTCTCGACGCAGCGGGGCGCCAGTCACGTGGCTGTCCTCTCATCCGTTGTCCGCAGCTCCGTCCTTTCCATTTTGGCGGCCGCTTCTCGTGGCGGTCTGCTAGGCTTTGTCAGTATATAGAAGGCTATGGTTAAATTCCAACCGCTATCCGCTTTGATCTGGAAGAGCTTCGTACCGGCGTGCGGTCCTGTATCACTATCGCTTGGTGCAGGTTAAAGACTCCAGTTTAGCGGTTTGTACTTCACCGGCTTAATTTCTCATCTACAGCCGAAAGACACCAGACAGCCAGTGGGGCGGACTAAATTCCCGCCGCGTAAACATACACCCAACCCGAGTACACGTGCGCGCGACCGTCAGAACCCCGTAATCGTATACTCGGCTAACCGTGCATTCCCGTAGAATCAAGTTTTGGATCGATCCCGTCAGAGCATGAAGGAGGGAATGTAAACACGTTTCTGCAGGGATAATCGGTAGGCCGCACGCCACGCGGCTCGTGTGATTCTTTGGGTTTGAGAACGCGGGCGACCCCGTCACGAGTTTTGTGGTAATTGCCCTCGGTTCTCCGGGGAGGAGCGCGACGAGCGAAGAGATTATCAATAACCTCGGCGCTTCTTTCCTAATGTGCCGATCGATGGCGGAGATCGATAAGCCGAGACCTCAAAGCGCTGAGCGCACTACTCGTTGGAAGTGTGGATCGGCGGCTGATGGGAGCAGTGGGCAGCGTTTTTGAAAATAACTCGGTATTTAAATTTTTGTAAATTATGGCCGTTGGGAATGCATTCAATCAATATATTATTTTATTTAAGACCTTGAAGCCAGCAGAGCACCTGAAAAAAACTCTGCCAGAAGCAACTTGACTCGCTCTGGGGCAGTGGCGGAGCCAGGAATCTTTCTTTTTTTTTTTGGGGGGGGGGGGGGGGGGGCGAGGGGGAGGGGAGAAGGAAGGGGGAGGGGGTGGGAGGTGGCTAGGATGTCCACAATTTGGGGTGCGGAGAGGGGGAAGCGGAGGTGGAAATGCATATGTATATTAAAAGGTCGGCTGGATTTCGTTCGGAACGGAAAAAGGGGGGAGGGGGGGGGGGGTCTGAAGTTCATAAGCTTATGCAAGTAGGAAGCTTCTGGATGTGACATGATGCCACCAGAGATTAAGCCAAAAGTTTAAAGGGATGCGTCCCCAATGATGACCGAAACCACAGCAGTTGTTTTGGTTTTGGCCCGAGGGTGCCGAAAACAGCTGTGGTTTTATTCATCGTTGGGGTCGTGTGCCTCCACACTTCTGGTTTCACCTCTTGCGGTGTCATGCCGCCTCCAGAAGCTCCCTACCTCCATGCAGAAGTCCCTTCCCGGGTTACGACCCTGGTCTGGGGCCCTTCTCAAATTTGTAAGCAGGATATTCATTGTAGGACACAAAAGCAACCTACATAAAGAAGGAAAGATACGCTTAATAATCGAGTAATGTTCAAATAAAAAGTTGGATACGTTCCAGTTCTTATATCATTATACAAACCAAAACAAGAAAAAAATCTCATGCACACAACTTCGACAAAAAATTCAACTATATACGCATAAAAGCTGACGCGAAACACAAACCGTGTTCACATATTTTCTAACATCAGTATATGAAAGTGAAAGTAAGAAAAAATCAAAGTACATACGAAATTAAAGTTACGCGCAACGAACGGTAAATACCAACTTCTAACTTTATTAAATCATTATACGAAACGCAAATATATCTAAAAGTAAGAGAATGCAAATATGTATTACCTTTTTCCTATTTATTTGATCCTCTTGGATCTTTTCATGGGCATACTTGGTGGTGGCCTTGTTCTGCTCATAACACGCAGATTGCGTACGCTGGCGAGAAGTCACTACTTGGTTGAGACTAGAGTTCCTGGGGGCAATGTTGCACGTTTTGGACTCCCAGGAGACTATGGAGAAGGAAGTGACGTCAACAACGCTCTTTGGATGCTGATTGGTGGAGTCGCTGATGGCGGTATCTGCGGAGGTTGCTAAAACACGTTCATTCACACCTACGTCACTTCCTTCTCCCTAGTCTCCTGGGAGCCCAAAACGTGCAACATAGCCCCCCTGTATAGTCTCTCTACGGGAGCCAGAGTTGCGCGTTTGATTCCACGTGCCGCGTGCCGCCCTCGCCACTATTCGCTGAGATCCGATCACGTGAGGAGCCGTATCAAGTGTCGTGCAGCACAGTAGACGTTGCACGCGCCCTGGGGTACGTTCCTCGGCTTTTGAGCGCGCCGCGCGCATCGAACGCGCGGCGCTGCTATTCGCCGAATTCAGTCAAGTGAGGAGCTGTATCCACATAACCATGCATGAACGCGCAACTCTGACTCCCGTAGGGAGCCTATACAGGAACTCTAGTTGAGGCATGACACATAACAAAGGCGAGAATAAAGTGAGCTATTTTGAAATAGACTTCCCATATATTTTACTCATACGACTTTAGACGCATATGTCCTTATTATAAATGATGTTAGTGATGTCGTATTAAACGAAAGACAAGATACGTTTCTCCGTGTAGAAGAAACATATGACGTGATAGAATTCCACAAAAGGTCACTGTCAAATAGTTTCCGATCTATTTTCGCCATATGAAAATTTAATATGATTATATCTCCAAAGTAATGAATATAAACTGTGTTAAATGGCATTGACAAAAAGAGGATTAAAAAGATTAGGAAACAAATTTTCTTTTTCTTTACTTTCATACAGTTTCTACCAAACCATTCAACTAACCGAGAACTTCCATCTTTAACAACTGAAACACCCTTTTTGTATTCAATCGATATAATATTATTGTATCATTGCCTTATTTCTAAAGGCTTCAACTTTTTTTTAAATTAACTGGTTTATTATGATGTTGAGAACCACTGGAGCTACGTGCATTTGAACAATGGCTGAGCGTCTGGCGATGCAAAGTTTATTTTCGCGATTATGGAAACACTGGAAACACCCGTTATTTTAAGCCGGCTTCGGGACAATTAAGTGACTCAGACAACTTTCGATGAACGTCCACTTCGACGTCCTGTCACTATTGGGCTTGTAATTGTTAGCAGGTAGTAATCTACATTAAAATAAACCAACGAAATCATGCATAGAAAAACGCTAACAACTATACAAGCACTGCTTCGCTTCCACAGCGCCTACAGCAATACTTGCATTTTTCGCTCTGGGTACATAACGTGTGACTAATCTTAATCAAACTAAGCTTTGCGAAAAATTGTGATTCATTTAATAATTACACACGTTCGATCATGCTGAAAAAGTCCTGTGAACACAAAATCTGTCCTGATCAAACCATATACCCTTATATTAAAATATTTGTTTTGCCTCGAATATTTTTGTAATACGCCACGTGACATTAAATCATGTAACATATTACCCAAGTTAGTAACTTTATCCAGATAAATTCAATGGGTAAACTATACTGGCATTCATGTCACGCGTCGTCGTCACGACGTTAATTACCCGCTAAATCTTACGAATAAATCGAACTGTGAAACGCTCCCAACGTGTCACTTGTTCATGACCCTAGTTTAAGACGCTCGTTCATGCCAAAGAAAACGACACATTAAATATATTCTTCGTAAACAATCATGCATCATTTCATCTCACTTATTCAATGACTGAAGGTATCAATGTATGCAAAGACAACGACGGCGCAATCAACTTTATGTGTTCGTGAGCGCGTGCGCTCCTTCGCAGTGACCGTGGTTGAGGTGATCTAAGAGACAGATCAACCCTGTCGACATCGTTATGCATACAACGACCCCTTTTCACGCAGGTGGGAGGAATCCTGGAGACGAGGACGTGCCAAGAGTGCCAGTGTCAACTTGGAGGGCGTTCCAACTGTCTGCCAATAGCCTGCCCAGCGTGCCCTGAGGTGAGCGGAACCGGATACCATTGCACGTGAACGCTACAAACCAGCATGACGCCGGGAACTCCTGAGGTGTAAAGCACCTCGAGGACGCTGCAGTTTTTGTCAAGCTGCATGAACATCATAATCAAAACCCTGAGACACAGATCAATAAAATAACCGACAAGACGACAAGGTTTAGATAAGATGTTTTCGAACCAGCTCGCCTGCATGCTTTCGCTTATTGCGTGAACATGTTTTTTTTTCTTTTCCACAGTTAGTTACTGACTAGCGTCCGCACCGAAAGTGAACGCCTGAAACTATAAACTAGTGGGTTTCTGGGCTAGTTGGTAGATGGACATAACGAAAAATGCGCAAAAACGACGGGTACACACACACATGTACGCGCACGCACGCACGCACATGCATACACACACATACACAGACGCGCACATGCACACGCACGCACATCCTAACACACACAGAGGACAGACACTAACTGACAACTGATGTATGATTGCCAATAAGTTGTTGTAAATGCCTGGGACAAATTAAATTGAAAAGACCAGCATAGTACGAACTCTTAGCTCTGCAACATGTATGAAAAATTAAGGCTCTTGAACTCATTCGCAAACATTAAGATTATGCTAAAATGCAACAGAGTTCAGCCTACTAACACAAGGCGCATGAGAGAGTCTTTAGATTAGTTCTGACGCTTCGGGATTTGCAGGAATTTCACGGAAATGAACGTCGGGTGCATCGAGTACACATCGTGCGTCACACAGAGCGCAGTGTTCCAATGACAGTGTTAGTTTCTTTTTTTTTTTTTTGTTTTCAGGCAAGCTCTTGCTGCGGTACAAAAAATAAATCGTTAGGCTTATCAGTGAGAGTTCCCTAGGCCATTCGATCCAGTCCACCAAATGGCTTCAATACCAACTCGCCATATGCTACTCTTTGCTCCCAAAAATAATCACGAAACGGGAATTTTTTGTTAACGTGCTTTGCCTAGACTTTTTTGTTTTTGTTTTATCACGACCGTCAGGTATTTTCTAGTCTCTCTACAGGCACAGAGGTCTAGAGCGTAATCCAGACACATGAATGGCCAAAAGAACCCGCTGAGGTTTCGTCATTCGAAACAGTTTGGTGATTTTGACCCTGCCGGAACCAGTAGTAACTTTGCAGCGATCCTTATGACAATATTAGAAAGTGTTAGAATGATATGGTTAAATGACTAACAGGAATGATACCTTCTGTGTGCGTTCCAGGGCAGAGCCAAGATCTTGAATCCGGACTGCTCGTGTGACTGCGGTGGCTGCCCGGAAGGTCAGCGCCTTTGTCCCACGTCTGGCGAATGCGTCAACGAGGATCTGTGGTGCGACGGCGTTGTCAACTGCCCCGATGACGAAGCACAATGCGAGGGTATGCCATAGAAGTGTTTGCTGCTGCGCTCTAGATTACGTGATAGTGCGTTTTGTCTGGATCTCCAATTTCCTTAGCCAAGGGTGTAGTCTCTAACATCAAATAGCGCGGAATTGAGGTTTTCACTGGGAAGTGAAGTCAATATAGCGTTATGTTGCTTCAAACAATTTGAGCAATGTTAAGCTAACAAATAAAAACCTATTTCGCTTAGTGACTTTTACTAACATATGGCTGCCTAAACAGCGCCACAGGAAGAATTTACTTAAACGAAGGCGATAGGTTTGAAAAAACAAATGACGCCCACTTTTTAAGTTCCTATAGAATTGAGTGTGGAAAGTCCCCAAGTTAGTTATGTGTGATTCTGACCATACCTACGTGGATTCATCGGAAGATTTGTTTTTTATTAAGGAAGCAGCGGAGGAAACAGAAAGCCCCCATAGATTTGACAATGACGTAAAAGAGCGGGACGTTTCGGCATATTCTTCGTGTAATCCCACCCTTCGACTCTCCTTATAGTGTAACGTCTAAGGACGACACTGAAAAGCTCCAAAAACAAGAAGACAGAAAAGGGACAACCGTAAAATTCTCTCAAATACAGCTTCAAACTTTACTGGACACAGGGTGGCCAGCCGAACGCTCACGCAGCTCTCACATCCAATCTGTGTCTGCCTTCGATCTCCCCGTGATGACATCCAAATGCCTGTACACGGGTTTTGATTATTAGAGTTGGTCTCGGGAATGCTCGAAGAAAAATCGAGTCACAAGAGGGTCACACTATCTTGTACTGGGGTGCAGGTATCTTGGCCGGTTTTCTTTCCGAGATTTTATTTCGCCTGCCACAAAGGGATATATATGTCACAATAAGTAACAGTGATAAACGTTTTATTTATAAACGAAGGTCAACAAGGAAGTAAAACTTCAATGGTGTCTCGTGACAACAGGCAATACTTTGCAAAGACGAATCACTTTCCATTCCTATTTTGATGTCGGCCGCGGGAAACAACACCCCGTCGTTGGTAACCTTTCTCATTATCTCAAGTGTGATTCGTTCCGCATATATCAAATTCTGCACTCCCTCCCTCCCCCCTTTACCCACTTCCCGCATCTATGCAGATCGGAAGTTTTTCTGCTTCTGGCAGAGGGGTTTCGATAACGTCAGAACGCCGAGCTCTTATTGGCTGATTGAAACAAATAGTGGGTAGACCTCAAGGCATCTAGCATTGAGCTCTACCCACTATCCTTCCAATCAAAGCCAATCAGACCTCCGCGTCGTTTTGACGTCACAGCAACCCTTGCGCAAGGAGCAGACGACTTGCTCTTCGCATTACGACGAGAGCGCCCAGCATTCACGCTTGCCACCATCATTATTATTTATGCTACCTAATAGACGACTCTCCTCTTCATTACCTGACTCGCTAAACCTGAGGTTTTTCTTCCATTAACAGCTTGAGAAACGGAAAGGGGCCCAAGTCCCGATTGTCTTATGATTGTCCAGCAGCCAATAAGATTGAAACATCAGCCGTTAAGAGTGCCAAAGAACCATTCACAAAGCAAGAGGCGTGAACATGCTGTCAGAGAGACTAGAATACTTTTGCGAAAGTGGTCAGTCATTAAAATTTGCGGAGTTCCGAGCGTTGGAATAACAATACGCACTCTCTCGTTTCCGAAAGCAAAAACCCCCGCTCCGTGCCCACCTGTTGCGAAAGTCTTCTGCGGCAAGGGCCAGACGATGACTCTCCAGACGGACGACCAGGGCTGCGAGCATTTCTCCTGCGGTAAGACATACCTGCCACGCTTTGTTCGGAAAACGTTGCGCAACATATACATTTCATGCAGCTTTTCGCTCTCATCCGTCGGCGAAACGAGCTGTTCATGCAGCAGTCACACTTTTTCGGCGCGACACGTTGGTTCGTGCCCAATTGCCTCTTGACCAGTCATCCTGTCCCCGAGCATAGCTGAGTTGCAAAGCCATAGAAATCGCGGTATTCTAGGCTTTCTACATTCCTTTTGCCGACACTGGAGGAATCGCGTGGTGAGAACAGCTAGAGTATGCCATACGGAAACAAAAGACGCGCACAAAAAGAAGAAAAAAAGGCGCGCATTTAAGGTATTGATAATTCGCACCTATTGCCACCCGTATTTTCCAGTAGGGCGAACAACTTTCCCGGCCTACAGCGAGTACAGTGCCTGAGTATTTTGTAAATTATAGGCATATCATGCAGTTCAGGTGTTCTCTCTGAGGAAATGTAAATTGTTCTTAAACAGAGTTGCGTCTCAGTCGTGTAGCAACGAAGAGATTTTTAGATGTTACATTAAGAGTTTTATACTTCCAGTGTTTCTTCTCAAAACCTAGCCCATCATGCAAAAACTTGTTCGCGAATTGCCTCTTCAAGATGATTACAGAAAATAACTGGGAAGTACGGTTCTTTCTAGCACTTATAAATGTGGGTTGGAATGTATCTCTGCAATGATACATCAAATTGAACATATAGTTATACAGAGTCGCGTTTTTGTGAACGTTCTTGCCCTTCGCGATCAACCGCACGAAGTACTTTTGCTTGCTGTTGCAGAGAGCGGGGAGCGTCCCATTATCGTGCCACCACCACCGAGTAAGTACGCCATTTTGTGTTTCGCCAATCCAAAGTCCAATTTTATGCACCTCCACTGCTAAAGGCCACATTTTCCTTCCGTTTTATCCCAGCTCCGTTGACGTAACCGGTCTCCCACAGTTATCACATTGAGGCAAGACTCTGTATATCTTAATATGAAACAGATATTCCTAAGAAATAAATGAAATCGCCAATTCATTAGTAAGTTCATGAAAATACATATATAGATTCTTGAGAAAGCAGGCGAACCCACAAAAGGCTGGCTAGTTTAGGTTCATTAAAAGTCATCTGAAGTGCAGAGTGAGCTATGTTGGTTATTAAAGAACAAAATAAAATACAACTTTGCCCACATGTACAGAGAATTTGGTAGATTTTTCAAGTTAAATTAATTTACTAAACTAAAAGTGCGATGGTCACAAATGTGAATTACGAAGAGACGAGTGAGTGCTTTGTTAACGTTAAGCAAATTTTTAAAATCACTTGAAAAAGCAGGATTTTGCTCCACAGAATTTAATCCATTTTCCCGGTAGATGTTGCGACACTGAAGAAGTTTAAAATGGCGAATTTACATTCGTCGGACGGGAACCCTTTAAAGATACTGCTATTGAAATGAAGTTGTTTGTAGTTGTAGTTATTCCGCAAAACAAGAATTTTGTGTTTCATAGTGTGTGTGAGAATGCACATTTTATCATATAAGATATACTATTCTTTTATGTAGTTCGAGTGAGTTGCATTTTAAATTGTTAATTTTTGCCAACGAGTGATGAGGGTTAGAGGTATCGTAGGTCGCACCACGAGTACTAATACACTATGTTAGAGGACTGTAAGATATGAAGAAAAGTATTTGTTTGAGCGTGAGGTGAGAACACTGCCGAGCCGTTAGTAAAATGTAACAGCGAATCTTGTGGGAGGTGAGAAGTTACGTAATCAAATTGGAATCTTTGTAAACATTTTTTTGTTAGTCTGCCAAAACCTCCTTTAGCTGTATGTAGTTTGCGCGTAGTGTGGGCCAAGACATGATTTGTTTCATCCATAATGCAAGACGGCCAGAATACCAGGTGTTCGTGAGAGTAGAAAACTGTGTCTTTCGGCCCCAGTAAATAAACTATGCATAGCAGATACCTTAACGTCTGTGAAAATGGGATGCTAGTGGTTGGGATATAATAAGAAAGATTGAGATCATATTGCTACTTCCATATAAGCTGATTGAGAAAGACGAAATTTGTTTCAGGCAGATGTAAACATATGACTAATGTCGTCGAAACAAGAGTTAACATTGAGGACGTATGTGCCATTTATATAAGTGAAAAATACTTGTACTTGAATAAATGCTACAGGAGCTCTCCTTGTCATTTCTTATTTTGACATTATTAGGTTTGAATGGATTCATGGATAAAGTTTGCCTTTCTTTTTTGTCTTTTGATTCAAGTAGCGTCATGTTCTAATACTTTCGCGTTCTATCACAACCACAAGCCTACATTCTGAGTTTCAACTTTATGCGACGCGAGGTTTATTTGAACGGCCGAAAAAAAAAAGAAAAATGTAAATAATATTAAAGGCATCCCCAATTGAAGGAAACTAGAATATCGCAACATGGAAGCGGCGATACTATACACTTCAAACTTTCTATTCCCCGAATTCTACAATACCAATATGGCAGGATTGTGGATTCAATCGTTCCATATTGTGAGATCATCGCACTGCCAGATGAGGCCTCGTGAATTTAGAAGAAAAGTATGTGCGGAGATCCCTTTTGAGTCACGCTTGTGCGCCGGAGTATTATGATGCAAGCAGTAAGAGATTGATAGTTAGGTGGATAAAAGTAGTACCAGAAAAAGCCCCAATGGACTACATCGAATAAAACGACGAAGCAAGAAAATATCTGAAACAAGAAAATGAGGGAAGAGCATGAAAAGACGCCTAGAAACTCTGGGGTTTGTTACAGGAGTGTGGGCCGTATTTTGCTTCTCAGGACTGACAGTCTTTCGGGCTGTGGAGGCTTAAATAGCTGTTCATGTGTAGTCAAATGTTAATGGCGGTTCAATAATATCGTCATACCATTATAATTCAAAGCTTAAAAATGGTTAACTAAAATGTATTCTTAAAAGGTATTTCTTGAATATTATGTCAACCCCAAGTGATGTTTTTGGCTTACAGAAATATAGTACAATTGTTGCATTCCTTGATGTTTCTTGCGATTTCTGAGTCCGATGCATTTGACTTATTATGTACACCTCAGGTTAAGAGATGTCGGTCCAAAAACATTGAGTGTAATACCAAAAGTGCCGCTACTAACTGGTTTGCAACTCACGGCGATTACGGATACATGCTCGGGAGGACGTTGTTCTAAGCGCCCGTCAAACGCTGGGGATTGTGTGGCGCAGCCAAGGCTTCCTGCGAGCTGGTCGGCCACCACTTCTCGACCTTCGACGGCCGGGAATTCGACTACAGCTACTGTCACCACATCCTGCTACAAGACGTTGTGGGGGGAAACCTCACCATTTCAGGTAGGGTCTGATTTTCCTCGTCTTTTAAATATGTAAAATTTCATCATCTTGCTTTGTCAGAAGCCGCCTCGATGGCCCCGTGACAGAGCGCCGGACTACAGATCCTTAGGGAGGCGAGTTCGAATCCCGGTCGAGGTGTCCGCAATATGACGGAGGATTAGTGCGGAAAAGGCGCCGTGTAATCCAGCTTTATTCGGTTGCACGTGAAAAGATCCCCAGATGGTAGAAATTAATCCTCAGTCCTCTGCTGGGGCAAGCCAGATGCCCGTTCTTGATTTGGCACTTAGAAAACGCAAATGTAACTTGTGACTTTGACTGTCTTTGTCACGGAATCTTTTCGTTTCAAATAAAACAAAATTTATGTTAGAAGTATGCAATCATAATGTGACGTGATATCTCGTTTATGCTGAACTACTTCACCAATGTCTTATTACGGTTTCATCGATAAGTCTATTTTAAAATATGAAAAACAAAATGCCCGGATGATATGTCTTAAGTAGACTTCGGAAAGTCAAGCAACCATAATGGGCACCATATAATCTCCTCACATAGACGAACGCATCTTAGAAGCTGTTAACTATGAAAATATTATTTATTACTACCGTGGCGATTATCCACGCTGCGGGCTTAAGCTGAGAAAGTTGATTCATTACTTGCGAAAGTTGCCAGCTAAACAGTACTGAACACACAAAATTATGCATTCGCACGGCTGGTGAATGTGTGTGTATTTTGTGCGATTCAGTTCATATGGCCACTTCCAGGACGAAAAACGGGCGGCACCTAGCCTAGCTACCACGTTCTTTTTATCTCGTTTACCGTGCTTAGGGTGGAACCAACTGCTGACATCAGCACGCAAAAGTACAGACATGTAAATAAACGGTGCTCGTAACGTTATTGCGAAGAACTAATAAACACGACACGGTCGCGTCGAAAGGGGGCAGAAGAAATTCTCTTCGCGAACAGAAAACCAGGTTGAAAGTGAAAAGGATCGTCACATCACCATTCCGCAAAACCCATGTCAGAATTAAGTTACGCGGATTTAACTTTTTCAGTGCAAGTTAATCAAGAGGAGGTCGGCTCAGATCTCTGCGTTCGTGTTTACATTTAAATTGATCCCCATAATACAGTCTTTGGAGGAAGAGAATATCCACTCGCGCATTTTACGAAGTCGTGATAAGTCGGTCTTCCATCTTGTTCGGAACTCTAGATGTGTTCATATTCCAATATTTCAAAGATGAGAAAAGGGCAACTGTAGGAAGATGGGTCTCTGACTAAGCATGTTGATTCTATTTTCTTCGAACCGCAATTTTTCAAGCTGTATTGTCTAGAACAGTTTCATTTATTATATAAGGGTCTCACAAACTGCCCAAATACATAATTGTTTGTGTTTTCAAAGGCACTCGAAATTGGATTTACGATGAGGTATATCTCAGGTACCGTCCGTTTACTGTGCCACGTGTTTACCTTGATGCGAATCGCAATTTTGCGCCCATTTCTCGAATTGTTTTTCTTGTTTGTTTAAGCCTCCGCAGCAAAGCAAATACTTTTTTAACTAAATGCAGGCCGGGGCAATATTCACCCGAGCTGTTTGTTCAAAGAACACACAACAAAAAGAGAGATGAAAGGCGTTAAAAGAAACCGTCATGTAACCTATTTTAATCCAAACAACTGGGTTCAAATCACTTGGAGGTGATGGGAATACTAAAATCAGTTGCCGGCACCCGATAGATACTTTAGAGCGACCTTGATATTTTAGAAGTTTAGAGTTACACAAAAAATCAACACTTTTTTAGTATAATGACTTGAGTTCGCATTAAAAAAAAACAAAAAAAAAACAGACAGGTAGGCTGACACCATCCGGTTCATGTGTTATGGGCTACATGACGTGACCCTTAACACATGACCCATGTGGTGTCAGCTTCACTTTTCTTCTAATTAATGGAAACTCTAGTCATATTTGTATACAATGGTTATTTTCTTACCTTCATCTGGTTCTTAAAATCTGAGTACTACCTGAAAAAAAAAAAAACAACAAAAAAAAAAAAAACATAAATATGTTTTGGTTCATTTTTTATTAGCGACACGAAATGTGCTCAGCTCTGTCTGCAACGCTACACTCACGAGCCATTTTGAGCACATTCGCAGCTATAGCCTGCAGTATAAGGAAAGCAGGGCGTTTTTTTTTTTAATATATCTATTAACTCTTGTCTCGTGATTGGATTTTTAGCATTCTTATCGGTTAACGCCGCAATCTCATTGGTTGCGCTCGTTGAGGAAATGGCGTAATAACACTGGAAATAAACAGACACTGCGCGACGCCGCCGTACTCGGGTACAGCCATCTGCAGCTAAAGGTTCAGAAATGCCGGCAGTCTTCGAGTTCTCCTCTCCTCAGAAATTGCAGAAAAAGTTGTCCCTAGTGCTCCAGTGAGAAGGGAAGTGCTCCAAATTACCACTTTTGACCACGCATGAAGTTAATATAAAAACCTTTTAATGCTAAAAACAATTAGCGATCTTACGTTTGCGCTATCAGTGTCGCGCTGTGTACAATGAGCGGAAAATTGAGCCGGAACGACCAAGGGTCCGACATAGCCGGGGGTAAAACAGGCTTCCAGAATGGACTCTTTTGCAGTGAGCCCCTTGCTGATGCGTTCCCCCTTTTCCCTCACCCTCGCTTCCCGCAGTCGCCATTTTTGAAGGGCAACTCCCACGCACGACCAACATTGTCAGCACGTTTCTCTGCGCGTATTTTGTCTATTTTCACAGCTCTCTTTTGAGCATCGGTAGTATGCTGCATAAAAAGCAATGGAAACCAATAGAACGGCACGATGCCAATGTGTTCTGACGGGTGGAGGCATGTTAGGCGGCCCTTCATTCGTAGCTCGCAGACAACTCCCTAGACGGTGCTCGTTACTTGAACGAGGTATATTTGAAAACAAAGAATATTGAAAGTGTATTTGAACATCTTTCCAAACAGTTTAGTTCACCGGAGCTCCAGAAATGCCGTTTCTACTAAAGTATGCAGGGAAAAGGCGATCTTCGTACTCCTAATAAGCGACGACATTCTTTGAAGAGCCGAAAGGGACACGCTGTGGCTTTTAGGAGGAAAATGGTGGCGGCCAGGAGCCTGGATAAACTGAGAAGCCAGTTTGTTCGTACAAAGTAAGCTAGGTCTTTCGCGTTCGTAGTTGTTACCTGTAAAATGTACGAAGTTACTTTACTTTCACCGCCCTAGTCTGTACTCCGTTGTGACAACTCCATTGAGCGCATCTTTACTGAACATAAACAAAATACCCACAAATGCCCTTTCATCTATTTTACAAAGACTTATCAGTAAAACAATCACCAAACTATATGGACGTCAGAACGCAGATTTAGTGCAACCTCTACGTCACCATTGGCTGTATGTTGTATAGTTAATGCACTTGGAAAATAGATTAGTGGGTAAAGCGCGCTGACATTTTATATTGGGTAGAGGCATCGAATTATCTATGATATTTTATATTTTCACCAAAAAATGAAACAAATATCATGACAGCATACAGCGGAATGATGAGGCTTCGAATTAATTCGTCTGACGTAGCCCACCCCGTTTTTATCGTGACATCTTCTATTCATCATCTGAGTTTAGAAAACTGCGCCCCGAAGACTCATTCTGCATTTGCAAGCGCCTCGATCGTCCCCTCCAAGTTCAGCCTCCGCTCTCCAGAAAAAAAAAAAAAAAAAAATTCAAAACTCTTCGCGTTCCCTCGTCATTACCGACTGGAATTCATTGCCCAGGAACCTTG
This sequence comes from Ixodes scapularis, assembly GCF_016920785.2. Taxonomy (NCBI): domain Eukaryota; kingdom Metazoa; phylum Arthropoda; class Arachnida; order Ixodida; family Ixodidae; genus Ixodes; species Ixodes scapularis. Next base: position 108,250,893 of record NW_024609883.1, on the reverse strand, counting down.
TCCGTGAAAATACTAAAAACTAATTTCGTGGCACTCGTAAAACATATTTGTGAAGCGTGTTCAGCGTCGTTATTTTTAATCTTTTTTGTTTTCTTTTTTAACGTTCTACACTTTATGCTGTAGTTACTTTCCCCCTCGTGTAAAGCTTTCTTTTTAAGCTGCAGTCACCCCGCATCATACAAAAGACAGCCTGCATTCACTGTCTGAGACTTTCTTGCACGATGGACCTGTCAGTTCGGTCATACAACAACCGTCTGAAGGATGTTCGAAGCATACAGATGTTTAATACAAACACGCTGTGACCATTCCTGAAGCTTGTCTGTCGCAGACAATTATGTCATTGTGTCTGCCGCGAACATGGCGTCTTTTGCATGATATATGGGCTGTATGGTTGCGGCCTTGAGTACCTTTGAGAGACTAATACAGAACCGAAGTAAACTGAAAACAGCACACGCTCTGTTCCTATACCCTTCGCAGTGGACCGACACTGCAGCCTGGAGAACCAGGAGAGCTGTCCCAAGCGCGTGATCGTGGAACACGGCCACCATCGCATCGTGCTGGACGCCGACCTGTCGGCAACCGTAGACGGGGACGAATACAGCGCCCATCAACTCCAGCTGCTGACCAAGCGGCTGCCGGACTTCGAGTTGGAGCGCGTCGGAGAGAGGATCCACTTCCGTTCGCGCGTCCACAACCTCGTTCTCAAGCTAGACGTTCGTGGACGTGTGGAGATCGAGGTGAGATCCCCCGAGGAAAATAAGGGATTGCTCGGCTGTGGTCACTAGCGGGTTTGAGAACGGCAGGGGTGAGTCTCAGCCGTCCCTCCTTCAGCGCCAGCTTCCTACCTTGGATTACACTTTGGCGTCCCTTCAGCCTCGAGCGTGCAGGCGCTACCGAAGCACGGTGGAAGGCTGCCAGTGCATGCTGGAGGCCGGGTGTCCGCACTCTGCCCTTCTTACCCTGTCAGTGACTATACTTGGTGATTGTGATAGACGCATTGAAAGGAGCGCAAACAGACGGGATGAAATCAGAGAGAACCATACAGAACAGGTGCTATCTTGTGTTCGACTTGGTACAGTGTTTACTCGCTAATAGACTCACGGCTTCTGAACAAGGCCCTTGTGTCTACTTTTTTCCAGGACAAACATACCGCGAGATTCTGTGTTCTGTACAAAAAGAAATAGTAAACAACAAAGTTGAAAACACGATTTTTTTTTTTAAAAATGGGATCTACACATATGGCATTTTCGCGTCAAGACCTTGTCTCTGTCCCGTAAATCGCTGGCATCGTTCTGTCAATTGCGGTGATTAGTTGTTTGCGTGCTTATTGAAAAAGCGGACCCACATGACTTTGTTCATTAACAGTGCGTCTATTACTCGAGTAAATACGGTACTGCCTATTTGCGCAGTTTTTATCATGCTTTCGGGTCTTCCAGTGGCAGTAGTCTTAAGACAAAAGGTTCTCATGGCACTGCTTGGTGTCTGTTTTGGGTAGAGGGAATCTGGAAAGTATATTTGTGTAAAAAAAAAATAGGACGATGTCAATCTGCGTTGAAGTACCAGCCACTAATATCACCTAAATGAGAGAGCCTGTAGACGGCTGCAAAAGTAGGGAAGCCGCCATACAAGTTGAGGGCACAGGAGAAACAGGGATGTCTATACTAAGAGGTTCCGGCTGGTATTAAAATGTGACTTCATTCATGCTATTTGTTGTACCGAGGGTTCTAAAAAGGGAGATAAGTGTCCCTTAGTGTGACAAATGCTGCCTTAGCTACTGATTAAAAATTTTACAACTAATGTAGAACGGGGAAGGGGGTGGAGAAGCGGGGGGGGGGGGGGGGTGGTAATATACAAAGTCTCTGGTTTCTGGAGTGCAAGCTTACGCTTCCTCTGTTTCCGAACTGCGCTGAGCTGACGCACACAACTATTGCTCCCCCTGATGCCTTCAGATCAGAAACCATGGTTGCAGAGTTCGTCAACCAGAAAAGCAGGCTGCATTTTTGCCAGATTCGGTATTGATACACAAGAAAATGGTATCTTAATATGAGTAGAGATAATTTTGTTTTATCGCGAAGGCGACTCAATCTTACGGACTAAATTAACCAAACCTTGTTCGCATAAATGACTTACTTGACTTCTGACGCACCCTCATCACGTGTTTAGTGCTCGCCTGGACCCAAATCACGGTTGAAATGGGTGTGACTACTCAAGAGGTCTCACGCGCACTATAAGGTTGTAACGTCTGCATTCCATTCATGTTTTATGAGTATCACAAATTCTGAACTTGTTGATGTGGTTGTTAAAGCCGTATTAATGCGAAGTCATATTTTGGTCGTCGTTGACAGGGTGTGCTCAACACTTGCTCTTATTCATCGTCTGCTAAGAACAACGATCATAATTAGGTGAAATGCACGTTGAAAGTACATAACCGTGGATTCCGCCCAATCAAGATATTTGTTATCGGAAGAAGAGGAGCTAATTCTGAACATGCCTTGGGAACAGCGACCAACGATATGGCGTCCCGTCCCGTCCCGAAAGCGGAAAAAGAAAGGTCTGGGTTCGGTTATAATAACCATATCCTATGACTTGGCAGGTCGATTCGAGCCTCAAGGGAGTTCTCGGCGGTCTCTGCGGCTTCTACAACGAGTTGGTGTCGGACGACCTGACCACACCGGCGGGTCATCAGGTGGCCACCAGCGACGAGTTCGGGGACAGTTGGGCAACTCCGGGGACCGCTCAAGACTGCCTGCCCTTGGCCTGTCCCAAGGACACGCTGCTTCAGGCAGCGAAGATCTGCAACCGGCTCAAGTACGGGCTTTGTCAAGACTCGCTTGTCAGTCACAGACTGCTTAAGACACGCGGGGCGTGCTGCATCCGGGGAATCTCATTGCCGCCCCTCAGTAAATCAGATTTCGCCATTGGTCGATAAGGACACCACGTGGCAAGAAGCGTAAACATAACAGGCCACACCCTGCGTTTCTTCACTTGTTACCGACTGGAGTGTACGCATATTAGCGGCTTGAATGCTTTTTGGAGCAGTGCACACGCGGGTACTTTGAAATAAATGCAAGTAGATTTTGTTCCGAAAAAAACAAAACTATATATACTGCTATTCATTCCGCGTCCAACACACTAAAGCCGGAGTCACACTGCTCATACGTCAGAGAGAAGAAACTCTGCATAGAGATTCGAACGCGAGTAACCACGAGATCCATGCTTCGAATGCCGCATGGCAAAGAGTTCAAGGAAAAAGACTTGGGCACGCGGCATTCGAACCTCAGTTAATGCGGTGACCCGTGTTTGCGTACTGTCTTTTGTATGATGTACGAGCAGTTCGACCCCGGCTTAAAGGTACAGACTTTGAAACCTTTCCGACTGAATTATGCGCCACATTGCAGCCAAAACTGCACACATTTCTTTTATGAGCTTTGAAATCTAGAAGGACGTTCGACACCATGGTTTAGTGACAGTGCAGGTTCAGTGCAAATAAGGATGGTGCCTCTCTGTGACTTCTCATGGCGCAACGCGAGAGAGTATTGACCAATACGCTTTTCTTACAAATAAGTCAGCGTACTTGCCAAAACCTGCGCATGCGCCTTGACGACAGCTGCGCCAGCGCAGGGGCTTGACGTCTGGGCCGTGTGTTGGTGTATATACATGCATTAACTTTGGAAATTGCGCGTTAAACGTTTGCCAACACGAGACAAAAAAAAAGTCATTTTTTGTTTTTATTTTACCGGAACAATTAACGCGCCGTGAACTTGTCTGCCCCTCCATCTCTTGACCGTCTCAATCCACACCGTAGGGAGGAGCCTCTGAGTCAGTGCCAAGGCATCGAAGATCAGCTGGAGAACTGCCTGAGCGCCAGCTGCGAGTGCCTGCAGAGAGGCAACACCACCGCGGAGTCGTGCGCCTGCGACGCTTACCTGGACGCGGTGACTCAGTGCGAGAAGGACGGGGGCGAAAAAGCGGTCGAGAGTCTGCGAGGCTGGAGGCTGGAGTACGGCTGCGGTGAGCTTCTCTTTTATCTTCATTCAACGTTTCTCGATGGAATACACCTTTATGATGGGTCACTATGGACTGAAACTTCGACGCTGCACAAAAGATATCGGCTCGGGAAGGTCGCCTGATGTTGCTGAGACTTTGTAAGCATAAAAGCGCGAGAAACCAACGCGACGTGTGTACACACTGCAGTGAGAAGTGGCGTTATTGTACTTAAGAACTTCAGGATAAGAAGTGCAGATAATAAATGGCTCTTATGATATTGAATATCTTCGTAGGATGAGCTGGTGTAATCTATTCGATTGTATTTTGGCAGGCGCAACCGTGATACTTGTTTGTAGGGCGTCTTGTCTAAAAAGTAAGCATTTAAGCAGCACAGAAGTGAACATCACCTTTCGGTTACGAGTCTTACATGCCTGTGTTTGATTTGCCTTTGTTAAGAACCAATATTTTCGGGGTCTTAACGTATTTTACCGAGTAGCCGTTTCAGGTGACGTTATAGAGGTGTAGTTTTGGTTGAAGCTTAACAGTTTCACCCATACACAGCGAGTTTAAAGGGTGGTCCTCTTGACGCGCAGTGCCGGATTGTCCACCCGAGATGGAGTGGCTAGACTGCGGCCCGGACTGCCAGATCACGTGCGAGAACTTCCTCGCGGGGGACCTGGGTTGCGCTACCAAGAAATCGTGCAACCCCGGATGCTTCTGCCCACCGGGCACTGTCCTGGACCGAGACCATTGCAAGAAGGCTGACGAGTGTGCCGACAGTGAGTCAAATGCTGCCGTGTAGAGAAATTCGTTTAGCTGCTATCGAAACATTTTTATTATGCTGTAAAATGCCTACATACTTCCCGGTAGTAGTCGCAATTTGGTTTAAGTAACATTTGACTTGGATTGCCAATTCTTTTTTACACGTTTTGTAAAACAACTCGCACTATATTTTTATACCCCATTCATGAACCTGACACCGGTATCTGGCCATCCTGCTGCCAATGCACCAATGCGCTACACCTAAACTCTCGGTATCTTGAGCATATATAAAATTAACAGAGGCCAATATAATTTGTTTCAGTGGAAACTGCAAATACTGTAAAACCCTTTATTTTCGCGGCCTCTGTATTTCGCCAATCAGTCACACATGACATATTCCCGGCCATTAGAGTTCGTCAATTTCAGACGCCTGAATTGAAACCCTTCAGGACCGAAAGTTTCGCGTGCCCTTCATTTTCGCGAATTTGTCAATTCGCGAAGTTTGTGAAGATTAAGCGCTTGCGAACATTAAGGATTTTAGCAGTATTAGAATTGCATATCAAGAGTAATTATTTCTGCCTGATAAATATTTTTAAACATAGTGCTTTATTTGATTGTGGCCCTCATTATATGAATCAGGGCCGCAATCAAAGAGCGCACAACTGGGTTATTCACCTCGATACACACACAATACGAAGATACGGTGAACGCATTTCCGAAATATGTAATGTTCCGGATTTGCGCTTTTGTAATGTATATGCTACATATAACGTTATGTTCTAAAGCTACCTTCTAAAGAAATGTTCCATGTCAATGCGAATGCTTGAATATATCAACAGCTAAAACGTAGAGATAACTTCTTTTTTGACGCTGGGCTTATTTTTTTTAACAAATAAAAATGACTGCTCTTGAAAACGTAGATGTGTTTATTTGAGGAAATCGCCAAGGTAGTGCTTCATAATCAATGTTTCCTCCAACTAAGCGACACATTTGCTCAGGCATCAGCTTTTAATATTGAGGGCAACGAGCCTAGCATAACAACTATTTTGTTTGTTGATGTAAGATTTGAACGCGCTAAACTGAACCATCCTACGATATTTCACGTTCGCAAAGTCTCACTTAGGGAACGTTATTTTGTTTTCCTCAGAGGTGTGCACGGGCTACGGTGACCCTATGATCGAGACCTTCGACGGCTGGAAGTTCCACGTGCAGAGCAACGGCCACTTCGAGCTCGTCTTCGACAGGGAAGGCCGCTTCATGGTCGATGCCGTTACGGACAGCTGCGAGGAACGCGCCACCTGCATCATCGGGCTGGACATTAAGCACGAGAACCACGTCGCGAAGATTAGGAGACACAAGCAGGTAGGTTCCCCGCAGCTTCCTCTTTAGGCAAGGTGCTTGAATCGCGCGTCTGCCACTGTTGTGTTCAGCGTCTTATTCCGACCCTGCAACAAAAGTGCTCCAGAAGTGGCAACAAAGTCCGTCACAAAAACGAGTGTTAATCTGTCAGATGTCGCGATCCGGGTGGGTGGTGCTTGAGGCCCCGGAAAAAGAAGTACAAACGAACTCGAGTGTCGCTGTCGTTGCATATAGTCCCAAATCCTGGATGTCGAAGTGTTCATAGACTGTAAGGCCAAAGGGCGACCTGCAGCAAAGCAGGGATCTGTCACATCTACCACCGACGCTGTGACACCTCTAGAATCGCGGCTTGCCACAAGGTGACAGAACGTCATCAGGGAGAAATCGAGAGACCCATTTTTAAGACGCTGTGAACGCACCAGTGGGAGACGCGTCGCAAGTATCCTACCCTAAATTTAAGGCTAAAGTCTTTTGTCAAGACCGCATGTCCTTTCACACATTGTCCCGTTGCCTACTTATTTGGGAGGTAACTTGGGTGCAGGTCACAAACATCTACGAGCCTATGCCAAACGTGCGATGAGGTCAAAAGGGCAGTTTGGCAACGTAGCGCGAACAAAGCAGAGAAAAGAAGCGTGACATCTTGTACGCTCATTGCTCCGCCGCTGGCTACGTGTTTGAGTCAAACGACATTTTGGATCGCGTCACTGAATGTAGTGACTACGTAGATTGAATTTATTGGTTATCAGTATTCGATCTGAAGAAACTGACGCGAAAAAGTATTTATTCAAAATGTACGCCGGGGCGCTTTTTGTTTCTTTTTAATATTACCACCTCGTTTCTAAGAGCGCTTTCGCCACATGAACATTTTCGTAGTGATTTTCGTGCTTGAGTGAAAGAACAATTATAATACTTCTTATAACATTAATCTTGAGTATAAAGGTAGGCGTTGACGATGTACAGAGGTTTACCAATCGTAATCTTCGAGACATGTTTCACTGGAGGGCCAATGAAACCAAAGCGTCCCTGGGCATAAACGGCAACAAATCTAATCGCTTAATAAACAACGATATGGGTTTTACCGTACCCGTGATCTGTTTTCAAGCTGCGAGTGCTAAAACAATCCAACAGGCTTTAAAACCGTGATTTTTTTGTTTTTCAACAGCAAGAAGTAAAATGAGGCGGCTGTGATATGTATTTAAACCGTTTGTTATGATTTGATCCAGTTCCTACTGACACAACTGCAAGTCTGGTGGGAGCATAAATGCCTACGTTCATGTTTTTTGTTTTTTTTAAGTTTCCTATGCGTGAATGCAACACCAGCAGATGTGCCTTCGCCATTTTGGGTGGGGTGCGTGCACGCATAAGTATGAGCATGCAGTGATCCAAAGTGTGGAACCTTCATGGCTGGCCGCTACAAATGTCGACTTGTAGAAACCCTGTTACCTTTTCGGGTGCGGCAACGCTAAATTTGGCGGGTTAAACTTTTTTAGAAGCCCATTAAAACCCTCGGACGGTCAAGCTTTATTCCCAAAACAAGTTTTCCAGTGGTCGGGTTCTGTTTCCAAAGAAATAGTAGAGCAAAAATGACCAATGTGCAGATTTTATTCTTGGTTATCTAGAAGAGCACGTGGAGTGCTTGCTTTTTGTTCAGGTTTAGAAGCATATAATGGAAATAACGGAAGCAAAAATGTGTCTCCTTTCTTCCATTGAGTTTCATTTTGGCGCGTCCGCTTCCGCGACATTACCGCGATTTCAGATTCCGAACAGAAGGAACTTTATAGAGCTCCTTCATCGGGTAGTGGCTCTTATCCTTTGAATTTTTTTTTTTTTTTTCGGAAGCGTTAGAAGTTTGAGTTGAAAAAGCCGGCGCTCCAATTGACCGTTCTCACCAGCCATGGCTACGCCACCGCTGCCGCAATGCATTGAGGGAACATTAGTCATTCTGCACGTGCAACAACCTCGTTAGAGCTCTTCGCATGCAGAGCAGGAGAAAGCACGAGCCGTCTCGGGCAATGCCGCCTGGCTCCTGTGAACTAAAGTTGCGGCGGCTTCACGCATGCGCCGAACGCTTGGTGAGATCGGTCCATTGCCACTGCCACCAGTGCAGCCGACATACGAAGCAACCATCTTGGGCGTATCGCGTGCGCGGAGCGACTAAATTCAGAACTATAAATACCCCCAGAGAAGTGAAACGCCGTGAAAATATAACGCAAATAGTTCGCCAGAAATATAAGAAATAGCAACATAATAAAATAGCAACACCAAAAATAGAACAAATAGCAACTCTGCGCGAAGTTTCGCGTTTAGGCGGGCACTTTCAAAAGGCTATTTGAGACAGCGCCGTGAATTAGAGGTAAATACGCATCGTATACGATTGCCATGTCACCGCCGCAGGTCCTCATCGACAACGAAGAGTACGACAGGGATCAGCTTCCTTGGACTGGCATGGGAGTTACAATCTTCGCCATGCCGGGCAAGGTCACCGTGGTTGTCTTCACAGGACTAGGGGTCCAGATCCGATACAACGAAATCAGCGCTGCCTTCTCAATCCACGTTCCGTCCAAGACGTTCTTTAACAAGACTGCTGGACTCTGTGGTAGCGTACCGCTTTGTATTCTTGCCTCGTTACCCGCCCTCAGAAATGTCTGCCCGTCACCGCAGCTTACTTGAAGCATTTGGGCCATGTCTCTCCCATATACCTCCTAACTGCCTATTAAGCCAGAAAAATGTTCCCCGAAGACACACGGTCGAGATATGACGTCTTGAAGCCTTTAAACATGCTAGGAACGCAAGCTGCTGCCCAGGGTAGACATACAAACAAGCAGAAGACGCTGTTTTGGACACGTATATTTGATTTTTTTTATTGAAAATGTGTCTGGATTTTTGTCTGTTCTGACTAGAAGAAGGCGTCAGAAACTTTTTTATATAAAGTTCGCAGAGGACGCTACGATTGATTCTGCTTGCGATCAAAAAATTGTTCCTGCGTCTCTTTCTCAGGCAACTGCAACGGAAAGCCTGACGACGACAAAACGACAAAGAATGGCACCATCACAGAGGAGATGGTCACCTTTGTCTGCAGCTGGGAGACGCATATCAGCGAGGAGGAGTGCGTCAGGAACTTCACCGGAGAAGTGAGTACCAAAAACGCACACAGGTCACCGAGTAAAATGTTAGCATTTAACAAGTTTTATAAATTACTTCTGTGCGCTGAACGGTACGCCAACAACACTTGTCAGCGGTTCGCTATATGATATCTTAAGCGGTGTTGTGCCCCTTAACGAAAATAATTAACGAAATTGTCAAAAAGTATCACGGGCTAAGAGTTACTATAGTCGGTTGCAAGCTAAGAAAAAACCGGAAATGCCTCTCAGAGGAAAATATAATCCTACGCCGAGAAACGCCAGCCAATCGTTTTCATGACGTCACGATTCCGTGGACCAATCGCGATCCTTTTGAAAAAAAAAAAGAGATCAACATGGCTGCTGGCCTTAGCAACGCGACGCTAGTTTCTCGTGACAATTATTCTGCTTTTTTGCACCGTGTTTTACGTGCCCGAGGTTACGCCACGAAATCTTAATGGTATCGGCTTGCGTTTGCAGCAGTTTTTGCGCGACAACGTGAGAATCCAGCGACGCTATCGCCAACGAAAATTTCGAAGCGGGCGCAAGGCTTAGCACTGCTGAGAGCTGGAAGACGGTATGTTAGACAGTATGTTGGACAGAAAATGAATTGGGAAGACGGTACATTTTACATGACTTTCTTTCTTTACTAAACAGCTATTTCGTTGACAAAAACGTATTCTAACTTATTTAAATGTCCTGAATGAATTAAATAAATATTGTAGTAGTTTAAGACACGTTTCCTGGAGGAAGAAAAAGCAACGTTGCTAGCGAACTACTTTCTCGACGGTGGAGGCACTTCAGATGGGCGCAATGCGCTTGTGGGTGGAGCTAAAAGATTGTTCTTAGCTTGCAACCGACTATACCATGCTGTAAATGGAACAAAATACCTATGTTGTACTTCCAACAACGAACGAAGATTACTTCTGTGCTACTTTAGGTTTAGATATCATTCTGCGGCATTAAACCGCGGATATGACATTTGAAAACAATTAAACTTTTACAACGTGATTTGATAGCGTTTATTAACTCTTTTTTTCCGTCGAGATTGTCGAATATATTTCCTTTTCTGATTATACAAATGATGCCGCTGCGAAGAAAATATTATTTCCACTTTCGTCGAAGTTGACAAAATGAAGCTTAATATATTTTTTTCTAAGCTGAGACAAAAGCAATATTCAAAAGCAACGAATACCAAGTGACGTAATTTGATAGACTATAACGTAAGGATGTAACCAGAATGCATTACCCGTTAGTCATTTAGAAACCTAATGAGTACGTTAGTGCGTCACTGAAAAAAAGTAACGTGTTACCATAACGTCAACTTCGTAGCGCGTTCTTCCAAAGCTGGCCCTAAGAAAGGTTAACAAAATGTATTTCTTACACCAGTGGGAATTCTTCGCGGCATGTTCGTTTGGTGACACTCGGCCAATAATTGTCCAGGAACCCGAGAAGCCTCCGGTGCCTGGCGCTTGCTCCGAGATTCTGGACCGAGAGGTGTTCGGACAGTGCCTCTCCCTGGTGGACACCACAAAGTTCGTGGACCAGTGCCGCCACGACACGTCCTTCTCGGTGCAAGAAAACACGGCCGTCTGCAGCTCGCTGCTCGAAATGGCCCGCGCCTGTTGTCTGGCCGATGTGGAAGTGGACAATAGCTGGATCCAGAAATTCTGTAGTAAGTACACGGCGACTCCTTGCGATGCTTTTGTTTACAGGTTACCTTCATTCACACTGTTAGTTCCTATAGACCGACACGCTGTTTACAAACAAGCCCGCGTTTCCCCACACCAGGTGTGGGCACTGCGCGTGCGCACAAACCGAATTCGTGTGAAGCGAATCGTCTGCGCATGCGCAGTGCTGTCGACAGCGCCACCGCAGCTGCGTGACGTCAGGGCCGCGTGTGGGTCTATAGCGTCACTCCTTGCGATGCTTTTGTTTACAGGTTACCTTCATTCACACTGTTAGTTCCTAGTGTCGTTTTTTTTAAAGGTAGTCTTAATCTATAGTTAGCGTTATTAATCTAGATTGCGCCAACTACCTGAGGCTGTGTACCTCAAACTAAGAGTGTTTGTGTCTGTGTGTGTTTAATTCAAAGGGGAAATTCGAAGGTTGGGCCCTGTACCGGAGTACTTTATTACATTCCTGTAAAATATGTTATATTAAGAGAAGGTAGCAGCTGGTTGCGCCCGATCTCTTCTCTGCTGGAAAAAACATGTTAATCGATTAGCTTGAAAACCCATAAGCGGCTGCATATTTCTGTTTTTCTCGAATAGGCGAGATCTGACCGTGATTCGTTCTTTTTATTAAAGACCAATAAAATTGTCCTTTAGAATATGCAAGACCTCAGATAATCGGTTACTTAATTGAAGAGCTACACTGCAGCTTGCATTCGTGTGAATTATAATCAAAGCGCACACAAAAAAAATCTACAGTTAATAGACTTGCTTATTTTATAACTCTCATACGTTTAAGTGGTTAATGAGTGCAGTGAAGCGTCAAGTTCTCGACGAATAATAATTTAATATTAACTGGCATTTGAACTTGTCAATTCTGAGTTCATAATTGTTTTCGCATAAATTTATTTGCAGTCGATGGAAGTTGAAGGCGAATAAGTACGTGTAGCTAGTCCCCATATTATCGGTATCAGCGGGAAATAAATGGAATTACTGCCCAAATCCATTTAACCAGTAACCCTAAAAAAACAAAAAGATGACATAGTATTTAGCAGCGTCCTGTTGTTTTGAAACGATTTCTAAAAATATAGTTTATAATTAGATTTTACAAAAACATCTACCTAAAGTTTATCGATGAGATATGCAAATATTTGTTAGGTTACAGTTGAGTGTTTTGTTGTTGTTTTTTTTGCATGAAAACTATCAGTTAAGAGCTGACTCCTGATAGCTGTTATCACCTCTTCTTTTACTCAGTCGCGCGCGACAACGTCTGATAACTCCGAGTATTTAACAAAAAACTGGACTCTACAAGCGGTACTTTTATTAAAAATATCGTAATTCACAAAAATAATTGTTCTGACCACAACTACGCTGAAAATTCGTTCAAACAACAAACGAGGTATCTGAGTTGTTTCACGCTATCCTTCTTCTTACTGGTTCGCTCGCTTGGGTTTGACTCCGTTCTTTTTTCCTCTGAAAATAATTGAGTGTATAGCAAAAAATAAGTTGAGCAATCAATTAACATTTTCACGAAAAACGTATATTTTTATGTCAGAGTTCCTCTTCTCTATGAACGCCTTAAGGGGCTAGATTAATTGCTTTATATTAGAATGCTGCGCTTTGTTAGGTCCAAAGCATAAGTGGAAGATACGAGCGAGACAACTTAGAAAAAAAGAGAAATGCTATACAATCTTTAGATGGTATAAGAAACTCAATCCCTCCAACAAAGACGTACAAAAAGAAATAGAAAAGAACACTCGTTGTGACACTTCCATTTTTCATACTTCGAATGACGAAGGTCGTTATAGTTTGTATAACGATCCTCGTCGTTTGACGTTCGAGCGAAGTGCTATTTACCATGTCCTCGTTTCGTTTCCTGACAACCAGACATCACGTGTCCTGGAGACACCCGCTACATGAGCTGCCACGACGCGTGCCCCCAGTCGTGCGACACCGAGCGCGAGAACGAAGCCTCCAGCAAGTTCGTCAAGGGATCCTCCAAGACCCACTACCACAAGTCCGACTGCCGCAATCTCAAGGTGGACGGATGCTTCTGCCCAGACGGACAGGTCTTTGAGGATGGGGACTGCAAGCCCAAGGACGTTTGCGGTACGGGCGAAACCTTTTCAAAGCCATACATTTGAATATCAAATGAAGTGACACTTTAGGCCTATTCACACAATTGCACTTGCTTACATTTTTTTTACGTTACGTTAAAAGTCACCTTAACATGCGTGCCTCGAATATCACCTGCAAAGCTTCTCCTTGAATCGGTTGCCACGGTTGATATGAAGCATGAGTGTCCCAGTGACTGTCGATGTAAGCAGACGTCAGTAACATAACGCAATGTAAGTAAACTGTGCTGTGCGGCCTGGTAGTTGATAAAGAGGATATAAAAGCTGTTTGTGCGAGCGACCGGTTCTTATATTGATCACCTACAGTCTAAAAAAAGGGTGTCACCTTGGACGTACAGCGCGCTATAGTCGAACAGACGACCCCATATTTTACGAGGGTATTGATAATGGTGCGATATAATTTACTAAATAGTTAAAATACGTACCAAAGACTGCAGAAAGAAAACACTGATGTTTTGCAGTGGGGCCAAGAAAACCCAAATTATTATTATTATTATTATTTTTGCAATCAATAACATGTACATTAACTATTTTAATCAGTAGTACCACACGGCTATCAAGACTCTCGTGAAAGTTAGTGCCGCAGATCGATGGCAGTGCACTACACATCGAACTGAAGTTTTGGGGTGTATTATAGGAGACAAAGGCTGTAAGAAACACCCTTTTTTTCTGAGAGTGCAGTGCACAGGGAACTCTCGAGAAGTAGAGCCTGGTGAGTTTCGACCACTTCATTAGGAATGCGAATAGGCTGCCGTGTTATACACAAGAGAAGAAAGGTATTGTGTTGCCTGTCAATGATAAACTAAAGCACTGCTTCTTCGAATTATTGAATAATTATTGAATTTTGAAAAAAGTTTATCAAATGTAGTCGAGCGAAACGAATTTGGCAATATTCTCGCTTTTTTTTTTTTAATTGTTGACGGTCCGTGAATAATCTCGTTTCTTCTTAGTTGAACTTTGATCCATTGAAATCCTTAAGGATTGCGGCGGCAGGATAACATAATATTGCATTCTAAGGTTCAAAACTAACAACTTGCTTGCATAGATCTAATAACTTATACTTTCTGGGTAAAAGGCTCTTCCGGCAATTTGTAACTCGGAAATTCTGGTAGGTACACCTGAACTCTTGGCTCACATGGTGTTGCGCATTGCACGCGTTTTAACGAGAATAGCCTTTATCGGAATCGTACACCTGCAGGATGCGAAGAAAATTAAACTTCTCATCATAGATTAAAAAAAAATGTCAGACTCATTCACATATAAATCAAGACACGGAGATATATCCGAATGAAGAAACGCTTAATTTATTTCACATCATACACAAAAAAGAACCTAAAATGTTTTGATTGAGGTTTTTATTTTCTGAGAGCATTACAAATCACTTCCTTTAGAATAGTTTGACAAGCTTATACAACGAAGCGGCTGACACGGAAAGTATAATGTTGGCAGGAAAAGAAAACTTACGATTTAGAAAATCCAACAAAATAGAAAAAAAAAGCGGGTAGGTTTTTATGGTACTGAAACGAATCTATATACGACGAAATCCCGGTTTCCGAATGCGATTTGGAAACATTCTCCAGGATTTATCGCCGTAAACAAGCCCCTGCTGATGTAGAACCGAGCAAGAAGAAGCCGGTTTTAAAACAAAGATTCAAACGGCTCTTCTCCGATAAAATTGTAAACTACTCTTATTTGTCCCGTGTGCCTTCTAGTTCACTTAAGAAACAACAAATTGTAGTTCAGAAAAATTACAGTTGCTTCCTGTTTTGTACCATTCTGTCAGTGTACGTCTGGTGAAACAGTTTCCTCGCTGATACCTCAATTGTTTTCTTTTATTGCAGATCTCTGTGACGACCAAGGCCATAAAGTGAGTGTAACGTCCTAGCACAACACTTAGCCGGTTACTTGAGCAGCATGGATATGTCCTGTCAATAAGTAAAACTGGCGATGCAAAAAAGGCCAAGAAGTTTTCGATTTGATATACTACGTAGGTATACTCAGGTTCAACTTTTTCTGGCATTTCCGACGAACTGAAGTAATCACAGCGTGGATGGGCGCTCGATGTGAACGAGCTTACGGGTACCCATGGTTTTGGCTTCATTGCCGAGAAATGTTGTCCCCGGGTAAATAGAAGTTTTCAAACGTTTCGTCCGACGGCCGCACAAGTATCATTATAATAGGCCCAAATATTCTGCTGAATGCTATTTGTAAGCGCCGAATAAAGATGCTATTCAAAACCTGCTTAAAAAGAAAATGGGTGAGCGGTAGGCTTTGTTGTAAGTCCGGGAGGTGGTGGTGGTTTTACATTTGCGCGATCTGCTTTATCAATTAAGGTATTAGTGGCAGCGACAATGTCTATATTTGACTCAGGAATATTAAAAGCGATGACTTGCTGAAAAATGAAAGCTCAGTTGAAATAATTGTGTAATTAATTTTAAGTATCTTCTAGGTTGGAAAGCTCGATCTATAAATGAAGCACTGTCATAGTTGAAGGGTCAGTGAGCAGAATAAATGCGTTTTTCTTTAAGTTTTTACTTAGATACAAACTAAATAATTGGATAGATCTCCGTATGTGGGTCCCGTAATCTATTGGAGCACTAAACTTTCCGATAAATAAAAAAATATTTTTCGAAAAAAAAAAATTACGCAAGCTACATTATGCTGAAAAAGACCAGGGAGCACAGAATGTGTCCCTGACGAAGCACACACACTTAATATTTTCTTATTTTTGTATTTTCTATATTTTAATCCCTTCTCCCCATCCTTCTTTCCTCCATTCCCTCTTCCTCTGCCTCCCCATTCCGTCCCTTCACTCTTTTATTGTGCCCTTCTTCATTCCCCTCCCTCCCCCACCACTGCCTCCTCTCCTTCCCCTACCCTTCTACAGCGCTTTCCCCGCTAAATTTAGCGGGGAAGCTGGATCGGTGTAGGGGCCACTGTCGTCAACTCACGACGTCGGTGTAACGCTCGTTTCTGACTTTTGTTTCTGACAATCCATCAAAAATATTTCTCACAATATATATATATATATATATATATATATATATATATATATATATATATATAACGACATGTAAAACGCATTTTGTGTTTGTTTGTTTGTTTGCCCCGTCTTTTCTTACGCCACGTGTATGTCACCGAAACAATCGTGTCCCGAGTGCCGCGTGTTCGGCTATCTTTATGAACTGGCAGCCACGCTTAACATGAAGCACAGATGATTTGGTGACTTGTACATAAGCTTTCGTCACGTAACCTAAGAAAACGGGGCTGTGTTCAGAAGTTTTTAGAGTCGAGATGTCTTTGAAAGGACACATGCCGCTCGTCGCTTGAGTTTATTCAACCCTGGAATGCAAATGGCAGTTGTGTGCGCACGATGACGATCGCAGTTGGGCGACGTTTGGAAGACTGACCAGTGCACGAGCTGCACGTGCAAGAAGGACGGCAAGATGGACTGCCAGCACGAGGTCTGTCCTCCGGACCCGATCTGCAGGGAGAACCAGAAGCTGGTTCGAGTCTCGGGGGCCGAACTGGAACAGTGCTGCGACAAAAACTACTGCCGTAAGTCGACCACGAAAGCCCGATACACGTGGCGCGATTATTCTTGCGATTTCGCGGCGCTGGCCTTGAGCACTGCAATCTCCGTTACGTTTTTTTTTTTTTTTCTGCCGCGGGACGACGATACTGTCTCTAATTAGAGGAATCGTTCCATGTACTTACGACATTCATTCCATATCAATCTACAGTGTAGACAACTATCACGTTTATAAAACATCTAGCGGTGGCTATTGAATCAAGCAGTGCAACCCACTGAACATTATTGACCGTACCTCTCAGCCGCTGGTCATATTGATACGAGAAAACGTCTTTGAGAAAAGTACAGTTCAATGAGGGGAGCAAACGTAGGTAGTTGAAAAACAAATGATGGACAGTATTCGTATACACCGCAAGCTAAATGCAGTCTTTAGGTACGCTGAAGGACTGCGGGCAGATGATGCAGCCTTCCTGACAGCTATGAAACCGATATTGCCTTAACCGCCATTTTACTCCCCTGGAGGAAACGTATTAAGTCACAAGTTCAGCTATAATAAAGTAATATCTTGCTGCGGCAGTTGTTCCAGCCGCCATTTGTGAAGCGTCAGTGCTGCAAGAGGTATTTGGCGACGAACGTTAATCTCTATGCGCTCCTTTTTTGTTTTGTTAAAAGCTTCGCTTGACTATGATTATGTAAATTTCACGCTTAAACCGTATTTCAAGTCACTTCCAAGAGTGGGAGTTTACAGAACTTGGGTTTTACACAAACGCTGTTAATTGCATCAGGCGCAGCCGGTCTGTTAACAGAATTCTAGTATGAGCGTAAAGTTTGATTGATGGAGTTTCGACGGCTCATCAGCTACAATAACACAGCCAACAAAACTGCCGATCTTGGGAGTTCATAAAAGTTTGCGTAACCTAAGTATCTACCATATATTTGACGTGCGTAAGCTATCCCAAGAAAAAAAGCACTAATTATAGATCTTCGTATTTACTCTGAGGGCAGAGAAACATACATCATCACAGAAGGCTGCCCTTAGCACACTAGAACCGCGCTATACCCGAAATTAATCAAAGACCACTTCTTTCAGAAAGCGAGGTGGGGCGGTGAAGACGGCTTCTTCGAAAAGAAGTCTTTGGCATTCAATTCACATCTTCGAGAGAGTCAGTGAGAGGGGGAAAAACGGTTCGGCGAATCTTGAAAGGATTCTTCGACTACCGAAAAAAATGTAGCACTCTAATGTTGCTTTGGTCGTGCTTCAACACCAAGGGACCGTTTTCTTTCAAACCGATTATGACGGAAGAAGAGTGTTTGTAGACAGTAAAAACATAATTGAAAAGAAAACTGTTTGCTCGGCCCAATTTTACGACTTCTTGCACCAACGAAGCTCTAAAAGCATCCGAAATAAGAAAAAAAGGACAAACTTATTTCCCTCGAAAGGGGACTCAAAAGAAGAACCCTTCGAGGAAACTGTAAGGAACAGGACAAGGCGCCTGTGTCCCTCGCGGTGTTGAAAATTGCTCTGAGCGTTTCCCGGGAAGATTTCCAAATCGTAGTTTTTGATAAACGCTTCTGATAGCCTGCCATTATCCCTCACAAAATGATTCGTTGCTTGGAAGCGTCACCCGCCTCGCTTGATGTCGGGGATAGGGTTCATAAAGAGAAGACAATATGTTCCGCCCGCTGAATTATTATAAGTGCCGCTCCGGAGCTCTTTTAGCATTGGAATGAATGTGTAAGGAACCGTGCACATTACAATCTTGGCAATAATGGCAAGAGGCGTTCCTTGTGTGAATATAAGTAATAGGCGATGACGGAAGACAAATATATTTTGCTGCATCCTGCATTTTCTGTGTAGTATATTCCAGGCGTCGTTTCTTGCTGGTGGTTTTTAAGGGTTCTTTTTCTATCGTGCATTGTGTTTTGCAAGTGGCGACAACTAACACGTGCAAAGAGGCATATATGTGTTGATTAGAAAATTGTGTGTTCCACAACAACACATGTGACAGAACGACTTTACAGTGAGATAATATATACCCACCCTGCATTGTATTTCGAGAAGGGCTCAGGCTACACTCCTATAAGTTATCTCGAGTAGGTACAAATAGTTTTAGAAGTAATTGAATTACTATATTCTATGATGCTTCTCATGCACGTGAAAAAGTGGTACTATAAGGACACAAAGAGAAAAAGAGGGCGCTCGACTTGTGGTGACTTCGCCAGTACCACATATAGTACTTATCTATATTACCCTGGAAATCCCCAAAACCGAAAGCAGTTATACTAGAAAATGTATAGTAAGCAAGAACGTGATAACTGGGAGAACCATTAAACAAAAGGAACCCCTTATTTTAGACATAGCATCTACTTTAATTTAGTTTAATGATGGTCCCGGCCCATCATGGGTTCTGCTGTACGTTAGTAATCTGTTGTGTCGCAATTCGACACCCCTTACATATGATCTGGCATAGCAGATTCCAATCAATCGATGTCAAAGCTGATTATGTAGCCAAGCGTTTAGAGGAGAATGCAACAGAAATGCATAACAAGCCGATATACACGCTCAGTGCAAATAATAACTCCACGACAGCAGCCGTTGATGTTGACTAACGAAGAAGAACGAATGCCTCTCCCTCTTCCTTTTCTTAAGATGACGAGTGCCTGCTCAAGCACCGGCTTGCACAAATGACAGCAAATGACAGCTTGTGTGAAAAACCCAAATAAAATCTGCTAATTCCTCTTGTACTCGACTACGCAGGCCGGTGCAACCAATCGATCTTAACCTCCGTGCATAAACAAGCACAGTACGGAGGATCACCAGCATAAATTCCCATTAGATTTTGAGCTCGGTGTATGTCACGTAATACCTTCTTATTAATAATATTAGCCATATTTAAATGTTTTGATTATAATTTTGCGTTAATCAAATAAGTGCATAAAAAGTAGCAAGACATAAAATAAACAAACGATGATATACGTCACTCTGACGTGAACCGAAGGTTCATTGTTTTTACATAGGATTGTATATCTCGTAATGAAATTTAACGTGACTTCCGCGTCTTTCATAACGATGGCCACCCTTACTGAGCATGGCGTAGGAACACTTTAACACCAAAAAGAGGCAGACACCACCATTCTGTAGTGGCGTTCTCTTCATAATGCACTCGTTAAAGTGAGAGCTTCGCCATCTGCCCCATCAACATCTTTGTTTCCGTACGCTTCCCGCAGAAGACATCGTGGAGGAGTGCCCAGAACTGTCGCTGCCAAGATGTGAGCGAGGAGACGTGACAAGGACCAAGACTGACTCCAAGGGTTGCCCCATGTACTACTGCGGTATGCTCTTGTTTCGCTGCAACTACCTCTGCCTACCTGTCAGTTTTAAAGTAACAACAAAAGGCAAGAATTGCATACAACTTTCAGGGTGATGAAAATAAAATACATGGAATGACAACTATGCTTAAGGAGTTAAACTTATAATGTAATTTGACACTTATCTTTAGAGAGAACCAAAGTTTTATAAAGTGCCCAAATATTCCAATGAAAATAAGAACTTTTGTTACTTCGGAGATGGTGTGACATGCGTCATTTCGCAGTTTTCCGTGGATGTACACTCTAAAATACGTATATAAATTCCCTTTGCTGCCAAACTCCGAACACGAGAGTGAACTCACAGATGTTTTCTATAGTGATATGAGACGGAGTGAAGGAGAACCGGTATTTCTTAACCCGTACAGAATGCGATCCAGCTCTTTGTCCGCCCGTGGTCTGGCCGACGGACCTGGAACCCGGTCAGGAGGTGGAGATGACCCCAGTCGGATGTTGCGCCACCCTCCATGCCGTGTGTCGCCCGGAGAAGTGCCCACAACCGCCTCACTGCGCGCCACCCTTGGAGCTGCTAGAGACTCCAGGAGTTTGCTGCCGCTCTTTCAAATGCAGTCAGTATACATATTCTCTTTCCGGTCAAGCCCTGATTAATACTAACAACGGTCACATCAGAGCAATTATCCCGGTGCTCACTATCATTGACAACTTCATGTTTCTGGTTCAGTACTTTTGCCGTTTACACAACGTTTGATGCTCTAAATTCGTTGCGTTAGCATAACCTGCATGTTGGGTACAGTCGTCTGTACTAGATCGCCCTAAAAATGTATACCCATTTGTGTTTTCTCTCCCAGGGACTGTTGGTCAACTGACGTAAATCTATCAACAAGTAATTTGAGTGTGTCATGAATTCTGGTCAGCTCTTTTTTATATTCATGTATGTAAAACCTACAGGAAACTTCCGCTTTCTAGATGTCGCCGGAACATTTTGTAGAATAGTCGCGACACTCAAACTGGCAATGGCAATGCCTCGATATTATCCCAGTTCTGACGCTGCGTCATTGCCATTCCTTCTCACCAGAATGTTCAGCTAGGTTACAGCAAAACACATCAACACTCGCATATCGCATAAAAATGTCGAGCTCAGCATGCAAGCTTGCTGAGCTCCACAGCCTCACCGTCCACACCTATAATGACGAATTATCCCGTACTCTATTTAGTGGGCTTCTTTCCAGAGCAGCATCATATCTGTACTATTGTTGGGCACTTAATCAATTAATCTACCGATTAATCGATTAATACTCTAATCGCGAATATTTTTTTAAACCGGTTAATCGGTTAAACCTTGGCTAACAAAAATAGGTAACGTTAAACGCTTTCTCCACACAGACGTGGACGAGTACACTTCTATGTAGGTAAACTTTAGGTAAAATGTTGGCCTAAATAAACTTAGAGGTCAAATTTGTAACTCCAAATATGTTACTATACTCTGTTCAACCTTCTGATGTACCGCAGGAAAGGCTACAAGCGCGAGCTCCTTGCTTTAGGGCACACCTCGGCGGCACAAGCTCTCGTGCAATAAGGGCAGCTGCCAAAGCCCTGATCTCGCGCGTCTAGCCTTCGCTGCGGTACAACATAAGGTGAAACGGAGTATAATGTTATACGTCTCCCAGCCAATTCAACGCCGTGCGAGTGTCCGTTTAGCGCAGCAGAGGCTATTGTAAACTATGAAGGAGTTCGCTATTGCCGTACATATCAACGAAGCTCTTTGCTTCTGCGGCTGTTTTAATGATTTTTGAGTGTGGGTGTCTTTTAACTTTTCTCAGCTGCACTCCAAGGTTGATTTAAAAATCAAAATTGTACATTATGTCGTTTATCATATAATCAGCTAAGGCAAGAAATATTTTTACTGGCTCGAACTAGTATGCACCAGCATTAGCGAAATCGATTACTCGATTAAAGGGTGGCGATTAAGCGGGTTAATATTTTTAATGGACGCCCAGCCTTAACCTATACTCGCTGCACAAGCGGTAATTAATACTGCAAAAGTCAAATTTTTCAATTTTGCGTTGCTCGCTAATTCCTCATTAGACTATTTTTGTATGACCGCGTTATTTATAAAATAAAATGCGCAGCGCTATTTCGGTGACAGTGTCTGGAAGCGACTGAAAAGAATTGTACCAGGACGCCCCCTTGTATGTCTTTCTTCCATCTTGCTGACACTCGCGTCGTTCCAGGACCGCCGGAAAAGGTCTGTCCTTACGCCCACAAATTCGTCGTCGTGGACGGTAAAGAAGTCGCCATTGAACCGGCTCTGCAAAATGTCTCCTTCTACGAGGTACGCCGCATAGAAATTGCTAAATGGCAATGACACGACCATGGGAATTGTTAACTTTTTGTCTCACGCAGCCCGGGCAGACGTGGAGAGACGGCCTCTGCAGCAACTGCTCTTGCGACGAAAGCGGGACGGACCTCATGGCACGCTGCAACTTGGAGAGGTGCTACGAGAGCGCCGAACTACCAGACGACAAGGTCCATCTTCATTGATTTTAAATCGCAGTCTTTTAGGGTTACCAAAAAAAATTAATGAAATCTCTTTACTTGCAAATAAAAGGAACGCGTTACGGAGCTACCTCATTTGAAAGAAAAAAAAAAAAGAAGAAGAGAGTGTTGGTTACCGTTAGCGAATATAACGCACGTCACTTTTGCGTTACATTTTATTCCTGACTTAAAACGTTTTACTGTTTTGGAGTTAGTTATATGCATATCCGCCATATTAGAAGAAACTTAACATAATTTCTTTATCTTTTTCACGGTTCTATCTGGGTGTAATTATTAGAAAGTTTTAGGGAACCGTATTCGCCCTTCCGATACAGTGCGGTGGGCGCTCCGGTACGAAACTGCGCATGCGCTATCGCAGAAGACTCCCATACGCGCAGTTCGAACCGGACGGCTCATCGTACAAAGTTGAGCCGTCCGGTAGATGTGCAAAGACGGTTTCCGAAAACTGTTTATTTTTTAAGAAGACGTAACGAGCAAGGCAGCTACGTTACCCTTTACTGAAAATAAGTAACGTAAGTACGTTATGTAATAATGTTCTGAAATTGTAACAATTGTTTTGAGTACGTTACCACGAAGGGTGACGCGGTATCGGCAACTCTGTTACCTGTATCACTTTAACGCCAACACGTGTTTTGACCCAGTGACACAAGTGCGACAAGCGACGACATCTTGTCCGCAGACAGAGTAAAATGAAACAAATTTCCGCACTACCTCTTGTTCATAAATACCGCTAGCGTGTCCGATGAGTGGTACGAACAGAATCTTAGCTTTCGAAGTTCTGAAAAGAGCCACGGCAACCCGGGTTTCCTTTTTTTTTCTTTGAGTGTTAACGTACGGAACGACAATGCGGTATTTAATTTAAAGCAGTTTCTGCACACCCCTATAAATACCTTATGTTGTAACCAGCCTCTGATGCTTAAGCAAGTTGAGAAAAGATACCTATGACTTTCCCGAGAGCAACGTTTCTTTGTTTGGCTAGCTGCGTTTAAGGCATTTCACTATACCTCTAGAGATTAAAAACTACTCGACAAGTTTCTGAACAATTGTCATCGAGCATCGAGCCCGCGCGTTTATGCACCGTAAGCGCTGATGAAATTACGCGTGACGTCCGCTTCTAACATGCGAGAGCTATTCAACTGCGTCTACTTGACATCCCGTCTAAAACAATGTGTAACGCGTTCACGCAAAAAAAAAAAAAAAAAAAAAAAATGCACAAGCTTGATAATGCTGATAAAGACCAGGAGCGGAGAATGTGCCTTAAACTTTAACGTCGATATAAAGCGCCGTTCACATACATGTGATTGAGTACGACCGAGAGAGACCAGACCGGTTTTTAGGCCTTTTTCGACTTCTTAGGACCGGATGCGCTGCAGTGGAGCTGGTCCTAAGAGATCGCAAGAGACTTAAAACCCGGTCTGGTCTCTCTCAGTCGTACTCGGTCGCAAGAGTGTGAACAGGCCTTAACGGTCGTCAATGACGCTTGATCGATGATGCTCGCTAATGACGATCGTTCATGACGCTCATTCAGGAAAATATGCTTTCATAAATAACGACCGATAAAACGTATTCGGTGTTCATATCGCGTAATGTAGTCAAAGAGCATAGACCCCGGTGCTTGCGGTAGACAGGGGTGCGTGGACATTCGGCGCACAATGAAGCATGGGTGTTTTGCAGGACTACTTCCTGAGCATTGTGGACGTGCCGAACCGATGCTGCCCTGCTTTGGTGCGACTCTTTTGCAAGGACGAGTACGGGAACATCCGAGAGGTGAGTGTTTATTCTCTTCTCGAACGCCAAATGATTTTGGAAGTGCTCGCTGACGAATCGCCGATGTCGCTGCTTTTATTTTTGGCGGGCAATAAGTATCGGCTTTGGAATTACCAATTTATTGATACAGCTGGAACATTGAATAACGACTGTATGATCGATCGGCCGCCGACATCATTGACGGTTAAATCACCACCAATAATACAAATTACAGCGAACACGCAGGTAAGCTGGTGAACTTCCAACACCTTGAACACGCAAGAGTTGGAAACGAGAACTAAACACACAGCCCTCGTGTGTGTGCATTCTCCACTTTCTTTTCCTAAGTCCCGGCTGTTCAAGATGTTGAAAACTCACCAGCTCGCCTGTATATTTTTTTCATATTATTGATGGTGTTGGGCTGCTGTTCACCAGCAGTATTCGACTGTGGCAAAAACTGACAGCTCAAATGCAACCACGTGTTGCCTGGCGTAGATAAACTATATTCCGTTTCACTTTAAATCTGACGGCCGCTAACGCTACAATTAGATAAAGCCAATAAAGCGTGTGTATATGTGTATGTTTGCAGATGTGCATAATGCGGAATTTTCCCAAAAACTGACCATATATGCGTAGTTGCAGCAGCAGGAAACCAAACTTAATTCATGCACGATGCCAGGCAGTACGCCAAACAGGAAATTACGCGTACTACTTTGTCATCAGCGTGCATTGGCCGATTGGCAAAAACTCGCGAAGTCAGATGGAGTGTACGAACGCGACATATTTCTTTCGCAGCCGGGAGACGAATGGCAGTCCCGTGACGACCAGTGCAAGTCGCACATCTGCGAGCAAACCGCCCTCGGCGAGGTCCACAAAGTAGAACGGTCCATCATCTGCCCCAAGTGCCCCGAGGTAAGAAT
Source organism: Ixodes scapularis (assembly GCF_016920785.2). Taxonomy (NCBI): domain Eukaryota; kingdom Metazoa; phylum Arthropoda; class Arachnida; order Ixodida; family Ixodidae; genus Ixodes; species Ixodes scapularis. Next base: position 108,225,777 of record NW_024609883.1, on the reverse strand, counting down.
TCACTTTAAACCCTAAGTATTGAGTAGGCGGCTCTACCACAAAACGGCCCGTCTTTTGTTCTCGAGGCGGCAGCCCTTATGGGCGAGGTTTCGCAGCAGACCCCCTCTTTTGTTTCCTGTATACCCTCGATGTGAAACGGTATGTGATGGTGTTAGTCGACGTCGCGTGACGTTCAGAAGAAATATTCATCTGCTAAAGTTAGCAGAAACAGGGTCTAGTTTAGGTGGAAAATGCGCAGTAGGATTGTGGGCAGCTCTTGAGCCGCAGAGTGTGCAGTTCTCGGCTGTCGCCGCAATGGACCCTTAGGAAGTAGACTTCTGCGCATGCGTGAAACCTCTAGCCTTGGACTTTTTCGACGATTCTTTTTTGAGCATCGGTAGTATGGTTGGGGAAAAAAAGCAACGAAAACGAATGCAACGGCGCGATGCCATTGTACTCTGACTGGCAGAGGCATATGGGCCTGCCCTACGTCTGTACTTGACAGAAAACCCTCCCTCCCTTGACGGCACTCCTGGCTGGTGGGCGTCAATTCGTTTGCAAGACTCGCCAAAGGACCGGGACTCTTTTTTTATTTTTTTATTGCGGGTTTCTGCTCGTTCGAGGAAACTAAACGTTAACCCTATGTTTGCTAAGTAAACTTCTGACTTTGTCGAAACTGGTCTTCGCGGAATGTAAACTCTCTAAAACATCTCGTACACAAAAAAAGTTCTCCCGCGTCACTATGGCTGCACTGAAGAAACGAGCAAAAGGAAGTACAGATGTCACTTCTTTTTTTGTGGCATACCTTTGCGAGGATTGTGAGCGATAAAAATAAACCGTTTAATTGCAACAACTGAATAATCCCCGACAGCTTACGAGATGGAGGGCGCGGCGAGTCCCGAGTATTCAGTTATCGCTCCGCAGCAACGAGATTGCGGTATTAGTCGACAAAAACACCGAACGCATTCCGAAGTAAAAATTGCGAACGTAAAGTGTGAACGCCCCCGTGTTTCTTCTGCTTTCAGTGACAACAAGTGAGCTCAAAAAAAAAAAAACTTTTATAAAAACATAAACCAACACAATTATACCAAAAGGACGCAATATCGTCGCCTTTTAGCGGCGACTAGTGTGCGCCTGAAGAAATCTGCGTAATCCGGGATAAGTAGTTTTCTTTTTTTTAGTCGCACACCTGCTTCCTAAGGGGATGAGTTTGACTTCATTTATGTGAACGCATTCAATTAACCTGTCAGCGAAAGTTCATCTATCACAGTGGGCTGCCAAAGAGCAGGTTACAACCTGATACTTTTGTTCTCTTCCGACTCGACAGGGTGTAGACGTGGGAGAATTTATAGTTGCGTCTTAAGAAGGTACTACGACGTTCTCGAAGTGTATTCGTGGCAATTAGTTTTTATTTCTTCAATAACCCTAACCCAAAGTAAAAACGGCTTTGTATTTTCACGAATGTTAGTATAACGGGCTTTGTAAGCACGCATTTATAATTATTGACACATTTATGAATATAGATAAGGCATTAAAAGTTTCAACGTATAAAAATTAGAAACTGCGGCCCCGCTGAACGAATGAGATTGATTATAATCAATATTTTGCCACAACTGCCGTTGTAATGTGATGACGGAACAATATATAAAGCACATTTTCTTGACATCTTTTAAGTGTGCATTTTCAATAAAAAGGCTCTGCATCACGTTTATTACCCTTTAGTCACGAAAGTAAAAAAAAAAAAAAAAAACGAAAGCAAAGAATTGTAAAAACGCCTCCGCAATTATGTCAGTGATTTCAACGCTACTTTGTTTAAATCATGAGCTCAACATTAACTGAGAAAGCCAACCTAACGTTTCCAGCTTTCACGTCTCTGCCTACCTCCATTCGACTGAATTTCAAGATAGTAAAATTTCGTTCCAGGTTCACCCGACCATCGTTTGTTATAACACGGCTAGCGAGACAGTTCATGGTTATTTTACGTTTGGTTACAATAAACTAATTGCCGCAAAGTAAGGTATATCACCGTGGGAGCAATTAAGCTCCCTGCGAAATGCAACCGAGCACAGTTTCCTTTTGTTGTTCTCCTGTTTGCTTCTTTGAGTTGTTGGTGCACAACCGAAAATGAAAGGAATCAAAGATCATCGTGATATTAAAAATGAATGAATTAAGTATTAGAATATTTGGCAAAGATTATCCCTCGAGAATGGAAGGGCCTAACTATGTACTCGTTCTGATGTTGCAATGCAGTCGGTGGAAGGACGTCAAACAGGGATCATGACCTTTTTTCCATTCGGCAACAGAACGCCCAGGCACTGCCCTTGGGCCCCGGCGAGTGCTGCCCTCGCTGCCAGATTGTGGCCTGCGAAGAAGCGGGCGTGATGCACCCCGTGGGCAGCCACTGGAACTCGAGCTCCCACCTGTGCTACCGGGCAGAGTGCGTGCAGGCCGGAGACACTGCGCGCATCGTGTACACGAGCCCTTCCTGCGCTCCGGTCTCCAAGAAGTGCCCCAAGGTACGTCTCGTACACCTTAATCAAATAAAGTAATCGATTGCAATTACTCCTGGTTAGAAAGTATTTATATTGTATTGCTTGAATACTTGAAAGGAACAGTAAATAACCCAGAGCGCCATTAGGAAGGGGAGGGGAACATATTAACGGTTACAAGTAATTCTATTACTTTCAAAAGCATTCAGAGCACTGTTACGAATACTACCTAATAAAGGCAATCAAATGATTACAATATTGCTTCAAAAATTATTCGATTACAAGTAACTGGATTACCTGGAGTAAGTACCTGACAAGTCTGCACAAGGTACGTCTCTACCAGAGAGTTTGTCCCGTTCGCTTCTTCGGAACAAGTTCAAACCTCGATATTGCTTAGAGTTTTCTTTTTTTATTTCATCTTACACTCCAAACGCCTGTTCACACATACATCACAGCGCTACCTTGGCGCTGTTGGTCATCGCTAGAAGTAGCGCTGACCTTGCTGATGCAGCGCTCACTTCGGGCTTTATTTGTGAAAAAGCGCTGATATAGGCCAGATCAGTGCTAAATGGCGCTTAAGCCATCGTCAGCGCTATTATTGGTGCTGAGTTAGCTTTCTGATGTATGTGTGAGCCGACCTTAACGTAAATAGCGTAATTTTATAGTATGAAGTGCCTGGCAGGGTGTTCTGTGTGATACTTGGTTCTGGTAACAACGGTGGATTCTGAAGTACATTAATAATAATTATAGTCAAGCACCAACGAGAAGCCGGCACCGCTAGACGGTAGGCAATGTCTGCTTCTTATTTGGTTTTTCTCTGTTACCAAAAAAAAAGCTTTATCCATCATTAAATTGCAACAATAATGTTGTGGGCATTAAAAAAAATTTTGCTCGAATACTATTGCGATAATTTGCGTAATTGTAATTTCTTCGTTTAGAAGCCGACCAAAACATAAATAACTGGCGATTTTTGTGACATTATGACAAAAATAATGGTTCAGCATGAGTGTCGTGGGAGCATTTGCAGCGAAACGCAGCCATGGTACGTGGCTTTCACATTTTGATCCAGCCTTCCAGTAACTACGTGCATTTCGGTCGAAACATGGGTGACACAGAGCCACTGTTACCAATCTCCCAAGACATATCCCATTAGGGTTCAAAGGCTACTAATATTTTGTATGACTTCTTGTTTCTTCCAACGCAGGACCAGGTGGTTTGGGACGCGAATCGCTGCTGCCAGACATGTAACGTCACCATCGGTACGTTTGCTCTCGTACACTTCCAGTTATACATCGGTACACCACAATTTAGAACGCGGTCCAATGTAGAAAATACAGAGGCGGAGACCAAAATTCCATGGTCAGGGCGCATTATCTGCGCTCGATTAGTTGACATGACGACAACCTAAGCACAAAAAAGACGACGAGCGGCTTTAGGTCTAGCTTTAGGGTCTACCTGATGGACCGTCCCTGAAACTTGCGCGTCGATCATCTCAAGACAGCATTCTTCGAAGGGCGTGGAAACTTTTTCGCATAGACGGGCGCCTGATTGCGGCATGCTGCCTCGCCGCATAACGGCTATACAAACAGCCCAAGAAAGTCGTCATCCCGAAGAAACGCAGGGCTCAGCTTATTACGGCCAAGCTAAATGCTTCATGATTCGTTCTTCTGGTTAACGCCACAATCCTGTTGGCTGCGATAATGAGATGCTCTGAACTGGTCCCGCCATTCTTAAGACGCGTGAGAAGTCAAGAACAGCTTGTTAGGTTGCGATTGGTTATCGGTAGTTTACTGCTACTGCTCGCTGTTAGCGAATAGCGTGCGAGCAAAACATTTTGTTTTCTCTGTTGGAACCTTCGTTTAATTATTGATATTGGTATTTTGCATGGGGCTTTCGGGCCTTGACGAGTGTTCTGTTCCCGCCATCGCAGTGTCCGAGGAAGCCTGCGCGCCGCTTCCCTTGAACGACAGGGAGAGCGTGAGGATGTTCCGCTTCGAGCACGAACGATGGGGACTCTGCACCAACCCGAGGCCGGTCACTGGAGCCAGGGAGTGCGCAGGAACCTGCGAGTCGCACTCCCTCTTCACGACGGGTAAGAAGGGGCATAGGAATACACCTTACACTCTAGGCGGGTAGATCATTCTTATTGCATAAGGCTTATTCTAGTTCTGCACAACTGCTCCACCCCGCTACAATCCTGAGAGAAATTATTGCAATTGGAAATGATTGAGTTATAAATAATACATTATTCACGTGCGCGCGTTTAGAATGAAGGCAGTAAGTTATTTTTATCTAAATCGGCAAGGAGTAGTTGATGTTTAGGGGAAAACATTACGGCCGTGTTCAATTTCCAAAATGTGTCCGTTTCGTCTGGTCGGTTAATCTCCTTCTAATGATTATCTCCAGAAAGACAAAAAGAAAGTTCTGAAGAATTAATTGTTTTGTGCACGTTTATTTGTATTGCATGCTTACGGGCTGCTGAGATAACTTTTGAGTTAGAATAAAAAACACGATATATAACTGGTGGTGACATATTAAATTCTTATTTTTTCCTAATTAAATTATGTAAGTTGTATTTCATTGCTACTTTCGCGCGTATTGACAAGTTTAAGGAGTGAATTTGCATACAGTTATGTTTACAATTTGTACCCTCTCGTGTTAATCGTTGTTTTAATAGCGAGTTTTCTGCCTAGGCTAAGGCGTAGGGTCGTATGATGTAGGCTAGAGGTTCAGCTGGCGCTAGTGTGCTGTGGCAAATTGAAGCAGACAGAAACCAGTCGAAAAATTGACCTCCGGTAATGCATTTCTACGGAAAAAAAAGTGGGCGCGCTTTTTTTTTTTTTGAGCCTCAATATAAGAGTAAATATAAGGAATAATTATAACGTATTAAATAGTTTGGAACAATTCTCAATCCGGTAAATGAAAATCATGATCAGTTACAGTGTTTCCTTGTCAAATTTATGTAGTTAAAGACAGTGCTAAAGCAGCTTCAAACATGCATTTATGTGTGCTGTCGGACACTATTAGCGTGAACACGTCGTCGGCGCCTTTCTGCATGGGTTATTTACGACCAAGCAAATGAAGAACATGTGGAAGATCAAGAAAGACGGCAAGAACTACGCAGTAACTCCCCCTGCATATGGGCGATCAAAATAAAGTGAAGACGAACTTAATCTAGTTCTATTTCCAATGAATAAGTATTGCTTAATTCTCTCTGCTCGTGCATTAGTGCGAGGAAGCTTGTTCTGCGTTCAGAACGTCATCCGCAAGCTCGACATCTTTAAAAATATAGAGAAGCCATAAAACAAGTGCCCGATAAAAGCTGCCCGGCTTAGGAAATAATAACGAGACAGTTTTCATTGCCCTTACTTTATTCTTTGCGGCTTGAATGCTTTTACCCGTTCGCAAGTATGCACAACAGGGTAATTTTTATATATGCGACAAGACTGCCACATTAGCAATATATGAACGTCACCGGAATGTTGGCGAACCTTGAAGACACTCTACGTACGTTTCGATTATTTATTTGCTCGTATTCTTCGCTCGTGTTTACACACCGTTTGTGGAACACTGGTTTGGGCCTTAAATATAGCTAAGTATCATTCACTGCATGATTGAAAAAATGCTGTAACTAAACCAATCACACTTTTACGATGATAAACAAAATGTACATACTATCCGGTGCGACCAAAATAACAAAAGCGGTCTACGTTATTTCCTGCAAAGAGACCAAATATACGCGCTTTTTCCCATAGGAATGCACTGGAGCACCGCAAAAGTAGACTGGTGGCTGTCTGCTTCAATTTGCATCCCGGAGGTCGCATAGACATAGCGCCAGTTGAGACTGTGGCGTACATTATAATAACTCTATGGGCTAAGGTGTCGCGACTAGGCAATCCAATTATGCCATGAGATAACCATCTTCAGGTGATAGTTTTAGAGTGCAGATTGATTTTAATCAACTAAATTCACCATTAGTTTGGAGTAGAAAAAAAAATAGGACAGACCAGTAGAAAGACAATTATTAGCTTTTAAAAGGTAATATTTTGCTAAAAAGGTAGCTTCAAGAAACATAGATTGACTTATGGCTCTCTATATGCAAAGGTAATCTTCTCATCGCTAGTTCACAAAAAGATAGAACCCGATTTTTTTTTCTAAATAAAAAAAGCTTTTGAACATACGTAAAATTAAAGCATCGAACAAGTGCGGGCACAAGATTTGTTCATCACTAATATTCAACTTTCTTACACTAATATTATTTTTTCGATAACCCAATATTTGCAATTACTTATTTCTTTGCAAATTGTCCTGCTTGGTACTACAGGTATTCATTTAGATACGAATAAGATCTTAACAGCTTGGTGTATTAAGACAAAATTTTACAAAGTTGTCAGTAATGGGTCCCATGAATCTCCCCCACTAACCTGATTTATTTGCCTAAACTAATAACATAACCAATACGATTACAAATTATTTGCTCTTCTCTAAACGTTATGTTTTTGTGTACGTTCGTGCTTTATTTGTTGTCCAAATATTGCGTGCCTATCGCTGCCAACAAAGCTGAGGGGTTGTAAATCTTTCATTTAAAGATCAACATTCTCCTTAAAAAAACATTCTTGTTATTATAAATATTATAACGACATTTATTACCCTCCTCACCCCTTTAAAAATGTGATGATCCAAAATAGCTAAAATAATATTTAAAAAAACTACCAAAGCTCAAAGTGTATTAAAAGCGCTAAAATCTTATTCACGAAATAGAGCGCATTAAGATCTTCTTACTAAGCTGATGTGTCTCTTTGCATTTCTGCCATTGTCTTTAGGTAACTCCAATGATGTCACCGCGAACTGCAAGTGCTGTAACCCAACCCAGTGGGAACTGCGCAAGATTCAGCTGACATGCAGAAATGGAAAAACACTAACCAAGACTTTCCGTCAGCCCACGGCTTGTCATTGTACCCCCTGTGCTAATGAAGTAGGACAGCGAGAAGTTGAAATTATGAAGGAAGAAAACAACGGAGGTGTAAAAGTACCGTTCTCGAAGCAGAACACTAAATACACTACTCTTCAAGGGGATCAGCCTCCAGAAGATAGAAACGAGAAACTAGAGCCAATAAGTCAGATGGTTGAAGAGCCTTATACACACGTAGAGGTGACAAACAAACCTAGTAACCAGGAACAGATTAGCCAGGTAGTGCAAGAGCCTTACAATCCTGAAGAGGCGAGTGATAAACCCAACAAGCCTGAGCCCATCAGTCAGATTGTCCAACAGCCTTACAATCCTGAAGAATTTACCGAGAAACCCGGTAAACCAGAACCCATCAGTCAAAATGTCCAAGAGCCTTACAACCCTGAAGAAGTTACCGAGATGCCCAATAAGCCGGAGCCCATCAACCAGATTGTCCAAGAGCCTTACAACCCTGAAGACGTCAACGAGAAGCCTGGAAAACCGGAACCGGTCAGTCAGATTGTCCAAGAGCCTTACAACCCTGAAGAAGTCACCGAGAAGCCTGGTAAACCGGAACCTATCAGCCAGATTGTCCAAGAGCCGTACAGCCCTGAAGAATTTACCGAGAAGCCTGGTAAACCGGAACACATCAGCCAGATTGTACAGGAGCCTTACAACCCCGAAGAAGTCACTGAGAAGCCTGGCAAACCTGAACCCATCAGCCAGATTGTCCAAGAGCCTTACAACCCTGAAGAAGTCACCGAAAAGCCCGATGAGCCAGAATCTATCAGCCAGATCGTCCAAGAGCCGTACAAGCCTGAAGAAGTCACCGAGAGTCCCGGTAAGCCGGAACCCATCAGTCAGATTGTCCAGGAGCCCTACAACCCTGAGGAAATTACAGCGAAGCCTGGTAAACCGGAACCTATCAGCCAGATAGTCCAAGAGCCTTACAATCCTGAAGAAGAGACCGAGAAGCCAGAAGCCACCAACCAGATTGTTCAAGAGCCTTACAACCCCGAAGAAGTCACCGAGAATCCCGGTAAGCCCGAACCCATTAGCCAGATTGTTCAAGAGCCTTACAATCCTGAAGAAGTGACTGAGAAGCCAGGTAAGCCAGAAGCCATAAACCAGATTGTTCAAGAGCCTTACAATCCGGAGGAAGTCACGGATAAGCCTGGTAAGCCGGAACCCATCAGCCAGATTGTTCAAGAGCCTTACAATCCTGAAGAGGTCACCGAGAAACCCGGTAAACCTGAACCCATCAGCCAGATTGTCCAAGAGCCTTACAACCCTGAAGATGTCACCGAGAAGCCCGGTAAGCCGGAACCCATCAGTCAGATTGTCCAAGAGCCTTACAACCCTGAAGATGTCACTGAGAATCCTGCTAAGCGGAAACCCATCAGCCAGATTGTTCAAGAGCCTTACAATCCTGAAGAAGTGACCGAGAAGCCTGCTAGGCCGGAGCCCATCAGCCAGATTGTTCAAGAGCCTTACAATCCTGAGGAAGTCACCGATAAGCCTGGTAAACCGGAACCCATCAGCCAGATTGTTCAAGAGCCTTACAATCCTGAAGAGGTCACCGAGAAACCCGGTAAGCCGGAACCCATCAGTCAGATTGTCCAAGAGCCTTACAACCCTGAAGATGTCACCGAGAAGCCCGGTAAGCCGGAACCCATCAGCCAGGTTGTCCAAGAGCCTTACAACCCTGAAGATGTCACCGAGAAGCCTGCTAAGCCGCAACCCATCAGCCAGATTATCCAAGAGCCTTACAATCCTGAAGAAGTGACCGAGAAGCCTGGTAAGCCAGAAGCCATCAGCCAGATTGTTCAAGAGCCTTACAATCCTGAAGAGGTCACCGAGAAACCCGGTAAGCCTGAACCCATCAGCCAGATTGTCCAAGAGCCTTACAACCCCGAAGATGTCACCGAGGAGCCTGTTAAGCCGGAATCCATCAGCCAGATTGTCCAAGAGCCTTACAACCCTGAAGAGGTCACCGAGAAGCCTGGTATGCCAGAACCCATCAGCCAGATTGTTCAAGAGCCCTACAATCCTGAAGTCACCGAGAAGCCTGCTAGGCCGGAACCCATCAGCCAGATTATCCAAGAGCCTTACAGTCCTGAAGAGGTCACCGAGAAACCCGGTAAGCCTGAACACATCAGCCAGATTGCCCAAGAGCCGTACAACCCTGAAGAAGTCACCGACAAGCCTGGCAAACCGGAACCCATGAGCCAGATTGTTCAGGAACCTTACAATCCTGAAGAAGTCACTGAGAAGCCCGGTAAGCCTGAACCCATCAGCCCAATTGTCCAAGAACCTTACAATCCTGAAGAAGTCACCGTGAAGCCAAATATGCCGGAGCCTACAAGCCAGGTTGTCCAAGAGCCTTACAATCCTGAAGAAGTCACAGAGAAGCCCAGTAAGCAGGAACCCATAAGTCAGATTGTTCAAGAACCATACCATACTGAAGAGACCGGAAGCCCTGGCAAGCTAGAACCAACTAGCCATGTCGTTCAAGAACCATACAGACCTGACGATGTGGAGAACCCTGTAAATCATATTGTCCAAGAACCTTACACTCCTGGAGCCATGGAGCAACAACCTTATCACCCAGATAATATAGAACAGTTTCCCTACCAACCTGAGGAAATTCCAAACGCCGAAATACAAGGACCCCTTAACCACATTGCACAAGAACCGTACCACCCAGATGATATTACCGAGCCACACGTGGAGCAACGGCCTTATGAGCCTGAACACGCGGGCCAATATCCTTATAGGCCTGAGGACGTTCCAGATCTTGAACCAAAACAACCAGCTGGCCATATTGTACAAGAACCATATCATCCTGAAGATATCCCCGAGCCCCATGTGGAGCAACGGCCCTACTACCCAGAACACACAGGCCAGTCTCCTTACAGTCCAGAAGACATTGTGCAGGCTCCATACCACCCCGAGGACGTCGAACATTCCCTACACGAGTCGAGCCACACCGACGATGACACGGTCGTTCCTGAATGGATGTGGAGAAACGCTCCACTTCCTTAAATTTTGACATGCCCATAAAAGAATAGTTTATGGAACCATTTTCTGAGCTCATAATCAAAAGTCATTACATTGCAGGAGGGAAGCTGTTTTGCAATGTGTTACGCTTGGCCATAGTGCGCACGGCTTTCATTCATCACATGTGACCTTGGAAAAATAAAATGTATAATTTGATACGTTTGCGGTTGGCGATGTCTTTCTGTAGGCGATATTCTTCGCCTTGGTTATAATGTCGGAACGTTTGGTTCATAGCTGTAGACTTAAGAACAACACTTTCCGGATAAAAACAATAGATCCGTTAGAAAGAAGACCTGGATATTTAGGAGCAGCCTTTGGGTATGTATGGTGCCTGGAAACTTTTTTTCTCGGAGCTCCTTTTCCGTTATCAGAAGTTATTCAAAAGCATTATTATTTGACATGGATATGAATTCCACATTTTCGTTATGTACTAAATTCAAGACAGTCCTTGGGTTATTGTGTAGCTAAGCATTTGGAAGTCCTTATTTGTTGCACACAGCCTTATATAGACACTAAAAACTACAATAAATGTAATGCTCTTTAGTAATACACTTCGCTCATGATGGTGCATCAAATTACAGCTCCCTCTGCTCTCAGTGTTGAAAAATTTTAAGTCTAGTCACTCCCAAACAAATGATCTAATTCCTGGCCAACTTACTTTAGCGAATCAACAAGGGGGCAATTCATGTTTCTTAAAAATATGTTTTTCATAATTTGTAAGAATTGTTTATAATAAATTGAATATGTTGACTAATAGCAACAATTTTTTATGGCTCAGCCTATTTTTTATTATTATTTGAATATAATGTCGATATAGAGATTATATGACCTAATAAATAACTGTCTTAGTCAGAATTATGAAGTAAGGAGATTTGCCCAGACACATCTTCATATTCTCAAATTGATTTCTTTATCCAAAGAGAGAGAGAGAAAGAGAAAACAAGAAAGGCTAAATGAGAGGCTGGTCTTTGCGTCCTGCCTCTACCTACTATTTAGCACTGCCACTGTACAAACCGCTTTTCGCGGGTAGCGCCATTTTGAATATTGCAGCGCCATCTAGAGAGCATCAGGTTCCGCGGCCATGCTGAGTGGTTAGAAAGGTTGTCGAAAGTGCTCTTCGGGGCACCTCTCTCGCGTTGGGTGTACTGTTGGGTGCTCCAAAGCTCTGAGTATCCGACTTGGAGCGCGTCTTGTGTTTCTTTGTGCCGCGGATGGTGTTTTTCAACTCATTGAGAACGTTTCCGGCCCCTCGTTATGACATCCGCCAGTGTGGCGATGCCGAGAAGAGCGACACCGAACCCGCCACCGATCGTAATTGGAGGCGAGTGCTCAAAGTATTGTATCAGTTTTCAGCGATTGAATTTACCGTTAGATTTTTTGTCTCTTTAGATGCAGTACACCGAGGATATTTTTGTAGTTTCGTGTCGCCCACAACAATGAAATATAATGGGAACAAGGATGCGCGAAATAAGAGCATTGTAGGGAGCGATCGAAGGCAGCTCTCTCCTGCTCCGAGATGTTTATACAAGTCTTAATGGAGTATTCCGCGTCGACGTGTCCATTGCCGGAGCGAGTCTATCAATGATTCAACAATTAGAAAATCGATGCATGAGCATGTGTCGGCAATACGAAATAGAGTTTTCTTTCCAGCTACGTTATGTACTATTTTGCAAAATAAGAACCCAATCGGCGTTGTGACGGTCGCCGTAAGTTCACGGCTCTCCGCTATCGCGGAGGAGATCGAGATTAAGAAACACCGATAGAACTAACTTTTCGAGAATTTTCAGTCACACCCGGTGGCGGAAATGAGCGTTCGACTAAGTGTTATAGATGATAAAATCGACTCAATGCTACCACAACAAGATATCAGCAGTTGGATAAATTAAGTTACGAAAAGGTACAAGCTGAAAGAGTGATTCTCACGAGAACACTTATCACTTGCGTTCGGAACCCATCGACGGTACAGCGGTAAGTTCAGTACGCGCTCTATTTATGAAATGATAAGAGCACACTCAAGAAGATGGCGTCAGGGGAAAGTGTTTTCTGTTTAAGGACGCAACTTACTGCCGCCGGAGGTTTTGGTCATTTGGAAAGCGATGGAGTTTGAAGACATTGCAGCCGCAGTTGCCTTGTCGGAACCCGTGAGGTATAGAGATGTCCTCCGGTAATGTTCTGCACTTTCGGTTGTTATTCGTGCAGCCTATTATCAAACAATGATGTCCCGATGATCAGAAGACTGTCATCATGATTCCGCTAACTCTAACTACATCTGGAAGTCAAATAAAATAGAGGAGACCACAAAGAAAACAAGCGAATTTGGAGAGACGCAACCGTCCAAGGCGTTCATCCGGGTCCTTCGGTCGTTCATAACCACTCAGTGAAGATAACAGCGCAAAACCCCTGTCCCCTTCACTCTCTCGCCCTCTTTCAGTTAAACGGTCTATAGACCAACACGCGGCCATGACGTCACGCAGCTGCGGTGGCGCTGTTGACGGCACTGCGCATGCGCAGACGATTCACGTAAATTCGGTTTCTGCGCACGTGCAGTGCCCACACCTGGTGTGGGCAAACGAGGGCTTGTTTGTAAACAGCGTGTCGGTCTATACTGAATGAAATAGGAGGAAAGGCTTGGCGCGATGAAATAAGATGGGCAAAAAAATATTCACACTAACCTCGTGTCTCACGAGAAGACGCGCACGGCATCCGGTACCTTATCGAAGCGTTCAGCCGAGCCTAACCAGTGCCACTTAGAAGACAAGGGCTTTGCATGACGTCATCATTAGTGGGTCCCGCCCCAAGCGCGGCAAACACGCCTACGCTCGGCGAGAATCGCCGCAAAGCGAATGACGCGTGCGTCTTGGCGTCGCCGTGTGCTAAAGCGTTGAGTTCTCTCTGAGGCGCTGCAGGACACACTGACGAAGACGCTGGCACAAGCTATAGGGGGCGCTGCTTGGCAGGGTGTTGGAACGAAATGTTTTTCGTTCCGTTTTCATTTTCGTTCCGTACAAAAAAGTTCCGTTCCGTTTCCGCTCCGGAACGAATAATAAATGCTCCGTAACGGTTCGTAACGGTTTCTTTCTATGAAAAAAAATCGCAACAAAAATTAAAAGGAACGTAACATTTATTTTTACACAAAAATAGATAATTCAGGCGCTCTAGAGGAATCCGCGGAAACGACATTGCTTCTGAGATCATGTTCATTGCCTTGAGAATGAGATCATGATCAAGGCACCGAGCATGATCTCAGAAGCAGCACGTCATCAAGTGTGCTCGGTGAAAGGCAAGACCTCTGGTCCGATAAAATAAATTTCAGCGCCGAGAAGGCCCTGAAGGCCCATAGGGATGAAGTACACTTTTGCAACAGAGTCTAAGACTGCCGTATCCGTAGAAAAACAAAAGATGGACTTCTACAACGCCGGGTCACAAACTTCCCGCGCTTGCCGCGATCTGTTGTCTGTCTGTGTCGTCAGAAGAAAGCATGGAGGAAGAGGGTGCAAGAGCCAAGGAGAGCATTGCGAGCGTGTGGAGGCGTCGCGCTACCGCGCTCTCATTGGTGGGAAGCGATGGCGCCTTGCGTCATGTTTTTTGTTTCTCGTTGTATTTTTTGTCTTTGTTTTTGCTATGCTTGTTCGCCCGGAGTTTAGACGCGGGAGCGATGGCTTGCTTGTCTTCTCTTTAATTATTGTACAAACCAACGGCCGTCTCGTCGCTGCGTGAAACGAATTACTGAAATACCTGATATTTTCCCTTGAACCGAAAACCGATAAGAAAATTTTTCGGTTTCACTCCGGAACAAAATAATAAATAACGTTTCGATTACGTTTCCGTTCCGCCCAAAAATATCGTTTTTTTCGTTTTTCGTTTTTGGTTTTCGTTTTGTTCCGATACCCTGCTGCTTGGCTCCACTGGTGATGACGTTTGGGGGAGAAAAGAACGGGCCTTGTCTCCTAGACGGTATTTCTCTAACTCGCCGGGCACTCCCTCGGCGATAAATGATCTGTCCTACATGTTACACACTTCTATATGAGGTATACCTGCCTCCGGATGGCGAAGTGGGTGCGCACAATTATAAGGATTTCTATGGCTTCTAAAGAACTGCAGACCAGTCTGTTTCGTACCGGCGGATTTATCAATGCGACGAAGAAACCTTTTTTTATGTAAACTACAACAGGACGTAACCTGTGAAGTGTGGCTCCTATTGAACTAGAGAAACAGGACGGCCAGATGAAGGATAATTCTATCCGGGTAAAGAGAGTAGAGACAGACACAAAAAGAAATCAAAATAATCACACGAATTAAATATTGTACTCAGTTTCATACCAAGTTCGACGGCAGCGCCACGATACGAAGGGGCCGATTTGGCAGCGCCAAAAGTGCGTCGTCATGGTCCTTGTCTTTTCGTGCGTTTGCTATAAACTGCTAAACTAATCACACCCAGTGAATTCCTTGTGATCCTGAGATTTTGGTGCGCTCGTTTGGTGCAGCCGGCTATAGCAAACACTCAAAGACATAGAACTCCGTGGCGATGCACAAATTTGGGCGCACTTTGATTTGGCCCCAACGGAGAGTAGGTTCGGTTGTGGTCGGCCTTAATGTGAAAAAAATATATTACCACTCTTGCTTGACAGTGTACTGATTGGGTATCTGAACGGAACAAAGAGATCGCGAGGCTTAGGACGGTCATATTAAAAATAGCGCAAAAGAGACGGGACAAAAAGACGAAGAAGCACACAGGACAAACGCTATTCTTTTTTGCGCTATTTTTAATATGAATGTCCACTACCAACTTGCCCAGCAGACCAAGCTTAGGACGGTCTTTGTCGGAATCTTTCGCGGCTTTGTCGGAACTCTCATCACCCGTGATGACTGACTGATTCGGAACCCGCTAATGTAGAAGAACGTGGCTAGCCTGCAGGACTGTGTTCCAAAGAAGTATGGGAATGTGCGGATCAGTGCCAACTACACACCTAGTCTCATTTCTGCCCGGAGTACTAGTTATTCTGCTTTTAAATGTTGAAACACCACGCATTCGCTGCTGGGACTTGTAAATATGTACTTAAGCCTTTCGTAAAAGTGCCGACAACTCTGAAGCTGTTAGAGACAAGTTGCCTTATTGTTTGAAATAAATATTGCATTGTTCCAATTGAGCTCGTTGGCGGCGCCACCAGTAAATATGTGGCGCGCAGAGACTATGTTCTGTCATCCGGAGTACGCATTGGTAAAGTACCTATGAAGTAGCACCAGCATTTGTTTTTACGCTCTATGCTAGAAGGCACCCTTGGTGTAAAGGTTAGGCTTGTTGGAACTACATCCTATAGTTCCTGGAAATCAATTCTGCAGGCTTACTCTTATATGGATACCTATATTACTTTTACGAATTTCACTGAGTGCCGGACAGAAGCGGATGTAACAGAGGCGGGGAGACCGCCCCCCTCTCCTAAGGCCTTTAAACCAACTTCCATAAAATAGCAATGTTAAGTTTTTGGTAAAATGGCAAATAGCAAGCAAATATCGTTAAAAGCTGTCAGGCTGCGATTCATCGAGCTGAGTGCATCATCACGACTGATAACAAGGAAACAGCGACTGATACAGACCTAAATTTTCTTCAGTGGACCTTCACCGAAAACCTGGATTCTCAAGATTCACATCGCCATCGACACTGGCTACCTCAGCGCCAGAGCTGCCAAGTATAAAAGACCACCCGCGATCTGCACTCCCCTGTGGGCACGGTGGCATCGCCATGATGACAGTCGTTAACCCCTTCGTGTTCATTGCACAGGTAGGAAAACGCTACCCTTTCTGTTACCGTAGCAATAACTTTTGTCTTTTTTTTTTGCTGCCGTGCCCACGGACCTGTTTTGCCTTGTTGTGTGGAATGCGTGCACGATTTGCTGATTTGCTTATGCTGTGCGGAGATATAGAGACCAATCCCGATCCTGACCCGGAAGCGATGATAGAAATGTTAACTAATATCCCGGTCGACATTAAGGAAATTAAGCTGAGCCAGGCTGTGACAACATCGAGACTAGAGAAAATAAAATTGCAACTCGAAGGCCTTCAAGGACTCAGGTGTGTTGTGAACAAAAATTGCGACAAGACCAATCGCCCCGAAGCCGCCATCACATCACTCTCGAACAAAATTGATGGTTTAGAAAACCGTAGAAGAAGAAACAATCTAATTATTTTTGGTCTTTCTAAACTACCTAACAAAGATAGTAGCACTCTCGAGGATAGAGTAACTAAAGAGATTCTTGGTGGAAAACTAAATCTAAAAATTAATGGAATCGATCGAAGCCAGCTTATGGCAAAACCCGTCCAGTAATATTTCGACTCGTAAACTTTGCAGATAAATTGAATATTGTACGCAACTGTAATAAATTAAAAGATGAACGACTCTCGATTAGTGAGGACCACTCAAAGCGAGTTTAGGGAATCAGAAAAAAATTACTTGACAGCTCGAAATCAAGTAAACTTGCTGGTGATAAGGTCACGCTTACCTACGACAAAATTAAGATAAATGACACAGTATACACTTGGAATGAGGCCATAAA
Source organism: Ixodes scapularis (assembly GCF_016920785.2). NCBI lineage: Eukaryota > Metazoa > Arthropoda > Arachnida > Ixodida > Ixodidae > Ixodes > Ixodes scapularis. The sequence continues at coordinate 108,208,749 of NW_024609883.1, read as the reverse complement.
CGATAAGGTTCCCATATCTGAAGAAACCCAGAACCCCAGTACGGTGACCAAGCCCTACTCAAGTCAACCGTGGTTACGAATTTCGATTACTAAATCTAAACGCGCGAAGCATCGTAAATAAAACTGATGAACTTGAAGCTGCTGTTTTGAACACCCAACCTGATATTATAGCAATGACAGAAACTTGGCTATCAGACAGCATTCTTGACTGTGAAATCACGCCCCCAAGCTATACGATTCTGCGCAAGGATAGAGGTTCTAGCGGTGGGTGGAGTAGCGATTCTTGTAAAAAATTGCATTGTATGTACCCCCTCACCCGATTACCAAGAAATTGAGTGCCTGTGTTGTAAAATTGCTTATAAAAATACGTGCTGCTATATACTTGTTGTCTATAGACCTCCTACTTCCACTTCGGGGTTTTTCAAAAGTTTGTATAATTATATCATTGATAATATTAATTTGAGCACTAAGATTATAATTGCAGTTCACTTCAATCTACCTTATTTAGAATGGTACTCTCTATCGAAATATACAAAATCATCCCTCGGTGCGGATATCCTTACAGATCTATATTTTTATTATAACCTCACCCAGATAGTTACTGAAAATACCCGTATTCAAAGAACGTCACAATCAATGCTCGATCTCGTCTTTGTCACCGATCATTTCCTGAAAGATGAATTCAGCGTAGAAGTTTTAAATGGCATATATGATCATGAGATGGTTTTATGCTGCTTCAAAATGAACATCCCGACTTCTGGCAATCCCCACATTTGTAAGCTTTTAAAATTTGACAGAGCAGATTACGTTGACGTACTCGACTTCTTTGTTACATGTTTTGATAACTTTCTTCTACTGTCCAAGAGCGACCGCACCACTGCAGATATGCTTTGGAACGAATTCAAAACGGCAGTTAACACGTGTGTCTTGTGTCTTATTCCACAACGAACTGCACGAATTAATAAAAACCCTCGGATAACGCGAGAAATCATTCATGTGAAGCGCAAAGTAAATAGGCTCCGTAAGAAGGCAAAGAAAACCAGAACTCTCCTAATTAAGAACAAAATGGCAACACTCAACAGCGATCCTGGACAAAAAATCAAGTCAGCTAAATTCAAAATTTTCAATATCACTCTTCAATCGTTTATTCAATATTCACCCGTGAATTTCTGGAACTATGTCAATTCAAAAAACAAATCCAATCTAGAAACGCTCTTTGGTGACAAAGCAAATCTTGCAAAAGCCTTCAATGATTATTTTCTTTCGGTCTTTACAACAAATAATGGTAATGCAACCTCATTCGCGTCCAATCCCCCAGTCTTAGCTGTGAATGACGTTGTAGTTACCCGAACACTGGGTTTTATCTCTTCTACTCAACCTGAACACAAAAAAAGTGCTGGGCCGGACAATATACCAAATGAATTTCTAAAAAGATACGCCGAATGGGTAACAAAATATCTTGTAATAATATTTACACAATCACTTAACAAAGGGCAACTCCCAGAAGACTAGAAGTTAGCGAAAGTCATCCCCATTCATAAATCTGGAAACAAAAACGAATTAGCGAACTACAGGCCCATCTCCCTTACCTCAACTTGCTGTAAATTGCTCGAACACATTGTTCTGAAGCACGTCTCCACGCACATCGAGAATAACCAAATACTTACTCCATATCAGCACGGTTTCAGACGTCACCTTTCAGCAGTGACGCAACTTGTTGAATGCATTCACGATTTTTCCACTGTCATAAACAATAGAGGACAGGTTGACGCCATATTCATCGATCTGTCGAAAGCCTTTGACAAGGTTTCTCATCCAAAGCTATTGTTTAAGCTAGAATCTATACTAGGAGCAGAAAAAATTCTCAGGTGGATTGAAGACTACCTTTCAGATCGCTACCAGTACGTAGCACTTAATGCGCACTCATCATTCAGAGGCAAAGTTTCATTGGGAGTCGCACTGGGGTCAGCACTGGCACCTTTTTTGTTCCTAATATACATAAATGACTTGGTCAAAGATGTGAACGTAAAAATTTGCCTCTTTGCTGATGATTGCATATTTTATTCACAAATAAATAACCCAAATTACCAGATTTACGTAAATAATGCGCTTCAACACATCATAAATTGGTGCCATGATTGGCAGATGGAAATAAATTCTAATAAATCTGTATTTATGACCATAACCAATAAAAGACAACAATAGTCCTTTCCTTACCAGATAGGCAATAACCTCTTGGAACAAGTCGGTGATTACAAATACCTCGGCCTCAACACAAGTCAAAATTTGCGATGGGACTCACACATTCACTCCACAACTAATAAAGCTTTAAACAAACTGAGTTTCTTTAAACGAGTCTTAAAATTTTCATCTCCTGCCACTAAATTACTAGCCTACAAAACTTTAATACGTCCTATGCTCGAGTACGCCAACGTCGTCTGGTTCCTCCACACAGTCTCCGGCATCAATAAGATAGAAAGAGTTCAAAGAATGGCCGCGAGGTTTATTTGCAATAAATATAGTAGGCACGTCTCTTCCTCTGAACTTTGTAGGCAACTGGGTCTCTCCTCTCTAGAAAAAAGAACAAAAATTGCTACACTTAAATTTCTATACGAATTAGCGAACGATCACTTCAACCTACCAAAAGAAAATTATCTTATCCCTACAAGCAAACGATTAACACGGTACAACAATGGCAAGCTTTACGAGGAAGACGTGGCTCACAATAACTGCTTCAAATTCTCTTTTTTTCCCTGAACCATTAACGAATGGAACCACCTGCCTCAAAATGTTGTTCATTCCTCTTCTATTCAAATCTTCCTTGATTACGTAGATTCCCACATTTCATCCCAAACTACCGCATTTTCCGGACTATAGTCCGCACCCGGTGTATAGTCCGCACCTGGTGCTTAGTCGACACGAAAATCTTCACATAGACGGCACACGTTTACAAATGTCTGCTTTTTAGCTCACAATAAAGCCTATAATGTGCATAAATCATCATTCACATACCCTTTCATGCACAAAATTCGTCTCGTCATAAGAAACGATGTTGAAAAACATAATTCCTGTATAGTCCGCACGCGTAGATAGTCCGCACAGCCAGAAATTTCAACTTTTAAACATGTATAGTCCGCGGACTATAGCCCGGAAAATACGGTAATATTTTATGCTGCTTTTAAAAGTGCAATGTATCCATTGTATTGAAGTTGCTTACTAATTTTTTTCATTCTTGACTTTTATATTTGCTTTGAATTTTGACCTGCAAATTGTGTATTGAATATTTTTTTCTGCTTGTAATATTTCAAACTGTACCACCCTACAACAACCCCGAATGGGGTTAGTAGTATTAGAAATAAATAAATAAAAACCGAATAGACGTGGCCCACGCTTTGCGCGTTTCAACACAAAAGCACCTAAGAAAATGGAAATGTTAAGTCTTTGGTAAAATGGCAAATATCAAGTGAACCAAATAGACCTGGCAAAAGCTTCGCACGTTTCAACACAAAAGCACCCCCCCCCCCCCCCCCCCCCCCCCTCCGGCCTAAAGCAAAGCCACTGCTGGTGCCGGGAGGTGATATTGTTCAAATAACCAATACAAAGGACTAGGCCAATTCGGAGCCTAGAGGTAACGCATGGAACCCTCGTATGTTGGCCAACACAAAAGACTCTGCCTGAAACGTTTCGTATCTCCCGCTCGAGCTACCGTTGCCCGTCAGCAGCGCTAGATGGCACTGTTGGCGTCGGACGGGGCCTCTAGACCGGGTGCAGCGGCGTGGCGCTAAGCAGCGCTCCACGCGGTGTTCGAGAAAACCGGTCCCATGTCGATGTTGCGCGAATCTTGGACTCTCACTTTCGGTTTGTGCGCGTCCGATGTGAGGATGCGGCCGCCGGCGCAGCTCTGGATACTTTGCATCACAGGTGAGGACCTTTGTACTCTTTTTTTTTGTTTTCCCAACTGAGTCAACGTGCGTCGCTTTGAAGCAGGCAGTGCCAACGTCTGGATTCCTTTCACGCTACCGACGGCTCTTGATATTCTCCGCCTCCTGAAAGCGATCTATGAAGCTGAGTTGTTGAAGGCTGGACACTTTCAAGAACTTCTCTAAGGTTTCGAGAGGGTGGGTTCCGATATTTCGGTAGCGAACCCCTCGTCGTTTTCCAGCTGGAGAATCGTTTGTTCGGTTATAGTATTATCCGATCGATTGAAAAGTTGTTCTAGATTTAATTTAAACTAGATTTTCTCTTACTACTTTGATTGCTATTTTAATGAGCCTGAAATAGAATATTAAGATTTTTATGCAAATGAGTTTTGATGACCCCTGAACGTATTTTAAGTTTCTTTGTAGTCTTATGAATTATGATTGTAATTTCTCGACCGGAGCCTTTAAATGTAGTCAAAATAAATTAGGCGTCTCTTTTATTAAAATTATTTGCTGGCCGCTCCTAATGTATTTATATATATCTGTTGAAAAATCAGTAGCTGATAAAATAAATTTCTGACACGATTTACACTGGCTTAGCAGTTACGAGGGACACAGCGCAGATAAAACAACCGTACTTCGCCGCAATTAACTTGTAATTGAGCGAAAGCTCCTGAAGGTTAGGCGGCTCAGGAGGAGGAAACACTCAGCGAGATTGGTAGTGTCATGCAGATTACAGTCTCTAAGTAAGGGGTCTCAAACACGCGGCCCGTTGGGACGCGGCCTGCAGGCAACCGGCTACGAGTCCAGGCTTCCATGTTTCGAGCGCTAGAAATAACATGCGCTGTATCTCTTCTCGCCGATTCATTTTCACTCTAAAAGTAGCTCTGCCCTTTCAACGTATTCACATAGTTTATACTTATCTGTGTTCATTTGCCCTTTGTCTCGCTTTGTCTTTTTTTCTGGCTTCCCGGCTGTTTGCAATGTACAATTTCGCGAACACTCGATCAGCAGCAGCAACTGCCAAAGATAAAGCTGCAAACTCAATATTCTCGCCATCAAAAAAAAAAAAAAAAAAAAAGAAAAAAGAAAAAAATCGCAATTAAAAGACAAGTATTTGTTTTGAGTGTTGTAATAAAAATCGTCAGGAAAGCAGTCAAATTAACTGATTTTTTTTTTAGAGGCATATTGAGCTTGGTTAATTGCTGAGTGAATTGAGAATGGGAACAACAGTGTACCGCCTCTCTTATTCGATTAAAAATTACAGCACGTTGGCGGGGCGGTGTCATTTTTAATATTGTTATCAAATCAGGTCAAGGCCCAAAGTAGTCATATAAATGAATAAAATCGAAAGATGTTACTGGCAAAACTGAGTTAACAAAAACTATGAAGCAAGAAGTATCTTCTCTGTAAAATCTTGAGACCCTCCCACCCCTTTCCGTCTTACTTTGGCTCTCGACCTTTCCGGTGTGGGCTATATATCTGGCCCCCATACTCAAATGAGCTTGAGACCACTCTTTTAAGTTCTATGGATATAGAAAAAAAAATCAGGGGTTGCATATTCGGGTTAGCTGTTTCATGGCCAGTTCGCGTGTAAAATTATATTAAAAAGAAACGACGCAGTTAGAGTTCCTAATTTTATGACTGCAGTGTTGGCGGTAACCCGTTACAAGTAACAGCGTCACCGAAAACGGATAACTTATAGTTACCATACTCATTTAACGCCTTCCCAAGACTTCAAATAATTATTGTTTTTGTTTCTAGGCGGAAGATCGTATGATTTCTTACACCCATCCCACATACCTTCAAAATTATTCCTTAAAATATGGCGCTTATGTGTACAGTAACGTCAGTACAGAAAACCGTTTTAATTCATAAATACAGAGTAACAGAAAATTGACGCGCGTTATTTTTTTATTATCGGTTACGATAACGCGTTTTTTAAATTTTTTTAGGTGAAGTAAATCGGGTACGTGTTCATTTAATATGAAAGTAACGAGTAACATACTTCGTTGTGTTTTTTCTGTAACTCCTGAAATGCGTATAGTAAGTAATAAGCTTAAAGTAAATATTATTACTAGGTAAAGGCAAGGTGATTCAACTCTATAGCGGACGTTATCGTTGGGCAGGCCAGGAAAGTGTGTTCGAGTGGCCACTCCAGTAGTCTCGGTAGGTTATTTGTTTGCCAAAGGTCCGGCGAACACATTTCAGATATATGCCGCGCCTCGTGAACGCTAATTGTCTCGAAATTTCGGCAGCTGTTCAAGCCCAGCGCCTGGCTCAAAGGCGCGTGTAAAATACAGCCCCGTCCTTTTCAGTGGATATTGTACGCAGCACTATTGCTTCTACGATGGTCAAACCATTCCATTTTGTGAACTTTACGTTGTCTTCAGAGCTGTAGTTGATCACAGCAATTACAACGCAACACCGCGTGCTAAGATTCGTTATTTGTTTGGACAATGTCGTACAGTTTGTTTATGGTAATAAAGATCATACAAGAAGACAACCAGTTTGCTCTTGAAATTATGGAGGTATCATGTTAGAGATATGTGAACTATATTTCTTTATTTTGCGGAAACTATTAAAATTACGTATTATGGGCGACTCAGAATATTCTGGTCTGCTGAATAGTTTTGTTTGCTTATTGAGGTAAAGGTTAGTTAAATATTATTGTTCTTTCAATTGGATCGGCCGGTTCGTTTGAACATGACTTCAAAACTCCCTTCACAGGCGCCTGCATTTTTAATATGAAAATAGAAAAAATATATTGTGAAGTCCAACTTTTGTGTTTGTGCGTTATGCCACAATATTTGAAAAATTGAGATAATAAAGCTTTACCATTTTTTTAAAGGCAACTAATTGTACGTTTAAACGCAATAGAGCAATACCCTTCAGAGAGAAAACGAATATTCCATCAGTTAATGCTTTGAGGGATAATATCTGAACAACGTTATCGGAAAAGAGTGCCTCAATACTACAAGTACCTCTGACACATCGGAAATTATCGCGTAATCTAATATATGGACATTTTATTACGCGATAATTGTCAATGTATACGAGGGCATTGATACCTGTCACCGAGTAATAGCAATTAAAATACTGATTCCAGTCTCCATCGCTACCGTCGCATTCAGGCCCGCAATGTTTTGTCAAAACCTACAAAACATAACTAAAGCGACAATTGCTTGTTGTTGTTTTATTCGTAGACGAATCACGGGTGAAGTATCGTACCGCTGTGGCGGCATCGCGTGATGTACAGCCCCAAAATCCACTTGTAGCCCAAAGAACGCGTCGATGCGTCTTTGCCGCGGAACTAGACGGAGCCCCCCAAATAATTGCTTGTTTTGCATAGGCGAATCTTCCTCCTCACGATTTTCACGTGTTCGTTGCTGTGTGGCCGATCTCGGCGGGGCACAGCGGGAGAATCTCCTATCCGCAGCCGGGGAAACTCTGGCGTCCTTGAATCCGGTAGAGACGCAGCGGGACTTTTCGTTTTCGCGGATCTATTTCAGGGTTAGTTTCGCTTTCAGCGAGCCGCGCAAAGCATGTTACTTCGCACGAGGCTGCGAGGTTTATTCCCAAGGTAGGAAACATTTCCATAACCGGCCGACACGTACAGACTTCAGAACAACCCTGCAACAACTTCAAAAAAACAAACGTCTGTAACGATCACGACAGCGCTACTGGACCCAAATATAACATCCGGTTTAGGGTCATTGCACCGCCACTTGTTATGGATCTCAAACCGCACCATTTATTTTGTTCTGCTCAGAACCTGCGCGATTATTTCACGTGGAAAAAGAAGCAAGCATTTGCTTATCACTGTCATCAGGTTGCACTGAACTTTCAAGAAGTATAGGTGTTACTAGGGAGCCTTCATGTGCGCTTTGCTAGGGTGATGCCACCCTTTGTAATACCACTCGCCGACAAACCAGCAGCCATTTTGTTCCTCGGCGATAATCCGTGGGGCTTATAACCCTCCCGGAAACAAGCACTTTATCTCAGAAGTTCGGAGCAGCGTTGTGGAACCCACGGAGGGAGGATTAGCATTTCCCCCCTCGGATGGGATTACCGATGGACACAAAGGCCACTTTCCGGCGCACAGGGAAACAATGAGAGAAACAAAATGGCGGTGGAAGAGGGTGTGGGAAAGGGAAACAGGCAGTTGGCATCACTCTATGCGAAGCGCACATGAAGGCACTCTAGGTGTTACAGTAACTCTTTTAATAAGGTCCTCATACTTTTTCTAACAAGTAACAAGAACGAACAAGCATGACGAAGCACTTTTCGCGGGAGCATAATGACGTCTCTCGGTTCATTCCGCAGTTGCGCGCCGACATTTGGTTCCTAAAACATGCACCGTCACGCAATTGACGCTTCAAAGAACGTCGCTACATTGCGTACGAACCACTAAGTGCGCCTCTTATGTATTGCCACCGGCAATTTAAGAAATGCAGGGTTTAGCCTATCATGCTCGCGGCCCCTTGCCTCGTGAATGGTTCCTTAGCGTCGCTGTCACCGAATGTCGCATTCTGATGGTCTGAGAAGCGATAATGAGACGCTCGTCACGCCCTTTGTTTCTTAAGCTTCCAATAAAGGCCCGTTCACTTACTTGCAACTGAGTAGGATTGAGAAAGACAAGACTGGTTTTGAAGCCTTTGGCGACGGCTTGGGAGCTGGGGCACAGCTGCGGAGCGGGTTCTAAGCTGTCGCGAGAAACTTAAAAACCGGTCTCGTCTCAGCCGGTCCTCCTCGGTGGCAAGTGTGTGAACGGGCCTTAACTGTATAAACTTTGCATTTCAACACAAGTAGAACAGAAGTACGCCGTTAAGTTTGTGGTGCTGAAGAGTACGTGATTTTGCTAGTTACGAACAACACGAACACAGCTATGTTTGTCTTTCTTTGTGTTCTTTTGTTTTTGTCCTCGTTTACAAGCGCCGTAAACTAATATGAGCTCTTAACAGCGACTCGCCCAAGTTTCCATCTTAAGACAATTAATTTTTAGTCGTATATTTTATGTGGGGGGAGGTGTTAAGGGGAACGTTTAGTGTGATTTCAATCATACACGAAGAAGATATATTTATAGCTGAAAGCTGATAATTAGCGTGACAAAAGGCATCAGCGTAGAAAGCGTGCAGCTAAAATGTGCAGTTCGGAGGTAGACCGCGACTACTGCCAGTCAATCATTCGCCGTTCATATATAAAGCCTGTGTTGTTCGCCGATATTTGGTGCGGGTCTCAGATAACAGCATGTGATCGATCGAGGAAAATCTTCGTCCTGAAAACGTTCACGCTTATCTTGTTTGGCGGTGATAATTTTTTTTTCCATAGAAAGACTGAGTTTGCGTGGTTACCATCATTATCATGAATTAATATGAGCAATATTAGTACTTAGAATGCATTTCGTAAACACCAACGAGCGCCATAATTACTTTGCGTAGTCATTTTGCCTTATTCCCTAATGACTTTAACACCGTACAAAGGCTGTAAAGTGCACTGCATAAACTTCCGATGACCTAACCATGGGTCCTATGAGAATCGTGCATGTGCCTGTGTCGAAAACACTTATGTTAACTGTATTGTGTTGTCCCCAAAAATATAACTTTCAATTCTTTTTATATGGCTTAAACAGTTTGTTTTAAGCATCTTAATTACAAAAGCGCAATGACAAGGACAGGACAAAGAATGAACAGGACAAGCGCTTACTAACAACTGATTGTTTAATGCATGATAAGAGAAAGACGAAAATGAGAGGAGATATACGAAATTAAATTGCCAATTGTATTCCCACGTGAAATGATTAAAAATTATTTGAGAAAAATTAGGACTGATAGAAAAATAAAAATAATTTTTTTTCTATATTTCCCTACATGCCTTTCATTGGGGCATGTATAGGGAAAGGAGCTTTCTTACATGCGTCACCGTCAGGACACTTGGCCATACATGCCAGAGACCGTAAATGCACTCCCCTATTCAATCAAACGCAAGTACTCCAACGCTTTCGGAGCAAGAGAGCCAGAGAAATTTTCGAGGCAAAAACTGTAATTGAAAAAGGAGACACGGGCATTAGCACACCATCAATTTCACTGTCCGAGAAAGAGATAGGGTACTTCAACTTTTTTTCTTAATCTGGCTGCTGTTCTTTATTTTTATTTTTCTGAGCCCTAATTTTTCTCGAATAATTTTTAATCATTTTACGTGGGAATACAATTGGCATTTTAATTTATGAAATCTCCTCTCATTTTTGTCTTTCTCTTGTCATGCATTAAACAATCAGTTGTCAGTAAGCCCTTGTCCTGTTCATTCCTTGTCCTTTGCGCTTTTGTAATTAAGATGTTTAACCAACTAGCCCAACAGTCAATTTTACTTTGTTTTAAGCCGGGAGCAATATACGTATACAGGCATTCCTGCCTAGTTTCTTCAAGCAGAGTTTACGTGAAACAGTCTCGTGTGCGCGACACGTGACAGGAACGTTGTCTTGTTCTTACTTAGTAGTCACGTTTCATATAGAAAACCAGGGGCACCAGCTCCCGTAACCTAGAAGGAAGAAAAATTAACGTTAAATAATTCAACTTTTTTATTTCTATCGCAATGTTCACTTGGTAGAAATGCGCTCCCTGGTGGGCGTTGGCGCTATTTATGCGACGTAAAAAGTCCACGTAAAACTCGGCAATCCCTCTTCAAACAAACACAGCACCCTCCCCCTCTTGAGAGATCATCGTCTGTTTAGGTCTTACGGATGAAGTTTCTGTCCGATGCTTCGTAAATTCCAAATTAATTCAGTATTATTTATATATTCCAATATTTTACGTTTAAAACTCGGGAGAATTCCGCACTATTATCAGTCCCCGTTACTCAAAAAGCGCTTTCCCGTCCCTTCTTATGTAAACCAACGAATATTTATGGTAGCGAGATCAGCGTCAAACATTCTCCAGCGTTTTCCGCCATAGCGTATATTTATACTGCAGTGATATCGCGAACGTTTGTTTATTTAAGCGCTGTACTACGCTGAGTGTAAAGAAAGGCCCAGTCCAATAGAAACACGAACTTTTCTTTTGTGGCTTTTTCACCCTGCAATAGGCCTAATGTGGGGTACCGCAATAATCGTGCGTAAAACCCCCCATAAAAAATAAATAAGCGCTCACAATTATGCGTTTTCAACGAGCTGTCGTCAATTTCCATCTCTAAATTTAGCGGAGAAACTGCGATGTTATATTGGTCACGTGACCTCAGATCACGTGACGTTAATTTCTCCCGTTAAATTTGGCGGGGGCGGCGAAACTGAATCGATGTTTATTTAGGTCACGCGACGTCAGCTCACGAAATCAATTGCCCCGACGAATCTATAGCGGGCAACTTGATTGTGTAACGCTGCCAGCGGTTCCACGAGGCCTTTGTTAATCTTGCTCGAGTTTCCGCAGCTGGTTCCTCTCCTCTCCGGTTTACGACGGCGTGTAATTCTTTCCGGAGTCGATACCTCCCTCTTTGGATGTCCCTACGTCGTAAACAGGAGAAGCGCTCGAGACAGAAATGCCGCCACTAAGGGCCGGTTGCACCAACGTCGCTTATCTTAACCCAAAGCGGCGCTTTCCTAAGCCGGCTTAGCGCCCTAAACCGAGCTTAGGTAAGCACGGGTTTAAATTCCGGTTGCACCAAGGTTAAGCCGGCTTTACAGACGCGCCCCTAGCTAAACGCTGGATTTCCGTAGGGAATCTAGGGACAAACAGAGCAAACTAGGGAACGCTCAGAGCGACGAATACGATTGGCGGAGAGGAATCACGTGATGTAAACAAAAAAAAAAAAAAAAAAAGAAAAACCGCCGTAGCAGTCGTCGTCGGCGTCTGCTTTTGGCTGTATTTCTTCGGTGAGTAACAAATTAAAGGTCTCCAAATTCAATCATATTTTCGTTTAACTTGCAATTACAGAAGTCAAAGCTTCAAATAAACACGAATGCTCTTTACATCTGTGATTGTGTGTTTAATATCGGTTGATAACAGGATATTTTGACAGTGGTAGTAGTTTTCGTGCTCACATTTTGAGGCGAAGGAGCCATCGGGGGCCCCAAAACTCACCGAACGCGAGAAGGACACTCTACTCACTACATCGCTGAAGACAAAACATCATGGACATAAGTAGGCAGGTAAGATGACTACTAAAACCAAGTCAAGCCTGAGACCGATCAAGTTCAAAACAGTGACGAACTCGCCACGGCAGCTGCGAAAATGCCCGGAAATCGTCGAATAGAAGTCGTCGAGAGGTCAGGTCACGAGACCTTGCATCGACGGTACTCGTTGCTATCAGCAAGGTGACAGAACTGCACTGTACCGTCGTTGAACATCCGCTGCAGCCTCAAACGGACTTCAGTTTCACACTGTCGAGTTCAGAAAAAAAAACTCCCACTAGTACATCACATCGCGCCGATAAGAACGGTCGTCTCTTCGCATCACCTGCCCCAGCCTGCCCCGATACAGCAATGACCGAATCTAACATAGTAGTCGTTACGATTTGTCGTCGCCACGAATGAAAGATATAAAGCAAAATATTCCTAAAAAATCGCGATCACCAAAAAAGTTACGGAGGACACAACAAGGCGCAACTTTCAACTGAATTTTATTGAAAACGTGTTCCGGTATATAGTCTCAACCATCGTCACAATGACAACAAACGACAAAAGTAAACGGAAAACACCATCACAGAGCACAACTCGGAAACAACAGTATCTCGTTCTCGGGAAACGAATGAAAGATATAAAGCAAAGTATATAAAAAAAAAATACGATCAACAAAAAAGTTACAGTTATGGAACGATACAGTTTTCTGAAGCCAAGATTCTACTCGCGAGATAAGGAAAATTCACTGAAGATTGTCTCAAAACTCAGAAAACGAAAGAAATTGAATTTTCGCTGTTTTATTACTTAAAAGCGCCGCAATCTAATGCAAACGGCAGAGGTGTCGACAATCAGCTGATCGCCGAGATCATGTACTGCCACTATTCAACGCGCTGATCAGATTGAAGGATACGCGCTGCAAGTGTAAATAAACAAGGTGGTAAATAACAATACGTTACAGCTATGCGAAAATTAGTAAGTACATACGAATAAGCTCGTTGACAGAAGAACCAACGGGAATACAGACGTGAGCCCCACAGCTCCGTACGTTTCTCGGTTAGGGCTAACACGCCCTGAAAGTGGGGAGCCAACTTGAAAACAGGGGTCGGTAAACACTTCACGCGACAATATTTTGCATCCTTGTCACAATCGAAAGTCATTTTGTCGAGACTTTCACGCTGATGTAGCCTAAAACACTTTGCACAACCAATTTCGTCCACCGCGTCGACCGTGACAAACCAGCCGCCATGTTTTTAATCCAGGATTAAGAAACAACCAGAAGCAAAGCGCCCAATGTTGGGCGCTTAAGTTAAGCGTAGTTTAGTGCTAGGTTTAGCGATAAGCGAGTTTGGTGCAACCGAACGAAACCGAAACTAAGCTTAAGTTCCCGGGTAAGCTCCGCTTTGCGCTAAGCGACGTTGGTGCAACCGGCCCTAAGTATCGCCCCCAATCCACGAAGCTCCTACTTGCTTTTGTCGCGTTGGCGTCTGAAGTTGCCTTCAATGCGAATAAGGAACACTCGGTACTTGGCCGGCCTGCTGGCAAAAAAAAAGAGCTAAAAAATTACCCTTTTTAATGTTCCGACATCGTGAAGTTGTTAAGCCAAAACAACACGTCAAACGCTTATAATGCAATTAAACGCAAAGGTGCAAGCGAGTTGGACAACAATGACGAAAACAGTCCCTGGAGGTGGGGAACAAGAGGGACAAAGGACAAACACAAATCTAGAAACAAGGTGACTGGTGCGCGACCGAAAAAATCCGCCTGGTCCGGATATCGAACCCGGGACCTCTCCATTACAGGTGGAGCGCCAACTGAGCTAACCAGGGGTTAGACGTCAGTACAGCAAACGGGTTTTATCAGCTGCCACCAGTCCAACACCGACAAGGGTGAAAAGCTTGCATTTTAATGTTATAATTATAACGCAATTAAATGCAAAGGTTTAAATGTAACTGAGCCAACCCCTGGTTAGCTCAGTTGGTAGAGCGCTCCACTGAAAATGGAGAGGTCCCGTGTTCGATACCCGGACGAGGATGATTTTTCGGTCGCGCACCAGTCAACTAGCGGTGTTTTGAGATGTGTGTTTGTTCTTTGTCCCTTTCTCCAGGGGTTATTTTTGGCGTCATACGTTTCGTATTTCTGTGCTGAAGCTGATCAATTTGGCCCATGAAGCGCGAACGTTGCCCTAAGGCATAATTAGCGTTCGCACCGCAGTAGTTATTAGGAAATTTTCGTAGATCGTTTCCGCTGTCCCGCAACGCTCTCCCCAACCCGCTATAACACCAGGAACTCTAGAGTCAAGGCCATCGGCGCGCAGGCGCAGTAGTGGCTTCTTCGTTGCGGTGGGCTTAGCGGAGGGGGAAACGCGGTTTACGAAAACTCTCTATTAGACAGTTTTAGGGAACCGTGTTTGCGCATCCGATACGATACAATGGGCCTTCCGGTACGGACTGCGCATGCGCTAATACGGAACACTTGCATATGCGCAGTGCGTACCGGAGGGCCCAACGTATCGCATCGGATGCGCAAAAACGGTCTCTATTATAATAGGGAGTTTTCGTAGACCGCGCGGCCCCCTCCGCTAAGCGTTCCGCAACGAAGAAGTTGCTACTGCGCCTGCGCGCCGATAGACTTGACTGTGGAGTTCCCGTTATCCTAGCGGGTTGCGGAGGGCCTTGCGGGACGGCGAAAACGATCTACGAAAACTCCCGAATGAGACATCTCAATGCGATAAGCAAAGGAAGAAGTTTTCCTCGTCTTCTTCGTAAAAACGATATTTAAATACGAGCAGCAGGCGTGAAATACACACCTCGTATAAATTTGAAAATTTGTATATCGTACACTATTGTTTTTAATATTGAAAGAAATATAGTTACTATCAATTCATTTATTCGGAAAAAAATGTTGTTAACCTAGTTTCTGTATTACATTCTAGCAAAGCCCTCATCTTTCACAAGAAGCTAACGATTTCCTAAGTTGTAAGTTTTGCATGAAACTGCTGTTTCGCTCCTCTCTTTTTAGAGGAAAAATATTTTTGTTTACTATATAATTTAGTCAAAATTAAAAAACAAAATTAAACCTACTTTAATATTTATTTACAAAAGTTACGACGCCGTCGTCCGAGAAAAAGGGTGCCGTAAAATAAAAGAAAAATAGACTGCGAGGATCGCGCAGAGCTGCTTTGTTCGTATTTAAGTTTTAGTTTCATTTAATAATAATAATAATGCCTTTATTTCCCATCCGAGCGATGTGGGCGGTTGGGAAAAAAAGCTGAATAAATCAGCGTTTTCCCCCAACCTGTTGTTCTGTTCTCGTATTAGAATAATGCTGCATTTACATGTTGAACCGCTTTGAATTCTGGCAGAGAGGGGGCCAACAATGCCTTTTGTCCTTAGCCTCTCACCCGGAAATGCCGGTAGAATATAAACGAGAAAAGAAGAAGAAGAAAACAGCGTAGAGCGCTGTCAAAGCGGCTGGCAAACGGTCCTAGTTCTGCGACGGGCTTCCTTTGCACTAGAGCCACTCTATATGGCAGCGTAGCTGCCAGAGTAGCGACACGACGCAAAATTATCTAGATGCACGACGTCAGAAGCGCTGATGGTGATCTCCATTTTGGGCCTGGGAGGTTGCCATGGTAACCGTGCTTCTAGCGACGCTGGGAGGCAACCTTTGTAGTCAAGTTGATATCTACATTCGTTCATTGAAAAGTGGTATAAGACGCTTGGCATCGCGGTACGGCAAGAACCTCTGGAGGAATGGTGCCTGTCTTTTTCTGAAAAGTGAGACGATTTGCAGCCCGGGGACTGTCGGGCGACGAGTGCTGCTATGGTATCGTACCTGCACGGACAAGGCGAGTGGTTTTCGGCGCCTCCGGGATGGCGGCCGCTTCGTGGGACGAACGTACCGTCCTAGTACTTTCGGACTTCGCTCCGATGGAACAAAATGTGCTGTTAGGCTTTGCTGAAGAAGAGGAGAACGACGAGGGTTTTTGGAGATATAGAATAAACATGGCGTCTAGGCAGGAGGCTACCGGGAGCGCTCTGTGTCATTAACAGCCAACAACACATGGTGTCAGAAGTTCAAGGACCCAGGACCCGAGAGGAACGGTGGGCAATGGCAAACGCCAACTCATTCCAGTGCCAACCTCCCGCGGAATTCGATTTCGCCAGCCCCGATGAATGGCCTCATTGGAAGCGGCGATTCGAACGTTTCCGCGTCATCAGCGGACTATCAGAAAAACCTGAGCCTGAGCAGGTCAACGGTCTTATCTACTTTATGGGCGACAAAGCAGACGATATCCTTCTCTCGTTGAACCTTCCTACAGCAAAGATGGAGAAGTACGAAGAAGTCCTTTCAGCTTTCGAGCGACACTTCGTAGTCCGACGAAACGTCATCTACGAGAGAGCGAAGTTCCACAAAAGAAGTCAGCGGGAAGGCGAGGGCGTGGAAGAATTTATAACAGAACTTCATAGCCTCGCCAAGACTTGCGACTTCAGCGTCCTACACGAGGAGATGATTCGAGATCGCATTGTCGTCGGGGTCCTCAACCAAAAACTGTCGGAGAAAATGCAACTAGATCCGGAATTGACACTCGAGAAGGCTACAAATCTGGCTCGACAGTCTGAAGCTGTCAAGAAACAGCAAGTTGCGCTCCACAAGTCCCCAGAAGAAAACGTTGACAGAATCTTCAGAAAAGAAGCAAGTCAACAGGGAGGAAAGGAAAGAAATGGAGAAAAGAAAACTTCTCGATCGAGTTTACCAACATCTGAGAAAGTCTGTTCAAGATGTGGCAATGAACGACATAAAACGAACAAGTGCCCTGCGATAAAAGCAACATGCAACAAATGCAGAAGACAGGGGCACTACGCACGGGTTTACAGAAGCTCTACCACCCTGAGGGAGGTAACAACGTCTGAGACGGCATTTCTTGGCACCGTGTTCACGTCAGAGGGACAGCGATGGATAGTCAAGGTTGACGTCCGAGAAGTCTCCATAACATTCAAAGTCGACACGGGGGCCGACGTCACCGTTATTCCTGAGAAGATGTACAAAGAACTCTTCAATGATGTCTCTCTACAGAATCCCAAGAAAGTCCTCAAGGGTCCAAGTAAGAAATCCTTGACAGTTCTTGGTGTCATGAACGAGACCCTTTACTACAGGGGCAAAACATTCATGACCGACATCTACATCGTAGAAGACCTGGAACAGCCACTTCTCTCAAGAGATGCAAGTGAACGATTAGGCATCGTACAGCGCCTTGATCAAGTTGGGGCCGTGCGAAGCTGCACAGTCGACCCAAAAAGAGAATACCCGAAGTTATTTTCTGGGTTGGGTCACGTCAAGATTCCGTACAAGATCAAACTGAGACCTGACGCTGTACCTTTCGCAATGATGACACCTCGAAGAGTGGCCATTCCTCTTCTCGGCAAGACCAAGACGAAGCTCGAAGAAATGGTAAAGATGGGAATAATCGAGCCAATCGAGGAACCAACTGAATGGTGCTCTGGAATGGTGATCGTGAGAAAACCCAACGGGGAGGTCCGAATTTGCGTAGATCTAACGGACCTCAACAAGTTCGTCGAAAGGGAAGTTCATCCACTACCTGTAGGAGAACACGTTTTCGGGCAGCTCACCGGAGCACGCTATTTTTCAAAGATCGACGCCAATTCTGGGTTTTGGCAATTTGAGCTTGCTGAGGAGTCCCAAGCTCTAACGACTTTCATCACACCCTTCGGAAGGTTCAAATTCAAGAGACTACCGTTTGGAATATCATCGGCTCCAGAATTTTTCCAAAAGAAGATGTCGCAGTTTCTGAACGGTCTTGAAGGTGTTGTATGCAACATGGACGACGTTCTCATTTATGCCAGCTCCCAACAAGAGCATGATGACAGACTCCGCCTGGTTCTAGAACGTCTCCAGGCGAAAGGAATGACTTTGAATCCGGAGAAGTGCGAATTTAACGTACAAAGAGTGAAGTTCCTGGGTCACATCATCGACCGCGAAGGAATTCGCCCAGACAGCGCCAAAATCGAGGCTATCGTTGACATGAAGCCTCCCTCAAGTGTTCATGAACTAAGAAGTTTTCTGGGCATGGTCAATTATTTGACAAAGTTCATACCGAACATGTCACATATCGCCTACCCACTCAATTCTCTTCTGAGCTCGAAGAACCAATGGGTTTGGGCTACGGAACAGCAGAGAAGCTTCGATCAGCTCAAGCACGCACTCACCACGAGTCCTGTACTGACGCTGTTCGACCCAAAAAAGAAGACAGTGATTTCAGCCGATGCTTCATCATATGGCTTGGGGGCTGTGCTTCGGCAGATTCAAAAAGACGGGTCCTACAAACCTGTGGCGTAGGCTTCACGGACACTCACAGAGACGGAAAAAAGGTACGCACAGGTGGAGAAGGAAGGCCTAGCGGTAGTTTGGGCATGTGAAAGGTTTCAAGATTTCATCACGGGCCTTCACATTGAAATTGAAACCGACCACAAGCCGCTTGTGCCAATCTTCATGTCTAAAAATCTAGCTGACATCACACCTAGACTTCAAAGAATGAAGATGAGAATGATGAGATTCTCCTATGTGATGAAACACATTCCAGGAAAGTCTTTAATTGCGGCGGACACATTGTCCCGACAGCCTCTAAACGAAACTGGTGACAGAGATCTGGAGCAAGAGGTGGCTGCATATGTCAAGGGGGTGACAGCTGACCTTCCCGCGACAGAAAAGAGGCTACAAGAAATCAAAGATCAGCAGGCCAGGGACTCTACATGCAAACAGTTGGCATGGTACAGCGAAAAAGGGTGGCCCATCCGAAAAGAAGTCCCTAACAGCTGCAAAGAGTATTGGCAACATCGATCAGAGATAGCCGTTCAAGATGGACTGCTCATGAGAGGATCAAGACTCATCATACCGCTGTCCATGCGTCCTGATATTCTGCTGAAGATCCACCAGGGTCATCAAGGAATCACCAAGTGCAGAGCTCGAGCCAAAGACTCTGTATGGTGGCCAGGACTTTCAACAGCCATCGAAAGTATGGTACGCAGATGTCCAGAATGCATCAAAGAAGCGTCGAACCGCCATGAACCTTTGATGCCATCCAACTTTCCAGAGCGTCCATGGCAGAAAGTAGCAATGGATCTGTTCTACCTGTCAGGAAAGAACTATCTTCTAGTAACTGACTATTACTCGAGATATCCAGAAATTGCTCTTTTGAATACTATGACATCAAACGGTGTAATAATACACCTAAAGTCAATTTTTGCAAGACATGGGACGCCTGAAGTTGTGTTCAGTGACAATGGACCACAGTTCCAGCGAATCATTGGAAGTGCATTTCAGCAGTTCGCCCAGGAATGGGGTTTTTGAACACAGGACGTCCAGTCCAAGATATCCACAGAGCAATGGATTTGTTGAAGTTGCTGTTAGAATTATTAAGAGAAGCCTCAAGAAGACATCTGACAGCTACATCGCACTGCAATCCTACCGTGCAACACCATTGGGAAATGGATATAGTCCAGCCGAATTACTCATGGGTCGCAAGCTGAGAACGTCCCTTCCATCTGTTTCCTCTTCTTTGGAACCTAGGCTTGTGAATACCAAAGAACTCCAACGGTGGGAAAGAAAAGGAACAAATCAACAACAGGCCAACTATGACAGACGACGGGGTGTAAGACAACGCAAACCATTGAGAAGAGGAGATGTGGTCTGGATTACCGATCAGCGAAAAAGAGGAACAGTGCAATCTGCAACGGAGTACCCAAGGTCATACTTAGTGGACACCGATTCAGATACTCTTCGCCGTAACAGCTTTCATCTTACACCGATGCCTGGGAGTGAAGACACCGATAAAAGTGCAACACCAGACATCGGATCGACTGCTCTTACACCGGTGCCTGGGAGTGAAGACACCGATAAAAGTGCAGCACCAGACATCGGATCGACTGAGTACACGACACGAAGTGGAAGAGTTGTAAAACCTGTAAATAGACTTCAGTTTTAAAGGGGGAGATGTGCTGTTAGGCTTTGCTGAAGAAGAGGAGAACGACGATGGTTTTTGGAGATATAGAATAAACATGGCGTCTAGGCAGGAGGCTACCGGGAGCGCTCTGTGTCATTAACAGCCAACAACACACAAAATCCGATTATGCCGGCCACGACAGGACGATTGGCTCGGGACATGACTGCTGCTCGACTGCCCCGTAGTGAGCGAGTATATGTTTAGCATCATACTTCTTCATGACCCAATCATCCCTTCAAGATGAG
Organism: Ixodes scapularis; assembly: GCF_016920785.2. Lineage (NCBI taxonomy): Eukaryota > Metazoa > Arthropoda > Arachnida > Ixodida > Ixodidae > Ixodes > Ixodes scapularis. Next base: position 108,188,454 of record NW_024609883.1, on the reverse strand, counting down.
ATTTTCTCTCCGGCTGGTGAGGAGTGACGTCGACGGGGTTCAACCAAGGAAGGACGGCATGGTGGTCTCTAGGGAATCGTTGACGCCATCAAAAGAGACGGACGCCGGATATGAAATGTTCTTGCCGACAGGCTAAATGGTCGTTCGGAAGTTTACCGGCATTCAAAAAGTCAATATTTCTATCTGGTGTAGCACATATCCATGTTAAAGGGGCCACGAAATTATTTTTAAACTTCTTCTTCCTTACCTGTAATACCAACTCAAAAGAGAACTGTGAAATCACGCAGTCGTGACATGGTAGGGCACCGGTGCGATGACCCCAAGCTTTCACCGTGCTTTTTAAGCACACCGTAGAACTTGGCATTCGCAAGTGATGATAAGTTTTGTCAGGACACTCATTGGCCAGGAAAGCGAATTCAAATATCTATGGACGAATTGATTGCTGACGAGCGCATACATCCGAGTGACGCAGTTTTTGTGTCCAATGCGTGAGTTGGGGTCAGCTAACGTCATTTTGGCCTTTGTAGGCATTGTAAAGAGGATATTTGGAACCAAGCACACTGACATTTAGGAGCACAAAACGGGCCCAGCTACAGAAAATAAATATTACACTCGTAAGAAATAAATACGTCTGTAACATGTTAATTACAACGACGAACACACCTCTGAGCATCTAAGTTTAATGGTATGTGTTGATGCACTGTTATATAGCAGGACATTTCATATGCGTCACTTGAGCAAACGCCAGTTTTTCACTTGAAAAACAAACCAAAAAACACTGCGATCAAATGCAAGCTATTGCAACGAAAGCAAGTTATATCAAAATCTTCAGAACTGCCAATTCGTAAAATTGGCGATTAGTAAAAAAGGTTAAAGGTCGCAGGAGCTTCCTCGCTAAGAATTGCTGTGATTATTCGGTGACCCAGGGCTAAAACAATTTCCCCTTGGCCCTAAAAGCGCCGTATACCTTTCGTTATGATTCTCAGAAATTAAGACTTTCAAAGGAAGCTCGAGAAATGCGAAAATTTTATCCTAAAGCTATGTGGAGCGCAAGTTCGTCAGCTTCTTTTTGCAGGGGTTGTGGTGACGTCAGAACGCCGAGATCTGAGTGGCTCCGATTGAAGGATAGTGGGTAGACCTAAAAGCAAGCTGCCTTGAGGCCTACCCACTATTCTTTATTCAGAACCAACCAGAGCTCGGCGTTCTGACGTCACCACAACCCCTACTAAAAGAAGCAGACGAACTTGCGCTGCGCATATCGTAAAATCGTTGATTAGTATGCTTGGGGGTTGCGTGAATATTTATACAGCGTGTAGCTGGTCAGCCATTTCAAAGTTGCGACGAGTCACTCGCTGTAGATGAGCAATTTAGCCAATGCAGTATAACCGCTAGCCTGGGGTCTATAGGTCTTTAACGTGCACCACGCCGTAGTGATACACAACCGCAGGCCGGTACGATGCTCATCCAGATCGAAACGGGCACGGGTGGTGATTGAACCCAGGATCCCTCATTGATTAGTACAAAACGTAAGCATAGCAGGAGCTTCCTCGCTAGAAGTTTGTGATCATGCGGTTACCTGGGACAAAAACAAATTCCCCAAGGCCCAACATGCGACGCATAGATTTCGCATCAATTCTTAGACTCTCCAACGTTCAAATAAAGCTAAGAGAATGCGAAAATTGCATGCTAAAAGTCTTATCGATCCTCAAACACATCCGAAACCCGAGCACCGCTAAGGCGATATTGCTGATGCTGTCGCACAGATGCTAATATACAGAGCGATCTTGCACAGAAAGGGTATAAAGTATCATTCTTTCAGATCTTCACGTTATACCTACGTCAGAAAGCACGAAGAAGCCCTAAATCGCCGGCACGCTGCGGCACATCACGACTCCGCGCACCGAACAAACTCGCATCCCCCAGCTCTGGGCGCTGCCATCTTACCGATGACATCACGGCTCTTGAGAGGTCACGTGACGAGTCATCACTCGGTTGCTACGGAAACCGAGCCAGCTCAGCTCGTTGCTATGGTACCGCGTGTGACCAATCGCGGTGAGAGGCGGCACAGGAAAAAGCGTGGCGCTACTCTGGCAGCTTCGCTGCCACATAGAGTGGCTCTACTTTGCACCAGTGTTCAGACTAGAGTGCCTTCATGTGCGCTTCGCATAGAGTGATGCCAACTGCCTGTTTCCCTTTCCCACACCCTCTTCCACCGCCATTTTGTTCCTCTCATTGTTTCCCCGTGCGCCGGAAAGTGGCCTTTGTGTCCATCGGTAATCCCATCCGAGGGGGAAAATGCTAACCCTCCCTCCGTGAGTTCCACAACGCTGCTCCGAACTTCTGAGATAAGGCGCTTGTTTCCGGAAGGGTTATAAGCCCACGGATTATCGCCGAGGAACAAAATGGCTGCTGGGTTGTCGGCGAGTGGTATTACAAAGGGTGGCATCACCCTAGCAAAGCGCACATGAAGGCTCCCTAGTTCAGACGAGGAGCGCTCTTCTAAAAGACGGGTGTTCCGAGTATCGCGTAGCACTGGAAAACCACACGTAACGGGAGTATTGCAATGACCAATGTGTGAGATATCAAACTCGAAGTGTCAAACACTTATCCAATGTATACCCCCCATCGGTACAACCCCGGGGAGCTTCCTTTCTTTATATAGTAGCGCTACTTCGCTGACGAATTGAGCACGGCAGGGAGGAGCTCCCGTTGTGCCGCCTTCGACAGCGCTTCGGCGTCTGTACACTTCGAGCGCACGCGCGCAACCGAAGCACGGCGGAAGGCATGGAGCTCATGCTGGACGCCAGGCGTTTGAGACACACGCCTTGCTATTCTCATTCTGCCTGTGAGTATATATTATATATACATATATATATATATATATATATATATATATATAATGACATCTTGGGGCTAATTAGGCTGTAGGCGTATTTTTATAAAAGTGGAAGCCACCGAGGGTCAAACAAACTTGGAAGGTTTAATTCAACATGTATAAGTCATACAGAAACCGCGACGTTTCAAAGGGGGACTCTTCGTCCTCCTATATATATATATATATATATTAAACTATCCAAGTTTGTTTGAACCTCGGTAGTTTTTTTACTTATATATATATATATATATATATATGCATAGCGACCCTTGACGGAAAAGTGTCCCATCGATTCGGCATTACCTCAAACTGTGGACATCGAAACGTAGGCGGGTGTAGGAGCAACGAACACTCTCGTAGGCTTAGTTAATTCCACAGCTTATGCTGCGAAAGTGCCGAGTCACCCCTAGTGCGGGACGCCTCACCAGCTGTCCGGACGCAAGCGTATACAGGCGCCAACCTGTTTACGATTAGCTCGAGCTAGACGACAGCTCATGCATGCGGGAGCATCGGTCTCCTCGTTAGTGCCATTTCAGTCGCCTTCACTCATTAGCTGCCGCCGGTCCCGAAGAGTGATTAAGTCATCGTCGTCTTCGCGGGCCTCTTTTTTTTAAACTCGCTCATGCGTTCATCGCTGACATGTCTGCTGCATCCAAAGGCGAAACCTTTTTGTTTGGACCGTACTCGCTAAAAGCGCCCTGCGGAAGGAGGTCGCTACAAAACTTGAAAGTATAAAACAGAGAGGATGAGGACGGGAACAGGACATCTTTCATTTAGCAGGTCGCCATAAGGCTACGCCTTCTCCGACTCGAGTCTTGTTCAGTTTATCGAATAACGAAGCAGGGCACCAAACGTTGAAGGGATATTCTGAACCCTCGTACGTGAACGAAACTAAGAGCTACAGTTATACTAAAAGCTTCAGAAACTCAGGGAGTGGCTTATTACATTACTTCGTGATCTGTCCCATGGCCTTCGTAGAGGCTGATGCCACAGCGTCGTTGACGGCGGAGCGAGAGACTCGAGACCTGAAGCGTGGAGTGGCTTCGAGTGACTGTCGTAGAGTCGAACCAAGTAAGGAAGTACGTTGCATCTAGGAGATCGGGCCAAACGGATGTAAGAAAGTATGAGGCATAAACAATAAAGGCACATCCACGTAACTGGTGATAAATTTAAGTTCAGGTGGGCGTTGCGTCTTCACATCGATCGGTGCTTAACAAAATACTGTAATTTCAGTTTTTTTCCTTCTCCTTTTTAATACGCTTAGAAAACAAGAAACTCTCCATAGCTTGTGATGTTTTGTTTCGTTAGTCTTATTCTTCTCTGGTGCCGTGCTCAACCACAAAATGCTGTCTGCGATTATGACACTTTGGGATAATTGTTGAAGGACCTAAACGCTGGGAAATGGTAGGTTGTGTTTTTGCCAAACGAGTATTGATAGACAGCACGCGCTTCCACTTTTAAGCGTGCTCTGAACCACGCGCTGGGAATGGTATTGTGCCTGCATAAACGATTCGCTAAACTCAATTGAAGGCCACGGACAAGTACAGTCGACTATTCACGGCGAGAAGTTTGGGATTTTGTTCACAATCCAGAGTGAGGATATTTCAACTTTCTCTGCAGGTGAAAGCACGTGTAATGCCAAGCTTCTATTCACTATAAAAATTATAACATAACCATAGTGAGGAAAACAGAAGCATCTGTCGCGAGCATCTCACAGCGAATATTTGCACATTTGTACTTTGTTCTTCGGATTTTGGAAGCTTGTCAAAAGATGCACAGAAGAACAGTTGAGATCCAAGACATCCGCCGCATGTGTGAGGTTGCCTTAAATCTTAGCATATGCAAGTGTGCAACTTTTATGCTATGCACTCGAAGAGGCAGTCATTTCTACCTACAAAAACGGCTTGGTGACTGACAGTTCGAGCTAAAGGTTTACGGATTCTGCATCTGCTTGTGTAACTGGCCTACATCGACAAATGAAATGGGTCGGTGCGATGTTTGTTTTTTTACTACCTACATTTAAAGGAGCGATGCAACAATGTTCGTGCTTTGCGCACATACCGCTTAAAACGGATTCCTAACCTCAACGACCTATGGAACACGCGTTCGTTTTTCACCCCACGCAATAGAAGTCCCAGAAAGAATTAGAAGAAAAACGAGCAGCGTTCATTCCCTCAACTCGCAGCCAGAACAAGCGGCCACGTGATCTGGAGCCGATTATATGCCGCCAGTGTTGATCATAGCCACGCGCTGGGGTTGGCAAAGCGCAGGACACGCGCTGAGTTCCAGACATTGTTATGGCTCGGCTGTTGTCGTCGTTGCAGCGATTGGACACGGGTCACTACCCGAATGCTTCTCGAGCTAGCAATTTTCACGAGCCCAAGTCGAGTGCCCACGCAATGCTCGGGTCCAATCTATGAACCGCATTCAAATATCGTCACTTGGGTGTACTGCGATCCCCACGTTACGTCATGAAATTTTGCAAAGGAGAGATTGAATGAAAATGATCGCTTTTGTCCTTGAAATTACACCGGAACAAAGGAGTTTCTTGGCCAGTGGCGTTGCGTGTGAGTATCCTCGAGTCCCAGGTGTGCCAGTAAGCTCGTGTAGAGAGAAAAAACATTCTTATTGAATATCGTTGCACCGCTCCTTTAAGTTATATTTTCATAGCAGTGGGCTAATTTCATACGCATGTAACAAATATCTGTCGCATAAGGATAACGCAGGTTTAAACATTAATGTCGCCGTTTATTCATCTGCCGAGGCTGCAGTCAATGTTTCTTTTTATGTTGTTCTTAAATGATAAAACAAATAGAGGAATAATACGCTTTTTTTTTTAGATAAAAAGGGAATCTGCCTTGACATTTAAACTGACGTGAGATTGCTCACGTTATTGAGCGTCAAATGGCAAATTGTATTACTAGATTAAAACCTTTTTTTCTTTCGTCTCGCGAATTTAAATCTTGACTTCTATTCATATATCTGAGGGATTGACTTCCGAGTAGGACTTGAACTCGCGACTGCATTGCATAGGTTGAAACTAACGGCTGCGTTTTTTGTGTGCAATTTTCTCGCCCCATCCGTAAAGTATTACGCTAATCTAAATGTCAAAAAAAAAAAAAAAAAAAAAACGATAACGCGAATTTTTGTCCCGTTTGGTTCGGAGGGTTTCGCTTCCGAGGCCATCTGGAACGTTATCGAGCCTCTTCTGCCTAAACTGGTCGAGGCCGAGCTTTCAAATCATTGTCGCACGCCATGCTGAGACGCCGTTCAGCGTTTCACTTCGAACGGGTACCGAGCCAATACGTGTAGAAATCGAGGGAGAAGAGGACACGAGAGTGCGAGAAGACGTCCGAACGCCGAGTTCTGATTGGAAGGATTAGTGGGTAGGCCTAAAGCTAGCTGCCTTCTCTCCACTGCGCTCTCCGTGTTTGAACGCGAACGATAAATACGGGACGCCGGCGTTCCGCGTTCTAAGGCGGAAAGCTCTAAAACGACGGAATGATGGACACTACAAGGCCATTTATATTCCGTCTCACTAAAACTGTGCAGTGCAGCCAAAGCTACAGGAGAGAGAGCGTGTACCCAGACCTGCTCAAGAGAAGGGAAAGGAGGAACGGGGGAATCCCAGCCCTTCTCTCTCGTTCCTCCTTTCTCGCCTCTTGAACAGGGTTGGCATATGCTCTCTTCCCCGTGGCTTTGACTGTACTGCACGGTTTTAGTGAGACGGAGTATTGCTGTGTTTGGTGGTTTGTGTTCGTCCTTGGTCCCGCTGGTTTCCCTTCTCCAGGGTTTATTATCGTCACTCTCTGATGTTTTCTGTGCTTTCACTTGTCGGTCGTTTTGTTTTTCTTGATTTTATCCTCTCCAATTCATTACGCCCTAGCCCAAGAACATACGCTTTTACTTCTCAAAGTAAGAATGCCTGCAATTAACCGTTAATTGGCCCTGTTCAGAGTGCGTGAATGTCTTCGGTTTAGCTCAATAATTTCGTAAAATGAACAACGTATTCTTAAAACTTTGAGGCGATTCGATTTTTTAATTATACTTTTAAGCTCGTGTTTTCTATTTTATTTTATTTTTTATTTTGTTTCGAGTGGTGTTGACGCTTTGCGGTGCAGCTACAGACGAAAATAACCACTCACTTGTTTGATGTATAGTTCTGACAGGACTCGACGTAATATGTTCGGGCTGAGTGTTAAGAAATAACCAAAAAAAAAAGACAACAGCAACGCAGTTTTTAAATTATTTCAAAGAGAGGCGCTGCCCGAAAGGAAACACAAAGAAATTAGCATATAGTTAATATAGTGTATGCTAGAGGTTCAACTGGCGCTAGTGTAACTTCCGGGATGCAAATTGAAGCAGACAGCAACCGGTCTACTTTTGCGGTGCTCCTGTGCAATTCTACGGGAAAGTGCCCCTGCATTTTCTCTCTTGGCCGCACGATAACATGAATCACTTCTTTTTTTATTTGGGTCAGACCGAATACTATATGTACCTTTATTCAGTTTGTAAATGTGTAACTGCTTTAGTTACAACATTTTTTTTAAGAAGTGAACGGTATTAAACTTCGCTATATTTAAGGTCCAATTCCTCTGTTCCAGGGAAGGTGTGTAAAAACAAGCAACGGTTCTAAGCAAAATAACAACAGAAACGAATGTAGAATGCGCTCAAAGTTTGTGAGCATTCCGGTGAGGAATATATATATATATATATTGTGAGGGTGTTTTTGGTCGCTTCAAGAAGAAGACAAATACCGGTTGTTTCCTGGTCGAGATCTATATCAGCACGCGCTACCCGAATCTCGTGTCCCAGCCCCAGCGGCGCGCAGTCCCGCGCACTGACGATTGTGCTTCCCACGCCACAAATGCCCCCTTCGAAGAAAAGGCCATCCTGGCCTTAAGAGATCAGGAGGGAGGGAGACGCTGATAAAACATCTTGAGGCGGCCAACATGTACGATGTGTCGACCGGTGGTTCGACGATCAGATGGTGGGTTGACAGGCTCAACTAGGTAGTTGACCGGGGAGGTCTGACGAATGACTTTGTATGGGCCCTTGAACTTTGGGAGAAATTTTTCGCAGCGACCAGTTTGACGGAACGGGAAGAAGATTAAAACGAGGTCACCTGGAAGATAGTGTACGTCACGGTGTTGGGCGTCGTAACGACGTTTTGATGCGTCTTGGTGTTGCAGTGTGCGAGATCGTGCAAGCTGACGAGAAGCTTCGGAACTGGACGTGAATTGGGTCATGAGGTCGTTGTCGGGATGTTCGTTAGGATAAGGTAGGATTGTGTCGAGGGTTGAGGATGGGTCACGGCCGTAAAGCAAATAAAATGGGGAAAATCCAGTCGTTGTCTGAACTGCCGTGTTGTAGGCGAACGTAACAAAGGGAAGAATAGTGTCCCAGTTGGAATGGTCCGAATTGATATACATTGAAATCATTTTTGTTAGGGTGTGATTAAAGCGCTCGGTGAGGCCGTTTGTTTGTGGATGGTAAGGCGATGTCGTGCGATGGTCCACCTTGCATGCTTGGAGGAGAGCTTCGACTGTTTGTGCTAGAAAGGAGTGTCCCCGGTCTGTGATTAGGACCTGGGGGGCGCCATGTCGTAGGATGATGTGGTGCAGGAGGAATCGTGCAACGCACTCGGCAGTTGCATCGGGAAGGGCTGCCGTTTCCACGAATCGAGTGGTGTGATCGATGGCTACGAGGATCCAACGGTTCCCTGTGGTGGACCGGGGAAGAGGGCCAAGGAGGTCCACGCCCAGTACGTCGAAAGGTTTTGGCGGTGGAGTTAGCGGTTGCAGGAGACCAGTGGGTGCCGATGATGAACGCTTGTAGCGTTGACACTGTGGGCAGGAACGGACATATTTGCAAATGGTGCGGTACATACCGGGCCAGAAGAAACGGTTGCGGATGCGAGCGTAGGTCTTGAAAAGACCAAGATGTCCTGCAGTGAGGTCGTCATGAAAATGATGAAGGATTTCGCTACGGAATTCGGATGGAACAGCCAGTAACCATCGCCGACCTTCGGGCATGTAATTCCGGCGATAGAGATGACCGTCAATTAGACAGAAGTTTTGAGTCTTCTTAATAAATCTCTGTTTAGTAGAGGGGAAGGTTCCATTGAGGTGTTGAAGTATAAGGAACCTTGTAAGGAATCCTTGTAAGGAATATATATATATATATATATATATATATATATATATATATATATATATGTATATATATATATATATATATATATTCATATATATATATATATCAGTGTGTCGAACCGAAAAAAATACGGGTTCGGTTACGGTTCAGGTTCAGGTAAATTTATTTTGTTCCGGTTCAGTTCCGGTTCGATTAATTCGATTCGCGAACCGGTTCGGAAATTATAAATGACAAATTGCAACATCAAAATAAATTACAAATAAAACATCTGAAATCAGCACATACGAAACGGGATACATCGTAGTGTAAGGCTCAGGTATTTCTACCAGGAATGGTTTCTTTATGTGCACTTAAGGGTTACCTCACCGACGTTTACACATTCGGACTTCATCTAATTGGGTCCGACGCAGTAGCTGTATAATCCGCGACCTCCTTACAAACCCACTTACAAATAGAACTCGCTAACTATCCCGCCACCTCGGCGTGTAAGCAATTGAAGGAACAGTGGGGAGAAAATACAGCTTTCTTCATTTGAACTAGCCTTCGGTAACTCAAATTAGACCCTTAAAGAAGTTTTCAATAAACAAGATGCGGAATATGAAAAACACTTCACCGAACGCAACGCCAGAAAGACATAATAGGATAAATATTAAAATAGAAGAGTTCGCTGTCTCACAAATATGTTAGCTTCTAAGTGCCTATACGAAACCGGATGCATTATTATCAAACTCCACAGCCTTTTCTTTTCTCATTCCGATGGAAGCAAGCTTCAAGAACTCGCGCGTTCTAGAAACGTGTTATGAAATGAGCACACAGCAGCATTTAGGATTTACGAGATTGTAGAAAAATGAAATCCCGTGACGCGATTTTTTTTTGCACAGCTTTCCAATTTGTTTTCTTCCGTGCAAGCCGCGACCAGCGCAATACTGGTTCCTATGTCAAGATTCATGGATGCAGCGTTTGTCAAGATTCATGGATGCAGCGTTTATATTCCTAAGACTGAGTGGAGAAGAAAAATATGTAAGCGAGGTGTGTGTCAGTTGACGGCACTTAAAAAAACAAATGGCATTGATAGCACATTCATTGTCAACAGCGCGTGGCCGAACCGTTTTGACATGAGCCGGTAACCGTTATTTTTTTTCCGGTTCAATTCCGGTTCGGGTTCATCGCGATAACAATATAACGGTTCGGGTTCGGGTTCAGTTCCGGAAAAAATACCAGTTCGGTTCCGGTTTTCGGTTCGGTTCGGTTAGGTTCGACACCCTGATATATATATATCTATATATATATATATATATATATATATATATATATATATATATATATATATATATATATATATATATATATGACGAAGCCGGACTCCGGCCGAAACGTCGAAGAATATATCGTCCGTTGTTGCTGTTTTCACCGAGGGTTTTCTCTTCTCAGTTATATACCCACGCCTTCGGCCTCCCGCCACCATGCCCGTTCTGTGTATATATATAATATGTCAGTCCTGTGACTATACTAAAATTACCCCGTCGTGCATTTTTACGAGCGGCTTCGGAGCTCGGAGTTTGTCAGCATTGCGGCTCCGTGTGGGAGCGCAGGATGATCGCATCTATGTGTGAAGGGGCAGGATGTGTGTGGAGTGATCGTTGGGCTCCCTTTTGTCTGGAGAAAGTGGTGTACACAAGTGGCGAGGAGTTATTTAACCTGTGGCTGTCAAATAAACAACAGTAGTTGTGTTGCAGACTCTGAGTTTTGTGTCCCCTCCTTTGCTATTTTTCTCAGCCTCGAAGGTTTTCTAAAGGTGAGTTATCCCCCGTTCACCCGTTGTTGGAGTGTTTCACGAGTAATTACATGACGGCTTTAGTGTAAATCAAAACACTTATATTCTTTGGCGTATTTAAATTTCGTTTTTTTTTTTTATGAAATTTCGCGCAGAATATAATGATTGTAGCTGTCGTTCATTTGAGATAAATTCACAAAGTTTAATTTTGGATGCGTGGAAGTGGTTGAAAGCACTTCTATGCATCTATAAATTTTTGAAACGATAAAAAAAAAAAAAAAACGAAAACCAAAATTGTTGACGGCCGTTGACCGCATACCCAGCTGCATCATCAAGGGCTGTGCCGAATTATTTATGCCGGTTCTGGAGCCTATTTTTACTCTTTCTCTGCGGTGCCTTCCCGTCTTCTTGGAAAACGTCGGTCGTAGATCTTATGAACAAAACCGGGGATGCTTGAGCGGCCGACAGCCATAGACCAGTTTCTATGCTATGTTCTTTTTCTAGGGTTATTGAAATTCTTATTTATACCCGTCTGTCTCACTACTTCCGACGAAAGATAAGTACTCTTTAGCATGACTCCTCGAAAGGCCGTTCTATGGAAACTAACCTTTGTTCATTTTTTCATTGATCTGTGTCATTCATTCTCACCCGTGGTCAGGCCAACATAGTTTATCTCGACATGCAAAAGGCTTTCGACAAGATGAACCATTAGCTTCTGCACAATCTATTTTGTATGGTGTTTCCTTTATGCTTATTAGATGGTTTAAGTCTTACCCAACTAATCACAGAAGCAGTGTGCGAATTTTGAACCCCATCTCAGAACCCTTTGTTTCCTCGCACAGTGTCCGCCAGGAATCTAACTTGGAACTAGTATTTTTTTATTGTTTTATTAATTATATTTAAATGTGCACAATACATTTTAAGTTGTTCTTATTTGCTGATAATTTACAGCTGTCTTTACGCGTCCGGTTGCTCGCTGACTTTGCATGTTTACAAGACGATGTATCACGTGTGCATGAGTGGTGTTTATCCAGTCATTTAATGATCAATCCTAATAAAAGCAAAGCGTTATGAATGTATAGAACACGACAACCAAATTCTAACGACTACGTTGTCGGTGTGTCGGTACCACTCTTGTTTTACGCGTCCCCACAGTTCATGACCTTGGTGTTTATTTTGATAGCCATAATTATTCTTTATTTTCACGTATCGCAGATTGTTAGCTCTGATTTTAAATTGCTGGGCATGATTTATTGTTTGACGAAGGGGTTCACAAATCCCCTGGGCGTTATTTGTCTTTTTCGGAGCCTCATTCGTTCCAGTATTGAGTCCGCCAGTGTTGCTTGGAACCATCTTGCATTATCCTAGTTAGAAAAAATTGTGCGTTTTCATAAGAGGCTCATTTTTATTATTTATGATCGGTATTTCCATAGAAAATGCCTTTAAGATTATGCCTACAGTCTTAGAAATCTAAACTTACAAACTTCATCCAGCAGAAGAGTCGTGCTAGACGTATTATTATTATTAAATAGAATGATTCATGGTCTACATGATTGTGCTATGTTATGTTGCGTGATTTTCCGCGCACCTATCAGTGTTAGTAGACAAGCCTGCCCATTTTATCTTTGACACCGGGAGAAGATATATGTCTCATTACCTGCGTGCAACTTCGTTTTAATGCCATGGCCACCATCTCTGTGGATAGATTTGTTAAATACGGGCATTTTAAACGTGAATTTGGGACACTCCTGTAGAGATAGCTACCATGTCGTTTTATAACCATTTCTATAACATTGTATGCGTGGGTGTATGGATGTTGTTATGAATGTATACCTGTTTGTGAGCATGCTATAATTTGTACTTAGGTGCCTCATACGAAAACTTCGGTCGTTTTGCGGCAAGAAGAACCAATAAATAAATAGAGGGCGCTATAGCTCCTGTCAAAATGGATGACGTCCGGATGATCATCGTAGAAGAACAGTACGAGATTTGACATGGCTAAAATCAACGAAAAGGGAGTAAACCGTGGAACAATACAGGAGACAGGACAGACGCTCAGTGTCTGCCCTGTCAAACTATGTTCTTCTCCAGTTCCCTCCTTCTTCGCTGATTGTAAAAATGTTGAATGCATACTAAGTTACTAACTAGCACGTCTCACCACTCTTCTACATAGATAATGAATAAAAGAGCGCAAAACAACAAGGACGGAAGGACGAGGTAGACAGGAATGAGGCTAAACTAACAACTGACATGTATTAAATGTCAGTTATCAGTATAGCGCCCTTCCTGTCTACCTCGTCCTTCCTTCCTTGTTGTTTTGCGCTATATTTACTCATGATGGACAACCAACTAGCCGCCAGCTCATCTTATTCCTTCTACATAAAGTAAGAGGCTGGGTCTGCGACGTGTAAGTCATCCTAATTTTGTGAAATACGAGCGCTGTAAGTGCCTTACCTCATACTTTCACGTCAGGAAGGTGTAAGTAAGCACCTTTATTCCGAAACCGATCACCTAAGAGCTAAAGAGCGTGATTCTCACACTGCGGTACCACCATTGCTGAAAGTTGCAATAGTTGTTCACAATTTGTTCGGAGTTACTATAGCGGAGGAGGCGAGGAACTAACTAAACTCGACAGTATTGACAGCAAACGAATGTGTTGGTTCCCTTTCTTTCGAGGGTGTGGCAGAAGAGGGGAGAGGGAGCAAGTCTAGGTTTGAGGCGGTTTCGACATAGATTCGCGCGAGCTCTGCCTCGTGTGCGGCGAGGCGTCGCAGCAGGCTTCGTTGCGGGTTGCGGCCTTGGGCTTCCATCGAGAAAAGTCGGCGGTTGACCCCCCCGCCTATGAAAAGGACGACACGCCGGCGGCTCCGTCAAATCGGCCGCCGGCGGCCTTCGAGTTCTCGACAGTCGTTGCGACAGCATGGAGCGCTCGACCGCGTCTTGGCGGCGGTCGTGCCGACACTCGGGCCCCGCGATTGACCGACGCAAAAAAAGTGAAAGCCGTTTACAACTCCCTGTAACACCGAATTAGAGCGCAGCTCTTGAGGAGGAGGAGGGAAGGGTACTGGGGGGTGAAGTGACCTGGGGGGGGTCACGTGACCTTGGGGAGTCACGTGACCATGCCGATGATGTCATCAGTGACGTCACTGAGGACGTCATCAGTGACGATGACGATGCGGACTCCGATGACGTCATCAGCGATGATGACGATGACGATGCGGATGCCGGTGACGTCATCAGTGACGTCACTGATGACGTCATCAGTGATGATGACGATGACGATGCGGATGCCGGTGACGTCCCTGATGACGTCATCAGTGATGATGACGATGACGATGCGGATGCCGGTGACGTTATCGGGGAGGTCACGTGACCTCGGCGGGGGTCACGTGACTCTGGGGGTGGTCACGTGACCTGGGGGGGTGTCACGTGACTTCGGAGGGGGGTCGCGTGACCTCAGGGGTCACGTGACTTCAGGGAGTCACGTGACTTTGGGTGTCACGTGACCTTGTGGTGACATTGGGGGTCACGTGACCTTGGGATGACCTTGGGGGCCACGTGACCTTGGGATGACCTTGGTTACGCCGACGCCGACGCCGACGCCAACGCCGACGGCGACGCCGACGCCGCTCAAGCCGGGAACGGGCCCCTAAGAGCTGCGCTCTAAAACAAGCGCGCGTGTCAACGTGACAGCGGCGTCAAGTGGCCCATTCAAAGGAGGAACAGTGCAAAGCACTATCCGTGTATTTTAAAGCAGGAAATGCTTTTTCACAGAACCCCCTTTCCCGATCACAAGATTTTGTCCGTCCGTCCGTTCAGCCGTCCGTGCAGTTTCACCTAAATTTAGCGGAGAAATCGACGTCACGCGAGTGACACCAATATAGTTTCCCCGCTAAATTGAGCGGGAAGGTTGACACCACGTGACCTGACCAGGTGACCTATGCACCGATTCAGTTTCCCCGCTTGGTTTGGCGAGGGAGTTTGATATCACGTGACGACAGGCCCCTCACGTGACCTCTACACCAGTCCAGTGCCTCAGCTAAATTTGGAGGGGAAACTGATGTCACGTGACCTCTGTACCAAATAAATTTCTTCGCCAAGTTGGAAAATAAAATGTTGATTCTTCTTCACTCCCCGAAAGGGAAAATTTAACGTCTACTAAAGAAATTTTTACGATCGCTTCTTAAATTCAGCATTTCATGTGTTATACTGGTATTTGGTGAAAGCAATGCTAACAAATTAACAGCGACTTTTATCTCCAAACGAAGGCAACTATGCTCTGGTGCATATACGTAGAGCCTGTTGCAATACATGAGCTGCAGTACAAGGTGCGCCCCCAGAGGTTAACAAGCGCGTGCTAGACGTGGAGCTTCTTCTGCAAATCTTTGAAACGGCCGATAGTGTACAAGGCCGTGAAAGCTACTTGCGAAAATAGAAGGCCTTCCGACTCGCGCAAATAAGCGGCCAAATAAAGACACAGGCTCTCGCCAGCAGCTGTAGTCAGAAAAGTGTACTAATTAGGAAACAGAATGGAGCAAACCGTAAAATATATTGCTGTCTGGCTCACAATAAACGAGTTATGACGGCTTCTACAATCTTTCTGTTTTTTGGTTTTGTAAATTGAGATTAGAAGTGCTTGAAAACTGTGTCGGTTAGCGTGTAGTATAAAGCATTTTTTGTACATTCTGCTGCTACACTAATTTAAGAAAAAATATACATTGTCTTTTATGTTTGTTTCTTCGACTACAAGTTTTTTTTGCCTTTCTGTACCACAGTGTCAGGTGTTAGACGCCATGATTAGCTACCACCAGTTCGCCTGCGCACTCATGGTCTTTTAAAAAAAATAATAATTATAGCCAGGTTTTGTTCGCTTTTGTAAACAAAATAATGATGAGGCTTAAAGTACTATTGCATTCTTATATTCATTACCATCAGAAAGTAACAACAGGTGCGTCAAATACCTCTCAGTTTTGTAACGTCTGTTTTTCTTCAAATCGTATTGAGCTCTTATCGGGCTTCTACCAATACCTTCTGCAACTAACCTCGTTTAATTTCGCAAGGTCTCGATGATATTTACTGGCACCATAAGCGAGCGCTCTCTGCAATACGTGCATGCCGACAAACAACTCGGCAGTGAACGAAGATGGCAGAGGTATACGGAAAACAATGACTGGAGCCGCCAGCATGCGTGTGTACACCGGAGGTATAAATCCTCGGCTAAAACTGGTTTTCCCTGGGATTTTTTGTGGCTCGCGGTGGACTTGGACGTTATATTGTTTTTATATCTTAATATTTATATTTTTTTCTGAGGCGGATAGAAACTGAAGGAGAGAAGGAATTGAAAGCGCGCTAAAAGTCAGAGGACCGAGCTGCGGCTGAAGTGATTCGTGGCCAGACACTAAAAACTATAGCTGCCTTTGTCCGTACTCACGGTTCAGACGCGTTCGGACGCTGGACGCCAGCATTCCCATTCGTCACTGCCCCTTTGTTTCAAAAATAATACATAATAAAAAAATAAAAGCCCCTTTGGCTTAGGAGTAGAGTGTCAGGCTCGTAAGCAGGGGGATGTGAATTCGATTCAAACCAAAAGAAAATAAAAGTCCCTTTGTCTTAGGAGTAAGGTGTCAAGGCCCGTTCACACTCTTGCGACCGAGTACGATCGAGAGATACCAGACCGGTTTTTAAGCCTCTTGCGATGTCTTAAGAACAGCTCCGCTGCATCGCATCCGGTCCTAAGTTGTCGCAAAAGACATTCAAACCGGTGTGGTCGCTCTCGGTCTTAATTGGTCGCAAGAGTGTGAACGGCGCTTCAGGCTCATAAGCGTGGGGATCTGGATTCAAATCCCCAACGGGCGGGTTTCAAATTTTATTTTTCTAAAATTGAATATGATTCCTGTTCGAACACGCGTTCTTTTGTGCAAATTGTCTTTGGATATAAGTGCGTGTTACACACGTTGTAACTGTTTTTGTGGCGTTCTGTCGCTCTTTCTTCAGCTATCCCAGTCCTTAGACGCATTTTGTGGTGAAAAGATGATGGGCTATGTGCACACCGAAGGTAGCCTCCCACAAATATGCTTTCAAAACAGATAGTACACATAACCGTTAAAACTTGATATCATAAGGAGTTTGGAGTGTCTCAAAGCGTAGTAATCTGCCAAGTCTAGCGGGTCCTACGACCGAGGCGGAAGAAGGCTTAGCGAGTGTCCGGAGGCGGAAACATTTCGATCAGGGCCGTGATCTCGCTGGACAAATGGGGCCCATAGCGCCTCCGATAGCGGAGTTCTGCCGTCGCTCTTTCCCGATAAACGTGTAACCTGTCGAGGGACCATCGGCCCTGGAAACCAGCAACGGCAGAATCGATCCACAATGGTTCGGGTAACGGTGAAGATGGCGACAACGAACAGAGAGGGAGCCGGGCCTGTTCATTGTTACCGCCCATTCTGGACACTGCGATCGGCTCAAAGAGAAAAAGAAAAAGAAGGTGCACCAGGGCTGGGCGATTGATCGATTGACCTGTCGATTAATCCTATAATGTTTTCATCGCGATTAATGTTTAACTGGTTAATCGGTTGAACTTCGAATCGGCTACACTGAGACAACAATAAAGCAACTTTCTCTTCACATATTTTATAGAACTTTCACTGTCATGTTTTCTTATTTCAGTCACGCAAACACTATTCTGCTCGTCTTCAGGAAACTCATAAGTAACGACAATATTAAGGCAGTGCAGTTTGCAGCAAGAAAGCCGCGTAAAATTTACGAAAAGTCCATCAGGTTTTCTTGTCGTCCGCGGCCCACAGCAGCTCGGCGCCCAGCGTTGAAAGGGCGCTTTTCAAGGACAGCAGGTCGCCGACTGGCTGAGGTTTCCCAAAAGGGACAGAGTCTCGCAGCTTCACTTTCACTATACTCTGCCTGCGCCTCCGGCCAGTCGCGTATACCTGTCGGGATTCAGGCCTTCTTCTATCGGAGGCGCTCAAGCCTCAAGGCGACAATTCGAAACACCTTTTTTTCCGTCGTTGAGGTCGTTCTACCGGCGTTGTCAATCCTCTAAAAGCAGTCGACTTTCAGAGTGAGCCAGCCCTGCCTTGTGCCGCTCAACGACGACGGGGCCTGGTGCGGATTGATCAGCGGAAAAGCTTGGGCGCGTCGGACTTTCTATCGTTGCACAGCTCATGTGACGAACGGCCAACTGCACTAGCGATCACGTGGTTTCCTCAGTCTTGAAGTAGTTTGCACAGTGAAAAAATGATATTTCTCTTGGTTTAACGTCTCTCGAGCGTCTGTCTAGTGCAACAATGATGATTGTGAAGAAGTGAGAAACTCGCTTTCGTCAGAGAGCACTAGAAAACTCCTTTGGGAATTGCTTTGATGGTGGCATACTAATCTGTGAGTATCTTTCAGATGCGCAACTGCACACGTGTATCCCAAAGCTGGAAAGGCACATTGCGACGTTTATAAAAATAAAAAAAAGCATCAAAGAAAAATTGTGGTCTCGCCCTTTTGGCGCTGATATGTACGAAAATTTACGCGATCGAATAATTAATCAATTAAAGGTTGCCAATTAATCGCATTAAAACTTTTAATCGATGCTCAGCCCTCAGACTTGGGATGTAATGCGTTACAAGTAACAGATTACTTGTGATCCATTACTTTTTCAAGTAATTTTGTAATTGGCACGTTACTTAAGAATTTCAACATATATGCGAAAAACAGAGATTAAGAAGACAACGCCGAGCAGGCGTTGCTACTGAGCACGCCCACCGTTAGCTTTGTCTGCTGTATTCCAGGGATCATTTCCGGTTGCGGGTGTGGTGGCAGCTTTCGCTGCCTTGTCAGCTTATACGTGAATGGGGTGCACCTAAAGACTTTCTCTAAAAAAAAATATATTTTTTCGAGGACTACCATAATGCATGCGTATAATAAATGGAAAGTAGTGTTGCATAAAATGTTTAAAACATTTTTTTAATGCTTTCTTGATAAATGTACGGGAAAAGTAACATGAAAGCAATGTGTAACGTAATGAGTAAAGTGATTTGTTACTTTTCAACAAGAGAAATTTGTAATGGTAATCCAGCCCTATATAAACTCTTTTCACTGCAAAAACAGCAAAAAACAAAACAAAAACAAAAAAACTCCGCATTGTTTAACGTCTTTTTTTGTTGTTCTTTTTTGGCCGAACGTAGCGCTAGCTGTTCGAACATGGTACCAAAGTTGCAGAACGATTATTAATTTATTAAAAAAAAAAAAGTACATGTTCGTTTTTTTTTTAACCAGAAAGTTTTTGTCTTTTTTTTTTTTGTATATGACGTTATTGGCCTCCATGTATTCGAAGGCTCCGTCGGTTGCCGTTTTCCCATTGCAAATGACTGCGCCTTGAAATATTTTCATTTGATCCTTCTGTTTTTCATCCTCCGCTATGACCTCTAGCAGTGTCCTCTTTCATTTAAAGATATCTATAAATAAAGAGGGCAGTCCCAAAAATCGAAATCGCAAGGTCGGGAGAAGTAGATATGTAACGTCGTTTTGGAGGACGGCTCCTCCTTCTTCCTCAGTTTAATGAAAACGCAGTCTTCGATAAATTCTCAGCGCTGGGAAAGTTGGTATTGGCACAGCGCGCCCTGAACTTGAGGAGCGAAGACTTACTTTTCCTCTCGCCTCGGAGACGGGCAGAAACGGTGAAGACCAGCGCCGAAGCCATACATTGAATACGGCCAAGTCAGCGTTTTCTTATCCGATTTTTTTTTCTCTTTTTTCGCTGGCTAAGGATTTAGCGCGGAGGATTACTGTCCCGCGCATATTTCCAGTGACCATTTCTCCTCGTCAGCAGGAGGTGCGTTTCTTTGTGTTCTCTTTATCTTCTTTCTACTTGCTGCTGAGTCGAGGTAGGCTTCTACGAGTATATAGCATATTTCCTGTTTGGTGAGAGGCGGTGGGATGAAGAATGGGGGAGGGGGGGAGGGGTGGGTGTCGACATCGCACGATTTTTTCTATATTAAGCTAGAGGTCACGTTACGAAAAGCATTTCTGAGGTCGCCTACGTGTGCTTAAACCAGAAACCCCGGAGGCTTTGGATTAGGGTCTCGATCTTTCATGGCCTTGACGCTGTGGCAATCGGATAATCCTTGTTCAGCGTGTTGAGATTTTTTTTTCTGCTGAGATTATTTAGCTGTTTAGTTTTAGTTTGCGCTCATCCACGCACTTGCTTAGAACTGATCCTTTGTTCGAAGCTATTGCCATCAGGACCCGTGAGTACTCATATCATGAAATGTTCACGTGGCTACTTTGTGTTATGTTTTCGATGAGGAACGCCAACGTTTTAGTTTTTTTTAAGGCGTCTTCAATATTTATTTTATAAATACTTAACGCGTGTTGCAAAAAAAAAAAAAAAAAAAAAATTGCGCGGACGATTACGCGACGCAATGCGACTGAACAGCGTCAGCTGGTGCGACGTTTCGATGATACTCTGTCGTGGTTGACTGAAAATTCCGCTGATGTTGCGCCACGCGGTGTCTCGCGTGAACCACAAGTCTACAACTGATTACACACAGAACAACTAGCACCATCCACGTTCCCGTAGACGCGCTGCACAAATCTCTTGACGCACCATGCATCGCGTTCATTCTAAGCTCGGTAACGCCCTCGACCGCGATCATTAAGGCCCATTCACAAAGATGCGTTTACTACGGCGGGGTGAAACAAGGCCGGCTTCTAAGCGGCAGCGGGCTCTCATAGGTTCAGGGTGAACGCACCAGGCTCAAGACACCGAATAAAGCGACACGCGAACACCGAACTTCTACTTTCATAAAGCTTGACGTTTCGGCAAGGACGAATTTTGCACTCTTTGCACTACCCCCTACTTTAGGGCCGTCGGGCAGCAAACATATGGTTTGCCGAATATTCCGATTCAAACACCTAAAGAAACTTCAAGAAACGCCGCATTACGGCGTTTCTTGACGAGCTTCAACGTGCTTGCCGTTTGGGGCGGATCATCCACTATTAACGACGCCATGCGTAGGCCTTGTCTTGTAGCTGGTATTGACCAGCTACTCTAGGTCACCCACCCCGAGTGTTTCTTCTTCTTCTTCATATTGGTGGGGACTGTACATGCACACAAAGGACGAAGACATCAAGCACTCTGATTTCTTCGATTAACGATTTGCTATCTATCAAGAACAAAACATTACACGCAACAATGTGATCAAGAAACGACGCTTCCGAACGCTTTTTTTTTTTGTTTCTCTTACACGACGCACGGCAGGAGGAGGAACGGCGACACACGGGCGACATCGAGAGGGGCACGATAAATAACATCGGATCATTTCTTTGTGTAATCGATTGTCCATCTTGCGGGACACGCTGGTGGATGGTCGCTCTGCGGGACAAACGACGAGCGAAAAGGAATAATGGAACGTCGAGGGCTCAAGGCGACTGTCCATTGGGTATCGGTCTTCCCAGTATTCTCTTTCCGTTGCTCTTTTCCTTTCACGTACTTTTCGGCAAAGTAGGAGCTGCGAGAGGGAATCAGGTTTTCGCAGAGCGAGTGCTTCGCTCAATGCGGACATTCGAGACGGCGGGTTGTTTATTTACGTCAAAAGTGCGTACTATTGTTGACAACATGAACTTCGCTTTTTTCTTAGCGTATCTTCCAAATTAAGAAAAAAAAAAAAAAAAAAAACAAGAACAATCTGGTCAAACAATAGTTTTTAATGACAAGTTTAGGTCCCAGTCAGTGAACCCTTTTAAGAACCAAGACAATGGGAAGCTTGCATGGAGTTATCGCTTATGGGTTCCAAGGAATAGAAAAGGAAGGGGGGGGGGGGGGGTTAACGCTAAAGAAGGTATGAGGTATGACTCCACGCTTTTTTTCTTAGCGTATCTCACTAATTAAGAAAAAAGAAAACAAGAACAATCTGGTCAAACAATAGTTTTTAATGGCAAGTTTAGGTCCCACTCAATGAACCCCTTTAAGGACCAAGACAATGGGAAGCTTGCAGGAGTTTTCGCTTATGGGTTCCAAGGGATAGAAAAGGGAGGGGGGGGGGGGTAACGCTAAAGAAGGTATAAGGTATAACTCCACACTAGGTGAATAAATTTGAAACGTTATAAATTCTTCTGTACCGACGAATCCGCTTGGTGGGTCGTACCAAGCTCTGGTTACCAAGTGTCGAGTTGCTAGGCAGTCCCTGAGAGCTTAAGCGTGTCGAGTCCCGTGTGTCTCAATATTGCTCCGTAGCCAATGAGACGGCGGAATTTGTCGATTAGGACATCGAAGAACGAATCACAAGGCGTGAACATCATAAGCGCCGCCTTGCGTTTCTTTAGCTATCGGTGACTCTAATTCCAGAGTAGACTCATGAATTTGGTTTTTTGATAAATGCTTCGCGCTGTCCGCAAACGTTCTTGGTTGATCGGTATTATCTGGTGAGGTGCCAATTAAAGAGGACAGCGCGGACGTTTGTCACCATCTTTTTCGCGTTGAAGTGGGAGCGAACAGCACGGGCAATAAGCGACATTCCGCGGAGCAACGCGTCGGAAAGCGGGGCCACACCTGGCCGGATGGGCGCGCTCTTCCCCGCTGGCCTCATTCGAGGAACCGAATTAGACGGTGCCTTATCGATTCTAGTGGGAGGCGAAACTCTGCCAACGTATCCCGAAACCTGTCTTGAGAGTGGGAAGGCGCGGGGAGAGGGTCCACAGGCATCATGTCAGACAACCCCAACAACCTCGCCCGGCGGTAGGTTTGCTTTGCGCCTGGCGGAACAGCCACTGTTCTGATGCCCGATCGCGGGGCATAGAAATGCTACCAAGCGATATGCGCTTTTTTTTTTTTTTTTTCTGCATAGCGTTTTTTTATGGAAATATTTTTTTAAGTGTGTGCTAAAAAAAAGAAGTAATAATGAATCGTCTGCACTGATTGCGAGGGACCCCTTGAGGCAACTGAATTACCCGCGAGGGGAGGAGGTTTATCGCGTCCTTTACGCTCTCAATTGACTACTGTCTCAAGTTGAGACGTCGTACGCCCGTTGCGCGATTCTTTGGTATGGTATGATCCACCTCGTGATTTCGTGAGCGTACCTGTGGAGTTACGCTTCGCCATTCGGGGAGCAGGGTTGGAAAAGTTACTTAAAAGATGTACCTAAGATACAGTTACAGTTTCTCATACGTAAAGGTACCTAGGTAATCGCTTAAAAATTTACCTAGGTACAGGTACACTTACTTCAAAGATACTTTTTTTATTTGTTTTTCGCAAATTTGTCAGAATATATTGGAAGTAAAGCTTTTATGCTAAGATACACACACAAAAAAAGGAGTTTCAATAAATGTGCTTTATTGATGTCAATGCGATGTCCACATCGGAGTTGAGTTCTCACGCGCCTTATTCCCAATCTCCAGTTGGTTCACCGAGGCCCCAGCTTTCACTGTTTACCATGTCTCGCCGAAACCGCCGAAATTCGCTCGTTGACGTTCTCGCCCTCAGAGCTAGTGCTGACGTTTGCGTCCCGAATTTGAGTCCCATTTATTGAGTGGAGATTGTATTATATACACGATGTAACATTGCTTTACGATTGTAATTATAATTTATTTTAAATTATATTTTATATTGTATTTATGGTAGGAGAGCCACCACCAGGACAAGATACAAGCACCCAAAACTGCGCACATCTTTCAAGTTATCTCCTCGGAGCTTCCAACACGCAATGAAGTCGATTTTCGTTTGAGATAAAGGAAGTGGATCACTATTTTTCCTAACGGAGTTCCGAAGCGATTCGTTTATTCGGTGTCGCTAGAACGGCGTCGCTAATTTACCGTTCGCTCAAATGAACACCGCCATTCGCTAAAGTGTCGTTCATTGAAACACCATGGGGGGGGGGGGGGGGGGGGGGGGGGGGGGGCTTCGTTCGCTAAAACGTCGTTCCATCAAGTCAGCGCCTCCCAGGTCGTACCCAACTCAACGTTAATCACGGCACATGGTAGTGTGTTAATACTTCAAGACACATAGTTCCTACCATTTTGACGAAGGGAATAGAAAAGTACCCGTGAGAAGTCACTTCACTTGGTTACAAGTTATTGGAAAATGTACCTAAGATACAGATACCGATACAGATACCGACAAATAAAGGTACCTAGGTTTGTACCACAAGTACAACAAAATTACCTAGACACCGATTTCCAGTTACTTGTACATAGGTACTTTACGACCCCGTTCAGGATCCAACTGCGAGCGCTGACGGTCGCTTGACTATAGGTATGACTTGCCATCTATTGTCGCCTGCGGACTAAATATTCTGTACTAAGTTAGACTATAGGCCTTTCCGAAATACGCTCCTAGGCTGCTGCCAAGTTCCTAATGATGATGCAGCTGGTGCGACTCCCGCATCCCGTATCAACTTGAAATGTTCTGCCACTCTCTTGGACTTTTGAAACCTGCGCAGTGCGATTCTCCATCTGTATACGTTTTGCGGTTTTCGTCTGCAAGCTCTCCTGCCTCTCTTCAAAGTTTCAACTTTATTTTCTTTGCGCGTGCTGCGCACCGTTTTGTGTTATTTTCTACTGTGAGCAACAGGACTGGTAAGAGCCAGTCTTCAAAGCGTTTCTGCTCGACGTTCAACGGAAACGAGGGAAGGGAAGAAAGTGGAATGGTCCTCGATGCAATTTGGTGAACAATAGGGAGTTTTAGCTAATCGTTTTTGGAGCACACAACTCCGAAATCATGAACGGTGCAGGTGCTCCGTTCTGTGAAACCGCAAGCAAAATTTAACGCGTTTTAGCGAATCGTAAAACTCGCGCAGCCGTTTAAACGATGATGGTTGCATTCTACCGGCATCGCCATTATGTAGTAAAGACCTGAAACGGTCTGCAGCATGCAAATGAGGGGTTCGAGCTTCATAGCGCACACTGTTGTAAACAAGACGGCCGACGCTGAAGCTATCTAGAGTAAAATGTGTCCGAACGACCACAAAGGTAGGCGATGGGTGTCTATCTTTTTGGACTTGAAAGATCGTTTACGTCGTGTGTCGTAGAACCAAATAATTTTTTGTCTGCTCGGCGGTCGCCACGGCGGTTGGTTAGCCCGGACGACGAAGAAATCACCGGCGCAGTTTACAGACTTGTTACAGAAGGAATAAACAAAAAAGACGGACAAGGAGTCAAGGACGGACATCTTTCGTTCACGTTCAGCGTTCACGATTGCTTGGCATTGTGGCTAGTCTTCCAAATGATTTGGTTTGACTTCTCAGACGAAGCAAAGTGTAGCAGGATGGCGAATCACCTCCCGCTGTGCTAAGCCTTACGCTTGGCTTGGCCGACGGTGTTGACCGCCATCTAGCATTTTCCCCGAGTCGTCGAGGGTGCTGACGCCAGCGGCCGGAGTGGGAGAAACGAACCAGTAGCGCATGCCTGAGGCCCCAACAAATCGCGCGCGCATGCGCAGTAGCATCGGCGATGCGTCCGAGGACGAACCGTTCGTGTGGACACGACTCGCTACTCCCTAATTACAACGGTTCAGGCTACTTCAAGAGATAATCCGCGTAGAGTCCTTCTCAGTTCTCAGTTAGTGTGACTACGTTCCGTCTAGCGAAATACGGGACTCGCTGACCGGAAAGAGGGGGGGATGTATACGGGGCAAGTCGATGCTTGGCTAGAGGAAACGGAAGTGAAAGTTGGTTAGAAGTGAACCGCGAATATGCCAAATGAGACGTTCTCAGACGCCCGAATTCATGGGTGTAATTATATAGACCTGGACTTGACATACATGCACGCTTCAGTAATATTCGTAGACTTGCCTTACTTACAATGACTTACAACGATCTCGACTTGATCAAGTTCGTTCCAAGTTAGTTTGCCCCAGCTCGTTTTCAGGGACTATTATTATTTGTCAATAGTGCTGTGGCCACGTACTATTAAGGACAGTTCAAACCAACAAACCAACAGATCCGGCCTCGCATCGGTTTTTACGAAAAAGGGCACATTTGTGGCTGTTTTCTATGCGTGTGGTGGTTGGTTGGCGATCTTGAGAAAAAATAATGAAGATGCCACTGAATAAACAAGTCAGCTAAGTTTGAGACACTGCCTTCTGTAATTTTGTTATTTTGTCTTTTACTTTGGGTTCTTCTCGTTTTCCACCCATTCTCGAGTGGTTTAAAAAAATAGAAAGTATTAATATAAAGTGAGAGTAAACACGTTTTCTTCGCTGTCCGGAGTTCGAGCTCTACATCACGGCGAGCTCAGTACGAAGATGTTGCCAACTTATAGACAAAAAACAACGTGCTCGAGCGACTATTGACCGTTCCATTACTTCTTACTCTATTACCGATTCATCTCTGTTGCTTGAGTTTCTGTCGGGGTACTCACGGAAAGTGATAGTGGCTGTCTACAGCCCGCGAAGGCAAACAGTGCACGAAGTATCGGTCATCTCGTCAATCCATGCATCTTTTAGAATTCTAACGGGCACAGGTTATTCATTCAGCAACCTAGCGTCGCACGGAACATCTGGAATTTCGGTTGTGGCGTTTAACCTTGCAGATGACGATCTTACGCCCCTTCTTGTTTTCTTGGGAAACTCGGCAGCAGGTACATGCGCATAAGGTACGTTTGTACTCCAACGTAACGTCGACGGGCGTGGCGTAGCGCAGCGCGCATAGACACTGAATGGTCGCAGATATCGAGTTTCTGGTTGCCGGCCAATGAAAAGCGCGCGTTCTGCGCTACGCTGCGTTCACTGTCCTCAACGTCGGAGTATAAATAACCCTTTATTCAGAGGGTATGGCTTCTATACACTCCGTGCGACGCGACCGGCGCGCCGCCGCGCGGCCGTTGCCGAAGGTAGGCAGTGAGAGTCCCAGCGAAACGAAACCACGCCGCGTACACTGGTACGCATTGAAGTCGGAGCGGTGCGATTGCGTTGCGTTGACAGCATGAACTGCTGCGTCGTTAAGTGCTCCAATATTTATGCGTCGTGTCTTGTGGGGACGAAGTTTCACAGTTTTTCACCTCGCCGATGTTTTGTGGGACAGCGACAACGATTGACCGGTCGCGTAAGACGCGAGAAGTTTAGTCTCCGGATCATGTCTGCCACTGTGTCGGCACTGCTGACATATTCTACACTGCCGCTTTGCGCTCTGCGTTTGTTTTCGTACCAGTAATGCCATCCCACATTCACGGGTATGCAGTGCGAATTTCGTTGAAGGAATGCCCTCCAAGGAAGTTTCGTCCTCCACGTACGTGTCGATGATATTTCCGGACCAGTATGGCACGCAGTCTGTACTTCATGAAGAAAGATTCGGACGGTACAAAAAGCGACCAATATGAATCTAAGGAAAACTACAATGAAACTTGGAATGAATGGACAATCGATGTTTGAGTATAGA
This sequence comes from Ixodes scapularis, assembly GCF_016920785.2. Classification (NCBI taxonomy): domain Eukaryota; kingdom Metazoa; phylum Arthropoda; class Arachnida; order Ixodida; family Ixodidae; genus Ixodes; species Ixodes scapularis. The sequence goes on along the minus strand of NW_024609883.1, from coordinate 108,161,282 downwards.
AGTTTATGTGGTGTGCTTTCTTTTTTGATCGGCCTCCTTTTGGATGTGGAAACACTGACACCCCGTGTATTGTTGACAATTTTTTTTTCTCGGCTTTAGAGCTACTTATCGCTAAGTTGTTTGAACTGGAAGTACCGTCCACTGGTACCTTCCTACCTGTAAAGTGTGCACCTCCCGGCCACGATGAGTGGTATTCTCTTGACAGCCTTTGACGGTCAAAACCGGTTCCCATTTAGTTACGCCGCTCAAAAATATTTCCTCCTGGTTAAACTATGCCATCTTTTTTAGGTATAATAAATGTTTTGTCAAGTTACGGTTGTCCAAGACCTGTGTGCCAAAAATCAGCCCCTCGCACAACCAGATTACTACACAACAGCTGACCGCAAAAGCCTTTGACGGCCAAACCGTGTGTTAATTGGCCGGCAAACTTGGTTTTCTCGGCTTTGAAGCCACCTTTCGTAAAGTTGCTTCAATTGGAAGTACAGTGCAGTAGTCTCTTCCTACCTGTAAAGCCTCCATCGCCAACGACCAGTGGTATTCTCTTCACAGCCCTTTCACGGTCAAAACCGTTTCCGATTCAGTTACGCCGCCCAAACCTAACTTCCACCTAGTTTCCCTATGCCACCTATTTTTGGTATTATAACTGTTGTGTCAAGTTACGGCCATGTCCAAGAAACTGTGTGTACAAATCTGCACTTCGCACAGCCCGGTTATAACACAAGATTTTGGATCCAATATTGGATATTCCTGACAGCTTTATTCCTTTATTCGTTAGAACGATAACTTTCACACCTGCTGTCTTAATAAAACTTGGCCCACTTAGTGAACATCTCACTCACCTCCAAATATCATCGTCCCAGCAGTCCTACGTTTACAGCGACGAGCAAAACAAATTTCCCACTCAGAGCAATTATGGTGGCGGCCGTCTTGCTCTTCGGAAAATTTCTCAAACCCCTTTTTCGACCACAACTAAAGAAATTACCCCTAATAACAACTCAAACTCAATATATAAGGAGGGGAAGACAGCCTAAATGCCTTTCTCAAATCTCTCCCAGCACTCATGCAACGTCACCCTCAACTTATCGGCTCAAAAAGCAAAAGTTCCGTCCGTGCGCGCTTCCGCCGCCACAGCTTCGCACGCGAAAAGGCGCCGCACTCCGCTGAGCGCGCCTCACTGTCGAACGCCAGCTCCTCCGCTAGCGGCGCTGCGCGCGTTTTTCAAAGCGCCCCCTATAGTTCCCGCACGGAGCGTATACGAAAACATTTTTTTTTTCATGAGCACGCGCGTTCACCTTACTTCGCACGCACACACGCGCCCACACTCGTGCCTTTTCCTCCAAGAGATCTAAACCCTGGGCCCAGACTCCAACTTATTGATTAAAATCCTCGACCCAGGCTACTCCTCCTTCTTGTTCGGCTACATCGCTGTCTTGACGTCACTGATGGATCGTGTCCTGGACGAATGACGCCTGATACGTACTGGCACTCGTAAATTAAGGGGTGCACTACTGGATGACTGGAATACACTCTACAAATACATTACATCAGCACGTATTCAATCATCCCATTTTATTATCGATGTACGAGCCTTTGGGCAACACAAGCACTCTCTCAAATTGGAGCGTACTTTTTGTGGCTAGGCGCGTCTACGTGTATGTCCGTTTGCGGCTGTCATTTGGACCACGCTCTTCTCACGGAAAGGGAATAACGGTTATTTTCTTGTCCACTTCTGAGTGATTCGCTGCCGTCGCTCAGTCGTCTATATTTCCTTTAAGCGGTTCTTTACCACACCAGGCATTGGCCAATGACTGCGGACGTCGTAAAATCGCTGCTGGATCAAGCCACCGGGCAAAGTACGCGAGGGCATCTACGATGTGTTCGACTGCCTCCGTCTAGTCTTCGTAGCAATCAAACTTTCTTGGGAAGGCCTCGCACCCAATTTTTTCTATATGAAAGGAGTTTAACGACGTTCTCTGTCGTAACTTCATAAAAACCCACGATCAACAAGAAAGAATCACTCTTTTTTTATTGTCTGACATACACTTTATTTTTTTTTTTGCAACCAGCGGTCGATCAAACGTCATTCGTTGTTCCTCCCGTATTGAGAACGCATAAATAAAAAACGCTGTTAAATGTTCGTGTTTTTTCCTTTTGTTATTTAAAAAGGTATTTCTCTGTTTGCCTAAAAAAAAAGAAAGTGTTTTTAGAGCGCAGCTCTTAGGCACCCCTTTCCGGCTTGAGCGACGTCGCCGTCGCCGTCGGCGTAACCGCGCGGTGCATTATGAGTAAATTTTCCCGAAGGAACCCTGGAGAACCTCGGGTTCCTTCGGCAGGACCTCGGGAGGACTTCGGGTTCCTTCGGGAGGATCTCGGGAGGACCTCGGGTTCCCTTGGGGGGACCTCGGGTGGACCTCAAGTTCCTTCGGGAGTACCTCAGGAGGACCTCGGGTTTCTTCGGGAGGACCTCGGGTACCTTCGGTGACCTCGGGGAGAGGGGGGTCACGGGATTTTCCCCTCCCCCGAGGTCAGGTGACCTCCCCCCCCCCCCCGGAGGAGATTGAAGAATGAGGGGAGGAGGAGCCTCCGCCTCCTTCTCAAGAGCTGCGCTCTAATTTGGCGTTACAGGGAGTTGTAAACGGCTTTTTTCTTTAATCTCACGATGAGCCACATATAGTCTATATACGTGCGATAATCGAGAGGAATCTTTAATTGGAACACCTTGGGCGCGGGGGTAACAAATTTAGTTCCAACCTTGAAGGCAGACCTGTACTATTATTTTTTTAATTAGTTCAAACACCTTCAATTTAGCGAAGTGCATTAAACATAAGTACGAAAGAATCCCTTTTGTAAATCCGGCGTGCGTCAGGCTTTGAAATGCACCCCTCATGACGCGTTTACGCTTGCGAATTTGAGGGCGGATCCGCGCGGAGGAAAGTGGATTTTGGGGCCCGGTAGCGAAATCGACGACTGGTCGCTGGCGGAAAATCTGGATCAGTCAGTACCTATATCCAGATTTCTTGACAGCGATGAGTGATTTTTTTTGCGATTTTGAGAGCAGTTTCGATAACACTTGGTATGAAAACAGTGTGCTATGAGAAAAACGCAAACCATATGAAAAATATAAAAAAAAGGATATATTAAAATCTGCAGGCAACTATAATTTCTATTTTCTTCCGATATTCCACGCACCCAAAGGGGACCTGTAACCAACGGTTTTCAAGGCCTTGTTCCAATGTCTTAAAAAAGACGGTTGATATACACTACTGACTCGCCCCCTTTTTTTCCCGCGCTTCCTTCGTGCCACCAGGGCGGCGGATGTTGACCGCGCTAAAAGCAGCGCTGCAAGTGGAGAGCACTGCCTTCCTGTCTTTGTAAGCGGGTTACATCCGAAGATGACGACCTAGATCTTATACTCGAGCACTCCGCTGTCCTGAGGCATTGCAAATAAAAATGGGTATCTCTCTCGTTGATCTCTAACACGGGAATTCCGCGCCACTGCCGGTTCCGTTCAATACCCCCGAGAAGGCAAGGCCCGTGCACGACGTCATCTTTAGTGGACTCCCGACGCGCCCCAAGTGGCAAACACGGGGGCAGTCGCACGCTGGCCTTGGCGTTTAGGAGATCGTATTGTATGGCCTGTCACAGGGCCAGCGCCGCGTAGCTGCCTCAGGCGATGGTTGTGCCCTGCCTTTAGCGCTCATCCATTTCCACGCCGCGGCTGCCGGCGGTTCCGAAGGCGTACTGGCGGAAGAGCCGCCAGGCACCAAGAAGGCAGTCTGCTTTCCTTTGATGGATTAGGGTTAGGGATGTCTTCGAATCTTCCGCGACCGAGGGCTTGGACATGCCAACATATTTCCTCGAATGTGCTGCTGCGAGATGGTCCACTGTCGAAATTGCTTTCCTGGATGGACCCTGAGCTTTCTTTTGATTTGCTTGCCTTCCCGCATTCTTCTTTATTTTACATGGGTATTTTACTTATTTTCGCTCGTTTTTCATTTGTTTTTCTTTCTCTTCTATTAGGCCCGAATGGGCCGACAAAGCCCGATGAACATCATTAAAACTGTGGTTGGTAATTAGAAGATAGTGTTAATTTTTTGACCTCTTAAAATGCTTTCATCATTCTCGTTTATTCGTTACCTTCCCCAACCAATACCACCACGAAGACAATGCATGCGCTTTTTCCCGCAGCGTCTCACAGCGTTTCTCGCAGCGTCTCACAACGGGTGTGACGCTACCAGGCGGCGACGCCGAGACGGACGCGTGCGCCTCTTCTGCGCTGACTCTCGTCGAGCTACAGCGTGCTTGCGGGTTGGGACGGCCTAACGATGACGTCACGCGCAGGCCTTATCTTATTTTTAGATGGTGTAAAACAAATCCACCGTTTTACTTGCTGCGTAGCAACACGCCGATATTTCGTAATGATACTAACGCGGCCGGGAGAAAAACAACGTCTTTCTACGCACCAACCCAACTCTCTGACGTCACGCCATTGTGGTGGCTCTGCTGTCGGTATTGCGCATGCGCAGACTGCTCGGCTTACTCGAATCTGGTTTCCGCGCACGTTCAGTGCCCACATGGGTAAAAAGCGAGCTTGTTTGTAAACAATGTATTGACATATAGCTCGATACATGCTCCGACTTGATTGTTGACCTGCTGACCCCTTCAGAGATTTCAGATCGAGTGTGGGCGACTACGTTACTACGCCTTGCATTACATTCCGATACGGGGCGCGGCCCGCGGTTGTCATTGAGGTTGAGCGTCGATTAAAAATTTGAACCGGATTAATCGCCACCCTTCAATCGATTAATTAATCGATTAATCGGTCTTGTTAATTTTCCGGCATACTATTATTATTTTTTTAAAACTTTTGTTGATAATGTGATAAACGACGCAGTATAGATTTTCGATTATGAATCAACCTCGATGTGTAGTTGAGACAGGTTGAAAGAGACTCACACCCATAGATTATTACTTCAGCTGCATGAGGCAAAGAGGTTCGTTGATTTCCTCCGGCAAGAGCGACCACTTTTGATTCTTCACAGTAGTCTCTGTTGCGCTGAACGAAGAGTCGAACGGCGTTGAAGTGTACGGGATACGTGTAACTTTCTGCACTCCTCGAGCCACAAATCTTGCCACTACAGTTTACTCTAGGTTAAAATTTTACCTAAAGTTGGCCCTTTATACGTATCTTGTCATCCAGGTCGGCGTCGTGAAATCGTTTAATCTTCGGCTGTGGCTAGGATTCCGCCAGGACGGCCACGACAGTCGCCACTAGAGTTCCGTCCAGTCAGAACTCTAACCGCCGCTAAAGTTCTCTCCAGACTGAAGAGAAAGGCGCCATTGAAGTTCCGTCGAGCATACAGGAGGGTTGATCTCTATGCTCCTCCCCCTGACCCCTTTCCGGAGTAACAGCTGGCAATGTTCCTATGGTATTTTCAATCGAGTGTTCTTTGAGTCAAATGCACTTTTCCACAGCAATCCCACAACATTTCTACTGCTTTCTTGAAAAAAGAACAACAACATTTGTTCAACATCTGCAAACTACGCATCTCCGGCCTCTATTTTCTCATATAGCCATTAAAAATCTTCTTCCATGCAGGTGTTCGTTTCTTTCTTTTTTAATGAATCTGTAGTAACTGGGAGCCAGATATAGTGAATACGGTGTATACAATTTCCAAAGCTTTATTTTGGGAAGGACAAGCATTTCAGTGCAAGTCCTGAGGCTGTGTGCATTGTCGTAATAAAGGCGCATTTCCTGTCTCAACTTTACACGACCTCTATTTTTGATTGCAGCACATAATCTCGTGATAAGCACCTGGTATTGTGGCTCCAGCGTGCAAATAACCAGAAGCGAAAACACCATTGGCATCCTAAAAATTGACAGAGATCTTGTTATTGCCACTCCAGCTTGGACGAAAAGGAACAATACTTTCTAGTTGACTCTGGAGACAGAACCAACGGCCGGGCACTCCGGGGCTAATTGCTGTCGTTCCATCTGGACGGAACTCTACTGCGTTTGCTACTGTTCCATCTGGACGGAGTTCTAGACACTCCGTTTACTTTTACTTTCGTTCGGTTAGTCAAAAGTTTACCAAATAACAGGTTCAAAATTAATCGCGATTAAAGCATTAATCGACTCATCGGTAGGTTATTCGAACAATCGCCAAGCCCTAGCTGTCATAGCAACCATCTCATATGTTCCGCCATGTTCACGACTGAGCGGAAAGTATTAAGTAATATCATACCATTTCTTTTCATTTCGCAGTCCGGATCTTTAACCACTAAATAATTACTGGGATGTACACCGCGCGAAGCTGTTAGTGCGAGCGCAACTTTGGCTCTTTTTTTTTGCAGCGCACTTCTCAACGTGATTGACAGACCCCGCATTCAAAGTGCTCCAAAATGACAATTTCTTTCAGCACTAGCATTTTTTTATGACAGCCTTTCAATTCTTAAAGAAAGCTAGAGAAAAAAACCTCCGATTGCTTGTTCGCGCAGTGAGTGGGTCGATGTATATTGTGCAGAACCTCTGATCTGCGTAGACAGTTTCCGAAAGTGTCGGTTATGATTATCTATCTAGGAGAAGTTGGCATTCGGGAACATTTAAAACGGTCGTCTTTTCTCGAGTTTCTGCCTCCAAGAAAGTGTCATATGCCTGCCACTGCTTGTCCTTTATAATTAAATTAAGCTCCCGTCACAAGAATGATTTCGACAAAAGGCCTGCCGCTGTCAGCGGATATTTAAGTTTGGTGAAGTTTGACTTGCTGGCAGTTCTCCATTCTCGGAACGTGCGCGTAACCTTGTCGAGAGACAAATTTTCTTTTAATTTATAAGCTTAATCTAGCGGCCTTGATCTGTCGAGTTCGATATTCCGAGCGTTTTCAAATTTCGTAACCGTGCTGAATCTCCAGCTGCTGCCCATCCCCAGTTGAAATTATGTTTGGCTTGGCTCTCTTTTCATTGTTATTACAAGTTTTATCATGAAAGCATTGGAACGAGGTACAAGAACGGGAGGAAAAGGCATATAAAGAGCGAACGAGCTCGTTAGCGTTTACCTCCGCGTTGTTTCCTTGAACATTGAGTTTGCGCTTGGAAATTAATTGATTGAGGTTCTTAATGTCTCGCGAAACCAACTCACGAAACAAATAATTTAGAGCGGCTCGTAGGATACGCACTACAGTAATAAAATTACATATTAGCAGCGAATCATTTTTATACGCAATCTTACCAACCGTGTCCTTTTGTCTGCGTCGCTATACTTTATGATTACGTATATCTATCATTTAACATTTTACTGCACGACAGAGCGTTGTTTACATCCAAAACAATTATGCCTCTAATTATTGTTTCGACGAAGTGATCTTTCTGATAATCTGAGAATTTTAGATAAAGTTTCTCGTAAGTATCAAAAAAGAAAAGTATGTCGTATGGATGTTTAGACGACGGAAAATTGTCTGCCTCAAGGGGCGTCTCGTAGTGCCTCCGCCGTGAACTAAAAACTTTAGTTAGTGCAGTACGACTGCTATGGGGAGCAGCGCAAGTTCGTCTGCTTCATGCGCAAGGGTTGCGGTGTACCGTCAGAACGCCAAACTTTGATTGGCTACGATTGGAAGGATAGCGGGTAGACCTCAAGGCATCTAGCATTGAGGTCTACCCTCTATCCTACCAAGCAGAGAGCCAATCAGAGCTTTGCGTCTCTCTGACGTCACCGCAACCCCTGCGCAACAAGCAGACGAACTTGCGCCCGCATAGCCTGGAGTCGTGAATGTGCACCACGCAGTAGTGATTTACGAACGAGCGCCGCAGTACGATGTTCACTCATATCGAAACGGGGCAGGGGTGGGGATTGAACCAATCCCACCTAGAAGACAAGGCTTGTGCGTGACGTCATCGTTAGTGGACCAGCCCCACGCGGCAAACACGCCGAAGCTCAACGATAGATGCCACAAAGTGACAGACGCGTTTGTCTTGGCGTCGCCGCGTGCTTCACGTCGCCCTCTTTGTGAGACGCTGCAAGTTGTGTTTGCGGCGATGCTGATGCAAGCTAGGCGCCACTGCCTGGATCCACTAATAATGACGTTTAAAGGGGAAAGGCGCATGCCTTGTCTTTTATAGGTGAAATTTTTTAAACCCAGGATCCCTGGGGCTCGGCAGCGCTAGCTTTCTCTTTACTTGCCTTGTGCTGCAGGTGTGGTGTACCGCTCTCGGGAAAAGCAGTGTACCCGCTCACCAGAAGTGACCTTCAACATATATACCGCACACGCCTAGCTTACTTATTTGTATCATAAAATCTAATATAGGAGTTATACTTGTAGTGTTCTCGTGCCCGTCACGTGACTGTGCCCCTCTGGAAGGTCACGTGACACTCACGGGACATCGTGTTGGTTTCGATGGCTGAAGTGGGTTCCTTTGCAGTCCATGGTGAAGCTGGTTCTCACACTTGCGACTGTTTTTACTACCGCGTGCCTTAAAAGCTCGGTGGTGGTTAAAATTTTTTTTTAGATTTTTTTTATCGATGAAAGGGTTATGTCAAAGCCTCTTGATAATTATCGTCTAGCCTTCTTAACATCTCGTACGACGAGAAAACATACTGGCACAATCTATCGGAAAGTTCTGGAACACTTGCAGTTCTTGTATATACAGAACTTGCTTTCCCCCATTCTTCTTTCCTTTTTTTTTTGGCCCGAAAAATTTTTGGCAACCTTATAAACGACAACTTCCCATAGATGGTACCTGTATTGTATCTCGCAAATACTGTAAAACCCTCGCTCTAGTTATAAGCAGATCTAAGGTCATCTCATAGATGGTGCCAGGGTAGCAGTGTCCCTTAGATATAGAGCCCTGTGCGGATAACACTTTGATCATCCGTATCTGAACCACATCCGCAATGTTTTTAAATAATTGTGTCCGCACCCGGTCTGCAACTACAGACTTTGTATCCCCATCCGAACCGCGTACGAAAAATTTGGAACCGCATTTTACGTCAATTCGCGCATTCATTTTACATCATATCATCAAGCATGAATAAAAATTGGATGAAAAGTTGACTTACATGGAAGTTTGGGCTAGTTGGTATTTCATGATTCAAAATTCATGACGTTACAGTATTTATACTTGATGTTAGCACGAATAAACTTTAGTTGTAAGTCAGGGCCTTGTTCGTCTACCTTCTTGTTCTTGTCCGTGTCCTTGCGCTGTTTTAATTTTTAATCATCGAACAAAAAAAGCATCTGGATGGTATCTTATAAGACGTCTGCTTATTTTTGTGCAACAAACTCTTTGTGACAGAATACAGTGAACGTCATTTTGTCGTATCCTGTTTTATCGCATGTCAAAATAAGCGATCATCCTTCCGAGAACACTTCGCGTCGCTGGAAATATGACCGCAGTTTTGAAATCGTCTTGAGAATCCGTGGAAACTTTCATATTGACTTTTTGCTTTGTGAAACCTTCCTCAAACAGGTACCTATTAAAAAAAAAAAAAAAAAAAAAAACATTAACAAATGAGATTATATAGCGACACTATCATTTTATTTAGACCAAAAATTAAGAAAGAAAAAAGTGGGAGAGGAAAGCCACTCACTCCCCGCAGCAAAGTATATATACGCGTGTAAATATGGTTAGACGCGAGTACACACTGGGAAAATATCACAATATTCAATAATGTAACCACGAACCTTTTAAACACTTTTAAACACGAACCCTCAACATTGCTTGGAACCCATACTTAGAAAACAACTCAGTGCCAACTGTCGAGAAGAGGAAACCACACACATACGTATACATTTCACTTGGCGAGGTTGCTGCCAGAAGAAACAGAATACCGTCAACAAGGACGCATTCAGACTGGTTCGCCTTTCTGAATGCCCTCCAATGAGAAGTCTCTCTTCGTTGATGCACTTGATGCCGGGATGGCATGTACGAGCTGCACTACAGGAATGCGGAAACTCTTGCTGGCGCAAGTTCCCACCACTTCTAAAGGATCGAATTCCGTCTCCTGGGTGCACTTGTAGGCGAAGAAGCCACTTGCAGGCTTCTACTTTCTCGTAGATTGTACGTTTTAGGTTTTCTTTGCCCAAAAGAACGTCTTCTGCTCTTTTTCCACCAAACAAGCATACGCTTCTTGGGACGACTGATGCTCCTGCATTCTTTACTTTTTCTAGGGACAGCATTTTCGGTGAGACAGAACGTCCTAAGGCGATCTTTGATGAGAATCAAATCTTTCTTGACGTAAAGAGCAGCTTTCTTCCGCATTGTCTGTCGCACATGTTTATCGGCCGCCTCGGCAAAAACGTACTTCCATACCCGCGAACGCCAGCATCCGACCCGCAATCCACCGAATCAATCTGATTCATTTTTATCCGCATCCGCCAGTTTACTGCGGACATCCGCTGATGATCCACTGCGGATACGCTGGGCTCTACTTATAAGGAGTGTTCACTGGGCGCCATATTTGTGGGTGATGTCTAGAGCGCATGCTCTGAATGAGCCCACATTAATAGGCTGCTAAGACCGGCAATCTCGAGGGTGCTGAATCCATGTTACAAAAGAACTGTGGAAGCTCGCCATCAGCACGCGCTCAACAATCGCGCACACAGCTATGGCCACCAGTGAATACTTCCTATACATATGGCGTTTCTATATGGCTCTGAGTGTGCTCCGTCCTGGTCATAAGAGGTCACAAAAACTCGTGACTCCTAGGCAAACGCAAGTGTGTGAACGGGTCTTAATGTGAAACGGAGTACGGCTTCTGGCGAAGCGCCGAACGGCACAAAATGATACAGGGGGATTCTCGTCGACCCGAGTTTGTGGCCAAGGTCCAGCCCAAGCGTCCCTTCCCGTTGTCCGACACGATACGGCCATTAGTGAGTTGCGAGAGTCTGCGCCGCCCGTCCGGTCGGCAGCTGGAGACCACGTCTCTCGGCCGAACTGGCCGCACGGAATCGCTCGCTGTGAAAGAGACAAACGACTACAAGCGGACGGCGCACTCTTTTTTTTATGTGTGGGTTTGCATGACCAGCATTCTCTTTTTATTGATCACAAACATACTGTACCTTCGTGGGCACGTGCCTTCTATGAAACACGACATTTAGGCTGTGTATTTTTGTTTTTCGCTCGAAGTAACGTTTACTGCGGCTTCACGAAAAGTAATGAGTTCTACGGCCTTTCGGCGTAAACACGAACGAGCCTGTAAAAATGGTTTACTGCCATTTTGCCTTTTTTGTGTCGTTCTACACATACTCGTTTCTTTCTCCTTGGGGCGTACGGTGCAATAAAGTGTCTCACCATGAAGCAGACAATAAAACTGAGCCTCGGAGACCCATTGAGTGGAAAGTGCGCTGTGAGCAAAATAGTAAATTACAGTTGTTTCTATTCTTTCATAGACCAATTCACCCATAAACGTGTTGGTAATGCGCTGATTCTACCAGTTTAATTGAACAAAACGCACCAAACTTCTGCAAATGTCATTACGAGGGGAAGCGTACGAAAATGATAAATTTAGGGTGACTAGGGCCTCTTTTCCGTGGGAGAGAAGGCTCATGATGCGGAGAACGCACTCTTGTTTTCTGCTAAGCGGGCACGCCGCATGTCCTGGGTGACCTCTGTCGCACGAATCAAACGCAGCACGTTTCTTTTTCTATATTTTTTTTTTACCATTAGAAACGAAACAAAAAGGTCTCTTATCCTGCCTAGATGGTACGTGCAGCGTTAACACAGACATACGTAACAGTATAAAGACCGATTAAAACCAGACTCTTTGTTATAATTGTATAAAGCGTAATGTAAATTTATCGGTATAATAAAAGTGATGAAGTTCTCAGACGTAATTGCTATTTTTGGAAGAAGCTGGCAAAACCCCCCCCAAAAAAACTGCGCTCACTGCACTGCGCTTTTCCCAATGACAGGCGTGTGAGGCCTGCTGCGCATACCTGCGTCTACACTAAGAAGAGCAGTTTTGAAATGACCGCCAGTGACAGCATGTACCCTATCAGGTCGGCCACTCTTTGATATTGTTCATATGCTTCTAGACCCTATCCTGCGCTACACTGCTAACGTAAAAACGACATTGGCAGTTTTTTTTTTCTATAGTTTACATCGCAGATCGGTCCTAATCAAATTTTACCGCTTACGTCAATGCCTCCTATGAGCACTTTCCACCGCAGCAGTTGCTTCGATGACGGCCGTTTCGATTACGAGAGAGGAGAAAAAATGGGGGATCGCTCCTTCCTGCACTCTCAAGAAAAAAGGGCGTAAAAGGGTGTACCGTTACCCCCTTTGTCCCACATAATACGCCGGATGCAGCAGACGCTACGATCTATCCCAGCCGATCCCTCTCTGTGGACGTAGTCCGTGATACCTTTTGGCGAGTCTCTGTGCCCCTTCTTTAAGGTCACGTGAGACTATCGTGGCCTTGGATTGGCTCATATGGCTCGTAGCATCCGCTGTGCTCGGACCTAAGGGGAAACGGAGTAGGACAATGTTGCATTATGTAGCGTAGCAACGTGTTTCTTTCAAGCTGCTTTATTGTATGCTCTTTTTCGCTGCTACTGTCTGTTGCACTTCCATTTATATTTGAGCAAATAATCGCTATCTACAATAGCGTACTAATATTGAAAATGCTAATACTTGCAGTTCTGACAGTCACTCGTACATTAAGAAACACGGGACGTGGTTTAGTATGTTTCTTGCTACGTGATTCTTTCTATGGCGTTCTTGCCGTTATGATATTTACCCCTTGTGGAGCGATCACAAAATGCTCTCCGCACCCCCTGTCTCTTAAGTTTTAAGTTAAACCGTAGAATCCCATAGGCAAGCCTCGCGGAGCACACGATGCAGGATCCAAGAAAAACTGAAACATATCCTCCCTGCAAAAAAAAAAAAAAAAATATATATATATATATAAAAAATAAAGAAGTACACAACATTATTACAATGTTTTTGGAATCGCCGATCAAATTTGCGCCCAGATATAGCGATATTTAAATCTTTCGTTGCTCTTTCGCGCAGGCTACATGGTATGGGCGGTATTGGGTCATTTTTCCGGAGCCTTCATCGGGGCAACAGCTGGTTCGAAACGTTACTTTCGAATCTGTTTTCTGCTGAAAAAAAATACGCCCTTTTGAATTTCCCTCCTTTTTATTTTCGTTGTTATTGCGTGTGTATAGTTTGCCATAAAACTGAATCCTACTGAGCTGAGGTAAGCTTGGGAACGGATCAGACCAGCCAGACCGGTACCCATTAAGGAAAGCCTAGATCGATCGCTGAACACCAAAAAGCACTTTACTCGAAGCCTTAGACATTAAACAACGCGAAGGCGCAAATTGCACCCTAAAACACGCTCTTTCTCGGTAGGCAAGCATATGTCTAAAGAGGCAGAAACACCTTTGCATAGGCACGGCTTAGAGTTCTGCAATTAAAGCGTAAGTTTGAAACATAAATCACAGCACACTAATGCCTTTTTTGGGAGTGTGAGGAAACCATAAACATGTTACGAAAAGGCGCACGAATTTCTCCTATCCCCCTAAATGAAGCCCATTTAAAGATAATTTAAAACTTCTCGGCGATCTTAATAGAACTGTTTGACGATTGCTTTTTTCTTGTATGATGGAGGAGCAGTGCGGGCCTTAGTCTTACTTCGTTCGAAACACGCGTAGCAAATGCACAATATGTGATGCGTGAGCACGAAATATCAGCTTAAATACTCATACTGCCTGTTACATTTTTAGTAGGCGCTGTACCCAGCCTACCTTCACTCAAACACTCCTGTCTAACCTATACTTTAAAGATCCCAGGTTAAGAACGGCGTGGTTGTGTAAAACATGCGAAGCACTGTTTTTCCCGAAAGGAGACTGACTACCGTATGTTATGTACAACCAGTCGCCTCCCCCCCCCCCCCCCTCCCACGCACACACACACAGGCAGACACAGCTTTAAATTGTTCTTGGCTCGTCACCAATGCCAAATTCTATTTCAACTCCCATCCGCAATCGGTCGCTGCTCGGCGACGACCTTTTTTTGAAGCTCCTGGTTCATGACGTTTACGATAATGCTTCACAGCGCACAAGATCAGACACACTTAAAAAGAAAAATCACGCATACACAGGAAGAACACTCACGCAGCGCTGCGTGAGTGTTCTTCCTGTGTATGCGTGATTTTTCTTTTTAAGTGTGTCTGATCTTGTGCGCTGTGAAGCATTATCATGAATTACCGACTCGCCCAAGCTGAAGTTATGACGTTTACGTCTGCCCTACTCGTGATAACATCTTCCAAAAAGGGAATTTCGTCTCGAAGCTTGTGCAGTCCATATTTCGGCGATTAAAAGCGCGACACGTCCAGCGTTCCCAGGCCAATCGAGGCGGAGTTGGGAGCGGCAAACCGTCGCCCGAAACCTGCTCCGAGAGGGCGACAGCACCCATCGCGGCACCGATCTCGCGTTGTTGTCGTTTTCTTCTTTCCGCGTAGCCCGAGGGCTCGGACGGTCTGCATATAGGCGGAAGCGAGTGACCGTTCCCCGTGCCGTCACGTAATCTGGAAAGGCCGGCAGCCGGGGGATGAAAACGCTGCCTGAGAACGCCGTGTATATCCGAGCCTGCATGCACTGACCTCCTTTTTTTGTGTGTGGTTCGGCGCAGCGTGCGGGCAGCGCGTGCCTTGCTCGCTGTTGGGTCAATTGTGCGTTGCTTCGACGTAAGCGATAATGTTATTGCGGGCGGTTGTGTATGTGTGTCTGCGGGACGCCCAGTCGTTTACAGCTGTCCGCTCCGGATGAACAGCTGCGGTGGTCCGCGCCGGGCGTCCTGTTCCAGTTCTACGCTTCGTTGTGCCACGAAATTGTTCAAACTGTCGTTTACTTTCGGTTTTTGGCCAGTGACCAACGCGGAGTTTGACCGCCCCTGTGGTCGCGGCTCGTTGGCTGGACCTCCGGGAGCGGAAGCTCGGTCTGATTGGTGTCGCTTCTGGTTCCACTGTTTCTTGTGAAGTTCTTTGTTCTGATTTCGTATACCGCGTCGACCTAATGCATAGGGGAGGTACAGTAAGAAACATCGTTTTACGAATGGCAGCGGTCTGCTGGCGCGGGACTGGGCAGCCTAGAAACTACGGAATTAGGCAACGTGCCGCCACCATTTTGTGCCATTGACTAGTGTCAATCGAACAAAACGACAAAGAAACGATTCATTAGGTGCTACAGATTGGCAACGCTGTTTTCTGTTACAGCGGTGGCTGCAAGATCTAGTGCAAGATAGGAACCGGTCGTGTGGCAAGTTATATTTATTTAATCGCTTGGACAGGAGTGACTGGGGGGGGGGGGGGGGGGGCTATAAAGAATTCCGTTATAAGATTAGAAGCGAAGCTAAAGTGGATTTTAAGACTTAGTTCGACGTGAGCGCGTTCGTGAAGGTAAATAAAACAGGAAAACTAAATATAGGGACGGACAGAACAGCACCTCTTCCGCTTTTACGTCTGAGCGCTACGTTGCTCTTCCAAAGACCAAACTTGCAAATATTGAGGGATGTTGGATTACTCCCAAGTTACCAGCAAATCTTGACATATATATATATATATATATATATATATATATATATATATATAGAGAGAGAGAGAGAGAGAGAGAGAATGAAGTGCCATGTCAAAACCTTAACTCCTTTACTTAGACGTTTCGACCCGAGACGTCTCGGGTCGAAACGTCTAAGTAAAGGAGTTAATTTTTTGAAGTGGCTCTTTATTCAATACAAACTCTCGGCAGCCAAGCCCTGGACCTCGTACTATTATATATATATATATATATGAAGTAATGAGGTCGCACTTGGAAACGTTGCTGGAGTTTTAGAGCATTTAGTGAGTCGAAGTTTCGGCCTGAGACAGGCCTTCCTCAAGACAGGTTGCCAGATTCGGTAACAGAGTTGTTTTCGGTTTCCACACCCGGGTCGCGTCACCTGTCAAATCACGTGTAAAAATGCCCAAGGAAAAAACGCTCACTCCACGCGCGCTGCCGCAGCAGACGCCACCAGCCAAAGGAGCCAACCAAAGGCCGCATCGGACTTCGTGACCCCAGCAACGTCACGTACGGAAGGCGCAGTCACTGACTGAGCCTGCCGTACGTGACTGCGCCTTTATTTACTACTTATATCTATATATATATATATATATCCTATTCAACGGAGCACACCTCTGTGTGCTCCGTTGGTTTAGACCACTGTCGCCAGACCCGTGTGTGGAACCATTTTTAAACTTTGACCGACTGCGGGAGAGCAAGGAGGGCAGAGCATTAGGCAAAGAGAGAGAGATAAGTTCTTTATTATGGAGATGTTGGTATTCTTTAAATGACACCGGCTACTCCATAACGAGAAAGAGAGAGAAAATATATATAAATAAGAGGGAGAACATAAAAGGAAAAGAATAAAGATAAAACACATAAAGTATAACCGTAAAAAAAAACAATAAAAAAACTTACAAACAAATCTAATTACAATTGCGAATAAGACGACCGTTTGGGAGTCGTGCACCGACTTGCTAAATTACATACATAGTCATTCCCGTTGAAATTGACGTACGTTCGCACTTAATAATCATACACGATTCTAGTGTCCTTTAGAAAGTCATGAATGATATTCATTGCTCTGTCTTGTTTTTTACGCGTCGGCCAGGGCCCCAACAACTTGGTCAGAGACAGGGGTCTATCATCTAATATTTGAAGGCGAATCTCCATCCGGCGCCTTTCATGTCGAAAGCGTTCACAGTCAAGGAGGATATGTTGTACATCTTGATATGGTTCTCCACAGTCACATCTTGGCGAATCTCGGCGTTTAATTCGAAATAAAAAGCTATTAGTAAAAGCCACTTCAAGTCTGAGTCGATGGATTAATGCGTCGTATTTTCTTTTCATCCCGGTGTGTGGCGGAAGCTCAAAATCCGGGTCGATATATGGTAGGAGAGTGTTTGCTGAAGTGTCCTTTAGCCAGCACTGCCGACAACGTAGATGGCGTAAGTGACGAAGGATGAATTTTGCATCTCCAGAGGTAAAGGATGTCGCTTCCATTGCGTCACCATCGTGAGCTTGAGCTGCCAGGCGATCAGCCTCTTCATTTCCGGCGATTTGGCAGTGGCTCGGTATCCATTGTAGCCTGACGTTATGTCCGTGGAGTCGAGCTTGTGCTAACGTAAGTTGCACCCGATATAGAATGGTCGCCTGGGAAGTACGAAGGTGCATGCCCTGTAATAACTCTAGGGATGATTTTGAGTCCGTTAGAATAACCTAGTTTGATGGTGTACCGAATGCTTCAATGAATGATGATGCTGAAAGTATTGCATGTAACTCCGCTGACGTCGAGCATGTATGAGGGGACAATCGGAAACATTTAAATATGTCTAACATCGGGATTGAGTAAGCAGATGTTGACCCCTTGTTAGATGTTGACCCGTCTGTGTAAATATGAATGTCGTCTTTGTAGCGTGCCTCTAAATGGGAGAGGGAAATTGTCTTCGCCACCAGGGGGGCCACCGAAGATTTTGATCCAAGACCAGGAATTTCGGTCTGTATCTCCAGTGACGGAATTGTCCACGGAGGGTTGATTAGACTTGGAAGCCAATGCGCATGATGGGGTGCTGCGACGGGTAGTCCTACGAGAAGTCGGTGAAAGCTAGACTCCGTCCGTCGAAGTATCTTTTGGCACAAGGGTCGAGCATGTGAGTGCGAAGCCAGTCGAAGATAATGACGGCATGTTTCTTGTTCCCGGAGAACAGGTACTGGAGGTTCCTTGGCCTCAGCAATGACAAGATCACTAGATGTTGCGCGGGGGAGTCCAAGGCATACGCGCAAACTTCGCGCAATCATGTATGTCAAGCATTTCTCCAGTGTTGGTGAGAGGCCATGTAAAACAGGAATGAAGTATGCGATAGTCTGGCGTACTAGAGCTGTATGCAATAGCAGTAGTCCATCAGTCGAGCCTCCCCATCTGGCACCTGCCACATATCTAAGAACGTTAATGACTCTGTTGATTTTTTCCTCAAGCATGTTAATATGTCTTGACCATGTGAGGGAGCAGTCCAGCAAAACTCCAAGAAAACGATGCCACTTCACCTTTTCAATATGTTGTCCTTGAAGTGTCAATTTAAAATTCTTAAGGTGCTTTCTAGTAAATGGAAGAAATGCAGATTTTTGAACTGAAATGTCCATGCCCCTTTCACGAAAATAACTGTATGTGTCATTAAGGCCATACTGCAGTTGTTCTTGTAGTTTGGTCTCAGAAGACCCAGACACCCATATACAGATATCATCAGCGTAGATGGACACATTCAGTGGTGAAGGAAGTTTACTTGACAGTTCAGCCATGAATACATTGAATAAAGTGGGGCTTAACACGCTTCCTTGTGGCACACCGTGGTGCAGTTCATGTTGTTTGCTATTTCCCTCACTCGTGCTTACAAATATCTTCCTGTGCATGAGAAAGTTGCGTATACAGCGGATCATACGGCCTCGTATCTTAAGCCGTAGAAGTCCACGGAGAACATGTTCGTGACTCACGGTGTCAAAAGCACGATGCACGTCTAGAAATACAGCGATCGTCATATTTCCGGATGCCCGTTCATGTTCAATAGTTGTTACAAGATCTAAGACTGAGTCTATAGTGCATCGTCGAGGTCGAAATCCGGTTAATTGTTCCGGTAATACATCGGTTGTTTCCATCCACCATTGTAGACGTGATTGAATCATCTTTTCGAAGATTTTTTCTACACAGCTTATCAGACTGACTGGGCGAAATGATCCCAGCTCTTTCGGTGTTTTTCCCGACTTCAGTAATGGAATTATCTTCGCTAGTTTCCATGAAGCTGGGAAGGTTTCTCTGTTCCACACATCGTTGTAAATATCAAGTAGGCTGCGCAGTGTTTCCGGCCCGAGATTTGTAAGTGCTTCATAACGAATGTGATCATGCCCAGGGGCTGTATGCTTACGAATCGTTCGTAACGCCTCATTCAGTTCATGAATGGTGAAATTATAGTCGAGTTGCCAGTGTTGGGAATGAATTTCTTGAGCAACGTCTTTCAGTGCAGCTTCACGAGAGGCACAATATTCTGGTGATAACATTGCCACACCTGGTTGAGATAGAGAAACACAAAACCCATCAGCCACTATCACTTCGGATGTTCCTCGTGAAAGTGCAAGTGCCCGAAATGGACGTTGTTGCGTAACAGGGGACCTAAGCGAACGCAATATGTTCCATACCATCTTAATTTGGGTGAAAGGAGAAAATCTGGCACAAGGCTTTCTCCAATGACGCTTAGCCAGCTTTTGTAGCTGTCGGCGCATTTGAGTATGGAGGTGTTGAGCCTCGCGATAGTCTTCGATTCTCCCAGATCTCCGATACCTTCTTTCAGCTTTGCGTCTTATAGCCCGCAGTCTTTCATATTCGCCATTTACACAACCACGGTCTTTTGGAACGGGCACCCTACGTGTAGCCTTTTCAAAATTTCTGCTAATGATGTTTTCGAAGTCTTCGAGAGACTGAATTTCTTCCACCTCTTTGTTATTTAAAAAGCGGAACATTTTCCAGTTGGTAAAGTGTACCCGGTGCGGAATACGATTAGCAACAATCCGGGGATGGTGTATCAGTATGGGAAAATGATCACTGCCACGCGTGTCCAAGTCTGTGCGCCAGTCAAACTCATGTGAATGATCGGAGGAACACAAGGTCAGGTCTAGGCAGCTTGAATAGTTGAATAGTTTACACCTTTCAAGTATGTTGGAGAGCCGTCATTGAGAATGCACATATCATACTGGTCTACCAGGCTTTCGATAAGGTTTCCTCGAGGATCGCAGTGGGATCCGCCCCATAGGGTATGATGGGCGTTAAAATCTCCGCAAACAACGTAGGGACGTTCAAGTCTTGTGAATAATGCCTCGAACTCTGCTCTTGTCACAGTCTTCTGCGGTTCTATATACACGCCTACTACAGTAAGTGAGGTCGTGCCATAACTGACTTTGCAGACCACATACTCCAATGCACTTGAATCTGAAGTAAATAACAGAATCGAGCCAAATTCTTTACGTACTCCGACTAAGCATCGACTTGGTCCTTTTGGCCTCTTTGATTGGTACGTAACATAGTTAGCAAGTCGAAATTGATTATTTACACGCGCCTCTGATATTACCAGAATGGGGAAAGAATATTGTGCAACAAATTGTCGGAAGTCCCCTGATTTTCCTTGCAAGCTGTTAGCATTCCACTAGAGGATAGATGTGCGCTTATAGACCTCAGCCATGGAGGTATCCACTCGCCAATGGGCATGTTGACCTGATGAGTGGTTCCATGGCCAGTATTGCCCTAACTTCCGGAAGGTCGCTAGAACCGGGCAGCGTTCTGATTATTGCTCTAAGCGCAGCAAAAAGCATGGGAACAATAACTTGTCCAAGGTCGTTTTGTTGTTCCTGAGATATTCTACCTGGAATTGCAGCAGCTGGTGGGTTGCGTTCATTGTTCTTTCCTCTACGAGGTGCTGCTACCGGCGGCCGTGTCGTAGGATCCGAGGTATTTCTTGACAGAGGAATGTCTTGCTGTAACATTGCTTTTGATCTGCTCCTATCTTCTTTTGGTGCCCCTTGTACGACGTCAGAGTACGTTCTCTTCGTTGATTTCTTTAGATTTGCAGATGGTGGTGGCCTTGAAAAACGTACAATGTCTGGGTTCGGGTTCGGTTTCTTTGCTCGATAATCCCTATCGTTCACAAGTTCCTTCTTGTGTATGTTTGTCGCGGACTTCTTGCATGGGCATCCAGCAAACGTTGAGGGATGTGGACCTTCACAGTTGGCACACTTTGGGTCCTGCAAAGATGTACACGCCTTGTGATTGTGCGGCCCAGCGCACACTTTACAACGTTGTGGACCACGGCAGAATTTTGAAATGTGCCCATATCTTTGACAGTGAAAGCATTGGAAGGGTGGGCCAAAGTATTCCTCTACAGGGTGAGATGTGAAACCCATTAAAATGCGCTGTGGCATTGGGCGATCCGGGCGGAAACGAAGAATGACACTCTCAGTCTTGTGTTCTTCGACTTTGCCGTCATCCTGTCGTCTGTAAGCAATCTGGCACTGAACATAGAGGACGCCGAAATCTTTTAAATATTCGAGTAGCTCACCGTCCGAGTATTCAAGAGGGACTCCTTTGATTTTCCCGAGGTTCCGTGAGTATGACTCGGGGACACTCGTGGTCACCTCGATGGTACAAAGCGATGTGACAGCAAGAAGCCTGTTTGCCGCTAGGAGCGATTCCACGCTAACAGCAAGGCTGCCATCCTTGTTGATGCGGTGCGAGAGTAGTTTCTCTTTGGCGATGCCAATCACTTCGTTGGCTACAACATTGGGATTGATGCGCCAGAAAGATTTTTCTCTGTTGACTGTTTTGAAGACTACTGGTATCCCTGCAGGGCGGTTTTTCTTGTATCGGACTTCAGTGAAAGGGTTCTCGTAATCGTCCAGGTCGACGTCTTGCATGTGATCCTGACTGCCTCCCTCCGATGGGGCGACTGTGCCGTGAACAGTGTAGGTAGAGGTTTGGTCGTCGTCGGATAGTGGATCTTTATCAAAGTCCGGGCATCGTCGCTTGGTTGGAATTTTTACAGTACAGGTAGCCATGACAACTGGCGACATGGCTACGGCGTTCTGAGTTGGCTGCTGAGCACTTGCATGTGATGGTCCGGGTGTCCCGCCCTCGGAGGTCCCTCGAGCCAGCGATGGAGCTTGTTCAGACATCCTTGAGGTCTTCGGCCCGGGGCTACTGGTGAAGTACCACCCTGGGCCGGGACCGGGAACTTGCTGCTTGGTGCCGGAAATTAAATTTCACGGCGTATCACCCGTAAAATAAAAACAGATGACGTTTTCGAGGGAGCAGATGCAAAAGGCTTCCAATCTCTCTAAACTTCGTCGTCCCATTAGGCAAATAAATATTTAGAGCCTACCACATGCTTGCACATGCTTTACTGATACCGTGGGGTTAAATCAATACGCAATCATAGTGTTACTCGTTGTTATCACGATACTACATATTGATTCAGTAATACCCAAATTTTAATTTAGAATTTTAGTCTATAGGGTGGTTTTAAATATTTGAAGATAATACATTAGTTGGTAGTGCAGTTTAAGAACAAACAGTAAGGCGAAGAAGTTACACATATTAAAGCGTAACGCGATCGAACTACACAGACAACCCTACTTGTATGAATCATAATACAACGTAATACACCATGTCCAACTTCCATATTTAAAAAAAAAAATTACAAATAAACAAACGGTGGGCTATTAATAAAAATATTATTATTAAGCCAATAGTATGCGCAAGCCCTGTGAAATAGTCGTTTAATGGTGTGCAATGAATCTACAGATATGAAGTGAACAATGGGGTTAGGCAAACGATTCCATTCAGACACTACACGCGGGGAAAAAAACTTGTATTTCAAGGGGCAGCTTTCCAATAGTTTGGAAGATTCAGATGACATGCAACGAAAAGCAGGAAGCACCATTTTTGTTCGCGAACCCTTTTTAAAGCGTGGAATGCTTTTTAACGCTACCCCCCCCCCCCCCTCCTTTCCTTAATTCCAAAATTTTGTTTTTCCGTCCATCCGTCCGCTCTTCCTTGCATTTCCCGCTAAATTTAGCGGGGCAATTAATATCGCGAGACCTATACACGAATTCAGTTTCTCACCTAAATTTAGCGGGAAAATTAGTCTCACGTGACCTGGCGTCACGGGACATACCAGACTAATTCCCTTTCCCCCCTAAATTTAGCGCAAAAATTTACGTCGCGTAGCCTTTACTCGAATTCCCTTTCCCCGCTAAATGTGGCGCGAAAGTGGCGTCGTTGCACGTCAGGTGATTCCACGTGACCTATACACACCTTGGGGAAATTGACGTCACGTGACCTCAACCGCAATTCAGTTACGCGCTAAATTTAGCGGGAAAATTCACGCCTCGTGCCTTAGACACCAGTGCAGTTTCCTGCTAAGATTAGCGAAGGGAATCGACATCACGTGACTATAAACCATTCAATTTCCCCCCTAAATTTAGCGTGAAACCATACGCCACGTGACTCGCCAATTCCCTGTAACGCATTTCCTGCATTATACTTTTTCAAAAAGAAAGGTCGGTGCAAATTTTTAAAACTTTTTCCTTTCCCTGTCGACCCTCACTCAAAGTACACTTTTACGGGGTAAAAGGGGACTCTTTTTTACTCCCTCGCTAGTCGGGAGAGTGGGAGGCTAAAGGCCCGTTCACACACTTGCAGCCGAGTAGGACTGACTGAGACGAGACCGATTTTTAAGCCCCTAAAAACGGCTTCGGACCTGCTCCGCAGCAGCGCCCCCGGTCCTACGCCGTCGCAAGAGGCTTCAAGACCGGTCTTGTGCTAGTCGGTCCTACTCGGCTGCAAGTGTGTGAACCGGTTTTCAGAGGATTATGAACCTTGCGGAAAACTGAGGTTGTAGGACAGCGTAATATAGCGGATGTCGGCTGTCGTGCTCCTTGCTCCATCGCATATCTGATTTCTCTGTCAGGAACCCTTTTTTGGGTTCCGTCATTCGCTACCCTTCATTCAAGCGCCTCGGTGATCGGCGGGTCCGCAATTTGAGTGAAGACAGATTTGTGGGTGAACAGTCAATCACTAGCACTACCTATCTATCAAGCTATGTGATCGGCTCTTCACGATCAAGATGGGGAAAGCGATCACCGACAACTTTAGGAATGCATGGTGCGGCTTATTCATATTCACTCTTTCTGCTTTGTGATTTTTTCTTCTGCGTTCTTGTCGTCTTAGGCCGCACCCACAGTCTGCGTTTCTCAAGTCGTATGTGACTATAAATATCACTCCAGACAAACATTTGGGAGTGGGTCTCAAATTACCCAACAAATGTTTTTTTTTTTTCTTCAACCATTGGCCTTATTCGATCCACAAACGTCAGCGGTGCGAAACCGTTCGCAAGAAAAAACTTTATTTCCTGTAAATTTTGTGCCTTGCAGGCATATGCCATCTGAAAAGAGGATTTTTTTTTTTGTTACGCGAAGTAAATCGATGAAAATCATTGTCAACTCGAGCGAAACCTCTATGGAAAACCGGATATACGCGCGTGTTGGACGCGAGGCCCGCTAAAAAATTAAAACATTCCAGAACATCGGCTGTCACTTGCAGTACGCGTCGGCGGCCTTGTTTGCGAACATGCATTTTTATACTCAGTGCTACGTTAGATAACGATGTTACCTTTTCTTCTGTTTGCGGGCCTTTTTCCGGCTACGGAAGAGTGTTCTTGACGGATTTACCTACGCGCGTTGCGAAGTTTTAATTAAACTCGCCGTCGACGTTGTGTAAACAAAATCCATGGAATCTTGCATTTCTTGTAAGAATGTGCAGTGCTTCGATGTCTTTGCTCTTCAAATAACAATGACACGTCGGTTGCGCAAGAGATATAATCATGCGTGGTACGGTATCTCTCTGATCCTATTTTGGTATACCATAAATTTGTATTTGGAGGAGTGCCGAAGCACATAGGTTCTAAAAGAAAGACTTATTGGGTCTATCACACGGCTATACGCAGCAGCGAGGAGCCTTTTTCAACTCAATCAGCAGCCACACATTCGAATCACGGTCTTCCAGCGATCGTCTTCGGGAGTGGGAGGAAGTTGGAGAGAAACGTGACTTCCGCACCGCACCAGGAAAGGTCGGGTTGCGCCGAGCACTCCGTTCCAATCGGCCGAAGAGCGGATAATGGTTTGCGTTCTTCATGAAGCACGGGGCGGAAACATTTCTTGCTGGTTATGGTTGATAAGGGCACGAGCGATGTTTCGAAGCTGGACGTGACAAGCGGGAAACAACACACAGACAGAAATCGAAATACGCAAGAACGTGACACGTTGGCCGCTCACCGGGTTGGAAGGCGCTCCCTGAGACCGTAACTGGAGTCGCCATATTGAAGTGAACTGTCATTCTGGGGACGTACATCGTGACATGGAATGGATGCTGCGCGATTTGTGCCGATCGAGTGTCGGCAATAAACGAAGCAGGGCTGGGTAAGGTTTTTCTGATTTCTTCCCCTTGATCTTAAATTTAAATATTTGCGAGGAATAAATTACGTTCATTCGAAGTAATTTAATATCGCGTGGAAATCCAAAGGCGAGGTGAGCCGTCAGTTAATGAAAAGGATTCATCGTTTCTGGTGACTCAATTCGACTTCGTTCTAATTAAAGCACGGACCAAACAGCAAGCTGGCGAACATTGCAACAATTGCACAAATGATTCAGCATAACTAAAAAAATATTTGACTGGGTGACAGTGTCAAACCTGCACGACATTTAAATTTTCTACCGAGTCCCATGCTCAAGATAGGACTCTCTCGAATTACAAAATAAAAATATGTTTCTTTCAAAAATTACGAAAAAAAAAATACTACAGTTGAGTAATCAAACAATCGACTGTCAACAAATGAAATTTCATTAAATCAGTAAGCAAGTTGATATCATACGACAACTGTAACCTATATTGATCCATACTGTAGTTTTTCAAGCTTGGTTTTTCACTGTGCCTTTTTCAAACCAGCCCTTCTCAATCGTGACCAGGGTAGCTGCCACTTTCTTAAGTACCAAATACTTGAATTGCACCGATATTCCTTAAATAAATATGAGGACAAAAATTTGCGAGACTGGTCAGATTCTCCGTGACGTTGCTTCCAAAGCGCAACACACTAGACAAACGGGTCGTGTGTGTACTTCGCCGCAATGCCTTTCGAAATCACACGGAAATCGTTTCCTTGGAACTAGGTTTCGGACGCAGTTGCCCTAACAAATATATCTTGCTCGTAAAAGAAAAAAAAAAAAAAAAAAAAAAAAACGGCGACAAAATAGCGAGGGTCGATGACAACTAAGCGAGCGTCGTTATAACATTTCCGCACTGATTCATTTTCCGTAATAATCCAGTTTGCCGGAATTCAATTGACACGGTACTCTCGTCGGAGCGACGTAATTACTTTCGCAGATCTTCGTTTCCTTTCGCGATCTGCTAGACGATAACTTCAATGACACGAAGGCACCAACGCGAACGAAAACCGAATCTAATCTTCCACTTCACGGAAACGAAAGAAAGAAAAAGAAAAAAAACATAATAACGAGAGCACATCCGGGACAACGGCTACCCCCAGGGTAGCCAGCTTCCTTCTACTTTCAGTAGTATCTTTCCCGAGACCGAATACCGAAACGTTCTTCCCTGTCCGGAAGGTAACCGGGTGCACTCGGTTTTGTTTACCGGAAGAGAAAGGGAGAAAGAGACAGAGAGAGAGAACGTGCTTGGCCGAGAAAACCGTTACGGCACAATGGCCTCAGCTGGCCGACGCCGTTGCCTCAGGCAGCAATATACCTGCTGCTCACGAAGTTGGAGCGAAAAAGAAAAAAATATATATATATAAAAGAAACAACGCGAAAACAATTGGTTAATTCCCAGGATACAAGCAAGAGGGTTGACTTTAGATAAAGAACGTACGTGCTACCTGTGCGTGCGCACTTCCGCCACGAGTTTGACACGCCCGGCCCCTAGGCGTTCGGTCATTAGGTTTAATATCCAGACTGTCAGGCTTAGTGGCTAGCTCGGAATGAATAACGAGTGCTTTGCACGGTTGAGATCACTCTTTTTCCTAATTTGCTCGTGGAATTCGCTACAACACAGATAGCCATTAGCGTATCGATTTGCTGGTATTTTGTGGTCCCCGATATTTGGCTTACACGCGAAGTCATATCGCAGAACACTGGTGGTACTTCCTACTTGTCCTTGGGGAGCAAATCACATTCCGTGGTGCGAAACCTGCGCTCTTAAAACGTACACTCCGCGAGACTGTTAGCGCGAACCAGCCATCGCCGGTTTTTTCTGTGTTTCTCTCGTAATAATAATAATGTGGCGTGTATGTTTACACAGCCGGAAGTTAGTCAGTTTCAGTGGACATCTGGTGTCTCATCTGTACATAAGGAATTTAGCCAGCGCAGCAGAGCCGATAGCCTGGGGTCTTTAACGTGCATCACGCAGTAGTGATACACGACTGCACGCCGAAACGAGGCTCACACAGATCGAAACTCAGTTTTTCTCTCAATATTGATTTTTTGTAATCAAAACAACTATGCACTCTAAGAAATGCCTGGGCGTCTACTTATCCGTAAAACACTCAAAGAGCCAATCGCTGCGATCTGCGAAATCAGCTCAGCGAATGATGAGGCGGAACATCTGTTTAGACCTCCAAATTAAGTAGGCTCTGTGGCATTACGCATTTGCAAGCATGACGCTTTGCATTGAGTAGTGCCACAGCGCAGACTTCATTTTACAGTCTTAATTACGGATGTTCCGCCTCATCATTCGCTGAGCTGATTGCGTAGATCGCAGAGATTGGCTCTTTGAGTGTTTTGCAGGAAAGTAGACGCACAGGCATTCCTTCAAATGGGTCAATGGCAGGTTAAGAATCCATTTGAAGCTTCTCCCACATTTCCTACATTAGCAGAACGAACGCAGGATAGGAGGTCGCTTCTTCTTCAGCGTTCGCTCTGCTAAAAAGGGGCGGAAGGAGCTTCCACAAAACGTTTAATGATTAAACGTTTTGTAAAAAAAAATGACCCTGGCAAAAAAAAAATGTTTATTGCGAACTGCGCAGGTTTTTAATAACTGCACCCTAAAAAAATCCCGTGCATCCGCTTTCCCGCACAACACTCGGAGAGCCAATCACCGAAACTTATGGAGGCAGTTCAGCGAAACACGATGCCGAAACGTATGTTTAAACCAAAAAACGGAGACTGAGCTGTGACATTAAGCAATGCAAGCGTGACGTTTTGCATTGCTTAATGTCACAACTCAGACTGCGTTTTTTGGTTTAAACATATGTTTCGGCATCGTCTTTCGCTGAGCTGTCTCCGTAAGTTTCGGTGATTGGCTCTCCGAGTGTTGTGCGGGAAAGTAGACGCACGGGATTTGTTTTAGAGTTTTGCCAGACAGGTTACCAATATCTGGCATCATCGCACTGGTTGCCGTCTTGAGCATATCCCGCAGTGTCATGACCAAGGGCCGCAGAGAAAGTGCCCGAGAGCCACATGCGGCCCGCGGGCCGTATGTTGTCCACCCTTGGATCTGTCACCGACTATGCTCAATTAGGGTATTCATCTAAGTGGTAAATTTTGATGGGCGCAAGCATACTTTCGAAGGGAAATGCGCATAAGCGCCGAAGACGTGTCCGCGCTAACACGAGGCGCAACGCACGCACTCGGCAGCAAAACCTGCAGAGTGAGCTTTACGCTACCCGGTGATCTACTGGAGCAAGAAAGTTAGTCACCTTCAAAATTTACAGGAAATCAGGTTTGTTTTAGTGCTCCTGCACGTGGCTCAGGCAGATTCAAACGTGACTTGTGTCTTTTAAGTATTGCCCGCTTTCGGTATTGCGTCTCTGCGAATTACCCGTTCACTGTTCGTTGAACCTCTTCGCAGGCTTGACTACGCAATTTGTTTTCAGTGATTATAGTGCGATCGTTTCCGAGCTGGCGGTGCGTAATGTCGCGGAGCGCGTTTCAGGTCCTCGATTAAGGGAATGGAATCAGACCGTTCAGCCTCGGCTGCCCTTTTGGCTAATTTGATCTTCGAAGCAACTCCCCTCGACGTTTGACCGTTTCTTCTTCGTGACTTTATGGGCGAATTTCATCGCGTGTTTTTGAACCCACTTTTACGGCTTCGTGTTTAGGCCGCCAGGGGCTGTGAATATATAGTCGCTCGAGAAGCCTGGCGAGCGGACCTGCCGCCACAGCTTCCCCTTTCCAGCCACTAGGGGCAGTCGTCAAAAAAAAGGAACGGAAGGGACTGAAGGCCTCCGGAACATTTTACCCTACTTGGAAATGCTCGCCGCTTGTACTGCAAGCTTATAGTCAAATATGGTGTCACTGGACACCATATTTGAGGGCGCTGTTTAGTACTCATGCGCAGAACGAGCTCAGATTATTAGGCTGCTAAGACCGGCAATCTTGATGGTGCAGAATCACTCTGTAAAAGAACTGTGGAAGCTTGCTACCACCACGCGCTCAGCAGTCGCTCACAAGCTATGGCCGCCAGGGAATACTCCCTACACAAACGTGTGATGAAATAATAAACAGGCTCCTGATTTCTCGATCTATACAGCCATTAACAGCGTCAGAGAAGCTCGAGAAAAGTTTCGTACCGTATTTGCTCGAGGCACAGATACAGCCAATCATCGCGTTCTGTCTAAAAGACGCCGGAAATGACCAGGTCTAGAACGCGATTCTCCGTAGAAATGCGATCTGAGCAGATAGCATCTTCGCGCGAAAACTTTATCTCTGTCCCGTAGTAAATCGCTGCCGTTTTTCTGCCGTTCGCGGTGATTCAGTGTTCCCGTCCTCGGCGGCGGAAGCAGACCTACAGGCTTTGTTCAGAAACAGCGCGCTGGTGCGCGATCTCATTGGCTTTGGAGGGATAATAAGGTGCTCAGGTAGCGCGCGATCTCATTGGCTTTGGAGGGATATAAGGTGCTCAGGTATCGACCCACCTTGAGTTTCTTAAAGGGGCACTGAAGTCGATTCTGACTTTATACTTTTGTGGTGACAACTCAATCTAGACTATCTAGAGACTAGACTAGAATCTAGACTCTCTAAGCATTACAGTAAAAGCGAAATCGCAATCGTGCGTAGCTAATTTCCTCGTTAAAAGCGTGTTCAAAAATTGCGACACGCTTTTTAGGAAAAGTTTTCTTCCCAGTGAAGTGGTCGACGAAGGGCGCTTGTCGGCGAGTTGCAAGCGATGGCTTCGCCCGCGGAGAAAAACAGAAGCCTGATCCGAATGTGTACCTATCAGACTCTCTTCGAAACGAGCTGTAATAAAATCATTCGGAATCTGCGTGTATTGTAGGGCTTTCATTGATCCACATCCTGTAGTCCGAAAGTAAAAAGAGTCCGCATGTTTTTTTCTTGCCCGGATATGAATAGGCGGTTCTGTAATATAGGACTTGATATATGCGGGAACTAACACCTTTTACACAATATAAAATCAAAAACAACCTTTTTTTCAAAAATGACTTCAGTACGCCTTTAAGGGGGGACACTACCCCAGAAAAAGAAATTTCCGCAAAAAAAGCTGATTTTAAGAAATGTCATATTTACATCCACCAACAACGTATTCCTAGAAAGTTGTATTAGTTTACACTGCATAGTTAATTCTTTATAAATTACTTTCGGTCCACCGATGTTAAAGAAACAGGTAAAGGTTGGAGCGCTTTGAGCGCATTCTTCTCCATTCCACTTCTTGGCATTAATTTCACTTTAGGAAAACTATCGTTTTGTTATTACGTAACTCGCATGGATTCATTTTTATAAGTTTTTCTGGAACGAAATTTTAAGGGGAAGATAGCTATGTGCTCGTATTTTTTTATTTTTGTCATTTTTCATGTTTAAGAACTAACATTTTTGTCAAAGGATTGAAATCTAAACGAGAGTATTTGTGTTTATGTTGCTTTTTTGTCATGGAAGATGGTATAATATAGAAATATAGCTCCATAGCTGTCTGCTCCGAACTGTCTTAAAGCAATATAACGCATGAAATTGAGAATTTTATAAGTAATTTCAAAATGATAGTTCATCTTTGAGCATTTGGAATTTTTTTTTTGTACTTCACCCAACTTAACAAAATTTGGAAGAAAGGTTCACAACATCAAGAGAGACAAGCCCTGTAAATGTCATTTGAATCAGACAAGGGGTTCAAATATTCACTTTTTCGGGTAGTGCCCCCTTTTAAGTTGTCCCTGCGACGTTACCATAGAACCACTCAGATGGGAAACTGCCATAAAGCCTGCTCTGGAAAAGTGGCACCGACCTTTACTCGAGAACCGAGCTAATGGCGATCGCAACGCCGCCTACGGTGCCTGGAATGCGTCTCCGACTGGTGTGTTTACCGGGTCCAAAAAAGTGGTCGCTCGATTACCGCCTGATGACGTCATAGAAGTGTCACGCTGTCGCCGGTCGCGAACCTGGCGGCGTCCCAATAGCTGTGGTGTATGTGGCAGCCGCCTGTTCTGCTGCAGGTCGCTCTCCCCTGTGACAGACCACGGAAGGTACAGCAGCCGGAAGTTGGGACGCCTGGAACGCCGTGACGGCAGCGACACTCGCGTTCGCCTCTGGTTTTCGCCAGCATTCCTACGACCAACCGCCAGGATCGCGACAGGCAACAGCATGACACTCCGGCTCCGGTGACGTCATTTGTTGCCACTTTGGGACCACTTTTGATCTATGGGTGGGATAGAACGCTAAACACACCAGTCGAAGACGCGCTCCAGGCACCATACTATCGCATTCGATAGCGTTCGCTGTGACTGTTCTATTTTGGCTTCAATCGGCCATCTTGGCGCTGAAACCTATACGGTACAAGGAGTTCCCGGGATGCCAACCGCCGACTCCCAAGCGGAAGCGTCGCGAATGACTTTCAAATTAGGACTCGCCCAAGTCGGGACGCGCTACCTGAAATCGCCGGTGCGACATGGTTGATGAAAATAATCCCTGGAGAAGGGGAACAAGAGGGACAAAGGACAAACATAAATCTCCAAACACAGCTAGGTGACTGGTGAGCGACCGAAAAAATCCGCCTGGTCCGGGTATCCAACCCGGGACCTCTCCTTTACAGGTGGAGCGCTCTACCAACTCAGCTAACCAGGGGTTAGACGTCAGTAGAGCAAACGGGTTTTATCAATGATAATGTAGAGATTGCGCAGGCGAGCTGGTGGATGTTAACCATTTTGTTCTTAGCCCGAGACTGAGGCAGGAAAAGAGGAAAGTTTCGAAGTAGAAGAAAAATGAACAGTCGAGGACACGTCTCTAAAATAGAGACGTGTCCTCGACTGTTCATTTTTCTTCTACTTCGAAACTTTCCTCTTTTCCTGCCTCAGTCTCGGGCTAAGAACAAAAAAAGGGTTTTATCAGTTGCCACCAGTCTAGCACCAACATGGGTGAAGCTTGCAAGTTAAGGTTGTAATTATAATGCAATTAAATGCAAAGGTGCAAGCGAGATGGACAAGAATGATGAAAAAAAAGAATGATGAAAAAAAGAATGATGAAAAAAAAAGCGACATGGTTGTATGAAAAAAAAAGAAAAAGAAAGAAATAACAATATTTGTGCCGCAAAACCTTGCAAAATAAATATTGCAGAGAAAATCACACGCTTGTTATCTTGTGCTAATCTCCAATAAAAGTTCATAAAAAATTGATTTTTCGGTTAGGTTTCACGCAAAAGCACGCTTTGTGCAAGCTGAAGGTGACCACAGTACAGACAAATGATAAAGAGTGGCGCTGTTGTCGTATTTAGGTCGGTCTCGGTGGACGCCAGAGGCCTAGGTTTCAACGGTGAGTCTCCCAACTGGGGGTTCTAATAGCGTTGGTTGTTCGGCCCTATAAGGTGAAGCAAGGAAACTTTTTCTCGAACTAGATCATCTTCCTCCGTTTCTTTACTTTTTTTTTCATTTTAATGACTTTTTTTTGCGTAGCTTCTTTATACGCAGATCTTTTCGCATCAAACCGGCGTTGCCCTTCACGTCTTGCAACAATTCATGACGCCACTCGCGTTCTCATGGTCGCCAGACTCCGTTTAACAATCTGCCAGTTAGAAGGAGTCTATAAATTACGGTATTGTGGTCGTACGCAGTTGTCAGATATTGAGCTGAAGTAATATGTAGAGCGTGTGGCATGAGCGATGCCAAAGTCTGAAATGTTTACTTGAAACGCGTTTGGAACGATGATGTGGCAGAAATACGCCGAGGAACTGGGGGAGAGGAGGAAACGAGGCGTGCCGGTGTAACACTTGGCTAAACCTGCATTTATTGTTTCGTGGTAGGTCACTTTACAATGCTGCCGTAAATTCGCTAAGCAGCAAAGAGTGTTCGTATCATTTCTGACAAACGACCTTGCTTAGAATTGATTATAAGTGAGATGATTACATAAAGAAAAACTAAGAAAAAACTTCAAAAATAGCCATAATTGCGGTTAGCAAGTTTAGAGGTGATTCTTTTTCAAATTCGATATCACGGGTTTACAGGGTAACGCGGCACGAGTAGTCACAGGAAATGTCGCCCGATCGCCTGGTTATGCTTCATCTTTGTCACGCAAAGGGGTACTACCGGGGAGACGGTGTAGACTTGACATCTTGAGTCCGGTACGTGAGCACGAAAGGGTGGAACAAACACGTATAAAACAATTCCTCGTGTATGCCACCCCCGCGACAGATTCTGTATTGGAGGGTTTCAGATATTTTTAATTCGTAACTGCTTCGAGTAAGGAGTTTCTGCGCCTTTAATTATCTTCCCGTTCAACCGACGAAGTTACCGCAATAAAAAAAAAAAGCTACATATGTATATATAAATATATAAACGCCAAAGTAATCTTCAGATTCGGCACTCAAGGTTCATTTAATCTCTCACTCGCATACCTGTCTGCCAAGCGGCTAATTTGATCGCCCAATGCCGCGAGACCTAATTTTGAAACTAATCTCGTTAGGCTAACGCAATCGCTGCCCCCTTCGTAAAAGAGGCTAGTTTACGAGACTCAGAAAGGCGTCTCGGAACATTAGCGGATTTCATTCTGCCAGGCTAGCTTGGTCCACCGGTCGTCACGTCCAACAACCACAAAGCCTCAGTCACTCACACATGTGCTCATACATCCTACAAAAGAAGCTGTTTTTGCCGCAGACACGGTGACAAGATGATCCCCTGACACGTCATACTTACGTATACTTCGAGCATCGATGCAGACAGTGTTTCTAGACCAACGTGGAAATAATTAAGACGGTCATAAAATAAGAATGTGTGTCAACAACGTCTGCAGACTCTCGTTTGTAGGTTGTACGCGGAGTCCGAGTGCTCCTTCAAAGTTTTTCTCTAAATTTGTGCCGGCGATCGCGGCCCGAGTATACAACAGATGAAAGAGACATTCTCAAGAAGCGGCCACCAGCAAAACAAAAAGGCGCACGCTGCGCAACGCATGCAGTGTTTTTTTGTTGTCGCTTGTCGGGCAGTTTGAGTAAGTGGATTTCGTCATTACGGAAACCGTCGCTGCATTCGGGAGGACGCAGCAACAGCAAAGCGGATAAGAGAAGCTCGCGTATCCAATCTTAGCTGCTATCTCGTAGAGTGCGTTTTCTGTTTTTGTCCATGCTTCGTGCGTTTGTGTTTATGCGCGTTTCCGCGGTAACAAAACTTTGCATCTGC
The DNA here is from genome assembly GCF_016920785.2 of Ixodes scapularis. NCBI lineage: Eukaryota > Metazoa > Arthropoda > Arachnida > Ixodida > Ixodidae > Ixodes > Ixodes scapularis. The sequence continues at coordinate 108,127,033 of NW_024609883.1, read as the reverse complement.
CTGGGTACGGGTGTGTGTGGGCGCCTGCTTTCGCGCGCGCGTGGGTGGGTGTCTCTAAACCTCTGAGTTTCGTTTTTTTCTTTTTAAGGTTATTAGATTGCAACGTGGAATGTACATTGTACCCTGGAAAAGTAGTAATATAAATTGCGAGAACGCCAGCTTCCCTCGTTTAGCGTCACACACACAAAAACAGTCGGTATTTTTATATTACGCAGCGTTATTGGGTCGATTGGATAAATAGAGAAAAAGCGTGCAATACCCGAGACAAGGCGCAGGGAATAGAAGGGAGAAATCAAGCAGCCCCAAAAGAGCATCGTCACGAAAATCGTCGTCTTTGTGAGCTAGCTATCACGAAATGCGCCGCAGCCCTGCGCTTATCACTTTTTGTTTTGTTTTTGAGCATGGCAGTGGTTTAGCTGCTGATTGAATAAAACGATGCAGTTTTGGCCCTGTTTGATCGGCTTCATCGGATCACGTAGCATTGGCTGCGGTCGGACGAAAAATAAAACAAAATAGAATTCAATATTTTTTTTATGCGCGCGCGAAGTTTACATATTATATATATATATATATATACAGGGTGTTTTTATGAAGACTTTCAAAAGTCCTAAAAATTAGGGCGATTGATAAAACAAGAAACTCTCTTCGGGAACAAACTGCCAGCCACGGCGGACGTCAGGAATTGCCAAAAACCTACTAATTAGCCAGATAACTAATTAAAACTTGTTAATTAACTTTTTAATTAGGGAAAATAGACATATGGTTCCAATCAGAAAGTTGCTGAGCGTTATCGAAAACCACCAAATCAGTCATTTTCAGAAAGACTTTGAGCGCGTGAGACGAGTAGTAGCGCACTAAAGTTACAACTCCTGGAGCAGGTACAAGGCTAGCGGTTGCAGTAGGGCGCCCGCGCGATTTTTCCGCCTCTTATCTAGCCCCAGCCTTGTACCTGCTCCACGAGTGGTAGTTTTAGTGCGCTACTACTCTTCTCAAGCGCTTAAAGTCTTTCTGAAAATGACTGATTTAGTGGTTTTCGATAACGCTCAGCAACTTTCTAATTGGAACCATATGTCTATTTCCCCCAATTAAAAAGTTAATTAACCAGTTTTAATTAATTATCTGGCTAATTAGTAGGTTTTTGGCAATTCCTGACGACCGCCGTGGCTGGTAGTTTGTTCCCGGAGTTTCTTCTTTTTTCAATGGCCCTAATTTTTAGGATTTTTGAAAGTCTTCGCAAAAACACCCGGTATATATATATATATATATATAAACGAATATGTGCAGATGAATGAACCGTACTTAATCCAATGAATTAAAGAATCCAAGTTTTCAGGAACCCGCCGAAAGCCAAAAATTGGCGGAGCCAGGATTTGAACTCTGGGCCTCCCAATGTCCGGTCGGGTGTGCTAACCACTACACAACTCCACCTTAGCTTTCTGGCGTTTCCTACCTGTCTTATTAATGCACAAGAAACGAAATGTGTCCAATCGGAGGTTGGCGGCGTGTGTTTCCAGAACACCTCCGATTGGACACATTTCGTTTCTTGTGCATTAATAAGACAGGTAGGAAACGCCAGAAAGCTAAGGTGGAGTTGTGTAGTGGTTAGCACACCCGACCGGACATTGGGAGGCCCAGAGTTCAAATCCTGGCTCCGCCAATTTTTGGCTTTCGGCGGGTTCCTGAAAACTTGGATTCTTTTATTCATTGGATTAAGTACGGTTCATTCATCTGCACATATTCGTTTATATCCCCCTCGGAGACCACGTACGATGACGTGAAGTGCCCGTGTTGTATGTTCAATAACGTGGCTCTTGATTCTCGCAGATGATGATGATACCGTGTCTCTAAAAGCTCATAAACAAAGAATACTACATGTACACGGGGCGAGACAAACAGTGGGAGGATTTCCGGAGCACAAACGAGCACGTACCACGTGACACTAAGCGTCGTACCGCGTTCCACGCGGCGGCGTGTGTTTCCAGAACGCCTCCGATTGGACACATTTCGTTTCTTGTGCATTAATAAGACAGGTAGGAAACGCCAGAAAGCTAAGGTGGAGTTGTGTAGTGGTTAGCACACCCGACCGGACATTGGGAGGCCCAGAGTTCAAATCCTGGCTCCGCCAATTTTTGGCTTTCGGCGGGTTCCTGAAAACTTGGATTCTTTAATTCATTGGATTAAGTACGGTTCATTCATCTGCACATATTCGTTTATATCCCCCTCGGAGACCACGTACGATGACGTGAAGTGCCCGTGTTGTATATATATATATATATATATATATATATATATATATATATATATATATATATATATATATATATATATAGATTGGGACCGGACATTTCATCGAACGCCGTTTCGTCGAATGCCGTTTCATCGAAGCCGTTTCATCGAATGCCGTTTCATCGAACGCTGTTTCATCGAACACCTTTCATCGAACGCCGTCTTATCGAACGCCAGGGTGGCATTCCCGCTTTCTGAAGCTGGTCGGAGGTGCCCATCCCAGGTTCTGGAAGTTTTTGACTTGCATCGCCACAAAACATCAACTGACGAAAGACAAGCTGGAGGCGATGCTGAGTTCCCAAGAACCTCCTCGCCAGAAGATGACCATAGCGGCAAGGAATGAGAAGGTCCGCCTTTTTTATGAGAACTGACCGACCATGGCTGTGGGGGACTTTTTGAGAGCAATTGCTCATCATTTGAACCGGTGAATGACTTTCGCACGAACACATGAACCCCCGAAAGTTTTCAAATAAAATTTGAACTGACGTACTTACTTTTGACTTCATTGAGTCTTAAAACTAAAAGAAAACAATGTTTCGTGTTAGTTTCATAAATAGCACCTCAGCTTTAGCTACTGCAAGCTTCGGGCAGTAAAAAAGTATCAATAGAAAGTATCAACTCACATGGCTAAAGTTGTTGCGCCTGTGCAAAACCTAAATCGCCTTCTGGCCTCCATGAGTTGGAGTACGCTCTAACCGGGAGTGCGACTTTTTATTTATTTGTTACAATACCCTCAAGGTCCATCTCGTAATACAGAGGGGGTGAACAGATAAGCACAATGTGCGAGACAAACATGAAGATCGGTACAAATATCCTCAGGGGTTACTTGCATCGAAATAAATTGTAACAGCTACAAGTTTGGAGATTAAAAAACCTGCCCATGAAATGGGTGAAGATGCACCCGATTCGTGCATAAAAGAACATCTTTCACACTTTTTTATTTAAAAGACATTCGATGAAACGGAATTGGATGAAACGTCAATTTTTTCGATGAAACGGCGTTCGATGAGATGTTCGGGAACCATATATATGTATATATATAAATATATATATATATATATATATATATATATATATATATATATATATATATATATATATACACAACGGGCATGGTGGCGGGAGGCCGAAGGCGTGGGTCAGAAGAAAAAAACCCTTAGTGAAAACAGCAACAACGGACGATTTAATCTTCGACGTTTCGGCCGGAGTCCGGCCTTCGTCAGGAAGACTCCGGTCGAAACGTCGAAGATTTTATCGTCCGTTGTTGCTGTTTTCACTGAGGGTTTTTTCTTCTCAGTTATATATATATATATATATATATATATATATATATATATATACATAGACGGCGACGAAGACAACGACAGGCCATCGGCAGTGGCTCGTGCACACAGGCGCTGCAGCGGGCAGTTTTGAATTAAACCTATCGTTCGGAGGGCACCCCGTTCCCATCGCTCCTTCCAGCACCGTAACATACTTGGTGGAGGTGCGGGGGTCCCTCGTCCAAGCCATCTACCGCTCTGCCATCACGCATCTTCGAAGTCATCGGGTGCTTACACCGCCTTCCATGGCAGAAGGTGAGCAAGCGGCGGCTCCGGCCATCCGTACTGGCTCCATACCCTACCGTCAGCGTGATCCTCCCACCTTCGCTGGCTTCGGAAGCGACGATGTCGACGAATGGCTTCGCACATTCGAACGAGTCAGTGTGCATAATGCTTGGGACAACACACTTAAACTTGCCAATGTCGTGTTCTACCTCCGCGACACGGCGAAAGTGTGGTTCGACAATCATGAAGAACAGATAGCGTCATGGGATGCCTTTAAGACCCGGCTATCAGACGTCTTCGGCTGTCCCGTGAGCCGCAAGGAGAACGCCACCCAGCGACTCGCAACAAGAGCCCAATCTACAGGTGAGTCCATCACCACCTACGTCGAGGACATTCTGGCGCTTTGCAAACGTGTGAACCCCACCATGTCTGAGAAGCAAAAGGTCGAAAACATTATGAAAGGAATTGCCGAAGACGCCTTCGCAGTGTTGGTCTCACGAAATCCAACAACCGTGGCCCAACTTCAGGAAGAGGGCCAACGCTGGGAAGGCCACAGAAGCAGGCGCATTGCCTCCCCCTTTACCATCTCTCGGCTTCAGAACTGCGTCGCGTCGTCCGGACCACCCTTGACAGGCGACATCAAGAATATTATTCGGCAGATCATCAAAGAAGAGCTCGCCGTTCTCTTTACACCCTCTCACCGAGACCTCCAAAGCGAACCCGTTGACCTGTCACCCGAAGGCATACGAACCCTAATTCGGAACGAGTTGGCACAGTCGGCACCATCACCACAAGAAACTATCTGCGCAGCCTCACCAGCGCATGCCTACGGCACACCAAATTGTTTTCAAGCCGACTACAACCCCAGATTCGTCCAAAGCTCCGAGAGACCATGGCTCCGCCAGTTCTCCTCCCCTCCGGCCACCAGACGACCCACCTGTTTCTACTGTGGCATACCGGGTCACATAGCAAGATTCTGTCGCCGTCGCATCGCGGATACTTCTCGGGCATACAATCCTCGAGCCTTCCCACAGTACAGAGATTATCATCCCGACAGTTTTCATCAGGACGCAGAAGAACACTTACTTAGTAACCCACGGCGTTCAGTTTCCCCTTCATATCGCGCCCGTGCAAACCGAAGCCCCTCACCTGCAGGATACTGGCGACGTTCTCCGATGCGGGTTGACCAAACGCTGCCCAAATCATTTCACGATGGGGAAAACTAAAGGAAGCAGCTAAAGGGGGTACGGCTGCTCCTTCACTTCCTCGACATCCCCCCGCGACTACGTCCTCTTCAAACCTATTAGACATAATCATTAAGAAGGTAAGCTTCACAGCACTTGTCGACACAGGAGCGTCCATTTCTATAATTTCTGACCGTGTCCGGAAACGATTGCGACTTGTTTGTACACCCTGGGAACACGGTAGTCTTCGTAGCGCTAACACAACACTGATTTATCCCCTCGGCTTAGTTTCTGTCGAGATTATAATTCAAAATGAACCTCATTGTCACATTTTCGCAGTTCTACCGAGTTGCTCACACGACATTATTTTAGGCTGGGACTTTTTAGTCACTCGACGTGCGCTTATTGACTGTGAGACGAAGTCGCTATACCTTAGCAAAGTTACTCCTGGCGTTGAACCTCTTTCATACAACCGTGTTTCTTTCCGTGCAAAAAGTAACACTCGAATTTCACCCTTCACTGCAGCGCTTATTCAGTTAACTGCAGACCTTCCAGACTTCGATTATTTACTTGAACCGAACTTAGAAGTTTTCTTTCAGAAAGGTCTCGCGCTGCCCTTTGCTCTCACGCGATCGCGTTCTTGTATATCTACTGTTCTCGTAGCAAACACTACAAACATCTACCAAATCCTTCCAGCTGGTTCATACATTGCTACAACGACGCTTCACGACGTCATATACATCAATGCTGTTAGCGATACATGCTTGACGTCCAACGCACCTTTGATTTCCGACTCCGTGGATGCCCACAAATTGCTTCGCCAGACCATTAACGCCAATTTGCCTGAGTCACAACGTGACGCCTTGCATAAGCTACTGTGCTCTTTTCTTGATATCTTTGACTTTCACTCTACTCCCCGGACACAAACGTCAATTGTTCAACATACCATTGCAACGGGAGACCACCAGCCTTTACGCAGTCGTCCATATCGTGTTTCTGCCAAAGAACTCGAAGTTATACAAAATCATGTGAGTGACATGTTGCGCAAAAATATCATTCAGGATTCATCCAGTCCCTGGTCATCTCCGGTGGTACTGGTTAAAAAGAAGGATAACACCTGGAGATTCTGTGTTGATTACAGGCGCCTCAACAAAATAACCAAGAAAGACGTTTACCCTCTTCCACGCATAGATGACGTCCTTGATAGCCTACACGATGCCAACTACTTTTCTTCGATAGATATGCGTTCAGGGTATTGGCAAATCAGCGTAGACGAAAAAGATCGCGAAAAGACAGCTTTCGTTACTCCTGATGGCCTTTACGAGTTCCGTGTTATGCCCTTCGGATTGTGTAACGCTCCTGCTACCTTCGAGCGAATGATAGATTCTTTGCTCCGAGGCTTGCGTTGGACAACTTGTTTATGCTATTTAGATGACGTTATAATATTCTCGTCCAATTTTGACACACACTTGTCTCGCCTGACGGCTGTGCTGAAAATATTTCGCGACGCTGGTCTTCAGCTGAACTCTAAGAAGTGCGTATTTGGAAACACTGCAATTAAGATCCTCGGCCACTTGGTCAGCCCCCAGGGCATATCCCCTGATCCCGAGAAATTAACTGCAGTTTCCCAGTTCCCCCCATTAATGAATCAAAAGGCTTTGCGCTCTTTTCTCGGGCTGTGCTCCTATTTCCGACGGTTCATTCGTGGCTTCGCTGAAATATCGGCCCCCCTGCACCACCTTCTGAAAAAGAACGTCCCTTTCATTTGGTCTCAACGCGAACAACGTGCATTTCATGCTCTCAAAACCGCGCTTACTACACAACCCGTTTTGGCCCATTTCAACCCCTCGCTTGAAGTGGAAATACACACTGATGCTAGTGGATACGGTCTTGGTGCTATCCTCATTCAAAAACACGAAGGCAAAGAACATGTCGTTGCCTATGCGAGCCGTGCTTTATCAAAACCTGAAATGAATTATGCAATAACAGAAAAAGAATGTCTCGCGATTATTTGGGCAATTGCCAAGTTCAGACCATACGTATTTGGACGCCCCTTTAAGGTCGTCACAGATCACCATGCCTTATGCTGGTTATCCAACCTCAAAGATCCCTCAGGAAGGCTCGGCAGATGGGTCCTTAAACTTCAAGAATACGATGTATCTATATTTTATAAATCTGGTAGAAAACATGACGCACCTGATTGCTTGTCTAGAAATCCGATAGCTTCAGACCCATCACTCCCTTCTACGCCCATCAATGTAATCGCTTTGACCTCAAGCTTAGACTTTGCTGTAGAACAGCAAAAAGACAAATCCCTCCGCCAAGTATTTCAGTGTTTACAGAAGTGTCTACAGACACGTAAGGAAAGACGCCTTACCAATATCTACACATTGGAACACGGAATATTATACCGCCGGAACTATGACCCGCAAGGTGCGCCACTCCTGTATGTTGTTCCTAAGCATCTCCGTGGCGACATATTGCGTACTCTCCATGATGACCCCACAGCTGGACACATGGGGTTCTTCAAGACATACATGCGTGTCCGACACACTTTCTACTGGCAGGGCATGTACCGTGATATCTTCAAATACGTTGCATCATGTCTACAATGTCAACGCCGGAAACGACCCACCACTGCGCCCGCCGGACGCCTACATCCTCTTCACCCTCCCCATTATCCATTTGAACGCGTGGGGATTGATCTTTTAGGTCCACTTCCTGTTACGCAATCAGGCAACAGGTGGATAATTGTCGCAATTGACCACTTGTCGCGTTATGCCGAGACGTCATCATTGCCTACCTCCAATGCTGAAGATGTTGCCGCTTTCCTTCTGAAACAAGTTTTTCTGCGGCACGGACCTCCTCGGCATCTCATCAGCGACCGAGGCACAGTCTTCCTGTCCGAAGTGGTTCAACAGTTGTTAGGCCTCTGTGGAACTGTACATAAACCTACTACAGCTTACCATTCCCAGACGAACGGTCTAGTGGAACGCTTCAATCGCACAATAGCAGACATGATCTCCATGTACGTCCAGTCCGATCATCAGAACTGGGACAGTGTACTTCCCTTCGTCACCTACGCCTACAACACTGCTCTCCAAGACACACACGGCTACACTCCATTTTTTCTTCTACACAATCGATCCCCAACCACACTTCTCGACGCGTTACTTCCTTACAGCCATAATGAACAGCTAGAGGACACTGTCGCCCGCCTTGTCTGCCGTGCCGAAGAGGCGCGACAGCTCGCCCGCCTACGCACAATGGCTTCACAGCAGCGCCAATGTCAACGTTACAACGAGACACATCGGCCTGCGTCTTACACCGCCGGTGACCTTGTGTGGCTCTGGACGCCACGTCGGCAACAGGGCAAGGCCACCAAGTTCCTCCACCGGTACGCCGGCCCATACCGCATCACTGCCAAGCTGTCGGACCTCACCTACCAGGTACAGCTCCTGCACCCAACACCTGACCGACGGACACCTTCGAAGGACACCGTTCACATCACACGCATCAAACCCTACCATCATCCCAATCAAACCCTCGTCCTAGAACACCTGTCTTCTCCACCGAATTTCCCCCTCCACTATGCGGTCGAGACGACCGCCAACAACGGCGGGGGTAATGATACATAGACGGCGACGAAGACAACGACAGGCCATCGGCAGTGGCTCGTGCACACAGGCGCTGCAGCGGGCAGTTTTGAATTAAACCTATCGTTCGGAGGGCACCCCGTTCCCATCGCTCCTTCCAGCACCGTAACAATATATATATATATATATATATTATTATTATTATTATTAAGGATTTCGTCTAAGTTTCTGAAATAAATAGTGTTTTTTAACCGCAAGTTGCATTTGCCGAACGCTGATTCTCCACGCAAATGAAAACCATCGCGGTCTGAACCAACGCCCAAGTTTCAGAACTGACTGTTATATCAATCAAAGGACTCTGGTAGAAATGTGGTAGTAAAAGAACTCTCAGGCGTTCTTCGGCTTGTCCATATCTTGCGCCCTAGAGAGGTACCTTTGCGCACCCCCTTCAAGGGTTCTTCGTGATAAACCTAGAAGGGGTGTTTTTAGGCTCCTTTTTTGGTGCGAGAGTTCTCCATCGCCCAGTTGTCTCTCTAGTGCGTCGGGGAGCGAGAGTGCGTGAAGCGAAACCGTTCTTCACGTCCTGAAAGAGATCTTGGAGCGTCAAAGAACCTTTCAAGAACGTTTTATTTTTTCTTGGAGTGTAGGTTATTTTCTGAAAATTTCATTGGGAGAAAAGGGCCGGCTTTTCGCCCGTTTTTGGCAACTGGCGCCGTTCAGCTTCATGTATTACAGAGCTCAGTCGGCCGCCATTTTTCCATTGAAACCTAAAAAAACACAAAAACATAAAAAAACATATAACTTTTGAATCGGATAACGCTTAGTGTTGACACTTTGGCATCCGGTTTCGGACCGCCAGCGAGCTACATTTGGACGAAAAATAAGAGTTCAACGATGCGTAGTTTATGTTTGCGGGGCTGAAAATCGGAGACGTTTACAAATCCCTGTATTGGCGATTTAGAGTGCAGCTTTCGATGAGGAGGTGAGGAGGGTACAGAGAGGAAGGTATGCGCCTCCTCCTCCTCCTTTTCTCATTCTCCTCCCATCTTCCTCCCTTCTTCATCCTCCTCCTCCTCTCCCTCCCTCCCTCGTGACCCTCGTGACGTGACTCGTGAAGGCCTCGTGAAGGTCGTGACCTTCACTGTAAAGGTCGTGACCTACGTCGTAGCCTTCACTCGTGACCTTCTGGAGTCACTCGTGACCCTAGTGACACTCTTGACGTCACACGTGACGTCACGTGTGACGTCATTATGAGAAAAGTCCCATAATGCAACGCGCGGTTGCGCCGACGGCGACGGCGACACCGCTCAAGCCGGAAACGGGCGCCTAAAAGCTGCGCTCTATAAAAATCCTGTAAATTTTTGAGGAATACCCTGTACATCGTCGCCTTAATTTAAACTTCACTTTAGTCATACGACGAGAACTCCTGCCCGGACCGCTGGGAGTTTTATAGGAGTAAAGAGGGAAAAAACAACAGCGCTTCCATCGTTTTTTTTTTTTTTTTTTTCTTTCACGTTATGTCAAATTGAGCGCTCCTACTATCTAGAAATGAGTTACTCCTGGCGGATTCAATATCGCACGAGCTTTCTTGTGTAGAACTCTATTTGCAGCGGGCACATCCAAAAACTTAAAAATAATTAAACTAGGGCTTTACTGCACTATAGCTACTTAGTACTTGTCTACTTTCACCGAGATTTCTTTAAGACGCCGTAGAGCGTACCGTTTTCAACTCGATTCAACAGTGCTAGTCTGGGATTACACGTCTATATGAACCACAGATCTACAGGGGGTTGCATTGAGTTTTCGCGCCTATATTTAACGTCCCTGCAAAGGTTTTTGCTCCAAGCGTTTTGCTGATCTAAGTTAATATTTCGGCAGTTACACAAACGGGATGAGAGTGTTTTAGCGTATTCTTTCCACAGGTACATACCTGAAAGCCTGTTTTGAAGTAACAGCATGAGACTTGAACACCTACTATTCAGTTAAATTTTATTTAATATTCAATTCTATTTATTTATTTACTATTAAATTCATTTATTTACTAATCAGTTTAATTTTATCTATTAATAGTAAGGTGGATATGCGTGTTACATGTATGTATACGTAAACGCGAGGTGCCAGAACCTCTCAGTATTTATCAAGGTTTCAATTGCATTCACACTGACACCCGAATAAAGAGCACAAAAAGCATCTACTCGATTTATTGATCACGTGAGCGTGAAACTGAAGTAGGCCTTTGGAAATCTGGAAGTGAACCCCCTTCAAGAAGGGTCCTGCACATGCGCAGGCCTCCCTCTCGCAGCGGCGAAAGCTCGAAATTCGGTTGGCGCTTGGAAGAATATGGTTGCACTACTTCTCCCGCCTCTTCCGCGACTCGAATCAGCCGTAGAGAAGGCAGGAAAGGTATCGCAGCTCCCATAACATCCACCAACCATAGTTGGAGATTTAGCCACATGGTGTCGCTTTTATGCGAAGAGGATTCATTGAGATCGCAAAATAGCGGATGGCTTTCAGGCGCCATTGTGAATGCGACATTAAAATGAGAATCAAATGCTCCCAGTTTAGAGCTAAAGGAAATCTGTGGCAAATTCTTCCGATCTGCTAAGCAATAAAACCTACTGCCACAATGTGACAATCTATAGGAGTTGTGCCACTCGAATCCAGCGTCTTTTTTTTTTTTTTAACAGTTTAACGTTTTTGAGGTTTCCCGTGTGGCTTTTTTATATCGTCCAAAGGGGAACGCCGCTGGGCTATCTCACGGTCCCGCACCCTTTACATTTCGTCTTGGTTGTAGAGCAGGCTTAAAGGCCGCGGTCCCGCTGCTAATTTATCACACAAAAGACAGTATACTGACATTGTATAAGGCGTGTTTCTTTGTCGTATGAAAGGCAGCCGTCACTTTAGTCATACGAAATGACTGCCTGCAGACATAGGAAGCAAAGACGCTTTAAACGCGGCGTTTCCGCAAATAATTTTGCTAACATGTCTGTCCTTTGTATGACGTATGTGCAGAGCTAATTCGCAATACGCGTTTTGCAGCGTGTTTACAGAATTGATTCGGGACCACGTCAGACTCGCACTTAGCTCACACTGTCACGACCCCTAACGCCCTCGCGAACCTCGTCTCGAGGGTCGTTTGCAAGTCCCCCGAGGCCACGTCGATACGCGCGAGCGTCGACCGGGGGTCTCGCGAATAAAGACCCGAGGTCCAACAATGTCGGGCGCCCTGATCGATGAGTCTTCGCCACCTCCCGGGAACGAGTCCCCTGCCCTCTTGCCCTCGTGCTCTGATGAGGCCATCCGAGGCCCAGCAATACCACCAGAAAAAGAAGCCTGCGCCCCCCCCCCCCTCCCCCGAAAAAAACACCTCATAACATGTGGCCCCACGCTGCGCTCCCCATACATTTCATCAGCATCGCCGCCAGCCCTTCTCGCAGCGTCTGACAACGAGCGCGACGTTAACACGCGGCGTCGCCAGGATTGACGCGTCTCCCGTCGAGTTTCAGCATATATGTTTGCCGCTTGGGTCCCTGTCGAGGTCCACTAACAATGACGTCACGCGCAGGCCTTGTTTTTTTTAGTAGGTATCGGGCCCCGCCGCTGCTGCCTGACCTCTGTTCTTTGTCGTCGCTCACTCGACTGACTCAATAACATTGCGGCGGCAAAATATGCCGCCAAGTGATGGGTCTTGCCTCGATACTATGCTCCGGTCCACCTTACTGTGGAACGCTGTAGACGCAACGGGCCCTCCCAACCAATCCGGCACTGCGAATGGAGCACGTGACTATACGCACCCCGTACGTTGTTGTGCCCCTCCGCAATATGTCACGTGACACCCAAGCAGTGCGAGAGATTGACCATTTTAATGGCTCGTAGCGTCTAATGCGGTCCACGGCGAGGTGAAACGGAGTGTGGGTTTCTGGCTTCCCGTTGTCGCTCGCAACAACGCACTTTGCTGTCGTTTCTGCTTAGGGATGAGCGGACCGGGCGTCGTCCATTCGACTTGTTACTTCGACTCCGACGGATACGCTATCTTTCTCGCGTCGCATTGCTCCGCTTTAGGCGTCGATCGTGGCAGCGAAGTGATGGACGACCACCCCCTGCACTCCGCGAGCGCACCCAACTTTCGCTAGAAACTTTTGTTCGTGGAGCCCATTTGTTTTCCTCTTGCTGTTGTTGTATTCCTCTTCATTTTTGTATTTTTACAGTGGGAGAGCACTTGTTTTCTACATTCTGGATGTTCACGTCCGTTGTAACTCATAAACGAGTGGAGAAAATAAAAGTAGCAACACGTAGAGATATGGTAATGACGGTTAGAGTAGTGCCGTTGCCCGGAGCGATACTTTGGGGGCCCGCTAGGAGCGTTGTGATGATCTATGCGCCTGCGTGCGAAACCAGTTTGTCGGCAATCACGCTAGCGGGTGCATTTTGAGTCGGTCTCGGTGCTTTAGTTTTGTAGCCTCTTTTTACGTTTTCTTGCTTCGAGGACCGCTTTATGTACCGGACGACGACGGTGTCATCATCGCGAAAACTGTCAGGATTGCGTGTTTTAAATGGAATGACAAACGTCTCAAGTGTTCAACAAGCTCGGTCACATTGTAAAAACTTCCACGGCGGTCTAGAAGACGACAAAACAGCGGACTGAACAAGCCAAAGCTCGAGCACCACCAGATGAGCACGAGCAGCGGGGGGAACGAGCCGGCTACAACCGTTTTCTGCCTAGCTTCGATGTCCCTTTTCTGACTGTAAATAGTGTACATAAAGTTGCTATCGATTTAAACACCATAACGTCCATAAGTTCTTCTATACATACTGTTTTGCAGCTTCTTAGACAAGTTCAACCGGCGGCAATATTGCACTTTTTTCTTTTCTTTAAGAAAACAATTTAAACGGTTATTTTGCCTCAATATTTTAGTTTATTTTTTGTTCTTTAAAAAAAATCCAAATGGTAATTTCACCTCTTTTTTTTTTCTTTTTTGTATACGCTATTACAGCGATGGGTCGACCGAGCAGGAAAAATTCCAGTTACGAACGTTGGCAAAAAAAAAATAAAAAAAAAAATACACAACGTTGTAACGCCCGCATGCACAGAAAAAAATACACAGCCCTCTAAAATCCCACGTACACGGACGAACGCGCGAATGCACACAAATGTACGGCCGCACACGAATCCCGAACTCAAATACATGCGGAATCGCATGGGCGCACATACGCGCCTCGCACAAGCATCTAGAAGAACATGCGCATGCGCATATATACCTGACACGTACACAGGTCTAAACAAGCAGACATATACAAACACGACCCCGCAGATGCGCTCGCGGACATACAGATCACACGCTGAGACAGGCAGACAATTAAGAAAATGTATTAAATGCATTTTTCTCACTTTTTGTCTACTATTAATAGGTCTAAAAATCAGTTATAATAATAATAATAATAATGATAATAAATGTTTATTTTGGTTTCATCACTGAAACGGTGGACCTTGACAAATAGCATCTGCATCAGCTTGACGGAGGTCCTGGCCCCCTTTACGATTCCCAAGCAATTTCCAAAAAAAGAACAAAATAGGTATACATTGAGAGAAAAGACGCTATCTGAAATGTACAGACCACAGGTCATACAAGATTAAGGAAAATAAAAGGAAAATAATAACTTTATGGTAGTATACAATCGTACGGTGATCCGTGTGCCTTAGCCGCACCTAAGAAAACAACCCCTAAAAGGCAGCTTGCTTTGTGCTTTTCCAGTTATCATTGGAACCAAAGCTCGGCGCTCTCCCCTCCTCCTCTCCCCGAGTTTCTCCCCGTACATGCATCGGCCACACGCATACTCCTCGAGGCTCCCCGCGTGTGTATCCTAAGAGGAAGCCCGAGACTCGGCGTCGTATGAGCGGCAGTCACGGCACGCTCCGCCGCTATTTGCTCGCGGCGCGTCTCCCCGGTCGCGTGCGTGCAGTGTTTAAAGAATGCACGCTCAGCTGGACGCCCGCGCGCTCCCGGAATCGGGTCAGGCGAAATAGTCGAGTGGCCGCGGACAAGAGCCTGTAGGAAGCGTCCGAGGGCTTCGCCCCAGCGACTCTGTCGAACACTTCGCGACACCCACAAAAGGAGCCGGCTCAAGAGCGCGCGTGGGAGAACCGCGGCGAAGGCCTGAGTGTCCCTGGCGAGGAGCTGGCGAGATACATCGGGCAGACGCCTCCGCTAACAGAGCGTGTTGCCTTTCGTTCCTTTTCTCGTCCGAAGGCGAGGGCACTTGTCGGCGTTCGGGTCATGATTGCAAGTTGGCGCCGAGACTCTCAAGGAGATGAGGAGACCGTAGGAACGCCGACATCGGACTGGAATGATTAGTGGGTGGACATAAAGCTAGCTACTTTTGTCTCTATTGGCGACGTGAGCGATCGGAAGCGTCGCTGTGGTCGGCTTGCCACGATTGGCTGAATGCTGACAATGACGTCGGCAAAGGATTTCTCATCGACGGAAATAAGAGGAATGTAAGAACTTCAATTTTGACGGTCAGTGTTGCTTTGAGGGAGAAATGATTTCAGGCTTCCACCATGCCCATTACAAACACCATCGAACTTGTTGTTCACAAGGTAATGACGTCACGAAAGATAACCGGACGAGGGCGCCACCGAAACATCTCGCCGCTAATACTCAACATTCGAACGCGTTTAAACGCGAACGCGGAAAACTGTACGCCGGCGTTTGGCTATGAAACGCGTTCGAATTGTGAGTAAAAACAAAGGATGTGTTCCGAATCTTACCCAAATGACTCCGAGTTGCTCCGGCGGGTCGTGTCACGTGACTACACAGACTGCAAAACGCTGGACGCCGATAGGCCCGTAGCTCTGAAGTTTTGAGCAGCGCTCCAGGCGAGCAAAATAGAATATTTGGCTCGCGTTTCAAACGTGCGTCATTACGATTCCCCACTACAGTTTTTTCTACACATTCCATTATAAGTGCCAGAGGCTACAAGAGCGAGCTCCGAGCTTTTAGCTAGTGTCCCTGCAAGCACGCGCGCTCGTGCAGCGCGAGCCTCGTTCAGGGGAACATGTTTGGGCATGGTGCCTCGGCTTTGCTATCAGGTAAAGTGAAACATAAGGGCTCGCGGAAGCTATGAAAGAAAGCAATAAAATAATAAAGCTTAAAGGAATATTTAATAGGACGCTAAGGCCGCGAGCTGCATAATTTTTTTTTTATTTTCTTTTATTTTTTGCACGATTTGTTACTCCGCGTCTACAGATGCTAACAGATGCTTGCATTCGAACGTGGCACGTGCAAAATCGAACGTTACAGAGCCGTCTGGACGGTCCTGCCAGCATAACATGATCGCGTCGTGTGGGCGCGGTCGCGCCACCTGCCCGAGAGCAACGGGTCTATAGGTTTTAGATCGCCAAGGTACAAAACCCTTACCCTGGAGCAAGATCGAGTAAATCTTGGAACACGGCCAAGGGAGCAGCTAGCTTTGCGTCTAGCCATTCACCATTCCAACCAGAGCTCAACGTATTGACGTCCCCGCGCTCTCTCGTCTCTTCCTCTCCCCCAGTTTCTCTCCGCAGATGTCTCCTGCGCTGCCCAAGGGCTCTGCGAAAAGCGACTTGTGTACAGATAATGGGACAAACAATCCCGTGACAATAATAACAACTGCGCGCCTCAAACTATGACATGATTAGAAGCGTGTCTGCTCTGGTGCGGAACGCGATCACGGGAAAGATACAAATAAACAGCAAAAATTCGAACGCCGCTGTACAAGGACGTTTCCGCCGTAGCCAACGGCCGTAGCACAGGCAAAGGCTAGCACGCTAAGACCGTGGACCAAAGAATAAACGTTTCACGTACTTCAAAGCAAAAAGAAAAAAAAAAGAAGCAGAAAGACATACATTATCAAGACAGATACTCTGACGTCATCCACCCAGAGATAGAACTCGTACCCTAGCGGTGATAGCGTGAATCCCGCACTTTTTAATGCGACAACTCCAGAAAGAAGGAACAAATCTCAGCAAGAGCGCCACGACTAGTGCGAATCCCGATCAAATGAGCTTGTACTGCCAAAAAAAAAAAGCGTCATGTCTTTTCTTGTTTTTTTTTTTTTTTTTTCAAGTTTTAGGACGAGAGTTTTGTTGAGGAAGTAGAAATTCATAAATTAAAAAGTAGGAGCAAAAAAAAAAAAAAAAGAAGAAACCACTAAGAGCGTCTGCAATTTAATGGCGGATGCCTCCTGAGCAGGCTGGTCACAAGTGCGCATGCGCTGCGTTGATACTTGGCGAGGAGGAAAGCCGAGCATAGACGCGGAGGCGCTCGCACACGACTAACGCTCCCGCCACCTCCTCGCAGCTCGAATATTGTAAAGATCATTCATAATCCATCGGGCGGTTGAAAAAACTCCGAAATCTAGGCACACGAGGAAGGAGACCCAAGCGTTGCGCCCCTAGCTTCTAACTTGAGAATTAAACAATAGCCTTCTCTATACTGACAAAGCCTGGCAGATTGCCACGACAAGCGGCCGCCGAAATGGAAAATGTGGAGCGGCAGACAACGCATGAGAGGAGGGCCACGTGTCTGGCGCCCCGCTGCGGCGAAACGCCGAAACACACTTCTCCCGAGCGAACAAGTGTGTTTCGGGTCTTCGCCGCATGAAAACCTGTGCGTTGACGTCCAGTTTCCCCGATAAATGGCGTTTTGATGCTTTGTGCTACCACATCCTCGCGCTCCAAATCTGCGACCGGGCGCTCTATGGCTCCATCGTCGAATTGCCAGGCTTTGTGAATATAGAGGCGGCTATGAGTAAACCAATACCAACAATGAACACTTAAATTATGTGTTTGTGCTTTTTACGTAGCGTTCGGCTGACGTAACCGAACGCCGCGTCAGCGTTTGGCTGGGGCTTAGTATTCAATGAGGGAAGCACCAGGAGGCCATTTGCTAAAGCCCCGAAGTGCCCAGGCCCGCACTCGAGGAATCATTGGAAGGGTGTTCCTTCAGTTCACTAGTGGTCGGTAATTTCGACCAATTCGATGCTTGCACACTCTCGAGCGGAATCCGAAGTCATCCCGAATAAGCGTCGTGCATGTCGCAGAGACCTGTCACATTAAGATTTGTCTTCAATTTCGGCGTTTTTCACACTGTTCATGCAATCCACCCTTCAACCTGGCTGAGCTGCAGAAATCTCTTACGATGTTATTATTCTCTTAATTGTTGCTTTAGCACGAATTGCTTAAAACGCCGAGCATCCGCAAGAACCAAAACGAGGATTGAGCTTTGAGTCAGCGGGGTGGGTTATAGCATTTTTAGCGTTTCTAAGTAAACATCAGCGTCTTTGAAGCTGCACGAGATATCCACACCGTGGGTGTGGATATCCACACCCACGGTGTGGATATCCACACCTTAGCCAGGTCAAAGGGTTGGTTGCGCACACAGTGTAAAAAATGCTTACATTGGCAAGAAATATTAAAAGCGAAATGGGAGGTCTCTGCCATCTACACGACGCTTATTCAGAATGATTTCGGATTGCACTCAAAATTGCGTAAGCATCGAATTGGTCGAAACTACCGATCAACTGAAAGAACACCGTTCCCATGATAGCGCGAGTGCGGGCCAGGGCGCTTGGGGGATTTAGCAACGGGTCTATGAGGAACGGAAGTTCTTCTGCTTCTTTTTGCAGGAGTTGTGGTGACGTCAGAACGTCGAGCTCTGATTGGCTCTGGTTGAAGGATAGTGGGTAGACCACAAAGCAAGCTTCCTGGAGTTATATCCACTATTCTTCGTTGAGAACCAATCAGAGCTCGGCGTTCTGACGTCACCACAACCTCTGCAAAAAGAAGCAGACGAACTTCCGCTACGCATCACTGATCTCTATTGTAGTATAGCTAGATGGCGGATCGGGAGCCCGTCGGTGTCGCCACCGGCGGCCATTGCTTGACACCAGGCAATACACGCAAGTCTATGGGAGAAACGCACAAAAGTAAGAATATTGAAGCATTTACGCTGTGCTCGGAGGCGAGTATTTTATGGTGTGTCCTATGTCGGGTGTTTAAAGATCAAATCGGTATTCGTCAAACATTCGAACGCCGATTCAAAAAAAAAAAAAAAAAATCAAACGTACCGGAGCATTTAAGGCTGAGCTGGCAAGCTTGCTCTCGTAGTGGAGTAAACAAAGGAACTTGCCGTCAATGAAACCGTCCTCGGGGAAGCCCAGAAGTTGATGAATGACAAGGAAGTTCCATCTCGACAGCGGCTTTCCGGGAGTGCGCAAATTCCGCGTAGCAAAGCCTTCGAGCCTGTCGCCTGCGAAACCCAACTCGATGAAACCGCCACCGACTCTGCGGTAACTCTAGGTAACTCTCGCCTCATTGAACTGCACTGCATCCTTCGCCCAGCGGAGTTACTCTCGACTACAAAATATTTATTTATAACAACTGCGAGGGCTGTAAGTTTTAATGGTTGTAAGCAAGCTATTTGACGGGCTTCTCGAAAAGCAGCTAAAAAGTTTCAGCGCCGACAACAGCTTAGAAACGGGGAAAACGGCACTTTCTCTCGTTCTTCCCGTAGAGTCCCATGCATTTGGTGGTGTCAATTAGTGGCCGCCGGTCCGCGATCCAGTCTACTACAATAGAGATCAGTGCTGCGCATGGAATAAGAGTCCCAGCGTTGCCAGCGTTGCGCAATTGGTGTCCTCATTACGAACGAAGCATTGGGGGGGGGGGGGGGGGGGGAAGGGAGGGGAGGGGTATTTGTTCGCGCTCCCTTCTGAAGATCGGGCGCCTACAAACAAGAACGCTCCTCATAACACATATTTCGCTATCTGGGCATCTGGCACTTGAGGGTTATTTTCTGTGACCGAAGTCTTTAGCTCCCTCAAGCCCTCTTCCGGACCCCGCAGCTCTTCTTGCTATAGACGTTTGCAGGCGTGGCGGCCCGACTGGTTGCAAGCTAACTGAAGGTAGCTTTGGTAAGCTTGCAATTGCACGTGCTCGCTCGCGCGAGCGGCAACTTGGCGGCCGCGACACGTTTCGGCCTAAGTCCACACGTAGCCAATGCCACGAGCTGCCGGAACCAATCACACAACGGCAAATGCGCACCATCGTGGTGTTCGGCACGTTTTTGTACGTGTTCTATCGGCGCTAAACCAATCATAAAGAGAAAAAAAAAAGGCCCAGGGACTCGTAGCTTGGACGCCACTTGGTTGGTCCAAATGCACAGTGCACAACGCAGAGTGAATACGCCGCAATCGTGGGCTTTTTTCCGTGCGTGATTGGTTGAGCCGCTGAGAGAAAAGCGCGGAAAGACGACGGGCGGCGTGACTATGCACTTTTCGTCACCGCCTGATTGGCCACGTCGGATGGTTAGTATCGGCTGTTGCACTCGGACGTTACGGGGGGGGGGGGGGGGGGGGAGGGTTGGATTTAGGGAAGCCGCGAAAAGACCAGCGTTCGATACAACAAGCTATACCTTTCCGGAGCGAGGCGCGAAACGTTGATTGGGTGATTCATAATCGCGGGGTAACTTTGGACTGTTATTCCGCACGCCTCATCATTCGCGGCAATATTTCTTTCGCAACATAAGCGGCTCTTACTGAGGTCTTGCAACGGGACTATAATGGATGGCGTAAATCGTTTTCTTTTTGCGTCTGCCCGTGTATTAGGGGAGATGACGGAGTGGTCACTGATTTCGTTATGGGCGGTGAGCAAATGGCGGTGGTGATTTCCATATCAGTGAGCGTTTCTTAGCGGTATACGTGTAGGTGCGCGCAACCTCATTCTAGCAGCCGGCGCTAGACTGCATCCACAAAACCTTTCACGCAAGTTTCGTCGGAAACATAATTGGTGCACTTAAACGAACGAAAGTTCATCCTTTCTCAAAAAAGAACACTATATTGTAGCCTAAGTATGCTAATTAAGTTGCTCTTTTTTAGACATAGTGCGTTTGTAGTTTATTTTGAGTAAGGGAGACCAGGAATGGTGTATGTGAAGTACTACCGTATAATAATATAACGGGCTGGTTGCTCATAGTCTAACAGGCAAACAGCGGGCGTTTCGGCTGTCTGCTTTTATTCGTAAAAAACTTCCGAACGCTCAATAATCTTGCTGTTAAAAAAAAAAAAAAAGGATCAGTGACCGAGTGGGCCGGCGCTCACCAGTTAGGAGCACGCGAAGCGAAAGCTCTCGCTGCAGAACCCAGGGATCCTGGGTTCAATCCCCACCCCTGCCGGTTTTGATCTGGATGAGCATCGTACCGGCAATCGGCTGTCTATCACTACTGCGTGGTGGAAGTGAAAGATTCCAGATTAGCGGTTCTACCGCATTGGCCAGATTGCTCATCTACACCTGAGACACCAGACACCCACTGAGGCAGACTAACTTCCGACTGTATAAACATACGCACAAACACAATTCATTCCGAGTATGATTCAATAGAGTTTCAAATGTCTGATGTATATATATACATTTTTTTCTTTTTTTACATATATTGGTTCATCTTTGTTTGGGCGCGGCGCGTTCGCATCTGAATAGTGCTGCCTTTGACAAAGTCTTCAAAGTGTGCGCACAAAATCTTGATTTTAATGTGGTGTCGGTAAACTCGATATGTGTCTGGAATACGTTTTTCGAAGTAGATTGCTTTGTTCTATAAAAGGAGAACGGGTTATTCTTTACCACCATGTTTTTCTTGAACGGCATTTTCCAGCCGCGCAAAAATATGTATGGAAATGCGGGTTCACCCTTCGTTTACAGAGTACAGGAGGAACCGCCTGACGCGTCACTGAGCATTTTCATTTCATTTATATCATATTTTCAGTTGCATTTTCAGTTACAGCATATGCTCGCCTTTCTGCCAGCCATCTCTTTTAAAGGAAGTTGAAAAAAGATATTTCTGGTTAAAAACGTGACTAGATTTCAAATGACTGACGTATATTTGAATTCTTGCTTTATAAGAGCTAAGTACGTTTATCTACCCTTAGGCTAAAAATGCATCAAATTTCTTCGACTGCAATTTCAACTCTATGGAGTTCTGAAGCGAATATAAATATTCATTTAGGGGTTAATGTTTGCGATGGTAACGTTTCATGGCTCTAAGCAAATGAATCCCGAGGTATGTTTTTCTTTCTTAACATTTGGACTGTATCATGGCCGTTCGTATCCACTTCTTATTGTTGCTGGGGCAATCAGTACCATACCTATTTAGTCTGTTTTGTCTGCTTTCGACAGTGAGCATTCGTAGAACGTGCTTGACGTACAATTAAAATTTGGAAGCTCGCGCTGCCACTTCCAAGCAATCTCTGGAGCGCACGTCCGATGTTGTGACGGGCCTTTCAAACATGGTCTGGTAAAATTCCCTATTGAGAATCTTCTCTCTGGCGTAAAGCATGATCATTCCGGCAGCGTCAGCAAATATTTATAATGAACTCCTGCCACTGACCACCTTAAAAAAATAACTAAAAAATATTGAAAAAAAAAAAAAAAAACGAGTTAGAGGTGAATGAATTGTAGAATATTTTTATTTCTTGAATCTGAATATCGCGTTCGTTCTCTCCGAAGATGTAACTAAACGCGATTAAACACGAAAATCCTCTGACCAGTCGTTACGTCATGCCCAGATCTTTGAGCCGCCAAGCGTGTGTCACTTGTGTGGGCAGCGCCTGCAATTCACAGCTTGTCTTTTTTTTTTTTTTTTACCTTTTTGGAAATAGTCAGAGTGCGCGTGCATAGCTTTGGTAGGTGCCGAAGATGCGCGAGAGGGATGTGATGTCACGTTCCAGGAAGTGGGCTAGAGGGCTAATTTGAAAGTGATTTTCTGCCTCCTCCGTGCACTTAATTGAAAAATAATTTCGATATTTGTGATTCTAGAGGCCAAATAAAGACGATTTAAGTGTTTTTGTGTTTTCTTTTTATATACAAAATTGCTTCACTTTCTTTTTTAAGAAACGCGTGACTTACGACTAGGATTCCGTGTTTTCGGAGTATATTTTTCGTCAAATTCGGAAGGTGGTTTTTGGAGTTCATTTTGTTTTTTTCGAAAATTCTGAGTTTATCGGACTTTATTTTTCTTTGATTCCCAATTCTCAGAAATTCGGAGATTAATTTCGCATTGTTTCGTATTAAAGATAAATAAACAAGTCCCGACTAGCCCATTTAGCTATTTTACTGAAATAAATAATATCCAAACGTAAAGATATGCTAAATAAAAAAAACACGCTTGTATTATTTAATATTTTTTTCAGCTAGATTTGATGTTGGTTATATTGTCATTGGCAGTATACTGATATACCTTTTGCTAAAAGTACCCAAGCACCAAGGAGCATGCTGGGAGTGTAGTTACACGCACCGCACGTGGTGGCGTCTGCAGAAGCTGTTCTAAAGTAAAAACTTAAAACAAACGACATCTTGCAGGCGCATTAGTCAACGCCTTATTTTGGTTATTTACTTCGATTTTTTTTTATACGGGGAAGGTGAGCTCATATGCTGCGCGTGTACCTACATTCCCAGCATTCTCTTTGATGCTTGTCCATTTGTCCTACGACAAATGAACCCATAAGCATATAGCTTCATTTTTACCACAGCAAAAGTTGCCCATAAGTGTTGCTTCGATAAACGTCGATATGTTGAAATCGACTGGGAAGCTCGTTTTCATCCCATCATATTTCATCAACCTACCCCGCGGCCGCGGGAGGTAGAGTAGTAAAGGTATGACGTCACTTGCCTTGCACGTGACGTCATATGCCCCCGTACCAGCCGCCGCTGCTCCCTCCGTACCATGCTCCTGCGCCCGTAAATTCCGCACCAAACCTAAAACTACAGTGCAAAAAAAAAAAAGAAAAAACTTTTTGATATGTTTTTTTTTTGTGTCTCTTCCTTTGACTGAAACTTTTTTTCCTTTTTTTTTGTGCATCGAAGTCTCAGGTGGTAAACGACATGATTAGCTACCACCAGCTCGCCTGCGCACTTAGTCTTTTCACGAAATGTATGCTGCAGAAAGTACGGGCACAGGAGCAGGGTACGAAGCAATGGCGGCCAATGTTACGTCAATGCGAGTCATGTATAGAGACGTTTCAACTGCCCCTCTTCCACATTTTATGCGCTCTCAATGGTCCATAGCTCTCACTGTTACAAAGACACAACGTCTCCTTCCTCTAAAAAACAAAGAGTATGTCCCAAACTGTGCACCAAAACAGTGGCTTTTGCCTTGACCCGAGACTACACTGACCCGCTGTCCGGAATGAACCTTGACGAGGTAAGCGGAACGACCCATTTTTTACAATGGTCCGAGATATGCAAAAGTACCATTGTCGCATTTTCTCAGCACCATTGACTCCGCGCTATGATTAAACTGAACTGTAAAATACAGTTTTTTGTTTTGTTTTTGTTGTTGTTTTTCTTGTGAAGGGGCCGGGGGAGGGGGGGGGGGGCATTGGAACATAAAAATTTAGAGTTCATCGGATAAACCAAAATCTTACCGACGGATGTTTTTCGGAGCTCTTCGAATCTATCCGACCTCACGGAACCCGACTTTCAACGTTCCCGCTTCTTTTGCGTTCTTATTGGCGAACGCTGTAATCTTACGACGAGCGCAAGTTCGTCTGCTTCCTGCAAACGGGTTGCGATGGTGTCAGAACGCCAACCTCTTAGTGGCCGACCGAAAAGATAGGGGCTAGACCTCTAGGCATCTAGCATCGAGGTCTCTATCCTTCCAATCAAAGCCAATCCGAACTCGGCGTCGTCCTGACGTCACCGGAACCCTCGCGCGAGAAGCAGGCGACTTTTTCTCAGCATTGACTCGGGGTGATGATAAGGCGCTCGGGACCTGCCACGACCTGCGCGTCGGTCAATCACTATGACCGCCATTAGAATGGCCATCACGCCAAAAAATAATGCGAAGGCACATTACCAGGGTGTGCGTCATCTTAAGGCCCCTTCGCACTCTTGCGACCTCCTAAACCTGGGTTCCTTAAAACTTCTTAAACCAGAGAACACACTGGCGCCATCTATTGGGAAGCAGTGTAAACTCGGCGGTCCGGCATATTTTTTTTTTTTTTATTTCTCGCGCAATATCCTTTCTTTTTTGGCTCGAAAAGCTTTTGTCAATGTTATAAACGAGCCTTTCTATGGGTATTACGCACATTTGACCTCGGAAATCCCGCAAAACCTTCGCTCTTGTGAAATGCAGTTCCAGGGTCACCGCATAGATGGCGCCACAATGCCAGTGTGTTCCCTGATTCTGAAAACATTTAAGAAGTTTTAAGAGATCAGTCGTACCAGTGGGGTG
The DNA here is from genome assembly GCF_016920785.2 of Ixodes scapularis. Classification (NCBI taxonomy): domain Eukaryota; kingdom Metazoa; phylum Arthropoda; class Arachnida; order Ixodida; family Ixodidae; genus Ixodes; species Ixodes scapularis. The sequence continues at coordinate 108,102,158 of NW_024609883.1, read as the reverse complement.
AAGCTCTCGGCTACTTCCGTCCCGCCGCGTATACTTATGACGTTCGTCCGGTCCGGCGAACTGCTTCCGATTGCCGCGCTCCCAGCGGGTGTTGGCACTTGCTATTTTATTTTAAATAAATATGATTCATATATTTAATGAAGCGAAATAAAGGCGAAGTTGTTTTGAAGGTGTGAATGGTTTTGAAACTTGTTAGCGTAACTTTCTCTTTCACTCTTTCAACGTGTCTGGGCGCGCTTTCTCCCTCTCCGAACCCGCGCCTCGACATGCGCTGGCCGCTGGCGCCGGGAAGTCGGTGGACCGTTAGATGGCGCGATGGACGCGAGCCGGCGAGGTGTTTCGCTTCTGCGAGTGCGTCGCGGCGCGAGATTCGTGCCGCGTTCGTGCGCGCGCGGCTTTCTTTTCTTTTTCGTGGGAACTCGTTGTTTTTGTAATGTGGTCAAGCATGGATTTTCGTCATCACCACACCACCTGATGTGCCAAGTGGGGAAACAATGACTGCCGAAAGGACATCAATGGTTTCGAGCTCCAATGGACGTGCGGTACGCTCTTTTGGTCTTCTCTCGCTTAACTCCCTGATTAGATGTTTGCAACAAAACCTAATTTTCGCAGTGGTAGTGAGTATTAATTGTTTGATTTTGGCAATAGCTACGATGGTTTCCAATCACAAAACCAAATCCTATCATTGTTCAGGATTGCTCTTCACTCGCCGCGAGAAATATGTCATTGTCAAATTACTGGAGTCTTCTGTGTCATATCAAGATCGAGCACATAGGCTCACTCTAAAAGATGGGAAACTTTTTGCTGTGAACTGTTTATTTGGCATTGTTTTCAACGATTCACGCGTCTGTTCGCGAGGAGTGAAAATGAGCCTAAATATTTTTCGATTAACCGAGGATCAGCGATGGAGCGATCCGCTCTGGTTTCCCGTTTCGTTTAGCAGTGACGCACTCCTAAATTTAAGTAATAATATTAAAAATGAAGGCAGGTTCTCGATGAAGACTCAATACCATAGAGCTGAGCTGTTTTTCTTGACCTCATTGCTTAGTTTCCTTTAGTTGCAAGACACCGTCGTCGGTCTCTACTTATATGCTTACTTATATAATCAAAATCGAAATGATTGTAAATTTTGCGTGGAGGCATTTAAGTCGAGGAGAAGAAAAATAGAGGAGACACGAGTTTTTAGTGTCGCAATGTTGAACTCCAAGTACCGTTTTTTGAAAGGAGGCGCAGAAAAAGCTCGCTGTTCTCATATTACCATATCAGGCACGTAATGGCCAATCAAGCAATTCAACTTTTTTTCTTCTAGGCTCCACACCTGTGGCTGGACGGCGTAAGGCTTGTGAGCATACGCCAAGAAGCTCGAAAAGGATCACGAACCTAGAGGTTTTATGTAAATTTAGCGAAGTGTTTTGCAAGGAAGCATATCATCACCTTCGTCGCACGTAACCTTAACGTTTCATTTTGTTTTGTTGTTCATTTCTTTGATTCTTGTCTGCAAAATAGTGAGAAATTTCGTCTCTATTTTTTACTGTCTGTTGAATAAAAATGAACGCAAAAGGACAAGCATTGCATATTTTTTGTCTATGTGTCACTTTCGTTGCTTTGCTAGGTTTCTGTTGCTTTGCTGCTGGTCTCGCTTTTCAGTGCTGGCTTGTGTACGTTTCAACGCACATTAACCAGAACTGAAATCCGAAAACCAGCCGCAAGGCAGCAAAAGCCTAGCAAAGCAACGCGCAAACCGGGCAAAAAAAAAAAAAAAAAAAAAAAAGCTAGAATATATATATTTTTAACTCTAGGTGGCGCACGCTACCGCCCATCCATCCAAAAACAATGGCGCTGCCGTGCAGTTTCGGTTTTGGTTTCGCTGTGACGCCATGTTGCTTTTAGTACAGCCACCAGATACCAGGGGATTCAAATGGCGCTGCGGCCTTCCAGGGTTTTCCAATTTGCGTTCCATGGGCGGTATAGGAAGTTGCACTCCTCTGGTCGTACTCGGTCGCAAGAGTGTGAACGGGCCTTTATGGTGAGCGCACCAAGCCCCAAAAAGTGACACCTTCACGTCCACCTGATGACGTCATAAAAGCGTCATACGCTTCTGTTGCCGGCCGCGATCCTGGCGGTATGGCAGCAGCGGTGGTAAGGCGGCGGACGCCTGTTCCGTTTCATGTCGCTCTCCTACTTGACAGCCCACGGAAGCTTCGGCTGCCAGGAGTTGGGACGCTAAGACGACAACGACACCTCGCGTTCTCTCATGCTTTCCACCAACGTTTCTACGACCAGGCTCCAGGATTGCGACACCAGACATCGTGACAACCCTGCTTTTGTGACGTCGTTTGTTGCCACTTCGGGACAACTTTCAATGCGTAGCGGGATGGGACGCTAAACACAACAGTCGGAGGCGCGCTCCAGGCGCTGTACGACCCCGGCGGCAAACGGGCAGTGGTAGAGTGTCGGCGCCAAAAGAGGCGAACGCGAGCGCCTAAAGCCGAACACAGGCGTTCAGCGTTCGAATATACCTTCGATAAGTGAATAGAGACAATGGCAGCTAGCTCTTGCGTGTACCCGCTTATAATTTCAATCAGAGCTCCGTGGATAGGTGCTATGATGTCCCTGCGCTCTCTCATCTCCCTTTCTACCTCAGTTTCTACCCTTACAAGCAAAAAAAAATTTAAAAGAAATTGCGAAGGACTCCGCAAGTTCTAAAGACTGCCGCGGAAACACATCTTGTGTGTGCGAACTCTATCAGTAGCACCAAGAAAACCTTACGCATCTATATAGGGTGTCCCAAAACGGAACTTCCGCTGTAAAACGATCCTGAAAAATCGGCACCCGATCATAGAAATCTCAAGCTTCCTCCGAATGTGCACTGAGCAGGTCAGTATTAGCGTGTAAAATTTCAAGGCGTACTTATTTTACTGTAAAAAAATTAGAGCAAAAACTTGGACAGTCAAGGTAGCGCACGCTTTCGCAGACGACCGAGTTAGCGACGCTATTCATTTGTGGCGCCATCTCCCGATAGGCACAGCGAGCGGACAACAGAGTGCGTCTTCTGGTCGCTGCTCCTATCGCGAGATGGAGCTGCAAGTAAATAGCGTCGCTAACTCGGTCGTCGGCAAACGCGCACAACCTTAATTTTGACAAGATTTTTGCTCTAATTTTGTTTTTATGCAAAGAGAACGACTCTTTGCAATTTCACACGGTAAAACTGACTTGCTCGGTAAACATTCGGTGACAGCTTGAACTTTCTACGTGCATGCGCCAAATTTTCTAGCCCGTTTTACAGCGTGTTTTTTTTTTTTCGGTTTTCATACACTTATTTATTATCAAGGCCGTTCATCCATTTAAGTGTCTGTCCGACCTTCTATATCGTTCTTAATATATTTCAAACAATTGGTCCGTTCTTTAGATTGTGAAAACAGGCACCTGGATATTGAGGAGGAGATCGAGCAGTGGCGCTCCCTAGCGGCCACCTCGGGATAATGCTGCGCGTCAAACAAACCCTTCGACGGCAGTCATCAGTGCATTCGCTGCCATAAAACGGGACGACGCAAGGCTCGTGAAAGATATGTAACACCATTCTTTTCTCCTCAACGCATCTAGCTAGAAGTAATCTAGCTCCTCTTGCGTGCAATGTCATCGAAGTCCTCTTTGAAGACATGCGTGGTAGTGACGAATTCAGAGGGAGGCTACGGATACCTCCCCCCCCCCCCCCCTGCTTGAATTCTGTTTATGTAAAAATGTAAAGCGGGGGGTTCTTGAACAAATGATACGCTGACCTCCCCCCCCCCCCCCCCCCTCCCTTTCTTAAAATGCTTGCGTCGGCCCCGCGCGAGCGTGCCGGGTCAGCCTCGTCGTGACGACCACGCGCCCTGGGTAGTGCGTGGCCGGCACGGCGTCCATGTTTGTCTAGATTATTCGTAGAACACGCACATCAATTTTCGGTCACCCCGTCTCTTGCGACAGCCATGGACGACATCGGCGAAAGCAAACGATGTCTCGCTGAAGGAGAGGACGTGCTTGACAAGGGCAGCGTTGCACCAGACGCGACGGCGGACAGTGTTCGCATCGTCACGTATACGTGCTGCGGTCCTCCGCGCTGTATATACCCGGTTCAAAAGCATGCTTCGAGCACTGCCGTACGCAGCAAGTGCGCACCATATCGCTGCCGACAAATATGCAGCGAGCGTGGAAACGATGCGGTGTACTCTACGCGAGTGCCGCGTCGGATTTGTTTGCCAAACAGCGATTGTTTGTGGTGATGATGATGATGACAATGAACCTGCGCCCCCTATAGTTCGATCTCCTCGCCAATACCGCGGGCACGGAGCATGCTGCGAGCGTTTGACTGGAGAATGCTGTCATAAGCAATAAACAAGAACAGCGCGGTACCTTAGATTAAAAGTCATCTTTTATTGCAGACTTCACAAAACGAAATTCTGGCCGAAAGAGTGGCGAATAACAATGGTCGCTATAGAAACGAGGCTGCCGCCACCATGACAGCCTTAGAGAAGCGTAACGTAAACTTTTTTCTACTGCATTGAGGCTCGACGAAGATTAATTATAGTCGCTTCTGCGCGTCCGCATAAACATCAAAGCTTTAGAAAGAACATGAGACGAAATATGATGCTGTCACCCAGTCGTTTACTGCGCGACAAAGTTCGCGTAAACACAATGCCGGCGAGGGTTTACTCTTTGTTATGATAAGGTATTACCGAGCGCAGTATTTGGCCGTTTGGGATGGAGCTTCGAATAAACACTTTTTTTTCTCTTAAATAACACTCTATTTTTGAATAAATACTCCGAATCATAATAAGAGTTTCACAACAACAGATTAGAGATTAGGAAAATTATCACCAAGAAAAATCGGCGATGGCTTGCTTCTGCTTACGATATCGCGCTGTCAACAAGCCACTTGGAGTTTTTTCAAGCTCGCTCACTTAAATGCGTTTCAGAATATACGTTTCAACGGCGTTTTCATTCAGCATCTTCAGATAACGCTGCCGGTGACTTCAAGAGTGTTTGACACAATTTGACTTCACGGGCGTACGCTTTAAGAAATACAGGGTGTCACAAAAGAAAATTTACACGGTCTTTTTTACCGCAAAAATAAACTAGGCATCCCCTAACGCTCATTCTCCGCCCAAAGGTAGAGCTAGAGGTCACAACCAGATGCCAAAGTTGCAGCCCGATCCGATAACTTAATCGAAACTTATAAGTGGTTTTCTGAAAATTTCAATGGGAAAATGGAGCCCATTTTTGCCCGTTTTCGGTTTCTGATGCCATAGAGCCCCATGTGTTTGAAAGCTCTGTTGGCCGCCATTTTCCCATTGAAATTTTCAGAAAATCACTTATAACTTTTGATTAAGTTATCGGATCGGGCTGAAACTTTGGCATCTGATTGTGACCTCTAGCTCTACCTTTGGGCGGAGAATGAGCGTTCGGCGACGCCTAGTTTATTTTTGCGGTAAAAAAGACCGTGTAAATTTTCATTTGTGACACCCTGTAGAATACTTCTGCTTTCCCGCAAGCTATACTGATGTAGAATCACTCGCTGTGATCTCCTCAAAGATTGACGGATCACGAAGTCGAAACTATGCCTAGACGTAAGAAAACATTCCGCTCGTGGAGGGTTTTTGCACACTTGCGTTAGAGCCGGTCTTTTGCGATCTCCTACGACTAGAGAACGCACTCTTAAACGGTGGCGCCATCTATGATGCGACCCTAGCTGCATTTGACTCGAAACAAGGTTTTGCGATCTTTGCAAGACCAAATGGACGTACTATAAATCTATAAAATATGGTCGTTTATAACTTCGCTGAAAGTTCTCCGAACCCCCCCCCCCCCCCCCCCCCCCCAAAAAAAAAAAAAAGATGCGTGAAAAAAAAGTTATAAAATACAGTAAACGGAAACTTAGAGTGTTTCATGGCTGCCCGATAGATGGCCCCAGTATGTTTTTGTCGTAAGAGATGTTAAGGGATTTTAAGGCACACGGTCGTGAGCAGTCGGAAATGTGCGAACCAGCCTTGACAGTCCGCAAGGTGTAAGCCCATGAAATGTCATCTCCATGTCATGGCGCAGACCGGTTTTTTTTTATGTGGAAACGTATTTTTCGCCTCGTCAGCCGCCCATCTCCCTGCGTAACGTGCGGCAAGTGACTCTACCAACTGCTGTGTGTGAAACTAAGCGCGCTGGACCTTTTATTAGTGCGTATAGGTGTTATAGAACCCACAACACCCCAGTTTTGAAACTCACGCCAGTCATTATACTTCTTCTTTTTTTTTAAAGATTATGGTCGCGTTATATTAGGGTGCACTATATCAAAGGACGTTACGTTGGTCGCTTTGTAAGCGTTGCGAGAAAAATAACACTAAACAAAAACAAAAACGGAACGCTCCTTCCGATACGAACTTCCCCAATTGTTGATTGCCGTTATAGAAATGCCGAGCGCACAGATTCCGGCGTGTTCAAAGGATGCCGGTAATCGGAATGAAGCCAGTGACGCGGGATTCTTTACGTGTGTAGCGGGCCGTCGTGTTCTTCGAGGCGCGAACGTAAAAGTCTCTCCGGTGTTTCCTGGCAAGACGAAGTCCGTTCCGTCTGGCCGCCGTCCAATGGGAAGCGGAAGAGCTGCTGCGCCGAGGGGAAGGCGCCAGGAGACGCCACAATGGCGGCCACCGCGTTCTACCTCTAACTTCCTCTGCCCGCTGCATACTCGGCGAAAGCAGACGACGGAACTCATTCGTGCGTCATCGATCTATTCACATTTTCTTTGGTCCTGTTTGCTTACTTTTCTCTTGCAGCTAGTTACAGTTGAGTCACACTGTAATGCAGTCAACACTTCGGAACATTTACAATTATATAGACCACCTCAATGTTTGTAAACAAGCGCGCGTTTTCCCACTGCTTCCACGGCCCACAGCGCCATGCTTGTGGGTTTGCAAGTATGGCGTCCCGACTGGTGTCCCGTGCGTTCAAGCACGTGCAGTAAGCGCGTGAAGGTGGTTTTGGCAGGCTCGCAAGTTACGGTCCCCTATTCTTTAGTTCCCATATGAAAACTTTTTTTGTTAGTCAATTCCTACGCACGCTGGGAATAATTTCTCGCTCAACTAAATCTTTAAACACTCATAATTTTTTTTTTCTTTTTACCATTAGATTGTACTCATCTGCGCTCCAGACCTGCGTCTGTGGCATAAAAGTTCATTTCTATTTCAGCGAGCGGAAATATTGAATGCTGACAAAAACGATTTGTACGACTAACCTACGAAAAACATTTTGGTCAAAAGTGACATTATAAATATAATTTTAGTTTAGAAAAATTAAAATTATGTGGTCTTTTCGAGAAAGATCTATTCGACATATAGCGTTTTTGCAAATGTTAATTATTGTTCGATAGCCCCATTCTTTTTGCTTTTTTATACTTCCGAGTTCCTATTACCGATATATCTAGAAATGTTGGAGTTTTTTCTATAGATATTCAACGTAACTTCTCACCGATTTTGCGAATACAGCATGTTTCAAAAATTTAGTTTATCAATTTTACATTTCTCTCCACAAATCTGTTGTTTTAAAGAATGCAATTTAAGCATATATGTTAATTTAAATATTAGTATAAGTTAGGCACGTCTACGAATATAGGCAGGTGTATAAATTTTATCGTCTGTATTTTTGCAATTGTGTAGTCTGTTGTACAGTGCTTTACCGAAAAAGCCTACGATGTGTTGGTAAGCGCGAGAGAAAATAAACATTGAATGGAATTTATTATCATGTTTTAAGTTTACCCAAAAGTTCCGTTCTTAACTGCCAGCGCTAGTGATGTTCAAATCTCCAAGGTTTTGCCTGCAGCGATAGGGGGCACGCACAAAACGACATTATCTTCCCATAAAAAAAAAAGAAAAAACAATCACGCGTGATAATATTTGTTGTGTCGTGCGGATATAAAGGTTCTCCAGTGGAGCGGCAGCAATTGCTCGGGCAGCCGGCTGGGTGGGTTTCCGTAGCTAATCCTCGGGTTAGTTGAATCAATCCGGCCCTTCCGGAGCACGCCTGTGCCTCTGCGTGGGCCGTGGGATCAGATGAACGCGCAGGGATTTGCTCCAGATTCACCGGTCATGGACTGGCTCCGGAATACCCGCAAGAGGGTTCGAGAAAAAAAAAAAGAGTTTATCTGATCGCAGTGTCTGGGATTACCGGTCTTTCCGGGTAGCGCCAAGGGCCGAATGTTGTTTCGGCCGCCGAGTCTACGTACCCGGAACAGCGCAAAAAAAGGAACTTACACGCGGGAAGCTCGGTGGTGAATAGACCTGTTGGCCTCAGCAAGGGGGTGGTGTAGCGACGAAATTACTTAAGCAACATTATATGCTCAGCTTGAGGAACACGCATTGCTTACATAAAGTGACGCTGTAGCTTCCAACTGGTCTCCAACTGGTGTTAAGCGCTTTGTCGGAGCCATACATAAAAAATAAATGGTACCGAATCGGCAACGAGGGACTTCACAAACGCCGGAGTGTCATGGAGTCGGATGTTGCGATCCTGCCTGTTGGTTGTAGAAATGTTGGCGAAGAGCACGAAAAGCGAACGCGAGTGGCGCTGTCGTCTCGGCGTCCCAACTTCGAGCTATTGAAGTTTCCGTAGACGGTCAGGCTGGAGATCTGCGGCCTGCGGCAGATCGGGCATCTGCCACATCCACAACCGTTGCTGTGGCACTGCGAAGATCGCGGCCAGCGACAACATGACACTCCTTTACGTCATGAGGCGGAGATCGAGGGTCCACTTTCTAAGACTCGGTGAGCTCACCAGTCGAAAGGGCAGCCTTTGGCGGCTACTTTGCGCGAAATCGGCAACTTTCGAGCCTTTCTGGCGACGAAAATTAGAGGTTTACTTCCTGGCCTCCTTGGCTACGTTTCTGCCACTCTTGGCTACAGATCCAACAACGGCTGCCAAATGCTTTGGCTGCTCTCCGAAGGCTCAATGCCATATAAACCCAGGCAGGGGTTTCCCCAGGAATTGGAAATAGGAGGGAGGGGGGGGGGGAGATTAGGGGGCATTTAGAATAGAGGAGTCTTTGAGAATTAAGGGGGTGGCTTCAGAAAAACAAGTGGGGTGTGTAGGGACATCACTGAACCCAGGAAACATAGGGAGCGCCAACGGCCTCGCAATCAAAAAGAATAAAACCACCGCATTTTTTTTCGACGTTCTTTTTATGGGCTAGAATCAGAAATCTGGCACCCGCAGTCAGTTAATAGCCCCTTTGACCATATGGCCTGCCTAAGCTTCTGGCAGAGAGCGGCCGCCTACAAGTACGTTTCTGCGGTATACACCATTTTCCCCTCCTTGCAAGATGTGCTTTGAAAATTCCGTCACTTTCACTATAAAACGCGGCTGTGAATGACGTCACCGTTAACATATCCCCGACCCGCCCCAAGCTTCAAACACGCAAAACTCGAGGAGAGATGCCGCAAAGCGGCAATCGCGTCCGTCTCTACGTCACCGCGTTCTACCGTCGCGTTCATTCTGAGACACTGCGATGTTGACGCACGACGGCGATGTTGACGCAAGCTAGACGAAACTGCGTCAATCCACGTAAAAAAAAAAAGAAAAAAAAAAGGGCACTGGTTAGGTGGCGCAAGCCGCCGCCTGATTAAAAGGTTTCAGTTTCATCTATCCATGCATCCAGCCAGTGATGGCGTTTGGGAGCGCCATTTTGTTTACGGCGATTTCTTTGTATTTTTCCCGTGAGCTCGTGCCGTCCGCATCGAGTACTACAAAGAATGTCGGGACCCATAACAGAAGGACATTGAATCCCCCTAGCACTTCGAATACTCTTGCCACACGGGCAACTAAATGCGATCTTCAACGAATGACATTTGTGTGATCGGCGAATCAGCTCGCTATCCATCGCGCGTGGAATGCGCCACGCCCGGAGTATCGCGCGCTGATTGGCCGCCCGCTCAAATGTCATTCGTTGTAAATGGCACTCGAGTTGCCCGTGTAGCACGGGCATAATATAGTCGACCGGATAGAGAGGCGAGCATTATACTCATTGTAACGCCTCGCCGCCTGTTTCCGCGAAAGCCCGTCAATAAGTGCCGCAGTTTTAATATCCTTTATGGAAAGCGGCCGCGTACTAAGTGAAGGGTGAAATCAACCGAACGAGCGGCCCATACCTATTGTGACGTCACACTGGGAAGTTATTCGGTCTGTTTACTCACCGATTTAAAAGGCCCGCCGTTCTTTTTTGTTTACTCGCAGTCGACCGCCTGCGGCCGCAAGGCGATCTCTATGCAAATGAGGCGCATATAGAGAGCCTAGATTTAGGTGAGGGACATACACAAACCGTAGACAGCGGTTGCAGCTTAATGGCGGACGCCTTTAAATTGCAAGTCACAAGTTCAGACGCGTTACGTTGTCGTGTGGAGAGGACGAAAGCGGACGGAAACAGAAAGATTGAGACGCTTGCGGACGATAGAGGCTTTCGGCACCCCTTGGCAGCTCGTACTGCGAACGTGGTCTATAAACCACGTGACCTCGTTCGAGCAGTTGGAAACAGTCTGTTATCTGGGCACACTTGACGCATGCCGAGTTCTTAATCGCTCCGGCGCACGCCACCAGCTGCGACCCTTTCTGTCGTTCATAAGCAGCAGCGTTCTCGCTCTGCGCAAGATTATGTTCCCAGCGCCCGTCTGGCTACAGGAGTACGCGAGAAACGAGGTTACGCGTTGGCCGCCATCGGTTTATCGCTGAGCGTGGCTCTAGTTGATTAGTCAGGGAGCGGGCACCTGTCGGACAAAGCCTCGGTCTTTCCGCCTACAGCTGCGAGGGAAAAAGTGTGTTAAAGGGGCCATGCAATGACTTTTTTTTACTGTTTCTTAATTTGCATCGAACTTGAGCGCACTCAACGCAGTAACTTAATGAAACTTTTCTTTTCTCGAATATCGCTTTATTTTAAAAGGTATAGGCAAATTAAAACTACAAAAACAAGCAAAAAATAACTTGCTTGACGATGTCTTTGGTTGCTTGAGTGGCCGTGAACTAGAGGAGGGGTAGTGAGCTGAGCGAGCGCTCACGGCTGCCGCACTCCGTGTCGACGGCTCGAGAGGGCGCCACTAAAGCATGTTCTCGATAGGCTATATGAAGCGGTCAGCCAGGGCGGCTCGCATTGCATTTGCTGCGCGATTAAACGCTAATTCGGCATGACACTTCATTGGCCACAAACACAGTAAACATTAGGTAAAGATCAGCTCAGTACGGGAGCCACTTTATTCCGCTGCCATAGCGCCAAACGGTCAAACCGCAAGCCAAACCTTCTCGCCGAAGGCCTTCGAAACGCTGGGAACCGGTCGGATCCTCGAGCCTGTATACGACCGCAGCGCCGCCGCGTATATCCGGGCCTTTCCACGCTCGCCGCTCGTCGGTGCCTGATCCTACTACCCCTTTCTAGTATGCGCCGCCTTTCCCACCGCTTGGTGGCGGGTATGTCGACGGGTCATTTCTTGTTTTCGTACATTACAAACTCCATTTGTTTCTTTTCTGGTCTAAAAATACTGGACAAGAACTGCTTTCATAAATATTTGAAACGGTTCGCGCCACTTATATTTTGTATTTCGACTAAAGAGAAGTTTTTAGCGGCTCTGACCAGTAGTAAGCCCAAAACGAAAAACTTCACATTTCGCGCGCTTTGGGCACCGCGGGTCGCCCCCGTAGGTGAAGAAAGTTTCCGCGTCGTGCAGGTGAAATATGACGCACTGATATTTGGTTACTCTCTACGTGCCCGCTGGCTTGCTTGAACCCCTATAGACGTAGAAACCGCAAAAAGGTAGACGCTTAAAATGATTGAAGGGCCCCTTTCATTGAAGCGATCTGACCAAGTCCCTTCTAACGTTAACTTGCTACACCTCGAAAGAAAAACGCAAAAAAGAAAAGAAAAAAGAACAGGGTATACTACAGGAGGATATTAAGCCACAAAGAAAGTAAAGCTATGGAAAGGCAATCACCAAAATAATTTTTAGACAAGAAGCTGCACAGGCTGCAAATCCTTGCGTTTGTGGTTCGGACGCCAGAAACGAAACTTCAAAATAACACTAATGTTAAAAAAAACAGGGGGAAAGTTTAGCATAAAACCTCAGTATGAATTAGAACAAACTAGGCCGATTTGCAGGCTTAGTTCAAAGTCATGCACACGGCTCTAGGAACAGAACAAACATTTTAAGAAGATTAACAAATTGGGAGAAGTAGCGAAAATATATATGACCTAAAATGTCATAAAAATTCACACAAGCAAAAATATAGCTAGTAATAGATGTTGCGACATATAGTATATATACAGGGTGTTTCGCGAAAGGTGGACAAATTCGATATTGAAAAAACTACTTGTCGCAGCCAAAAAAAAAAAAAAAAAAAAAAGGTTTGTGTCGTTTTGGTCCTGGGCCAGGGGCCCATTTAGCTAAGTTATTAAAGTCCGGGATAATTAGATTGTTAATTATTTTCGCGTAATTAACTTTTTAATATTGTGTTCAAGGGCGTAGTTTTAATTAGAAAATTGCTCAGCATCATTGAAAAACACTAAATCAACAAATTTCAGAACAATAGAAGGCACGCGAAGCAATTTACGGTTTTCTGAAAAACTGCACAAATTCGACGGGTTTTAAAGTTTCGGTTTGCAATCGGAGCGCATTTGGCCCCGACGGCACCGCGCCCCGTGGAGAAATTGTGCAACCAACCTCTGCTGCGTTCCGAGAGAACAGCGCAGCAGAGGTTGGTTCCACTATTTCTCCACGGGGCGCGGTGCCGTCGGGGCCGATAGGCACTCCGGGGTGTTTCAAAACAGGCGTTTCGGAACACCCATACGGGGTGTTCCGAAGCAGGCGTTTCGTTCTCACTGCAAAAACAAAACAAAAAACAACAACATAAATGTCTAACGCCATTCTAGCTTTATAAAAGACGGCAGCAAGCGAAAGAAACTTCTGATTCCCGAGCACAGCAGGCTTAATTGCAATCGGTGTTTGTGTATGCTACGTGCCAGAGTTAGCGGCTTCAATAGTGAGCGTTTCTAGAACTCCGCTTGCTTGTCTTACCAATTACGCACCTTTTCGACAAAAAAAAAATCATTTAATCGATTTTATTTTTATTTTGTTTTTACGTTAGGCGATAGCTGGGCCGATTTTACTCGCAAATTGCGCGTTTCTACGAAGAAAGGGGTGTGCGTTGCATCACAGACATCGTAATCATTATCGAGGTCGTTTCCCAACGTGCCATTTATCGTTGGCATATTGCGACATCTTCATTATCACGATCACGCGTGTTTATTGAGAGGCGATAGCATCTTGTCAAGCAAAGAGGCTATCAAAGTCTTTAAGGCGTTCTTTTTATACTTGAGTAATTTACCCGATTTTACAGCCCAGGTTGGTATCCCCCCTTCCAACGGATTCACCGTGTCCGTGAAGTTGTTGATACGAATCGAGTCTCTTCGTTATGCTGTAGGTTTGCGCTGCCTCCGCCCATTTCGTCCCTTCTTTTTACTTGTTCCGTTTGATTGGCGCCCGGGAGAGGACGACTGCCCCTCATTTGCTGCCAAGAGATAAGAAAATCTCCTGGCTGTGCATCCAGCTTTTCGGAATATTGCGCTTCAGTCGTCATCCAAGTCCTACGTCGCCATCTTACGGGTCTATTACACTTCGTCCCCGGGAGACTCGAGCAATCGCCTGGTGTTTACGGTTGCCATTGCGAGCAGTCCGTAACATCCGATGAGAATGCCCACGGGACCGTTTTATAGTTGGGTGGAAGCTGCTTTTCGAATAACAAAAAGGCAAGGTCGCCTTCATAATCTAGACCCTCATATAATAAAAAAAATAATCGAAATTTTACTTTTTGTATTATTATGGTTTAGGTTAATTATGATGTGTCCTTAAACAACTCGCCTGCATAATTCTGTTCCTTTCAAACTGTCTGCCTTTGAGAAGTTCATGCGAAGAAACACAAGTTATTCTCAACAAGATAACATAAAAGTCGCAATCACAAATAAAAATGTGGGAAAAAATGTGCAGCGATCTTAACTTTCGAAGTCATAGAATGCATGAAATGCATTATAGGGAATCGGTGCATCATGTAACGTATATTTTCCCGCTAAATTTAGAGAAAACATTGAGTGGCTGCATAGGTCACGTAATGTGAGGACACGTGACGTCGATTTCTCCCGCTAAATGTAGCGGGGAAACTGATAGGGACCTAGGGCACAGGGCGTGAATTTTCCCGCTAAATTTAGCAGGCAACTGATTTGGTGGATAGGTCACGTGACGTCAATTCTTCCAGTAAATTTAGCGGGGAAACTGAATTGGTCTGTATGCCCCGTGACGTCAGGCCACGTGACATCAATTTTCCCGTTAAATTTAGGTGAGAATTTGAATTCGTGTACAGGTCTCGTGATATCAATTTATCCGCAAAATTTAGCGAGAAATGCACGGACGGGTGGACGTACGGACGGGCGGACAAACTTTGGGGATTGAAGCGGTAGCGCTAAAAGGCCTTTCATGCTTTAGTATATCGTCTGCAGCGTTACTTCGCCGAGTACGGCAATTTGCATGTCTGGCGCCGCATCGGGGATGTAATTATAAGTAAAACGTTCACACGAATACGCGTGCGTTACGGGCGCTGCGAAATACAGTGCCGCCAAAAGTAACGGGATACCCTCTATGCTACTGCTGACCCCCCCTCCAAATCAAGAACATTTCTGTCAACTACTGCCGGCGCCGCCATCATGCTTTCCGGTGCGGAGTACGAAGCCCCAGACAATTTCTATAAAACTCCTATAGAATATTTATGGATATAGCAAAGAAGGAATTCAAAAAGAGAGGCACCAGCAAAACCACACATCCGTGGGTAATTAGAATTGGCTACCAGTAGTTACAAGTACGTTTAGTAGAGTAACTGACAGCTCAAAACAGACAAGCTATGGCGAGTCTCGAGCTCATCTCATTATCGCTTCTCAGCCATTGAGGTTGCGGAAATAGCCGATAAGAACGCCGAAAGACAAATAACTAAGCGAGAACGCATTAAAGCTGCGGTCCCCACGGCCGCAACAACAATGCCAGAGCTGGTTGTACTTCATATTTGTGGTACAAATGTCGTCTCTGTGCGGAAGTAACGCAATTCGTTCTAATAGCAAATCGATGGCCCATTCATATTGAGTAACATAAGACAAAATATGTTATCTATTTCCGCAAATGTAACGCGAAATAAAAATAAAAAGAAAAGCGCAGGGTTAGATATTTTTGGACACACGCCTGCATGAGTTCTAGGTTTATAGATTTCTAATGCGAACAGTTCGCGTTATGATTTTAATTATAAATAGATAAAGAACACATGCAGTCTCCTATTTCTGTTTTTTTTTTTTAATTTATGCACACACATATTTATACATTTTGTTTGTTTGAAAAGTCTCTTTTTATAAAAATTCAAAGTGTCGTAACTCGGTGTAGACTCGTAACTGAGCAACGAACTTTTGGGGCTTATTTTTGATGAAGCTAGAACTGAGCACAAAATAATATGAAAAGCGCAACTACAGCCATTTAGTCGTAAACTCGGCCTTGAAATTCTTAGATTTTAAATTTTCATCCTAGGAGTTTTAGTAGATGGTCTGCTATATTTAATTGTGTTCTAGCCAATCTGCATTGGTCGTCTTTAAGGCTTTTGTTTGGTATTTGTGTTCAAAGTTGTTTAAGTTGATTTCACAGTGAAGCAATATTTTGAAGTGACTTTGTATATAAAAAACGCAAGTAAGAAAAACCATTATTTTTAAAGGATAATGGTTATGAAAATTTTTCTTAATCCATTTTAGATTACTTTACACGATTATAATTTCCCAAAAGCTAACAAATTGTTCTAAGTATCGACTATTATTTCAGCTATCATTTCAATACCCAGGCATTGACGACATTTCGAACGCTTTCTAGCAAAGGTACGCACAATGGTGTGCTGAGTGCCTGTGTCGAATATATGAGAAGTCTATCTCGACGTGTAAAGAGCCAAAAGAGTGGAAACGTGCCACAATTATGCCAGTATTAAAATCGGGAGATAGTCAACTTGTAACGAACCACAGACGAACATGGCTCTTGTGTGTGTCTCTAAAAATCCTGGAACCCGTAATATTTAAACACATCGTATATTTTCTTGAAATCAACAAATAATTGGACAATAGAGAGAACGGGTTCAGACAGGGTTCATCGACAAGTACAGAATTACCAGAAACAGTCTATTACATTGCAGAAGTACTCAATAGGCGAGGCCAAGTCGACGGAATATTCTTCGACCTCGCAAAGGTGTTTGACCAGGTGTTACACTCCACTACTCTTAAAACTGAAGGTGCTTTAAAAAAGCGATATGTTATATGACTGGATCCAAGATTCATGGGTGGGACCCAGTCAAGCCCGGGCTTGGTCGACTCAAGGGTGCCCCAGGGGTCCGTCCTCGGGCCACTTTTCTTTTTAGTTTTTATTAACGACATTTTTCTCAAAATTCCTATTCAAATCAAGCTATTCGCGGACGACTGCGTACTATTCCACGAAATACGTAGCGCCTTGGACCAAGCGCTATTAATCACAGCCCTAGCGAGAATAACTAAATGGTGCGACGATTGGCAAATCTCACGGAACCTTAAAAAGACGGTAACTATGATGTTCACTAGAAAACTCCAACCCCTAGATAACCCATTCCTTTTAAAGGACGCCGAACTAAATAAGATATATTCATTTAAATACTTAGGAGTTATGCTTACAAGCGACATGAGGTGGAACCCCCACATAGACTGTATTACAAAGAAATAATTTAAGAAACTGGGATATTAAAGAGGGGCCTGCAGAAATATTCTTCGGCCTGGTGGAAAATCCTCCTCGCCTTTTTATTTTGCCCTTTTCATTTTGTCTAGTTGCACGATGAGGCGGGGAGAAGGTTTTTTTTTTTTGTTTTTTTTTGTAGCGCTTTTTTTTGGGAGGATAAGCTTGAAGAGCCCAAAATGAGCAGCAGGCTTTTTTGCTCCTCGCAAAGCCGAGCTCTCAGGGTGGATGTTCTACGAAGCTGGAAGGCTGCGTCACCCTCGCAGTCTCCCACTTATTAATTTCTTAATTTATTTATTTACATTCCCCCCAGGGCCATGAGACGTTAGAGAGTGGAGCGAGTGTTAAATCGGAATGTTGAAAATGGCTTCATGAAATCTGGTGGGATCCTCGATGGTAGTGATGCCTTCAGCAAGGTCATTCCAGTCCACAATTGCTTCGGGAGAAGAGCGTTTTGACGTGCTGTGGAAGAACATCGCGACCGAGCTATTTGGTTCCAATAATATAGTCCTGCCGAAAAATTGTTTGGTGGAAAGAGAAGATACTGATTTAAGACTGGCTAAAAAAAGACCGTGCTGAGTTGTCGAAGTTATTTGAGCTGTTATTTGTCTGCAGCCTGTGGCGAAGTCAACGCATATCGGAAAGCTGCGATGCATCCCCATACCAAATGAACGTACACATCGCGACACTGTTAGCGCGAACACGACAACGGCGCCTTTCTCATTTCATTAGGAAAGAGTATTAGTGGGCACACAATTTTACCCTTTATAATACGGGCATAAATGAGTTCTTTCTATAACAATGATATCTTTGATGACAACCTTTCAGTTCTACGAGAAAAACACAGAAAAGTGGTGATCGCTTGTTCGCGCTAACAGTGTCGCGCTCTGCACTTTTGATACTTAATCTCGGTTTCTTAAATAAGGATTGCCGAACAAATCCGGGAGGTGTGATGGTTTCAACTTGCCTCAAACGGGGAACGATGGTAAAAATAAATGTGCAACAGGCGCGGGCATCTTAGCGGATTTCTGTTTTCGTACAGCGCGCACAAATTGATGTGTGCCTAACTCGCAGCATATGACGGGGAACGAAATATGGATGAAATTTGTATTTACACATCCAAACAACCACATGAGTTGGAAGGGCAGCAAGGGCAGCAAAGGAAGTTTTTGGGGATCCTTTTTAGCTCTTCGATAGCCGTACTCAGAACGACATATAAGATGAGAATTCTTTATCGTGCACGGATATCTTGCATCTGAAGCCTTTGCCAAAAGTCCAGGGCCGGCTTGCTGCAAATAGCACCTTAGCTAAGACTGGGTGAAAGATAAGCCTGCCAAGACTGGGGCGCCCGATCGCGTGAGACTCGACTTGTCACGCCACTACGCTCATGCGCTGGCTTTGACCGTGCTTTCTCTCACCCTATTTTAGCTGAGACGCTGCTTCTAGAAAGCTGGCCCTGAGTGAGTGGCGCGCGCGGTAGGGGCGGGCGTACTCTCATACGATGATGAAAATTTAGATAAGAAGAATAAGTGAATGACAGGCATATAATGATCGACGTCTTCTTTATCGTTTCGACGCATGTCTTCACCATCGTATGGGAGCGAACGCGCTCCGACCATTCACGCCGTGCTTTGGACTTTTGATAAAACGGCTGTGCACTTGCACCGAAAACAAGCACCAATTTCAAGCAGTTGCATTCCTCACGTGCTTGAAGTTGGATGGCGTTGGGTGTTGCTATTTTTCCCACAAGTGAGACTATTCTCCGTTTCATATACTTAATTTGCAACGCTGTCAATATGCCGGCGCAAGCGCGCAACTTCACCTATACTCCGTTTCATACTTAGTGAGCAGCGCTGTCAAAGCTACTGGCGCGAGCATGCGGCTTGATCTCGTTGGTCATTTGCACGCGTTCTCGCGCAAACCAAACCGTAGATGAAGCCACGCACTCGCGCCAGTAGCTTTGACAGCGTTGCACGCTAAATATGAAACAGAGTAGAATGTCTCAATCGCTCGAGAACACGTGGTAATGAACCGCGAGATGAAGCCACACACTCGAGCCAGCAGCTCTGACAGTGTCGTAGTGGTTTTACACTAAATCTAGAGCCGAGTATAAACACTAGCATTAGCGTCACATGAGCGGACATTATGATGGCCTCGCTGCTGTGCGCGGGCTCATGTGCAACATACGTTTTGCACCGTTGCTTTTGTTTGTCCCGTCAAGGACAAGTAGGAATGACCATCATCATGGTACGATGATGTCAAGTACAGGGATTAGAGTCCGCACATAGCCACATTCCTAAGACTTTCCGTGAAAAAAATTTTTCGAGGAAATATAAAAAAATTGTAATTGATGTGTATTCTGTGATACCCAGGCAATTACAGTAATCGGGGATTACAATCTTTTGTCAAGAAAAAACAAAAAAAAAATCATCATTTTGTAAATGTAGCCTATGCGGAGAGCAGGTCGTCTGCTTCTTGCGCAGGCGTTGCGGTGACGTCAAAACAACGCCGAGCTCTGATTGGCTTTGGTTGGAAGGATACGGGGTAGACCTCGATGCTACATGCCTCGAGATCTACCCACTATTTCTTTTTTTCCAATCAGCCAATAAGAGTTCGGCGTTCTGACACCATCGCAACCCCTGTGCACGAAGCAGACGAACTTGCGCTCCGCGTAAAATTCAATGTCACAAAAAAAATATATCGCAGTGGAATAAAAACTATATGCCTCCAAAAGTTTAATTGCATTACTGGATATTGATATTTCTTGACTCCCATCTTAAATATTCCATGGGAATATTGCGATGCGTGTGGTTGTTCAATCAAAAGTACAATATTAGCGGATGCGCCGAGGTGCTGATGCCTAAGAAAGTTTTAAATGAGCAAGAGAGAATGGATGTACACGGGGCGGGGCCAACACTACGATGTTCTCCGTAACACAAGGAGCACGACGTGCCAATAAATATCGTACCGCGTTCCACGCGGCTTTATATGCATCTAAAACAACGGTTCTCGAACTGTGGTCATCGGACCCAGGGTCGTCGAAGGCCTTCAGTGTGGGGCGCATATTCGAGGAGTCTGAAATGGCCAACACAATCTGTATTTTTACGGGAAAAGCATTCACAATCTTCAGTGTGCGTGACAAGATCGATGCAAATATCAAGAACCACGATGTTTGAAGCAGCCGGACGGAAAACAAGGTTTTAGACTCTATTCCCCAGCTGAATAGTTTTGACGAGTCCTTCGAAGTGGAGCTGCCAAGAAAGTTCATTACAGCGACTCAAGAGCCATTGCAGTCCCTGAGATCAAGAACGAGAAAATACTTTCGCCATGTCCGTGCCGACACAGACCGGGTAATTATAATTCATTTCAAGAAAAAGCCGCTTGGAGACGACAGGCGGCTTCACCGTTCCTGCAGCACATCTTTGCAACGAGTGTTCTCGCATAGCCCCCTGACCGATTTGTGAGGGCGAGTATTTTTGTAATACCTTCACGTGTGCGAAAAGGCGCTAAAAATCTCACTGCCATTTTCGATGACCTTTCTGCGTGAAGCTACGTTTTCTGCTTTGGTTCTCTTCAAACCAAACTCACAATACAGAATGATATTAAGCCAGGCTTACGTGATCACTTTTCTTCCAGTGAGCTTGACGTCAGAAGCCTTGTTTAAAACATGCAAAACTACTTTTCACACAAATCGTGTACTGCCAGTGCCAGCTCATATCAAGAGCCTATAACGTAATCCGGGCATCTGCAAATATTGTACCCCTTTCTGGCCCTTGATTTGCGTGCTTTCTCGTCATCGATTTTGTACTCAGTGGAGGCACCTGAATGTTCTCTGAGTTAGTTAGAGAGTCTTCAACGGCCAAAAAATTGAAAACCGCGTCTTTAGAACAGATCTGATTGGATACATTAGGTATTTGGAGCATCTATGAGAGACATTGAAAATGTTGAATGATAAAGATGTCTGCTGCAGTGTGAAAAAATACAGGAGTGCTACCACACCCTTCCGGTTATGAGGAAACCCGGAGCTCAAATCCTGGCTACCAAAATAATACTTTTCGATTACTTTGTAGTTTTTATTTTCATTTGATCAGTACGGTTCGGTCATAGCCCCACGCAGAAGAAGCCTCGCGTGCCAGTGGCTCACTTTTGGTAAGCTGCGGCCAAGTAGCAGCTGCTAAACACACTCGATTGAACAATTTATAGATTTTCATATGATTATTCCCGAGCAACTGAAGATTGCTATGGAATCAGACGTCGAGTGGCGCTCCATTCTGGGGAGGCAGGAGAGGTTTTCCTCTTCGATAATTTTGTTCGCGACTACGCCGGCGGAGTTCCTATTTGCTGAAAGAAAATGCTCTGCCAGATTATAACGTTTTTAGAACACTGGAGTTCCTGGCATCGATATGATTAGAATATGGCTATGTTCGTTTTCACTTCAAGAAAAATCACGTTTTGCGCCTTGTTCTTACGCCGCACGAAGTAGCTCTTACAAGATTTGGTTGTCGGAAGAAGAGCGATGCCTTTGGCATTTGGATTGTGTACGTCTAGATAAGATAACAAATATCTAATCTAAAATAACCTACATGTATCTTAATTCTCTAAATAAAAGGGGAAGTTAGTAATGGTCCGCGAGGAACCGGACTATTTTATTACTGATCTTGAGGAGAAAACGAGCACTGAAAAAAAAAAAGGAACTGTAGAGTTCTATACAACGGCGTGCGTGGCGCGAGCACTATCGCGTAGCTTAGGAGGTATCTTCCCGACGTGAGTTGTTTCCAGCAGCACAAGACTCAAGGAAAACAACAACATAAAAATGATGGTTTAATGAAATGGTTCAAAAATGTTATGGTTACATTGGGATTTGAGGTGGAGAATTAAAGGATTGAAATCTCTAGTCAAAAATAAATTATTGAAGTTTGTTAACTGGTTCGAGCGAATTGTGTATTACACTCTCTATACATTTCTGTATTACATGTTCGCGTCGCTATGTTAATAAATGTTCTACATGACTAGAAACACAGTTTGTTAGCACTTCTGGTTTTTGGTAGCATTTCTGTACGCATCTCTACTTTTATATTTGTATATACCGAAAAAGAAAGAAGACAACCTTCGATTCGCCAAACGAGAAATATGACGGTTCTGTTCCTAGTAAGAATTAAAATAAGAAAGGAAAATCGGGTTCTTTATTTGTAACAAAGGCTGTTTATCTAAGATAGCGCGAAATACACGGCCGCGGTGTCTTTGAGCAGAATGAAAGCGTGAGACTCAGAGGAGCTGAGCCACAACCCACAGCCGTCGAGAAGTACTTCCTACCAATAATTTTCGTGTTATGACATGACGTTTGATGCTGGGATTTCAGCGCCGTTAGGAACTGCCCGTGAATTGAGCTTAAATCGATTAACACGAGTAAGCTTACCATTCGCAAAGAGCCGCCTGACGCTGAGTCGCTCGGCGCTTATTTCGTAACCTTCCGTTACGAAACAGACGGCTCTAACTTTACGACAAACGTTAGTACCGGCGCCGTTTCTAATGACATAAAACTCGCACAACTTTTATTACCTTTCTATCTCCGAAACCTTCCGGCTTCCTAGATGTTCGGAGAACAAGATCGCTGTTTCATTGCTGAAAGAGAGTTCGGTGAAGGCAGGCGGAACGCATGCCTGGCGTAACCATTCCATATCAGGAGTAGCGATCGCTTCGATCCAAGCCATCTTCTTTGACACGCTGACGCATGGTCAAGAGAAAACGCAATTAGGAAGAAACAAAGCTCTGGAAAACTCTTCTACGAAGGGCTTTATCTCACTTTACAATCTAACAATTTCCTTCAAAAACACGGGAAACGGTGGCATTCTCCACGCTCGCTTATCAGAACACTCTGCGGAAAGTTCTTAAGCTGCGAATTAGAAGTCGTTATCGTTACGCACCACTGAAATAACAAGAGGCGTCAACTACAACTGAAAATAGTGAAATTGACGCGAGCGTTTACGAGCGAAACTTACGCGAGGGAAAATTGCGAAATTTACGCACCGAACGTCCGCGAAGCGTATATGAACGGGTTGGTTTCGCGGCGCGTTCTAAGGGAGATTATACAGGGTATCTGGGAACTAACTTAATTTATATGTGTCCCGAATAAACATGACACACCCCAAATACTGCTCTGATCTACACACACATCAGCAGCAAGGATAGTACTTGCAAATGTCTGTAGTCACAGACGACAGAAAGGGTCGCAACCGATAAAGTTTCATGATACAATTAAAAAGTAACTTTAAGCGCCAGGACAAATAAATGACAATTGAAAAAAAAACAAAAAAACATCAAGACACAGGGCGTTTCAAGAGCGCCGATTTGTGGCGCTTGGATCTCACTACAAACCCCTGAACCCTTTTTTTAACGTCGGAAAAACGCCTTATTCGAAGCCTTTTTTTTTTTTTTCTGGCTTATAATGAACCATTTTCTTTCGGTTCCGAAAAGCCACTAAAGAAAGAAAAAAAAAAGGCGTTTAAAATTTATTTGTTCTTCCCCCTCCCCACAACTGCCGGCCTTCAAATTGGGTTTCAGCTATTGATATCGCGACATTGCCAGGAGAAACCCTGGGTCAGTAAACGATGAAAAGGGGAAATCGATAAATTCGAGCGGTCCCTAATTCGATAAGATCATTAAGATTAATTGAGGGCGCAGACACTTTTATGGTTTTTAATTTTTAAGTCTCCTTTGTACGAAATTCTCTACCAACTGAGCTGCAGTAAGGTAGTATTTTATATTTAATGGGTGTTGTTCTATATTTTTGCGTGGTTCGAACTTCAGCGGAGCACCTGGTTTTTAATGTATCGAGTTATGGAGATTCGTCGGGGTTAAAGGGTTGAAGACGGATATTTTATTTACTTTTTGTGAAACCGAAAACTTTTTTCCTCAGTAAAGAAAAGAAAAGAAGTGTAAAGAGTTCCGAATGAATGGTATCAAGAAAGTTATGGTGTCCTCATTCGAGGCTGCTGGAATAAAATGTCCTCTCATATTTGTCAGGCCCATAAATGGGACAAATGTATATCCGCAAACATGAAAAAAAAGTGCCCGGGGGGGAGGAATCTGGTACACAGTTCAGAGGAAAGCAGCGCAAAGGTTCACAACTAACAAAAATAAGTTACCGAAGGAGAAATTGAGTGAAGGAAGCGGGAGCTCTTTTTAAAGAAGGCTGAAATCTTATTTCTGAAATAACGTGTAAAAAGAAGGCTGCAAGAATGAAAAAAAGAGTCATCTAATCGAAAGATCTCCCACACACCACCCCCTAAAAAAGAAAAAAAAAAGAAGAAAACACTCACATACGTGTTTAACTTTTTTTTTTCTTAGGGAATTTATCATTTGTGGTGGTTAGTAATGTAGCACTCTCATACCCGTTAGTTCTGTCGATATCATTGGGAGAAATATTATCGAGATCCCTGGCAATTTCATTACTACGTCGCACCGAAATATTTATGGATTTAAAAGCAAACGAATCTATATCTATCATTTTTAAGATTACCACATCGGGGATTCGTTCCCAAATTTATTCTCACCGAATAGTCATTAAAAAATATTTTATTCATAAAAAAGAGGGAAGAAAGGAAAACTAGTCAAAAATTTGCAGCAATATGACTCTCCAAAATGTACCACTAATACCCGATTCTTTACAAAGAGCGAACTCATGAACAAAACCCCCGAATTTGGCACAAAAAAGGAGATGATTGGATCCATTCAACCCGACCGCGAGGGCCTACTAAGCGCAGCCTTCTCTATTTGTCAGGACGTGACACGAAAATTTCAGGAAAGAAGCGGACATAAAGCGCGAAACACATGTACGATGAAACCGTCCGATCCGACGTGCGGACTGCCGGAATGACATTGGAGGGAGAGGATTTTCGTAGCACCGGAGAGCGTTGAAAACCCTCACCTCCGACCGTCGTATTGCCTGATCGTACGTCGGATCGGACGGTTCCGTCATGTGTCTCGCGCTTAACTCAAGCCCCGACCAGGGCGCCCCTAGCGCAAACAAATCATTTTCATCGGTGGGTCCTTTTTAGCTGCTGCACTCGGATTGCGTTTGCTCAAATTTCGCGCCGCGGAAGAAGCTTGCAGAAGTTAACCTTAAATCCCGTCATAGTAATGACGGGCACACCGGGCCCGCGAAATTCGTCACAATGGCTTCCCAAGGAGTAGGCGGCGACAACCAGTTCGGGGGAGCGAAGAATTAGAGAACCTGTATTGCAGATAATTTCCAACTGCTCGATTAGGGTCACGTGGTTTATAGGCCGCGTTTTCAATACGAACTGCAGGTGACGAACGCGTTGGTCGTTCGCGAGCTTCTCCGACTTGCCGCCTGCTGCGTATGCACGCAATAACGCTGCGCATGCGCAATTGCGACCAGTCTCCGTTGGAGGCGTCCACCATGAAACTGCAAAGCACTCCCCATGGTTTGAGTTGGACCTTCTCTACAATCTCGGCTCTTTACGAACAAAAGGCGACAGAGGCGACGTCGCCGACCTGCTTTTTCCCTATAATTAGGAAAAAAATCCCAATGTCCGGATTGCAGCTCAGTCGCCCAAAACGATAGTGACTTCGTCAAGCGAGATATTAGCATTCCAATTGAGAGCGAAAGCAATTCTCTCATCCCCAATCTTCGAAGCAAAACTCGAAACTCTAAGAACATGGGCTTCATTGTGAACACTGAGATGGCAAAGAGAAGCTTTTGACGGGCAAAATAATAGCCATTGCAAAGGTTAACGGTCAAGTTTGATACAGTCTCAAGAGAGGAACATCTTGCAAGACGCTTTGTCCTTCTGAGGCTCTGGCTGTCATCCGTTCCCACAGGCAATTACGAACACATCGAATAAAAAGTTGAAACTGTATCTTGGGAAGATGGGTGTTCGCTTCTGAATGCGAGTTGTATAAAGAGGGTCTGCTAGTTATTGAGATACTCTTGATAGTCTATCATTCACGTCCGGTGTATCAAGGTTCGTTTTCCTTTTGCGTTGTCAGTTGTATTGTGAAGAAGTGTTGGCCTGTTGGAACTCATTAAGGCAATTCATTAGTTACCAAAGAAGAAAAAAAAAAAAAGAAACGTTGTCTTTGTTAGTACACCTCTTAGAGTTCTCATATGGGAAGACATCCTGAGTTTCCTGGGGTTAGCGAATTGTTTTATACTAAAATGTTAGAATGTTTTGTAATATAAAGTGCTTGGAAACTGGAATCTCCGCAGACAATGTGAGCAACCGAAAACTGACACCTTCGTTCCTTGACATCTTTTTGATAGCATATGAGTGTGAAGCATAATCATCATGTTCAGAGCTGTGAAAGGCGATCTCATTAACGCATCCGAGAGTTAAGGAAATTCACGCTTCATAACAAGAGCGTTCATGCACTGTCTCTGCCCTGTCACCACTAAGGTCGTATCGTTGATGTTAATCGATATGCCTCCGACCGCAGAGTGCCAACGTTTTAGTGTCGCTGACCTAGGAGTTGTACAATATCTGTGTTGCCAGCCCAATGTATCGTCGTTGCCACAAGATCAACCAATCGGGGACAGGGGCGACCAAAAGGGCTGCTGTGGACGAGCTTCCACAGTTCGCCAAACGTACTGTATTACTTGTCTTGTGGGATGAATTCTGCTTTCATCGATGGGGATAAAATTAATGTCAGACTGTCATCTTGATGGTGTTGATTTAAGAACGCGATGACTGCGAGCTTCCTTTCTGCACTTTACATATACACCATAAAATGCGTCATTTGTAACTGATAATACTGGAGGTGAGGTCACATGTGTAAATCACAAAGAGGCACCACCGAGGCGTCTCATCGCCTTATATGTTTAAAGATTAAAACAGCGCAAGGACACGGACAAGAACAAGAAGGTAGACAAACAAGGCGCTGCGCAAAACAGCGCCTTGTTTGTCTACCTTCTTGTTCTTGTCCGTGTCCTTGCGCTGTTTTAATCTTTAATCATGAAAAACCAACTAGCCCAAGCTTCTACTTTAGCCTTCTATGTCTTGTTTCCTCAATAATGATTAAGTAATTATGGTGCTGTTGACTTATAACCTCTTTTACCCATGGTATCAGAGGTTTTCAGAATCTCCAATTTCTTTATTTTGCTGCTAACTGTTAATTTCGATTCGTCATTTTGCTCGGATCCTCCAGTCATTGTGGGCGCTAACACCATTAATACCTACTGTTACTGTACTGCCTAAGCAATACATTTCACCTGTAGCTCAAGGATATTTGCACTACTATTCATTTCGGAAGTCGCCCTCACGAAGAAATTGTCAAATAAATTTCACGCACTGTTTTGAAGAAGAAGAAAAAGGAACTTGTAAGTAAAAAAAAAATAAAAACTAATTTTCAGATACGTGCAAGGTGCTATTGCAGCCGCTCACGTGTGTCGGGAATGTGAAAGCGCCAGTCTGGTATGTCATACGTTACTTGCATCTAGTTAGTGTCTTCGGTTACAAGGTAACGATTTAGTTACTTTTCGAGTGAAAAAACTAGCAACGTATTTATGTTATTTTTCGATGGAGTAACGTGTAAATGTATAAATTATACTGGAAAAGAAACGTGTACAACACAAGTTCTTCTATTTTGTTTTCATCCCAGCTCGCGCCTCTGATTTTCACGCCAGAAAAAAACGCCATAAAAAAAAATATATATATAAGTGCCCACGAATTTGTTTAGAAGCTAGGCGTTATTAACGAAACAAAATCCGGAAAGGCGGCTATTGCTTCGGAGAAACGAGCCACTCAGTGTAACGAGAAAGTAACTCGGTATACTTTGGAGCTCACGTGGGGCGCTTCTTTGGAATCTCAGGAATGAGTAGCGTACTTGTAGTTACTCTTTGAGCGAGTGACGAGTAACGCTTTCCAGTTCTTTCTTCTCAGTAACGTGGACTTGTTCGGTAAGCGCACGTACACGGAGCAAGCTGCGAAACAACAGCGAAAACAGCCCCGTCCTGAACAAAGGGACGGTCGAGCAGGACGGAAGACCCCGTTCCTCTCCCTCTCGGCGCGGCCCAGCCCATTGTTGTGGCCGCGACCAAAGCAGCGGCGTCGTGATCCTATCATTTGACTGGGTGTGGGCAGGGCTCCATGGAAGCTGCTTTTCTGCAGCCGGCACGTTGCTGCCTTCATAAAGGTTAATTGTCCGGAAAGAGCGCTCGCCTGCACGTAACTCAATCCCGCGGAGCGTGGCAAAACAGACCGACATCAAACGTTTTTTTGTTGCTGCGCTACCTTTCTTTTAATTTTTGCTTAGCGTGTTAGAAGGTCGCGCGAGCCTTATTACCTCGCCGTCCTGGCTTCCGATACTAAGGCTGTATTTCCACGACTCAAACAAAAAAAATTTGATAGGATGGAGAAAAGGGTTGACAGTCTTATGTCTGCTTAATCTACGATTTACTATCTCGAACAACATGAACGTAAACAGCTAGCCTCGTTTTTTTTTTTGGCGTACCATCCCGTTCTTTTTAAGCTTTAGATTAGACCTGTACGTTACCCGTTACCAGTTACGAGCTACTTCCACCTTTTTGCTTTTTTCGGTAACGAGTAACGTATTTGGATACTTAAAAAAAGGAATGAGTAACATATACTTAGTTAATTTTAAGGCCAAGTAATAAGTAAAGGCAATTCGTTACTTTTGAGGAGTAACGTGTGAAACACCGTTTAAACAGCCTCTTTTTAGTTCTAGCCTGAGTAGGCGTCTATTGCGACAAAGGCAGGTGGGCAGCCCGAAAAAGAACTGAACAGTGTGAGGGTAGAGCAACGTTTATTGCTGAACGCGTCAGTCGAACTCTACAGATAGGAATATCCTTCTCTCGGCTAACACAATAAGGGTCGTTGGTTGAACCTTCTTAAATCGTGTACAGACCGAAGGTAAACACCGAGGTCGCCAACACAGGAAAGACAGAAATACAGGAATTTCAACTTAAGGGCAAGTTCAATAGTCAACTTGGAACTTTATAAGCAGAGAGATGAAACCGAAAGAGAAGAATCCCAGATTCACCAGCTTTTCCTGAAGCACAACACTGCCGTTCCTTCGAGCGCCTCAGTAGAACGACTCTGCAGTGTCGCCGGATTTGTATTCTCAAGGAAGCAGGCAAACATAACTGATTAAACTTGGAGAGCCAGCTACTGCTTCAAGGGATACTAAACCGAAATGGCGAGCTCACAAAACACAGCTGAAGTGATAGGCGGGACGCTGCAGAACCCAAAAAAACACCACTCATACGGCAATATCTCTGACGGATGGCTGTATTTTTGGAAAAGAAATTTGCGATTGAACACCATCGACGAGGCCGACGAGACATGTGACGTCACAATCCTCATTCCCTTTCCTCCTCGCTTCGTCTCGTGGAGTTGGTGAGCCGAAGCGACGAGAAGAGAAGCCAGGCCGCTTCCCCTCATTCTCAGCTGTTTCCGGAAGGCCGTGACGTCAGAGTTCTCGCTTGATCGCGCCCTTCTTTTCCGAAAATACGGCCATCCGTTTGAGATATCGATGTATAAGTGATGTTCTCGAGTTTGTAGCGTCACGTTCTACGCTTTTGCGGCCTTATTTTGTGAAATCCAAATTTCGGTTCAGTAATCCCATTAAGTGCAAAGACTAGTGAAAAAAGAAACTATACATCATTAAGCAAAAGAAGTAGTGTGTTTGGTCGTCAAAGAAAAAAAAAAGAAATGTAACTCGTTATATTTGAGGTAGTTTAACTCGTTCCTTTTGAGAATCGGGGACGAGTAACGTATTTAGTTACTTTTTGAGCCAGGGACGAGTAACAGTATCTAGTCACTTTCTCGTAGTAACGTGTACATGTCTGGACCAGAGTCATGTCCGACATCGTGTATTTACTCCGGTTTTCTCGGTTTCACATTTTGGCCACCAGATCGCGCCAGTTTTTGCTGCTCGTTCTGAAGCATAGAGATCATACATACTAACTCTAGAGGAAAAGGTCCGCCATTTTCCCATACATTTTGGCTGCCGCAAGTGGCGGATCATGCAGGCAGACCCTCGGGGTCCCAAACACGGTTACATCATCAGAGCAGTTTTGTGAACTTCAACAATCCACGAACTTACCGGTGGAAAGATATTCGCGTTCCTTTCGAAGCTTTCTTTTTGCATAGCGCGCAGATGTACGGCCTCGCGTTAACGCTAAACTAAACCATATACCCGGCTTCGCCAGTGCGGCGCGGGTGGGCGCGGTTGAGGAATACGAAACTGCGCAACCACCAGATTTCCGAGATTTCGACAGAAGGGAAGTTAATGCAGCGTAATGACTTTATTGCTTTTTATAAGCGTTAGAATAGCTCAGAACTTAGTTTACAACGTTAAATCATCACTGTTTATATTGCTGAGAGTTTTCACCTTCGTGTTTACCATGGCAACGTTGCTTTCTTTCTCTCGTGTTCTGTCGCTCTCTTTTGCGATCGTTCACTCGGGACCCCGGGTGTCGGCGCACGGGATTTGCCACTCCTCCTCACCCACCTTTACCCCCCCTGTTTTGAAGAGGCGGCAACTCGTCTTTCCCCTCCCTCACGTCTTCTCCGCTAGGTGGCACCGCCTCCTTTGGAGTTACGCTCAGAACCTAGATTACAAAGAGTTTCCGGGTTGTCGATCGCGGTCAGGTGGTTAATGAGCCGCGTTTG
Organism: Ixodes scapularis; assembly: GCF_016920785.2. NCBI lineage: Eukaryota > Metazoa > Arthropoda > Arachnida > Ixodida > Ixodidae > Ixodes > Ixodes scapularis. The sequence continues at coordinate 108,071,677 of NW_024609883.1, read as the reverse complement.
CAATGATCTACGAGGAGGTGACAAAAGCGCTCAGCGCTTACAAGCGTCTCCGCCTTTCCGACTTCTCTCCTCCTCGACACGCGACGACGCAGAGCTTGCGCACTTACGCTCAATCTCCCCAGGAGGCGTCCGCCATTACATTGCAAACGCCCCCTACGCTTTGAGTTGAACCCTCTTGAATTTAGGCTACCTGGTAGACAGAGCACCAATCTGACTCATAGGAAGCGCAACCATTTTCTGGACGAATCAAAGACTTCGAATCAATGTGACGTCAGGCAAGGTGCGCTGATGGTTTGTGGTAGTCAAGGATGACCACACCGACCTTGCGGTGTGATGTACTATAATAAAAGAAGGAAAAAAAGCTTGCGAGCCCATTTTCAGTGTGCATCATATTGTTCTCCAAAGCCTTTACGATGGTTTTATTTTCTTTATTTCAGGTATGTAGCCCATCCATCTCGTGCTCGGGAATTTCAAGCGAGAGGTTCTTGATGAGACTCAGGTAATGAGAACATCTTTTGTGTCCTCAGGTAAAGCGCGTTCGTTCGAGTTGTGTGTGAACGTTTGTCGTTGATTTGGGGATCTTATGAACCTAAGTCCGTGCTTATAATTGAAAATTTTTTAGAGCGCAGCTCTTAGGGGCCCGTTTCCGGCTTGAGCGGCGTCGGCGTCGCCGTCGCCGTCGGCGTCGGCGTCGGCGTCGGCGTCGGCGTAACCGCGCGGTGCATCATGGGAAATGTCCCATAATGCACCGCGCGAGCCCCCCCACCGGGGTCACGTGACTTCGTGGGGGGCACGTGACCCCCCCCCCCCCCGAGGTCACGTGACCCCCTCCTCGAGGCCACGTGACCCCCTCCTCGAGGTCACGTGACCCCCCGAGAGGTCACGTGACCCCCGCCGATGTCGCGTGACCCCCGATGACGTCATCGACACTGATGACGTCACCGGCATCCACATCGTCATCGTCATCATCACTGATGACGTCATCATCAGTGATGATGACGATGACGATGCGGGTGCCGGTGACGTCATCAGTGTCGATGACGATGACGATGTGGATGCCTGTGACGTCATCAGTAGTGATGACGATGACGATGTGGGTGCCGGTGACGTCATCAGTGATGATGACATCATCAATGATGATGACGTCCTCAGTGACGATGACGATGTGGATGCCGGTGACGTCATCAGTGATGATGACGATGACGATGCGGATGCCGGTGACGTCATCAGTGATGATGACGATGACGATGTGGATGCCGGTGACGTCATTAGTGATGATGACGATGACGATGTGGATGCCGGTGACGTCATCTGTGATGATGACGATGACGATGTGGATGCCGGTGACGTTACCGACATCCGCATCGTCATCGTCATCATCACTGATGACGTCATCAGTGACGTCACTGATGTCGTCACCGGCATCCGCATCGTCATCGTCATCATCACTGATGACGTCGTCAGCGACGTCACTGATGACGTCACCGACATTCGCATCGTCATCGTCATCATCACTGGTGAAGTCATCAGTGACGTCACTAATGACGTCATCGGTACCCGCATCGTCATCGTCACTGATGACATCATCAGTGACGTCAGTGATGACATCATCGGCATTGGGGGTCACGTGACCCCCAAGGTCACGTGACCCCCAAGGTCACTGACCCCCCTGGTTACTTTAACCCCCCCCCCAGCGCCCTTCCCTTCTCCTCCTCAAGAGCTGCGCTCTAATTCGGCGTTACAGGAAGTTGTAAGCGGCTTTCACTTTTTTTTTTAAATAAATCGTTCTTCAGCTAACTATAATGAAACTAAATGTATATATATATATTTAGTGAAATACGGTTTGCTGACGGTATAAAATGAATCGTTCTTAAGGCTGGAAAATAATATGCGCAAAATCAAAGAAATGTCGCCAAAACTTATGACGATTTGCACATGGCTCCACATCATTTATTTTAACAAATAGCTTTTCACACAGAAACCGTAAAAAATAGTTGTAAACAAAACCGTATCTGCGATTTACGGTTGCAGAAGATGTAAAAAATCCCAGGCGATCGCGGGGAAGCTTACAACCTGCCGCGCCATCTATCAGCTTCAGATGAAAGCTCACAGATTATCGAGGCTTCGGCGACTGTGCGTGCAATCGTTACTAGGTCATATATTCATTGTCAGATATTCATGTCATATATTTACTGTCGTAATATCGAAACAGGATTATTTGAGATAATATAGCTTTGCTCAATACCTAATCCCCATTTGTTTCATAAAAAAAGCGGATGAGCACATCCCATTCCCGCGCATTTGGCGACATTGCGAAAGCACGTGCTAGTCCAGCACGTGTTTATGCAATATCGCCTAATGCACGCATTTGCAATTGACGAAATGCTTTTAAGATGTTGCAACACAAACCCGCAATGGAAGGATTTTCGGTCTGGTCTTCAAAAAGACTCTGCTAATCTTTTTTTATGGCAGCCTAAGCATCACGCTCTTTGAGCATCTCTTTGAGCAAATTTGACTTGTGGGATTCGCGAAGTTAATGTAAGCATGCAGGCGAGCTGGTTAAGAAATAAAAATTTCTAACCCTGGAGATTGGGGAAACAATGACGGGAGGACAGGAATCTCAACACACAGCTGAGGTTTATTTCACAAAATACAGCCTCCTATAGACAACCAAGGCAAAGAACCCGAAGAGACCAAAAGAACGCATGGATGGCAACGTTGACGTCACGCGTACCCAACTTCCTTGAATCGCTATACTGCGTAATACAGTGAGGTTTAATACCACAGATTAGTAGTGGCACTGTAACTCTGAATTTGCTCTTAACAGCAGAGACAACAGACGCGCCATGTCAATGTCGATGAACTTTCAGATGCTTAAGCCTCAATATATTACATTTGACATGTTTCCTTGGGGCGCTTTCTCAAGCAGCTTAATATAGGTATAGGCATTTCCAAAAATGTAAGCCGTTTTAGCTCAGCAGAGTTAGCTCAAGACGTGAGTGGGGAGTAGTAGTATCATTACTCGAGGACTCTTATGCAAAGCTCTTGGAAATATTATACCATCAAACTTCGTTATTTTCTGACATTTACCCAGAAATAGTAGCCCAACTTATTACATTTAGATAGACTTCGTACCACGTCTCTTGATGGATATTCCAGAAGTTGTTGGTAATTATATCAAACTCGGGTTTTTGAAGCATTTTCGTAACGCAATAGACCCTTTTCGAAAGCCGGTGTTCAAACCCTGTGCAGAGCCGAACCCGATGCTCTAATGGTGGCACCGCACAACTTCTCCACACTAGAAAAAGCGAACGTCTTCGAAATCAAAGAGCAGAAAGCTGAAAAGATGTTGATCCCTTCACGTCACCTTTGATAGGCTGTACTAGAACCGGGAGGTGTGCCGAACGCGTCGGCCTCACCATAGCAGGTGGGTGTCGAGTAGCCCAATTCTGCCGCAGGGGCCTGGGGTGGCGCTGCCAGTCACAGCGGGGCCAGGAGGCCGGTCAGGTAGTGTTTAGCGAGGTTGGCTTCGAGCGAGTTGGTGTTACTATTTGTTCCTGTTTTACACTGTGTGTGAGGTGATACAATATTGTGTGGCTGCAAGTTGTTCCGAAGAGACAAGAGACACAACCATGTCAAATACGGCGAAGAAAAGTCTACAGTTGAAGTTGCTCCATTTATTTTGCCAGTCTTGGTGTTCATTTTCATATGATGCATGCTCACTAGTTGAAATTAATGCAGGCATTTCTTAGCCTATTAACTTTGCTGAAAATGCGGAAGTCAAGAATAGGTCGTGTTCATTAAACCATGCTACATGAAAACGATGTATTAGCACCGCAACAGAAGCTAGGTATTTAAAGTCCTGCAAAATGTACAGCTGCGGAAAACATACTTGTAAGAGCTTTGACACGAAAGTGGAAAGGAATGCATCGCAAATCATATCATACTCAAACTTCGCTTTATTAATGCTGGTATGCAAGGTGAGATAGACAATTATTATTCCATAACAAGAAAACGAAGAAAAAAATGAAGGAAGCAAGACTGTATAAGTTACTGACTTCTCCGAAAACGCATCTGCGCTTTGTATATAAGCTTCACGCTCTTTCAGAGGGGTGTGAAACAAGATGGAACTTAATCTTTCTTGCAACCGAGCAGACAAAACCAAACGAAAAATACGGCCGTTTTCATGCCGAATAAAGCATCTCTGCTGCAACCGCCACGCCTGTCAGCAATGGAAGGCCGCGCCCTGCCCTACAGCGCCCTCAGTGGCCTGCTTGCACATCGCGACACTCTTACGGCGGGTGGACGGCACAGCTTCCCCACCTAGCACACCCTACCTTCAATTCACGAAGTCGAGGGTGTTTGGTTTAGGCAAGCGTGATCTCCTATCACCGCCATTAGAGCGGCAATAACGGGCATGTTGGGGCTGCCGCTAGATAACTCTGACTGTCAAAAAAGATTATATTAGCGGCGCAAAATATAGTTTTGAATAAAAATTTCGCTTGGGTTTTATGCGTGAATGGAGAGATCTTCCGACGAGTACAGCTTCTTAGATTTAACCATTTATTGTGTTGGGAATATTTTAACCTCCAAGTGCATGGTTGAACAATGACGCCGCAAGCATTAGCAATGTTGTTAATTATGTTTATAATTTCGTACGCGGTTCGGCATACCGAACAGTTTGTGCGCCTCCAAGTTTAAGGGCTGATATAACTTGAAATATCTTTTGTTTAGGTTTATTACCCAACTGAGTAGTATTAAAGGCTCATCTAACGTTTAATCGCATTTCAAAGTATTATGAATAGAAGAATTAAAAACAGTGTCCAGACTCTGACACATCACAGTATAAAAAAATGGTTAATCGCTTAATAATAAAAAGATGTTATTGAGCCTCACGGGTGGAAAGCACGTGCAAATACAAATAAGCTATCTGACCATATTATAATCCTCAACCCGCTCTGCTCCTGGATGATAACATTTCTACAGTGGAGGTCGAGGAGTTTCTATTCATGACCACATTTTCGACCTATTAATTAATAGAAACAAAATAGACGCTAATTACATCCCGGGGGCCTTTCTCTCGGGAAAGTTTAATGGGAAAAATGGAACTCTTTTGTCCCCGTGAAAACTGCGTTGAAGAGTTTCCGCTTTAGAACCGGAGCCCTTTGTAGGACAAAGCTTCGCCGGAGGCCGTTTAAAGAGAACGGAACTTGGATTCCTCGCTCGATATTCGTAGCATGTTCGGCAGCCGGACAAGAAGGGATCTCTCCGCACTTGTGCTATCAACTAAATAGACTGAGCTCCTTCTCTGCTAAAGAAATTTGGATCGATGGATACATGAATCCGGCTGAGCCCTTTGGATCGGGCGGTATCTCACGCCCCCTAGCCATTTTGTTTTACCATTTAAGCTTAGAATATTTAAATGTCAAAACTATATTAACTTCGCACTGCAAAGAAAGTGAGGCTATAAAAACCCCTTGCCATCAGTTAATAAGAAAATGCCTAGTTTTCCCTCGCTTTCTGCCACCATTCACTTACTCTTTGCTTGGTAATCTCTACTAATTAACGCTAGGAACGCCATCTAGTGGCGGTCATCCAGAACGGCGTAGTGGCTGCGTGCAAGGCAGTGCAGCAGGAGCAAGGGCTACACTTGCGCTATGCACATTGGGTGCCGACCGAAAAGTAGGCACGCGCTTCGCATGACTGGCAACAATAATTTTAAGCAACAAAATGCTGATGGTCGTTACTTAGAAGCCCGGCTTGTTTCGGGGCTCTTGTGTAGCCCAATGGGCAATGAAGGGACGCCGGAACAGCAATGGGTCATTCATCGTCTTCTTCATTATATTAACTAACAGCACTCTTTTATCCTCGTTGGACACAAAGACACTTTATAGTCCAAAACAACAATAATCGTCACTATTTAAATATATATATATATATATATTAGCGGTAAGCTCTGTCCTCGCGGCGTCTAAAACAGTTATTTTTGTTTAATATTAAAACCGCCATCAGTGTCACTTTAGATAGTGCTCTTCGATGCTGATGCGTCCTCCTTGTATTAGGAATATCAACTTTCGCAGTCAGTGTTTAGCATAAATTTGAAAATTCTCAGAGCGCAAATTTACATATTTTTGTTGGCGAAAAGTCATCAGTGTTCGGGGCTCTAGTTTCACAACCTCTAATGGTTTCTAGGAGCAGTATACGCGAGCGACGAGGGTTTAAAAATTGCTAATCTCTTAGGCGATCAACGAGACGTTTTACACAACGGCCACTCATGGACAGTGTTTTCGACGCTCTCCGACAATAAAATTCACGGCAGGGAATACCGACTTGCCACAACTCACTAGAACGTTAAGAATGAAAGAGAAATCTTTTTTTTTTTAAATTCATTGCCAGCCCGTGGCGACCCTTTGTCTTCGAAGTATTATAATGCATGAAATGCATTATAAAACTTTGGAGTGCAATCCCTTACATTTGATTAGAAGACATTAAGCGGTAGTTTCGGAGAAATGGGGAAGTTATGTTTAATCAATTTAGTGGGGAAATTGACTTGCTGCATACGTCACGTAACATAAATCTCCCCGGCAAATTTAGCAGGGAGATTTAATTTGTATACGCGTACGTGACGTCGGATCACCTAGCGTCAAATGTCTTCCTAAATTTAATGGCGAAGCTGACTGGGCGTATACGTTATGTGACATCAGTTTTCCCGCCAAATTTAGAGGCGAAACTGAATGGGTGCATATATTACGTGACATGAGGTTCCGTGACGTCATTTCTCCCGTTAAATTTGGCGGGGAGATTTAAGTGGAGCATAGGGGTCATGATAAGTCAAGTTATATTTATTTTCCCGCTATATTTGACCGAAAAACTGAATTGGCGCTTTGGTCACGTGACGAAAAATTCCCCCGCTAAATGTAGCGGAAAATCCAGACAGACAAAATTTTGGGGATTGGGAAGGGAGGGAAGAAGGGGTTTTATAAGAAAACCTTTTGTGCTTTAGAGAGAAAAAAATATTGCTCTACCCGGATGCGAGTTTTCGGTGCATTCCACTGAAAGCTCTAAAGCGGCCAAGACGCGGATACCACGAACGCCAAGGAACATCTTGGTCGTGCCGAGAACAGAGAAATCATGGGAAGGATCGTTCCCGGCTGCCTCGCAAGCCATCTCACACTCCTTCCAATCGATTGGCCGCCTGGCAACGGAACATCCAGGTGTCTAAATCGAACGCATCGCCAGGCAAAAGAAGAAAAAAGAGGTAGAGCTGTACAATACGGGCTGAGGCGAGAACACCTCGGCGCTTGCATGCCAAACACACCGTAATCGTCTGTGTATGTGGGCGGCACAGATAGCTTTCCCTCTTGCGGAGCTCGATGCTTCTATTGCCGTGACCAGAGGGCATTTTCGCGCGGGTACACCTGGTGATTCAGCCGAGCCTTCTAGAAATTCCTACCAGTAGGGGGGTTGAGTAAAGAAGGGAGGTTTTTTGGGGAACAGACTGACAGTCATGGCGGGCGTCAGGGTTTGCAAGAAACATACTAATTAGCCGAATAACTAAACTAGTTATTAACGTTTTAATTTGCGAAAATAAACATATGGTTTAAATTAGAAACTTGCAGCAAGTTTCAAACTGGAACCTTATGTTTGTTCTCACTAATTTAAAGTAACACTAGGGAATTTCGGTTCATTATTTACTTAAATAGTATGCTTCTTGCAATCCACGATGTCCACCGCGGCCGGCAGTCGGTTCCTTAAAAGGGTTTCTAGATTCCTCAATCACCCTACTTGAAGTGGGAAGGCTTCGCTGAAACATACGGAAGAATTGGTCAATTTGCCGTCGGCGTCAAACTTAAAAATTTTTGGAGGCACGTCGTTGAGCTCTTAGTCTTGTCTTTGATGCGCCGAGTTTTCCAAATAGGTTCTCGGTAACAGAGGAGCGTGTTTGCGGAAAGAGGGTCTTCTCTCCCGTATGTTTTATGTTAAATGCCCGGGTAAGCGACTTGATTGCCCAATAAGAAACAAACAGTGTTTGAGACGGATCCGTGTTTCCGTTTTCTCATGAGTAATTTCAGTTTCGGGTACTTTTTATCGTGTTGAATCTCTGGGGCCTCACTCGCACCCGTTCATTTTATTCGATAAAATGATTCATCAACTGGGTGATCAAGTATGCATCTTATTCCACCTGCCCGTTTTTTTAGTTCGATTTAGGAATAAAACCGGAACACATACAAAAATTCAACAGAATGCACGCGACCTAGAAGCAAATCACGCATAAAGAAAAAAAACATTAAACATTGAGGGTTTATCAGAACATCAGGGATATTAAAAAGCGTTTTTTTTTTTTTTTTTGCGTTCTTCAAGCTTGAACACTCGCATACTCTGGTTCCTGTTCTGTGACGTGTGGAGCGATATTAATGGCAGCAAGGACATGATAGGTAGTTTGATTTTCAATAGACAGATTTCTCAATTCACTGCTGCTGTAAAACAACCGAAGGTGCTGTACGTTTTTTTTTTTTTTTTTGTGACTGTTTTTTTAAAAGAAAGAAAGGGAGAAAAAAGAAACACAACCTGCTTCATCGTGATATGTAACCAAACCAAGCTCGAGACGCATGTAATATCGAGGCTCTAAGCGCTAAAATGACGAAGATATCAGGTTGTGAATGGCTCTATGTCCACCGAAATGAGGACCGCTGAACTGCCCCCCCACATTCTTATCACCAGCTTCAAAATGTCTATTTTGTTTGTTTCAAAACCGCACCCCTTTCTCATGGAAGTATACACTTTGCGTAATAAAGCGCACACACATTCGACGCGCGTGACATGAAACCGGAGCTTTCTTGCCCATCGAGAGAAACTAAACTACGCCACAAGGCAGTGGCCGGGAATCTAAAATAGCCGTAGGCAAGCAGTTTGAACTGGCCGTCGCGACTATCAAAGCGGGTCAAAAACTGGTACTCAATATCTATATATATATATATATATATATTTTTATGAAAGCTCGATTGCGAAAGCAATACAGTCAGCGCGAAACGACCGGTTAAACGCGCACGTGACAAGCATCATGACAGCGCTCGGAATACTGTCCCCAAGCGATTGGCTCAGACTTGCCGCCTAAGGGACTTGGCTTTATTCGGGCCTCCTTCTTTTAGTTGCCTGGGCCGCATAATCGATACCTGCTCTGCTATAGACACCGGCAAGTTAAGCAACGTACAGCGTGGTTAGTCATGTTTACGAATTCGTGATTGCTTTTTCGGCTTGTTTTTTGGCTAATTCTGCAGTCTGACTGGCTGAAGAGCGATAATAAGGTGTTCGGGAGCTCGTCACACCCCGCCTCTCTAAAGCTTTAGTAGTCTATAGCCTAGTTTGGCCACTTTGTTTCACCGAAATTTTGCTTAGGCGAAGATTGGGCTGCACAAATGAAAAACAAAGCGTGTCTCAAAACAGAAATTTCTCATTTTGCGGATCCTTCGAAGAATATGCGATGACGTCAGTCACAGTAACGGAAAGTATAAACCTCTTTTTGTGAGTCTCCGTTCATTGTCCTCTTATGTTTTTACTCCCGCTCTTAAATTTTGTTGCGACTGCCATCATGCAAAATAGACCGTGAGTGCATGCAAGGTCACGAATGTGGAATATGTAAATGAGGGGAGGGGGGAGGGGGAGGGGGAACGCACGCTTCTACTCTGTCACACTGAAGTGAATCCAAGGCACAGTCGGAGATTTGAGTTTTGTTTTGTTGATTTGCCATGCCTATTTCGCTAACACGAAAAAGCGTATTTAGCCCTCGGCGTGCGCGTTACTTCAAACGTTTAGTCTTCAACAATTTCGGGGCAAATTTGCGTTTCTTATTTAAGATGACAAGATATTGCCACCTCTCTCCAGTAGCAATAAGACCGCAAGAGCTGCTACTTATAGTAAGTGACTGGCTCATTTAAGTCGTATTCGTTTGTCGGCATAGATGTCCAGAATACATGGCTCGAGGTTCCGCCTCGTTTCAATTGCTCAGTTGTTGAGAGTGCACTCAACGTCAGCTTGTAAAGTACGGTGCTTAGGTCGTTCATGAGCGAAATTGACCGACAAGTGTGGTGCCTGAGTACTTCCTTAGCTGTCAATCATATCACTCCTGTTTTCTAGTAGAAGATCTTTCCTCGTCGTGTTTTGTAATACAGACAACTGATCACTTTTAAACTGCTTCCGGTCTTTAATTTTCATGAGGCAATTTAAAACACCCGGGCACTATGCCCGTAGTCAGTGACAGTTTACGAAACGCAGAACGTGTTAAGACGCGGGCCCTGCAAGCCTTAAAACATGATTAGAGTCAAACATCCTACCACTCATAATGCGCTGATTATACAGCACGCCTAAAGCGGTGAAAACACACGCCGTTACAACCCACACTAGCATCTCTATATAAAACTCGATGCATCGAATTAATCCTGGCGAACATTATCTGTATTGTTCGCCGTTTCAGTAACATGCTGAGCTTCGTTCTCAATTCCTCCCAATTCTTTAACCTGAAAAAAAAAAAAAGAAGAAAGAAACTGCGGTCATGTGTGTCACTAGTTCCTGGTTCACGCTAAAGACCCCAGGCTAGCCGTGATACTGCAGTAATTACATTACTCATCAACAGAGGGGGCGGCAGACGCCCAGTGTTGCTCACTAATCTCCTGTAACTAAAAGAAACGCACAACAAAATTACCTTAAACCGAGGTTGAGGCTGAAGATTAAGGTATACTGTTTCAACGTATTTAGGGACACGCATATGACCTAAAGCAAGCGTGCAGGCGAGCTGGTTCAATATTGACATGGTAACCCAAGAGCAAGGGAAGAAACGGGACAGACAATACGAAGCTTCATAGGGCCGCTGAAACACGGTGTCTGTAGGGAAGGAACGTAGCAATCCTCTGGTTTTAGGGTCATACATAAACAAGTACGAGACCGTTCATCCCTTGCACAAAAAAGAACTGTGAATAATAGGTCAACGACCCAGAAAAAAAGAAAAAAAGAAACGCACCATAAGTGTGTTTTGTTTCTTTGATCTTACATGCCGCAGACAAGAGGCGTATTCAGAGAGGATTCGGCCACTCACGGGGATGGCCAGCATGAAAATATGGTGATGCCAAGGGTCAATGCGGTTAGTGTGCAGCCCGCTTTCCGGTCAACCGGAAGCGACCAATAATCTCCTTGCTCCGGTAGTGACCGAAAAAACAAACAAACAAAAAACGTGAAACCCAGTCGGTTATTACCTTTTAACAACGCTGTAGTGGAAGGTTGTAAGTCTTGATTGCTCAGAACGAGACAGCAAACGCAATTTTCCGGTCACGTGTGTGTAGTAAATGGAGGAATAAACGTTTGCAGCTTTCGTAATGCCTGTAGATCTGGCGTCCCAGTGAGTTAAAACCGTATATTTATTATCCGGATTTTTGTTTCATTTGTTCGGAAATACTATTACGAAATACTAATAACAGAAAAAGGGGCGGTACATCAAGAAAGGAACTTTTCAATGTGCAGCTCAAGAGCATCTACAAAGTTATCGAAATTTGTTAAATTACTTCATTTTTGAATGGCCGGATGGAGAAAGAGAATGTAGAATAGTAAACTTTAAATGTGTATTGCTCTAAAACTGGGAAATTATTTAACCGTGATGACCCTAATTGTAGTGGCTTTAAATAATTAGAGACAGTTATGGCAATGGCAATGTTAACTGTATTATAGTACGTTTTCAATATATTATTTATCGCTCTTTTTCTAATGTAAGAAGCTGAGCGCTTATTACTAACGCGGAAGCTGCACCTTTCCTGACGTCTCGTAATGTTGTGGGTTTGATGCGAATAATAAATTGTTTGATTTACATTTAGTTTGCACAATTACCGCCAGGGAAATAAGGTTTGTTGTTACAGTGTCTTTGCTACGGTAACGCTTAGATACTGACTCCCTATCACGCCTCACTGCTTAGTGTTTTGTTGCAGCTGCAGCAGACGTTGCATAGACATTGCTGCAGGCATTTATAATAAAGCGGCCTGTATGTTTAGCGCTGATTACACGCCAGTTGATCAAAACTCTAGAGCAAGCGATATTTTTCATAATGTTTTGTCGTGGAAGATTGTTCCAATATGTGCGCGGACGGAGACGACGAGAGATAATGTTTGTAACTATGCTTTTCGCGATGTTTAATTTCTCTCACACTTTATTTATCCTTCTCATTCACTTTTTCGTCTCGACGCGCATCCCTTCATGCATGATGCCTCCAACCAGTCGTTGGCAGAATCCAAAAGTTGTCTCTACATTCTTCAGTGTAAATCCACATTAATTTTATGCGCTACAAAACTGATAAGCAACTCAAAGCCAAACGAAGCTCACTGTCTGGCGCTATATTCGGCACCGAACGCTACGTTGTGTAAAATAACGGACCCTATTTCCATAAGACCGCGGTAGTCCATTAGAAAAAGAGGCTCACTTCACCGCAGTGGCAGGTTGGCGGACCCAAGAGAACAATGCATCAATAAACAACATCTAAAAAAGAGGCGGCCACCGCTCGAGGCATTAAACGAGGGCTTAGAGGCGACGCCGCTCAGCTGCATACCGGAATGGCGATGGCGCGACGCGTCCAGATTACTTGGGTACAATGGCCGCAGAGGTTCCAAGAACAATCTTCAAGTTACTTTCCAGTATCAGGGCTTAAACATCATGATTAATACGCACCAGGTCGCACGCACTTTGCCAATTTATTCTCTGACGAAAGAGGACGGAAAAGGAAGGCTCCGTCATCGGAATTACTTTGGTGTCAACTATTCGTTACATTTTACGTAATCGTTAGTTGAAACAACTGCAGTATCAGAAATATATCTATTATCATGATTAAGAAACAGAACACGAGACGTTTAGTAAAAAATAACTAAAGAAAACAAATTCAATTTTGACCATATCGGTCGCTCTTAAACCTTCGCCAGAATTAACTGGGCGTGTCAGGCTGATCGAGCCCAATATAAATCAATCGTGACAATCAGTTTCTCATGCTATAACTCTTGGACTTACCAAGCAGTTTTAACTAGATGATGCATTTCAATTGCGGAAATATATATATAGTTATATGAAAAATATCCTCAGTCAAAAAGTAAAAGAAAAAAAAATACTATGCTGTTTTTGGGAAATTATGGGCTGTTAATCATTTTGCGCGTGCAAGGCACAACACGTTCTTTTACTCCATTTAAACAATTAAGCTTACAAAAAAAAAAAAAAAAGGAACTTGGAGAGGAGTGCTTGTCACTTCGCTCGCGTTGCCTCGTTTGTCTTACAAAGTACCTCCATGACCAAAATCAATTTTTTGTTGCTTTATTTCGGGCATTAAATCGGCTTAGCTTTATGTCTATGTCGCTTTGGAAAACACTGTTTTGCTTGTACTCGTTATTTTGGAACATGGCAAGTCTCTCATTCAATATTTTTACAGATATAATTCACCGCATAGCCGCACATTCGTTCCAAATTACGTTCGAGCACGCTAAACTGATTTGTAGATTTATTTTCAAGTGGGTTCGATTATTTGAGTCCCCCGGTAGGTACTGAAAATATTTTGCTTTGTTTTTTCGTTTCTCGACGCCACGGTGTGTAATGCGGTTTCACGTATGTTAAAAGTTTTGTTCATTCAATCGATCAATGCCTAGTTAAATCCTAAAAAAAAAAAAAAAAAAAAAAAGCACGGTCCGCGTCTTTGATGTTTTATTGCTCGAGTTCTAGCTCTTTCCTTTGCTACAGGATGAGTAATTGCACCTACTCCAATCTCCCTTTTTCTTTTTTTCTTTTTTTTTTGCTTCGTGCCGCAAGGTAACGCTGCATCCTTTTTTTGAGACAAAGACGGATATAACATGAAAAATCCACGCATGTCCAAACAGTTCAAAATTGATAGATTTGTTTTCTTTTAAATATTATTGCCTTTCAACTTAAACAAGAAGCTTTTTTTTTTTCCGGTTCGAGGGCCGCTTATGCATACCAAGCGGTGGCGACCAGGACATCATCTTTCAAGGGGTACGAATTGATCCGGAGCTTCAAAAGTTTCAGTCCAAGCTTCACTCGGGTTTTTTATTCGCATTTCTATGGTATCGCGATTTCCGCGAATGGGTTATGAATGCATGACGTTCGAAGAAGCCTTTCCTTTCCTTGGAATCGTCGAAGCCTTCGACGTTTTTTCTCTCTGTGTGTTTATGCTCGGATATATTTTTCAGGGGCTCACAGATGGTGGGGATCAGGTTGACAGAAAGGATAGAATAAGGGCTGGATATTGATGATCAAGTATGTCGAAAAACTTCCTCCCTGTGGCCTTTTTTTTTAACGATAAATTGGGTCGCTCGAAGAGGTGTGAGCCTCCTTCGATTAGGAAAGTCTGTAATGAGAAAATGAATGAATACTGTTTTTTTTTTTTGAGTAGTCACCAAGGGCATTTTAAAATCGACCCTCAGATTTCTTCCTGGACATGCATTCTATATCCAGGCATCAGTTACGGCAGAATGGTGCGAGTAATGAGATCTTTTCTAGATCGGTCGCCATAGATTTGCGTTACTAGCGGGAGCTCATGCTGTCAAGTTGCACACGCACCAAGCGCAGCTCACAATCTAGTGTTATTATCAGCGTTTGGGCAGTGTGCGGGAGGCTATGCGCATGGGTCATCATCAGCGTTTTAAAGCTACAGATTCTGATCCCGGAATTCGTACCTCGATTGCAAAACCATTATTAAAAAACGTTTTACGAAAGGCAATGTAGCCTCGGCAGATAGCACTTTGTTTGAAGGTCTAAAAACAACTTTAAAGGCAAATTAGCAGCTAAAACCAAGTATGATAATGTAACTCTGTCTCAAAAGTCAGGATTTAAGATAGTATCAAAGAACAAAGTTGTAGATGTGATGTTGATTGTGTCTTCCGGTAGAGAGTTCCAGTTGGTCGTTGTGGATGGAAAACACTTAAGACTGCTTACGTGTACGAATGCGAAAGCATTCCTACACGAAGCACATTCCTACAAGCAGCGCGCCACGTGTTTCTTTTTCACACGGCGCTCTAACGGTGACATCCCGTTTTCCCATTGCGCAGGCGCGGCGAGCACCGCCGGCTCCACGGCTTCCGTGACGATGCATCTGCGTTGCTGTGCTTTTCTTTGTGTTTTATTTCCGAGGCGCGTCCGCTTTGACCTTGAGAGGTCTCGCCGGCTTCCGCGACGAAGCATCTGATGTGACGCGTCGCAGCCAATGAGACTTTAGGTGCCGTTCCGGTCAGCCAACGGGAAAATGGGAATTTAGATGCCGTTTTTCGCTGCTACAGACAACGCGGGCTTCGCTGCACGGGAGAGTTAATGCATTCGCACTAAAAGGTTGCTTTGAAGAAGGTGCGCCACAACCTTAGGCCGTGTTATTTCTTTATATGGCATTATATGGCATCCGCCTTAAGATTGCCTAACTTCTTAATTAGAATCTGTTCAAAACAAGTCTGCCCGGTTTATATGAAACAAGTTTTTGCCCGAAAGTGGTGTCTCCGCCTTAAAATTCAATCTTGGTCTTCCTTTATTGCCTAACAGGCGCAAAATCAATCGAACGTGTTTTTCCCATGCGATATACTACAACAACTCATACTTCAGAAACACTTATTGCCATTTTATTCCCTTACATTTCCCCTCGAACCGATAATTCATGTAAAAATCATCAATTCTGCTCTCACACTAATTCCTTTTTATTTTGCCTTCTTATACTGTCGATTACAAAATAGAATGACTTTCCAGGCCAGATGGTTACTAACACAAATCATGAGTCACTCAAAGAAATGTGAAAGCTTCTGTGGCCCGAGTAGAACGTGTATACTTTTTCACGCGTTATTTTCCTTATTTCCTTTTCGTGTTCAGTTGAAAATGAGTTCTGTGTAACGTGTTAACCTGATATTGCAACTTTCTATTTGTTAATTACCTATGATGTGATGATGTGCTCATGTTGTTAAAAATATACTTTACCACCAGCCTCCCCCACCCCCTCAACTCCCTCCCCCCCCCCCTCCCCTTCATGTAATGCGTATTTAAATCAAGCACGCCTTGAAGGTAAATAAAAGTAGAAAAAAAATGTCGGTATAGCTACTGTTCCAGTTTAGTTGTACGGAGTTGATGTAGCTGTCTGTGGCTCACCATATAGACCAATTGCACAAAAACAAGTTCGGTCTTGTTTGGCTGAGCTCAAAATACTGCACATTAGCGTTCGAATATCACCGTCGAGCGAGGAAGACAGTCGCTTTCAACAAATAGTACTTGGTCATGGAGTTGCAGCTTCCGCGATGTTGGCTATCCCGTCATAGTGAGCATTTCGAAGGTTTGAGAAGTACCTCAATTTCGAAAAGTCGTATTGAGGACAGCTCTACGGCGATTTGGAAAGGGTGACTTAAGAACACTCAAATTCTACAATTTCCAGTTTGAATACACCCCTGGCAAAAACATGCAGCTGTTAACACTCCGTTTCACTTGAAGCCCTACCTCAGCTGACGCTGCGATTTGATCTGGAGCCACTCAAGTTGCCTCAAAACGACATCGTCACGGCACCCAGCAGGACAAACCACGCATAGAAAAAAATCGCGGGATCGCGGCGTATTCAACGTGAACGATACAGTTTTAGAGCTGCTCGTTTGGCTCCTTCAGATCATAGCGTTAGTAGACGATTTGCAATTTCCGAAGCGCCCCGGCCCGCGCGCGAGGAATTGTGGGAGAGATTGACCCTCGCTTGGCCGCCCTGCCTTGAGATCGCATTGCCTTGTCGCTTGTCTCCTCTTAATCCTCTGTTTTTCGATTCTATTAGTTATTTTTATCTATTCCAGTGCATTTTTTATTGCTCCTAAGTGTTTCTATTCTCTTCTGCGCGCGATATTTCTTGTATATATATAAACGCTTTACACGCGTGCCAAATTACAGCCGCCATTGCTTACCTTCTCTTGTCTTACCGAGATGCCGAGTAACTGAAACGGTAGTTGGCGATCCTCTACAAAGGCCGATGCTTTAAAAAAGGACACAGTTGAGTCTAATATGACAATAACCTGGCCTGCTATGGTATGATGAAGTGAAATAAACGAAATAAGGGGAAACAAAAACTGAAGGTCAGTTATTGCGGCGTCCATGCACAGCTGCTGCAAAGCGTCTATAGTATTTCTGTCTTGATTTTGCCTTTTTCGACGGGAGTGCCGACGGACAACACGCCGCTTCGGGCGTCGTTCCCCGGGTGTGTACTACCGTTGCTACCGATTCCTATCGCGCTGTTATCTGTTCAATTTGGTTCATATTACCCGCGTGTAGTCGAGAGGAGCCGTTTATGAACACCCGCGCACATGTCATAGGGGTAGGCAGAGCTCTGAATCAACAATCGCTACGCGAGAGCCGAGTGCGCTGTGATTTGGCCGCCCGCGTTCGTTTCGTTGACTCGCACTGTAGCGTATGCCTTCGAGTTCCGCGTACTTGACCAAGACACAGCACGCCGCTTTGTCGCCGCGAACCCTTTGTCGGAATGTTTGCAAAGCTGAGGCATATGCAACGCTGCGGCGCCTGACAACTGCGCGTTGCGGGGCGATCCCTTCGCAAACTCCGACGGCTCAATGTCGTGGCTTGAATGAGCCTATGGCATGCCTTCGCAATTTATCTGCTAAGCTTTTGTCAGTTGCCAACGCCCTTTTTCAAGTGCAGAGATGTGTTGCCGCGGATAATTTGTCCGAATGCCTGCGAAGCCGTAACACCGTTCGGCATGTCCAACGCTGCGGTGCCTGACAACTGCACGCAGTTGTCTTCACCCAAACGCTTCGCAGGACGCTGTCTTTTGAGAAGCGGTGCTAGGAAACATGCTGTGCGCTGGCAGTATTGTTTGAAGAGCCTGGCACACAGCAAACTGTACCACCGGGCATGTTTCTGCTGAAGGTGACCGAAAGAAATAAAATACCTTGAGCTGACATCTTGGTTAGAAAAATAAAATTATAGAAGGAACTACGAGTTTTAAGATAACTGCCTGAGTGACAGCAGATTTCTACACTTGAAAAAAAGGTGTTTGCAACTGACAACCGTTCAGCAGATAGATTAAGAAGGCTTACCATAAGCGCATACAAGCCGCGACGTTGGGCCACCGTCGCTTGCAAAGGGGTCGTGCCGCTGCGCGCAGTTTGTCAGGCACCGCAGCGTTGGACATGCCGAACGGTGTTACGGCTTCGCAGGCATTCGGACAAATTATCCGCGGCAACACATCTCTGCACTTGAAAAAGGGCGTTGGAAACTGACAACAGCTTAGCAGATAGATTACGAAGGCATGCCATAGGCGCATTCAAGCCACGATATTGAGCCGTGGGCGTTTGCGAAAAGATCGCGCCGCAGCGCGCAGTTGTCAGGCGCCGCAGCGTTGCCTATGCCTCAGCTTCGCAAACATTCGGACAAAGGGTTCGCGGCGACAAAGCGGCGTGCTGTGTCGTGGTCAAGTACGCGGAACTCGAAGTCATACGCTACAGTGCGAGTCAACAGAGCGAGCGCGGGCGGCCAAATCACAGCGCACTCGGCTCTCGATCGCGTCGCGATATTTGATTCAGAGCTCTGCCTACCCCTATGACATGTGCGCGGGTGTTCATAAACGGCCCTCTCGACTTCACGCGGGTCAAATGAGCCAAAATGAACAGCTAACAGCGCGATAGGAATCGGTAGCAACGGTAGTACTCACCCAGGGAACGACGCGCGAAGCGGCGCGTTGTCCGTCGGCACTCCCGTCGAAAAAGGCAAAATAAAGACAAAATACTATATATATATATATATATATATATATATATATATATATATATATATATAAGAAATATCGCGCGCAGAAGAAAATAGAAACACTTGAAAGCAATAAAAAATACATTGGAATAGATACAAAGAGGTACTAGAATCGAAAAACAGAGGATTAAGAGGAGACAAGGGACAAGGCAATGCGATCTCAAGGCAGAACGGCCAGGCGAGGGACAGTCCCTCCCACAATTCATCGCACGCGGGCCGGGGCGCTTGGGGGATTTCACAAAAGGGCTCTTGGGGACGAACCTAAAGTAAAGCAGAGAATAGCAGTGGGTGCGTTAATTGTCTGAGGCGACGGTAGTTCCTTTGCTCACTGCCTACACGCGCTGCGCACTGCGGTCGCATCGCCTTCCGCGTTGCAATAACTCTTTGTCTAAGGCCTGGTTCACACTTGCGAAACGGTGAGCGATTCTGCAAGAATTCGACCGCCGGGCGTAGCGTCCACTGTGCATTGCCACGGCCGATTCCGCTTCGGCGGCAGCGGATTAGCTGTAAGTGTGAACCAGGCCTAAAAGTGGCGGGTATCATTAAGCCGCGTCCCAGCCAGTTAAAAAAAAATAATAATAAGCTTGTTTTTCCGGTCCTCGGAAGTTTAGATCGTTCATTTTTGTTCTACTTTTTTTTTAACACGCTATTCGCGATCCCACCTTCTGGTTCGGTGCTTCAGTTGTCGATGGGACGTACCATCGCCTCATAAATTTGACTTAGTTGTCTGCACACTTGTATGTATAGTGAGTGGTCACCAAACTTGCACGGAACATGGGAACTGTGCACTATTATATAGGGGCACTATTCTGGCGGGCTGGGTTAAGTTTTGTGGCTGCCCAAGACAAGATTGGAACAGCCTCTCGTCGTGAGCAGGAAATGAAACTTGATGAAGCGTGACAAGATAACTCTTTCATGAGATAGTTCGCATTTTCCGTATAAGTAGGGTGAACACCTACATAGTGGGAATATTTCGCGCAAAATCATTTCGACGTTCATTGAGACGTTCTTCTCTTCCTTGTCGTCGTCTGTCAATACCTCAGTCTCGGGTTTTGCACTGGAACGTTTGTATACCCCTTGGTCAATAAAAGTTATCAGCTTAAATGGTTTCTTTTAACAGCGAAGAAAGAAGGCCGGGTCATACAGTTAAAAGCTCAGTTATAGTTATAGGGAGTGGATTACTATGTTAAGGGTTCTTGCTACGTGATTGGTTCTTCGGTTACCACATCGGCTAATGCGGCCATCCCATTGGCTGCGAAGCGTTAATAGGATGCTTGGCCCCGCCCCACGTTTCTTCAACTGTCAGGCACTATACCGAAGAACATTAGAACAGTGTCAACAGGACCTTCGAAACCACAACCTTTTGATGCCTGAGAACAGAGTTGCGCCTTTTTAGCATTCCTTATACTGCTTCATCTCACTACGAACTGCCGCGGACGTGACGAGCCATCGCAGCCAATCCAAGGCCGGGTGAGTGAAACATGACCTACAAGAGGAGTGCAGCGACGCGCGTGACACGTTCATGGCTCGTGATTGGTTGGAATGGCTCGTGACGTACACTGCTGTCCATCGTAAGATGAAAGGGAGCATGGAAGTGTAATTTGTTTTGACTGCTCAGAAGGAAAAAAGAAGTGCGCGCAGGCTTTCCGGCCTTAGGGTTTTTTTAGTTGGTCTCAAAATGACTCGAGAACACAAAGCTGACGTCGTCGAGTCAGCCAGGCAATCTGTTTCTATGGGGATAATTTTCTGAAAACTGGGCATGTGGAAAAAAAGTAAAAAAAACCTTTCGTCATATGCGTCCCAAAAGGCGAAAATACCGTTTTCAAAAGCTGTCTAAGGCTCCGGCAGGATTTGAATTCAAGGCGCGTGGACGGCAATGCCTTCAAAAGTGGGGTCGGTGACTCCTCACTGGCAGCTATGGCTTAAGAGTTTTGTCGTTTTAAAGTTTAGAGTTAGCTTACGATCACCAAAGGCAGGAAAGTACGGCTCTGCTCGCCGCTGATAAAGTGCCTCCCAAAGGGTTTCAGAGCACGGACTCTTCAATTCTGGACTCGACCTTTGGTCTTTTCAATGTAAAAATGCAAAAAAAGCATCCTTCAATAAAAAAAAAAGAAAAGAACGAACTTTTGGATATTTATGGTAAAGTTTGTTGGAAATTGCGCAATTCGAGTGGTTCTCGTGAGGTTAAACGAAAGGAAGATTGAGAGGCTGCAATAACTACCAAATAAATTATAAATGCAATTTTGTTACTACATATAGTTTATACCTTGAGAGGGGTAAGAAACTTTTCACTACCAGTGTCGTATTCTATCGATCCTCTGTACTGTCTATTGAGTTATAATTACTAACGATCACCTTGAGAAAGACAACATTTCAAGACAAAAAAAAAAAAAATATTCTGAAAAAAAAGGCTACAAGGCGTTGCTTTCATGTTACGAATCTCAGCAGCATCCGTACGGTGCATCTGCAAGATTGTTCAACTTCACTAGAAGAACAATGATGTTTGTTGCAGGTAGTGATGCAGATGTATACATCAGTATATACAGCGCCAAAAAACGACAGGACAAAGAGGAGAGTAAACAGGACGAGGCGCACTCGCAACTAAAGTTTATTTAGGAAAAAACACAATATATAGCCCGTTAAAAACGCCTATCCATCCCATCAATCCAGAAGACCTCTTGATAAAATCAAACTCTTTCCCTGAGAGGGCAAGGGAAGGCTCGCTGACGCATTCATTTCCCTTTGCTCTAATCTCAAACGCCTCGTGCACTTCTCGGCATATTTTATCTTTATATTTCGTCAGAACCTTCACATCATGCAAAACTGATGAGCACGGGCAGCGACTACTATGAACAGCTAGATTACCAGATGGGCTTACTCTCATAGCTGCCGCATGTTCCCGTGCACGATCATTGAAACATCTACCAGTCTGGCCGATGTACACGGAGCCGCAAGTCAGCGGAATTTCGTAAACCACTCCGACGGCACACTCAGCATATTTGGTTTTGTGTTTTGTGCCGTACTGCTCCATGTCTGTCTGGGGATTATTGATTCTACGGCACAAGCGTGCCATCTTTTCCGGAGCTGAAAATACTACCGGTACTCTAAACCGCTGTGCAACTTTCTTTAAATTATGGGACATGGCATGCAAGTACGGAATAATTACCGGTCTCGTTTTTGGCTTCTCTCTTGCCCGATTAGTTGCCCCTTTGAATTTTTTTAACAATCCTTCCGCAACCTCAGTCAGGCATCCTTGTGGGAAACCTGCTCTCTGCAGGCGTGAAATCTGTAGATTAAAGCTGTCTTGCACAGAATGTTCACAAGATCGTTTTAGGGCTATCTCCAAAAACGTGCTAGCAATGCCCTTTTTTACTAATTTTGAATGGGCAGACTCGTACGGCAGGATGCGTTTCTTAGATCTTGGCTCGTACGCTAACTAATTAGCTGCAGATGTATTCATCTGCAGCTAATTAAGCTGCAGATGTATACATCTACAGCTTAATTAGTTCTTGAATTCTTTGATGTCCCATATCGCTCGTAAATTCGGTTATAAACAATTGATCTAAAGTATAGTGTGGTTTGGTTTCACTGATGCGCCCCATGTCGCTTGAAGATCCGGCTATGAAAAATAGATGCCAAATATATCGTGCTAATAACCAACCGCCTTTTGAATTGTTGTTAAATATCGGTTTCTCGACCTTAATTTCGCTAACTTTCTTACGTGAAACGCTATGAGTGGCTGTGTATTTGCTCTGCGAGAAAACAGAATCGCGGGAGTTGCTCCTAAACAGGGAGTTTGTTCCTAAAATAAATACGGCGTGTATAAATATTGTCCATGAAGGGTGCGTCCGTGCTTATGCTTCTCATAACGTTGACAGCTCTGGCACGTATTACTGAATCTCGAAAGCCAGAAATATGATAAATTCAAGAGCTCTTATTCTACCGTACTTCGAACAAAGTCGACCATTTTGCTCTTTATTTAAGATGGAGGTTTGTGAGTGGATTTCTCAGAAGCGCGCGTATACCTAATTTTAACTGGTGGTCTTTAGAGCACGGAGAATTACGAGATAATCCTAACGTTCTCAGTCAATTGTTAATGCAATCGGCTGTGCCACACTAAACTTTATAATTGACATATCCTTGTCAGTTAGCTAATTAATACACTCTGGCCCTCTTAATGTTTTTTACCCTAATTTTTAACAGCTTTTATCTTTACGTTGTGCGGACATGTCAACGTTAGGTTGCATGGATCGATGGATGGATGTTAATAGCTGTACCCTTTGTAACGGACAGTAGCTTGCGCCACCTAGCCTAAGTCTAAAAGGCCAGACACGTGGTTCCTCCCTACCTTCTAAACCAAATTTTCTCCCTATCACGAGGCAATGTGGGATATCACAAGGATGACCTTTGGGGGATGGGAAAGAAAAACTAAAAACATCACAACCCTGCCTTGTCCCCCCGGCGAGGGAGTCGCTAATTTTCACCCGGTCAAACATAGTTGGTGTTGCACCAACACCGGCCCACTGGTAGACAGGGTTCAGACTTTGGGCCGGAGCCTTGCGGGAGGCAGTCCTAATGTTTCTATGCCCCGCCTCTCCCCAGCTGTGCTAGTTAGCTGTCCATCATTTAATTTTCCCTAGTGAAAAATTAAATGGAAAATGGTGGAAATTGGCGGATAATTTCCACCTATTTCCTAATCGCCCCTTTGTGGCGGTAATCCTTTTCACTCCCGTCCTTCCATCCTCGCCATCTAAACTCAGGGCCCGAGGCAAATCCGTTACCCCTTCAGGGAGGGCAGGGCGAAACCCCGTGCACTTCAAGAACAAGTGCTCTTGTGTCTCGCTTTTATTATGGCATGCGGAACATAATGCCTCTCCTGAAGACCTCAAACGGTAAAGAACTTCCCAGTAAATTGTCAAGAAAATTTTTATTTATCTCCTGTTTTTGCGGCCTCTACATTGTCAAAGCTGATTTTTCTTGCATTCTTCCATCCCACATTTTATTTTCCGCCTCTTTCAGTCCCTTTTCCGCTAAAGTAGTCTGCTCAGGCCCATGAGTAGTGTGTAGGTATTTGTATGTGAACTTTTTCGTTTCCTCTGTGCATTTCGTGTTTAAACGTTTTATGGATAAATACTCGAATACCGTCCCTGCCTACCGCCTATCATCCATTTCGGTTAACCTTTGTTCAAATTTAAACTTCCTAATTGCTTCCCTGTTCTCAAAAGACGACCAATCAATGTCCCCCTGTACTCCCTGATTTGCTGCATTTTCATGCGCTCCCAGTGCCAGTCTGCAAACGCTTCTTTGTCGAATTTCTAATTCTGATGGAACCTCTCATTTCATGCACAGCACCCCATTGCCAAAAGACAGTCCTGGCACCATCACTGCTATCCATATACCCCTGACCACTTCATATCCATGATGGTCCAATAGTGCCTTGATCTTAATAATAGATTAATTTCCTTTCCATTTTCTAATTATGTTTTCTTCATGTTCCTCTAGATATTTCCTTCCCTCATTGAGCCAGACTCCCAGATATTTGTATTTTCCTACATGGTCAATTACAATGTCTTGTATCCTCAGGAGTTAACTTTTTTCATCGTTAAACACCATCACTCTAGACTTGTTACTACGAAACCTCTCGCCCAAGTGTCCTCTTCCTCTCCACATATTCCAGCTAGTTCCTGTAATGTATCCTGGTTATCTGCCATGAGTACTATGCCATCTGCATACACCAATCCTGGTATTACCTGTACTACATTTCTCTCTCCTTCCATATAACTCACATCAAAACCTAAGTTACACTGCTCTAGTTTCTTTTCCATTTCACTGATATATATCATAAAGCGTAGGTACTACAGCGGATAGCCCTGCCTGAGCCCTCCTTTTATTGCTGCTGGTTGTGTAGTTTGTGCTTCTCATGTTTTAACTACCTTATTGCCTGTGTACAACTGTTGAAGAAGCCTAACCAAGTTTGAATCTAAATTATACTCCTTCAGCTGACCCCAAAGTTTTTCTTGGCTCACATTAGCATACTTATATTAGGGCAATCTTTATAACAAGGTAGCCCTACTGTCTAATAAATTGGAAAGCGACAAATTTTAAATAATAGGTTTGACAAACAGTTTCATACGTCCTAAGAGAAACACCACATGGCAAAAACAAACGAGAAAATAAAAAGGGTTGCCACATTACTTAAGCGAATTAAAAAGTAAAGCTACATCAGATCACGTCGTAAAATAAGATATTACAGTACACGAAAAAAAAAAAAAAGGAAGGAAGACACCATCAATATCTGGAGACAGAATCAACGAAAGAAACACGAGTTCCGAGACTCCATTTGGCACGGTGCTAAAGCGTAACGTCGCAGGGAATATATGTCCCTCGTGGTGTTCGAACACAAAGACAGAACGCCTCCTCGGCAGCCCCGTCGCCCCCGCCCCGTCGCCACAGCCTCCCGAGCAGTGCAATGGCCGTCGTCCCCAAATCATTTGTAGTGCTGATTGGCTCATTTCCTATCAGCAGGGGGGCCCGCGTCGTTAACCCCCGTCCTCATCTCTGCGTCTCTTCCCATTCTTTGCTTTTTTTCTATTCGCTGGCCGTGGAAAGTAAAGGCCAGTTAATGCGTCGACGCGCTATCGCAGTGTGGCAGTTATTGCAGTCGATGACAGCTTTAGAAACGCAGGACGTGTCTCATTGTGCTCGAGTTTTTGGCTTCGCGATTTGTTTTGCGACGTTCTTATGGACTTATTCCGATTTCTTATTGCCCGATGAGTTATAATGAGATGCTCGGCATAATAAGATTAGTTGTGCTTCTTTAGCTTTCAACGATCATAGAGTTCCGGAGCCCACATTCTACCGGAAGGTCTTTGAAACATACAGATGGACTAGATTGACTTGAAATAACTGAGCAATAGATGAGGATTCGGGGGTACCTTTTGGAAATTTAGACTGCTGTTATTGTTACCGCGGAGAAACAACTGAAGATTTCTTCGGTCACTAAGCGATTACAATTATTTTTTGTTGTTGTCTGTTTTCTGGCGGTGAGTGTTTATTGTTTTTTCGTTCCCATTCCAAGACAAAGCCGTTAATGGCCCGGGGGGGGGGGGGGGGGGGGGGGAAACGAGCTGAACATTTAATATAGCGACTTCAATCCGACCGGGGGAATGTTTACTCAGCGGGAAGTTATTTTGCTTCGAAAGATATCTTATTTCGTGTGCAATCTGCCGTGGAGGAACCTGTTGTCCTATGAAATCGACATAAAGCACGTTTGGAGTAAAATAAAATATCAGAAACACGAACTCCGGGAATCGGCCAATGATATCCCAGTTCCAGTTACAATGAATGCCATGACTCTTTTTCTCGTCAAGCAAGCATCGACCAAGTTTCAGCGAAGAGACAACTCCGGATACAATCACAGTCATCTTAGAGTAACACTTGTCCCCAAAACAGGCGTCAATACCCGGACTGCTGTTCGGCCCTTAGGGAACGCCACAGTGAGCACCAGGTCGTTCGCGTTAATGCGCCTTCGGCCGTCCCACATTTGCTTCGTCAGAGATGCTGTCCTTCCTCTCAACTTCAGATGGACCAAAATCAAAGGCACGTGAACACAAATACTAGCCAAAATCGCGACGAAACATCGATCAATTATTCAAAACTTTGCGTTTATTGCTTCAGGTGTCTGAATTCTCTGGAGAACGAAGGGTTATGGATTTCTGACTGGTTTATCTCGCTGAAGAAAACAGTGACACAATGCCCTGTCGGAGCGTCATCGGCCTCACAAGGTGACAGTGTTGGCTGCGGTCCATGTCTGGTCGCCACAGAGCGCATGTTGCTTCTTGTGTTTTTATATTTCCGTACTCCTTCGCCTTTGATCACTTGCGTCTCTTGGGCGGCAGGATCGTGTGAAGCAACTGGAAGGATTAACTCGTGCAGGAGGATTAATTAGATCTCTTTAGCGAGCTGTTGGAAGGCCATCCGATGCAGGGGGTGATAATTTATTTATGTTTATTTTATGTCTTACATACTGCAAACTAATAGATGATGCAAGCAAAGAAGAAAAAAAAAACATTAGTACAAGATTACAGAACTAATTAGCGCTTCATACCAGATACTAAAATAGTCAGAAAGTGGGAACAAGGTGCACAAATGCGCACAGGTAGTGCACAAAATGTACAAGCTGAAACAAAATAAATAAACAAGTTCTCATTGCATCTGGAACGGGCACTGGGCAAACTAAGAGTATGACTATGCTGGCTGTGGGATTTTGCGCCCTGGTCGTCCGGCTGGTGCGCGCCAGGTTTGTTTATTAGAAGAGGAAATGGCAGCACTTATAACAAATTTCCCGAGCCTCGAGTGTTTTATTTTTTTTAATGAAGAAACGTAGGTTGTGTTATACAGTGCTTTTTTTTTTTTTAATTTTACATCGAAGGGTATTGGCGGGCACCAAAGGTTACCGCTTATTTATGTGCCTTATTTGAGCACACCCCGCAACACTCTACATTGTCTGCAGCGCAGCGGATGCTAAAAGGCGATGGAGCCAAAAGAAAATATCTGAAAGGGCTACCTCAAGGCGTTCGTAATTTTCTTGGGGCTGTTGTGTTGCACGCTGCGGTTTTGGTCTGTGGATATGTTGCGTATCTTCTAGCCTTTGACTGAGTCCTGTTTTAAAGTGAAATGTAGTAAAGTCATTGTTATAAAAACCGCAATCGAAGAACATAAAAAAAGGAAATATACGAAAATTTAAAGTGTTCCACGGCTAGCCGGTAGATGGCGCCTGTGTGTTTTCTCATCCTAAGAAATCTTAGAGGTTTTAAAGCGCCCGGTTGTAAGCAGCCGCAAGTGCGTAAACCAGCCTTTACACACGGTGGAACTCTAGAGGACCCGACAAACATCCATGAGCTGTTCAACGAGTCCCGGCTCTTCACTACCTAGTCCGAACTACTGGAAGATCCCCGAGCTCGACGTCACGAAGAAGCGTTTCGTAACTCGGTCCGTATCCATCTGCGAGGAAGTCTCTGGAGTACATCCATATCCATGGCAACCAAGGGTTCCCCGTTTCGCCGTACCTGAGTCATTTCACTCTCCTTCTTGCGCACCCGGCACGACTGACGCTGACCGCAGCACTGCCCAGGTAATTAGCCCGTTCTGTACCTATTCATTACTTCCCTAATTGGGATGTCGAAACTCCCCAAGAGGAAATGCTATATATAAATGTGTGTGTATGTACGCGTGTGTTATTCGTGTTTTTTAGAGCACACACCTACGCAGTACATTTTTGTCTTACGCCATGCTCTGTTCACTCTCAGTCCTTTGTTTGTTTTCTACGTTCAAAAAACCAATCACTTTGATTTACAAAAAAATATATATATATATATATTGGCAGCGAAATTTATTTTTAAAGTATTATAACACGAAAAATGCATTACTTAAGAGCGAGTCTTTAAATTTGTTTAGAAGAGATTACAGAGTCGTTTCGGGGGTTGAGAACCTATATTCCTATTAATTAACCGGTTAAACTGAGCAGGGAAACTGACATGGTACAAGGGTCACTTGATGTCAATTTTCCCGCTAATTTTGGCCGGAAATGCGCGGACCTACGGACAAAATTTTAGTTCCGTTAAAAAGCAATTCATGCTTTAAAAAAGTTATCGCCACCGAAACATTGATTCTACAACGCAGCTCTAAATGGAGGTGATTTCTTAGTTGACTTTTCCGGTGGCCTTCTTATTCAGTGAGCTTCCCCAAAATATCACTGCAGTAGGCTATCTGGAGTCGGTGCCAAAACGTCAAACCAACGAGCATTATTTATTTCTTTGCCCATACTGCCATCATTTTTCTACAAACGCTAGGGCAAAAAATGCACACAACAGAAAAGACAAAAACAAAACATACCGATGCAAAAGAGGCAAACTAATTGACAAAAATATGTTTGAGTAGCGCTTCGTTAAAATTGATCAGTGATTCTGACTTAAGAACGCCTTTAGGGAGATTATTTCGATTGCCTTTTGTGTTAGAAAAGAAGGACGATTTAAACATTGTGGTTCTACATAGTGGTTCGATGGTTGTTCGTTCGTGTTTATTTCTTGTAGATCTAGCTTCGTTAATTGGCGAATAATTATTATGGCCGAGAACACGGACGAGACGGGGTAAAAACACAATCGACGGTCATATAATGCCGTCGCTTTGTAAGATAGCAGTCTAGCAAACGTACTACATTCACGTTACTGATAACATAGCTCAAGTTATCTAACAGTTTTTTTTTTTTTTTATGGGATACGCGATCAATAGCTCTCGTCAAATCAAAATATATCAAGTCCGTCTGACCACCCACATCAATGACAGCCGCAAATTCATGTGCCGTGTGTACTGGTTGTGTCATAATTGACGTACCACGTCTAAACTCATGCAGTTTATTCTGAAAACCAAAAAAAGAAAAGAGCACTGTTCTCAAAGAACACAATCAGATGCTCGAAAAAGAAGCGCTCTAACACTTTAGAAGCCGTACACGAAAGTTAAATGGGTCGGCGGTTGTCGACCGACTTAGAGATTGGTAGTACTCTCGCAGTTTTCCACTCGTTTGGCACGTTACCTGTGCTAAGACTGTGACAGTCAATCAAGTGCAAAACAGTTTGCCGACTAATCGGCGTACCTAAAAACAAAAATAAATAAATAAATATATTCGTATTATTGTCGGGGTTGAAGCTCTTCCTGGCGTGTAGATTAATGGGGGCGGCAAACACACCTTCCTTAGAAATGGTAATGTTGGCTGTCGTTATGGTAGAAGCTTCGTAACCCGGGATTCTCCCCTTGTCTGCCGTTAATATAGACAAAAGTAGTCATTAAATAGCGGCAATAAAGTAAAAATATTTTCTTATAATCTGTACCGTATTTAATTACTTTCATTAACATCTGAGGTAAGTGGGGCCACTGACAACTTAATAAAGGTCGGGCGTGACACGTTTCCGGTATCTTATTTGTTAACGCTGCTCAGTCAATCATATTGTAGCATTGGCCGATAATAAGGGAGAAGAACCAATCCCGAAGCAGGATGCGGGACCACATGCTACTGCCTTCGTTTCTGAAACTCTCTGAGACTTTAAATCGCAGCAGACGCCCACAGAGATCCTTATCCCGGCTGCGCGATAGAAGCACCGGTTCATTCTCGGAAGCAACACAATTACGCAAGCAGAGGACGGAAAGAGATAGACAACGCCTTCACACAGATCCTCCAACCTTTCAAAAAATCCTGATTTTGCCCGTGATCGATTATGCGCTTCGTAAACTGATTAACGGAGCGGTCAGATAAATATGGGCCCATGAAATAGTCAGGAATACGCGAGCGAACGGTCAATTCTCGAGGCTGCGCTGAACTCGCGAAATTCCGAGATTGAAGCTCCCGCGATACCGATTTATTTTTGTATTTTAATGTTTACAAGAGCGGCAGGCTCCCAGAATGTCGCGGCAGCCTGACGTTTATTCTCGAAGAAAAGTATCGGGATTGGAAAAAAAATTATTTTTTAAAGGCTATTTGTGTTTTCAGGCAGGCGACACTTTTTGTTTCTGTTCGGCACTTGGATATTGATTTTTTTTTTTTTTTATCGCGGCAGTCTCGGCGTTATATGGGGCAGCGAGTTTTCGGAAACTCCCCGCAGGAACATTTGTCTTGATTTGGAATGCTCGGTGAGCACGTCGTGCCTGCCGCATGCCGCGTCGGTGCCGACACAACGTTTCGAACCCATCTGTAAATGTAGCGCCGGCACTTTTCCCCTAGGAAATAGACGAGGGAAGCACCGTCATTTTTTAGTGTGCCGCGTCTAATAGTGAGGTGAACTGCGGAAAAGGACACAAACGCGAGGATCCTTCTATGGAAAACACTTCGAGGTCACGAACTGCCGTGCAGCAAAAAGCGCCTACGAAAGCTATTCGCTCGGGCGTATAACCTCTGCTGATATACATAAGGGCGGTTTGACGAATTGTATTCTTATTTGAATCAGTAAACGAATGGTTTTTTGAATGGCGTCATTATTGATAGTGTCAAAATCGAAAGGGGAAGAAAGCAACCGAAGCAGAATGACCGCTCCTAGACCCGCCGTCTCCTGCTGAAAATAAATAAAGAGCGGCGGAGAGCCAAAGAACTAGTACGCTTTTGTGGTACTTTAATCACTTTTACACCTGATCCCAGACACAGAAAAATAATGGAAAGAAGGAAGTGTCACAGTATTCATGGAATTATCTATCACGCGCAGGTTGGTAAAAGCAAAACACAGTTTTTTTAATTAATCTGCGAGATGGTATTTACGTGTGTACAGAGTGCGGCCCAAAAACCAGAACATTCGGCACGTCTTGCAAAACTTAGATTCAAACGTAAATATATTTATTGAACTGTGCACGAGAACGTCGTTTTGTAAGAACTTTTACAGCAAAGCTCTTAGGGGCTAGTTTCCCCAGGATCGTGTCCGTCCTCAAATGACCTGATGACACCGAACTCTGGACAGCTACCGCCATCTATGAGCGACGGCGGCAACCTCTCTAGCCTTTCCACTCTATGGCTTGCCGACTTGCGGCCGGCCATTATACTTCATTCTCACATAGTACAGCTTCGCTGGTCTTCCTTCTTCACCAGAGTGGAAAGGCTGAAAGTTTTATCATTAATTTTTTTTAGAGCTCAACTCAGAGGTGGTTAAATATAAACAAATAAAGCAAAAAACGGCTGCCTTGTATTTTCCTACAGCACCCGGTTTGTCGTCTGCTCACTGGTTGGCGAGCTTGTTCTCGTGTGGCTTGCTGAACGCAAAAACGCTGAGATCGCCTCGTAGAGGTGGGGACGAGCAAAGTATTCGCGGAAAGTTATATTTTTAAGCCAATATATGAACGATGACCACCTGGGAGCAAGCGCACAAACCAGCGTGCTGACGACGACCATCGTGTAAAGGACATTAAACATGCACGGCCGCCGTGTTTGCAATATTTTTAATAATTTACGAGCTCTAAATTTAGCCCAGAAAAAAAAATGTATATAAATAGTTTTGTCAAACGATGTTTGCGTGCCCAGTTTCAGGTATGTGCGAATATAATTAAATTTTTGAAAGGCGTGCCAAACGTGATGGTACTATACGGTCGCAATCCATGTAGTCCTCGTGCTCTAGCTATCTGGTGATATTCTTGCTTGTCTCCTCGCGAAAAATGCCATTGAGGAAACCTACTTTGTTCTGGTAACGTGGTAGCGTTACCAAAATACATCAGAAATGGCGTGTTTTTTAACTCTTTTGTAAAGTAGATAGCAGATAGACAAGCACTGCTTGAATGATGTCGCATTTTTGTCGTACATATCGTGATTTCACGGTGTATATTTAGGTATGTTTTCCGAGAATACATTAGTTGCAAGTAGCGCTCTGTGTTGTTCGTTTTTTTTTTTTTCCTTGTCCGTTGTTTTTAGAGCTTTAACCCTCAGAAATACACCAGTTCATTATAAGAGCACTTGTTAGGGGACGCACCCTCTAAGAAAATAGTCTTATGGTTGAGTCAAAAATTGCTCCATCTGAGCAGTGGCGCAGAAAAGCCATATTAAGCATCTAGATCAAACGATTTGACTCCAATTTAAAAAAAGAATAACTCACGGAAAAAAAATATATTAAATTATCTTTAGGGCACTTCACACGGCCAGCCTCAAGTTGTGCACACACAAAAAAAGTTTTGTGTTTGTTTGTGAAGCAATAAAGTTTGATTGGCAGTAGTATTAACGAGGCTGGCGATCGGAACATTAGACTGGCTTAAAATTCTCTACGGTGTCTCCGCTTGAGGGAGTTTAGTGGATTACAAGTCCTAAATTGGTGTACAAAACTTGAATCTCATGGTAATGATTATGCATACACATGCCGGTACACAGTGCCCGTCATCAAAAGGCAGTTTAGGGATTCACACGATGTGTAAAGGATGAGTTTGCTATAGAAGGACAAAGGCAAGAACAAAGCTTATTGCCTAGAAGCAGCACGACGTACGCACAATCCTACAAATTAAGAATAAGCCTTTACTGACACGCTCGCGTTTTTGTTTTCCACATCGTGGAATCCCACGTTCCCAGGCATTGCTCCTAACGTGGACGATGAACATTCCACTATCGCGAACAATGTGAGAGCGAACAGCGCGCCATATATATTCAGCGCATGAACGAGCCTCTAAGGGCGCTCTCGGTCAAACTAGGCCTCTAACTTGTGGTTAAGGTCGCAATCCTTGAACTACTGGAAAAAAAAAAAAGAGCGGATGATCGACCAAGTGTTGGTACCAATGGGGAGGATTGTTGTGACTTTCCTACTCGATATTCGTATGTTGACTTCCTACACATTTGCATCGCTATAAGCGCCAAAAACGAACCTCACGTTTATGCTCTGTTTGTCTAAATATCGTCTCGAAATGTTTTGGCATAATGATAGCGGATTGTTAGAATATTGACTAATGCAGTTTGATCCATTGCCTCTGTTTACTTCAAAACAACACAATTGCAATAACTTTTTTTTTCCGTCGTAGCTATGTATGTCTGGGGGTCTCAAACACCCGACCCGCGGGCCGCATGCGGCCCGCACGTATCCTGCGGCTGCAAGCCCCCGTTCCCTTTCATGGAACGCCACATGCGCCATAAAAAATAGTTTTACATCGTCAAATTATTACCGAAAAAAGTGCTTTTATAACCGCAATGGCAATACCACTTCTATGGTGCCTGGAACGCATTTCCGACTGGTGTGTTTACCGCGGCCAAAAAAGTGGTCCCTTGATTTCCGCCTGATGACGTCATAGAAGTGTCATACTGTCACCGGTCCCGACCCTGGCGGCGTTCCAACAGTTGTGGTACATACGGCAGACGCCTGTTCTGCTGCAGGTCGCTCTTCACTTCACTTCACTCTTCAATAAAGTTTAGTTGCCAGTTAGCGTTTGTCCTGTGTGCTTCTTCGTCTTTTTGTCCCGTCTCTTTTCGCTATTTTTAATATGAATGAAAATCGCTCTTCACTTCGACAGTCCACGGAATCTACTGCAGCAGGAAGTTGGGACGTATTGGAACGCCGTAATCACAGCGACACTCGCATTCGCTCGTGCTTTTCGCCAGCATTTCTACGGCCAACCGCCAGGATCGCGAAAGGCAACAGCATGACTCTCCGGCTTCTGTGACGTCATTTGTTGCTACATTGGGACCACTTTTGATGTATGGGCGGGATAGGACGCTAAACACACCAGTCGAAGACGCGATCCAGGCAGCATACCACTACTAGGCTGCAAGCGCCAGCTCTTTGCACAAGGAGGCACCCCGGTTGCACAAACTCTTGCTCAGCAGGAACAAAATGCCAAAAATAAAACTATGGGCTTGGGCTTCTAGCTGCCAGACTTTTAAAATTAAAAGATATTCTTATAATGTCGCTATAAAAGTTGTCAGCATAAAAGAAAAACTCCCGTATGAATGGAAATTTTTATACGCCTTTTGTGCCTAGTGAATTGCGACAGGGCAAGGACGGTGTGCTTGCTCTCGTTCTGTTGAAAACTGCCAGTAATGAGGTGTGGTGGTATTTTAAATTTTCTTATAACATCGGGTGTGGGCCCAAACTAGTCGTACATGCAAATTAAAGCTAAATAGGACGAGACGGTGAGCTTACAAAAAGCAGACAGGAAAATGCTCCTTGTCTAGAAAATCTATTGGTTGGCGCTGGGAAAGTCGGCTGCTTTGCGACGTGAAATGCTACTGCTGTTTGTTTATACTTCTTGTTCCAAATAGCGAAATACTACTCCCCCTCCCCCAACCTTGGCCCTTGTCCTTTCGGGGGTGGCCTATCTGGCCCCCACACTCGAAGGAGTTTGAGACCCCTGATAGAGCGTCCGCTGCCCCGGAATAACCAACTTCACAATGTACGGAGGGCACTCGCTCAGTGCTGCGGGGCAGGCAGTTTATTAAAGTGATAGCTTTAAGGAGCTCGCGTCGTAGAAAGCCGGCGTCAGCGTCGGTGGGAAAGAGAAAATCCAGGATTGGGCGATATATCATGACGTCACAGCAGCATGACCTCCGCGGGAAGTAAAGAAAAAATAAAACCCAAAACGTCCAAGTGTAACTTGACGTCCGACGTGAAATTAAGGAGATTAAAACATGACATGCAATACGAATTAAAAGGCACAGCATATCTCAAGTTATTTCACTTTATAAAGTTGTTTCTTTGCCTTAAAGGGACGCGGTAGTCCATTTTGAAAAAG
This sequence comes from Ixodes scapularis, assembly GCF_016920785.2. NCBI lineage: Eukaryota > Metazoa > Arthropoda > Arachnida > Ixodida > Ixodidae > Ixodes > Ixodes scapularis. The sequence goes on along the minus strand of NW_024609883.1, from coordinate 108,036,652 downwards.
GCCGATTTTTGATCTTATGAAAAAACAGTGAGTACGCAGGTGAGCTGGTGGATGTTGATCATGATGTAGAAAACCCGAGGCTGTGGTAAAGCAAAAAAACTTGGTCGAATAAGAAAGACAGGGGAAAGGAACCTCTGAAACTCAGCTACTGCATTTATTTCCTCAATGTCATATATCCACAACCTTAACACCGACCACCGACATCACAAGGTCAACCTTTGTTATCTATACAATCCTACCCACACTGGTCTTCACCTCATCTGTAAACGGTGACCTCAATCCCAAACTGAAAGCTTAGGACCTGAGTTTTCTACATCGTGATCGACATCACCTCGGGTTTTCTACATCATGATTTTGATCTTATATTGTATAAAATGTGTTAGTTCTTACATTTACCAAATCCTATATTACAAAACCGCCTATTCGTCTCAGGGCAAGGAAAGAGCATGTGGACTTCTTTTATTCTCGCGGACTACAGTGTGTGGACTAATGAAAGCGCTACAATAAGCGCAGATTTTGTATGATTTAATTATAGCTCGTTTCGCAGAGAGTCTGATAGGTACACATCCGGATAAGACTCCTCTTTTTCTTCGCGGGCGAAGCCATCGATCGCAACTCGCCGACAAGCCCCCTTCGTCGACCACTTCACAGGGAAGAAATTTCTTTCCAAAAAATGCGTGTCGCAATCTTTAACCACGCTTTTAACGAGGAAATAAGCTACGCACGATGGTGATTTTGGCCTTGTTGGGATGCTTAGAGCGTCTAGATTGAATTGTCACCACACAAGGATTATCCCAAAATCGATTCGAACACACGACCCTTCTATTTCGAGCCAGAGAACCTACCGACTAGGCAACACAGTCACTGATGTCATCGCCATTGCCAGACTTTATTTATTGACGAAAAATACACTTTCAAGAACACTAATGAATTTGGCAATCTGAATTGCGACTGATGCAGATTGATTAACATGATCTTAGTGTGACCAGTTCGTCTTGGATTACCAACCAATCAGGCCCATTTCCCAGAACCTTATACACTTCTCTAATCTGACTAATGCTCTGAGCAAAATAGTGGCACACTGGTCGATCATCTATTTCGGCATGCCACACTGCCATGCCGTTCTTCGAGACACTGTGTACGTCAGTGACCATAAGGAAATCGTACGGCACAGAGTCACTTGGGGCAACAGGCAGAAAACATATCCTGTGTGCGTTTAAAGGAAGCTCATTTTTCAGAGTTTGCTGCAGCACGTCCCAGGAGAACACCGCGCCCCAACAATTTAAAACACGTGCTCAATCTACTGGGGTTCTTTACACAATACACAGTTCACAGTCTAAGGAACAAATATGAACCTTACGTCAAGTCGTGGTTTAACCGGAAGTTTTTCACTGTGGTGTTGAAAGAAAAAAGTTTCATTTTGGCTGGGACCAACATTTTCTTAACGCGATGAAGTACAGTCCTGTCTTCAAAATATGCACTGTAAACAAATCGATACAAAGGGGTTAGAATAGAAGTTTTCATTACATTTCTTGTAAGACGCTTTCGAGAAACAGTATTCAGATATTCAAAAAAGAAAGGAACGGTTAAGAATGTGTATGCTCCGACAATTTCCTTCAAATAAGCATTCACTGGTCCCGTACCACAGTCACTAGATGAAAGAATGAAATTGGGCAAGACACCCGACAATTGACCTTGAAGAAGAGACGCAGAAACTGATATTCTTGATCTTTCAGGAAAAAAAAAACAGTTAACAACTTGGCGTATAAAGAGGTGTGATAAAGAAATCCCACCATGGCCGCACGCGTCGAAACGAATTAGATCGGCTGACGCGCTCCCAGTGGGACGCCCACAGATACGCAGGGAACACATGATGCAGCTTCTGAATGTAAAATTGAAAACAATGCAAGACCTGTAGAAATATTATTACCAGGGAATAGCGACAAAAAATAAATTACACGCACACTGTAGCTCTCGCAAAAATAGACAAATGGCGGTATGCACCGGGATCCGCTTTCTCGAACCACCCAATCAGTCTCTTCGCTCCCCAGAATTGCGTTGTCGCGGTAGTATTCCAATGGTATGCATAGATAGCGTGTGGGAAGGGTTGACCAGGCAAAGTGAGCGAGAAATTTCGGGTTTGATGCCCATCGGCCATGCCAAAAACCAGAACACTTCTCCGAGTTCACGGAAGATTCGGTCCGAAAACATAATGTTTCTTTTTCGTGATTTCGACGCTTTTTTTAATGATCTCTCTAACTGAGCAAAAAATAGCAATATTGTCCGCATATGCCAAAATGGGAACCTCGCCCGCCTTTTAGGTTAAACTGCGAACATGCTTCCTTCGAACGATACTCAGAATTGTTCCATATACTATGCCAACAGTAATGGCGAGAGCGAACAGCCTTGCCTAACAAAATATTTTACAGGAATGCATTCACTGACTCGTTTAATAGCAATAATACCCCTGTCAGACGGCATTGTGAAGCTCCTTTTCGCTAAGCTCCTTTATAAAATCGGTGAACCAGCGCTTGCCTTAGGGCACATGCGAACTCAACACTGCGAGATGACTGGCTGATTTTATAATGGAGCTTAGTGAAAAGGAGCTTTAGAACTCCGTCTGACAGCAGTATAGGACTCGTTGTGCAACTATAATATGTCATGTGTATTCTGTCAAAAATAATGGATCCTATATCGATATGCCACAAAATTTGGCTTAGAACGTCATGAGACACCCGGTCGAAGGCCTTTTTCAAGCCAACTTGTAACATGGCGACTTTGCTCAGCTCAGCAGCACAGCACTCTAAGGTACCACGAGCAACATGAATGTTGGTCAAAATGGTGCGGCATTGTATGCCACACGTCTGATGAGGCTCAACAACACGCGTTGTCACACACCGCAAACGGCCAGCCGAGGACTTTCATTCATATTTTATAGTCAACATTAGTACGGCTAAGGGCAGTGGGAGTTATCACTGCCAAGCTAAACGGGGACGTCACACTTTGGTCTTAACAATTTGCGTGTGCGTGAAAAGGAGGGGCCTTGGGAGAACTTTTTTTCTTATGCCTCGGTAAGCTTTGAGGGAAAACGATGAAATTTCATGTTTAAATGTTTTGTCAAAACCGGTAGTTAAGCCATCTGGGCCTGGCGATTTTCCGGCTCTTAAGTCATCTATCGCTCTTTTTACCCCTGACAAGCTGTTTTTTGTTTTCTGAAAAGTTGTTATCAGTTCCTTTACCCTTCAGCAGTAGAGGCAGAAAGTCGTCCTCAAATCCTGACAGTGGCGAGGCGCTACAACTAAACAACTTCTTAGAGTGTTCAACAAATGGCTCTTCGATATGAGTTTTATTGCTGGACAAAACCCCAAGGTGTTTCATTTCAAATACATCATTAGCTCGCGCGAATAATTCTTTTTCGCCGCCACCATTCTTTTTGTCGGCTGCTCTCCCACCGAGAAACGCTCTGAACGCACCCGTATAGCCGCCCCTTTGTATCGGTCGCGATCGAGGCTCTCGATTCTGGCTTCCAAGTGGTTCATAATCTCAATGAAAACGCCAGGTGCTCGGCATTCTTCAGCTTCTACGAGATTTTTCGGCGCTACGATTCTTGATTATTCTCCTGATACTTGAGGAGACCCATTCTTTCAAGTGCAGGCAATCTCCCAGCACTCGCTTTCACCGACTCCTTGTGGTTGCACGTCACACCAGATTGTCTTTATAAAGGAACGAAATAGTTCATCGTTCGGAAGTTTCGCATTTATTTTCATAATTCCCATGAGAAATCGGCCCCTTTTGTTTTTACCTAAGTGAAACGTTACAAGGTATTGATGGCTGAAAGCAACGTAGTCTACGCAGCAACCCCGACATAAATTTATCATATCCGTAGAGATACACTCCCGGTTCTGTCTAGCGTGACTGGCACCCTGAAAGTGCGTGGAAGACATACAGTTTGACCTCGACACACAGTACACAAAATTGTCCAGAAAAAAATCTTGAATATTGTTATGTAATTCAAGAGTACTAGCATCCCTATAGAGCCTTAGGTTGGACCTGTCTTCAGTCAGGATGACACAATTAAAGTCATCCACAATAATAAAAAAACGATGGGACTGACAATGTTGGTAAACGGTTTAAAAAAAAATTCGGCGATCTTCAGCTTTATTAGGTTAGTAAACACAAATAAGGCGCTATTCATTACCCAGAACAGAGAAGGCGCACATGAAAATTTCTCAGACGGGCCGGTCGTGACGGTCTATACGCAGCCGCTAGAAAATTCCTGAGGAACAGGCAACAGCCAGCCGAGAAACCAAGAGCACGACTCACGCAGACCTCATACCGCGCCAGAAAAGGCCGCACCAAGCAGTCGGTCTGGGCATCGATCTTGAGTTCAATGTCCTGAATTGCGGCAGTGTTCAAGTCATGCTCGGTGAACAGCCGGTAGAGCTTCTGCTGCCGTCGTCTGGCCGCAAGTCCGCGAACGTTCAATGTAGCCACGCGAAGTCCTGCTTTCACACTGTTCGTGAAAGTTTTAATGCTCAAGTTGAGAGACTCCAAAAGTCGGGCTTTCCATCACAGGTCTTAAACGAGGTGGTGGCGGTCTTAGTACGTAAGACTAAAGGGATTCAGCGAAAGAAACCTTGAGATCCACAGAAACGAAAGGTTGTTATACCTTACATGCACAAAACCTCTCATAATTTAAAAAGAGCTGCCCAAAGGTACGATGTGCTTGTGGTGTTTTCGGCTCCTAAAAGAATGGCGCAAATCTGTTCAAAGGTTCGCTCGATAGCAGATAACCTCAACAAAGACAAGTGCCAGAAACGCCACAGCCACCCTTGTGTGCCGTGTTCAATTGACGTGGTGTACAAAATTCCACTAACGTGTGGTAGAAGCTATGTGGGCCAAACTGGACGGTGCCTAAACGATCGCCTTCTCGAGCATGATCGTTCACTAAAATCTACGGTGGGTGGTCACCTTCCTGTTCATTGCAATTCCTGCTCGTGTGCTCCGATTCTAAAAGGCACAACAATAATTGGACACTATCGAGACAAGACGACTCGCGAAATCTTGGAAGCAGATTGCATCAACAGCCTGGGGGACTGCTGCGTCAGCCACCCATGAGTGACACTACTAAACACTGAAACCTTGTTTTTAGATCGGACTATGGGGCAAAGACATTGTAGTTAGATGGTGTTGCGTCGCGTGTCACAAGCACTGCGTGCCCTGCGTGTCTTTTAGAACGTTTTCTTCTTCTTTCTTTTGTGTATAAACTCAGTTGCGAGTCAGCGCTTGTGTGTCCTGCATGTTCCTTTTCTCTGTCCTTGTCTTTGTGTGCGCTGTTCTGTTCATCATGCCATCGGAAAGCGTGTCTCAGACCTCGTAGGCTGGGCTCACCTCCCGCCCTACCCGGAAGAGACAAAGAGCAGCTCCGACCAGAGCGTCGTCCCCTCTTGCCCGTCGCCACCAACCAGGGATACTCAGTCTGCTGGAGCGACTGCTGGGTTCTCTGCTCTGTGTCGCTGAGCCGCCGTTGGACCGTCTCAGTCACCAAGTCCATTGCACTACCATCTCCGGCGTCCAGTGCGTCAGTCGCGTCCTTTGCAGCCGGTGTCGTGTCACGGGTAGTTTTCGCATTGGGCTTATTCTCACCAAAAGGGCTTTTTTGACGTCAATGCTACCACGACGCGCGTCGCTGCTCACCGGACGCCTGAGGGTCTTACGAAGAAATCCCCGGGGTTTGAATCGCCGCCGCCTCGAGATATTCCTCGTCCATTACGAGGTTTGTATCCTGGCTGTCTGTGGTCTTGCTCACAGCAGCTCGAGCCTACGACCGTACGCAATACGAGATCTCATACCCGCAGGCTCGACACTCCTCGCACCTCGACGCTCAACAGTCGCGCCGCATGCGCCCTGTGCGTCGACAGCGGAGGAACACCGGTTAGCGCCCGGGGACAACAACCAGCAGCGTGCCTCCGTAAAGACAGAGCTGGTGCGGCAGGGAGTCCGGTGTTTAGTTTTCACGGAAAACCATGCGTACAATGACGGTTCTGAAATCCACGTCCGTCAGGCCATCAATTTTCCACTTCCCTTAGGATACTCCTTTGATTTCCTGTATGGCTCTATGGACCGTCGAAGGGCGTCGGCAGATACGTCGAATGCCACCCAGTGAACTTTTACCTTCAGCTCTCGTTTTTCGGGAGAAATGACCAAGCATGGTTGCCCCTTCACCAGCATGGTCCCCGCTCGCAGAAGCTTTTCTTTCGAGGAGGTGGTGTGCAGCTTCAGCAGCCAGACGTACCCTATTTGTAATGCTTCAACTACTGCCACGTCTTCCCGAATTACCACCTGGTACAGAGGCCCGACGAAGTCTTCAGCACGTAGGGCCGCCACCGGGTATCAGCATGCAGCACAAGGCTGCATTTCATGGGTTCTCCTGTCGGCAAGGTACGGAGTGTCACTGAGTAGTCATTCGGAACATGGCCGCGTACGGCGTCACCACGGCTCGGAGCCACCGTCACCGGACTTTCAGCGGAGCGTTCCATCCGTCGTTAAGCCACGTAGACACGCCGGCACGTCTTGGGAACGAGCGGGGGTTTATATGTTTAGCTATCGCGTTCCACTCGAAGCCTAAGCGGCCTCCTGTAATTTTTGTTTTAGGCTTAAACATGTTTTGAGCGCCTTCATTCGTCGAGTTACCTCCATAGATTGCGGCGATTGAGTCTCCCAAGAGTTTTGCGGGAGGGCAGACACTACCGACACTCCACCGCGTCCTGCAAAAAAAAAAAAAAAAAAAGATCTAATGAAATACTTGTCAAGATCGCCTGCTTTTAACCTTTTTACACCTGAAAGGTACCAAGCTTTCTTAGAATAACAAACTTGAGAACACTTATCTGAAGGTTACTTGGATTGCCCAAAATGTGCTTCTCTCATCGGAGCAATATATGGTACGTAAAAGCTCTATAGAGGGACAACTTTTTTCAAGATTCCTGGCGTGTCCGTGGCACATCGGCCACTCCAAAAATCCTTAAGAAAACAGAAGGGTGTCGAAACACAAACACCGGCACCGCGGGAACACGCACGGTTGCCTGGGCCGTTCATTGCGCAATTTACCTTTTGCCTTGTTTGTCCGTTTGCTTTGTGTTTTGTTTTCTCTATTTGTGTTCCTTTCTCTGATGCATTAAATTTTGTTTGCACCTTAAAGCCTCACACTGGGACATCTTTTTTTTTTTTTTCTTTCTGGCTTGTCCTTTACGTTTTTCTAAAGGGCGACGAGCAATCAAAAAGAAGGAAACTCTCCCTCAATTCCCCCTTTCCATCCTAGAAGGAGGAAAACAATCCTCTTCTCTGTGAGGTGTGGCTCAGAGACCCGCTTCTGCGGGAAGAGGAGGAGAGGAGATTTGCGAGGGAGAAGGGAGAAAAGGAAACTGGGAACTGGTTTTCTGTCGCGCAAAAGACGATGTTCTAGATCAGTTTTTCAGGTTTTTCAGTTTTTTTTTTTTACGTTTGGTTTTGGGAACAATTTTGGAGTGAATTGGATGTTTGATATAAGTGCTTTCCAACCGAGAGTTTTCAGTCTGTGAACTTGAAGTTTTTTTTTTTTTTTTTTTGTCCCGTCTGTTCTATCCTTAATCGGCGTTGATTTCGACATCATTTGCTTTCTTTTCTAAATGGCGTGGGGTTTCTTCTTTAGCTTATGGTGGTTTAAGCTCATGTCTTGTGTGGTCTTTTGGGGTTTTTTAAGCGTGTTTTGGGCTGCAAATGTTAACTTAGTTAGGTATATACCACGCTTGAGTTTTTACAGAGCCTGCGTGCTTTTAATCTTTACCAAAAACTCAACACCACACCTTATCATTGCCGTATACATTACATATTTTACACCTGACTTACTTCAAGATCATTATATTAGAATAAAAATATAGTGATTATCTTCTAATCAAATTATTTTTATAAACGCCAAATGCTTGATGTTTTGCTGGAGGTGGAGTCTTGAATGGTTCCGCAGTTTGTGAGTATAACTTATATCTGTACGCAGAGTAAAAAAATACATCCCGGAAAATCATTCGGTCGGGCGAATTGGGCAACGACTTTACTTCATCGAGGTTGCTTTTGTCATTCGTTCGTACGCATTGATATGGGCCCAGATATAATACAACCACGGACCTGAGAAATTGAAAAGACGTCTCTAAAAGGTGTCATCGCTAAGACTTAACGCAAGTATTTCAGGCTTTCACCTCAGCGAAATATCTCAGACATCGCTTTATAGTTTACGCTGTTTTCTTGAGCAGTTTGCCTTTCCATATGAAAACTCAGCATACTATGGGAGAATGATAGACACTCAAAGGAAGCCAAACAGGTGAACTTTGCAACACTTTTCTCGTAGGTACGAATAGCTGCAACTGAATAATATCAAATTTATTTAAACTTAAGTAAGTGTTCAGCCGAGTTGATTGAACACTGACATGGTAACCCTGAAGCAGGGGAAAAAGGACAGGACGGACAACACGGAGCTCCATGCACAGCTAAAGTGTTATTTATCCGAGTCATCCTTAAAGTGATGCTGAACCGAAATTTTGAGCTCACAAAACAAGGCTGGACGGGTAGGGGGGACGCTGCAAGACCTAGAAACTTCACTCATACAACAGCGACATTTCTAACGATTGGGCGTGTTTTTGAAAAGAAGTGTGCGATTGGACACGGCCAATGAGGCCAACGAGACATCTCACGTCACGATTCTCATTCCCCCTCCTCTTTGCTTCGTCTCCTCGAGCTGGTTAACCGAAGCGAGGAGGAGAGAAGCCAGGCCACTTCACTTCACTCTCAACTGTTGCGGGAGATTCGTGAAGTCAAATTCCTCGCTTTATTGCACCTTTTTTTTAAATATGTCCATCCGTTAGAGATCTCGATGTATGAGATATGTTTCGGAATTTGTAGCGTCCCGTTCAACGCTTCTGCGTCCTCATTTTTGCAGAATTCAAACTTTGGTACACCATCCCTTTAAATAGGCCCGCAACTAAATCAGTACAAAATAAATTAAAGTTCAGTTATTATTGAAACTTTGTGGTGCCCGTTCCGTTTTTTCTCCGCACCTGGGTTACCATGTCCACAGAAAGTTTTTTTTATTGCTTTAAATTCTCTACATCATGGAAGTTGTCTAAAGCCAACATCTTTAAAGAATACACACTTCGTATTTTGGACGGAAAAAAATACGCTTGCAACACTTCTTTTTTAGTACATTCCATTGTGCTTTCAATAAACTCTGTGTAATGTTAATGTAAGTGCAGTTACCCCCAATATGAAAGACCCATTCGCCGGGGCAGGCAGGCGCCGATTTTTGCGGTCCATTTTAGATCGAGTCTGGTTATTTTCGTCTATAAAACTATCGCGTCATTTTCAAATCAAAGGTAGCAGGATTATAGGAACATTCAATGGGTTCTAACAGTATATTTATCTTATGTTTTATTTTTTGTCATGTCCTTTACCCCTTTTAAGAAACGCTGCTCGTAGTTTAGTATGTTCTCGCCTCTTTCTCGGGGATTCGTTTGTCGGCGATCACACCGGTTGGTGCCGCATTCTTATTTGCTGCACAGCGAGAGTGAGAAGCTGGGCGGCGAGCTCGGCGTTTCATGAGCTCTCAGTGACGAAGGTTCAATACCATAGAGTAAGCCAGTGAATAAAAGTTAATCAAGACTCGCTACGCGTGCTTTCTTACCCTTCTTTTTTTAAGCGCATCAGCGCACATCGTCGGCGTCGTCAACCCCACTAAATCTTAGATGTGCAGAATCCAATCAGCTGCCCCTTAAGCCATGTGGTACTAGTAGAAGGGGATTTTTTTTGACAGTATTAGCTACTTTTAAGTTTGCAGAGCCTATCAGGATTAAAGGTTCGTGTGGATGTCTGTCGGGGAAGAACGTCTCATGTAACTCAATTCCTTCTCTTTTTTTCACGTTGTTGTTTCTTAATATTATGGCTTAGATTTTTTTTTTTATCAGCGTCACATTGTTAAGGATAAGGGGACGAATTGGTTCAGTCAGGCTTTGTGCCGGGACGTGACATGTATTTTATCGTAGATCCGGGACGAGAGGCTTCCTCTAATGGGATTACTCTATTCCGAAAGATTTTGTTCTTTTGAAATGTTTTCTTGAAGAAAGATTGAGGTATATATTTATTTGCTCAAATAAATGCGGACACATTTAATTTGTTTTCTTCTTGAATAATTAATAAATCTAAGAGAAAAAGAACTTTTTGTTTAGTGAGGTAAATTGTAGCAAAATGGAAGCTTGGCTACACACTGACATTTTCCTAATTTTCTTTTTCGCGTTTGCTTACTGTTTGCGCGTATTTATATTTAATTTCGGCGAGCACCAAAACACTGCAGCAAAATACCTATTTGACAAGAGAAGAGTCAATATTTTTTAAAACAAAATTAAGCATTTATTTTCTTCTGTTCAGAAAATGCGATTTTTTTCTGTGCCTTGTTTTTTGTGTTTTTTTATTGTTTTAACGCTTTTTAGCCCAGTCTTTTAAGGTAGATCGGTGGGCGAGTGGTCTAGCGCACACCAGCTCGAAGCACGTGGAGCGAAAGCTCGCACTGCAGAACCTAGGGATGCTTGGTTCAATCCCCCACCCCTGCCCGTTTCGATCTGGATGAGCATCGTACCGGCGTGCGGTCGTGTATCACTATACTGCGTGTGCACGTTAAAGACCCCAGGCTAGCAGTCGTAGTGCACTCACTAAATTGCTCATTAGAGTGCAAACAAGTGTTGCCCCATCCTGGCAGACCGACCTTACGCTGTATAAACAACAAACGTCCAATTTGACTTTTGACTTTACTCGCGTTTGAATTTGTTTGCAGACTGTCTTTTGTTTGATGTATAAGCAGTGTGACCTCGGCTTAACTTCCGGCTATGTAAACATACACATAGCACATATATTACAGCCCAGTCTCAACGTTTTGTATCATGTGCATTCATTTTGTGTTTTTGCTATGGTGTTTTTTTTTACGTCAAGCTGCTCATTCAAGTTAGTACCTAATACAACTTCACTCATTGAGCTTTTGCTTCGTACAAGTTGACTTTAATAAGAGTTTACGTAATACAAATGGCTGTACAATCTGGCACCCAGCTGTGCAACTACGACTATTTCGGAGAGCTAAATTGATTGGCTGCTCGCCAGCGAGCGCCGAGTCAAATTAACTGCTATACCGCGTAACCAGGGAATTCCCTCTGCAAGTTTCCAATGGCACAGAGGGCTATAAAATAAAACAAAGCACACACACGCGCGCACGCACACACGCACACAGACACGTACAGACACATGCATACACACACGCGTACATACACGTATACACACATGCATCCACACACGCGCGCACGCACACATACACACGACCGTAGATGTTTAGAAACTGACTAAAACTGATTCGAAAGCAATGTGCTCGCTAGCGAACCCTGATACCGCTTTCTGTTGCTTCAGCAAGGGCGAACTCGAGGGAGCTGTGCAAGTTTCGAGTTCGCTCCTGCAATTGAAGTGCAAATAGGATCTCCCCGAACTGCGAGTTAGAACTGTCTTTAGGGTTCAAATCCTAACTGGCACCGAAAAAGCCGCCTGCCGTTTCTATCCACCGGGAAACGAACTTAAAAGCATTGCACGCATCGGAAGTTCCTTCTCCGCACCTGTGCCTCCTAAAATACGCGTGAATGGAGGCTTCGAAGCGCTAAATTCTTTCCTGGCTCGAGTTTCGAAATGCCTCTTCTGATGGCGGACGGAGCTCGCGCGTGGAGTCTCAAGACGCTAAGGAAAGGTCCCCCGAGAGATCTTGAAGACGTGACCAACTTTGCGAGACGTTTCGTTTTTGGCTCACTGCGAGGCCCCACGTGGTGTCGGGAGGTTAATCAGAGTAGGCGGTAACGTTGTACACCCGCCAGCAATATGAAGGTGAACACCTTACCTGGTTTCTTGCCTGTTTTACGGCTCCCTAAATCTATATCCACTCTCAACGTCTCAAATGGTACGTGGCTTGGGGTCTAAACTTTGCGTTCTAGCCCTCTTCTGGAACAGAGCTTGTTCCAAAACTTGCAGGAGCGTCAAAAACAAGGGGAGGGCTGTTCACCTTCATACCGCTCACGGGTGTACCAGTAGCGGCGTTACCGATAACGCGTTACTTTTCTCGGTAACGTAGTAACGTACTTGTTAACATTTCTAAAGCATAAGATACTCACGTTACCTATTTATAGTAAAGGGTAACGTAATTACGTTATTAGGTACTTCTTCCCGAGACTTAAAATACATTACACTTCGATTCTTTTCCTTCTGGCTGAAGACGCCTTTTCTCTCGGATAATTCAGGTGGAACAATAATAATAAAAAAAACAGTAACTATATTAACTTTGAGCATGGACGTATTTCTTCAGATGTTGCGCTTATGCGTATATGTAACGTCAAAAAGGTAAGATGTTAAATTCCAAAATAAAAAAGTAAAGCAAAAGTAACGTGCGTTTACATTTTATCCGTGATGGTAACGGGGGCGCGTTACTTTTATTTGAAAGTAACGAAGATCGGTAACACGTTCCCTTACATCGCCAGTAACGAGTAACGCATTTTGCTACTTTTCTGATTTTTTTTTTCTTCGGTAACGCCTAAAACGATAGCGTAAATGGTGCTGCAACCGCTTCATACCGTCTATTCTACGTTCACGAGCGTTTCTGAAGGCTTTTCGGCCTCAGTGTGCGGCAGCATGCGGGAATTGTAGGTTTACGGGAGCTAATATTGTAATTATTAAAGAAAGTTTTTTTTTACTAATATTGTGACGATGAAAACAGCGATACTGCGGCGTTGACGCAAGCCACCTGCCCAACATATTCGCAGCGTAGGGAGTCCAACTATGGCGATTCATATCATTAGGAAGTTTTCGTAGACTGCGTTTCCCCCTCCGCTAAGCGCACCGCAACGAAGCAGCTGCTACTGCGCCGGCGCGCCGATGGCCTTGACTGTAGAGTTCCGGCTAGCGTAGCTGGTTATACGGAGATCATCGCGGGACAGCGGAAACGATCTACGAAATCTCCCTATTGGTGCAGCAGCTTCTAGATGACGCTCACATTTTAAAAATGGTCTATATTACATAGGCAGGTACACTTATAAATTAATTTTTTTATTGGAGGTACAGGTTGCTTAAAAAAACTAAAAAGTACAGTTAAATTGAGCAAAGCTGAATGGTCATTCTCCGCCCAAATGTGACGCTATTGTTCGAAGCAGATACCAAAGTTTCAGAAATAATTGTTATCTAAATGAAACGTATTAACTGATTTTCTCGAAATTTTAACTGGGAAAATGGTAGACGACGGAGCCCTCGAATACATAGAGCTGAATGGCGCCTGTTCCCGGAAACACGCACCATTTTCCCGTCGCGAATTTAAAAAAAATCGCGTAACCTTTTTCTATGAGATAAAGATTAGTTCTAAAATGTTGGCTTCTTGTTCGGACGACTAGCGCTGCAATTGAACAGAGAACGCGCGTTCGACAATACGTAGTTTATATTTGCGGTCAAAGAGCCCCCGTGTTTATTTTTAGATACGGTGCAGTAATCATTGTCATTACACATGATCGCTCGAAACTGCGGTCGTGAAAATGGAGACTGGACTCCATGGGCCGAGCATGTTACGAAACATCGACGAATTTCGCCCGGTGGCTTTTGCTCTTCGCGTGAGATCAGCACAGTGGCTGCTGCGTCCCCCGCAATATGAGCGTGCAAGAAGGGCGAAGTTCGTCAGTTATTCGTTGCATATTCCCTTCATGGAGTTCAGCCTTGAAAGATAGACAGTAAGTCCTTTCTTTACTTTTTTTTACGTATATCGACTTTCCCCACTCAACAAGCTGACACTACAGAACTGTACACAAAGGCCGCATTTCTACCAGCGGGCTAATTTGCTCCGTGGTTGCGTCATCGATTATCCGATAGCGCACGGGGTGCAGGCCGTGATGTACAGCGCGTCGGAAGGACGCTTGCGCTCGTTAATTTCTCGCCAGGCTAGCTATCTAACCTCGGGCTTGCGTTGAAACATGGCAGTGGACGGAAACATATTAGATTAGAGAATGCAACCGAGCCACACAGTTGCATTCTTTACTCGCTACACCGTGCGGCTGCGTAGATCTCAGAGGTGCCGGATGGGAGAATGAAACATGGCCGTGAGCGTGATATCAGAATGGAAGAAGAGAAAAGTTGGCACTTTTGGGGGACTGGTGACTCAGCAGCCGAAAAGCTTTCCCTCTGTTTTACGCCAATCTGCGCACTCTTTGTTCATGGTTTCGTTGCTTTGTATTTAAGAGATGCGGCAAAGTTGGATTTGGGTTACTTTAGCTTGCATTTAGGTCCTTGGCTTTTCTTAAAAACTTGTTTACTCTTTCTAAAGTTATATTCACGGTAAGTATATATACTCTTATAAACAAACTGATAGCTAATGTGTCCTCCGGTGCAACACAAAACTCTTAAATAACCTAAAGAAGAAAACTCATACAACGTTGTTTTTTATGATAATTGCAACATAGAAAAATATCAATAATAATGTGGTGTGTACGTTTATACAGCCGGAAGTTAGTCAGCCTTAGTGGGCGTTCGGTGTCTCAGCTATAGATGAGAAATTTAGCCAGAGGAATATAACCGCTAGCCTGGGGTCTTTAACGTGCATCACGCAGTATAGTGAGCCACGACCGCACGCCGAAAGGAGGCTCATCCAGATCGAAACGGGCAGTGGTGGGGATTGAGCCCAGGATCTTGGGTTCTGCAGCGCGAGATACCACTTCAAGTCCTCCGAGCTGGTGTGCGCTAGCCCACTCGGCCACCGATCCCCCTGCGACATCGAAGATACGTTGGTTTTAAAGGAAACGTGCTTTCCCAAATACGGTAGGTAGATTAACGCACATAAACCGAGTCTTTTATACTGGTGATAGTTTTTTTTATTTTATTTTTTCAGAATAAGAACACACCTCCACAGCGAAATCAGACTTGAATCGTCTATATAATTCATAGCACGAGCTATAGGACTAATGGAGAGTTTTAATTCGGACTGAGGCATTGCTTTATGAGTGAAATTTTAAGTCTAATTAAGCTTTCGCAGACAGCAAATTCGAATGCCTTTTTGCGTTTATTTTTTGTTTTGTTTTGTTTTTAGCACAGAATGTGTTTAATGGCTGGCATTTCTTAAATTTAAGGTCTTACACTCCAGCGATGGAAGGCCCTAACATAAGGGCAGCGTCAACGTTCGTTGAGAACTTGGGCCTTCGCTGATTAAACGCGAGTCCCGGCCGAACTCTGGCGCAGTGCTCGTGCCCTCGCTGATTAGGCGCGATTCTCAGCGGCGTCTGACTGCCTTCTGCCGTAGTCAGACTACCCGCACATCATACAAAAAGACACGGTTTTGGGTGCAAATATAACGAGAGAATTAATTGCGCCTCAAGCAAGTTCAAAGCATGTTTATGTCTGAAGACAGGTTTTACATGATGAACGTGACTGAGCCGTCATTCGAGCAAGAAAAGCGCCTGTGGCAATGTGCGCAAAGTGCCTTTGTATCAGAAATGTCACGGCGGCTTTACCGTCGGCTGTCTTCCGAATCTTACTCAGGTAGATCGCAGGTACTACCGCGGCTCATATCGCGCTATAACACAAATGGGGCGACACCAACTCAGTTGGAAATCTGCCGTAAATAAAGCCTGCTTTTAAGAACAGGCTCCAGCCAACACCTCATCGCAGAAATAGATGCGATCAATGGCAGCTGCACGAAATAGACTTACCTGAACGAAGTTGATGGTACAGCCGCTCTATGTGGCGGGTTCTTCAACCATTTTTTTTTTTTCATATCGCGAAAAAGCCTGTGGTAACGCAAAATGTATTGAGTCTTGTCACGCAGACGTCGGACCACCTTAAAGTGTGCACACGGAAATCGCAAACCCGTCGTTTGTGTAAATGACCGACTCATATTTTTGTAAATTTTCGACCTAGTGGTGAGTGCATGTTTGCGGAAAACATCTTAGTGTTCCACGACTCGAACGCCCATCTCTTTAGCTGAGTTTGTTTCGTGCCTCAAGCTCTCTTAAGAAGGTAGCAATCGCGACCGGCGTTTCCCGGCTGTTGTCTCGTAGCAAGTTAATTTTCCGGGATTGTTATTCAATTAAAGTTCATTTCGAAGGTGTCGGCGAGCGCAACAGGGCGCGGAGTTTGCATAATCAGTAATAGTTTAACTAACTGCCCAGAGTCGGACTGCTTGTTTAAATATTACCCTATACTCGGCGACAACTTTTCTTGGCAATGCAGTGGAAGGTAGAGGCCCGCGTCCCCTCCCCCATTTTGAGTGTACGCAGGCTCTCCTCCTCCCCCATTTCCGGGGAGAGGAGGAGAGCCCGCGTACACTCAAAATGGGAGAGGGGACGCGGGCCTGTACCTTCCACTGCATTGCCAAGAAAAGTTGTCGCGGAGTATAGTCCCTTACGAGTCAGCCGGCGTCTTGAAGTTTATAAACTTGTACGAAAAGTGAAGTATAAACAAACTGTAACAGACAGGCTAGTTTGCTGAATGTATTTGATGTTAATTATTCAAGGCCCTCTAATCTACTATATAATAGCTGACATAATTAACTTATATTCTTCGCCTCTCGACATGTAATTTTCAACAAAAAAAAAAACGCAATTACAAAAAAGGATGTATGTTTTTTTTCGTTTCAAAGGGTGATTGCTTGTAAAAACAAGCAGTAAATTTATATTGTTTTTATTTGTCTCGCGCTCTTTCTCAACCCCTTTCTCGCTCACAAAAAAAAAAAAAGACTGCTTGTTCTGTTGAGGCGTTCTTTTTATATAAACCACAGGCAACTCACTGTTTTAGTTTAGAAGACAATTACGATGCTTAGTTTTAACGTCTTAAGCTAATAATCAGGCACCGCAAGTTGGCCAAGAAAAATAAGCATAGACCCAAGCTTCAGGAAAGCTAGAACACGCTGAGTGACGTAGATTATTTGTGCGGTAAGCTTAAACACTTTTAAGGAAGGTCTTCACGAGATAACTTAACCATTACTTCGTTGGCAAGTAGGTCCCAATACAATAAAATATTACGGTCTAGAGAACAATTACTTTTTGGGTTAAATTAAAAAAAAAAAAAAAAAAAATATATATATATATATATATATATATATATATATATATATATATATATATATAATTTTACATCGGGATATTTTTTACTATTTTATTTTCTTGTGATGCTCAGAAATTTGGCTTCTCGGTCAGCAAATATATAAGCAATAAATTAATCGAACTACCGAAATGATTTTATATTTGTTAAACAAATACAAATTTTAGAAAAAAGCTATCTTACATTTATTTTAATTTTATTAGTGCGGTTCATTGATTTATATATTTCGACTATTCCTCCTTTGAGTCCACAAAATACTATAAACATGGCCCGTAATATATTCAAAGAGGCTCTTTACTCTCGAAGATGACGACGCTATGTTTCTACAGCTCATAAACAAGAAACCATGCATGTAGTACTGGCCGAATCGCTTCTCGGCCATCGTGGCCACTGGTGATGTGGCGGCGTCTTAGTCCTCACTAATGCCGTCATACCCACAGCTCTCGTCGCGTTGGTCGGCCATCACACACACGAGGCAGCTCCACCGCTCCACAATATGCTATGCACCTTTTTCGTTCAGCCTCGCTCCCAGCCACGTTGCCCCCTATCCGGTATGCGTTCCGAAAAAAAAAAGCAAGAAATCACAACGCCGAACATGTAAAAGAGTATAAAAGGGCCATAACAAGAACGACAGACGGTTGCAATTTAAATGTTAACACGTTCTGCTGTCGAGGCGACAAAACCGCGATGTTTTCAGGCATACCGGAAGTTCCAAAACTAAAGATGGCGGCGCCCAGGTAGAAAAGGTGCATAGCCCTCAAGTGCTTAGACTAAGCGAGGTTGTGACACGTTGATGCCCCCAAGTGGCAAAACTGGTAACTACAGTACGCTTGGCCCTGCATGGCACGATGACTTCGAGGCCGTGCCGGATCTGCAAGATCTCCCGAAATGCATCGCGCCCTTCGATGGCTGATTTTGAAGTGCTCGCCGAAATCTCGGCATTCAGAAAAAAAAAATGTATCCATGGGTTTAAAATAAAACTTCCAAATTTGCTGAACCTATTCGACGAATTTCTCGAAGTTTTTTGTATATTTTAATTTTCGATCCTGTGTACCTTTAAACGGATAAGATCGTCCCCAGTAGGTTTTGACACTGACGTATTAGCTATTCTATACTTTAAATACAGGTTTCGTTCATCTGAGGTACGTATGCTGAATGAACACTACTGCCCACCAATTTTCTGAGGTCGGTAATCCTTCGAGCGAAAGAATCGTTAAATAAGTTACAGAAGATCTCTGCTGCTTCATATAAGACGCTCGCGTCCACAGACCGGCGATTTGGCATCTTTTGCCTAGACAATAAGCGCTGGAAACGTGCACAGACCAACACCTCCTAGACAGCGTTCAAAGCTTGCGCGTCACGTGACATGACGTCACGTCCCGGAGGCCTGCACGGTCGCTGATTGGATGCGAGTGCTGCGTCAGCCTTCGCATGGGGCTTTAATAGGAAGCGAGTCCCACGCGAACACTGACGCGGCACTCGGATCTAATCAGCGCCCGTGCAGGCCTCCGGGACGTGACGTCATGTCACGTGATGCGCAGGCTTTGAAAGTTATCAAGGAGGTGTTGGGACACATCGCCTACACACGACGTCATCACAAAGCGGGGGCTCTAATCTGGACACTCGTCTAATAAGTTGGCGAGTAATTCGGCGGCCGTGATTGGCCGGCGGCTTGCTCGAGTTTGGCGGCGTCGGCCAATCGCCGCGGTCAAATTTCTCGGGCGACATTTTCGCCGAGTGCCCAGATTGTAGCCCCGGTTGAAGTCATTCCCCCGCTTTGCTGGCTCCGAATTACCGCATCTAATAAGCACTCCGGAAGATACGATCTCATTATGTAGATAGTCATGGCGAGCCGGATTAACCCAAGTGCAAGCTATCTGCGCGTAGAACGCGCAGATAGGTTGCACGCTTGACGAGTGCCGGTTACCCGCTTAGTGTCAAGTGTGTGTGAAAGGCTCCTACAAAAAAAACTAAACGAGAGAGCAGCGACAAATGTCGTGATAAGACAGACAAGATGCCAGAACAAGTGGTTCCATATTTGCACCAAGGTGTCCCACAATTAAAAAAAAAAAAAAAAGGATAGCTGCTCGACACAGGGTTAATGTAGTGTTCTCAGCCCCGTGCAAACTCCAAAGACATGCTCCACGATGTCAAAACAAAAATTTGTTTCGTGCTAAAGAAAAATGAACATGTAACAAGATACACCGAATGCGTGACTACGGTGGTATATGAGATTCACATTGGTTGCTGCCAAGTTTACATCAATCAGAGCAATTGATGCTTTAATGAAAGAGCGCGGAAACACAAGCTTGCCTTACGTAATAATTCGGGTGGGCATCTTGCGGAGCACTGCAAACGATGTGGGTTAGAACCAATGTTAGAAAGTACAAAATTTCTTAAGAGAGGGACTGAGAAGATGAAAAAAAAAAAGAATCGAAGCTTCCTGTGTCAAAAAAGCGGCTGACAAATGCGCAAGAATGCCATCCCTTTATCTGCTGAACAAAGAAGTTGTGTTTCTTGAGGGCTACGTGTGATGAGTGATAGGAATCTTTATCTTGTTGCTGGGGGCTGCGTATAGGGAATGGGGATCGACAGTTTGACGATGTTTGGTGTTACATCAAATCAGTTGGAAGTTGGCGAATGTCCGTGTCATACGTGGGTGATTCCACGTCAGTTCATGCAATGGTGGTCCGGGTCATAATTTTGATATTTTTGTTAAAAATATATATGAAAGCCATGCTCTTGGGAGGAACATTCCGCTATATATGAACGCCGTAACTTTTTGTTTCGCTGAGATATGAAATAGAGAAGCTCGAGGCGTGGAAATTGAGAAGATTTCACTATGCTACTTTGCACAGTCGTCATTTTCTCATCGAAGCTTTCACGTTACCATAACTTTTTTAATAAATTTCACAAGAGATATACAACATATACCCCAAAAAGTAAAAATATCAGTAACATATTTCTATGCAAACAAAAAAGTCAAACATGGTATAAAAACACGTTTTAGAGACATATTCACAATTTTTTTGCAAATAAACTATCTTCTATAATACTTCACAAAACATATCAAAATGCGCGCCTTTGATTTATCTTTACGAATGTATAAAAATAATATGGCCTACCCTTAATTGTCTTCTTGTTATTAACGCAAAAATGCGGCTGATTTCACAAAATGTGTCAAGATTGGGCGTCGATATTTAAAAAAACTCCATCTTTTATCTTTTTTAAACTCCCCTTGGCAGTTTGCAGTGACATGAACTAACCTGTGATGGCAAAACATTGAGTAACATATGACCTCCGAACGGAAAAAGCTGCGACAAACCTTCACTCGGAGCGAGCCGACGTCTCGTTATAGCGGCTTTGCCGCATAACGTCCCCTTCATGGAAGCGTCAAAAGCTGGAAAGCGGGACTCTGTCGTAGAGAGCGGAAAGTCGTTCTGTTCTGAGCATTGCTTTATCGTTGTGTGACTATACCCCCCCCCCCCCCTCTTTCCCCCGCCCCGCCCTCTTCTTCCCGCCCCTTAACACGACCAAGAAACGCCTGCGAACGTCACTGCTTGCGGTAGTTAGTAATCGTAAGCACATCACATTGCCTTGAAACCCAAAGCTGTGAAGAGTCAGTTACGGCAAAATAAGGCGAGAGTAGTTGTAAGGGAAACTGTGCATGTCAGTTGGTCAGGAAACATTTCAATCTAAACACAGAGACGAGGAAAAACAAAAATAACGGACAGTGCGAAACGAACTCTCAAACGCAGCTGAACTTATTCACAAGAAGAACGACAATAAATGCATGTCCACGCGGAAAGAAATAAAATAGGGAAGATCAAGACATGCGACCGCAAAGACTTGACCGAACCTAACCAGACAAACTAAATCACTCCAAGGTTAAGGACAGCAACGGGAACGGGCACCTCTCCCAAGGACCTGAACAGATGGGTTGCACCACGCTATGCGAACCGACCGAGACCGAACCCCTAACCCCCTCTTCTATTTTACTGCCGTAACCCCCTTCCCCAACACACACACAGAGACACACAAACTACACTCCAACACCGAAAACCCCAAAAACATTACAATGTAAAAAACTTCGAGAAGGTAAAAAAAAAAAAGAAAAAAGACGGCTGACTATCGCTATGCTTACAGGAGACTCGGTGTCTTTGGTGCTGAATAAGTGGTACTACAAACAAACAACACCAGCTTAACCATGCGCGACGCACCGATTATATCTACAATGGAAGACAGAAGTTGATAACCACAAGGACATTTTCTTTCCGAACAATGACCGGATATTCGGAGCCGGGAGAGAGGAATTCAGAACCCCTCAAATAGGCGTTTACAAGGACGTTTGAAGTTCTGTCATTTACGAAGCTAGTAGGAGTCTAGTGTCAAATCGAACAGCCATGGCCCAACGATTCAGCACGGTGCGATTGTTCTGTGTGGACTATCTACGGAGACACAAGAAGAAAGTGTATAGCGATAAGCACCTCGTATCGGTAGGGAGACTCAACAAAAAGCGGTTGGAAAATCTACTGGCTCCATGGACAGTGAACGAATCTGACCTTTTATGCCAACATTGCTACAAATACCTCCAGAATGAGATTGCGTCTTCTCACAACGTGAGTACATCAGACTCTTCTTTCCGGGACTCTGATGAAGTTCTGGCTGAAGTGAGTCAAGAATTGTGTGCTGCTAGTCCGTCGGTAACTCCAAACCATTAAAAAAAAAAGGCGCGAATTATATTTGAAGAAAAAACAAGCTTAAGTGAGTTCTTCGATTAGAAGAAAGCTGTCAGGCGTTTATGGCATGAAAACCGGCGAAGACAGTTGTGAGCACTGCGCGGAGTGGTTTGACGCGTTCCGCGAAGGCGCTGAAGGCATGCAGTTCCCACCAGGAACGCAAGCGATTGTACACGCTTCTGCCACCAAGCATCTCGAAAAAAGAAATATTGCGTCTGGTGCCAGAAGCGACTGCCTGATTGATCAAACAAGAAAACTGAAGCGTAAAGGTGGTGTATGGGCAACCCCTGATCCCTACATGGGGAAAAAGGCGAATGCCGAAGACGTGAGAGTTGCACTTGAGTGCTACACACGCGACGACCTCGCATGCTTTATTCAAAGCCCCAACAAAAAGGACGTCGTCAAAGCCATGATCAACGACAACAAGACCAAAGTCGTGAAAAGGTTTATGACCCGCTCTATTAAAGAAGCTTACCAGCTGTTTAGGAAGGACCATCCCCATCGAGAACTAGGCATCTCTAAGTTCTATTCCCTACGATCAAAATGGGTAAAAAAGAGTCCCGAGCATGAGGTGCGCGCTTGCATATATTGCGTCAATTTTCAGTTGCTTTTAACGGCAATAACAAATGCCTCACAGGAGACATTTACTGAAGACGACTTCAAGCGCATCTACCTCTGCAGCGCTCCACAAAACGATTGCTTCCTGCGCCGTTGCGAAATGTGCCCAAAAATGCAGAGCATCTCGCTGCAGTCGCTCCATCTCGACGAAGACGAAGAGGTCTGTTACGCGTTATGGGACGCCGGCGAACTCGTCAAAAAGGTTATGGACACTTCCGCTTTCCTAAAGGAACTGGAGTCATGGAGCGAAAAGTATATGAGGCATTCTTACATCCGTGACCTTCAACGAAGCCTGATACATGACACAAGAACCGCCTTACCACCCAAGGCAGTGATGTTCCACTTCGATTTTGCGGGAAATTGGACGGTCATCTTCCCAACCGAAGTGCAGAGTTTTCATTGGAAAAAAACTCAAGTGTCTCTCTTGACATGTGTGGTTACGTCCACGCAAGGTACGGAAAGCTTTCCTTTGTCAGCGATGACACGACACATGACACAGCTCACGCTCTTCTAGCCACAAAAGCCATAGAAGAGTATGTTGATGAACATTACCCGCTCTTTTCTGAAATAATTTTTGTATCAGACGGAGCGGCGGCGCATTTCAAGAATCGCTTCCAATAGCACGAATTATCTTGGAAGTCGTACTCTTTGGCAAGATGGATCTTTTCAGCCACTGGACACGGAAAAAGCGCTTGTCGTGGAGTAGGTGGTGTTCTTAAACACCACGCAACGCTCACCAACTTGAGATCTTCGCTCAACTCAACGATTGTCACCGCTAAAGACTTTGTGGAAGTGCTGCGTGAAAAAGTAACAAATGTCTGCATGTTCCACCTGTCTGCGGAACGGGTTCGAGAGTTTCGTGCGGTGAAGCAAGTAGAGTGGGCCACCGTAAAACCTGTGAGAGGAATCCAGGCATCTCATCTGTGGAAGTCATCATATGCCGAGAGGCCAAACGTATACATGGCCACTTGCGCAACTGAGAGTTTTAAGCTTAGGTATGCATAGTTAGCGAACTTGCAGAGTGGGGCCGTTTTGTTTTTGTGAATTGTAAGCTAAGTAATGGTATTCCAGCCTAAAGTACATTTTCCTGTCAGTTATACTAACCCCTTCTGAAAAAAAAGAATTTAAAAAATATAAAATACATGCCATAACTAACGCTCAAAATATTTGGTGCTGTGCGGCAAAGCCGCTATGACGAAGACGTCGGCTCGCTCCGAGTGAAGGTGTGTCGTAGCTTTTCCCGTTTGGAGGTCATATGTTACTCAATGTTTTGCCATCACAAGTTAGTTCAAGTCACTGCAAAGTGCCAAGGAAAGTTTGAAAAAAATAAAAGATGGAGTTTTTGAAATATTGACGCCCATTCTTGCCACATTTCGAGAAATCAGCTGCATTTCCGCGTTAATAACAAGAAGACAATTAAGGGTAGGCATATTATCTCTATACATTCGTAAAAAATATTTGTAGGCGCGCATTTTGATATGTTTTGTGAAGTATTATGACAAATGGTTTACTTGCCAAAAAAATTGTGTATATGTCTCTGAAACGCGTTTTTATGCCATGTTTGATAGTTTTGTTTGCATAGAAATAATTTATTGATATTTTTACTTTTTTGTGTATGTGTTGTATATTTTTTTGTAAAATGCGTTAAAAAAGTTATGGTGACGTGAAAGCTTTGATGAGAAAATGACGACTGCGCAAAGTAGCATAGTGAAATCTTCTCGATTTCCACGCCACGAGCTTCTCTATTTTTTATCTCAGCGAAAAAATTTGTTACGGCGTTCATATATAGCTTAATGTTCATCCCAAGAACATGGCTTTCATATATATTTTTAACAAAAATATCAAAATTATGACCCGGACCATCATTGCATGAACTGACGTGGAATCACCCACGCGTGTCTTTTTTCGTCCTGTTCAGATCGCCGCCTTTTACTTTTTTAATCGATATACACCAACTAGCCCCATCCAAAGTTTTTTTTAGAACGCGGCGTTTCGTTGTCTGATTGTAAGTTTCGCGATATTTGCTATGTCGAGGAAGAAACGAGCGGACCTTCGCCACTTCTTAAACAGTGTGCTGAGTCCGGGCGCTGCCGACGCTGGGATCTGATACGGAACCAAACAAACCGCGCCAAAAGAATCGGTTTATGTGCCTTTGATGTGATCAGCTAAACCAATCACGTTCAACAAACGTGCCATGATCCTGCGCTTTTTTTTATTGTTGTGCGTGATTGGTTTATCCGATTAAAGCAAAAGCAGAAAAACGACACGTGTGCTTTAGGCAGCGCACGACAGCTCCACGATATCGTAGCTTTGGCTGCGCTCGGTTTTAGGAGCGGAAAATCTCTTCGTTCATTGCAGGAAATGGCGACCGTTCTCACAGATATTGATTCTTTTCTTTTCGGGCGCGGTGTTTACGCGGTGAGACACGTAGCTCGTCGCCGGCGTCTTGGCGTCGCGTTGACACCATGAAGGTCACCGGACTCCTTGCCAAAAAGGCGGGCTTCATTTTTTTTTTTTTTTTGCGGGAATCTGTTTTTGCGCCAAACGAACAAAATGTGGCCTCCTCCCTGGTCCCATCGAACTCTGCGCTTTTTTTTTTTTGTTTTCCCTATTTTTTAGAACATTGCCTTTTTATTGCCGTCCCTTTTTCTGTCCGTGTTACGATCCTTTGGCGCTCGGCTGTCGGCCCGTTCATCGTTTCAATACGGGTCTGCTTTAGCACTTCGTTGAGTACGGAATTGTGGACATTTTAGAACGCCTTCTGTAATTTCCTGCCCATCTTTTTTTTTAGGCTTAGGATTTAGTACGGTTTCAAGAAACTGCACAATAAATATTTTTCTCCACCGTCTCCTATACTTTTACTAGAACAAAAGAAAAAAAAAAAAGCTTAGCTGCTTGAAACCGAAACCTAAACACGAGCACGGAAGCTCATGGCCAGAAGTCACGTGGCTACACCCGACCGCCAGGGTTGCCAGGTAGTTTCTAGCTCAAACCGCCAAAAGCCAGATGGTGTAGCCAAAAAGTAGCCAAATACAAAATATTTATGTAGCCCAAAAGTAGCCATATTCTGCAGAGCCCAAAAAATCGTGCGCTCGAATGTGTGAGTTCAATTCGAAGGCACAGCGTCTGCACGTCTGCATAGCTTTGGTTTAGGAGCAGCTTGCAAGATCTACGACATCTTGAAATGTATCGAACTTTTTATTTCCTGCACAAAAGTACAAAAGTTTTCCACACGCTTTTTTGCAGTCACACAGTTATGAAGCACTCGTTCGTGTCCAGCTTCATTGCCTCATAAATGATTTCCGTGTTAAAACGGGCAAAACCTTCTTCAGCAGGGTAGATGTCTTTACAGAACTCGTTCTTCCCAAGGAAACCAAACTTTACATAGAGGTCGTTTTGAAGAGTTGGAAGGGACATGTTTTTTCTTAGGCCTGACTTTGTGAAGGACACGGGACTGAATACTCTCTTCACGGCGGCATTCAACATGGGCAGTGTCGGGAGCGCGATGGCAAGCTCGGGGGAGGCACTCACTTGATCGAATGACGTTTTAGCGAACGCCCACGTTTCACCGAAGGATACTTTAGCGAATAGTCAGACGCCGCGAAGCGGCGTTTTCGGGTGATCCAAGTTGGTTCACATTTTGTAATAAGCCGCCGCAGACTGTCTCTAAAACGTTATTCGCTCATGTGATATGAGGGAATTGTAGTAAACCGTTTTTCTCCTCCGCTACGGTATTCCTGAAGAAAACGCCGCAACTGCGCATACGCGCTGCCAGCCTTATCTGCATAGTTCAAGGTCTTGCGGCGCATTACGGAGCGCTATCCGGGTGCTTAGCGGGCTGCAGAAACGGTCTACTACAATTCCCCATAGACCCCAAGCTCAGATAGCGACGGAAACAGGGCTGCTCCTGCGCATTGATCTTGGCCTTGTTCGGTATATTCATTGTCCCAAATCTGTTGTCTTTTGTTAAGGCTCATTCTGCTTTAAGAAACTTCCATGTTTCGTGGAAAAGCCTCTGTTATATCTGGTACAGCACGCGTTATCGGCCGACATCAAATTCAGCAGGATGTTTTGAGCTGCCTTTGGTATAATATTTGTTTGTCGGATGAGGCGCTTTCTGTAGGAGGATGGTGGAAAACTCGAGGAAATCAGAGACGCCAGGTGGAAGCAGAAAAACTTGGGAGCATAAATTAAGCCACAATTAATACAAAAGCGATGTCGTCGGAGCTGAATCTAGGTCACGGTAGCTCACTAGAGCTAATTGGTTTCTGGCATCACGCCCACGAATCTTCACACAGAATATTCCTGAAAGCGAGAACCCAGAAAAGGTGGAGGTGAAGTGGACTGTCGCTTTGTGTCTATGCTGAAGTGTTTTTTGTACATCCACACTAAACCAAGCAAAAAAAAAAAAAAAAAAAAACGTTCCGTGTTAGGATTTGAAATAGCCCAGAAATAGCCACATAGCCAACCGCCAAATTTTGACGCCAAATGCGTGACAAAGTAGCCCAATTTGGCTATTAATAGCCCAACCTGGCAACCCTGCCGACCGCGTTCTTTTCTTTTCTTTCGGCGTGCAAAGCAAACGACGAAGTTGCCTGTACTGTTTGTCGTGCGATGGCTTCGCATTCAAATCCCTTCCGCTCGATGTTCTGCGCTTGAAGATCAAATTGGCCGGTACCACGAATGACAGCTCGGAAGTAGCGGCCTCACGTCCGTCGCAATATTTGTCCGCCTTGCGTCGCCATCGCTTCGTCCAGCCTGCGGTGCGTCGCAATTTTGAGAATGATATGTACACTTACTTTCTCTAATCTGTGCAACAATCGTTTTATTTCGATCAACGTATTTGCGGTTTCTTGGGAGCGACAATTATGAAGTTCGTATACTTTTGCTATTTTTAATATCGCCTGTGTGGCTTAGATGACTCGCGACTTTGAATATATTTTGTACTCATCAGTTTAAACGTCACGTGACCATGGAAACGGAAGTGAGCGCGACTGAAACCGGTCAATTCTTGACTGTCTCTTTTCGGGCGGAAAGAAAATGAATTTCAAGCCGAAAATTGTGTTCTGGGATGTTGGGCTTTTATAGGCCACGTTCAAATAAAACCTCGGCGAGCGTAAACACCCTGTCAGTGTCCCTTTAAAGGGAAACAATGGACGAAATATCGCGAAACCGTCGTCGCCGCCTCCGCGTCTCGCGTTTGATGTTGTTGCGTTGGCGACGACCTCTCCTCTCCGGTCTGACCCTTGGCTTAGCAACTTGGGTGGCGGAGGCATCTCCATGGCAACCGCGACAGTCCGTTCTTGTCCGCGCACAAGCTCTGGCTCATCCCTTTCTTCCTTTATTTCTTTTTTTACTTATTTTTTTGGTTGTTTAGGGATGTTTACGCATGTTCTTCTTTTTCTCTCCCAATTGCACGCCAAGCTGTTTGTTTGCGGATGAGTGGCAGCGTAGGGTGCATCCTGTATGGGCATAATTCTGCACCGAAGGGGCGCCGCTCGCTTTTGGGATTGTGTTGATGTACTTGGTGCGCAAACGCCTGTGAATGGTAAGCAGAGCTTTCTTTTTCTATTTTCCCTTCTTGTTTTTCTTTCTTTCTTTTTTTCTTCCAATATATTTTTTTTTTCATCGAAGAAGAGGAGTGTACAGTTCTCATAGTGCCATTTAAAGTTTGCTAGCGTTTCGTATTTGCGAAAGGATTTGATGTTACTTTCCAAGGTTTTGTGGGAGTTGTTCATAAGCAATCAAATGTTATGCGGTTGGAATCTATGCGTAAATTTGTTTTATATCCTAATTTAATTACTTCTCGTGTAGTGCCTAGATGCATTTCTTCCTGCTAATTGGTTGATTGCTTGCACCACTATCGTAAGAGGTTATTAAAACAGGGATTTATCCTATTATTAATACAAGGCGTATATGTTGCTGTTATTGCAACCGTTGTCTAAATATCCGTAAGACGAATCCGGTCACGTAAACTGAAAGCCAGTCGCTCGTAAATATATATGACAGTAAAAAAACAATCGGCAGCAATATATCTACAAAACCGTCAAATTCAAAACTACGACACATCAAAAACGATAAGTATTCACGATGTTTTTTTTTTCGTTTTGTTTACAGTTACATTCAGAGTATTTACGCGACGTATGTGTGCTGACATCCCCCATTAACTAACGCGATGCCATGTAACATGGCACAGTGTCATGGGACAATGTGACGTCACGCCGTCAAAAAGTGGTGTCACGTGGAAGTGTCAGTGCGACCGTAAGTTCACGTGACCATAAGTCACGTTACGTGGCGCGGTGTCACCTGATGATGTGACGTTAGGACCTGGATGTTACGCATTACGTTCCATTACACAACGACTTGACACCCAACGTTACTAGACCTGTTAACGCAGTTGACCTCGTGACGTAATGTTACGTGGCGTACACTCACCACGGCCCAACACTAAATCTTGCTGAGCCAGCTTCGGTTGGAATATATTTTTTTTTATTAACAATATAAGCTATTTTATTTCTAAAACTGTACGATAAGTTTAACCTATATGCTATGAACATGGAGCCATCAGCCTGTGTAATGGACAATTTCCTACTTTCCGAACAACAAATGTTTGACTGAGGTTGGGTAAGAGACAAAGCACAAGAACTTGAAAAAAAAAAAAAAGAACAATATATAAAATAAAAAAGTACTTACTAGTAAGGTTAGAACTATTCACCCATAATATGTCTTCCTAAGCTAAAAATATTAATAATAAAAAGAATCCTGATGTTTAGACGAATAAACCGATGCTCAAACTATGCTGTTCCCTTCCTACCCAACACATTTCTTGCAATCACGAGTTTTTTTTTTTTTTTCTTGTAAAGAACAAGATTGCAAAAAGAGACATAAAATTGAATAGGCAATGTATTGGCACGACTTAGAATTTCTTTTGAACAAAATGTTATGAGGGATGGACGCGCTCCGTGCTCGGTTCGATATCTCCCAATTTCGCTCACGTTGTTGCCCCTTCTTGCCGTAGGGTGCTTCCCCACACGAGAACTCTGTATGCGGCGGAGCACGCTCTTCCGGGTCAAGCTTGTTCATCGTCGGCCCTTTCTGAAGGGCCCTCTTTAGACGGAGCTCCGGCTTTGTTTAGGGTGGACGGGGCCGGGCTCTCATTTACCAAAGTTTGCATACACTTCGTAGAGAGGCGCTGCGGACGTGCTTTCCATGAAATGAGACGCGTTTTCGCTCAGATTTAAAATAGAAGCTGAGAGCTTTCGTTTAAAAGGCATCTTTTGAATTTGCCTCTTTCTTTTTCAGTGATGGCGGCATTGCGTTACAAGTAATGGCGTTACCGGTTACGCGATATTTTTCAGTATTCTGGTAACGTATTCGCAACATTTAAGAAGCAGTAACAGATAACAGACGCACTTTACTTATTTTGAGTAACGGGTAACGTAGTTACGTAACTCGTTACATCTTCTTCCCAAGATTTGAAGAAAATTACGTTTACATTTTTTTGTGTGTGTGTTTAGCGCGTCAAGTTACGTGAATTTTGCACTAATTTCACATACTCTCAAAATCAAAACCGTATAAAAAGATAAAGTAATTGTGCTAAATTTCTGCGTGGACATAATGTTTCTTGAAATGGAGCGCTTCTAAATACCCGTAATGTAAAAAGAAAACAAAAATAGTTTTTGAATGAAGATTAGTTCCAAAGTAACGTGCGTAAGTTTTTATCCGTAACGGTAACGTATTACTTTTATTTTATTGTGACGTGTGTCTTAACGCGTTTCTTTTATTCGCAAGTAACGGGTAACGTATTTTGGTACTTTTTCTGCGGTAATACCTACAACACTGATATTTTTGAACTTATTAAATAGACGGAGAAGGACAAAGAAAGAGGTTAGTGTAGAAGAAGACGAGAACGACTCAATCACTAAAGCTCTGAGCAACAACTCAGTCGTCTTTCAACCATCGCTATTCATCTAAAATAATTTATCTTTTTGTCGTAATATTAATTTTAGTCTGCTTGTTTCAAAATTTTAAGGACGTTTGGGAGCGTAGGTAACATTGCATTAAGTATGACATTTCTACCTTGTGGTTAACTTATGTGCCAGGTTTACATGTTTCAACTGGCGCGAAAAAGTCCGTGTATTTTTGCGTGAATACCGTGTATCCAAACAAAAACACTACTCATAACTATAATTTCTTATCTTTGTATTCCCGTAAATTGCACTGACTGATTTTTGTTTGTTTTAAGTCACTTTTCAAAGACTTTATTCCCTTCTGCTTCCCGGCATACCATGCAAAATGTCGGCTATTTGAATATGCAGTGCGCGCAGAGTGAATTACGAGCTCCAAACGAAATTTGAAATGAAAAGAAAAACGGGTAGGCTGTGTATACGACACGCGGCCGCAAGTTTTAGGCGTGACAACGTTTATGTGCGAGTGTAGTGAAATGAAACGGATGTATTAAATGTAACAGATTTATTTTGATGTAACAGAATTTATAAAGTAAAACAGAAGTATGAAATGGAACGCATTAATTTGTTGGTCATAATTAATTGAACGAAACAAATATTTAAAATAAGGTGAGCTTATGCTTGTGAATGATACAAAAAAACAGAAGGAAACAAATGTCAAGACACAACTCAAGCGTCTTCAATCAGAAGTTACACAGGCAAGCGAAACAAGCGCAGATTGAAACGCAAGTTACATTTGATATTCGGTGACGGAATCCATCGATGGGCACACGCGATTAATTCTGGGACGAGGGTAGGAGAAGTACTACATATATCGTAGCGTTTCAGTGGCGATGTGGCCTTGCGCCTCCCCAAGCGCCGACCGACGGGTATTGCACTGCCTCCGGGATCGGCTATATAGGTAGTTCCCAACTGCGCCGGTAGACATTTTACGAGGGAAGAAAAATGACTGCAAGTTATAATACTTTGGAGATTGTTGTAGATAAGTACTCTTGAGTGGTTGATTTAGTGTACATAAACAAAGACGTCTACATTAACGAGAAACGCTGTCAGTGCTATGGCGCGTTACCGCGACCTATGGGTGGCTCACTCAGGGGGGGGGGGGGGGGGGGGGGATTCTACAGCGTTGGTTATGCTTTCCTTGTCCGTGCAAAATACCGCTACGTCGTCAGCATCCGTCGAAGTTTTGGTTTCAGCTGTGTTCATGGTATAACCTTGAATACTTTTACTTGCCAGCACTCTAACGCAGTAGGGCTCTGAATACAAACAAAACAGTAGCGGTGACAAAGGACACCCTTGTCTCGCTGATGTTTCCACCGGTTTACTTTTGGATACGTTGTTGTTGACCACAAGGCTAGTAGCACGCCCTTTGTATGCCATCATTACTCCTTTTAAAATGATTTGGCCCGCATTAGCATGCGCTAAAATCGTTTCAAGGACGTCGTGTCGTACTCGTTCAAAAGCCTTTTCGAAATAGAACTGAATCATGGCCAACTGAGCGCTCTCCTCTGAAATTTCTAATATACTTCTCACAACGTTTATGTTAGTTTGTCTTGAGCGCCTTTAATGCCACAAGCTTGATGCTCACCGATGAGGCTGCTGATAGCAACTTGAAGCCGATGTGCGAGGACCTTCGCAAAAAGTTTATAATCGATGTTTGTTAACGTGATCGGTCTGTAGCCCGTGACACTGCGTTTTTTAGCCAAGTCATCGAAATTTGAAATCAAAATGGCGTGGGCCTCTGCAAATGACCGCGGCAGTGACAGTTTTTCATATGCTTCATGAAAAATGCAAAGCTAAAACAGAGAAATGTCTCGCCTAAACATTTGATGGAACTACGCACAAATGCCATCAGGGCCAAGAGGTGTTTCTTTGCCTTGCTAAGGAGTCAGTTGACTGCTCGACTTACCCCACGGTTATATCGCTTCCGAGCTACGTTTTTACATCATCATCTAGTTCAGGCATTAACGAAGAAAAGTCGTTTAGCATGGAGAAACCTTTAGGCACTGGCCTTTCTCCGAAAAGCTGTTAATAATATGATAATATTTGAAAAAGACACTTTTGATCACAATTTTACCGCTACTTGTGGTACCTTTATAATCTATTTACTAAATTTATTTGGCCGGAGCATACTTTTTTCCGTCAGCCAGAGCTTTCTATGTAGGCTGCTCCCTAAAAGAAACTTTTCTGACCGCGAACGTACAACCGCTAAGTGCTGATTGTTGGGCAAGTTGGTATGGTGCGTTAGAAAACATGATAGCGCTTGAATACAGGCACAAAGGAAGAACAGGCGCCACAGAGCGCTAACTTTCAGTTGAAAGTTAGCGCTCTGTGGTGTCTGTTCTTCCTATGTCCCTGTCTTCAAGCGCTATCATGTTTTCAAACGTACAACCGCCCCGCTTTATTTGTCCTGATAGATTTTATCTAGTTCCGTCTTGATGTTGTTTTTATATCCTCACTGCCTGCACCCGGGTATTCCCTCTCAACTTTATCAAAGAATTTAAAATCCTTTTGCAGTTCCTTTCCGCGGGCTCGAAGGCGCTCCAAAACAAACTAGGGAAATCAGATGGTGAGATACCAGCTGCCCAAAATGTTAAACTATTTTTTGTCGCGTAATATTACAATTGAAAACTGTTCTAACAAACGCATACTATCTTTACTAGTTTCGTGAAAAATCTGATTGTGTACTCTTGAGAGCGTTTTTTGTTTTGAGTGCATCTTCTGCTGTTGCTGTTGGTGGAGGAGAGGGCACTGTCAAGCAGTTTTGTACTGCTTTTTTCCCTCCTCCCTCTCTTCTTGTATGAAGAGGAATAAAGAAACTTGAGACTTGAAACTTGAAACTTGAATATTGCATGATCTTTCTATCGTGGCCAAATTATCCTCTTCCTTAAAGATCTCCCATGCCCCGCTTCGACCTTGGTCGTTTTTATGCAGGCTACTCAGGAGCTTTTCTAGGGTACAAACAAACTGTTCATCGTTTAGCAGTTCGCTGTTGATTTTCCAGCGCCTCCAGTTAAACTTCAAATGTGTCTTTTCCTTGTTTCTAATTTTAACTGTAACAAAACAATAATCCGTAAAAAAAAAATAAACTTGGACGCGGTAGATATGTATTTGCTGTATAATGTCGCCTGAGAGATATATGCGATCTAGCCGAGCATATGACGCGGCTTGAAAGTGTGTATATTGCCACGCACAGCTGGCCAAGTACGCAGCGTGCGCGTGGCCTAACGGTTATCGTGCCTACCTCCCACGCGAAAGCCAGGGTTCAATTCCTGGGAGCGACGCATCTATTGTTAATACTACAATTTAGTTTTCTGGTATATTCGAGAATCGTGCTTCTTCTCCGCGGTCCGAATGTACGCGTCGAACATTCTACGCCGATTATTCCAGAAGCTCACGCATGTACATAAGGGGCTCCGCGTGGCGAGCCGAAGTTTTGCGCCAGCGTTCGACTCTGCTGTCACGCCGACTTCGACGCCCGCGACGCTCTGCTTTCTTCTGTTCCCTTTTTTTTTATTTTTGGGCACAAGTTCGCCCCATTAAACGTTTAGTTTCTTCAGTTTTTGTCGCCTCATCAAATGTCATTCGTGACAATATCGCAAATAATTTCTTGCTGCTTGCAAGGCAGCAAGAAATTATGCCCACATGTACCAACATTATCCTGCTAAACGGTTACACTACTATCACTCTCTATCGTGCGCGAGCATCTATCGCGTTCATCGCAAGCGCAGTTGAAATCGCGTAATAAAATCATAACTTTTTCGCATTCCAGGCGACTGCGCAAGACTTGAAAAAACCGCTCTCTCTGTCGTGCGCTGATAGAAGCCTATACGCACATCACACGCAGCTGTACGCTAGACAACGTAGACTCACAATAAATGAAACGACCCTGCTCAACGGAAACCACCTGCATATGTTTAAGGTTTAGAGCCTTTTCTTTTTTTTTTTTTTCTTTTTTTTTTAAATAAAACATCCAACAGAGATTTTTATGGTACGATTTACACATGCTTCGTTACGAAAAATAAAAGGCCTCAGTGCTTTAGTAATGTCATTATCGTCCGCCTTTGTTTTCTCTTGTATTGCAAGGAAATCCGGCTGCTCATCCCATAGCAGGTGTTAAAGCTGGTACTGTTTCCTTCTCGTACTCAAGCCCCAAACGTTTAAGGTAGCGAAACTTATGGCCATTTCGATTTCATTGCAATTAGCACCCCAATATTAACGGTCAACGTTGTGTCATACCATATATAGATTATGTCTACAATATCGAAAATCCCCGCCCAGCTTACTTAATTGCCTTCGGACATATGGCACAGGAGTTGCAGCAGTCCACAGCTCACCGCTACTCCTTCGAAAGTTTATTGTCCCTCGAAGATGGCGAGAGTGCCTTGTAACGGCCTCTCTTGGCCATCATCTCCCACCGTTCGTGCATCCTCCCCTGAAGCGTCGTTGGCTGCCCGTCCTCCTGGGTTGATTGTGTCTCCAGAAGCCTCTTGCAGAGCAGTCAAGTCTCTCCGTGTCTTCGGTCGTGTCGTGGTGGTGGTCCACCTCTTTGCAAGCCTCAGATGTTGGACGGACGTCTTCGTCCCCTCTCGTAGGTTCATGGGGCTGCAGACAACCAGATGACTCGTCGTCTGCCGGACTAGCGGTATCAGCCTCCGTCATTGGATGCTGTGCCGGGGATGGCGGGCGTCGCCGGCAAGGGGGCAGGGGCGCCTTCGGTGGACTTGGTCCGTCCCTGGAATCCGGGGTTTCAGGAGGTCCGGGCTCTGCCTGGACCTTCTCGTATTCTGTTGCTGCATTCACCATGTCAGGATGCGTCTTCATACAATCCGGGCTGGCGTGTTCATTGCGTCAGTAGCCGTCTTACCGAGGCACACGACTTTCTTTACGGATCCAACCAGTCTTCCGGCACCTTAGAGAGGGCGGTGCCTTTCCTAGGGCGATGACCAGCGCAATGCATCCGGACGGTCGAGTTGGTGCGCAAGTTGACCGCTGGTGACGCCGTCCTTTGGCGTTAGCCTTGCCGTCTTCGCGGTCGACAACACCCCTTCCAAATCTTTGATACACCATGTCTTTCTTGCTGTCTCCTCGACTATGCCATACGGCTTCAGTGCTTTTTTCACGTTATCGTCGGGCAGACGAAAGGGTATCCAGTGCAACTTGAGTAGCACTTCCGCCTTGCGTGGGTCAATAAGCAGTGGCAATATAATTTAACTGTTTTCTGAAAGACAACAATTTACCGGATAATCCCTTTGGGATGGAGAGCGATCTTCGGCATAAGAGGAATATGCCGCACCCACCCTCGCTGCCGTGACTCCGACGGGATCGCGGCCGCTGGGAGCGTCGCTGTCAGCGGCTGCGATCCAGACATTCGGAAACGCCTGCCAGGCACAGCAGAGAAGCGCTTGAGTCATTCTTTTAATCTCGTAAGTGATGTCCGCACTTCTCTTCGTCCTAAGCTCTTCTTGTTGCAATCTCATTTGCATATTCGCCGATTCCCGGAACTGTTGGATGTAAGAAATACGTGGAGAATTAACGATCTGTTAAAAAAATGTTCTTAACCTATATATATAGAGAGAGAGAGAAAGAGAGAGAGAGACAGAGTGAAAGAGAGAGAGAATTCGCGTAGGTGTAGAGGAGCCGTAAGGCTCCTTTGAACACCAGGGTATTCTACGTCTTTGACATAGTTCCCCGAAGCGGCTTAAGTATGTTGAGTACGCATAAGAGGCTTAGCGGATTACTGTCAATTTTCGCTGAGGGCGTTTAAAGACCCACGTCATGGCTAAACGAGCTTTCGCAGGTTGTGCCTAAGAAATTGCGCCGCTATCAACGAAAACTAAGAAACTTATAAAACTAAGAAAGCCTATGTGTATTTTTAATTCTTATTTTTCGTCACCTTTTATTGCTTTTGACTTAAAACGTTAACAGCAAGGTCAGTGCGCGGTTTACTGCCGCCTGCTAAAATTTCCACTAGCCAAGAGCAGTGAGTTGTTAGGTTACTTATTATATTGTTGTTTTCACATACGAACCACACGTTAGCGGTACATGTTTAATAATTGTAATATTAACTTTTCTATTCTATCGAAACTATTAGCCGGAGAGGGGGGTGGGGAGGACTATTGCAAAAAGGCCATACAAAGTAATAGATCTTTCAACTCTACGTCTCTATCTTGTGACCTGATAACCACTACTGAGAACCGAGATCTGGTGTTGATGATACATATTTTATATTTTAGCGTTATACCGTATATAATCTTTTTTAAATGTAATTCACTACTAAATTACAGAATAATCGTGTTGTTTTCCTCTTTTGTTCCATTCTTACGCAACGTAATGCATATTGCATAGGTTCACAGTGTTTGAATGAATCTGTTTCTGGCTTCACGAGCACGAAGTGATGTGGGCTTGCCCAAGACGCCATCTGGCTCAACAGAAAGAGCCGTCGTGACGTCATTCACGGGTTGACGTCAGGCGAAGTCCGTGACGCTCAGCGGCTCAAAAATAGCAACGGGAATCCCGTGTAAGTTCGCCTTGACGAATCAGGTTGCTGGCCGTGACACAAAAGAGTCGGCAAGGAAGGGAGTAAAATAACACGACAATATAAGGCGCTTATATATTTACCTAAAAGAGAGGAAAAATATTAATATAGTAAAACAAAGCCCGGATCTTTTTAAGTAAAAGAAGAATCTTTCCGGTGTTCCGTTGTGTTATTGGCAGCCTAATCTATGTATGTTTTGTGTTGTGCTTCTATTTTTTTTTTTGTGCGTCTGCTGCCTTTATTCCACGCCATTGCGTCGTCGGCAAAGAGGCTTGCAGTGCCGCTGCTGCATGCGTGGATGGAATTTGCTTTAAAATGTCGTTTTATTTGTGTTTCATTCGCGCTCGCTTGGCAGCGCTCACTGCCATGCCTGTCGTGCTTGTTTTGAATTTTTATCGGGGAAGTTCCAGGAGAAAGGGGCGGCGTTTTCTTCTTATTAACAGAGTGCCTCATAATAAAGCGCGTGCCATTGTGTAAGGTTGGAAGCCGGAAGAGAATAAGGGCGGAAGACAAAATTGAGGAACGTCTGCGGACAAAGACAGTCTTAAAATTGCGGCGAATTTGCGGGGAAAACTTTAAGTTTTCGCTGAATACTCACTGAAAGCGGTGCAGCATTAATGAACTATTGCACGTCATTTTGATGTAATTAAAATGAAGTCAAGTTATTCATTTCGCGTTTTTAAGAGGAATTCGGGAAGAATTTCTGCACAACGTAAAATTACATATCCCGGTCTCCTACTCAGGTTTAGATAGCATTGTCAAAAATAAAATAATTAAAAATACTTAACATTCTGCACGTAAGAAATAATTGCAACATTTATTAGATTACAAATACATCTAGCAGTCAAATATTTTCGCAGATGTCTCGCAAATCTTATTTGAAACGCTTTGCTTAGAAATGCTTCAAAATACAAATGCTTCAGACCACGGTCTGAAGCATTTGAAAGTTTCCCAGTCCGTTGTGGATCGCGAAGCTTTCCGCCGCTATGGACTACAAATAAGAAGCAAAGTACAGTTTGAAACCAGTGTTGTCAAATCAAGACATGAACTTTTATTAAAATACTTATATATATCTATGTGTCACAGTTAGTTTTCTGAATATAGAAAACAGGAAACTGAACTGCATTATAGCATATCCTGAAAAGAGGAGAACAGGACACATATGCAGCTGTCGTTCTCGTACCCGCTAGCTTGGCTCTGAGGGGATGCTTATTACGCGATAGATTATCTGTCCAGGTTTACAATTACCAATTACCCCAGAAAGATTGCAATCAAAATTAGCCGTACATTAAATAACTAGTCACATACAAGCGTCAGGACCTGTTTTGACATTCTGATTAAACAATACACCGAATATTGTCGCGTTCGCGGACGAGCGGGCAGCGTACGCCATTTCCGTCTGGGGTCCGATTCAGCTGTCCGTTTGCATTTCACCTTTTGTCGCTTTGCAGGAAAGCTCCAGTGCATTCTCGTTAGCAATGTATGTTCTGGACAAGAAAGTTCGTGAACACAAACCGTGTATAGGGAGTACTCACTGGACGCCATATTTCTGGGTGCTCTTAAGAGCGCGTGCTCAGGACGAGCTCACATCAATAGGCTGCTAAGACCGGCAATCTTGATGGTGAGGAATGCACGTCGCAAAATAACTGTCGAAGTTCGCCATGAGCATGCGCTCAGAATTCGCGCACACAGCTATAGCCACCAAAGAATAGGGAGTATTCACTGGCGGCCATAGCTGTGTGCGCGAATGCTGAGCGCGTGCTGATGGCGAGCTTTCGCAGTTCTTTTGCAACGTGCATTCCGCACCATCTAGAGTGCCCGTCTTAGCAGCCTATTGATGTGAGCTCGTTCTGAGCATGCGCTCTAAACAGCACCCACAAATATGGCGTCCAGTGAATACTCCCTATACACCATTCAAAAATGTGCAAGCCCTGAGCCCAGCGTGCGATCTCCTCAGCCCAGCACACGCATGTTCGTCACTTCGCAAAGTGAGCAAATCGTGCGCCATACGCACCAATACTTAAAACAGAGCCGACTTTTTTCTTTTTCTTTTTTTAGGTGCCACGTTTACGGCCCTTAAGTTCCCATTGGCTGAGCGGAACGGCACCTACATTCCGTCTGCAGCAGCGAAAAACGGCACCTAAATTCTCTTTAGCTGAGCAAAAACGCACCTTAAAGGCCTGTTCACACATGCAGAAGAGCGCTACAAGCATGGCGCTGACCTCGCACTAAGCGCGTGCTGACGGGAGCGTTCACCAGCTTTGTATCGCACCGTCAAAACTGTTGCTCATGGCAGACGATAAGTAGCTGACGGCACGTGAGAAGCGCTACATCAGCGCTCCGCTGCATGTGAGAACCGGCCTTTAGTCTCATTTGTCGAAAGCAGAGCAACGCAGATGCTTCTTCACGGAAGCAGGCGTGGCACTCAAGGTCAAAGCGGACGCGCCTCAGATATAAAGCACAAAGAAAAGCTCAGCAATGCAGATGCATCGTCACTGAAGCCGTGGAACCGGCGCGCACTCTAAGAAAAAAGTAGAGGAAAAAGGTAGCGACGGCGCGTCTTCCTCCCTTCTAATGACGCGCCCCCAAGCGAACACACGAAGAATGAAGGAACGAGACTTTTTCTCCTTCTCCGGGCAGACGAGAGAAAGCTTTCGCCCTCCCGACTCATCTTCTTTCGGTTTCGTTTTACGAGCAGGTCGCGCACGTTGTTTAATAAATAGCTGTTGAGTTGATTGAGCTTCGGCAGCAGGGAAGGCCGCCTGTAATTCCGTCTTCTAGTCCAAACGTGCAGAACACTTCGGTTGCATTGACGTTTTTACCACTAATTTTATTAAACGAGCAAAGGAAGCTGCTAGAAACAGCGAAGTTCCGGAGCAGTGCCAGCAGCGCTACATTCACTGAGTAAGATTGCACGCGGAACCACGCAGAACTGTGTCGACGTTTTCGACGTTATGGAAATCGCAGGAACTGCGTCCAAGACAGACAGGTTTTGCTGCCGGCTGCCTGGGTGCCTTCCGTGCTGAGTTTGGTTCTGTTTTCCGATGCCAAGTGCCAACCGGCAATCAACGTCGTTCTGTATTTCTGCGTGTCAGCAACATAGCAGCAACATCGTGATGGCAGTGTTGTGCCTTGTGAACAGAAGACTGAAATTATCGCCGATGTGACCGTGTGTTCGCGTATCAGTGGTGTAACAACAAGATGAGATGATGTAAACTGTAGGGCATTGATCCCGCCGCTCAGGCCATGATCGGAGGGGGCGGAGTGTCGCAGGTTGACATTCCGCTTTACATTAATAAGTTTAAGACCACTTGAGGAATTAGGTGCAATCGATCGACGTGCTGATAGTCATGTCCTGATAGTCGAGGCTTTTAATCTCGGCCCCATCATTACCTGTAATGGGAAATGAAAATAAAATTGATTCTTCTTATGTTGGAACGCTGGTCTGAACAGTAAGCTCCTATCGTAAAGTAGCCAATGTCACTGTCGGTTGTCTCCTCTTCGAGAGCGATTGCGCGCTGGGGACAGAACTGAACAGTACGAACTTATGACGGAAAGAACTATATTCACAGTGTGGAATTTTAGTATTAAAAACGAATAGTAGGTAAAATCGAAAAAAAGAGCTACCCTTTATTTTTCTGTTTAAATATAGTACGATTCCTGGAAAAACTGCCCTCTAAGTGGCGCGCTGGGATGAGCGCTCGAAGTTTTCGAGCTCGCCGCAACGTAGCTCCGTACAGTTCACACCTGCCGCCAGTCGCGGCTTTGAGTGCATTCAAGTTGATCGAAAAGCAATTTGCCTGCCCCTGAAGCATCACTTTCAGCTGAGTGAATATTCGCTCTACAGAGACTAATTCAAGACGGCAATTGCAGCCGTGCGCGAACAGCACAAATAGAAAAACAAGCACTACGATAGAAATACTGGCTACGACGTGCCGTGCGGGGGAACAAACTCATGGCTAGGAACCGCATTGGAGCGGCTTGATTTTTTGGCTTTCAAATATATACGGCTTGATCGAGCGTTTTCTTTAGGAGATTCATCCCCTGAGCCATTCAAAATACTCTCAGAGGTGTGACATTTCTGGAAAAAAAATCGACATGCTGGGAATAGTTTTTATTGCCTGGGCAGTCACCGAGAAATTCCGTACGTTCAAAATGACGAGTATAAAAGACGGAAACGCAGAGGTTGGGTGTAGTGATCGGGTTAGTGTGCCGTTGTAATGATGTTTGTATGTGCCACGGAACGAAGTAATCGCGTGTTGTTATAGCCCAAGTTATCATCGCCCTCCTATGAGAAAAACGGGGCCATTTAAATAAAGAAGGGATCGAAACAGCGTTCCCCGTAGCAGAAAACCCTCGATCCTAATGACGCGCCACCCTTCTCACAGGGCGGCTATGTTGAAAATACGATCGAGCTTAACTCGGCGTCCTAACTCAAACGCTCGCCGCCAATCCCCCGAGGGCAAAAAGGGCGAGCGAGATACTCGAATCGTAACACCCGCGAGCGCACAAACGGCGTCCATTGTTATGCCATCGGCCTTTCAACCGCACCGCTTTTCGAGCAAATTGGAAAACCGGAGTGAATAGGTGGGTATCGTACGCTCTCCTCGCGTCCTTATAAAGCACGCCGAGCCTTAACCTTAAAGCTCTAAGAAGCGTAGGAAAGATGTTCTAGAGAGGGACATAGTCGATGAAAAATTGAGTCGCGTCGGTGCCGAAGGCACATTAGAATATAGTATAAATTTCTCGGGTGCCACGCTCGATACAAGGAAGTTGAATGTAGTTTCCAAGGACGCGTGTTCGGAACGACTGGCGTCTTTGTGGAGTTAGTTTTTGTCAATCTTCGAGCGATCAGACCCCGCTTGGAGGCGTCTTTTCCGAGCCTTAAAGGGACACTGACAGGGCATTTATGCTCGCCGAGGTTTTTAGTTGTACGTGACATATGAGAGCTCAACTACCCAGAACAGAATTTGCGGCTCGAAATTCGGTTTCTTTCCGCCCGAAAACCGCCGATCGAGAACTGGCCGGTTCGAGTCTCGCTCACTCTCTTTTCCGCGGTCACGGGCCGTTTTCTAAGGTATCGATGCGACCACCAAATTTAATCGAAGTCGTGGGTCACTGAAGGCACACACTCAATATTAAAAATAGAAAAAAATATGAAACCCATTTATTGTGGCTTCTAAAAAGCTGCAAATACGTTGATTGAAAAAAAAGTTTCACAGACAACCGGAAGCATCCTGTGCGTGCGTCGTTTCGCATATCGTGGGACTCGCGGGGACGGCGATGGCAGCGGACGACGGGCGTGGGACCTCTATTTCAGAACTGTCGTTCGCGGTACTGGCGAATTCTGTCTGCCTTTAAAAGAGAAATTTGGGACTGATTAAAAGAATTGGTATTCATCCCGTACGACACGCCCGACCACCAAGCCGATTTGCACGAAGACGTCGCCGAGCCGTCGCTCCCTTCTCGTGGCTGAAGACATCGCTCGCGCAAACGTCAAGCACGACGTGTCTACTTCGAGTTGAATATGCACGCGTACGATTTCTTTACAAGGTGAGAATGTCGCCAATGCGTGGTGCATCCCAACTTCGACCCGGGAGTGCTTTTGCTAGAGGAAAATCGGCAGCAAACTTTCCAACTTACAGTTTATCGGCTGATTTATTACTAAGGAAAGAGACCCCCTGCTTTCAGTATGCCCCAGTAGCTTAGTGGGAAAGACGTCCGCTTCACACGCCGTAGGACAGGGTTCGATCCCCCGTGAAACTTTTTTTTTTTCATATGTTTTTCGATGTCTACATTTCTTTTTTTTTTTTTTACAATTGTCACTGACGAAACAAAAAAAAAAAAAAAAAGAAACAAATGTTGTGGACGACACGTCGCTGAACTAAATGGTATGGGATTTCCTTTTTGACACCTGCGAACTCAATGTAATCACTTTCCACAAAATGCAAGGAGCATACAAATCAGGTAGCGTCCGCTTTCCGAGGTGCCCGTAAATGGTTTACAGGAATTGCAGCCAGCCATTGGTCCCGATCCCGTTGATCTTTCGGAAACTCTGTCGCACAATGCCACTTCTGTTTCGGACGCAGGACATGTGAGCCAGCTCTTCACGCAACATCTTGGGTGTATTCTTTTCGAAGCCGATCAAAATTCACCACGGGCACTCACTACTCATCTCCAACTCCTCAATGTACAAAACAACTCATCTTGGAGTACAGAACAACGAGCGGAACATACATAACTGCAAAAGAATTCCACGGCGAACAGTTCCCGTACGCCGCATGTCGTCTGCTACCGGGAAGGAGAAAAAAAACACACACACACACGGTCGGGTGTAGCCACGTGACTTCCGCCACTCGCTGTCTTCTTTCCACTTCTCCGACCTCCGTCGGGTTTCGGTTTCGGTTTCGAGCAGTTGCGTCTTTTGACTTTATTAAAAAAAATACGCTACTCTGTTCCAAAATATTAATTGGGTAGTCCTCCGACACCATAATGAAGCGCCTGGCAAAAAATGAAAAAATTTTTTTTGGGGGTGTCAGT
This sequence comes from Ixodes scapularis, assembly GCF_016920785.2. NCBI lineage: Eukaryota > Metazoa > Arthropoda > Arachnida > Ixodida > Ixodidae > Ixodes > Ixodes scapularis. The sequence continues at coordinate 107,993,081 of NW_024609883.1, read as the reverse complement.
GTCCTTTTAAGATATGTAGAGCACGAGCGATGTTGGGCGCGTTGATTTGCACGATAATTTATTTGCTAGACTATGTGGTTGCTTTAGTCACTTTGGAATTGAAGTGTTTATAAAGACTGAATGGCGCTGGTTATGAGCAGAAGCCAAGAAGCCAATTTTCACGACTGAAGATTTGCAACCACGTAAGGCAACTGGCGTAAGAAAGGTTTTACGATTTCGCGAAGCGAAGAAAGGGGCATATACTATAGGTGGAAGGAAGGGAGATTAAAGGAACATATGATCGGTTGACAAGAACTTATGATAACGGCGGAAGCAAGTTATTTAAATCCCGAGCACATACTCCGAAAATGATTCAACAAATTTTTGCTGACGAATCACCTGCACGTTATGATATTGGTTATTAGGAGAAATGTCAGTATTGCGGTACAATAACGGTGTTACCGGTAATGCAATTGACGTACTATAGTCACTGATCATCTAAGAACTGCAAAGTGTCTCATTCAAACGCCCCACCTCCTGCAATCGCTCGTCTTCTGTCCCCGTGCTCCGGCAGCGCGTGCACGCTTCACGCTAACATGACGCCCAAGTGTTATCAAGCTGAAAGTCCTCACTAAGCTTTTAAGTTGTCAGCAGAGAGTTTCCAATAGCGAAAAGACCCTCGCGTTATCGCTGCCTACGACACACACAAACTCTCAGCGAAGCCTAAACGCGTTCGCTAGAAATTTACAGAGAGTTTCCGAGGGCTCGTTCGGGGTCACGTGATTTAATATGCAATACGGGCTGTCAGGAGTAGACGAAATTTGCGTTCATCTTCTGCTTTCTTCCTCGCGAAAATGCAGCGCATGCGTAAAGCGATCGACGGAGCCGCCATTAAACTGCCAACGCTCCCCTTGGTTTAGGATGGGCCCTCTCTTCAATACAGACTCCGCCATCTAGACCTGCCCAAGGAAACTACTTTGAGTGATCGGAAGCCGGCATTCAGTCGAGCCAATTCAATTCCACGAACGGAATCGCTAGTCAAACGTCGTGAATTTCTTATCGGATTCCGGCTGTGAACGTGCTCTGTATTTTGTATAAGTGTTCAGCGGGCAGTTCGGGGTATGGTTCGCATTTTTCGATATGGGAAAGTTTTGACTTGTCCCGCGCATGCCATGAGCCGTGAGAAAGACACGCGGAGAGACGCTGCGTACGCACGCAAAAATCCACGGCGAACGCACGTACGCATAGCTCACTGCGTTGCGTACACATGCAGCATGTGTATCGTGGGCTGCGCAACGCTTACGCGAATGCACAGTTCTTGCGTTTGTACCTAAACGCAATACTAGAACTCTCTAGTGACTATTTTTACGTCTTCGTGACAGTAAAAACTAGCGTTCTTACGTTATTGTTTTTGAGTAAGGTACTTACACGATTCTTTACGTCGGACTTTTTTTTTTTTGCTACGACTTACGCAATGTGATTTGGGGTCTCACGTTTATATGCAGGGTTCAGCATTTTCCTACACACATGCCGCATCTATACAAAGCCATGTTAAAAATAGGGGATTACGACATTTGGCGCACGAAACTAGCGAATAGTGAGTTTTAGTATTGCGTCTACGAAGAAACGCAAGTGCTATATTTGCGTTCGCGTTGAGTATTGCACGCTGCGGCTGCCCGAAGTCACCATGCGCCGATCCAAGGCCGCGGTTTGGGCTCCGTGCATGCACAGTCTGGAACGATATCACAGACGGGCAGGGCTTGGCTTTGCTCGTATACGCCATACTGAAACTCCTTAATGATTCGCTAAGTTTTAGAAGCGTTGTTCATCGCACAGTCGTCACCAGGCTGTTGATATCATAGGCCACGGGCAGGCAGAGTGACACAGTGTTCAAGCCGCAGAAAAAGCCACAAAAATTCAAAGAACCGCAAGACAAAAAAAAAAAGAAAGGGGTGCTACTTTTAGCAAAAAACGGCATGGAGGGAACAGTACTTTTAAAGGGACCGAGTATAACTGTCGACTAGAACAAATAACGCCAGGCAGCAGAACGTTTCTGCAACCGCTAAGCAAGAAGGAATGCCTGGTTCGCTAGCCAGCCACTGCCCCTGATGCCCGTTTTGCATATATGGCTCGAAATTCTTTCTGAAAAAATAAAGGATAACAGGGTCGCTGGATGCAAAAGCAGTTCAGCTGTATGGGGTAGTGTACAAGGCTGCGGAGACTGGGAGCGTTGTGGTTTCTTTTAATTCTAGACCAAGTTTTCTTTTGGGGTCACAGGAGGGGAAGGCGGAGGGGGGGGGGGGGGGGGGAAGGGGGCGGGGCACTCTTACTAGGGAGCCGCGAGCCGCACTTGAACCCGCTAAGAGCCCCATGCGGCTCGCGAACTGCAGTTTGGCCACCCCAGGTCTATATAGGCCCTGAAAAATTGCTTTAAATGTTCCTTCCCAGCCTCAGGATTTGAACATCATGGTCAACTGAAGACACGCCGGAAACAAGCATACTTATCATCGCGGCAAAAGCGATTGCGCCATTGGCGGAGAAGACCACTGCAGAACAAATCGTCCAGTTGTGAACATAATAAGCCGGCACGCCGGGCGTTGTTTTAAGTTGCCGCGGACTATAAGACATTTTTTTTTATAGTTTTTTTTTTTGTTTCGGTGTGAAAAAAATAACTTACTACTGTATTTATGTATAGTTGCAGTAATAAAATAGGGGCCCTTTTCTTCTACGTATAGGAAAGTAATTAAGAATAAATAAATAAAGAACCTCCGCGATATCTTCACATTTTATTTTTTTGATTTTGTAGTTATTGAAACGTTTTTACACGCACTCCACAATTTTTTTCTTCGAAATGTTTTTACGGAGCATTTTAACGTTGGATCAGTTTTAAGTGATAATTTATTGACCAGCTATCAATGGTCTCATTTCTTTCAAACTTTCCAATAAAGCATACGTATAATCGAGGCTTCCGCGCCTCACTTGGCAACTGAAGTATACATAATCTTTTTTGTAGTTTACATAGTTTTGTCGCAACGTAGCTTTGGGTAAGCGCTCTTTTTTCAGCCAGCAATCTTTCTGTTTATGTTCAGGGTAGAACAAAGATTTCAGACCACCGGAAGGAATAGACCGATATCGCAGCCAGTTTTATTACGCCACCGCTTCCGCCCTGCATCGGGAGAACCGTAGTCTTTCTGCACGAGCAATAAATCCGCCGATGGTCCCGCGCGAACAGAGCACGAAGCAGCACGAGTTGCCTCGCGTGAACTGGCGCCTGCCTCGTAGGAACTAAAGTTATGGCAGCATCACGCACGCGTGGAACGTCTAGTGAAATCGCTCTATTATGTCAGACACGCACTCTTTCATCCGAGGCTACCGTGTTTGAGAGCGCCAACTGTTCAAAAAATGTCCAAAGCAGGCACAAAAATAGGTTCAAAAATAAATGCCTCCTCCAGCCGCTCTCAAATCTTGAAGTGCCTCTCGCGAAAGCGAGGAAAAGTCGTTGAGACGACGCGATAACCGACCATCCCACCGAATAATGCGCCGTTCTAGCGTTTTTTTTTGGGGGGGAGCCCTTTTTCGTGCTCGGACTGCGGCTACAAATCTAGCTCTCGAGAAAGAGCAATAAATTCCTTTAAATTTTTTTTTGGCTCGCGAGTGCCTTCCGGGCATCCGAAGAATGCTTATTTTTTCGTACATTCCTTTTCGTGTTCCGAGTTGTTGACGCGTAGTATTTGGTTTCCACGGATAAAAATACCGCGCGGAAAATGCAACAGATTATAGAACGATTTGATAAACAAATTGGCCGTGGAAACATTCCAAAACGGAGTATGTCTCTATTTACATTACGGCAGTTTGGCCGTACTACGGTGACTCTAAAAACGGTCTTTCACGCATTATTTATGCGTGTGTCCCAACATTATTTTTAAACTTTAATGTGGCATGAAGTCGGTCACTGGATGTGCTCGGTAGCTTCGTCGTTTGTGACTATCGTAAATGAGCAGCTGCTACCTGGGGGCGTGCGAAGTGTGGTTCGAATGGAATAGCGCTGCGTCAGTTATAGCCTTTACAGCGCTAGAGTAACCCACAACTTGGTGGCACTTTTCTGTTTGTGTTGAACACAAGGATCCTGCTGCGACATTGAATTGCATGCGGTATCCGCGGGCACCCCTACAGTTACTCAAACCCGAGCAGTAAGCACAACAGGCACCTATAAAACGAAACAATTCTTCCGGCAATGAATTCCACTCAGGAAGCACAAGAGTATGTTACTATTCGGTAGTTAACTTAAAACGCAACGCAAAAAAAAAAGATTAATATTTTGTTTCTGTTAAATGTTTGGAGGTTCGTTGTGAAGTCTTTCTTGTGACGGAAATTAAGTAAATTGTAACAACAACAAAAAAAAAAAAAAGAAAGCTTATAGAAGGGTTGGTTTAAAATGGCTTCTACAATAGCTGTAAAAATTTTAAACAGAAACAACATATTTCGATTTCTAGCGAAAAACAAAAATATAACTTTTTTTAGCGGGTTTTGGAAGCTGATATTATAAAGAAGCAAAACAAACCAGGTTGAAAAAGGTTGCTGAAGAAGTTAAAAAAACCGGGTGCTGAAATGCCGGAAAATGTTTATTTATAACTTTTATGACCTTTAACAATAGGGAGTTCTAGAATAACGTAAAAATTTTTAGCCCACGCTAGGTGCTAAACTTAGCGCTGGCATTGGCGCGCACTTCGCGAGAGAGTTTTAGAATAGCGTTTCTCCGCCCAGACGCAAGAGATGAAGCAATTCGCGCTTGCAACGCCACCACGATACAGTCACCATTTTTATTTCACACACGAAATGCTGTAACTTAAGAAAAAACGTTTTTTTAGTCCAGTCCAGCGTAACACTTTAGATTTGTTTAAACACAAGTCTGCGACGCGAGTTGTCGACCGGTCGTGTCCGCTTGCGTCTCCTAAGCAAGAGAGGTCTCGTGTACTGACCTTGGCACATCGTACCATCGCCGAGAAATGTTCGCGCGTCGCAAGCATCAAGTTGACGGTGATTGTTGCCAAACCCAGTACAATGAAATCCCGTATTTAAACTCGAAGTCGCGAGGATGCCGCCGACGTCGCACTCACGACGCCGCCAAAGCAGCCGCCGACATGATCCTGGGAGCCGCCGTTCATTAACCGTGCTCGCCTTGGCTTTAGCCAAATTCTTATCACAAATCCTCCTTGGAGGAGCGCAAAGACTCTTTGCGTACACACTCTATTTCCCAAAAATCGCGTCCGCTAAAATAGTGCACCGAAAGCGCAAAACGTGGTTAGCGTTCCGCACACGCGCAGTGGCGACTACGCTATTCTCCGCGCACGAAAAGCTTTAGCGTGCGCTATTCTGAAACTTCCTCATGATCAATACCCATATTACGCGTGACAGAAAGCCAAAAAAAGAAATGACCTCGGTTTTCCGCCTTAATTTCCCCCGAGACTGAAGGACCCTAACCTAAAGAAACCGGGTGCGCGTTCGCAGGAGACATTGCTGGAAAAACAGACACGCGGGCGAGATAATTATTTTCGCCGAACTTTTTCACGGTAATAAACAAAACAGAAAGCGGTAGGGAGCAGAGCGTCCTCTAAAGGAGCGCGCTGTAGGCAAGCGAATGAATTAAGCCTCCTTACTGAGCAAGCACCTAAAACCGGGGTTACACCCCTCACACATCATACAAACGGCAGCCTGCAAACACCAGTCAGCGGAATATCGGTTGTTCGAATACCGCTTGCCAAGTTTTACCCTTAAACTCGTTGCTCTTACTTGCTCGTTGCTTTTACCCTTAAACTCGACACTCGATGCACGGATGTTGTTGGGACTCGCGTTCGAATCTCTATCCAGACTGTCTTTTAAATTATGTATAAGCAGTGTGAGCCCGCCTTTAGCCTCCGGCAGATCCCGCTTGAGCTTCGAACAAAGTGAGTATTAGGTATCTACAGATACATCGCTTTAACTAATCCAAGTCTGGTAGCCGCTTCGTCTACGTGCACGTTATGCACTGACGGCTTGTCAGTGTATAACGTGACTGTCGCTGACGACTTGAAAAACGCAGGACGTTCTGAGCGCCGATCATTTTATGGTCGCTGCGTAGTCAATGAAACACCTGTGCGTAGCCAATGAAATTCCAATCACGATGGGTATGCGAATAATAATGGTTCGAATAGCACCGCATTATCCGTCACCTTCACAATGGAAGGGAAAGCCACGACAATCGGTTTTCCTGACTTAACTAAGATGATAGAAGGGTATTTACACAGCTCTACTATAGTAATTACAAAGTAGTGTGGACGTATTAAAGCAGGCTCCGCGTTTTATAAGCTTTCGGTGAGTCAAAAATGGCGCAGCAGTCGGACCCGAGTCCGAACGCAAGTGGCCTTGAACGCCTCGACTGGACGCTAGGTCCGGCCGAAAACTGACGCATCACTCGGTTTCAAACTACCCCCACTCAGTGTGGTGACGTCAAACTCCTAACGCACGGGGAGTTAGATAAGGTGGTGTTGGGTTTTCTCGGCGAGAAGAGGGAGAGTGAACATAAAAGGAAGGAAGTGAGGGGAGTTAAGTAATCGAAACGAAAAAGGAGTGCAAATAAACCCATATAAAGGAAAAATGCTACCTTGGATCTCGATTTCACTCGGGCGCCTCGAAAACAAATACCCCTCGACAGGGATCTTCGAAGGACGGAGAGTTTGCGGTGCTTCAATGACAATTCGATCCTTTTTCCGCTATACGAAGACACTTTGTTTGTTCGCTATTTTGGTACGTTTGATCTCTTTTTTGAAAGAGCGTCTTCCTTAGCCCATCTTCGCTTTCAGGGAAAATACTTACCGCGACAGCGAAACCAACACAAGTTTCGCTAAGAGCTCGTATAAGGCCATTTTAAAAGAAGGGGTAATGGGAACAGCCTAAACAAACAGCACCTCCCAGATACCGAAGCCGTAGTGGTGCATTCTCGGCGTCATCTACAGAAGGTCGAGACCTTCCTCGGGTGAAGAAATTGAGCGAGAAGCGGAGAGGAGGAGGCGAGAGGGGTCGTCAGAACAGCGAGCTCTGGTTGGAATGTTTATTGGGCAGACGCTATAGCTCCTCACTCTTCGAACAGGTTCGAACGTCAAGCGCCGGAGTCCGCGTTCGCACGCGTTCTAACAGCGTAGAGTTTACGAATGCCCACTAAACATTCCAACCAGAGCTCGCTGTTCTGACGACCCCTCTCGCCTCCTCCTCTCCCTCAGTGGCTGCACGCATACATTGGGTACAAGCGCTGGGCCAGTGCTCTTGAGGACGCCAGTTTCATGGAACGATGACGCAGCTCTCGTATAAAATCAATGCTTTGCTTTAGCGTTTTCTTTTCTAGGACGCGCGAAAGTTGATTATTACTGCTGTGTAATTATTAGGCTTCCGTGTTTCAAAAAAATATTTATTTTCGATTTTTTTAGGGAGGAGGTTATTTATTTATTTATTTATTTATTTTATCCTCATGATACGGAGACACTACAGAGGGGAGTGGGAAATTAAAATACAAAATGTGAAGCAGGATAGGAATATTACAAAACAAAATACTCAAACAATAGGCAAATGGTAGTTAGCTATTCTAGTACGAAGAAGAGTGTAGTCTACAATTTATGTTAGTAATGCAGGTAAGCGCTTTCAATCATTGGAAATTCTAGGAATGAACAATAAAAAAAAGTAGCGTGGCAAAACGGGACACCGATTTTGTGACAGTGATCTAGACGTGGCGGAAACAAACTTTGGCGGGATTATTGGCTGGCAACTGAGTTGAGGAATATGATAAGTGATCTTATGAAAAGATAAATACGAGAGATTCTGTTTTTTTTTTTTTTCGGGGGGGGGGGGGGGGGGGGGGGAGGGCGGGGGGCAAAATTATGTGTTTTTTGTTGTAAATATTTGGTGTCGCACAAGAAATCGGTGTTTATCGGAGCTCATGTTGAAGAGAACAGGATCTGGCCGTAAAATTCCCTGTCATCCAGGCAACATGCGCGTTAGACGGATACTTTAAAAAGGTCCAGTACCTAGCAGAGGAGAAAACACGAAAAGGGGTGTGGTGTCTAGAAAGGAAGCTGTTTCCAGGACAGATCCGTTTCAGATTACAACAAAATAAATCCGTAGATTAAGATATTATTCTCGTGAAGCTTTAGCTTTTCTCATTCAAGGACAGCTCCCATATCGAAGTTTTTTCCCCCGGTTTTTCGAAAACCCTTTGGGGGGTTAATTTTCGGGGTTTATCGGTATTAACGTTTAGAAATGCAGGGCGTAGTCAGCCCCGAGCATCTTCTTATCTCTTCGCCGCCAATGAGATGGCTGCATTAGCCGATGCAACTGTAGAAGGACCAATCAGGACCTAAGACGCGCGAACACAAAAAGCCAGGAATATAAAGCTCTCCGTGACCATATACACTCTAAAAAAATCCCGTACATCTAGTTTCCTGCACAACACTCGGAGAACCAACCAGCGCAACTTACGGAGGCTGCTCAGCGAATGACGATGCCGAAACATATGTTTAGACCAAAAAACGCAGTCTGAGTTGTGACATTAAGCAATGCAAAACGTCACGCTTGCATTGCTTAATGTCACAACTCAGTCAGCGTTTTTTGGTCCAAACAGATGTTTCGGCACCGCCATTCGCTGAGCTGCCTCCGTAAGTTGCGCTGATTGGTTCGCCGAGTGTTGTGCAGGAAAGTAGACGCAGAGACTTCTTTTTAGAGTGTATGAAGTGTTTCTTGACAGAAGCTGTATAAGCCGCCATTTTCTTTTGATATGACGCCTACCTCATTCCTCATTTATTTGTTTTGCTACCGTTGCTGCCAAAAGGGTGGCATGGCCCCGTCAGGCATTTATGCCTTTTGCCATGTCACCTGGGACATCTCTGCACAGTTATGTCTTAAATAAAAAGTTATCAATCAATCAATCAAAAACCTTACGAAGCCACACCTGCTTTGTTCAAGATGCGTTTTCAAATCCTTTCATGCAGCATCTCGTTTCTCTAGTTCATGAAAAAAAGAAATCGGATAATAAAATATGATTAGGGAAGCGTTGGGAGCAATAAAACACCCCCCCTCAAAAAAATAAAAACATAAATTAAATTACTTTCTTTTTTTATGTACCAGGGCGGGTTATTTGCGTACGCGGAAGAGGAAAATCAATGAGCTGGAAATGAAAGTCAAGGCTACGACGAGAAAAGGCTTCGACATCGGCATTTGCATGTCTTTCCGGAAGCCGTGGCGGAATTTTTTTTTTTTTTTTATGTGTGTTCTTTTTTTGCTTTGTACCGATTTGTGTTCTGGGTGGGCTTGTCTCCTATTTTTCTTTTGTATCCGTTTCTTTTCGTTTTTTATTTTCGAACCATTGGCACATTTTTTGTTCCATCCGATTTCGATCACAAATATATTTAAAAGTTTTTCTCAAAAGAAAAACCAAATATTTTTCGCGAGTAAGAAAATGTGATGAAGAATAGCAAGAATAGCAAATTAGTTGTAGAAAACACGTAGAAAATATTTGTGAATAAAGAAAGACGTTTTTTGTAGAAATTCAAAGTGGTGTGCAAAGAAGGTTTATGTGTTTGCCTTATTTTCCTACTTTATACGAAGAAAAAGAAAGAGCAAAAACAAGAAGATAGTTCAGAAAAAAAGTTACACATCAAAATGGCACGGAGCTCAAAATGTTCGCTTCAGAAACGAGAAGTGAGCTGGATTTCACGTAAAAGCTTGGCCGACGATTGGTAGCATTGATCATTCTTTTTAGATAGTTACAGGCTTCTTAAAGGCGATAAACAAAAACTTGAGGTATAATTTTGTGACAAAAAACACAATGTACTTAAAAAGTCCCGATTTTTTTGTTTATATACACGTGTATTGAGTAATGATGGAACACAATCTGTGGCATTTCTCCACCGCGACTGCGCTTGTACACTCTTTATTTTTAAGTAACTGTGTGTGTACGTTATAGCTAAATAAAAACAGAGTTTTTGTAGCCTTAATAGGATGGTGCAGACCTGAAAGACGTGGTCAAAGCAAGATGGTGTTGCCCATCACACAGCCAGCACTCAAGACAATTGAGTTGTAGCGAAACAAACTTTCGTGGAATGGCATCGCGCACAGTAGCAATCAAAATAAGACACTGAGGTCGTAACATTTTACACTGAGTCTTCTATTTTTTAGTAGTTTGTAAAATCTCGCGTCTCTGCCAACATACAGCAAACAATTCATGAGTTTAAGACGAAATTTCAGTATGTCGTTGGCGAAATTGAGCCACAATTATGCCGGAAGATCATTGAGAATTTCTCCATAAGAAGAAACAATAATTCTGGCTAGTGTTTTCTGGAGATGATTTGAGAAACCATAAGGTTATGTTTCGCCACGTAGTGCGCAGTCGCTAGAGTTTTGATGACCTCGCCGAAACAGAAAAAACCCAATTTTTTTTTTTTTTGCGAAGGAATCTCTGGAAGTTGAAAATCCAGAAGCGTGGTGGGAAAGATCACTAATCAAAATAAAACTATTGAAAAAAATATATACTTGTTACTTTGAGCAATGTGTGCGAAGGAGGACACCTGCGTCTAGATTAGAACACATTTGGACCGAACGATTGCGTAACTGTAGAGCTTATTCCACGTCGAGATCCGATTAGCCAGCAGAGCTTTCAACATGATTAACAACGAGCGCTTGCAGAAGATTAGGGTTATCACTTCAGGCATTCAAAACCGCCATCTTGTTGCCTGTACGGACATGATCGCTGCCAACACACACCCAGGTACAGGTAGCCACGTCTGTCAGGGTTGCCCGACTCCTCTCCTGTTGTCCAACCGAAAGTGTTGCGAGGTGTTTCCAATCGGTTGCTGCTTGCGTTGAACAGCCCTATGGCGCCATGACGCCATGACAGTAAATCATAAGCGCCCACACGCTCACATAGTGGATCCTAAGAGAAAAAGCGAGAAAAATAGAGAGACAAAAAATAGAAAAAGAAAGCAGACGATATATATGAGGCGTGTTCGCGTTGAAGCTATACGCTTTGAAGTTTTTTTTAGATCTTTTTTTATACAATACACTCCGCCTGTATTTTCTTACAAAAGCAAGTAGAGAAAAAGTAAATGCCGCACTTTTAATCGAGTTCGCTGCTCCTTTCTGTTCATCAAAGCTTCGCCAACAGTCAGGCCCGATGGGGACCCACGATATCTGCCGCTATGCTACACCGTTCCTATAGGCAGCCCAAATGCACGGGAAAATGGTGTATCCTCTAGACTTATTACTTGAAATCTACGGTACGTATGGTAAGAAAATATTTACGCAACCTTAGCGACTCAACGCACTGTGATCAAACTCAACGAGGAAAACAGCGAAAATGTGACTGAAGACTGAAAGAGACAATACTCGCTTGGAATAGAACCTTTCGTTAACTCTCGCCCCTAATCACATGTTCACATATCGTCCCCGGGCGACGGAAAACATTTAACAAATTACAACCTGAATTAAATGAAAAGACATAGAAGAGACAAAGCAAGGATGTTTGACGACTGCAATAAAAACGTGAACACCTCCCAGTTGCGCGGCAAGTGCAAAACCATGCGTGTTTTCCACTATACTACTTCCATAAACTTTCATAAACTGTATCATATCAGTGGTCTAGAGTTGTTGTACATTAAGTTCAATACTTACCAGACACTTGCGAGATAGTTATACAAACATGAAAGCAGGTCTACAAAGCAAAACGTGAAAGCTCTCTTAACCGAAAACCTGATATGTTTTTGAAATATGTCAGGCAGCATGCAAGGGAAAGAAATAACAATATATAGATACGTAGTGAAACTGGTTACGTATCGTCTTCTTTCGAAGTTGTAAATCTGTTTTCAAAACCATTTTTGCAAAGGCTACTGAACTTATGTTTTTACAGGCAGTGCAAAATTTAACAAGGTCTCTTTCCAGGACTCACTGATTTTCAGTCGTATTGATACGAGTGAGCTAGATTTTAGATGCAATCAAAAAGCTTAAGGCAAATTTATCAGCAGGAATAGATATGATACCAAATTGTATTGTCAAGGGTTGGGCCAATGTGTTCGCTCCTGCTTTATGTCACACATGTAACCTTTCTTTGAAATCCATGCGTTCTTTCATCACCATGAGAAAGGTTATTTGTCATCCCTGTGCACCTAAACGGCGACACTTGTATAGTAACCAACTATCGATCAATATCTCTGTTATGTGCGTTATCAAAAGTGTTTCAAATCGTCGCACACTTGCGTGTTTCCTATTACTTTCGACAACCATTTAGTAGTGTTCAACATGGGTGCCGCTCGGTGAAAACGAATATTTGTTCATTTCAAGATTGCTCAGATCCTATAGTCTTTTCTTAAGGTCAAATCGACATTGTTTATTTTGACATGTCAAAGTTCTTTGACAAAGTAAATCACGATTTTCTACTGTATAGTAGTTGTCCTTATATGGTTTTCTTACAAAATCTTCAAAGTTGGTTTCAGACCTACTTGACTAACCGTCAAAGTAGTGCTAGAATATCGAACAGTTATTTTGATACATTCATACTCACATCTGGCGCACCCCAAGAATCTAAACTAGAACTCCTCTTATTCTTCCCTTTTCGTAAACGACCTTGAAGTGTACATCAGAAATTCACGTCTGTTAATGTTTTCAGATGACATCAATATTTAAAAAAAATATACATTGTCCTCTGATTTCAGTTTTTTACAAGGGGATATTGATCGTGCCTCTGAGTGGTGTTCAGCGAATTTCTTGATGCTTAATCCAGACAAAAGAAAACTACTGACGGTGTCGCGAAAACGCGAAATTTTATTTTACCTTTTTGTTCTTCAGTCCACTACTATCACACGTGTTACCATGATTCGTGACATTGCCATCTATTTCGACAGCAAGCTTTCCTTTTCTGGTCATGTTATACAGATTATTGCCTGATCTGTACGAATGCTTGGTTTACATTGTCACCTGTCATGTGCCTTCAGGAAATAATTTTGCATTGCACGTCTATTTTCCTGCCTTATACGAACAAAATTTGAGTTCGGTTGTGTAGCCTTTGATGTGCCGCAAACTCAGACTTTAAAGCACGTTTTATTCGTAATATATATGGTAGGTATTTCAACAGAAGATATTATTATGACTAGGACTACCAACTCAAAAGTCACCAATTACAAAATCTATCCACTCGCCGACTCACCCGTGATATTCTCTTCCTACACAACGTAATTTAGGGTCACTTCAATGCTGACCTAATAAGCTCTGTACATTTTATATACCCGCTGGCTCTTGTTGACACCACCCTCTATTTTATTCTTTTCTGAAAGAACAAAAATATTACCACTAATTCGCATAAATTTCCATTTAACGATTTAGAATTTTTATGCTTAGATATGTTTTATTGAAATTAATATTTTCAAGTGTAAACTAGCTGTTAACTCTATGTTTAAGACTCTATTGATGATATTGATATTTTTGTTTTGTTGGATTTTATATTAAAAAAAAAGGTCTATGATTTTTTTTTTTGTCTTTAATTGCCCAAGAAGCGTAAACTTTTCTTAGTGTGATCGCTTCGTGCGATTCATTTATGTCCTTCCCGTGATGAGTTCGACATTTCTTTATTTTTTTTATCATCTGTGGAAGTGTATAAATTGTATAACTTAAATTTTGTATCTTATGCTACCATATAAAAACCGCGAGGTTGTTCTGGGGCACGAAAAAAATAAAGAGTTATTCTTGTCCAGCTCGCTTGCGCCTTTGCATTTAATTGCATTATAGTTATAACTATACAAGGAATTCCGGGATTCCAGATGACGACGACCACACTCAAAAGGCCTATACAAGAAAGGAAAGCAAGGAGGAAGAAAATGGTAAAAGTTGGTTGGCGGGCGCTAAAATTTATCATAAATAAAAACCTCAGCGACGCTCAGCGGGAGAAAATTCCTAAGAGAACATCGAAACAAAGCTGCGACATTTGTAATTAATGAACTTTCTTTAGTTTCGCAGCTCTAACAATAGAAAGGGAGAAAGGTGGCACTCTTTAAAAATTACGGAATACTACGATAGGCCCTTCCGAATATTTCGATAAAGGTTTTCTTGTTTTGGGCTTCGTATTATAACTCAGTTTCCTCACTTTATTTAATGCAGGTTACACTCATTTTATCTCCAAAGTTTTACTATTTTAATCGCATTTAGCTGTAGTACTTTTGTTTTCTACGTCGTATTCTTGAACGCACCTCGCGTTTATTCAGCGTATTATCCCAAAACATAAAACGTTGTCGGCAGGCAGATTTATACTTTGTTTGCAATGGTGAACTTTCGAGTTTTTATAGCTCCATTTATTGTCGTTGCCCTTATCCGCACTGACGAGAAAATGTGTTCGAGACAGCGTTTGAGAACGCAGTGATGTAAACATAACTTGGAAAAATTCCCAAATCATTCATCTTTTCCGGCTGCTGGCAAACTTGATTCTAAGGTCTTTTTTTTTTTTTTTTGCCCGTTCGCGTTAGCATTTCATTATTTTGTTGCTTGCATCATCCCGATAGAGTCTTTGGCTGATTATTGTTAACTCTTCCAATAATAAACCTTAGGGACAAATAGCGGAATGCTGGTACTTTCTCTCGAATAGATTGTTGTCCTTTGCGCGGGGACAGGACGTTCCAACATCCTGCAAGAACAATTGATCTCTCCATTATGTGAATAATCCCCTCCTTCAAGCATTAGGGTTTCCTAAAGGGTTGGAGTTCCTCGGTTGCCAGGGTGGAGAAAACAAATCAAGATTATTTATCTCGCGATTAAAATCATGGTTTAAATCTCTATTCAAATTGCATCGGTTTTATTCTGATGATTTAAACTAAAACCTTTCGCTCATAATAATTTAAAAATATTCTAGTTTACAGCTTCTATAATATTTATTGCCATGAGCATTTGGTTTGTATATAAGTAAAAAAACAACAAGAAAGCAAGGATTACAATTGGCTGATCACAAGCACAACTCGGTGTTCTTCTAAGCAAATCGGAACTCTTGGGAAATTTAACTACGTTCATCAGTTAATTAATGTCCTATTGCAATTAAAAAAGAACGCTAACAAAAAAAATCACAAACAAAAATTCAGCCGCTTTTGTTCTAGCATAGCGGAGTTTGCATCGATCATAGTCGCTAATGACATTTATGGTTATTTTTTCCTCCGCGTTGTTTTCAGTGATTGATCGATCAATGCACGCCATGTTTAAAAGTAGTGTAAGGAAGGACAAAATGAGAGCTTTTTTTATTTTATTTTAGCAGTAATTTTTACTTTTGTTTTAATATTTTGAAAAACACTGTACGGGGATATTCCTAAATATGTTCAACCTCTGCTCAGTAAAAATTAGTTACCTGGAGCAAGCGAAACTTCAAACAAAACTAAAACATCTTGAAGTCACACGACATCTCATTTTGTCCCGCATGTGGGGCGAGATGAAAGAAGCTAGTGGGGTGAAATCAGACACACCAAACAAAACCTGATATGCGTTCAGTTTTTGCAAAAAGAACACTTCAAACACACTGTGTCAGCTCCAACGCACTCTTCATGGGCGCACTCCTTGCATTCCATGCACTCGATCCACACCAAATGTGGGGCTGCTTGGTTCCAAAGTTATTTGCGTACCAGGCACTGCCTGTCCCTTGTGGTCTGCCATCGCACGGTCTGCAAAACGATCGGACACTGCGCGCAATTCGGCGCAGAACACCGAATTATGGTTGCAAGCTGCCAACACCAGCTTTGCCTTGTAAAGAGACGGCGTTAAGTCAAAGCTGCTTTCCAACCTGCTTGTTTTCTTTTTCTGCCCTACGTTAGATACAGAAGAAATATTCTTGACTCTTGAAACGTCGGAAAGAGCGTGCCTTCTGTAGCCCAACCATTTTTTGTAGAGCCGCCGCTTTTCACAATCACAGAGCAGTTCGGCTCGCCTTTGAAGCGCATCCTTTGGTACACCAAAAAATGTGGCGACAGCGCGAAGAGAGTGACTCTGCTACTTCACAATTTTACGGAGGTTTGCTGATGTAACTTTTGCTTCATGAAGTTCTTGTGTTTTTTTTTGTTTTGCTTTTTATACGTTCGAGCCAGTTCAGACACCGGGAGAAAAAAAAAAATATGAATCAGAAGGAACGAGGAGACTCGCGCGTTATGGACATGCGCGTCCTAGAATGCCAAACTGTCGCATTTTGCCGGAGGGAAAATTTCGCTCGAAGAGAAAACTCGCACTGAATTTTGCGCCTTTTTAACAGGGGGGGGGGGGGGGGGGGTAAATACGTCAACCCCAACTCCATATTTCTTCCCTTCGGAACACTCTCTTCGACAGCTCTCAACTTTTACGCGTGCAGAGTGTATAGATCACGGCATCTCTATGGGAAGTTTTAACGTACTCCGATTGCTTGTCTAGGATACGGCGCTACACACAAACTGTATCATTTGGCCCCGCGTCTTAAAAAAGGGACAAATCCCTTTTTTTCTAGCTTCAGAAATTTAAATCAAATTTTAAATCAAATAAATATTATTGAAATTAAATATGTCTCATAGATTTCTGATAAAACGTGTCAACTTGCTTGCACCCTGTCGGTGGCATTCGTAAAGTTTCAGATCCGGAATTTGCGTATTGTTATAATCGGTGCCAGCTCGAGAAAAGTAAGGCGTCACGATTGCCGATGATGTTATTATCGCTGTTTAGCCAAAGAGACTGTGGCGCGAGCCGATCAGAAGGCCGGAGGAACAATCGCGACATGCGCTCAGAATAGGCCCCACCCTGCATTTTGTTTTCGATCCTACACTCTAAAAGAAGTCTGTGCTTCTACTTTCGCGCAAAACACTTGGAGAGCCAATCATCGCAACTTTCGGAGGCAGCTCAGCGAATGACAATGCCGAAACATTTGTTTAGACCAAAAAAACGCAGTCTCAGTTGTGACATTAAGCAATGCAAAACGTCACGCTTGCATTGCTCAGACTGCGTTTTTTTGTCTAAACATATGTTTCAGCATCGTCATTCGCTGAGCTGCCTCCGTAAGTTGCGGTGATTGGCCCTCCCAGTGTTGTGCGAGAAAGCAGACTCACGGGCTTTTTTTAAAGTGTAGTCAGTCTTCTTATCTCTCTGTCTAGGAAGCCTTCATAGACTCTAAGAAATCCAGCGCTTCTGTTTTCCCGCAGGGCCTTTAAGACCGCCGATCGCTGCAATCTGGAGCTCGGCGTATGAAGAGGCTAATCATATCTTCTTTAAACCTGGGAAAAGTGTCAGCGCTACCGTTTTTTTTTTTTTTTTCCTTATATCAGTCACGTCAGTCGGCCAGCGTCTTCGGGAGAATGCAGGGATTGGCTCCTCCAACTGCTTGGTGGGCGAGCAGACGTTCCAGATATTTGTTTTACAGCGAGAGCCCTCAGGGGCTCTTCCCACCACTGGAAATGACGTTCGTTGTTGATGTTCTACAGGGTGAAACAAGCAGACGCCAGGCTCTTTAAATCGACCGGAAAATTCGGTTTCCTAACCTATCGCGCTACGACTTTGTGCAGCGCTGCCCACAGATGGTGCATTTTTTTTTTTTGTAAAATTTGCGAAGAGCGAACTTACCTGAGGAAAAACTAAAGAAAGAAAAAGGCTTACCTCCTATAGAAACGCAGCGACGCCACCGGTCTGCAAAAAACACGGCGCCATTTCGCACGGGATACAAGAGATGGCGCAACAAACGCCGCCAACGAACGAGCATACGGCGCCGAGAGCAGGCCTTTTTAGCAGACGATCTTTTCGACTCAAAAGCGGCGCGCATTCCGCAGGCGGCGACAGTCGCAAAAACAAACAAACAAACAAACAAAAAAAAAAAAACAGGTGCGGTAACAGCAAGGAACTGCAGTTCCTTGTCTGCAAAAGGGCCGGCTCTCGGCGTCGTCTGCTCGTTCGTTGGCGGCAGTTGGCGTCGCGACCGCTTGCGCCATCTCTTGTGTCCCGTGCGAAACGGCGCCGTGTTGTTTGCAGACCGGTGGTGTCGCTGCGTTTCCATAGGAGCTAAGCCTTTTTCTTTCTTTACTTTTTCCTCAGGTAAGTTCGCTCTTTGCAAATTTTACAGAAAAAAAATGCACCATCTGTGGGCAACGCTGCACAAAGTCGTAGCGCGATAGGCTAAGAAACCGAATTTTCCGGTCGATTTAAAGAGCCTGACGTCTCCTTGTTTCACCCTGTAGTTTTAGTAGTTGTAGTTGGGGATGTACACTCTAAAAAATATTTGTGCGTCTACTTTCACGCACAGCATTCAGAGGGCTAATCACCGCAACTTACGGAGGCAGCTCAGCGAATGAAAATGCGGAAACGTATGTTTAGACCAAAAAACGCGGTCTGAGTTGTGACATTAAGCAATTCAAAACGTCACTCTTGCATTGCTTAATGTCACACCTCAGACTGCGTTTTTGGTCTAAACATGTGTTTTGGCATTGTCATTCGCTGAGCCGCCTCTGTAAGTTGCGGCGATTAGCTCTTCGAGTGTTGTGCGGGAAAGTAGACTCACGGGCTTTTTTTAGAGTGTAGGGCGTCCGTCCTTGATGTTGCGAAATCCTTGCGAAAATCACCCGCCACCCGCTGGAATGGAAGTCGGGTCCGCTGGGTGTTAAGCGGCACGGAGTTAGTAGGAAGTTTTCGTAGACCGAATTTCGCACTCCTAAGCCCTGCGTAACGAAGAAGCCGCGCTACTTCTCCTGCGCACCGATGGCCTTGACTGTAGAGTTCTGGGTATCCTAGCCGGTCGGAGAGATCGCTGTGAGACGGCAAAAACGATCTACAGAAACTCCCTAATAACCCGCTCTAAACTTAGGGGTTTTGTAGTATGAAATGCCCACTGCACGCGCACTCTTAAAAAAAATGCTATAAAAATATGTCATCATAGCATCGTTAATGCCAAGAGCTCGTGCCGGAAGAAGCGCTTTCAAAGCGCTTCGGAAAAAAAAAGAGGAGCAAAAGCGTTCGGAACAGAATTGAAGAAAACAAAAGCGTTCGGATCAAAACAGATGTCTCTTTCGTTCCGAACGCTTTTGTTCACGGACCGCACGGTTAGTGAACGCGACGCCGATGCCTGATGACTTCACCGTGACGTGTGACAGCTGTCGCTGTGGCTGTACTGTAGACTAACACAGAACTGCTCTGTTTTTTTAGAGTGATAGCACATCCAAAATAAAAACACTTCGCTAGTGAGCAACTTTGAAGCTGGTGTAACGGTTGGCTCTGTTGAAAAGTATTTAAAAAAAAACATACACCAACTAGCGCGGCGGTAATGGATTTTTTATTCGTATTTCTACGGGCCGTGGTACTTCTGAAAATGAAGTCCCCGGTTAGCTTGTGAGTCTCCTCTATCTAGGGTTTCCAAAAAGAAAGAAGACGCTGCTTGAGAACACCGCATGCTTGGATCTCCCGCGGAGTTTGGTGTTCAACGCCGTGGATTTATCGCCTCATCAGTCCACGTTAGCTGGTCCTTTCTTCGGAAGAAGCAGGGATTACACGCGCCTAATGGTCCGTCTCGTCGACAGAAATATCGAAAAAAAACCTCAAAAAGAAAAAAAAAAACCTTGAGGCACAGTAGAATAAAATAGTCAAACAAGCTTGCCAGAAAGGAGAGGTGGCCCAAGACCACAATTTCTGTATCACCAATCCAAGGGTTGTTTGTGGTGTTTTGTTTTTTGCGTATAGCAAATAAAACCCGTTGTATTTTCTAGAGATTGTGGTATACACTTGCGGTTGAAATATTTGGTTTCAGAACAGCAAAATCAGTATGTCTAAAATAGTAATCGTGATTCTTCTTTGCAACTCTCCGAGGAGGGTGAACCGCAGGGCAGCATACTTGACCCACTCTTTTTCAATTTATACGAATGAGACGGAGTCACAATTTATACGAATGAGACGGAGACAACATCTCAAATATCTAAAAAATACCAGTAGTTCGCTGAAACTTCGATTCGCTCAAATGACCGCTGTTCGCTAGAACATCATTCGCTCATGTGATATGGATCCTTGAAGCCCTTTCAAACAAACAACACGCTGTACCCATGTATCCGTGGAGGGTATACTCTCGCATACGTCATCCGACTCATTACCGCACTTCCTATTCGCGAGAAGAGACTGGTAGACGCCTCTAGAACGGGGCCCGCTGGTTCGTTTCTGAAGTGGACGGGGATCGTCCTCATTCCACTAATTGGGCGAGATAGGCTTAGGAGCGAACCCTTCCAACGAGATGCAGAATGTTACCCCGCGTTTTGAGCGCGTTCCGCGATGGAAATGTGCGCATCTTGATTATCCGGGCAATCGGCCGACGAAACCATGAGAGAGCGCTGGAAGCTACGTGAGCGTAAAGCGCCGGATAAATTTATATTGTAAACAACTACCACCAAGCTGGTGCATGCTGGGACGCACCTGCGCCAAAGGCTTCGCCGCCATTTTAGTTTGTCGAGACGGCGCGGCGCCGGCATCTACGGAAGACCAATAGGAGCGTGCTCGCAAATGGCGGTGCGTCGCCGGCAGCCACGGAAGACCAATAGGAGCGTGTGCGTCTGGATGTTGGCCGCACCATGGGCCGAAAATGTCGACGCGTCGCCGGCATCCAATAGGAGCCCCCGCAGTACGCCCAAACGATGGCGGTACTTGGAGAAGTGAGGATTTCCAGCGTTTCACGGAAGTACAGATTTACCCAATTTGGGATCCTCCGTTCACCATAGGCTTCACTTTTAAAGTCCGACCACGGCCGACGTTGATATCAAGTGGAGCCTATCGGGCTGCGAAAAAAGTGCGTCGTCACGGCCCTCGTCGTATTTGTTCGTCTGCTATCACCGAATATACCACAACCACGCAAAACAAAACGTAGGAGCGCTGCGCGTTTATGGTGCGTGATTGGTTTAATAGGTTATAGCATCATTAATTTGCATCATTCGAACGTAGCGATTAGCTGTGGTCAAGCTCAGGGTGAAACGGAGTACAGAGCGTTGTATATGACCTCGCGTTCGACGCTGGTGAAGATGTTTACTGTCGATAGAAGAGAGGAGCCTGTGTCTCGGCTACGCCTCCCAGCCATATCAAAGGCGTGTACGGCTTCGGTGTGATTACCTAAAAAAGGCCAATGCGGGACACAAACTAGACCCCGAGTACTACGTTAGCGTTTGGGGCAGGGTGTAAGATAGACAGGTGGGGAAACGGCCCATAGAAACCTACCGCAGCGCCGTGACCGGATTGTGTACTCGTCTGCTTGCGGGTGGCTTGCGGGTGCCCCCGATTTGCGACAGATGGCGCTGCAGCGAGAAGAAAAAAAATGGAATCGAATTTGCATGGAACTCTATGGGAGAGTGCGCAAAATAAACTGAGAGCACGACAGTCCTCCATTGAAAATCCACGAGAAACCTTCTCCATCAGTTTAACCGGTCGCCAGCGTTCGCCTACCCGAAGCGAGAGTTCGCGGTGCTCCCCATAGATGGCGCCACGGAAAAAGAGAAACCCGAGGGGGGCACAATCCGGCCACTCATTTGGCTCTCGTTTCACCACCTGCCTATCTTGCACCCTGGTTTGGGGTGAGACCAGGGTGTAAGATAGACAGGTGGTGAAACGAGAGCCAAATGAGCGACCCGATTGTGTCCCCCTCGGTTTTCTCTTTTTCTGTGGCGCCATCTATGTGGAGCACCGCGAACTTTCACTCCGGGTGGGCGAAAGCTGGCGACCGGTTAAACTGACGGAGATGGTTTCTCGTGGATTTTCAATGGAGGACTCTCGTGCTCTCAGTTTATTTTGCGCACTCTCCCATAGAGTTCCATGCAAATTCGATTCCAATTTCTTTCTTCTCGTCGCAGCGCCATCTGTCGCAAATCGGGAGTACCCGCAAGCCACCCGCAAGCAGACGAGTACACAATCGGGTCACGGCGCTGCGGTAGGTTTCTATGGGCCGTTTCCCCACCTGTCTATCTTGCACCCTGGGTGAGACTCAGTCGGCGATAACACGAGTCCCAGAGGAACGTGGCACTCGTGTTAGAGCTCGCCTTCTTTTGGGTGGCACCGTAGCACTACGACTTGGTCCCTTAGGAGACCCCCGGCCAGATGTCATCAGCGTCATGCGGTTTCAGAAAATGGCAAGGACGAGCGTGAACAAACGCAAAAGGAGAGGACATGACGCGTGGGGATTTCATGGCGTACATATGTTTAGCATGAAGAATATAAAAACACAACGTACTCGAGCTTATTTTTTATTCTTTGATTTTCTTCTATTTTCATTTCGTGCATATTACTATGGTCCCCAAAGCCGGGGTCACTCTGCTTAAGCATCATACAAAAAACACTCTGGAAAACACGAGCCGCCGCAATATAGCGCAAGAAGCGCACTTCATTGTAATCTCATAAGACGCTAAACAGCGTTATAAACATGTTATTTCCGTCCTCGTGGCCTTCGGAACGCGCTCGATTATTCAAATATCCGGTTTCCTGAGTCCCGAGCAAACGAGGTAAGTACTGTATCTCTGTTAGCACGCGAAGAATAGAGTTTTAGTAAATCGTTCCGATAGCCCCCACCGCCCCAATAGAGAGTTTTAGTAGATCGTTCCCATGACTCCGATAACGATACCCGATACTCCGCCACCGCCTCCCTTGTGCATGCATAGTATCGTTATCGGGGCTATCGGAGGTATCGGAACGATCTACTAAAACTCTCTAATAACGCAACGATGCATACGCAAAAGCGGTGGCGGAGTATCGGGTATTGTTATCGGAGTCCTCGGCCCGATCTACTAAAACTCTTTAATGACTCAATTTCCCCGATCGCCAATCCTCTTGTCAAGACGCGATTCAAAACCCCGGCGCTCTACGCCGAGGCCCATTCAAACTGCAGTTCAAGTCGTTCCACTTCGTATGCCCGGGTAGTATTCGCAGGACCCTCTAGTCTCTAAAATTGGACGCCGCGCTTAATTGGGAACACGCGATCATGCATGTGTGTTCCATGTCCGCGTCTGTGGTCGTGTATGCACGTATGCGTACCTGCGCCTGTCTGTCGCTATGCACGCCTGTTCGTCAATGCGTGCGTTTGCGTGCGTGTTAACAATCAAGGGCAGTATTGGAGAGTTCTCTTCGTCAAGAAGAATAAAAAAAGTCGCCACGTGGATAATTGGTACGATTCAGAACGTCCAATATGACTCCGGCTTCGAGAACTGCGATGTCGTCCAAAGGAATAATTAGGACGAGTTGCCGAGCGACGCCTGTCTTCCGAGGGGAATTAGTTCGAGATTAAAACGGCTCAGAAGGGAAGGGTTCCGCCTCGCCTGCAAGAAGTGCTGAGAGTGGGACTGTGGTTGAGAGCCTAAGCGTCCGCGATTTATTGATTGTAGAAAGCACCCACAGAGCGTGTCTCGCTCAACTGCGTTAATGCTCTAACAAATTGTACTCCACCTAAAGAATGCTGCGACGTTCTTTTGTAGAGGCACGTGTGCAAGTGGACGGCTTTAGGAAGCGTCTTCCTTCTGCGGCGCTTCCGGCAAATACCACTTTTTTTCGAAGCTACGCTTTCGCGCTTTTGCTCTTGATGCTTAAGTCATCAACTCGAGATGGAGTACTCGCATTTTCGGGCGACTCTGAAGGCGCCCAGGGGTCCGCCCAAAGCGCCTCCTTCGTGCCCAGATTGACAAAAGGATAAGGAGGCAATAGACGCATGTGGGGAGTGCGAGTTCGCCCGCTTCTTTCGCAAGGGTGACGTCAGAACGACCCCGAGCTCCGATTGGTTGATTGGGTAGACCTCGAGGCAGCTAGCATTGATGTCTACTCATTATCCTTCCAATCAGAGCTAATCATAGCTCTGCGTTCTGACGTGACCCGTGCAAAAGAAGCAGATAAACGTGCTCTCCGCATTATCACTGACAACGTAAGAAACTCGGGGCTTAATATGTTCACGCCGCTTGCTTGGTGGTTCGTTCCCGACAGCTCACATTCACTAATGCCGCTATCTTTTTGGCTGGGGAGCTGTAATATGATGCTCGATGCTTGCCACACCACGGGTTTATGTACAGTATCCCTTTGGGATCAGGTCGGACATATGGGTCATGCTTCTTTGTGTGTGTGTGTGACACTTGGCTCGGAGGTTTGAGATGTGACGTCGCGCAGCGTTGCTTGACGTCACATCTTTGACGATAAACTAAATAGAACGGGTCCATTAGCGTCGCGTGACGTCACATGTTACGCAGCGTTTGGTTATCGTC
Source organism: Ixodes scapularis (assembly GCF_016920785.2). Lineage (NCBI taxonomy): Eukaryota > Metazoa > Arthropoda > Arachnida > Ixodida > Ixodidae > Ixodes > Ixodes scapularis. Next base: position 107,968,860 of record NW_024609883.1, on the reverse strand, counting down.
AACGTTGCGTGACGTTACATCTGTGACGATTATCAAAATAGATGTGCGCAACGAAGCTTTGCCCATATCTATTTTGTTTACCTAATATCTGTAATTTCAGCAAAAACTAAGCGTTTCCTTCTATAATAAGTTGGAGCATGTCCTTTTTTTTTCATGAAAAAATGTGCATGCCTAGCCCAATTATACTCCGCTCACGCCCAAAGGAATCATGAAATGATTTTTCCACTTGCTCCTCCTTACCTTTCCTCCTCAATCTAAAAGCGAAACGGAAAATCAGGGGGTCGTGACGTGGATGGGCACCGGATGCAATGACTCCAAGCTTCCATTCGTGCTTTCTAAGCAGACCATGGAACTTGTCCCTCGCAAGTGATGATAAGTGCCATCACGGCACTCATTGGCCACGAACGCGAATCCGAATATTCGTCGACGGATTGATTGTTGACGAGCACATATGTGCGTGTGACGAATGGCTCGTGTCCAACGCGGCTCCCTCGCTCGGTTGAAAAAACTTCCGTTTCCGATAGAAAGGCATACTTTACGTCACGGCCTCGTGATTTCACGTGTTGGTAGCAGAGTCCGGTCGGAGGAGATAAGCAGACTTGAGCTTTCACCTTTCTTTCTGTGCATAACTGGAGGAAATAAAACGAAAATGGATTCCTGCTCCGGGTTCTATGAATGGTGATGATTAATTGGGTCTTTATTTGAAAAAATAAAGTTCGAAAGTGATTTAATAGTCACTTTAAGCTTGGACCGCAGCTAAAGCTGCAAGCACGATCTAGTCCGCGCTCCTGGCTTTGAGACAAGCATCTCTAGCGCTAGCGCTCGTTCTGCAGAAGAACACTTCAAAGTCGCGATCTCGTGCTTGCGGCATTAACTGCAGTCTCAGCTACAAGGTGAACGGAGAATAGAGCGACAAACGGATGCAACCGACATCGACGAATCGCAAGCACGTGCAGCCTGCATACGAGCATAGCCTCCTCTATACTGATAAAGCGTGGCAGATCGCCACGAGAAGCGGCCGCCGAAATTGAAAAGGTAGAGTGGCAGACAACGGATGACAGGAGGGGCATGTAACGGGCGCCCCGCTGCGGCGAGAAGCCGAAACACACTTCTTCCGAGCGATGGAATGTCCGCTCGTGCTACTCGCGTTCCTCAAACTACCGCTTCTTTTCTCGTCGGGTTTGAAAACCATGTTTCGGGTCCTCGCCGCTGCAGAAGCAGTGCGCTGAATACCACAAATGCTCTATGCTACCAGATCCTCGCGCTCCAAATCTGCGACCGGGCACTCTTTGGCCCCGTCGTCGAACTGCCAGGCTTTGTGAGTCTAGAGGAGGCTATGACACGAGGATACTTTTGACGTGCCTGCAATCATTCGTGATAACAGCACGAACACTGAGAGACTGCAAGCCTGCCAAAGCAACTTTCATGTACTATCGGGGAAAAATGAAATGCGAACAGAGGAGCGCGTGGCTCGCGGTACAGGCTGCGCCGCCTGGAAGTGAACCTGGGGGCGAGGGTGCGTGGCCTACTTAGATGTGTTCACGCCCCTCGATTGGCGCTCCCCCAGCTTCGGCAGTGCGCCTCGCAGTGCGCTGGAAGCTGTCACCACTATCTTTGCCTGCTCGGTGAGTGCGGCGAGCTTCTTTGCACCGCACGCGCTGAGCCAGCAAAGATAGCGGTGATAGCTCGCACTAAGAGGCGCACTGCTGAAGCTCGAAGAGCGCAGAGAGAGGGGCGTGAACACGTCGGAGTAGGCCACGCACCCTCGCTCCTAGGCTCACTTCCAGGCGGCGCAGCCTGTACCGCGAGCCACGCGCTCCTCTGTTCGCATTTCATTTTTCCCCGATAGTACACGCTGCAAGTGTTTCAGGCTTGTCGGTGTCGGTTGGTTATGTTTGTCGCCCTCCACTCCTTTCAGCCCTAATCTGAGACTGCAGGCGATGCCACAAGCACGAGAGCTCGAGATCGCTGCTTTGAATCGTTCTTCCGGAGAATAAGCGCTCGCGCTAGAAATGCACGTCTCAAAGCTAGGAGGTAACTTTGGTTGTAGTTTCAGCTTAAGGGTGAACGGAGTATAGTGGGACTTAAGCATTAGTCAAAGCGCCCCCCGCCCTTTCTTAATCTGCTCCGATTGTGATACAAAGTAGTGGTGTACAAAACCTTGACGCAATCAACTACTGCGTGGATTCGGGTTTGAAGCATTGCTTGTCCCTGTGCTTGCAGGCGTCCTGTGGTGCAGCCAGTCCTGGAACCAAGGATCGAGCGCCTGGGCCGCCTCGACCGCCCTGGGGCAGCACTCGTCCAACGGCTCCAGTCCCGTCCGCAGCAATGGCGGCTCGTGCCACAACGAAGAGGTGTCCGAGTGCGTGAGCAAGCTCGACCTGCTCTCGCAGAACAAGAGCCTGGCTTTCGCCACAACAGAGCCCGAACTCACGCGCATCTGCGAGTAAGTCGCGCTTTTCATTTTTGTTCCTGCGTGAGTCATTCGGTCTCATTGCCCGTTTCACTTGAAGGGCGCGTTGACACTTACGATTCGTAGCAGTCGCGCGACCGACTAGCGACATGCGACCAGCAACCTCCGACCTTCACAGTGCAGCGATCGGCGAGTCCCTACCGGTGACTCGCTTCTCGGGAGCTCTCGGGAGCCGCCGTCGATTTTGTCTTTCCCGCCACAGCTCGGGTTCGTGTTTTGCTGCTTTCCCATTTTCGCTATCGCACAGCTACACGTGCGTCGTTTTCGCCGTAGGAGAAAGACTCGTGATATGGGCCTCGGTCCTTCCGAACCGTGCAATGACAGCGCAATGGCTACGTCGGCGTGCAAACAAGCTTCCGCGGTACAGTACGTGCCCGTCAAACCAAAAGCCGCCGACTTGCTGCCAGGCGGAGCTTTTCTTCAAGCGCTTGCTCAAATAGAAACGCTGTTTTTTTGTTTTTTTTTTTACAGAGGAGTTGTTAACGGCTAGGTTCCCCAGGATCGTGTCCGGTATGTCGACACAGACCTACCTGGACGGCTACCGCCATCTATAAGCGACGGCGGCAAGCACACAACCAGTATGGTTTCCGCCGTCGCTCGTAGATGGCGGCAACCTTTCCAGCTATCATAGAAGAATCGAAAGTTGGGCGCGTTGGTGGGAATTCATCGTAGGAAACGGCGCGAAAAACAGACGAAGCCGAAGAAGAAGCACGCAGTATATCGAGTACAGCTCGGCTGATCTTCCTTCTTTACGAAAAAGGAAAAGCTGAACGATTTTTTGTTGTTGTTGTTGTTGTTTATAGACCTTCGTTACTGCGTATCCATGCTCGCTTCCGAGAACCAAGGCGTTGACAGACATGTTGGCTCTATCTCTCGCAAATGGCGGAAGTAGACAAACCTGAGGCGCACCACACGTCACTTCCGAGGCGCCGCTGATGGGTTCACTCGCGGGGCGACTCGGCGATCAGTCTAAGAATTCGAGCTGGAAGCGAGTGCCCAAACCGCGGTCACCATTCCGTCTGCAACGGTCGCTTTTGCTACAAAGATCTGTCGCGCGACCGTTCCGACTCGCAAGTGGGAACGCACCTTGAGTCCCACCGAACCCGACGCCACGCTCCGACAGAGCCAATCAAGCAACGCCAAAAGTGCATTGTCACGGCGCTCACGGAGTATGCCAACATTTTCTAGGTAACGAGTCAGCAGTGCTTGGTTTTCTGCGCCACCTACTGGAGGTCGGAGCGAGATATCGGGCCGAGTCAAATGGACCTTTTCCACATACCGACGGCACCAGGCGGTGGCTGCACGAACTAACAATCGAGGAAGTGACCTACCTGCGCTACCAATCAATAACGGGAGCTACGCCACCAGTTTCTTCGCTCTCTGAGCAGCGGCGCGTGCCCAACGCGACTTGAAAGAGGGGCATCCGTGGCGTCCACCCGAACGTCGTGTTTCTTTTTCCGTCGATGTTCTTTTTTTGTGTGACACAATTATATAGATGCTGCAGTTACGTATTCTACTCACTGATATACAGCCTCCTTCCAAATTTCCTCGATTTTTCGTTCCGACTTCCGCCGCTTGGCATCGGGCGCTTGCGCGTGCGCAGAACGCTTCGTCCATTCGGCTGGCACTTGTGTCCCGTCAGTGAGAACCCGAGCTCCAGCCGAACGCTGACACAGCACTCGTGTGCAGTCCGCGCCTGGCGCCTCGTAGAGTACTTCCGAAATGCTGCACTCCGGTCTTACCTTCGATGTTTTCTAAGTGGTGGTGTTTCTCGATGACGAGACGTTCAACGTTAAAACCGCTAAAACTCACCGCGTGAGTCTACATTCTGCTAAGATATGAACACATAATTTGTTAAAAGGCTGGTTCTGAACTTTTGGGTTCGTCCTCGCTACCAAAAAACACTAACTACTAATGTACAAGGAAAACATTTCATCTAAATATAAGGGCAAATAAGGATACGTCCGCTTCATTTGTCTTAATTTGTTGGCTCATGCACGTGAAAATACAGATCGTTAAATTTTATTTTAATTTTTAACAGATTCTTTTGTAATTTTAGAAGCTATGCGAATGCAGTCTGGGCACGTGAGTTAAAAGGACACTAAAAGGAACAAAATTTTTTTTAAGGACATAGACGTAACACGTACCTTTATAGTAATTGTTCGCCGAAAAACAATCGTGCAATATTTACGCCGTTAGACGTAATTTATGTGGAGCTCGCGGCCGTTAGACGTAATTTAGCTGCACTCTAAAAAAAGCCCGTGTGTCTGCTTTCCCGCACAACACTTGGAGAGTCAATCACCGCAACTTTCGCAGGCAGCTCAGCGAATTACAATGCCCAAACATATGCTTAGACCAAAAAAGGCAGTCTGAGTTGTGAGATTAGCAATACAAGCGTGACGTTTTGCATTGCTTAATGTCACAATTCTCAGACCGCGTTTCTCGGTTTAAACGTATGTTTCGGCATCGTCATTCGCTGAGCTGCCTCCGTAAGTTGCGCTGATTGGCTCTCCGAGTGTTATGCGGGAAAGTAGACGCACAGACTTTTTTTAGAGTGACGGAGCTCACAGTCTGTGGCGCCAAGTTTTGAGATTAGTGGCCCCGCCCATTACTACTTGCTTGGCTGCTCGGCGGAACACGCACTCTAAAAAAAAGCCCGTGCGTCTGCTTTCCCGCACAACACTCGGAGAGCCAATCACCGGAACTTACGGAGGCAGCTCAGCGAATTACAATGCCCAAACATATGTTTAGACCAAAAAAGGCAGTCTGAGTTGTGAGATTAAGCAATACAAGCGTGACGTTTTGCATTGCTTAATGTCACAATTCTCAGACCGCGTTTCTCGGTTTAAACGTATGTTTCGGCATCGTCATTCGCTGAGCTGCCTCCGTAAGTTGCGCTGATTGGCTCTCCGAGTGTTATGCGGGAAAGTAGACGCACAGACTTTTTTTTTAGAGTGACGGAGCTCACAGTCTGTGGCGCCAAGTTTTGAGGTTAGTGGGCCCGCCCATTACTACTTGTTTGGCTGCTCGGCGGAACACGCACTCTAAAAAAAAGCCCGTGCGTCTGCTTTCCCGCACAACACTTGGAGAGCCAATCACCGGAACTTACGGAGGCAGCTCAGCGAATGACGATGCCGAAACATATGTTTAGACCAAAAAACGCAGTCTGAGTTGTGAGATTAAGCAATACAAGCGTGACGTTTTGCATTGCTTAATGTCACAATTCTTAGACTGCGTTATTTGGTCTAAACATAGGTTTCGGCACTGTCATTCGCTGAGCTGTCTCCGTAAGTTGTGGTGATTGGCTCTACGAGTGTTGTGCGGGAAAGTAGACGCACGAACTTTTTTTAGAGTGCAAGCGTAGTGTCTCCCTTTTGCGACATCCCGTGCGTCTAGTCTGAAAGTTTAACACTGCCCGCTAGTCATCTGAGAAGACGCGCGGAAGTCTTTTCCGGCAAGGGTCTGTCAGCGTCTGTCGATGTGTGGCAAAAAACGACCGAGAGATCAAGAAAAATTAACAAAAAAATATGCGGTCCATCCAGCTTTTATTTTCTATTTTTCCGAGGTACCCGCGAGCAAGGTGGGTGAGCGTCATGAAGCACAATAAATCGATCTCATCAGCCAGTTTGACTACGCCACCGCTGCCGCAATGCATCGAGAGAAGTTTCTGCGCGTTCGACCACCTCGAACTCTGCGCTTATAGAGCACGAGACGGCACGAGCCTTCTCGTGCATTCCCGCTTGCCCCCTCTGAACTAAAATTATGGCTGCCTCGCGAATGCAGCAAAACCTTGGTGAGATCGGTCTATTAAAACCCAACCTTAACATATTTGATTTGGCAGGCCAGGGGCCCTAATCAGAACACTTGGCGAAAAAGTCGGCGAGGAATCTGGCGGCCGTGATTGGCCGGCGCTGCGCTTGACCACGGCGCCGTCCATTCACGGCGGTCAAATTCCTCGCTGACTTTTTCGCCAAGTGTTCAGATTACGGCCTCAGGTGCACTGCACAACTTGAAAACTGCTTTCCTTTGGAAGCGAAATGATGGGAGCAAACATAGACAAACTTGATGCGAGCCGAACGGCCGACTGCCTCCAGCCAAGTGGCTCGCAAACTCTTACCTGAGTTCATTCACGACGGTTGCACAATTCATAGAGCAGTGGAGCTGCTTTTATGGAAACCAAAATCTTTATTCGGCATCAACATGCGCAAACGAACAAATCAAGTCAGATCAAGCGACAGTTGACGTGGGAGGCTAGACTTAGGCCAGTCCCGCTACGAAAACAGGGAGTCCATATCACGTGATTGAATGACGTTTTACTGAACAGCGGTCATTTGAGCAAATGCGAATGCGAATGACGTGTATAATTAAGGCGCGTGGCAACCAACCCCCCCCCCCCCCCTTCCCCTCCTCCCCCCCTCCCTCCGTTCGCGCCGCTTCGCGGCAACCAGTCTGCGGCGCTCATTACAAAAAATAAGCCACCCGACCCAATCGCGCATGCTGCTTCGCAGCGGCCGAATTCGCTAAAGTGTCTTTCGATTAGAAGCTCGGGGGCGGGACTTAGTTTGCTAAAACGTCGTTCAACCAACTGAGTGCCACTCGAAAACGAGCACCCGCACAGCGCTTCCGAAGGCGCGTACTTGCGACAGTTTGTTGCAAATTACGTCGGTTGAGGAGATCTTCCCCTAAAGATCAGTGTGAACGCAAAACTACTTGCACTCATAGGAATAGACGAGCTCGACGAGCTGCCCTTGTTGAGCACTCCGCAGTCGACGGCACTCATGTTCGCCGCCAGTCATGTTGGGTAGATTGCCTCAACGCCAATTTACAGCTTGACACTAGGGCCCGTGTACAAGCACAGACTGAATTCGCACCCCCAACTAGCTTCTTTTACATGAGCTTTTACGTGGTTTCTGTTCGCAGCCACCTGACGGGTGCCATGGAATGCGTGAACGGCTTCACGCAACGTTGCTTCAACGACAAGCAGCGCGACATCTACAAGAGGCTGACAAGCGGAGCAGCACAGCTCATTGAAGACTTCTGCCGCCAGGGCTCGCAGTTCAGGGAGAGTACGTACGCAGAAAACGCCTTTTCACAAACCCGCATTTCTGCTTGGGGCGCTTCACTAGCTTGCCATCGTTGCTTGCTTGTGAACTCTCAGAAGAAGAAACAGGCGTTTGCGACATTGCCATATATAAAGGCCCACGCGTCCCCTAAAGAAAAAGCCATTTCTATGAGAAATTTCTTGCCTCCATTAAACACATATGGCTCATACAAGATATACGAGAATATATAAGCAGTATATAAGAACTATATAAGACATATAAGAAAAATATAAGAAGCTTGTGAGAAGTTTCTCTAAAGTTTCTTATATGGTTCGTATATGTTCTTATATATCTTGTATGATTCATATATGTTTATTAGACAGAAAAATTGATCATACAAATTAGATTTTTTTAATAGGGTTTTAATAGCTGCGTGCGAAGAAGTGAATAATAAACAAAAAGCTTAAACAGTAGATTATAAAGCATCTATAGAAAAAAAGAATCAGCCTTTCCACTCTGGTGAAGAAGGAAGACCAGCGAAGCTGTACTATGGTGGGAATGAAGTAATGGCCGGCCGCAAGTTGGCAAGCCAGAGTGGAAAGGTTCGAAAATTAGCCGCGATCTATGAGCGACGGCGGCTACCATACAAGCGGGAAGCCGGTTGCCTGCTTATAGATGGCGGTAGCTGTCCAGTCTTCTGTGCCATCAGGTCATTTGAGGACGGACACGATACTGGGGAAACTAGCCCTTAACCACTCCGCTGTAAGATTCCCCCCTCAGCAAGCATTCCTTGCGTGCGCTTGAATTCAAACAATCCCGGTTTCACTGCGCCCCAACATATAAAAAAAAAAAAAACAATGCGCGCTTATTCCTATGACTAAATATTATATAGGGAGTATTTTTCGAATACCGGGCCTAAAGCACGCACTCGCTTCATTCCGTCGTGCTTCTGTTACGTGTAAGCGCCCGAAAGCTCACCAGAGGCCGAAACGTTATCGCTTAACCTTCCAGATGAGAGGCTACAACTAAAGTCACTGGATCCTGGTATAGTTGCGCCATTGCCTTCCTACGTCTGCTAGCCGAACACAAACGGATACTAAGATACAGACGACCAAAACCTCGCAAGGCGATTGGCTAATCGGTTTCCGTTGCCATGAGAATCGCCACTTCGGCCCCTTCAAATCTTCGAAGCTTCGAGAGGGTCGTTCTAATTCAGTCTCACCCAGATCACCATGGAGCATCGTCGTACTGAGGGCGCTCCTCGCCAATATAAGCATCTCTGGCACTGAGCGTGCAATCAACCTATCTATCGTGCCAATTTCAGGGATCACTTGGAATTATAGTGTTTTTCTTGCGTATTTGAAAACAGAAAAATTATTTTTTAATGCTTCGAAGCACCGACACCGGGTTGGGCGGAAGGGGGGGGGGGGGGGGGGGGGGGGTGGTAAGAAGCTGTACACATGTTTCGCTGGTGTGTGGGTAGCAAAATCTCGGTATACAAGAAACGTGTCTATAAAGCTATCTGTCACCGACGAATTTAGATCGGCTTCCCAAGAATGCAAAAGTCAAGGAGCCTTCATTTCAAAAGCCAAAATGGCGACCCCACGAGGAGCTTGGCGCTACTTTCCTACGATCCAGTTACTTTAGCTCCGCCGAGATCGTCGTTCGAAAACAGTTCTTATCTGCCGCCTGCACGCGAACAGGTAACGAGCGGATAGCGATCCTACTGCCATCTCTGGCACTGATCTAACGGCTCAACGGACAAGAGTCGCTTTCGAACGACGCTCTTTTTGCGCGGACGTTTCCGTAAACTTTATGTGCACCATAAAATATCTCTTGCCCCGCAGGCAACGTGCGTCCAACGTTCCACCGGCTACCTCGCTTCCGTCCATACGGGCAGGGGTGATAGTGTAGCGAGAGCGGACGCGCCACGAAAAGTCGTCACGCGTTCAGGGCAGCTCGTCAACTGACTTTGACCTAGTAACGTTGTTGTCGATAGTATGGCACTCGCGCTGAAGGCCAGGAAACTCACAAACCGCCCAATCGCTTTGATCCTAAGAGTGGATATGTTGAATTCATGCAGAAACGAGTAGCTTGTGTCTGCGACGCCGTACGTTTGTTGTAAAGCGTGTCCAAACCGGTGCAATGGAAGCCTGTGGGATATGCCAGCTGAACGAAGGAAGAAATATACACGATATCCCACAAGCATGAATAACCACCCTGCTCAGCTTCAGGCAATCGCAATGCAAGCGCAGGTGACGTAAAGTTGCACCCGTCGGTCGCTTTGCCGAGTACTCTCAGTCGGGCTTCACCTTGTTTACCACTTGGGATGATTCGGAGATCTACTAAAGATGCCGTAATGAGTAGGCCTGACCTTTTATAAACGTCACTGACAAAACGAAAATATCCAGAAGAAAGTTCAGTTTTCCCGCCTCTAGCGCGAGGTTCCTACCTTCGGCAACGTTTCGTCGTCTCGTGCTTTAAGCGCGATCCAAACCAACGCTTCTTTTTGCGCCTGTGGGTCGTGCGGCTGCGGATGTGACGCATTTCGTGGCGTTTTTGGTGTTTCCGGGCGCGCTTTCTGAGTCAGAACCGTGCGCTTTGGTTTGGACGGGCGAAACTTCGGGCGAGCGCGCACGCGCGCACGCAGGCACGAGCGCACAAGCAAGGTGCAACTGCGACAGACTGGCCGGCCAGACGGCGAGAGAAAGAGAGAGAGAGAGAGATCGCGTTGTCATGTTGGAAGAGAATAAAAGGGGGGGAGGAGAGGGCAGCCAGACGGCGAGAAACGCGGAGCCGGAACTAGCTTGCCCTCCACCGATTGGCCGGGACACAGGCGCGCCCTGCTACGTCACCGCGCGTTTTTGTGCGCGTCCAGAGAGAAGTTGAAATCATCCAACTTCTTCGTGCGCGCCCGGAAGGAGCGAAGAAGCGGCGCGACGTCACGAAAATGCGTCACATCCGCAGCCGCACGACCTACAGGCGCAAAAAGAAGCGTTGGTTTGGATCGCGCTTTAGCCTCCTATAGGAGGTATTCACTGGACAACATATTTGAGGGTGATGTTTAGAGCGCATGCTCAGAACGAGCTCCCCTTAATAGCCTGCTAATACCGGCAACTTTGATGGTGCTAAATGCACGCTCCAAAAGGCCGTCAGCGAGCGCTCAGCAGCAGCGCACACGGATATGGCCGCCAGTGAATACTCCCTATAGGGTGTATTCATTGGCGGCCATAGCTGTCTGCGCGATTGCTGAGCGCGTGCTGATGGCGAACCTCCACAGTTATTTTGAAACGTGCACTCCACACCGTCAAGGTTGCCGGTCTTAGCAGCCTATTAATGTGAGCTCATTCTGAGCATGCGCTCTAAACAGCACCAACAAATATGGCGCCCAGTGAATAGACCCTATATAGTGACAAAGCCTGGCAGATCGCCACGAGAAGCGGCCGTCGAAATGGAAAAGGTGGAGCGGCAGATTACGAATGAGTGGAGAGCCACGTGATTGACGCCCCGCTGCGGTGAGACTCCGAAACACACTTCCCCCGAGTGAACAAATGTGTTTCGGGTCCTCGACGCTGCAAAAGCTGTGTGCTGACGTCCAGGTTCCCAGAAATGGCTCTTTCATGCTCGGTGCTACCAGATCTTCGTGCTCCAAATCTGCGACCGGGCGCTCTGTGCCTCCGTCGTCGAACTGCCAGGCTTTCACGTGCTGGAGGTCAAGCATTCCAGAAGCGCTCCATCGTTCTCACCTTGTAATTGACCATAAGCGGTATTGTATCCCAACCCCCTTTAGAGCTGTGTCGGTTTCCATTGCAGCGTACCTGAAGCACTCCAAATGCTACAAACAGCTCCAGGACGACTACAACAAGTGCGCCTCCGTGTACATGCAACAGAGGGCAGAACTTCAGGGACAAGTGCTCAGCGCCCAGGATAAGATAAGGCATTCCTGCTGGTGAGCTGCATTTCATCCGGAGAGTGAACAGAAACAGTCGGCTGCAGCTAATGGCACAGGCACGAGAGCACGAGGTCGCGGCTTTGAAACGTTTTTCCGCAGAACAAGCGCTCGCGCTAGAAAGGCCCGTCTCAAAGCCAGGAGCGGGAACTAGCTGCCGCTTGTAACTTTGACTGCAGCCTCAACTTAAAGGGGTCAGAAAATGATTTTTTACTTTCTCTAAACGCTACTTATAATTACTCCCTAACGCTTATAGCTGAATGAACTTGCCTTAGCGTTCCTTTCTACGCAATGGCAATCGCCAAAACAATTCGAGAATTATAAGCATCGTTCATCCCCGCAACTCGGAGCCAGAACAAGCGGTCACGTGGCCTGGTCCTTATCCTATGCCGCCGACGTTAACCATAGCTGGGGTTGGCTAAATAGAAAACGCGTGCTGAGCTCCAAGCACTGTTCGTTGAGTTCGGCTGTTCTCATCACGGCAGTGCTTGGACACGAGCCACTTCCCAAGTGTCCGCCGTGGCAGTAACGACTTGTCGGTGGTTTTTTGTGTTTTCTCGCGTTTAGTTAAATCTTCGGAGAAAACGAATGGGAATTCAGATTCACGGGATAAAAATATTTTGTGATTCACATATAGCTCGTTTCTTTCAAAAACCTCTTCACTTTCCCGTTGAGGGTGAACAGGGTATAGAATGAGTTCCCTGATATTGACCGACATGGTATGCAAAAAGAAAGTCCCGCTGTTCGCAATGTACAAGGAATAAACAAATATTGTCTACGTCGGGCACTTGTAATGCATGCCGGTCTTTTTTTCTCTTCTTTCTTGGGTTAGGTGTTTTAGAGATCCCCTTTCATGCAATGTTGAACGAGTCCAGTTTTGCCGCTGATCGCTGAGCTCGCCTATCTAGTATTTACAGCGCCGTACATCTGTAGCACGTAAATAAGAGATCGCTCCAGCCTCAGAAATTACGAGGTTTATTTCTGCCGAATCAGGAACGCGGGGCTGTTAAAGCGGGTCTAAAGCTTTTTAATGTGAAACGTTCTTTGGCTAGTTTTACCGGGTTTTTTCCCTTTATTTGTTTGGCAGGTTTTTCCGCCCAGGGGGCAGAGATAAAGCCGTGAAGCTTGACAGTGTCTCTGCCCCCCAAAAGGTCAACAGTCAGCAAGGCAAAGAAATATATTCAGAACTTGGTATACTCAGTAAAAATAAAAAAGAAGGCACAATGAAACATCGAATTTAACATTGAACATTATGAATTGTAAAATAAAATAAAACGGCACAATCAAACAACTAGCAAAATCACATGTTACACAACAAGCATGATTCCAAATGTATAACAAATGTAACATCGTATGACTCAGAAGCATCATATCACTAATATAACCATAAAATAAAAGGTTTTACACGAAAAAAGAGTGAGAAGGACACAGCATAAAATAGGACTGATGGCCGCCATTTGGTTTAGCAATGAAGAATGATGGAACATATGTCAAGAGCCACATTTGTAGAAATATAAGGACATAATAAAAATAACAACTTAGCTTACATATTACACAACTGAGAAGCTGATACCACTGCTCACGAGAAAGCTTCGGCACTGTTTCTTGAAGGCATAAAATGTTTTATTATAATTTATAGTGATGTCTGTTCTGTTGAGCATCTTGGTTATCTGACATGACAAAGCAGTGCGGCCATAATTGGTTCTTATTGAAGGCATCCTTCGCTTTGGGACTCGTAGTTGGTAAGGACCTAAATTCGCTTTTGGTGTGCAGTATATTCTGTGTTCGTGAATCCATTGTAAGAGCTTACTTGGTCTGCCCGAAGCATATTATATTTGATGAATAGTGGTTGGGTTCTTGTGGTTCTAATATCTCCTTTATAATTTTTGCACCTGCGAAGAATTCTCTTCTGCAAAGTGGTAAGTTTGACATAGTTCGAATTGATCGTCGTCCCCCAGACTAAAATGTCGTAACTGATTTTAGAGTGGAACGAAGAATAGTACAACGTCTGTTTTACCGAAGTGGGCAGCAAGTTTCGTATTCTATATATACTTCCCGTAACACGAGATAATTCACCTTTGAGTTTATTCACGTGAGTGTTCCATGAAAGGTCCTCAGTAAACCATACGCCGAAAAAGTTTTGTTCCGACACTTGCTCAACCACAGTGTCTTTAAATTTTAAGCTTATGGGGCTGCAGTCGAGTTTATTTATCGGCTTAAAAATAATATACTTAGTTTTGCTTGTATTTAGTGTTAAACAATTTGTTTGTAACCAATTGGATAGCTTTAATAGGTAGACATTTGCAGCATTTTCTAGGCATTTTTTCGTCACTCTAGAAAAAAATACGTTGGTATCGTCCGCATACATTATTAGATTGGGGGAACCGGATATAGTCGTTATATTATTAACATGTATAAGAAAAAAAGGGGACCTAAAATTGACCCCTGAGGAACACCATGCTGTATTTTAAGTCTATTTGACGATTCGCCGTTTGTTAGAACATATTGGTAACGATCTGCAAGATACGTTTCAATTAATTTTAGAGCTACTCCGCGCTCGTGAAGTCGTGGCCTGTGACGTCACATGACTTCAGTTTCCCCGCTAGATTTAGGGGGAACATTGACGTCACGTGAACTACACATAAATTCAGTTTGCCTATTAAATTTAGCGGGTAAATTGACACCGTGACCGGCCGCAGCCCGTCATTCTATATACTTGGGAACACAGGCCGACCCGGCGGGGAAAGTAAATGGGGCGGAGAGGAGTTAGCGGGATGGAGGGGAGTGAAGACACCTGGAGGAACAGCTCGAGAAAAAACGCCTGGAGGTTACTAGCGCTAAACCAAGAACGTTTAACGTAACAACACAATTACAGGGCAGTTTACGATACATTGTGCGTTTTTTAAACGAATAATGCGTTGATGACGGTAACGACTCCAGAGTAACAGTTATGCGCCAATAGAAAGTTTTAAGGGGTACCGTTCTTGCACATCCGCTACGGTTCGATGGGCCCTCAGGTACGAGTTGTGCATGCGCTACCCCAGAAGACTCCCACGTGCACAGTTAGTAATGGAAGACCCATCGTATCATATCGGATGTGCAAAAACGTTCCCTAAAACTCTCCAAAGGCCCGTTCGCAATGGGGACGGCAGCGTACTTTACTACGGTACCTCTAGTCACCGACAGGAAACGCAGGGCTGGGCGGAATATGATAATCTTATTATAGCTCCGCAGCCAATTAGATTCCGCGATTATCTGATAACAACACCGAGGAACCAATCACAAAGGAATAATCGGGAACCTATATTAAGCCACGGCCCGCGCTTTTCGTAAGCTGTCAGGGTCTGTTTATTAGCCACGTGCGCGACCAAAAGCTTCGCTGTGCTCGAAGTTCGCGATTGGCCAGACCATAGCTTCCTGTATACTAATAATACCTGCCCAATCACCGGTTCATAGCGAGGCGTATCCTGCCAATCTCGGCGAGGCAAATCCTGGTCGTGGCGTCCCTAACGGAAACCATAAGAGGGCGCCAGCAAAACATATCGGCTAATATCGGCGATATACAGCCAGGTAACACTGCTAATACATCATACAAAAGACAGTCTGTCTGAGGTTTAGGTTTTTCTTTTTTTTTTTTTTGTATGACATTCCTATCACATGGTCACACGCAAAAAAAGAAATCTTTAGAGATTGATGTTCGAAGCATACGAAGCACATACTGTCTGCAATGAACCCCGTGTCTTTTTTATGACGTCTGAGCAGTGCAACTTCGGCTTCAGGAAGGTCTACTTTGCACGAGTCCTAACAAAATACCGCCCTTCCATTGCGCTTTCCCAGTCAAATGGACGGCTACAAGCAGTGCGCCAAGGCGGCCGTTCTCGCCCGCTGCGACGCCGAAGCCGCAGAACTCGCCGAGGACATCATCGTCAAGGCCGGTGGCTACCTGGTGTCCACCCACTGTTCCGGCTACCGCATCGACGAGCCAAGCTGCAGCGGCTGTGCAATGTTCTCGGCCTTGATGGGACTCGTGCTTGCCTCGCTGCTCCTGCAAGCTTCGCTCTAGACTCGAACAGCGAAGACACCTGCGTTTGTCCTCCTGCTGAACATGGCGAGGGACCTTCGATCAAAGGCATCAGACGACGTCCTCTGCTCGGATCCGAAATCAGGCCAATCTACAAAGTCTCCAGAACTCGCTGCGTTTGGTGGTGCGCGTATGTGCTCAGGAATCTCTGAGGACTCGAAACTTTGCGACGGACACGTTAGGCTTAGACGTCAACTCGGTGGGCCTAGTGTACTTGCAGGGCAGAGTCTCCGAGTGTGCTCGAAAGAGGAACAATATTGTGGGAGCATCCTCGGTTCTCAGGCCGGCACCCGTCGGGCGCGCGGCTCTTGCAGCGAAGAGAATGCTCGGCGTGTCAAGAGGCGATAATGCTGTCTAGAGCTTTTTATAGGCCTAGCTGGACGCTTACAAATCCAGACGCCAGAATTCCTTCCAGTAGACTGCCCAGAGTTTGTTGTAAGATGCGGAGAATTTCTGGTGCCGCCAGTTCTCACATTCCCAACCCAGAGGAACTCGATAGAGCGAGCAGTTTCGGTATTTCTCTGGCAGCATCGTTATCTGTGGAGCTAGAAAAATCTAGATAATTTCAAGGCAGCTGCCATTCTCCGTCGATGCTGAGAGAATCGTACGGTCAGAAAGGACCAAAAGACGACGGAGTGTAAATACCTTTATGGCGTATCTGTTTGCTAATCAACCAGCTCTTCATTCAATGTTGCGCTTGCCGAAGGTTTCGCTTCATCAAAGTAGTTGCGTCCACATGAAATTTTTCACATTCTTTCGCTGCTTCTAAAAAAAAACATTTTTCGACGTTGACCGAAGCTATACTCCGTTTCACCTAAGTACTCCACAGTCGAAGCTGCGATTCCGTAGAGCCGTCTCAAGCAGCTCCAAAAGTGTAGCGTCACGACGCTGGTTGGTTTGGTGGGTTTGCTATCAGCGGCAAAACCAATCATGCTCATAACAAAAAAAAAAAAAAAACACAAAAAACGCCGGATCGCGGCACATTGACCGTGCGTGATTGCTTTTGCCGGCGATGGCAAATGCGCAAAGATGATGAGCATCATGACGGTGCACTTTTGACGCAGCTTAATTTTCTCCGTCAAATCGGACCGTCGGTCGTGGTCGGACTCAAAATGAAACCAGACTTTACACTTTAGGAACGTTCAGCCAACCATGCTCGAAGGAGAGTTGAAGAAATGCCTCGTTGACAACGCGGTCGGGTTTCTTTATGTGTCGTTGTTATGAAAGCCTACAAGAAGGTGTTTTTGTTAGTTATAAAACTTTTTTTTATATATTTTCAGTTGTTATAAAGGATTACGTCAATGCGTGTTTGTCGTGTCTTCGACTTGTCTTGGCGGCATGTTTGCCATGCATGAACGACCCAATCGGGTTTTAACTTGACCGTGTTTTCAAAGCATTGGAGCGTCTCGAACGAAAGTCGACCTGTCACGTTACCTTAGCAATTGCGTTGAAAGCAATACTGGGGAGATGATCGGGCTCATTTAAAGCAAATGACAACTCAACCAACTTTACATTAGGAATTAGAGAGGTTGTTTAGATTACATAAAATTACTCGTTTTGTATATCACAATCTATCCCCCCTCCCCCCCCCCCCCCCCCCCTCCCACCGAATATCCCATGAGATATTCGGATAAGCTTGTGGAGTAAGTCAAGAGGACAGTTTCCGAACCCTGACTGGCGCGTTTACATGGACATCACATCGGCTGGTTTACGGGGGCAGAGAAAGGTGTGTGTGTGTGTGGGGGGGGGGGGGGGGGGGGGGGGAGTGGGTGCTTAGGCAAACCCGCTTTAGTGATTCACGCCGTGGGTTTTAGCCCCATCCCAGATTAGCTTACCCAATAGGGCATAATAATTCTTGAAATCCGACTAAAGGCTAGCGAGTCAACCACTAGGATATGTTTACCTAAGCCCCCCCCCCCCCCCCCCCCATCGAGCATATCTCTCTTCCTAATGCAGGTAATGTGAAGTCCATGAAAACGAGTTCCGAAGTACGCCTGTTGATTCACGCTACAAGCTTTTCTAAGTACGCGAAAGGGCACTTATAAAAGGGGCCAGGAAACGTTTTTTATACTTTCTTTCAGTAAAACTTAGAATCACTTCCAAACGTTAATAACCGAATAAACTAATCTTAGCTTTTCTTTCTAGGCTATGACAGTCGCCAAAAGAAATTAAAAAAATAGGAACATCGTTCATCTCCTCGGCTCGAAGCAAGAAGTGGCAACGTGGCCTGGTGCCTCTCCCACGCCGCCAACGTTCATCATAGCCACGCGCTGACGTTGGCAAAGCAGAAAATACGTGCTGAGCTCCAGGCATTGTTAGAGTTTGGCTAGGCTCATCCCCGCAGTGGTTGGACACGAGCCACTACCCAAGTGTCAGCCGAGGCATTGATTGTTACGAGCCGAGGTTGAGTGCTCACGCAGTTCTCGTGTCCAGTCCATGAGCCGCGCTCGACTGTGGTCAGGCTGGTGGTTTTGATTCCACAATTACGTCATCGAGCTTTAGCAAAGGCGAGACTAAAACAAATAGTCTCCGTTTATCCTCGCAATTCGACTCAGAAACTTCTGTATCAGTTGCGGTGTGGGTGCGTATACTTGGGCCAGACTAGGATCAGCATGCCTGTGCGAAGTCATTTTAACATAATATCGTTTCATCACCTCTTCAAAGAAGTTATAATTAGGGAAGTCAATAGAAGCTCGCCCCTCCAGCGGCTATTTGCTTCTGTTGCCACGTTCATGAACTTTGTGCTGGTGCTATCCGTGTGGGGTTAAGCCTAGAGCTATAAGTTGATTTCTTTTTGTTGTTCAAATCTCTGTGTGTTTAGTTTTTTACTTAAAAAAAATTGTGAATATTCAATTTTACACGAACTTATTGTTGAAAAAAGATGAGGCCCCACTTTGTTACAGCGTTCGTGAAAGATTGCAACACCCAAGTTTCGGTAGAAATGCTTGAAATTCGATGTGTAAGTAGAGAATATAAATGCTTTCACGGTGTTCGAAATGTTTACTTAACAACTAGTAGGCTCAGATTTTTTTCTTAATTTCGCTGTGGTGGTTTAAGCTTTTTTAGGTCCTAGTGTACTGTTACAGCTTTTACTAGACCGATTGTATATATATAAAAAAAATGCGGTGGCTTAGCTCGGCTATGCCAGGATATCCGTAGCGTGAGCTTATGCGCACAAAATGAGAGGCGCTATCAAGCGGCTCCGGCGCAGCGTCAGGCTTGGCTCAAGACGTTTGTTTTTTCTGGGTTTGTTGTTATATTTTGAGCGCAATCTTAAAATATCACTGTTTGGCCACCTGACGGCTAAGCCGGAAAATCGCAGCACAAAAACCTTTTCGAGTGCACTGCCATCTAAACGTTACTTCGTGCTTGATGAAACAAGACATGCCGCTCTTCCTTGTGAGGCAGAAGTCAAGAAGACTCACAATCAGGCAGTCGATGTCCCGAACCTAGGTTAAGATCGTTCGTCACTCCTCAGATGAGTCCTTTACAAATTGACTCGAGTTAGTCGAAGTGTTCGTGACGGCATACGCGATCATGTCTGGTGAACCTGGTTAAGGTGGCGCTCGGGCACCAAATAGGCCGTACTCACTAGCTCCAGTTGCGACTAAAGGCGACTGATGTTCCATTCTGTCGATTGTTGCCAGAGTTCTGGTACCGGAATGAAGTCTTCATCGTACTTGGGCATGGGGCTAGTCACCAAGCGCTAATTCGGGAGTTTTTGCGTCAACAACGTTTCTTATGTTCTGGAGTACCCGGTAATACCGGAACTGTAAGAGTTTATCGACGTAGAGACAGGATTGAGCGCGCATAACAAAGGAATAAACAATCACGGTGTCTTAAATGGAAGTGTCATCCTGGTTTAAAATATGTTAATTTTTTTTATTTTACATTTCTCTCTGCACCCAGTCGGTTTACATCCTCAAAACTAACTCTGCAAAAGCTTATGATTCCATGCTCCACCACAAACATTTTGTGTGGGGCTAAAGAAAGAAAGGCGCGATTAAATAGCGTTACCATATTCAATTCGAAGAATCACTCGTGCATAAAAGGCATTTAAAAAAAACTAAACAAAACGTAATTTCCGTTCATTTTTGAAGACCGCTGCAATAGAACCTCGAGGTAGAGTATGAAGGTTGTTACCGAGAGATTCTAGAGGCCAGCATGCTAGCCCACAAAAACTGCAGTCTCCAGGGGTTCTAAAGCATGTGTGCTTACCTAGGTTAAAACCGTCATAAAATTCTCGCGTTTGTCTCTTTTTTTTTGTTTTTTTTTTTATAGAAAGTTAGTTTTTTACGACTAAGCAGATGAACCTGATGCTGTTTTCTAAATAATGTTGGGCGGCAGTCTACGCCTAATAAAACGAGATACCGGGTTTGATCGGGAGAATTAACCCGGTCTTATCGCAACGCGTCTCAGAAAAATGAAACTCCGTGAGAATGTAACTCTATGCGGAGTGGAAGTTCGTCTGCTTCCTACGCAGGAGTTGCGATGATGTCCCAACGCCGAGCTCTTATTGCTTCATTGAAACCAATAGTAGGTAGACCTCAAGGCATGAAGCATTGAGGTCTACCCACTATCCTTTCAATCTAAGCCAATCGGAGCTCGCTGTCGTTCTGACGTCACCTCAACTCCTGCGCTTCCTTTCCGCTTAAGTCTAGACCCGGCCGACGCTATGAGCTACTGGGGTTAATCAAGTCATTTCACACCTGAGACTGGGGTGCAAAAAACAAACAAAAAAACTTTAAGTCAAGGTAACAGACAAAAAAAAATGAACGTCTTGGGACGTTCCCTTCTGTGTCTGTTCCCTCGACCTAAAAGTTTTTCCCCTTGTCTGCACCCCAGGTGTTAAACAACATGATTAGCTACCATCAGCTCGCCTGAGCACTTTAAGTCTTTTGAGCAAATCGGACCAATCAAAAAGTGTCAAAAGCGCAAGTCATGGGGCCTTTTTTGTTTATGGTTGGTTAAGCGATAATGTGACACGTACAGAAACATGTGGAACACCATGATGGTACCCTTTGGACGCTGTTTGATTGGTTATGCTCGTAGTGTCGGATGCGTCTGGACTTAAGGGGAACCGAACTATACCGATAGTGATAAAATACAAAACTTTGAGCACATGACGCTACTCGTATCAAAAGATACAAAAGAAGTACTAAATTTCTGTATCCACCTTAGCCTAATATTCATCAAACCGAAATTTAAATTTGTGGGAGCCTGTTGCAATTATTTCTGTAATAGAAAAGTTGGCAGCATAGAAAAAACTGATTTTTAATTTAAATAAATGCTGCAGGCGCCCACAAATTCAAATTTCGAATGGATAAATACTACGCTTAGGTGGACGTCAACCCACGGAGGACTTTTGTTATTCTTTTGTATCCCTTCATCCAGGTAACGTCGTATGCTCAAACTTCCGCATTTTATCACCAATACTAGCGTCACAGTCTTACGTAGTTTCAGATTTCCGCAAAGCCTATAGTTTGTCTTTGCGGTCCGAAAAAAACGGGATTGCTTTATTTTCTCGAACCAACCCGGCACATCAGAGCTACATGATTTGATCTAACGAGGCGTGTGAAGTGCAATCGGTGGTAATTCAAGCGTCAGAAGGTCGAAGCACACGCCACTCTCGCTCACAAATCTCCATCGCAATTGCCTACCATTAGGGATGCCGCGAACTTTTTTCGAATCGAAGTTTCGATGATCGAATCAAGCGGTTCGAAAGGTTCGAAAGATTTCGATTTTTCGAATTGTCTATATCGTAAAATTCGACGGAGGTCGAATTTTCGAACTTGTTAAGCTAAGAAGTTCGACGCTTTTCGAACCGTCGAACTTATTACGCTAAAAAATTCGATCTTTTTTCGAACTTTCGAACTTATTTCGCTGCAAGGTTCAATGCTTGTCGAATTTTCGAACTTGACTGACCAAAAAATTCGATGAATTTCGAACTTTCGAATTTCTTTATCAAGAGAATTCGAAAAGTTTCGAACTTTCGAATTCTGAAAAGTCAGAAGTTCGACGAACTTCAAACTTTTAGGGTAAAAGTTCGACGTTCGTCGAACTTCGAAAGACCGGCGGACGGTTTCATTTGATTTCAAGTAGTGGGGTACATTCGTAATTTTTTTTTTTCTCGAACTTTTACACGCGGTGCTGCGTTCCTTACGAAAGACAATGTCGTTTATTTCAATGTTCTGGCATGCTTAGGTTTAAAGAAATAAATCCCCGAAGGGGCGAGGAAGGACGACGGGTTTTTGACGATTATCGTTTGTGCCAGATTTGAAGCACGCTGCAGCCGGAGCTATTTATGGTAGATATGTTATACTTTTTTTAAGAATGATCTATGTATAGTATTCAACGTGAGTTTCGAAGAAATGTCCAAACATGTATCTGCATGCAATTATGACCTAAACTTGATATTTATTTTCGTCTAAGTTGTTTGAGGTATCGCATTTAAATTAACACCACAGACAGTACATATCGTTGCCATCTGCAGAATACAAAATAATATATTTATTGTTTTTTCACGTTAAGGAATAAATTAACTCATGAGAGAAGATTTCTAATAGTGTTCAAGTTCAGCATGTCATTAAAAGAAAACTTTTTTTTTTTTTCGCTTCACGTTTCTGGGACGTGTTTCTTTTAGCCTGTACACAATTTGGTAAAAGAAACTTGTTTCGAAGTTCTGAACCTCTGAATATGCAAGAATAGAACACTTCCGACGAATTCTTGATAGTTTTTTTTTTTTTCTCCTGCTTTTTATTCCCGCATTTATTTATTTTTTTTTTTTTTACTATTGGCACTGGTGTTTTGGTCGAAAAGACAGCTTTGAACTTCCGAACCACTAAGCATGTGACGAGCAGTGCCTTTTGACAACGAGTTTCTAACAATAACCATGTACGCAACCTTTTATGCAGTGAAGAGCGACAGTAGCTACACATATGCATAAATAATTTCAGATTAAAATAAGCTCGACCACGCCCTCTTTCCCCGTATTGTTTTCTTTAACAGTCCGAAATATCTGGAAGGGGGAGAAGGAGGTTGAAGCCTCCCCCCCCCCCCCCCCCCCCTCGCTACCCTCTTTCCCCCCGTTTTTCCTCTTCCGACGCCACTTGTATGGTAGAACGCTCCTCGACCTCGAGTTGTGTCGGCTTTCGTGCTTTTTGCGAGGCGATTCCTCCGTCCCAGAAAATAAACCTCCAGGACAATTACAAACTTCACCGGATCGGATTACTACCAGCGTGCGAGGGGTGGCGAGCTAGTTTGCCAGGTCGCTTCAAGGTTTTTCTGAGCCTCAACCTCCTGCTCGCCCCTGGCCGTTTCGAACTGGATGAGTCTCGTAAAACAGTGTGTTCGTGCAATCACTACTGCGTGATGCATGTTAAAGACCCTCCCCCCCCCCCCTCCCCCCGGGGCTGGCGGTCACAATTCTGCACTGGCAAATATTCTAGCACGTCCGGGACAATCGTCGTCTCATCTAATTGCCTACCAACTTCGCAGAATCTAGATATCACACCCCAACTTTTCTAAACTTGATTTTGTGAAAACCAGTGAGTCGTGAAAACGTTATTTGAAACTGAAACTGGGTGGAGGAACATGAAAACCGGACTTCGAACTTTGAAAACTTGGACTTAAAAGAAATTCAAAATCTTCGAAGTTTTTTTTTTTTTTTTTTTTAATTTAGCGTTAAAAGAGAATCGAAACCTTCGAACTTTTCGAACTTTATGCAAAAAGAAATTCGAAATCTTCGAATTGTTCGAACTTCATGTCTATAAAAATTCGAAGCGTTCGAAGTTTTCGAATTTTTTTTTACAAAGAATTTCGAAATCTTCGAATTTATCGAACCTGAAGTAAAAAAATATTCGAAATATTCGAATTCGAAATTTTAGAAACCGTGAAAGCTTCGAAATTTCGAATTCGAAACTCCGCTGTGGTCAAAAGTTGCGAATTTTTCGAAATCGAACCTCGGTCGGTACGAAAATATCGAAATTTTTCGAAATCGAACCTCAGTTCGCTTTGCAAATATCGAAACCTTTCGAAATCGAACCTAGGGTGGTTCGCGACATCCCTACCTACCATATTTGCCCAACGACAGTCTGCGACGCAGCATTAGAGACGTTGTGTAGTCCGTAGTAGAGTCATCATTTCAGATGCTCCGTTCACGATGGCAACGCCCTGGCCAACGACCGGCTCGATATGCCCTGATTTAATAAGGCTATACAGGGAGCTTTGTATTGAGGGCTCCAGTTTAAAACCAGAAAGTCGACGACGGAGGCTCCTTCTTATCCGTCATTTCAGCAACGTGATGTGTTCTTCCTAAGTGTCATTGCGGGGCCATTTCTCTCCGAGAATACGGGGGCACCAGTTTTTATGTGGCCACGAGTTATTAAAGGACTGCGCACGGCGCCAATTATTTCTGCACCAAGATCGCCTAGAGACATCAGGTTGACGGAAGAACGCTCGACGTTGTGAGCCATTGTCATCTCCATGCACATATTATGAAGACCTTTGTTTGACACACTTGTTTTTGCAAAAGGTATAAAGAGTACTGCTGTTGTTTATTCTGCCAGTCTTTTTATGTTTTCAACGAGCGTGCTTAGTATAATAACTAGTATTACAATACATTTTTCTTGTAATTTTTCCCGGAAAAAGAGGTATTGCATAAGACTAAAAATTTAAAATTGAGGCGGTCTGGAGTAGCTCAATTAATTGATCCAACAATTAAGCGAAAATATGGGAGAAAAAACTTCGCAATTTCTCGTGCCATGTAGCGTACAATATATAATACGCCTAATCTACACCACATAATGTCAGCATTTTTATAGAAATCTCAAAATCGTATTCTAACCATCGCATCCTTACACAAATTGCTTCCCCATTTCATTTACTGCGTGTGTTTTTCTAACCGTCCCTCCTCTCCCCGCTGCATACAGGAGTGCCGCCCAGGGCCATGCACCCAAACCTTTCGGTAATTCCCCTTTGCCCAGTACTTCAGAGCCCCAATATCCTGTCTCTGCTGCATCTATTAGGCTTAGTTACCCTTAGAATTCCGTCTATATTTTCAACGTTCTACATCAGGGGTCTTTGAACCCCGGTCCGCGTGCCGAATCCGGCCCGCGAAAGACTTCCGGCAGCCACGGTCTTTTTCCAATGAAACTCGGCCCGCGGCCCGCTTACAGCAGACCCGCTGCCAGCGGCACAAGATGAAGTGCACATAAAGAAACGGCGCTGCAACGCGCTGCAAACGCTTAAGCGAAGACACCAGGAAGGAGACAAACTGCATTGTAAAGCGGGTCCTCTGGCCATAATATTAATTGAAAACTGTCATCTCCAGCATCACCATATTTAGTCCCCTGATTTATGTCTCCGTAACTATTTATTTATTGATTCGACTTTTCTTGTTCTCCTCAACAGCCCGCGGGCTCATGGAAGGCTGCAACGATTTTCAGATACATATTGGTATAGTTAAGCGTTTTTTTTTTGCGTTCTCTTGTACATTGTTCTTAGTGTCTTTTGTCACAACTATTGCATATTATCAGCAATAAATTTATCATTCTCAATAGTCATTTGCAGTGTGCGAATGTGAAAAATTTCCCAAACACTTTCATTTATCCCTAATGAATATCCTTGGTCACAATTTTTGCGTAAGGTCTCAATTAGTATTAAATTTGAAATTGAAGTATACGCATTCATCCACCTTACGAAGTAAGAAAACCTTGTGGTCAAATGCTTATCTAGAATTGTTTATTTCGTTTTTCTCTTTTACAATTAGCTTGTTCTCCTTTTTTTTTTACCTTTAAGACTGCAACAGACCCCTTAACCCTGCCCCTTAACCAAAATATTTCGAGACGCTTGCTCTACATAAAAGGTAAGTTTGCGTGCAACGAACGGATTTATCACTCGTTCAAAGTTCGTGAGTTTCTGGTTTTGTGGACTTCGTGGAATGAAGGTGAAAATGATTATTTTCACTGCTAATGTAGGCGATAAAACAAACTACATGCTTTTTCTTATGCAGATGTCATGAAAAGAGCCAGAGCGGGTGATCGCCGTGTTTCTCGGTTTTTTTTTTTTTTAGTTTGTTTAGTAATCGTGTTGAGTGAAATAAGGTGGTCTGCTAAGACTTTAGGAAGATTCGTCATCACAAGTAAACGAGAAATCAGCTTTAAACATTTGCGTCCCAACTAAGTTTGCTTTTAACGAGGAAGAACGACTCGCCACTTGACAGGAACACGCACTACAACTTTCCTACGCTTATCACACAGGAAAAAAAAAGTGCCGAGTCATTGAGCCGTGTACCCATGCTCGCCGTCTGATATCAACACCACCTGAAAAAAATCGAGGCCTGGAAAGATCCTGCGCTTCCTCCGTGGAACACCATCGATGTCGGATGTCGCCAACTCGGCAATTGGACCCGAGCCCGATCCCGAGCGTCCTTCGACGCGCTGATTGGACACGAGGCCCAGCCGAACGCTGACGCAACATTCGTGGCCAATCACTGCTTTTGCTCAATCTCACTGTGATGACGTCGAAATTCTTGTGCTCGGAATATTATTATTTTTGGCGGTATTTTTGATTTCTGTATATTTGTGCGTGCACAAAACCTGGAGGCCTATGTTTCACTTTTTGGACTCCCACGGCAACTAGAGAGAAGGAAGTGACGTCAACAACGCAGCAAACGAAGACTGGATGTTGATTCGTGAGAGTCGCTAATGACGAATTTCCGCAGAAGAAAACAAAGCTCACTTTTTCTTTGTTTTCATCCGTCAACATCCAATCTGCGTTTGCTGCGTTGTTGACGTCACTTCCTTCTCCCTAGACACCGTGGGAGTCCAAAAAGCGCATCTTAGGGCACCTGTTCTACAGTCCAATAGGCAAAGATGGCAGCCGCTTGGAAGACAATTCTTTAAATAGTGTCTAGCGTCGTCCATCGACAGTTTAGACAACTGACAGCTTTAAGACCGTGTTAGCCTCAAACACACATCTCCCACTTCCAACAAAAAGAAGGAAGTATGAAAAAATACATTCGTCTCTCGCGTGTAAAAGGATATTTGCAGACGGAGGCGAATTAGGAGCGTTACTCGCTCCGTACGCATCTCGTCCGCTTTCCAATAGCTCCCGGCAATTTGCCGGAAAGAAGGACGAGGAGAACAAAAGGGGGCCACGAGACAATCACTCTGCTTCGAGGAACAGGAAGAGTCAGGAGCGGTGCAGTTATTCCAACGAAACACACTCAAAAAGAGAAACGATACAAAACAAAAATGAACATGCGCTCGGCAGCGGTCTTATTCTCAATCTTGTACCGTGAATCCATTAATTCGGTACCCATTATATTAATTTCCTTTTCCGATAGAAAAGAAGCTGCAGGCAGATTGCATATTTCACCCTGCTCTTTTTTTTTCCATTTTCAGGTACTACTACAGAATGTAGTCCGGCTAACGAGTACCAAGACCCAAAAACCGTACACCTGGGCGCCCATTACCGCGGATATTGTCTGCTCAATCATTGCATGTCGTGTTCTTGCTCGTTTTCATACGGCTGTGCCGAAGAACACGACGAAGGACGATTTAATCCCACGGATAATATTTCACTCAGATTTCTATAATGACTGATTCTGAAACGATTATCTTTTTGAATTAGGATGTGTACTCCCTCTCTCAATCTTTTTTTTTTTTTTTTTTTGTGTTTTACGCATAGCGTGGATTACACTTTAGGCATAATCTTAGTGAGGTAAGGAGGTCTGAAAATAGTAACGCGGGAAGAAGACTGACCAAGTGCATCTTCTGGCTTTTCGTACCTTTTTTTTTTTGTGTGTATCTTACGAATTAAGCTTTATTTGCGTATTATATAACTGGTGGAAAAGTCCGCTATAATTTTTTTCCTCACCTCGAGTTTCAATTTGCAAACCGTAATCAAGCCACTGACCGTCCTGTGAGTTACAATACGTGGCTTGCATATGACGTCGTCGCGCTCTGCTCGTGATCATTCTAAAGCGTCCTCGCCGAAAGTGACAATTCGATGGTACCAAATGAAGTGTGCAGAAGGTTTCCCGCTCGGCAACGTGAAACCTTCTCATTACTTCTTCCTGCCGTCCTCATCCTACTCGTTACCTAAATGGAATGAGACTTAAATAAAATCGAGACATGTCATGTATTCAGTGACGATTCCACGTAGAACAATGAAACCCGATGTGAGGAGCAATTGAAGTAGAGGGGAAGACGGGAACGCGCGTGGGGCCTCAGAACGCCGAGTTCTGATTGGAAGGATTAGTGGGTGGAGCCATAACCTCCTCTATTCTCACAAAGCCTGGCAGTTCGACGACGGAGCCATAGAGTGGCCGGTCGCAGATTTGGAGCGCGAGGATCTGGTAGCACAGAGGCATCAAAGAGCCATTTCTCAGGGAACCTGGACGTCAGCGCACAGCTTTTGCAGCGGCGAGGACCCGAAACATGATTTTCAAACTTGACGAGAAAAAAAAAACGGTAGCGCAAAGAACACGAGGATCACGCGAGCGGAAATTCCATCGCTCGGGATAATGGACCTTTTCCACATACCGACGGCACCAGGCGGTTGCTGCACGAACTAAAAATCGAGGAAGTGACCTACCTGTGCTACCAATCGATAATGGGAGCTACGCTACCAGTTTCTTCGCGCTCTGAGCAGCGGCGCCTGCCCAATGCGACTTGAAAGAGGGGCATCCGTGGCGTCCACCCAAACGTCGTGTTTTCCTTTCCGTCGACGTTCTCTTTTTGTGTAACACAATTATATATATGCTGCAGTCACGTGTACTACTCGCTGATATACAGCCTCCTTCCGATTTTCCTCGATTTTTTGTTCCGACTTCCGCCGCTTGGCATTGGGCGCTCGCGCGTGCGCAGAACACTTCTCGGAAAAGGTCCATTGTGTTTCGGCGTCTCGCCGCAGCGGGTCGCCCGTTACATGGCTCTCCTCTCGTCCGTTGTCTGCCGCTCCACCATTTCTCATTCGGCAGCCGCGTCTCGTGGCGATCTGCCAGGCTTTGTCAGTTTAGAGGAGGCTATGGTAGAGCTAAAGCTACCAGCCTGTCTCCATATTGCACTTGTGAAACGCGTTCAAATGCGAAGGCCAAACGCCAGACGCCGGCGTTCCGCGTTCTAAAGCGTTTGACAAATGCAGTGGAGACAGGGGAAGCTATAGCTTCACGTCTACCCACCAATCATTCGAACCGGAGCTCGCCGTCCTAACATGGTGCCTGGCAAGCGTCTCTGACTGGTGTGTTTATAGCGTCCTATTTCGCCCACACCGCGTGAGTCGATCTCCGGCGATTTGGAGGGACCGCATAAACTTGGTTCTTGACGTATCGCGCTGGGATTTACTACAGAGGTGCTCGAAGGTGGTGCATTCATTAATTGAGAGTATAAATACATTAAACCACTGGAATCAAAACAATTAAAAATAAAACTGGTTTGGTCTATAAACAAATTATCGCTAAGCCTTTTTTTTTTCTTGAAAATCATTAGAACATCGTTCCGGAATATTGTGGCGTTTATTACGACTGAAAAATCGGGGAAATGGAAATAAAATACAATCGGCTCAACCATTCCTTCACTTTACGTGGCCCAAATGAGCGCCAAAGTGACAAAGAAGTTTTTAAAGTGTACAAGCAAAGTATAATAAAACATACTTTTTGGTTTTTCGTGATTTACTCAGGTGAGCCAATCCTGCCACAACAAGCGAAAGCTTCCACCACGTTCGGGCACCTCTGTGGTAAATCCTAGCGGGATACCTTAAGAAACCGATGTATGTCTCCCAGATTCAAACAGCCATCGATCCCTTTGACTCACGAGGTACATCGGAAGGGGCCCTCTAGTGGCAAAAAATGACGTCACAGAAGCCGGAGCGTCCTGCTGTCGGATGCCGCGATCCTGGCGGTTGGACGTAGAAATGCTGGCGAAAAGCACGAAAAGCGCACGCGGGTGTCGCTGTCGTCGCCGCGTCGTAACTTCTGGCCACCGAAGCTTCCGTGGGCTGCGACACTAAAAAGCGACCTTCAGCAGAACAGGCGTCTGCCACATACACTACAGCTGTTGGGACGCCGCCAGGATCGCGACTGGCGACAGCATTGCAGTAGTGTGACGTAATCAGGCGAAAATCGAGGGACTACTTGTTTGCACGCGCTAAACACACCAGTCGGACCCGCGTTCGAGGCACCATAGTTTTCACGTCCCCGCGCGTTCTCGTCTCTTCCTCTCTACCAGTTTCTCAGTGCATATAGAGTAGAACTATAATACCCTTGTTACACGGGCACACTTAACTGCAGTTACGCTAAACCACAATTAGCGCACAATACTTGCCGACAACATTCTACGGCGATGCAGTCAGAGCTATGGGCGAACGTGCGCTTGAGCATCTTGAGCACCCATCAAAGCAATGCACGCGCTCTCTTCACTTCTTCTGAAATAGCTGTAAGAGGGTATAGTGCGGCATCTGTGCTGCCACGTAACCGCAGTTAAAGCTGAGTTAACCGCGGTTAGGTGTGCCCGTGTAACAGGGGTATTAGTGGGCAATCGCAACTCCTATAGGCCTTCTGCGCTGAAGCTTTGAACAAACCGCGGCGCCCTCACTTTGGGTAGTGCAAGCTCACCTGAGTAGGTTTCGCACTACTTTGAGCACCTTTGCTAAGCTTTTTCTCTATCTTTTTCGTAGCACCGAAGAACAGAAAATCAGCTTTCGGCGAGACGCTTAAAGTACAGGCGAGTTAGTGGATGTTTGCCATGTAACACCTTAACTCGAGACTTGGGCATCTTTCCCCCTATTTCTGTCCCTTCTACGTTTACGTTTCTAATTGATGCCCCAGTCTCGGTTTAAGTTGCAACACGGTAAACTTCTCGACGTCCGAAATTGGCTAGATTTAAGCCGTAAACCAATCGAACCTGCGGGATTCATTTCCTCACCGCTAGGATACGCGTCTTCTACCTTTGAGTACTGACGTCGAAATGGGTTTACTGTATACGGTGGGTCCAATGCCATTTTACCAAAAACACGTTCTAGAGAACAGGCTCGTTTTTTGGATGCTTGGTTTAGAGGAAGCGGCCACCGAAATTGAAAAAGGTGGAGCAGCAGACAACGGATCAGAGGAGAGCCACGTGACGGGAGCCCCGCTGCGGTGAGACGCCGAAACACAATTCCTCGCTTCTTTTCTCGTCGGGTTTGAAAACCGTGTTTCGGGTCCTCGCCGCTGCAAAACCTGTGCGCTGACAATCAGGTTCCCCGAGAAATGCTCTGTGCTACCAGATCCTCGCGTTCCAAATCTGCCACCTGGCACTCCCATGCAGCGAAGCGCTGATGAAGCTCTCCTCACGTGCCGTCAGCTACTTATCGTCCGCCATGAGCAACAGTTTTGACGGTGCGATACAAAGCTGGTGAACGCTCCCATCAGCACGCGCTTAGCGCGAAGTCATCGCTAGGCTTGTAGCGCTCCGCTGCATGTGTGAACAGGCCTTATGGCTCCTTCGTCAAACTCCCAGGCTTAGTGAGTATAGAGGAGGATATATGCTCCGCGTCAGTGTACCTGGCGTCGCAACGCTTCTTTTTCTTTCCTTTTTTTTTTTTTTTTTACTCTGACACGTGTGAGAAGGCGTCTCTGGGCTGACGTTTGTAGCGTCTTAGGTTTGACCGGTGGCCGGGAAGCATTGGAAATTTTCGTGTTTCTGTTCCGCTCCAGAGCCGGCGCACTTCTACACGTGTGACAGTTTCAAAAGCGGAAGTTGGCACTACCGAAAAAAGAGTCGTTTTTCAAAGTGCTCCCAGGGCAACGCAGGAGGCCTATGCGCCGACATACTCGGGGAGAAAGTAGACGAGAGAGCGCAGGAACGTCGGAAAGCCGAGTTCTGATCGGAATGACTAGTAGGTCAACCTAAAGCTAGCTGACTTTATCTTCGATTGTGTTCGACGAGTGCAGCAGAGACAAAAGGTAGCTAGGTTTAGGTCTACCCACTAAATATTCCAATCAGAACTCTGCGTTCGGATGTCCTTGCGCTCTCTCGTCTCTTTCTTTCCATCAGTACCTCGGCGCAATTAAATGCTCTCGAAGAGAAAACTTAGTAATCTCTAGTAACCTTCACCAGCTCGCTTGCGCCCTGACTTTCGGTTCAGAAAACTAGGCTGAAAGCACTTGCTTTTATCACCTACTGAACACGGCATGGTGAACGCTGTCGTGTGTGCAGTTGAAGTTCCGATACAGCCAAGTCATCATGAGGGGGGAGTAACTTAATATTCAGAAATAATTAGACCCGAAGCCGACATCGCGCCTGCGATAACAGAGGAGCTGGCAATTAGGGTTGCACTGAATCAGACCCGGAGAGGGGTCGAATGATCTGCAGTCAATTCGGTTCCTCAATGCAAATGTGGGCGTAAGCTGTTTCAAGTGTGCGAAGAGAATGATTACAAAGGCAAATGATCTTCAATGCAAAAGACGCTTCGACGGATGTTTGAATCCATGGGCAGCGATAATGAAGCGATAGAAACTCCGAGTCGCCCAAGTACCCTTTGATCGTGCCGCTCGCTCTCTTCTTTGTCCCCGGTTTCCAGAGGAATTAAACGCATACCGGATCCGTGTTCTCGATATGAATGAACAAACCAGGAAGCTTGGCTTCTGAGCTACGTTCATTAAAAACGTGAAGAAAAAAGAGAAAAGACAAACAAGAAACGAATCGAAGTTGTTTTTAGAAAAGTAAACCCCAAAATTTCCAGGAAGGAATCTTGAACCAGAGCTGTACTGTGTGTTGGGCCGGAACGCAGGCCGCATCGAGCTGTTTGCGAGATTGCTTCTTCCTTGGGGAACTCCCCTTATTTTGTTCTTATATCTTATTGATATCGGGATGATTTCCAAGCATTCGGGTCACACCCTTGTACTCTGGAGGTTTGGAATTTCTACGCTCGTGTTTTGTTTTGTTCGACGTTTTCACCGATAAATGCCGATATTTTGTTCCACACCAAAATTGACACCTAGAAACACTCCATCTTTGGGAATTAGAATACACCCAAAAACGTACCTTCAAATTTCAAGAATAATAAAGTCCGAAAGCAGGAAGCTCATTACAGACGCTTTGCAGCACTGGTGCATGGGCACCGCCATAACCGACCTTAACCTTTTTGTTTCCTCTTATCTAGTTCACTTCACTTCATCATTACCATAAAAGGCCAGGTTGTTGCCACTTTAGATTCTATGGTGTCCTTCTTGCCAACATTGACATTTCTGAAGGCTCGTCCACACCCGCCTAAGAGGCTCGGCATCTCGGTAACACGAGAGAAGGTCAGCAATGGCGGCTGTATTCTGACACATGTGTAAATTGTCTATGCGCCTGATGGGAAGGTGCCGGTGATCGCGAATGCACCGTAGCACGGAAATGCGCACTATCTGAAATTACTACTCTGACGGAGCCGTGATATACTATTGCGAGTTCGTCGTACGACTATCGATGGTAGTGGCTACCCCTACAGGACAACGCACCAAGATGCCGAGCGGTCCTATGACTAGAAGTGGGGAGGCATTCCTGCGAGTCAAGGAGCTGCTGAACTCACAAAAAACACTCGCGCACTACGACAAGGGCACCGTCGTTATTCAAGTCTGAAGCGACCCCCTACATCGTGGCTGCCATCTTTTCTTACACTGTAAAAGATGGAACTGATCGACCGGTGATTTCTTCCTCTTTTTTTTTCTTTGAGAAAGGGGGAGTAAGGAGGGGGTATGGTAGTACAGTCTAAACTCAGTCTGCCTCAACGGGTGACTTGTCTCCCAGCTGTAGATGAGAAATTTAGCCGGTGCAGTACAACCGCTAGCCTGGGGTCTTTGAGGTCAACCACGCGGTAGTGATACACGACCGCAGGCCGGTACGATGTTCATTCAGATTGAAACGGGCAGGGGTGGGGATTGAACCCAGGATTCCTGGGTTCTGCAGCGCGAGCTTTCGCTCCACCTGCTCTTATCTGGTGTGTGCTAGCCAGCCTTGTACACGTTACTAGAAAAAGTAATCGATTACAATTACTATTACTCTCGGCTAAAAAGTATTCGATTAGATTACTTGATTACTCGACAGCAAAAGTAATCGGACATTACTTTAAAAAGTAACCGTTAGTTTTCCGATTACTTTGTTGTGTGAAGACTTACATCTTTAGCGCTCATAAGAAAGAACTACCTCCAACCTCGAAACCTTGCTTATCACAAACAGAACGTAGGGGAAATATCGAATCTTGACGTGTATTTGAACTGGCTTTGCTATATTTTGCATCCGCTTTAAACATTCTTCGGTTCTGGTTCTCCTATGAACTGCGAGTAGGTACCGTAAGCAGGATTTTTTTTTTTTTGTTATTATTATTTCTGTGTGCGTGCGAGGGGGCTAGTTTGAACGAAGGAATTACAGTTACATTCTGCTCTCTCAAACTTCGTCCTGAATGGCCTTTGTCACGCACTGAGGCCTCCTTGGGGCTTCCCAAATCCAGTCCCAGATCGGAAAAGAAAAACGGATATTCTACAGAAAATATACATACAAAATGAATAACCTCGTTTTTTACAAATCCGCAAAAAAATTTTTTTTCCTGTTCGGAACAAGGAGCAAAATTTATTTTGGTCCTTTCAGAAAAAAAAAAAAAAAAAAAAGTGTGTGCGGGGGGGGGGGGGGGGGGGGGGGGGGGGGGGATCCCGTGGGAAATTGTAACGGTTAGAAGTAACTTTTTACTTTAAAAAGCAATCAGCTACTCTGGCGATTGCTGCATCATAAAAGTAATCATCTGATTACAATATATTACTACAAAAAGTAATTGATTACAAGTAATTTGATTACTTGTAATGCGTACGATACAAATCTAGTGCTAGCCCACATGGACACCGATCCCCCTTCGACCGGCGATATCTGAGTCCTTGTAAACGTACTCTCTTAAAATTGAAATCAGCTTAAAATTGAAATTATGTATTAGTTCGTTAAAATACACTGCATAGTGTTGAAAAAAAAATCCCAGAGGCACGAGACACATAAAAGGACAGGACAACCAGACATGTACACGGTAATGAAGTCGAGTAAACACATACATTTACTCGTTACTTACTCAAAAATTCATTCAATACGTTACTCGCTACTGCAATTCACAAGGAACGCATTGTCTCAGCTTAAAACTATGAGCTTTTAGCAGACCGTTACCCTGCTCAGCGTACCTCGCCGGGCGCGCGCTTAAAAGAATGCTTCAAAGGCTCCGATGGTGCGGTACGCGGAACACGGTAACGGTTCCCTAGAAGTCCCTAATAACACGCCATTTTCTCGTTGCTTTGAACGTGTCGTATTAATGAAGCAATAGGCGCTTGCAATATTTGTCGTCGTTAATAATTCCTCAATTTTAAACGCGTTCAAGTAGCGGTTACTGTTGCTATCCTGACATACCTCGTGCACATCTTTTGATGATATATATATCGTTTTCTCGTCATGCAAATTACAGGCCCGAGCTGGGGTGAGAACTAAAGTGGGTACTCTTGTTGGACATGCTCCCTCGTTACTTCATGAAATTAAAACCAAAATAATTACCCGTTCCCTTTCTTTAAAAGTAATTTGGTCGTTAACTTGTTACCGACAAAAGTAATTAGGTACAAGTAGCACGTTACCTACAAGTCGGAGGAATGTGGCGTCTCAAACAGAATTCGAAACGTTATTGTCCTGTCCCCTTTTTGTGTGTTCCGCTTGTCTTCGCTCTTATTTCCTTTTCCCACTAACTATGCATCGCAAACTCACCTGCGCGATAACCCTTATTTAAGTAACTTTACCAACAAGTTAGAATACAATAAGATTCGAAAGGCATCGCAAGTTTTGTAAATTAGAATGATGTATCTCGACATCATAAGGATTATCCGATGCCTTGAGCTATTGGCTGCTGCACAACAGTGACTGCAAAAAACAAAAACAAAAAACAAAGCACGAAACAATCAAATAACTTCTAGCAACGAGCGTTCAAAGAGGGGGGAGGGGACGGGTTGAAAGGCAGGGGCTGTTCCGGCTGTCGTTGGAGATATTCCTTAAAGGACAGAAAACGGAAGGGAGAACGCAACCAAAAACAAATATTTCAAAACGGGAAATAAAAAATGTTCGTAGAGGGGATAAGTTAAGTAAGCTATGCTGGGATCGGAGGAAACTGTAGTTCCAGTTTGTTGACGAGACCAGTTCACTGGTAGAAGTCAGGTCCAGTCACTGACAGTTCCTGCTGCGTGATTTGTCCATCGGTGATTTTACCGGCTAATGCTGCAATTCCATTGGATGCACCATGACAATGAGAGACACGGGAGTCACGCCCGGCGTTTCTTACTATAGATCTTCTCACAGAGCTAACCCAAAAAGGTTTCTTCCGGAGGATTTCCAAATTAATCCCAGTCCTGGGACGCACCGGCAAAGGTGACGATTATATTTGCTTATTCCCCGTTATGTTGTACTCCGATTATTCGAGGACGCCATTAAAACACCATGCGCCGACAGAGTCCCCGTTACTGGCTGGTTGAGTACATTGTCAATCGACGTGTGCTGATTGGTGCCGCAACCGAGGCCAGCTTACACCCTCGCGGCTGACGAAACACTGTCGGCAAACGGGCAAACTTGCCGTCGCGCATCTCGTTAGGGAACTACCGTCCGACGCTCGTCGCCTAATTATCCAAATGAGAGCCAGGCACGACCGCTCGTTCCCGCAACGAGGGGCGACTGAGATTTCCACATTGTGTGCTTTCGGTGCACACGCGGCAGGGTTGACGTTGGGAAGTGTCCCAAAGGCCAGACAAAAGAAACGTGATTACCATGCACCCACACTTCAGCACGAAGTTATTCCTAGTGGCAGGAGCCATAAAACAAGCCAATTTTTAGTTTGTCGGAATTCTTGCACCGCTCTCCACCAGCAAGGATGAGAGATCCCATTCGGAGCATCTGAATAGAAGAGGTGCCTGCTTTGGACATTAAAGGATCTTGGCACTATTTGGCCCTCGTGTTACCCTTGCGCCATAAAACATCAAAACATCACCATCATCACTCTGCTCGTACATCATGCAAGCTGCAGAAATGATGTCGTCTGCGGACACGATCTTATAAGCCTGTTGACTTCGTGTATGCTCCGAGCGTATGAGCAGAGAGGTGTTTTGTATGACCAACGGGACCGTCGTACAAGAGAGAAACGCGTCTCAGACTGTGTCGGCAGAATCTATTTTGTATGATGCATCAACAGTGGAACAGCGTCTTAACATTTGTTTTTTTTAATATTACACATAGAAATACCGTTTGCTCATTTCTACGACATTTCAGCTCCATGTCTTCGAAATCGCGCCTAAAGTTAGAGCCTGAAAAAGAAGCGAAAAAAAAGCTCATATAGCGCCATAACCAAAAACCTGTTATCCGTGATATTACGGGCGATGAGTCAGCATTTCAACCTTCACCATTAAACGTTTGTGAATGTTGACGGAAGGGAATCTTGACAAAAAAAATGGCGAAAGACTGCCAGTGCAACTGTGTCATTCGTTTTCTGGTCGTGGATAGATAAAGGATGGACACAGATTATGAAAAGCGATTAGACGCGGCTTTTTATTCTCAGAAAGTTTGTCCTGGCGGTCTTCGTGCTATTTGGGATTTCCTCCACATTTGTTGACGATTCCAGTAAGCTACCTGTCTTAACTTTTTCCAACGCACGTGCTTTAAAGTCTAAACTTCAAAAGCATTTTATATAGACGGTTCTACAACGTTGTTTAGAATTATAGTAAGGATTCCCATGGCCTCGGGTTGTTTCTCACACTCCGATCTTCCCACTCGAAATGGTAATTCGAAACGCTCGAAATCCAAAGAACCGCAGTTATTCGGGTCGTTCACCTGACAACTTGATTTGTTCCTATATTTAAGAGACGAACAAGTGTCGATTGAGTTACTAGCTCGAAATTAGATGCAATTCTGAATTTATTGGAGTAATGAAGTTCTGTCTCAATATCCGCACCTCAGTGGACGTTAGTTCCTAGCCATTTTCATAGCTTGTTTTATTACAACTCTAGACGCGTTCTCAAACGATAAAAGTAAACCCGACATATCTGGAGTTATAGTCACCAAAACATCACGAACCACTGGCACATCTCTCAGTTGTCCCGCGTCAACCGTAGCCTTCCTGAATTCGATAACACTCTGGCGTCACGCAAGCTTCGAGTGTGCACGCGGAACCATAGAACGGAAAGTAACGAGAACGTAATGGAAGCTGGGCGTCCAAAAGACACACTTCGCGCTTTTCTTCCTCCCAGTAACAAACATAAATTATTACAAAAAAAAAAAAAAAAAATGAGGAACGTATGCGGACGCCAAAATCACAGTCCTTGCGGGACAGTTCAGTTTATATAAACACGACCCTTCCGGTTCCTACTAAAGAGCTTGCTCAACTCATATGGCAGAAGATTCTCCCTATTTCCCCCAACTTCTCCCTTGGCGGAACCCGATTCCCCTTTCCAATCGTAGGAACCTCGTTCCCTTTTCGGGGTCCGCTTTCATTTCCTTCCGCTCTGCCAAAATACGGCTGCAGCGTTTCCCATTGCCGCACTCCATTCGAGCCACGGATGCTCCACATGTAAGTGCGATGATAACGGGGAGAGAAAGTTTTTTGGCCGGTGGGCTCAGAGTTTCTCGAGAGCTGCGGGCTGTCGTCGATGATTTTGAAGGAGGTCTCTAGTTGCGGAAGAAACCCCTCGGAACGCCCTCAAGCATGAACATGAGAATCTATGAATTTTTGTTGTTGTAGTTGTTGATGTGTCGTATAGTTCGACAGTTTCCAAGCATCAGGTGGCAAGTTGGAGCCTCGAAAGCGCATTCGGCGCAATAAGCAAATCGAGCGCGATCTACCTAGCCGGAGTTCTAAAAAGATTCTCCGGTTGCGAGGTTTGGCAGAACACATGGATTCCTTAACGTTAATCTTGTTGGACTCATGCTACTCTCTAAAAAAAGTGTATTTTTTTTTTTTTTTAGAAGAACGAGTTTTAGCGTATTTTTTGTGATGACGCCTTCGCATCGCGCGTACCGGACATAGGTTCGATCCCCGCGGGCGGCGGACGATCCTTTTCAAGAATTTGGCAGTATCGTCGACGAACACACCAAGCTCCACTGCGGCTGCTACAACATCAACCACGACAACCATATAAACAATGGTCGCCATTTCCGGTGGTGGGAAGGGCCCAAAACAGATCTAGCTGCAAAAATTGAGCAGTCCTGTGTTCATCCACAGTACTGACAGAACGATAGCTGTGCCATGTCACGCGATCCTTCGTAACCCAGAGGAAACATAGTTTAGCTTTCTGGCTGCCTAGACTCCCATTAATGAAGGGCAGAGTTTTCTTATTGTGAAGTTCTTACAAAAACAAAACTGCTTTGTCAAAGGTGTGAAAGTGCTACATTTCAGGGTAAGCACGATCCTTATTATTTTTTTTTATTGAAGAACAAGAAGACCCGTTGTGGGGGTTCGCACTTGGACTTCGTGCCGTAATCTAGTAAAATTTATTTGCGAGGAAGTTTAACTGGCACCCTCAGGAGACAGTGGTGCGGACCTTTTTGGACAATGTTAATTTTCATTAAAACGTTCTGAGAGTGGTTGAAACCTAAGAAAAGAACAATATTAATCCAGTGCGAACGTTGACAGAAATAACTGCTGACATTTCGTTTCCATTATTTCAATTAATTTATTGTTCACGTCTCAATACATAACCCCTCAATTTATATGACGTCGTCCTAAACCTGGCCTTTGATTGTCGGCCCGACCGAGCAACTCGATGATTGTACCTTCTACGAGTGACTAACCATAAGTATTAAATTCCCTTTGGCCGTTTCATCGCGCTCTAGACAATAAAGACTACATTTCTACGTCCGCTTTGCAACGACTTCCACTTCAAATTTTCTGGGTTACCATTTTTTCCACGCTTTTTCAATGAATGAAATTTGGTTGGAAGTTCGTAGGCGCGTCGTTCGTGTGCCGTTTCTGAGAAATATCTCGAGCACTGTCACATGTTTCCTTTATTTAACATACATACACGCAATCAATTCTTAATCTGGTTAGTGAATTGCTTTGAAAGAGGTAGTTTTAAAGGGCCAACCAAACGCACAAACGGCGTAAGTACAAAAAGTGTAGGCAGGTCATTTTATATCCCCAAAACGACATCGAAAAAAAGAAAGAGAAAAACGCTAAGCGGCGCTAGGGTTCGCCCCAGGTCATCGACGTGAAAGCAGAGTGCGCTTCTGACTGAGCTACGGACCCCTCACGCAGGAACGGGAGGAGCAGAAACAGGTGGTGTAGGAAGAGCGCGCGGAACGAAGAGCAGTGGAAAAGAAAGGAAAGGACGTTTCTCCTCTCTTTTTGAGCCAGGAATTTCAGCGCAAAGGCTTTGTAACTTGGTGGGGCTAAAAAGAAGCTCGCGCGGCGTCGCAAAGAGACAATGTCACAATGAGATAGCGTCACAAAGCGACGCGTTATTAGTGTCCATACAAAACCTTGACCTCGGTTTTGTATGGTTTTCTCTACAAAACCTTGTCATACAAAACCTTGAACAAATATGCAGTCATTTCTTTTTTTAAATTCTTACCACGGTATAGCTATGGATGCGGATCACAAAGCGTATTTTACAGTTACATGTTTTGCTGCAGTCGTCAATATCTTGAAGGCGACTGCACACTACTCAAACCCTCTTGAGGCGAATAAACCTTTCTAACAATCTGATCATTATTATGAAAATCTCCGCCGTATTTTATTACTTTCACTTGATAAATGTTTTCACTGACTAGCGAACCCACCCCATGAGTGCAGTTATACCTTTTCGGACGTCATGTGTGCAGAAATTTGCAGGAACAAGTTGCGAAGTTATTAAAAATGCTTTATTGTTTTTACTTAAAATACAGGACATTTTTTTTAGGGTTTACATTTTGAAAAATCCACAAACGCTACATGAATGCTGCCTGTGCAGGTGAGTTATACGGCCGGGGGCACACAACATAGGGGGCTAATCCTCGCGATAAATATAAATATTAACTCCGATTTGTTAATTAACTTTTAAATTAGTGAACAGAAACACATGACTTAGGTTATACACTTCCTGATCGTCATAGAAAAACACTAAACTAGTATAGAGAGATTAAGGGTGCGAGGGGAGAATGGCGGTGCGCTAAAGGCACCCCTCGTGCGACGGGGGCAAAGCTGCCGTTCCGAAAAGGCGGATTATACGAAGAAAACTCCGCACGGAAACATTATCGTACCCGCAGCCTAGCACCTGTTACACGAGTGCTAACCTTTGCGCAGCACAGCGCTTTTCGGGCCCGTCTAATCTTCCTAAAATTGGCTGGCTTATTACTTTTCGATGGCGCTCAGCAAGTTTGCAATTGGAGCCATGTGTTTACCCTCACTAATTAAATAGTTCCTTAACAAATTTTAGTAAATTAACCGATATGTCAAAACGATTAACCCTCTGTGTTATGCGCTTCTGTCGTATAACTCACATGCACAGATCGCATTCGTGTAGCTGTGACGGCTTTGTATACAAACAGTCCTTAAATCTTTAAAACAAGAAAGCCTCGTATATCGTCTTCTGTCATTTGCGATTTCTTCTGGCAAAAAAGAAAATGTTATCAGAAACACTCTTTAGTTTAAAAAAGAGGAAACCATAAATTCCGCCTAAAATAATTAATTAAAATCTTAACACTAGTAGTGAAATAACGGACAAGACGACACAAAAATTCAATACGTTATATTATTTCTAAGCGTCTCGGGGCTTAGAATATGATCTTTCCTAAGCAGATCGCCGGCATAATTGTGTGTATATATCGTATTTATTATAAAATAAAATAAACTATACAGAAAAAGGGGGGGAAAGACTTACAGTCATCCATGAAGGGGGCGTCGTTTTTAGATTCGTGCATTTCTCTTATTAAAAAGGATGGCCGCATTCGATGAACGCGCAAGACCCGGAAGTGATTTCAACGTCTATTCTAGCAAACATTTTATGTGCACTACTTGTACTTGCTCGTTCATTTTATCTTTAAATAAGCGGCTCTTTTGATCTTTGATGAGACCAGACCCGCACGCTCTCAACCTCGCGTTTACCTGGTTTTTATGTTGTTGTTTTTTTCGATTAACCGAGCCTGCAATGTTTTTACGTTCGCGTTCCGCGCCGTCTCGACAACTTGTTATTGATGTACGCTAAAATAGTATAAGGGTATAAACTGAGGGAGAGGAGGAGGCGAGATCACGTGGGGGCGTCAAAACACCGAGTTCTGGTTAATGAGTAGACAGTAAGCCAGCTGCCCATGTCTCTTCTCACTCTTCGGACGCGCTCCAAAGAAGAATGCCGTCGTCAGGCGTTCGGCTTTCTCGTTCGAGCGTGTTCAAACACTGAGTAGAGGCAAAGCCAGCTAGTTTTGCGTTTACCCGCTAATCATCCCAGTTGTGAGCCCGACCCCTGACGGCAAGCTAGGCAGTCGCATCGAGGGAAGCATCACGGCGAAAGACGGAATACGGCTACGAAATGCTCACAATGTGCAAATTAAACTATATATGGTGTCTGCATCCATGTAGTCCGAAGTGACAAGTTTTCTTTTTTATTTTTTTATTTTTTTTTTTTTTGCGCGGAGAACAGCTGAGAACGAAAATTAACGCAGCTCGGCGAGTCCCCGCGCGCTCTATTCTCCCCTCTACCTGAGATTCTACCCCTCGTATTTTTTTTCTTGTGGGACTTTTCGCGGCAATACTCTGCACTCGAAGAAATCTGAACGCGACGCCTAATGCCAAACGACTTCTCCGTGAAGTGTGATCATAATAAAAATTAATGCAAATGTGGAAGCGAGCTGCACAAGAATAATATTCGAAGATATTATTATAAGCTTAAGCGTCAACAGAAAGACCTGCCTCAAAACGTTGTGCGACACCCCTCTAAGGTCAATGACGCTTCCGACCTGACCTATCTATCTTGAAACCCTAGACCAATGGAAACCGCTCCAGCGTCACTTTCTGACATTTCGCAGTGGCACCAAACTGGAAACTCGATTTGAGCGGGAACTGACGATTGACATGTAAATACGACGGACCGTACCAGTTCGTCATTGCGTATTTTGGTCATATAAATCAAATTATGGCAACACTGTTCAATTTGTCAAATTATATCTTGTTTCAAACCATGTGTTTATTTTTTGGTTGTATTTTTGCATTTCGATTAAATTGTGAGCAAACGATACACTGTGTAAAATCAAACGTTTTTCTTTTTTTACTTTAATTTTATTTTCCTCGTGCTGCTGTCTCAGTGC
The DNA here is from genome assembly GCF_016920785.2 of Ixodes scapularis. NCBI lineage: Eukaryota > Metazoa > Arthropoda > Arachnida > Ixodida > Ixodidae > Ixodes > Ixodes scapularis. The sequence goes on along the minus strand of NW_024609883.1, from coordinate 107,926,019 downwards.
CATTGTAGGGGGTTGGGGGACCCGTGAAGCTGTCTTGTAGCTTTTCTGTTTTCTGTCGGACTTCCGATTTTATCAATTTAAGATAAAATAAAGGTATTGTATTGAACATGACAAAGCCCCCAGTCTGCAGGTAAAAAAACGACACAAACACTGAAAGGTCTCGGGTTTTTGTCACGGTCAATGTACAGTCGGCAACAAAACACACTTAAAACCGCTTGCGTGTAGGAATGCCAAAGCATTCCTACCCCGAGCGCATTCCTACAAACAGCGCGCTACGTCTTCCAATTGCACATTTCGCTTCTGCAGTGGCATCAGCCTCCCCCACTGCGCAGGCGCGGCGAACCTTGACGGCTTCACGGCTTCCACAACGATGCATCTGCGCTGTTGTGCTTTTCTTTGTGTTTTATTTTACTGAGGCGCGTCCGCTCTGACCTTGACCGCCCCGCCAACTTCTCTGACGAAGCATCTGCGTTGCTGTGCTTTTGGCCAATGGGAATTTTAACTGCCGTTCTCCTGCTACAGACGGCTGAAGACAACGCCGGCTTCCCTCCATGGGACACTTAATGCTTTCGCATTAAATTGAGCTGGCTCCTCGCAACGCTGGTCGGAGCGGCAAAAAATCCGCACGTGGCGCCAGTGTCGCAGTAAGCCTCCGAGAGCGAAGCTAGAATGGACTGGCGAGATTTCATGCATGGGGAAGGCTGGTAGAAATGATAAGTCGCGCATCTAGGGTGTTTTTGATGCATCCTCTGGCCATTCAGTTTTTGTTTTCTTGTTTACGATTAGTTGTCGTTGGCTAGGTTCGCGGCTTATCATTACTACCAACCTCCCCCGTGCATGAAATCGCGGCGGTTCGTCCCAGCATAGCTCTCAACAGCTTATCGCGATAGGGGCTCCTCCTGCGGGATTTTCGCTACTCTGGTCGCCGTTATGTCGAGCCAGCTCGTTGTAATGCCGACTGTACACCGGCTCGTCTGCACACTTACATTTAGTGTATTGTATTGTATGTACTATATTGCATTGTATTCTTCGGTGATCTTGTCGGCTAATGCCGCGGCATCATTGGCGACAGGGCGATAAGACGTTCACTAGGAAACCCTTGTCTATCGTGAGCCTCTCGACCGGATAAATTCCTTATTTCGTAAGTCGACACGTGCCTGATGTCATGAAATGAGCCAATTTCTTTCTTATTTATTTATTGATTTATTTATTTATATAGTTTTAGACACTACCGGCTTTATGAACGGAGAATTCGTACATCTTCGTACCGAACATATGTAATGTCGCGTACAAATATAACGTCACAAATGACGCCTATTATATTAACTGCCCGCTAAATTTCGCGACAAGGTTTTCGACAAAGTTAGCGGCCAGTCTTCTCGTGCAAGCTTAATTCAATCTCGAAACTCAACGGAGATCGGTTCTCTTCCGTTCACAGGAGCGGGTCGGGTGCGTAGGAATCTTTGAAATGGTGCACAAAGTGCATTAGCAATAAAATACACTTAATTTATATTTTTTCTTCCTCGTGCGCCATTTGTATAAAAGACGTGTGCTAGATGTGAAAATTTAAAATTCCCAGGGTACTATATGCACTTGAACTTATATAGACCAATCTGAAAAACGATAAAAGAAAAAAGGCTAATGTACTGTTCCTGGGAAGATCATCGTTAAGTAAATTGTTTTGTGTGCCCGTCAAAGCGATTTGTAGCATTACTTCGAATATTTTCACGTGCTTTAATTGTGATACTTTCATTGAAATAGTTATTTTATCATGTTCTCTCAGCGCTGCATTTCTAGGTTTGCCATCCAAGGCTTAGGTTCCGATCAGTCTCCCGACGCTTCTCAAGTGAACCTCAGACCAATCTATTTTTCATGTTTCCTTCTTTCTTTTAATAAATAATACTTTTCTTCGTTTCACATTGAAGGGTCGATGCAACAATTTTTCATTTACTTAGCGCAAATACCGCTTAGAACGGTTCCCTGACTTTAATGACCTGTGAAACGCCCGTTCGTTTTTCCCCACACGCTATCGAAGTCGCAGAAAAAAATTAAAGAGAAACGAGTAGCGTTCACCCCCTAAACTCGCAGCCAGAACAAGAGGCCACATGATCTAGGGCCAGTTATATGCCGCCAATGATGATCGTAGCAACACACTGGTGTTGGCTTAAGTCATTGGATCTGGGAAAGTAACGCTATTGCCTTCTCACCTGCTAGCCGGCCACAAACAAATACCAACATACAGACGACAATACTTCTCAAAGTGATTGGCTCATCGCTGTCAGTTGCCATGGTGATCGCCATTTTGGACCCTTTCAAAACTCCGAAGCTTCGAAAGGGTCGTCAGAAGCAGTGGCACCAAGATTTCAATGGAACATCATCGTACTGAACGTGTTCCTCGGCCAATATGAGCGTCTTTGGCACTGTTTATTCAATAAACTTATTACTCGCGCTTATTTCCCCAGATCTCTCACAATTATGTTGCATTTCTTGCGTGTTTCAAGACAGTGAAATTACTTTTCAATGCCCTCAAGCGCCGATGCCGCTTGTGATGCTGTACACATCGCGACACTGTTAGCACGAACACGACATCGGCGCATTTTCGCATTTTACTTCTAAATAGTATTAGCGAGCACGAAATTTTATCGCCTACATTATAGAACTAAATGAGCTCTTTCCATAGCAATAACAACCTGGATGACATCCCTTGGTTTCAAAAAAAAAAAAAAATGAAAACCGACGATCGCATGTTCGCGCTAACAGTGTCGCGCTCTGTACATCCTTGTACCGCCATCACACGCAACGTGTGATGGCGGTGGTGGTGGTGGAAGTTATTGAATTTACACTTCAATAACTTGAACGTGTTTTTTAAACTGAAAGTCTCTTCTGGCAACAATAAAAAAAAAAAAAGTAACGCCAGCGGTAGGCAGGGCTTCACTTTTCGGACTGTAGAAATTGTTCATAACTGATTACAAGAAGTTTCACGGTGTAAAATGAATTCTTTGGAACCTCGCTTCAGCACCCCTCGCAGCAGTGCGAAACAAACGCTCGGCATATTAAATTTTTCGACTGCCTCCTCAACTGCCACTGAAGCCACGGCAATGGAAAGCGTGGGTATATTTAAATGTTGGTTTAGGCACGATTTTCAAGTTGCCGATTTCACAATAACTAATTTGAATTTCGCGATACTAAGTATACTCCGTTGGAACTCCAGAAGGTAGGGTGTGGCAAAGGATGGCTCGGGGAGGGAGAAGCAGAGGGAACGCTGGAGCGAGGAGGAGGTTTTCACCTCGCCTTTCTTGTATTCCGTCTGCTTCCTCCTCCCCGGCCTTCCTTTTCCTCGCCCTACCTTCTGGAGTTCCAACGGATTATAGCATATCAGGAAGGCTGTGCTATAGCCGGGGGTTCAGAAAACATAGTTAGTTGGGGTAGCTCGAAAACTATCTTCAGTACCGCTTTAAGCTAAACGGAAGTATAATAAAATTAGACCGTGCGGGGAACACCTTCCGCGTTTACAACAGGATCGGGACTCGAACCTCCCTGTGCTTCTTAAATTGTCCGTTACTATAGTGCAGGTGACCTTTTGTACGTAATTGTTTTTTTGTATTTATACACGTTCAGTCGCGAACAATATAAAAAAATTGGTCGGTACATATGTTTACTATAGTGCATACATTTCCGTAGGACTACGTGTGGGTGGCAAAACAAACAAGAGGGGGGGGTGATAAACGAGAACCGCGCCTCGTCCACTGGTCTCAGATGTGTCGTTTGTGGCAGCTGGAGGTTACGTCCACGGGCTCGTGCCGTATGACGATGGCGGGTGCGCAAGTGAATGGCCGTGTCTCGGGTATAAGCGAATTCGCGTGACCTGACCTCACGGGACTGACGAACCAATTCGATTTACCCGCTAAAGTTAGAGGCTAAATGTACATCACGTGACCTAGACGCCAGTTATGTTTCCCCGCTAAATTTGGCAGAAACATTTATGTTAAGTGCCCCGTTATATATAGAGGGGAAACTGAATTTGTGTATAGTTCACATGACGGCAAGGTGGCGCGACGTCAATTTCCTTGCCAAATTTAGAGGGGAAGCTAGATTTTATGTATATTACGTGAGGTCAGGTTACGGGACATCAGTTTCCGCCAAACCCAGCGGGAAAACTTAATTGGTGCATGGGTCACGTGACGTCAGGTCACATGACATCAAGTTTCCCGTCAAATTTAGGGGGAAACAAATTGGCGTCACGTGACGTGGATGTCACGTGACATCAATTTCCTCGCCAAACATAGCGGGGAACTGAAGTGGTGTATACATCACGTGACGTCATGTCGCATGACATCATTTGACGTCACGTGCCGGGACGTCATCTGACTTGTGCTCGAGAGAGACCTTCCGTGACCAAGTTTTCGTAATATAGACTGGCAACTTTCTACCCCCTGCCAAGCGTAAAAAAACACACACACACACACAAGAAAAACCCTAATTAAACTTAAAAAGAAAGATGGCGAGCGCGAGGTCACTGAGTTGTCTTCGAGGCCATCGTATAAACGAGCGGCATTTCAAGGCTGTTAATTTTTTTTCGCTGATCCTTAGTTTGTAGGCAAGCGATTGCTAAGTCAACACAAATAGCAATACTGCTCGATGAAAAAAAAAACCGCTTATCGTCGTTTATTTTGCCACATTATTGTCCAACAGCTCAAAACTGATCGGTCATAGCCCGCCCACCTGGTGGATTCAGCGGCGCTCGATTTAGCATTTTGTCAAGGAACGTCTGGATATTTGGTGAAATCAGTGTACACTGAGCGACAGCTGGTCAAACGGTGAGTTACAGCAAAATTGAAACTGCCGCTGAAGCCTCCATAATGGTTGGGCTCCCTTCTAGTAAATAGCGCCGAAATTCCTCCTGAATTTTTTTGTATCGTTTGATGCTGTACAACGCGACGGCTCGCTGCAAATGTGTATAGTGAAAAAGTGGAGACAAGATACTTTTTTTATTTGGGGAGACCGGTTATAAGTATTACTCGAATTAATAGGGCATTTCAAATTATGTGTCTCGTGAAAGTTGCCTTCAAGCAGCGAGTAATCTACCGCGAAGGCGCAGCATAATCCACTTAGCTGAACAACACCTTCCAAATCCCATTTAAGGACGGCCATGAATGCTCGAGTCTTCACCTCCGCGAACGGATCGCACTCACACGGTGCTTCGGGCGCTAAGCCAGCCCGTGATTTTCAACCTGTTTTGACAGTTCGCAGGAGGTGCAATTGGTTAGAGAGCGCGAGGAGCTTAGCCAAGTTCCACTTTCTCGCTCGGAATCTTCTTCGAAATATATGCCCGAGGCAAATGCGTTTACAAGGTGAAACACTCTGTAGGTTGTACAAACGATATTGTTTCTAGGAAACAGGAAACTTCGAACATCACTGTTGGCGCCTACACACATCCCCAAAGAAATCAACGCAAGCTTCGTGGGAAAAGAGTTAAAGTGCGAGTGACTTAATAATGATTAAGGTGCCTCAATTAAGGTGCCTCAGTGAGTTAATCTTGTGGTAGGGTTGCCTTGCTGCATGACCATCCGGGAGGAACAACACGAAGCCGAGGTTTCCAAAACAAGAAACTGCATTTGTTTATGTAACAGCAATAGGTTGTAAGTCTTAAAGTAGAACAATGCCGGTAGTGTTAGACTTAAACGCCTCCACGACCTCGGTCCGTCTCCCCTCGTTCTGTGGGCGTGTCCTCCTTTTATAGGCTATCGCGCCTATTCCTCATGCGCTGTTGTGCGCTTCGGACTGTGTCCTTTTTGGGTGGTCAGTAGCGGCCCCTGGGCGTGGTGGCAGACCCTCGCTCCCACAATATACAGTCCCTTATTACGCTAAATCCTCGAAGTACCCCTTTACGGTGGCACGGCGACAGCAGTTCAGCGTAATGCTTTATCATCCTAGCATCGTTGTCATTTCTGCGCGTCCTCCTGAGCATTGATGTGCGGATTTTCACGCCATTTTCGCGTCCTCCTTCGATCCTAATTCCGCGCCTGATCCGCCGTAACTGAAAGTCACGTCCTTTTGACCCACTACGAACTTTCCCATGTCTAGCCATACGACCTGCAAGTTTGTCTGCTCGAATGGTCGCGCGCATGCGCCGGCAGAACGGGGTTTTGGCTATACAGTCAGTGACTTTAGCTACAGCCATTGAACGGTGTCTCTTTCGAACGCTTGACCTCCTCCAACACGCGCGCTCTGGCCGCGCGGGCACCCTGGAGGCACCGGGAGTGTTCGCGAAGGACGACCACGCAATCATTTGGGAAGGTTCACATTAAAGGCTGGTTCACACTGCCCCATTTTCTTACGTTAAGTTACGTTACGTATCAGTCACCGAAACATTCGTGTCTCGAATGTCGCGTGTCAGGCTTTCTCCTTGAACTGGTGGCCTCGCTTAATATGAAGCACAGAGGTCGCGGCGACTTCAACGTAGGATTTCGTAACGTAACTTAACGTAAGAAAGTGGGGCAGTGTGAATGGGCCTTATAGCTGCATTCACACCGGCACTGGAATCGCAACCGCAGACCGGGTCCGCTCGTTTTCGTCATCAAATGCATGTGAAACTGAAATGATACTACCAGCACTTTTTCGACGAAATGCGCCGCGAGACAGGGTCCGAGTAAGGGAGACAACACGGAGCGCTTCCTGTTGTCTCCCTTATTTTGCCCCTGTCTTGCGGCTTGTTTTGTCAAAAAAGATCCTGTCCCAACTGGCCCATCGGTCACTATTGATACTTCCTGCAGCCGCGCTAGCAACCGCCTCGCGACTGCGTTTCAACCGCCAGCGAGAATAAGGCGTAGCAGCGGTCGCTCAAAGACGCCAAGAAATAAACAGAACCGAAATGTCGCTGTAGCAGAGATCAAAGCGAAAAGCTTCTGTCGGGAGACGGTCTTTCGCGTGATGAAGAACAAAGAGACACGCGTCTCGATACAAAATGCTCTTATGTGGTCATCCCACGAAAGACGCGGACGTATTAAGGTACCCTAACAAAGAGGAGAACGTAAAAAAGCAAAAGGAAGAACACATTAGGAGGGAAAAGGTCGAGGAAGAAAGAATACAATGGGAAGGAGATGATGGTGAAGGAACGACATGAGTCCCTACATAATGCTACGTAAACTAATAAATTCCATCTAAAAGCGGCAAATTTTTGCGGCCAGGGGGACATAACATAGGGGGCTAATCGTAAAGATCAGTTGGCTAATTAGCTAAAATTCGATAATTAACTTTTTAAGTAATGAAATTAGACATATGGTTCCAATTAAAAACTTGCTCAGCGTCATCAAAAAAGCACTAAATCGGTCATTTTCAGAAAGACTCTGAGCGCGTGAGAAGCGTAGTAGTGCACTGAAGTTACCACTCGTGGAGCAGGTACAAGGCTAGCGGTTACGGTAAGGCGCCCGCGCGATTTTTCCGTTTCTTATCTAGCCCCAGCCTTGTACCTTCTCCACGAGTCGTAACTTTAGTGCACTACTACGCTCCTCACGCGCTCAAAGTCTTTCTGAAAATGACTGATTTAGTGGTTTTCGGTGACGCTGTGGAAGTTTCTAATTAGAACCATATGTCTATTTTCATTAATTAAAAAGTTAATTCACGAATTTTAATTAATTAGCCAACTGATCGTTACGATTAACCCCCTATAATATGTCACCCTGGCCGTAAACTCACCTCCACAATCCGTATCAGTGCATCTTTTACGGATTTTTTAAAATAAATCTGTTGGAATTAAAAATGAACATATATATATATAATTATTTTTTTTGTTAATATGTGTTATCTTGGCGCTTCTGAGTTGAGTTAGGGAATGTTCTTTACCACACTCGTGCGTCCTTCGTTCCAATTATAATGGCCCAGACCTTCTAATTTACCATGATAAGGTTCGTTCGTCAGTTGATATAATGGATATTTTAGGGGAAGTCCTCAAGGTGGAGAGAATTCACGTAAAAATGAATTGGCTTCCAAATGAAATGGGGCGTAGCTCGCGCCATCAATCTTTGTCCCTACTTTCACTTGTCGAAATTCTAAATTTTCTGGCACACCATGATCTAAATGGCCAGCGAGTTTGTCAGCCTCTCTGCTTCTTCCACAGCGCGTAAACGAGTGCCTTAAAGCCATTTTAGACGACCTGCAAAAATGGGTTTCTTAATGTATATAATATCGCGATGCGGTAGAACCAGGTGGTTGAATCATGGAGTGCAATAATAAACGGATGAGCTTACCCTCTTCAAAAAAAAACTGAAAAAAGAGAAAAACCTGTTTCGGACTGACTGCCGCGGGATTCGCAGACGACGTCATGACCGGATAGTCCAGTGTCGGAACTAATGCTTTACAAGTAACGACGTTACTGGTAACGCGTTAGTTTTTTTACTGACGTACTAACGTACTCGTTAGAATCTTAAATGACTAACGAGTATAATAACGTGGTTATTATTTTACGATATCTCCTCTCAAATTATGTTACCCGTTACTCGTTACTTTTTTTAAAAAATGGCCGCATGATTGTTTTGAAAACAAACTATTTCTTTTCTCTACAACAAAGCTATGTATAAACGGTGTCATTTCAAACTCCTTCGGAAGAGCTCCCCCGACCAGGCCCAAAAGGCGCGAGATTATCGCCGCGCGGAACCACTAAGCATCCTCGGTGCAGTCTTTGTAGAGAAGCCGCTAAAATCACAGTCGCCGTATCATGAAGGAGCAGCCGTCTCTCTGGAAAGAGACATCCGTTCAGATGGCTACAGTCTGCCGCCACTCAAAGGATTTTGCCTCAGCGTCCCTAGCTACTCTAGCTGGTCACATCCTTCCCTCCCAAACAAATAGATTCTCGTTCTGTCAACAACAGAAAGGATAAACTCTAAGTTTGGAAGCGTTGACGTTCCCACGGTTTGAACCAAAACAAGTGGCAAGGTTATCGTCGCAGCATCGAACGGCGACTGTCACCAGAAAGACGTCACCATCTTTAAGAATCCCTGCCGCCGTGGTACAAAGGTGCGGTCTCTCGCTGGAGAACAACTCCCGTTCAGTCGGTCGCCTCTCACCAAATCCTCTGGGCATCTTTTCTCCCATAGCGCCTCAAAGATTAGACGAAAGACTCCGTCACCACCACGGAGGGCACCTCCTTTGTATCGCAGTTCGTCAGACATAAATAGCGTAATTTTCCGCAAGAAAGCATGTCCCCAACTCCCTGGCATTCAAAGACAGAATTATCTATCGCTGGACGCTGCGCCCGCCTTTTCCTTCTCGCAGTTCCTGGTTGTGTGTGAAGGCTACTGTACCATTCTTCTAGAGAGACAGATTCGTAGCAGCGATAGTGAAGGCTTTCGTCTGCTTTGCCCTTACTTTGCTGCTGCTGCCGGTGTAAAAAAGATAAATAAAAAGGTTTTTGGCCGGGAAAGAGAAACTTAGCTTAAAGAGCTTATAAACGCTCGCCACCTTTTTTAGTCATATACACTGTACACACGTAAAGATACTGCCAGTACGTATGTGATTATGATCAAAGTATGGCCGGCGCTATACTTCGTTTATAATCACTCATAATCATCTTTGGTTATATTTATTGGTTATAATAAGCGATCAGGGTCCTCTTTTTGTTGTCTTGTGTAGCCTAAACCGGACCGTTACTAAAACCGGCGTGGCTATGAGTGCGTTGTTTGTGGTTTTGTTATCCAAAAGAACGCACCTTTCTTTAGAGACCGTTTTGTTAGTCGCATAGTTTTTCAGCTATATCTTACAGTGCTCATTAATGTAAGCTAGCGAAAGCACTTCGAAAACGGCTTAATGGAGTTTACTTGTATATTTCGCAAGCAGGGTAAATAAATCATGGCAGCTATATATAAACACGCCTATTTAATATTTGGTTAAATTTGCAATTTATTTCGACAATGTTTTCTGTCTTAATTCGTGATGCAATTTATTTAGTTAATATTTCCTCGTATCACACCACGCATAACTAGTAATTAACAGTGGTGCTCCGCATCAGTCCTAATTTTTTTTTAATTATTTTCCGGCAGTTGCTTCATTCGCAGAAGCTGTCAGAGTTTTAGGTGCTTTTAAAGAAACGAAAGACCGAGACTACACCCCACTTTCCCGACGCGCCCTCGCTGAAGTAGATGAAGATCGGCCGTATGCATCAAGTCCCCGTTTCTCAAGAACGGTTCGACAAACTTGTGGCGACGTCTGTGGTTGAAACGCTACACGGTCACATATTAACAGTCATGTACTAAAAGTAAAACACAAAGTAACGACAAAGTAACGTAAAAGTAACGTCCATTAGTCATGGCAAGTAACGACACCGGTGCTTCGTTACATTTGCAAAATGGTAACGGAGCTCTGTAGCGCGTTAGCTTTTTTCTAAGGTAACCAGTACCGCTATTTCGTTACTTATTTTCGGTAATGGGCACAACACTGCCGGATACGAATATTTGAAAGGATAAAACATCGGAAACAGGGTCGGAAACAGGACTTCTTTCAAACCAACATCTCACAAGAACCTGGTTTCCGTACCCGTGTTCGATGTTTTATCCTTTCAAGTATTCATACCTATACTCACCAACACCATCGTTTTCATTTATTCATGACCGGGCTCGCCTTGTTAAATCTTCCGCCGATAGATGTCAGAACAGAGCCGTTCATACTGGGAAAGTTTGGCCTTCTTAAAGAGACAGCCTGGCAACCACATCAGCGTAGTCTGACAACCGGGGGATGACTACATCCGTCTGCCATTTTGTGGCTCTGATTTATGGGAACTCAATGCGATTTCTGAATAATAAACCAGAGCCGTTTATACTGAGAGAGTTTGGCCAATGGGTGGAGCTTGTTACCCGCTAAAATCGGCGGATCTCACAATAACACAAAATAGCGTTACTTCTACATCTTCTTTATTTCTGAAAATTGCATATAATTCCTACGAGTCAGAGCCCCAAAATGGCGGACGGAATTTGTCATCCCTCGGTTGACAGACTGCGCTGCTGTGGTTGCCATACTGTCAAAATCTCCTTAGGTAGGCCAAACTCTCTCAATACAAAAGGCTCTAGAATAAACAAAACAAAGAAGTAACGCCATTTTGTGTTCTCCCGAAATCCGCTGGTTCTACCGGGCAACAAGCTCCGCCCATTGGCGAAACTCTTTCAGTATAAGGGTTCTGTGTCGGAAGCGACGAGCGCACCGGCGTCGAGCTTAGCAGACGATTTTCGGAAACTTTTCACATGCCGACGCGCGTTTTTCGAATGTTAAATACTAATTGCGTGATACTTTATTCAGTAAAAAAATGAACTTACTAATGAACTTGGATTTAAATCCCTCATGGTTCTCTATTTTTGGTACGAAGATGATCGGTCTATGCGCAGCATTATTATCGCGTCTCACGTTGCAGCAGATACAACTAGGCGAGCCCGGTCATGACGTCTTCCGCGAATTCCGCGGTCAACGTTGGCCGCAGCAAATAACCCAAAAAAGTTTTTTTTTTCTTAATCGAACAATGAAATTTTTTCCGTTGGTATTTTTGCTCCATGCTTTCACCTCCTAGCCGCACCCCTGTAGTAAATCGAATCGCGATACGTTGAGAAACGGATCTTTGCCGACCGTCTAAAATGGGTTAAAAACGTTAGTATATAAGGTGTCACAAACAAAAAATGTGCAGTTTTTTTTACCTCGAAAATAAACTAGGCATCGCTGAACGCTCATTCTTCGCCCAAAGGTATACGCTAGAGGTAACAACCAGATGCCAAAGTTTCAGCCCAATCCGATACCTCATTCAAACGTTATAAGTGATTTTCTGAAACTTTCAATGGGAAAATGGAGCCCATGTTTTACCGTTTTCGGTCTCTGGTGCCATAGAGCCCCAAGTATTCAAAAACTCTGTCGGCCGCCATTTTCCCATTGAACTTTTCAGGAAATCACTTAAAACTTTTGAGTAAGGTATCGGGTTGTGCTGAAACTTTGGCATCTGGTAAGGGCGTGATGAGCGGGCATGGACAGCACAACCAGACCAAAACTGCGTCTTTTCCCCCTAAGCGACATCGCTAGTGGCCTTCCAGGCAGCGCCGCCTTGCGTGCGCCACCATCGCCGCAGCGCGTCTGGCAGCTTCGCACAACCAGCGCGACGCTAGAACGCTAAAGCGTCGCCGAGACGCACGCGTTCTGCGGCTTTGCGGCGTCTGTCGTCAAGCTTCAGCCTGTTCGCTGCTTGGGGAGGGTCGGGATTCCACTAGACATGACGTCATCTGCAGGCCTTGTCTTCCAGTTGGTACTGGCCTTGACAACACCTTTTAGAAACTAAAGCCTGCGCGCTCGCTCCGTGATGTCACTGTAGATAGGCCAGCGAGCGGAAAAGTGGGAGTCGACTAAACTGGGGGCTTTGCTGTGCCGACGCGTTGGTGGGGCGGCCTGCAGCTTCGATTGGAAACATTGTACAAATGCCACTTACATGTGCGTGATTTCGGCGTAATTATTCGCATTACTGCTTTTATAATTAGAATATTATAAAATCACATAAAATTCTGACGTTTCAGGTTTATTAAGAAATTACGACTGAAAATACTAATGGTAAATATTAGTGACTACACCCAGTGGCGTACCAACTTGTTTTTGAGTGTGTGTGGGGGGGGGGGGGGGGGGAGCAAACCAGACCCCAAGGGCCTTTGGGGGGGGGGGGGGGGGTCTGGTATCTTTGGTATCCCTTGAGCGCCGCCGGCCAGTGCTTGGCAGTGGCGGCTGTTTCAGGGAGGCAAAACACATGGCTTGCCCCCCCCCCCCCCCCCCCCCCCCCCCCCCACCACTCTGAGAGCTGGGGGCAAGTGCCCCACTTGCCCTCCCGGTTGGTACGTCCATGACTACACCCTTTCCACAACTATTTAAAGTGATCTCTTTCTTTCATCAAATCAAAGCGCCGCGGCCTGTCTTATGCCGCCAACGTTAATCATACCCGCTCGCTGGGGTTGGCAAAGTAGAAAACGGATGCTGAGCTCCATGCATTTGTTGGAGTTCGTCTAATCTCATCACCGCAGAGGTTGGACACGAGCTGCTACCCGAGTGTCAGACAAGGCATTGATTGTTACGAGCCGAAGTCCAGTGCTCACGCAGTTCTCGTGTCAACCTATGAGCCGCGCTTGACTATCGTCAGACGGGGGTATTGATCCTACAATTACGTCATCAAGCTTTGCAAAGGTAAGACCGAAATAAATACTACTCTTTTGTCCTCGCAAATTCACCACGACAAAGAAGCTTCTGAATCTTTGGCGGCTTGTGGAAGTACACTTGGGCCAGACTAAGACAATACGCCACTGCCAAGTAATGAACATTCCAACCCGATATCGCTTCCATGACCCCTTTAAGCTCTGCTTAGGGTGTGGGGACGCTTGCACGAGTGTGTGCGAGTCTTCGAACTCTGGTAGCGTAGTTAGTGTAGGGCCTTAACAACTTTCGTTGATCACGTAACCGCAAGAACTGAGCCATGTGCTTGGGCGACAAAAGCTAGTTCAAAACAACTTCAGCCTGCATCATTACAGTAACGCTTCTTTTTGTTGAAAGGTGCAGTCACTCCGATTTAAAGCATCTCAGACGACGAATCCTCCCATTGTGAGAAAATGCCTTCCACAAAACCAAGTGTTCTCTGCAGTATTCGCGCTTGAGTGTGTCCACAGCCACAGAGGCGAAGTATTCAGCTAAGTAGGTCAGAATATGAATCTTGGACGACAGAGCAGCTAAATCATAGTCAGTAATGTCGAATGCAAAAGCGAGAACACAGAGCAAAATACTCTGCGCAGGTGAGTGGCTTCAAAAATGTAAAAACACTTTGGAAGTGGTAATTTGTTCTAAAAATATCTACCATGCCTTCTTAAGAACAGAGAAAATAGCGGGGTTGTTCACTATACTACCATCCCTTCCGGGCACAATGACGATTCCGAAGTGCAAGAGTAGTACAAGAATAAAACAGAAAGCTGCCCAATTAGCATTTCTTCAAAGAGCTCGTAACTCGAACTTTTCCGCATTTGCATCAATTCATTGGACACGCCGTTGCTCGTCGGTTGGGAGGGAGAATACGTCGACCTTCTGTTTTAGTTGGTGTATGGTACTGCGTAATCTTGTACGCGCAAACACGGGGGACGAACACCAAGGGGTAGACCAGGACAAGCGCTCGTTCTTCACTCCTTTGTGAATTCGCATACAAGTTTACTCTGCATTTTCAGTTCTCCGTCGCTTAATCTTTATTTTTTTATTTTTGTTAGAATTGGTTGGTACAACCTATCAAACATTTCCATCTTTGAGGCTTAAACCGAACGCAGTGAAGATAAGGACTTATAAAAAATTAAAAAAAAGTATCATCTAGGGTTATCGCGAGTGCTTCATCAACATTGTCGCAGACGCTCGGCGGTGAAAACGCTCAGTTGGCTCTCCTCGCTTAGCCTAGGAGCCGTTACGTAGCTGGCGTGTACAAAACGAGCAATGCACGTTTCAATTTCTAGAAGTTTATGGCCTGGACAACAGCGCCAAAAATACATCGCCACGGCCCTCGTTGTCGTTGTGGGTTTGATGCCACCGGCTAAAGCAATCTCGCGCAGAAACTCGCGACGCATTCACTGCGCGTCATTCGTTGAGTCGGTGATAGCAAACGTGCAAAGAGGCCGTGATAATGCACTTTCGGCACCGCTTGATTGGCTCCCTCAGATCGCAGCGTCGGCTGCGGTAGGATTTAAAGTTAACCAGAATAGAGATAACTGGGCAAGAGGGCCGAACTAGGGGCACGGATGGACAAGAGCGCTCCTCAAGCGCTCGGCCGAGACTCGTGTCTTCACTGACTGAAGACGAGTCCCAGCCGAACTACGCTGCCTGGAACGCGTCTCCGACCGGTGTGTTTAGCCAATAACCATCGAGAATAATGGTGGCCCCCAAACGTCCGACTCTTCCTCCATGGAACGTCTTCGCAGTCGGAGGGCGCCAACTCGGCAACTGTACCCGAGCCCGACGCCGCGCGTCCTTCGACGCGTTGATTGGACACGAGGCTCAGCCGAGCACTGACGTAGCACTCCAATCCAATCTGTGTCTCCTCTCATTCTCACTGTGTTGACGCCAAAATTCTGGTGCGCAAGCTTCGATTATTCTAGGTGATGTTAGTCAAGCAGCCCGTCTGCAAAGTTGCGTGGCATTTGCATGGCATTGCAGTGACTTCAATGGCTCGTAGTTACGTCTCGCGACATCGTATGCGGAGCCCAAGTTCGTCTGCTTTTTGTAGCGTGAGCTACACTGGCCGAGGTTGAGCAGTTTCGCGTGGCTCCTGGAGAGCCGTGCTGCGCATGCGCGAGGAGCAGTGACGTCACACGGCGCACAGCTGGCGCGCCGGAGCCGCCGCCGCCGTGCGCGCCTCGCCGGTCTGCGCATTCCAGAGGAGTGACGTCATAGCCGCGGCAGACGCACTGGCGCCGCCGCGTGCCCAGCTGTGGGCCTCCGTTGCGCAGTAGCCAAGTGTGACGCTGCACCGAAGCCACTTAATAGCGCCTCTCTAGTTTTTTTCTTTTTTTTTTTTGCAGGGGGTTGTGGTGACGTCATAACGCCGAGCTTTTATTGGCTTTGATCGAAGTACAGTGGGTGACCTCGAGCCAACTTGCATTGAGGTCTTACCGCTATACCCCAGGAGCTCGTTTTGCAGAAACGCCGATGACGGCGTCGGTGGTGTCGTTGAGACGGGAACATCCTGATTCGTTGACATGGTTATGACGTCCCAGTCACATGACCTTTCGCGGGGATTTCAGACAACCCACGACGCTCACGTGAAACGTGACGTCGCGCGCGGAATGAAAGGGATTAAAAAGCATGACATGTATTTAATGCAAATGAAGGGTAGCCGGATGTCTCAAATAATTTCACTTTATAAAGTAACTCATTTGCCTTAAAAAAGAATTTTAAGAATTGTAGGCGCAATTGGAACCCACGCCCTTCGGTTGCGAGTCAGACGCGCCACTGACAAGGCAATGTCCGCCGGACATCCTGCTCACCGGCAGGAACATCGTGAGAAGCGAATGAGAAGGCCGTGCGAAAGGCGCCCGATAACCCTTTCGCGTTCTACTCTTAAAGGCGAAGCTTAAGCGTCCTACAAGTTTTTAAACACTAATTTTTTTGCACCCATTCGTTTTGTTATTGGTAGCGATATCACCCAGACCCCTTTGTAGAGCACCTGTCCTTGAAGATAGATAAAAAGTTACGCTTTCTCTCTCTCTCTCGCTGGTCTAAAATGAAACGTAATAACGCGATAACATTACACCTCCGTTGGTGAGGCAATCACGTGATACCATGGCGTCAATGGTCACGTGATGTTTCAGTGTCGCGTCGTGGATCAAGTGAAGGTGGCCACGTGTGGTCGCGGTAACATATGCTATATCGTCGCGCGATTTCACGTCATGTTGGACTGCGTTAATTGTACACACATATCGGCTTTCACAATAAGTGTAGGGGGGAATGTCTTCTCCTAAATTTAACGGGGACACTTCGTCCAAATTTAGATACTGAGCTGCGTCTGACAGGTGCACACGATCTCACAGCTTGGTTGAGCTAAAAATGCTACACCGTTCCATTAAAAACATTACGGGTTTGCTACTGCGCCCTTCGCGTTATATGTTGAATTTAATATTTCGAGCGAACGTATTAGTATCGTTTGTTAATAAAAGTGTGCAATGTAAGTACGCCAAGACCGTTGCGCACTTTTCCTGGCGTTAATGAGAGAAGAGAACCGTGTTTTTCGGCACGCGTAAAAAGAATTACGTACTAAAAAAAAGCTGAAATTCAGAAAAAGTCTGACGTTAACGGTTGAGATATAATGCGAAAAAGAAAAAAATTACTCGTTAGTTACTTAGACAGCGGACTTTCAGTCTGCCAGAGTATGGTGACATTGTTATGAACTATCACGCAATAGTGATACGCGACTGCACGCCAGTATGATTCTCGATCAGGAGGGATAGGTCTGACGTTTACACGTACAATCTAAAAGGTCACGTAAGTGACGTACTGGCGTCTCATTGGTGGAGGCAATCGCCTCCACCAATCGGACGCCCATACGTCGCTTGCGTGACCTTCGCACATGTAAATTCTCCAGCCTGGGTGCCCTGATCGAAACGGGCAGAGGTAGGAATGGAACCCAGGATTTTAAAGGTTCTGCAACACGAGTGATAGAACACGAACGTTTGCGGACATGGCTTTCCCTGGATCAAAAGATAAAGAAGAATGGCGAAATTACATCGATCTCTTTTATCTTTTGAATCCAAGTTACGCCTCAATCTTTCGCATTTTTACCCCAACTTAGCCTCGCATTCTCAAGGACTTCGAGCTTTCTGCGATGCGCAGTTTTTATGTAGGCCTGTTGAAAAACTCGTTTCCCTTTTCGTACGAGCGCCCGGTACATCGAATGGACTCGTAGGCTTTCCGTACGCAAACATCGGGGGTACACATGTGTTCCCGACGGGGAATACGAGACCGAGCTCGCTCCACGACCTGTCAAACTTGTCAGCCGAACCTGAAACCGTAACCTGGATCAGGAGGAAGGGCTTCCGCTGCCTAACGAGCCGGGAAGAAAATCGCTCCCGGTTTCAAATTTCGAAGCTGACCGAATAACGAGTCTCCATTTCAACCCGAATCACCGAGGGCGTCCTATTATTAATCGAGGGTATTAATGGAAATATAATATACGCCCGGAAAATACGTCGGCTCGGTGCAGTGATCGGCGGCAGGTATACCGAACGAAACAGAGAAAGAAAGGAGTCGAGCGCGTGTAGTGACGTTCCAGTGTCGAGCTCTGGCTGCGAGGATAGCGGGTAGAGGACAAGGCTACGCTGACCGCAAGCTGGTCTGCTTGCACAGGGGTTGCGATGCTATCGGAACGCCTATCTGTTACTGGCTCATTTAAAAAAAAATCGTGGGTAGACCTCAAGGCGTCTAGCATTGAGGTCTACCCACTATCCTAATCAAAGCCAATCAGAGGTCGGCGTCGTTATGACGTCACCCCAACTCCCGCACCAGGCGTGGACTCTGCGCATGCTCAGAAACCAGATGTGTGTGAGATGCAGCATCTGCGCGTGCGCAATGCCGACATACGCGCCATCGCAGTAGCCTGAGGTCAAAGGGTTGAGTTAGAGTATAGTCTCGGAGAGCTCAAGAAAAGCAGGCCGTGGCGAGTGCTCAGCACGTTATTATCGCTGAGCTGCCAATGAGATTGCTACATTTAGCGGTAAAAAAGGGCGAGAACGAATCGTGGCGATGGATAAACGTCATGCGTTTATTTATCGTGATATTTCTATAAATATCACTTCTCAGGCGGCGGCATTGATCAAGCCTTTAAAGCATCACATGGACGTCACCCATACAGTATCTTAAAAGGAAGCTGAAGCGGTTCTGTGTTTCGGTAAAAACGCTAAAATCGTCTTCATTTGGCATCCAATTTTTTTATTTTATTATTATTATTTTTTTTTTTTTGGTGCATGGAACTTGCGCAAAGTCAATTTTAAAGTACCGCTGAAGTTCCTTCTTCCCGGAGCGTTACGTCGTAATGAGAATGTTCCGAATCTACGCTCTCGAGCATCTTCAGCGCCTATCTAAGCTCTGCACGCACTTCCTTGCTATTTTCAAAAAAAAAAAGATAAAAAAGAAGTCACGACTGGTGTCAGTGCGGGGGAATATACATGACAAGCCAACAATTGCACGCGCTGCCCACACGAGCAACACGCGCTGGGCGGTGTAATAATCATTTTATGACGTAACGACTGGTCGGAGGTTTTTCGTGTTTTCTCACGTTTAGTTACCTCTTCGTGGTAAACGAACGTGATATGCAAATTCAAGAGATAAAAAATTCTCCAGAATTCACCTCTAACTTGCTTCTTTTTTTTTAACCTCTTTATTTGTTTATTTTAAGAAAAAACTTGCAGCATTTATCCCACTAACTCGGTTTATCAGTGACACCGGATGTCACTGATAAACCGATTCCATTCGGTTTATCCAGTTCCATTCGGTGGAGCGACGGTTCCTGCTCTGCTGTGACCTTACTAAGCCATTTTGTGGAAATACTGCGCTACAGCCTCCACGTATTCAACAGCACATGCAAGATAAGCCTGAAGGTGCTACAGAGCCCGCTCGGTTCCTTCGTTGTTACCTTGGTTTCTCTCGATCAGATTCGACGCTAGACACAATAGAAAAATTCAAGCACTTCGCAGGGTGTCTGACCTTCAAATTCAGGAAGCCATGAGAACACATACGCAACACCTGGCCAGGCATAAAAAAAGCATCACCTTGCCGATATTACGTCGCCAAGACCGTCTCTTCCAACCAAACCGAAGTGATATTCCCACGAGCATGATCGAGAAGATGCGCTTCTCCGTTCTACTAGAGGGTTCGTATACACTCTTACCCCGATCGTAAACGATAAGGACGCCAAAATGACGTTGCCTAGTAAGGCTCGCCCTAGCTCTTTCCCGAGCATTCTACGTCGAATATTCTACACGACGAGCACAGTAGATAAAGAGACGTGCACCGTATTGCCGACTCATTCACTGATTCTCTCTAGCCTTAGCCAGCTGTTACGCCGACGTACCGTCGCTTGCTGCCGCCGCCGACGACGCTGGCTAATGCTTTCTCGTAAAGTCCCTCGATACTTTTTTGCAAGTAACGACAACCAATGCAAATGACAAAGCACATTCCGCTGGAACAAAATGGCAGCATTCAGTTCAAACCTCTGCGGAGCACCGCCATTCGCTTCCTAAAACCTGCACCGTCACGGAGTCGGCGCTTCAAAGAATGTTGCTACTTGTAGGAGGTTCGTATCTAGGTACTTTACTTTCTCGACGTCTGTTCCCTTTTTTCGTTTTTGGCACAAAGTTGCCTCCGTTAAATCTTTAGTTCCATCCGTTTTCTCTGGCCTCTTCGTCTGTCATTCGTTTCCGTCCTATCTCCGAAGGGATCCAAAACAACGCCAGCAGCCGTCCGAGTCATTGCGGACCACGTGAACCTGCCGCCGTGGTCGAGTATTCTTCTGACTGTCGCCTCCGATGCAGTTGCCTGCGGGGAAGTTATTCTCAAAGGCAGCGTCCAGCTGCTTCTCAGAAGAGGAGTAGACGTCGCAAGGGGCGTAGCACAGCTGCAGGATGGGCGCACTGTGGTCCTCGTGACGACCTTTCAACAAGAGGCGCAGCAGCCCAGGAAAGGTGTCGCTGTGGGCCTCGTCGAGGAACACCGGTTATAACTGTTTCGGACGTCGATTCGGCAGTGCGGAGTGTAGCCAAGCGCCTGGCACTCCAGATATGAGCTGATGCTCAGTATCACCACGGCCGACTCTACCCCCTATAGAATTACATATGACTTTTAAATATTCATCGCAAGTTTCACGCAGGTCTCAGGCAGTGTTACAGAGTCCGATAGGGGGCGAGGGGGGGGGGGGGGGGAGTGCCCCCGACACTTCCTGCACAATATAAAAAGAGGAAGCAGCCCCGATGCCCAGTCTTCAACATCCCAGGAGCCGTAAGTCACCTCATCTTCGACTGTGTCATCTACGTCGTGGAACGACAAGACCTTCAAAGGACAGTCCAGAACGTCGACAAGAGATTTTTTTTTTCTGTGACAAGGTGTTGGGTTCATGGCAGTGTAGAACATTCAGTGAGAGCCATGGAAGCGCCCATTCAATTCCTTTCATTTGAGCTGTATGACCTCTACACCCCTCATCCCTTCTTTTTGCGTTCTTCTCATAGTCACCTCATCCCCTTTTTATCGTTTTATTCCTTCCCCTGTGCAGAATAGCCATCTAGGACAGAAGTCGAGTCTTACGTGTCTGCCCTTCAATCATCGTTATTTATACATAAATTTTTGTTTTTCTGTTTTCGAATGAACGCGTTGGCGTCATATATTCGACTTATGATGCATGTTCTGACGAATATTTTGTGTGTTCCTTTTTACTGCGCGCCGCCTATGCTTCTAAGAAAAGAGTACGTCAGATGTTTTGACAGTGTGAGGTTGACCTGCCAGTTTTTGTCGTTCATCGAGACGGCTAAATGATGAACGACCACCCGCGGCGCTTCGCGAGCGTACCGAAATTGCTCAATCATTTTTTTTTCTAGCCTCGATATCTATTTATATCTTTTTAAACTTTTTTTTGGCGACTAAAATTTTTGTGTTTGTTCGGAGAAGATGTGTGTACCGACATTACGGGACTTAAAATTTCTCTACGGGAAGAGAAAAATGCGCTACAGGTAGAAAGTGCTCCTCCTTTGAGCGATGATTTAGGAACCCGCTGGGATCCTTCGGCTGATTTATGCGCTTGCACGCACAACAGGCTTCTCGCGGCATTAGCCAACCCGACGTTCTTATTTTTTTTTTTCTTTTCGCGTCGTTTTATATAGCGTTCGCCGAGGAGCCCTTTAATAAGGTAACGGATGTCGGTGTCACGAAAATCGGTCGAGGCTGCTAGTGATAAACGCGAACGAAAGTTTTACATATGCGGATCCTCCTAGCCTCGGGCACCGAGCCTTCGGAGCTCATATCTTGCTGCTTGGACATGCTCAGCTTACGCTAACATTATACCATTTTTTTCTTTTTTTCGGAAGCAGCCAGACATGTATTTTTTATGTAATTGTTATCGCATTCCTATAAAATTTACTTATATGATTTAAAAATATATATATATTATACCGGAGGTTGACCAAAAAATTAAAAAAAAAAGCTTCATTTCCGAACGTGTTTAGAAGTCGAAGCTGTAAAAAGGTTTCAATAGTAGCCAATCAGCGGTACGTCAGAATAAGAATCCTCCGCTGTTCGTCTAAACTCACGTGAACCAAAGAGTCAGGGCGCAACCGAGCTGGTGAAGATGAAACATTATGACACAACTGCGAGACTCCTAAAAGCAAAAGATGACACACACATATACGTACGAAAAGCTTTTAAACCTTCGTCAATTTCTATGTGAGTCGTTTTTTTTTTGTTTTTTTTTGCTTCCTGAAGTCCCGGCGTTGAGTTATATTGTCACGAATGACAAGTGATGAGGCGGTGAATAACTGAGTAAACTGAACGCTTAATGGGGCGAACTTGTGCCCAAAAATAAAAAGGAAACAGAAGAAAGCAGAGCGTCGCGGGCGTCGAGGTCGGCGTGACAGCAGAGCCGAACGCTGGGACGAAACCAATGTTACTAAAACACTCAGCTCGGAAACTGCCACAGAGACTTATCTGAAAAAGTGGCCCCGATCTGTCCTCTAGAACCGAGCTAATGACGAACACAACGCCGCCATTTCTCCCGCAACGGCCACTCGAGGAACTGTACGTTACTTCTATTTTGGCTTTAATCGGCCATTTCGGAGCCGAAACAGATACAGCGGAAGAGGTCACAGGGGTGCCACCCCCGTCTCCCCAGCAGACGCGTCGCGAATTACTACCGAAGTTAAAATGCACTTAGGTCGGGACGCGCTACCTGAAAGCACCGCTGAGGCATGGTTGTATAAAAACAATATTGATTGTTCCGCAAAACCCTGCAACCTAAAGATTTTAAAAACATCACGCGTCCATCATTTGGTACTTAACTCCAATAAATTTCATACAAAAAGAGTCTTTTCCGTTTGTTTTTACGCAAAAACATGCTTTCTAAAAGCTCAAGGTGACCACAGTACAGACAAATGATAAAGAGTGGCGCTGTTGTCGTATTTAGCTTGGTTTCGGCGGACGCCAGCGGCCCAGGTTTCGACGGCGAGTTTCCCAACTGAGTGTTCTAGTAACGTTGGGCGAAACTGACTCTGGGCTCGCCACGCGGAGCCCCTTTTGTACACGAGTGGGCTTCTGGAACATTCGGCCGAGAATATTCCGCGCAGAACATTCTAACCTAGAACAAGGCCCCCAACACGGTTCTCGAGATTACCAAAAATCTAAATTGGAAGAATAAATAAAAGACGTGGCGCTCCCAGGGATCAAACCCTGGGCAACCGCACGAGAGTCAAGTGCGGTAACCACTCGGCCACGCACGCACTCGCTTGCCGACGCGTGTGGCAATATTGTCTGAACTCACGTTATGTTAACATCTAAGGTATACTTTGTTTTCTTCGCGCTTCTCACATTTATAATACATCGGAGAAAAGGGCAGTCTGCACGCACTGTTCGATGCCTTGCTTGCAAAACTATTCTGTCAGACTTGTCATACAAAAACTTTGTGTAGACACGTTTGAAGAAAATATTTTGTGTATGTATTTTTATCCCGTCGAACTAAATTTAGGGGACAGAGGCACTTTTAGGCACCGTGCTTTTTTCTCTCTCCCCTCAGCTAATAATAATCGCAACACAAATAATTAAATTTAAAAAAAAAAGATGCGTGAAGCATGTCGCCAGATAATTTCGTCATCATGTCTCCAACGAACAATGTTTCTTCCGTGCCATGAATGAATAGTGCGACTTGAGACTTTCTCAGAGAAGTTCCCAAGAACCCCCGGATTCGGCATCCTCTAGGGTTCGAGTAAATATACGCGGCAGTCACGGCACGCTCCGCTGCTACTTACTCGGTGTTTTTTCCTTCGGTCGCGTGCGTGCAGTGTTCAAAGACTGCACGCTCGGCTAAGACACCCGCTCTCTCGGAATCGGGTCAAGCGAAGTAGTCGAGTGGCTTCGGACAAGGCCCCGGGAAGTGTCCGAGGGCTTCGCCCCGGCGACTCTGTCACACATATCCGGGACACCCGCAAAAGAAGTCGGGTGAAGAGGGCGCGTGAAAGAACCGTGGCGAAGGCTGCTGAACTCCGCGAGGCATTAACGTCGAAAGGCTCGCGAGATACCTCGGGACAGACGTTTCCGCTCACAGAGTGAGCTTTTGTTTTTGTTTTCTATATCCGCCGGGATGCAGGGGATGTTTGTCAACGTTTCATTCCGTGAATAGAAGTTACCCTTACAGACGTGCACACTCGTGTACCACGTACACTGGAACGTTTGATCGACGAGCGAGAGATTCCAATGTTCGCGTCGCAGCTGCCAGACAAGCTCCTCGCCTTAGTGTCAAGCGCCACCGCCAGACGACTTCTAGGAATGCGGCTAATGGCAGCCGGTCGCAGACCGGTTTTCCATGGTTCTCTGTGGGAGACATGCTTGTAGGTTTGTGGGCGCGCCACGTCATGTAAACT
Source organism: Ixodes scapularis (assembly GCF_016920785.2). Classification (NCBI taxonomy): domain Eukaryota; kingdom Metazoa; phylum Arthropoda; class Arachnida; order Ixodida; family Ixodidae; genus Ixodes; species Ixodes scapularis. The sequence goes on along the minus strand of NW_024609883.1, from coordinate 107,901,885 downwards.
TGGCACTTGCTCTAAGCGAGTTGCTGAGGCACTGCTTCGTCATTGAGGCTATAGTCTGTTGCAACTCAAGAAGGTAGGGCGAGGGTAAGACGGGCCGGAAAGGAGGAAGCAGACGGAACACTGGAGAAGAGAGGGGAAAACCTCCTCCTCTCTTTAGCGTTCCGTCTGCTTCCTCCTCCCCGGCCCTCCTTTCCCTCGCCCTACCTTCTTGAGTTGCAACAGACTATACACGTTTGCAAGTCCGGCTTCAGGCCGCTGCCATCTTGCCTGTCTGGGGTGCGCTTGGACCAGTCATAATCCGATTACGAAGCCTTGCTAAGGCGTCGTAATCGGATTATGGCCGCTCCCGAGAGCGCACCCCACTGAGGAAGATGGCGGCGCCCTGAGACCGGACTTGCAAACGTGTATAGTTTGGTGCCTCAACAGCGGCAATGCGGAGCGCAAGTTCGTCTGCTTCTTGCACAAGTGTTGCGATGATGTCACAACGCCGACCTCTTATTGGCTGATTGAAAACAAATAGTGGGTAGATCTCAAAGCATCTTGTGCTAAGGTGTGCCCACTATCCTTTCCATCTAAGTTAATTAGAACTCGGCGTCGATACGACTTCGCTGCGCAAGGAGCAGACGACTTGCGCTCCGCAGAAAGCCTGGATCACGTGCAACCGTTGCGTTCGTATGCAACCGAAATGACGGTAACGACCGAAACACCACAGCCACCGCGACTCCTGGCTTGCTTCCCGACGCTACCTCTTACATCGCTTGCCATGATGTGTACGGCGAACACCCGTCCCGGTGAGCTTGTGGTTACAGTCGTTTCGCCTTTTTGCAAACGCAATCAACGCAGATGTGTGAATTTATTAACTGTGTGGAAGCGGATAGACCTCTGGCGCAGTGCTCAAGCCAGCGTACGTATAGAGTTATTATAATGTATTCCAGAGGTTCAACTGGCACATGTATCTATGCGACTCCCGGGAGGCAAACTGAAGCAGACGACAGCAACCGGTCTAATTTTGCGGTGCTCCTGTGCATTCTTATGAGAAAACGCGTGTGCATTTTGTATCTTTTCCGGAAAACAACATGAAACGCTTTTGTAATTTGTGTTGTGTCGAAAAGTATGTGCTTTTATTAACATTGTAAATGAACAATTTCTTTAGTTAGCGCCTTTTTCTTCATCAGTGAAAAATGTTTAACTTCGCTATATTTAACACTAATAATAATGATCACTTTATTTACCGTGTATAAGCATGGTGGGGGCTGAGGAAAAAAGCTGTCCAAGCAGCTTGACTGGTCCTCAGCCCCTTTCAGGCACATACAGTGGCGAGAAAGACATTTAAAAAGTACACAAGAAATCATATAATAATACAAGGTACTTTCATCATACAAATGAACAGACAACTATCAGCAATATATCAAATAAGAATAACACTTGCCTATAAAATAAATAGGGAAGTTGTACACAAGAAAGGGGAAACTATCCAAAATATTTTAACATGCGTCAACACAGATATAAATATATATATATATACGGTGTTTCAGAGAAACAGGCCAAATCGCTCCTGCGAAAACTACTCATCACAACGAAAAAAGGCTTGTGGTGTTTTGGTCCTGGGCAAGGGGCCCATATAGGAAAATTATTAAAGTCCGGGATAATTGAGTTGTTAATTATTTTTGCGTAATTAACATTTTTATTATTGTGTTTAAGGGCATGGTTTAAATTAGAAAATTGCTCAGCATCATCGAAAAACACTAAATCAACAAATTGCAGAACGATAGAAGGCAAGCGAAGCATTTAACGGCTTTCTGAAAAAACGCACAAAATCGACGGGTTTTTACGTTTCGGTTTGCTATCGGAGCGCATCTCAGCCCCGGTGGCACCGCGCCCCGTGGAGAGATAGTGCAACCATCCTCTGCTGCCTCGCGCGATGACAGCGCAGCAGAGGTTGGTTGCAGAGGCAACGAATGCTGGAGCCCTTCGCACTCCCGGGTTTTGCCCACCGATACGCAGATAGTAGCGAGTAATACTCCTGATGAATGCCAGAAGATCTAGCCTCGAGTCTCTTGTGATCTGGTGAATTCTCCATTCATTTACCACCGTTACGTTGATCATTTGTGTGAACAGCACCCACCACCTTTTTTTTCCCGGGTACCAATGCGGTAGGTGTTCGCAGCTTGGTCTAAAACGTCTACACCTCCCATTCCACTGTTGTTGCTGGTGAATAGCTTTGGTTGCGGCACGCTCACTTTCCTTTGCTCTGCAGCCGACCACCGTTTTACAGAGCCTATAGACCCTTTCCGGAATTCAGTCTGGCAACTTTGATCACTATCATCATCTGAAAAACGGCAAATGTGCTATACTAATGGCGGCCTTCAGTTTAGTGATAAAGGAAGAAGTTTAAGATACTCCCAAGCAGATATTCGATGCCTATACATTTTAGACGTTAGCGCGGCGTGAAGCAGGAATTGGATGCAAGAGCTGCGTAAGCGTTCATTTCTATCTGCTAGTAGCACACGCTCGGCTTCAAACGCCCTTGATGCATAGGATGTTATCGAGGCGTCTATGTGGGCTAACGCTTCGTTCTGACTGGTTACACCTTTTTCGCCGTTGACACTGGAAGATATTGCAAAAGAACTGTACAGTGAAGCGCGCGTTCTCGTTTACCGTTGACTTGCGAAAGTGACGGTGCCCCACAGAATACTACAGACCACAGGTTCATTTCCGCCATTAGTACGGTAAAAGTTAAACTGCCATGTGAGTCACCAGATGGCACTGAATTCCGAAAAGGGTCTATTGGCTCAATGCTGTCGTAGTTCGTTGCCACGGTGACTACTCTGTTTTCTTTCCATTTTACAAAAAGTAGTTCAGCATCTGGGTTGAAACATGAACACAATAGGCCGATCTCACCAGCCAGTTTGACTACGCCACCGCTGCCGCAGTGCATCGAGAGAGCTTTAGTCTTTCTGAACGTGCGACAACCTCGCTGGAGCTCTGCGCGTGTGGAGCATGAGGCGGCACGAGCCGTCTTGTGCACTGCTGCATGCCTCCTGCGAACTAAAGTTATGGCGGCGTCACGCATGCGCCGGACGCTTGGTGAGATTGGTCTTTTGGCCCCTCTGCTTACGTTCCATTTCCTTTCTGGAGGCGAGGGGACACTTCTTTTGGCGATTTTCCCGGATTATTCCTGTAGCACGAAACCCCAGTTGCTGCAGAGTAACTAGGAGGTCGTGACTAGTGAAAAAATTGTCGAAAAACACGACATGGTCTGTGGAAGTTGCGACGGCCTCAAGTAGTGAAAGTACATGTGTTCCTAGCGGCCTGGCGTCTGCGGTGGAGGACTTTCCATAGTAAGTGTCAAATGCGTAGCAGTAACCTTCCGCACTGCACACTATCCAGTTCTTGTATCCAAAATGAATCGGCTTCCCTCTAATGAACTGCTTGGAAGGATGATGACCAAAGTACTTCACCATGGACTCATGAACAGAGAGTTTCTTGTGAAAAAATGTCATGTTGCCTGAATTTTTTTTTTTTAGCAAGTTTATCAATGGACGCACCTTATACATTTTATCTGTTGTTCCTGGAGGCAGGTCATTGTCGGCTAAATGCAAGAACCTCTTTATGTCGAGGAGCCGCTGCCTGCTCATGCATTTGGACACGCACGCGATGCCAACGTCTTATCAAGAGACCAGTACAGCCGTTGACTGGGAAGCTTGTGGTATCCACTGGACAGGAGAATGCCGATGAATTTTCTCAAATCATCCAGGCTAAGAGCAAACCCGTGCTCTTTTTCTTCTTTTTTGCTTAGCGTACGTGTTAGTTTGTATTATGATGTGAGTCAAGGCTTCTTCATCCAGAATTGTGCTGATGATTTCGTTTGGAGACTTGCCTAAGAAGTCAGACTTCAGCTTCTCTTCTCGCTGTTCAGCCTCATTTATTGAAGATGGCCACGTGTACTCTGGGCTGCTGCTCATCCAGCTTGGGTTTGTGACCTTCGCCCGCTTGGCACGCCGCGGTTGGTTGTCAGCGTCCTTCTGATTTGCTTGGCAGTGCACTTCTAGTGTACCTAAAACAAACATGCATACGTTCAATCTTTGTGTCGAATATCAACAGGACCTTCTCAATATTCATAAAACTTGAGTTTCTTACCTGAGACATCGTTCACTTGAACGCTGCTAGTGGCATCATCATCTCCCTTTTTTCGTCTGTGTCAGGTGACGGGTCAGGAGCTATAACGTCGACATCAACATCGACGTCTTCGTTGACATCTTGGAAAACGTCTAGAGCTGCTTCTGCAGCCTCACTCAACCGGCAAAACGCTTTTTTCCCGAAGAAAGCGTTGGGATTCGTAACCGCTGCACACTGCAAGAAAATATGAACGAAAGCCCATTGTACTATACGAAGTACACCTATCTTTATCAGTCATTATGTGGAAATACAAGACGGAACGTGAAATCCAAAATATGCAGCGTTGTATTCTCTCTATACTAAAACGATTTCATCAAAAATCAGGACAAAAACTAACGCAACACGACCAGAAAAAAATGTGAACGGTTTGCTTAACGAAGTGCCTTCACCGTCCACGTGTTTCCCAACTTCCTAGGGTGGACACAGAGGTAAAGCAAATAAATTTTTGTAAGTCGACATATATCCATATAACGAACAAAAAAAGCGTTTTGAAATTTTGTTATAATATAGGCAATGTTAATTTGAGTGTTGTAAACAGTTTTAAGTACCTTGGTGTGGTGATCTCACACGATTTGCAATGGCGCACCCATATAGATAATGTCTACACCTCTGCCTATCGAAGTTTGTGCTTTCTTAAACGAAAGTTAAAACATGCAACTAGTAATGCCAAAATCACAGCTTATAAGACAATGCTCCGTCCTATTTTAGAGTACGCCAGCATTGTATGGAGTCCAAACAAAAAAGTAGACATCAATAGACTAGAAAAAATTCAAAGGCAGGCTGCACGTTTCATTCTTAATAAATACAAACGAACAGACTCTGTGACTGAAATGCTTAGCCAGTGTGGACTTCAATCATTAGAAACTAGACGGAGAATAGCGCGGCTAAAGTTCTTATTTGCGTTGTATAACAATCACTTAAACATTGAACCTGAACTATATTTAAATGAAACACAAACGATCGCGCAGATTAAATCACAATAAAACAATCCAACCGTATAATAGTAGGATAGGCGTTTTTAAATATTCATTCTTTGTGCAAACAATTGAAGACTGGAACCAACTTCCAGATTATGCCATTAATTCTGCAAATATGTCCCAATTCGAGTCTTCTTTAGAAAAGATATTTACCCAGCAATAAATAAGAAGGGCGTTTTTCCTTTTTTTCTATTTTACTTCTTTTTACAAAGTGTGGCGATATGGTTCACGTTGTCTTCAATTAAAAATTGTATAACAGTCTTCTATTACGTACATATGTATAGAGTTCAAATTTTTGATATGACTATATATATTGTTGTTACCTCTCCTGTAATAGCCTTCAAGTGAAGGCTGACAGTATTCTTAAATAAAAAAAAATAATACAGGAACGCAAACGCCGATTACTTATTTAGAAGTAAAAACCAGACACCTGGGGTCAAAAAAAGAAACTTACAAAAACGAAATATTAAATGTGAAGTGCTAAAAAAATTAAAACCTGGGTGTACTTTTTTAAAGTACACTGGGCGCTAGTGGGTTAAGGGATTAGATCTCCTTCGACCGTTGAATAAACGCGGAGAGTGGTATATTTCGCTCGCGCTTCTTGCATCCTGATTCATTGCTGGGACTTCTTATCACCGGATGGCAAAAATTGATAGACTTCGGAGCGGTAATACAGGTGCTCGAGACTGGCCACACACCCCATTTCTTAACTTGCCGGTGACGAAGGGGGTTCAAACGAAGCCAGCGACGACTACGCCGTATCCGCTCATCTGTGTCGCTGGCGCTTCTGTGATGCGTGATCAGTTCCTATGCCGTATCTCTTTTTTTTTTGCGTACTTTCCAATGCAAGGGCAATATGGAACAATCCAATGGAAGGGATATATTGGACGCTATCGACGCACCAGTCGGAGACAGATGGTAGGAGCCATAGCTTAAGCGTCAGTCCCAGGAACGCGAAGCTTCGTTCTTTATAAACGTATTGTGACCCCGATTCAGTACAAAAAAAATGCATTTAGGTATATTTTTGAAGCGTCTTGGTTTCCATTATACGCTTTCCGCGCGCGCACATTTACTCCACGAATGCTGGTGGTCCGTAGGAATGCAAGTAAATAAACAAATGCGGGTCTCATTCGAGTCTCGGTGATGGCTCGGCCTCGACTGTCAGGTACCTGAGGAGCTTTTCTTTTCTGGTGAAATGAGATCCGTTTCGCGGAGGCGCCCCACAATGGGGAAACGGAAGAAGTAGACGGAGGGGGAGCGGGAGGAGACGCTTCAATGTCCTCTCTACGGGCAGAAACCTGAGGCAGACGAGGAGATGAGAGGAAACGTCAGAAGAAACGAGCTCTGGTTATTATGATTCATGGGTAAACCCAAAGCCAGCTTTGGGTTTACCCATGAAACTTTGTCTATACTCACGATCTTCTTGTTACTCTGTTTCGGACCGGACAGCTAATCATCGACCGTTCGATTCAAATTGGACCTTCCGCTCCGCAGGTGCTGGGTGTGCCCAGGTATCAGGTGTACGCGTGGGATTCCGCTCAAGATTTACGGTCCTCGAAAAACACGAAAATATCCGCGAGATGCTTGGAGAAAACAAAAATCGGAGCTTATGCCTAGCCGTCATGTCCGGGATTATGGGTCCTCTGCGCAGTGAGACCGATCGATCGTTGTTACGGCGGCCACTACCGCTCTGGCCCAATACCACCTAAAAGACAAGGCATGACGTCATCGTTAGTGGACCTCCGGCACGCCCCAAGCGGCAAACACGCCGGAGCTCGGCGAGACTCGCCGCATTCTGGCGTCGCGCTCGTTGTTCGACGCTGCGCGATGACCCCCCCCCCCCCCCCCCCCCCCCGAAATCTTCCATTTTGCTGAGACCTCCTCCCCCCCCCCTCATACAGCATTTTGTCATTGGAGGGCCCCCCGAAACAAAATCCTGGCTACGTGCCTGGTCACAAAGCTATGCCTGGCTGCTTGGTTGACTGGCTGGACCACCGAGCCGTCCGAGCGGCGCCCTCCTGCTCTGCGGCCTTTCCTCTCCGGCATTAAGTTGGAAAAGTTTCTGGAGTAATTAGACACACGGGTCCTGAGGCCACCTGCTTGCGGAGGCTCATGCGGAACACACCTTCTTCTTCGCCTCCTCAAAGAAAACGAGGTTCTATAGCTAAGCGTTTAACTATCATAAGCCGAAACATAATTCAATCGCCTCTCTACAGTTATCTCAGATAACCATATTGGCTCATATTTTTAATAGCAGTGATTGGGGAACAGTTCAGGATGGCTCTGACAGTGTTGGGCAAGGTAGTGTGATCGCACCCCCACGGGGCTGAAAAAAGTTCCATTGCTGTTAGGCGAGAGTGAAGGCCGCGAAGAAAGCCGCTAACAGAGTTCAAATTTTTCGGCAAACAGTTTCGAGAATGACCATTGTTGTACCACGCTCCGTCGTGTGGTCACTACGAGGTAATGCATCCTCAAGACCCCAGGTCAGGGGTTTGCAACGTCGGACAGATATTCCAATCCACGAAACCCCCTAGTATATATAATAACCTTCCGTAGTCTTAACATTCATTCCTACCGAAATGTTTCTTTCCAGAAACGTTGCTGGTCAATTCGAGTATGAATATTTTTACAGCGCGAAGTCCAGCAAGCTTAAAATTTGTCGTTCAGAAAGCCAAAAGACGCTACATTTGATTTCAAAATAAGTGAAATACGCCTGCCTTTCTGGTAATTTTATTTCTTGTGTAAGTAGAAAAAAACAAAGAAAATGACGAAGAGCTTTTTTTTTATGATTTTAGCGTTTTGTCCATTTTAGACGCGCCGAGAAAGTGAGAAAGAGGACGATGGCGAGAGCGTGAGGGACTTCAGGACCCCGAGCTCCGGTTCGAATGATCAGCGTGTACATCTAAAGCCAGCAGCCTTTCTCTCCACTACACTGGCCGAACGCTTTAAAACGCGTAATAGCGGCGTCTGGCGTTCCGCTGTTGTATTGCAGCGAGTTCGACGGGTGCAGTGAAGACAAAGTCTGCTGGCTTTAGATGTACACTCTGGTCATTCCAAACGGAGCTCGGTGTCTTGGCGTCCCTAGTGCCACTAAATAAGCTACGCTTCAGAGTAACGACACTTGGCCATATTGTGGCTTAAAATCATGGTTGTCAGTTATCTGAAGCTTTATCTGAAATCACGGGAAATGCTCTTCCGCCCTCCACAAATGTTTAAACCGTTCGCGACAGAGCCAAGCAATATTACATGACCTTCCTAACACCGAATCTAATGCTGAGGAAGTCGCACTTTTGAATCATGACGATCGGCCGTTGCGTCTGTTCTGCATACTAGCCAAAATGGCGGCGCCCACAACAATGTCGGGGAACGGAGTGCCGATACTCTAAGCGCAGCTTATTTAGTGGCTCTAGTCGTCCCCCACGTCTCTTCTGCTCCCTCAGTTTCCCGGCGCGTACAATGATTCCCGGCCGATACGAAAGAAACTTTTACCATAATTTACGAAAGGAGGCCTCGCGTCAACCGGTAGGTGAAGTTAACTGGAAGCGGAGCAAATATCGGCGGCGTCGCCGAACTGCGCAACACGACGATGTCGCTCGCTCCGTTCGCTCGTCAGTCTAGAGGCACGCTAGTCTGACACTTCCGTTCAATCGCCTGCGACGGGAAGCACGCTCTATGCGAATTGCAAATCAGATGTATGCAAATGTCTTCTCGAGATCGCACGGCTGCACACCGTTCGGTTCATTGGATCGTGCGTAACCTAAGGCGTGTTCGCGCTGTTGGCATTACTATGTTCCGAGCGCCCGTCGAGTTGCGATGGGTACAGTACGCATAGGCTGTCATAAGCTTTCCACCCTCATTATATCGCGTATGTTGCTCTGTAGCCGCTATTTGCGAGGAAGCGAGCGGTAGTCCCGGAATGGCACTCGATTTCCCTTTATAGTTACAAGTTGTAACCGAGTTACCTTTCTCGTGAACGAAGTAACCACCTAGTCACTTTTTCTAAAAAAAGATACGAGTAATTCGTGGTATTGTTACTTTTTTTTATCAAGCAACGAGTAACACTAGTTAGTTACCTCTGAAAGGGAACGTCCACAACACGTGTACCCAATCTAATTCTCACCCCAGCTCGCGATTGTAATTTGCACGACGATAAAACGCTATAGAGAGACCGTAAAAAGATGTGCACACGTTTTATGTATAGAAAGTATTCACTGGACACCATACTTGAGGGCGATGTTTAGAGCGCATGCTCAGAACGAGCTCACATTAATAGCCTGCTAAGACCGGCAACCTTGATGGTGCTAAATGCACGCTCCAAAAGGACTGCGGAAGCTCGCCGTCAGCACGCGCTCAGCAGCAGCGCACACGGATAAGGCCGCCAGTGAATACTGCCTATAGCCACAAGTCCTCCTATATTAACTCGTTATAAATCGAGGAATAACTGGGGACGACGATTACTGGTGCGTCATAGCAACGATACGTTCAAAGTAACGAGAAAGCAACGGGTTACTTTCAAGCTGAGAGAACGCGCTCTTTTTCAAACACAGTAACGAGAACCGCAATTAGTTACTTCTCCAGTAAGCAACAAGTAACGGTATTTGATGCTTTATTTCAGTAACGTGTACATTTCTCCTCACACCTCAAATGAACCGTGAAATTAATTTTCGACTCGTATAAATTGGGACTAATAGCATATATTTAATGCCCAGAAAAGAAAAAAAAAAGAACTCGTACGCGAAGGTAGAAACCTAAAAGCCTGCTTTTCTGTACGAAAATTGGGAAATATATCGGACTACTTCGTACCTCTTTTCTTTTGAGAGCTTTGCTCCGTTCCACTGGAATGCATCCGCGGTGCTCGAGCAGGTAAGCCGGCCGCAGCCTAGGCAAAAGACACGTTCAATGTGTCACTCGGATGTTCGCGCCTGTCAACGATTAATCTGTCGACGAATCCTGGATTTGTTGACAGATTCAATCGGCGTTCGTGGACAATGAGTGCCGTAACGGCGCTTATCACTTGCAAATGACAAGTTCCATGTTGTGTGCGTATAAACCACGGTAGAAACTTGGAGTCATCTCACCCGGTGCCCCAGCACGTTGCGACCACGTGATTTCCCATTTCGCTCGAGTTGAGGAATAAAGCTAAGGAAGAATAACTTGAAAAATCATTTCATAATCCCTTTTAAGAAACACATAAATTTAAAAAAAAACGTTGTTTTAAAAAAGGCCTAGATTAGACACAAACACCTTAAAAGTATTTTCACAAAACAATTAATACAATTTAACAATATTTACTCCGTTAGACGCAATTTGGGTGGGACTATACCTTGTTCTAGGCCCCGCCTGGTGCTTATGTAACTAAGCTCCGTTTTCTCGCCTCTCATTGGATGGAGAAATTATGGACGTGTGAAATATTGCTTGTAAAATGATATCTCCGTGCCGCAATAGTATCTTAATCGACAATTTATTACGTTTGAGACAACAAATAATCTACACAGTGTCATTGTGTTCAAAAGTATACCAAGATTCCTTTTACCGCATTGGTAAAGGCCCAACCGTACACGCCGCTTCGCGGCGGACGAATTCACTAAAAAGAGACTCATCGTCATTTCCTCTTAACTGGGCTTTTCTAAGGGATACGATAAACTGGGGTCGGTAAAACGGCGTTCGCTAAAACGGGTGTTTCTAAATCGAATGCCTCCGATCCGGCGTTTGGCTCGCATCAAGTTTGTTCATATTTGTTCCCGTCATTTCTCTTCAAAAAGAATGCAGTCCCCAAGTTTTGCTATGGTGCCTGGAGCGCGCCTCTGAGTGTTCTCTTTTGCGTCCTATAGACCTTTCCAATGCTTACAAATGCACAGCTCAGCGTGCGATCCCCACAGCTCAGCACGCGCGTGTGCGTCGCTTCGGAAAGCGAGCAAATCACGCGCGATACGCACGAACACTGAAAATGAAACCGGCCAGCAGCCCTTTTCTGGAAAGGTCTATCTCGACCACAGATTCAAATAGGTGCCGATGTGGCAAAAAATGACGTCATAGAGATGACGTCATAAACATGGAAGATGAGATAATTTTTATATAGTAACAGGACTGGCATATTAGCGATATGTAAGCACCACCTGAATCCTGGCGAACCTTGAACGCACTCTACATTCACTTCTTCTTTTGTTTTGCTTAGAACACGTCGCTTGTTTTACACACCTGGTGTGGAACACAAGTTTGAGCCTGAAATGTAGCGAAGTGCAGCATCGTTCACTGCTGAAAAAGAATGCTCTAAGTAAGACAATTACACTTTTACAATGTTAATAAATGTGCATGCTATTCGGTACGACACAATTAACCAAAGTGTTTCATGTTATTTTCCAGTGAAGGGACAAAATGCACGCTCGTTTTCCCGTTGGAATGCGCAGGAGCACCGCAAAGGCAGACTGGTAGCTTCCTGCTTCAACTTGCCTCCCGGAAGTCGCATAAACACTAGCGCCAGTTGAACCCTTAGCGTACATTATAATAACTCTATGCCGTCTAAAACTGCCACACATGCAGACGCATGCCGGCTTTGGTACAGAAATCGAGATCACAAGGAAAATACGAGGGAACAACTAAAATTCGAACGCCGTCGAACCACAGGTCAAAGCTGAGATGCTTAAGGAATGAGCCCCTTCGGCTTCCTTTGGTGCCTAGGGGGGGGGGGGGGGGGGGGGGGAGGGGGGGGGGAGGGGGGGGGAGGGGGGGAGGATGAGTGTTGTTTCGTCTGTCTCTGTGTGATGTGTTTTCTTCTCTCTCGCCCTCTTTCAATCAGCCAGATTAGTATCCAATCTTGCAGGCACCGTGCTCTCCAGAATATTGCATTATGCAGTCTGCATGCAATCCGCCATCTCGCGAGCTTATTAGCTTTCGTCCGCTAGGATCTGGAGCGATCCCCTTTTTTTATGGCGACTTTTTCGAGCAATCTTTAATACGCAATGACGGAGTCCGAGTTACCGTAACGAAGTGCAGTCTCATTCAATCCGGAGAACGAACGTCTAGAATAGTTTCTCAGCAAAACAAAGTTCTCTAAAACCAACCTGCACCTCCAGGAAACCTAAACAGAATAAATGGTTCGAGTCAACGTGTCCTATTACTGTTGCATCTTCCGGATATGTTTTCAATTGCTTTGTACAACTTTCACAACTTGTCGGTTTGTGGAGTGAAATGATTATCTTGATCCGTGGCTTGAAACGCGCGACATCAGGATGAGGTGTGACGTTTTAGAATCATTCGATGAAGTAGGTCAAGTTAATATTCTCAACTACTAAGAAGCAAATGGAAATTTTTTGCAAATTTAAGATATTACATGTGGAATGTAAATTTTTTGTAAATTTTACATTCCACATGGCGTGCATCGGAGCATTTTTTTTATTTCTCTAACGTTTCCAAATGATCATCGTAGCATTTACCAGTACAAACGTTAGAGTTTCGTAAAAGTGTGTTAGTTCATGTTCTACTAGAGTGCATTTGATGCATTTCTAATATTTAATGTTGTGGGTGTTCACTTGAGCCAACGCCCAAAACAGGCCCCGCCTCTACGGCTTCGAAGGAGATCACACAACCTAAGGTAGAAAAGAGTCTCACAGTTGGGCGATCTGGAGGCAGCGCCATGTCCTTCGCCATTCCGTCGCTCACCATCCATGAGCTCGCTGCCCGAGCCCTGCCCCTTGCCATTCTCGTGTTCTTGTCACTTGACCCCCGTAGGCTATGTCCAGTCCTCTTTGGGCCGGCCACCCCCCCCCCCCCCCCCCCCCTTCCAACGTGGGACTGCGGGTGGCTTGAGGACGCGGAATCTTCTGTGCCGTCGATGATGGTCTCCAGCTTCGGGAACGGGAACAATCTCGACGGCCACTGGAGCAGATACGGGTGTGGGGCAGGCCGCAGGCGGACGTCGACGGGGTCTGTCCGGCGACGACTGCGGGGCCTTGGGTGGTGTTGGTGACGGCGGCGTGGACCCCAGGAGGCTGAATGAGGGCCCGGGCCTGGGGTGCGAGCAGGTTGGGCCTGTCTCGGCGGAGGAGCTGAACTGTCGCCTTCACGTTGGCAGGGGGAGCGTCATCAGCCGTCCCGGTGCACGCTTCCGGCCTCCTGTGTTTCCTGTGTCTCCGGGTTCTCCCCAGCGGTTGTTCCAGGCGGGCATTCTCCGGGACAGAAGACTGTTAAAGGCGTGCAGAATCACTTCACTCTGCGCCACGAACCACTGTCAACACTCTCACGAACTGGCTGACCACTGCGCCTCGCCCGCGTTCAGGGTCGCGCTCAAGAGATCGCTGAAGCGGGGCGCTTCCACATCTCCTGGTCGCGAAGGAAACATCCCTTCAAATCGGCGACGTGAATGCGTACAGACTGCTCGTTCGTACTGAGCCATGCGAGTCCGCAGGTAAGACGCAAACCATACATCGTTACCTGTAGGACCCTTCCCACTTCGGAGCTATTCGGAGCCAACGAGGCAGCAAACCGCAAACCGTGCGGCTGAGTGGGCGGGTTCTCTGTGAGACCCCGTGCCCGAGATTGAATTACAGGTGACGATGACCCTTACATCTACGCGCCGCCTGCTCGATCCTTGCGCATTCAACATCTTGCGGCGTGGGCAATGATATTGTGGACGACCTCCTCCCACGGGTAGTGAATCAACAACGGCTACATCAAACCTGGAAGCTTCCCGTCTTTCGGCTTTGCTTCCTGGCAAGCCGGGCATCCACGAGCGTAACGGACTACGTCCAGCCTCGTCCCCGGCCACGTCGCGCCGCGATATAACTTATAAAAGGTCTTGCTGCCACTGCTATGGCCAGCCAAGCCGGAGTCGTGGAAGCGCCCGAGAAACCTCTTCAGTAACGAAGCAGGACCCTGAAGGAAGAGTATTACCCCTAGTGGTGCAAAACTATCGACAGTGCTATCGATAGTCGACTTTCCAAAAAGTAACGATTAGGGGTGTCGCGAACTTTTGTCGAATCGGATTTTTAGGTCGAACTTTCGGGATTCGACTGGGTCGAACCGGTTCGACGAACCTTCGAAACTTTTCACCAGATTCGACCGGTTCGACTTTGCGGACAGTGTGGCCAGACCTTAATAGACGCATGTCTAGGTTTGGAGAATTTATTTTTATGCAAATGGTTATTTTATTTTATGAACAGTTGGAATTAAAAGAAACCACTTCTAATCACTAAAGACGTTAATAACTTAATTTTTTTTGTACTGTATTAACTAAAATAACCAACCAGCGGTGCCCTTAATACATCCATTAGCCATTACCATCCAATCCGAAGCCAACTGGCCAGCCTGTCGCGCATGCGCACACGAGTCGAACCTCAATACAAGGTTCGTCGAAATTTCCAAGAAAAGTTCGAAAAAGTCGAACCAGGTCGAACTCGAACCTCGGCCGCTTCGCGACACCCCTAGTAACGATAGTTAGGAGTGTCGCGAGCCGGCGGAGGTTCGAGTTCGGCCAGGTTCGACTTTTCGAACTTTTATGAAAAATGCGACGAACCTAGTACTGAGGGTCGACTCGTGTGCGCATGCGCGAAAGGCTGGCCAGTTGGCTTAGGATTGGATGGTGATGGCTAAGGGATGAATTAGGAACAGCGCTGATTGGTTATTTCAGTTAATATAGTACAAAAAAATCAAGTTAATAACTTCTACAGTTATTAGAATCAGTTTCTTTTAATTGCAGCTGTTCACAAAATTAAAATAACCCTTTGCATAAAAAAGAAATTCTCCAAACCTAGATATGCTTGTATCAAGGTCTGGCCACACTGTCCACAAAGTCGAAGCAGTCGAATCTAGTGAAAAGTTCGAAGGTTCGTCGAACCGGTTCGACCCAGTCGAACCCCGAAAGTTCCACCTAAAAATCCGCTTCGACGAAAGTTCGCGACACGCCTACCGATAGTACTATCGAAAGTCGACTAACGAAACACTATCGATAGTGCCATCGAAAGTCGACCATCCAAAAACTATCGATAGTACTATCCATAGTCGACTATCGAAACGCTATGGATAGTACTATAGATAGTCGACTATCGGAAAAGTATCGTTAATCGACTATAGGGAAACTAGCGATAGTCGACTATCGTAAACCTATCGATAGTACTGTCGATGCATTAAGGTAGCAATTTGGGCCAATTGATCACCTAAAGAAGCGTAAAAAATACACGGACGAGGAAGTAGACAGACAGCTCTCTTGTCTGTCTACTTCCTCGTCCATGTATTTTTTTGTGCTTCCTTAGGTGGTACTGTCGATGGTTTACTATCTATAGTTTAACGACACTAGTAGCTTCCGTCGATCCCTCTTTTCTTTTTCTCTCTTTATTTTTTCAAGTGGGACACCAACCCAATCCAAGCCCTTCCCATCCCAACTTTGGTTCAGCTTTCAGTGATGAAGAAGACGGGAGTTTGGGCGAAGAGAGGAAGAAGGGAGGCGAGCGGCGGGGCGGCAACTGTGTTCGCTCTAGTGGTGCAAAACTATCGGTACTCTCCAGAAATCTGACTATCGATAGTAAGAAAACGATCGATAGCACTATCGATAGTCGACTATCGAAACACTACTGATAGTACCATCGATAGTCGACTGTCCAAAAACTATCGACAGTACTATCCATAGTCAACTATCGAAAAACTATCGAAAGGCGATCGATAGCACTATCGATAGTTTTGGAAGAACTATCGATAGTATCGATAGTTCTTTCACGCAGATTTTTTTATGTTCTTTCCCGCACATTTAATGATGAAAACGAGCGCATCTGCTTCGCGACCGAGATTCTAATGCCAGTGTGAATGCAGCATTAGAGTGCATTTCTATCCGAAGTAACATACAGCCACCGAAAGCTTAAAAAGAGGGCGTGTCCTCTGAAGACCGCGCGCCTCTCGCTTCGCGGTCCTTAGCGGCTGATGCCTCGATCTCAATGGTTGCGGAGCGATAATGAGATGAGCGGGGTTTTGCTACTCTGGCAGTAAGTAAAAACATTAAGTCGCAACAGACATTCTTTTCAAAAGTCGGCGCCAACGACATGTTCGCCATCGCTTGATCCCCTACTCTGAGCTCATAGGAGACACGAGGGCAGCGTCAACGTTCGGCGTGAACTCGGATCAGCTCGTGATGAAAACGAGTGTGACGTCAGCATTCGGCGAGGACTCGTATCCCATCACGTGCTTCGTGCCCAAGCAATGGCGATAGCCAATGCTGCTCGATGGATTTTTGAGAAGGGTCTATTCGGTCGAAGGAGAAGCCTTTTTGGACATCTTATTTGTGTCAGCTAAGGAAAGGGGAATTCATTCCATAACTGCACTCCGTTCGCCCCTGAGCTGAGACTGCAGTGAGGGCCACAATCTCGCCGGACCAATCAACCAGCTCCCTCTCGTCACCTGACCCGGTTCTACGCGCGAAGATGTGGGCGAGAGGGTGATCAGGTGGCGAAGGAGGAGACTTTTCGCGTCAGATGTCACCTTCTGTGACATGAAACAACGCCGTTGCCGGGTGGGTCATAAAAACTCCTTGACGGAACAGTGCTTCGTATCACCAGATAACTATTCCACATGCGGTCACTCTGCAAAAAAAAAAAAAAAGAAACAGTCAGCGTGGTGTCGCCGCCAGTGTGCAGGTGTACGGTTAAGTCCAAAACGTAAATATGAAGATTTTTTATTATTAAAACGACATTAAGCATTGAGTTCTCAAAACGCAATGCGGAGAGCAATTCGTCTGATTCTTGCGTGGCAGATGCGGTGACGTCAGCACGACAACGAGCTCCGATTGGCTTTGATTTAAAGGATAGTGGGTAGACCTCAATGCTAGATGCCTCGAGGTCTATCCCCTATGTGCTTTCTATGCGCCAATAAGAGCTCGGCTTTCTGACATCATCGCAAGCCCTGCGCAAGAAGCAGAGAACCTTGCGCTCCGCTTTGACGTCTGGAAAGGGAGCTTCGCTACTTCTCCTGCCATTTTCGTTAAGGCTCTTCCCACTCTTGCAACCGAGTACGACCGAGAGAGACAAGACCGGTTTTAATCCTCTTGCGACTTCTTAGGACGGGGCGCGCTGCTGCGGAGCTGGTTCTAAGACGTCGTAAGAGGATTAAAAACCGGTCTGGTCTCTCTCGGTCGTACTCGGTTGCGAGAGTGTGAACGGACCTTTACTGTGATGAGTCGCGGAGGAGCCAGGAGATGTTGCGCTCGGATAGTTCGAGCTTCCGTCGCTGCATGAGGAGGGCGTGCGCATCCGCAGAACTCTTTTTGACAAAAGGTCCTTCGTTTCCTACTTTCCATAGACTTTTTTTTTTATTACAGCAAGCGAGATCTTGTGGCTGCTGCGTCAATCATTGAGTCCTTTTGCACACCATCCTTTCAGTCGTAAATGCATGGGTAGTTTTTGACTGTATCAATTAGCCTTCGATACAGATCTAGCCTTTTGGTTTGGTCGTTTTCTGACCATTTTAGCGATGTGGTCGACGCCATAACCAAAGGCAAGCAGGAAGAACGCGACGCAACAGCGCAACTTCCCGTTAGCGCTGATTGCCATCGCTCGATCGGCGGCATGAATAGCTACCGGAGCGATCTCGCTCACCGCTGGAATTTTCGCCGAGCGTTGTGACGCCCGGCGCCAAAATACGTAAACGCACCATAAGGCGCATTCAAGCAGCAGAAATACGCGCGTCGAGCGGTGTGTTTTTTAACTATTGTTTTTATATTGAAAAACGTTTCGCGTCAAGGACGACGACTCCACGGGAGTCGGAGTTTCTGGACCAAATTTTAACCTCGACGCGCGCGCTTGAGCCAATCAGCGAGCGACCTGACGTGACGTGTCGTCTTTGTCCGGTTAGGACCTGTTTATGCTGTTCTTATTTTCGATGAGAAAGAAAGGCAAAAAGGCAGAAGGGTCGAAGGATGCGGGCAGCCACAAAATGCGCCTGAAAGCATTGCAAAGTGAAGGAATGCAAGCCGATTGGAGCACCTGACTGTGCGTGTACGACACTGTGAAATAGTCTTCCTCGTTTGCGCAAAAGCTGCCACCGAACGACGAACTTCGCAGCGTGTTCCGACTGCGCGAGAGTGATCACCCTCAATGTGTTTTGCACATTCTTTGTGTGCACACCACCACTACAGAATGCAACAGTTCCCCTTTGAAAACACTATTGACCAAAATGCGTGCAGTGCCATCAAAGGAATAGACGCCCGGGCGAAGCAGCGTGCTAAGCTTTGTTTTGCACAAAAACGCGCCCGAAGCGCGCATTCTAAACCTTCTGAAGCTGCGCGCTCGAGTCAGGGACTCTCGCATATGCTACAGACAACTGGAATGTAAACGTCCTGTTGTTCACTCACTGACGGCGGTTGTCTCCGAGCATATATAATAAACCACAATCGTACGAAGCAGACAGCTAAAAAAAAAAATCCCATGCTCGCTCGACAAACGCCGGGTTCCACGAGAAGACGCCAAGGTCGGGAGGCCCTTTAAGATCGCCTTGTGTTTTTTCTTTTTTTTTGACAACGGCGTCAACCTTATTTAAAAGTTTTTTTTTTATTATTCTTGTGTATATTTTGTTGTGTTTTTTTTTTTTATTAGTTTCCGGCTTATGCCGATTCGGAAGTGGAAGTTTTTCTGCGGTTCGGCTTAGCTTTAGCGCTTTTTTGTTTAAATGAGTTAGCATATGTATTTCCCTGATGCATGCAGCCGCCTTTGGTCTGGACTGTTAGACTGGTTTCGTGAAGCCACGGCGCTGTTCCCGTCGTGCTCTCTCGCTCCGTTCGTTTGCTCGTCACGTCCACTTTCCCTCTTTCGCACGCTCCCGATGACGCGCCGCTGGTGACGCGCACTCCTCTGACGACGGCAACACGGTTTCGTATCCCCGGTGCGCACAACGCACGCGACAACGTAAACCCGAGACGCAGCGACGACGGCGTTTGCGCGAAACCGCCGATGCCCGGGAGGAAAGATCGGTTCCCCGAAGACAACAACATGCGGACCGTAGGAATCTGTGGTGGCTGCGTCCGAAACTGCCGACGCAAGGAAGAACAGACTGGCCCTCCGAAGACAACGAACCCTTGGGCTAAATGCTAAAGCATTCCGTCGATAATATATATATTTTTTTAGGTAAAGGTAAAGCATTTTTTCCTTTCTTTTCAGTACTTAGAGACATAGGCTTGGAGCATGTTCATCACGGAGGTCTGAACACTCATACGCTCTGCAGCCTCTGCTGGCTGCCATCAGTTTCCCAGTCTTTCGAAAGCAAGAAAGGGGAAGAGACAACAGCCAGGAGGCCGGGAAGAAAGTCGAGCTATTTGCGTGGTTGATGTCCAAACTGAAGATGGACAGACGGGTAGCAACTTTCACAGTTCTTAATAGAAGTGTAAGCTTCTTTTTTCTTGCCATGACAGTGATTTTTGTTGCGCGTTTGGACAGCCAGTTAGCTAAGTCGTTGTAACCTAAAGGCTGGTCCACACACTTGCGACTACTCACGACCGTGGGCCTCAAAACCTGCTAACACCTCTTAAACAACACACCAGCGCCCTCTATCGGTTAGCCCTGGAACACTTGCACTTTACGTATATTTCTTGTTTCTATTTTCGCGCACTATTGTTTCTTTCTGGGCCTGAAAATCTTTTGGCACTGTTATAAGCGCCCACTTCTAATAGGCGGTGCGTAAATTTCATCTCGCAAATAGAACGAACCCTTCGCTCTAGTGAAACGCAGTTCCAAAGCCACTTCCTAGATGGCGCCAGCGTGCCAGTGTACGAAGTAAATGTTCTCTCCTCGTAGGTTATCAAAAGAACTCGGTCCAAAGCAAGCGTAAAGATTTCTTCACGCACTTGCGAGTGCTTACGAAAGGAGATGATAAAAAAAAGTCGCCATTTTGTCGTACCAGTGTGCAAAGGTATTGCTAACGCACATTGTGATCTGGTAGTCTAGAGAAACCGGACACACTTGCGGATGCTGGATGGCGCCGCAAAGGGTGTCCGTGTCAGCGTTTTCGAAATCGCTGGACGCGGTTTCGCTGGGGTCCGCGAGCGACGTCGTCGTCGTCGTGATTGCTATATACTTTCAGGCGCGCAGAGCGGCACCTGAATGGCTGAGGACGGCAGTCAGACTGTTCATACTCAGTACAAAAGACACGGCGTTCACTGCAGATATGATGAGAAAATTATGTGCGGCTTCATGCATTTCTATTCTTCGAACAAGGCTATGAAAGTGTCTGCAGTCTGCTTTTATTGTGATGCATTAGGTGAGTGCCCGCGGCTTAAAGGCAGAGGACCAGTTCGCACTTTGCACTTCTCCCCCGCTTCCTCTTCTCGCCCTTCTATCCTCTCCACCGTTGCCTGTTTTCTCCTCCCCCATGGTGAGCAGGATCATCTGCCTAGCAGAAGCTCGAGTCTAGTCGTCGGCCTTTAAGAACCCCGGATAAATTACACGCTTCGTGCATTCATATCAAGCTGCTTTAAGAGTAGTCGCTGTGCGGCGCCCTCAGGCTCAATACCATTCACTGCTTTAAGCACTTTCTTTTTTTTTTCTCGGAGAGTCACTCGGCCGGCCGTTCACAGCAGAACGATAATGAGAATCAAGCTGTCGTGCCTGCATTAAGAAGGAACATTGAATAGACACCATACAATGATGAATAACACTTTTTTTTTTTGGGGGGGGGGGGGGGCAAAATAGTATAGCTTTCAAACTTATTCGAGGCTTGAAACGAACTATTGCTAAACAGCCCAGCTTTTATCCTATGATATATATGAAGATAGGAAACGAAAATCCGTCCATTAATGTTATAACTCGGGTTTGCTCCACTGCATCTATCGAATTCTTCGAAATTAAAAATACCAGGACGTAAGGGCTGGCTTGCTATAGAAACAGTTTTTGCCAAGACTTCGCGAAAGAAAGAGCTTCCAAACCTACTGCATGAGCGCAGCGGCACGTGAAGTCGAGTCACAAGTCGTGATGCCCCGAGTCTCTCGCGTCCCGTGCTTGACAGGCTTTCTTTCGCGCAGTTTCAACTAAGACGTTCTTCCTAGCAAGCCGGACCAGATATCTTAACATGGTGCAGCTGCGTGTAGAAAAGCGTTTCGTGTTTTTTCTAGAAACTGTTTGCTTTTCAAGCGTCCTCGAAGTAAGAGTGGGAACACTGCTGGTGGAACACAAGGCTCTCAAGATCACTGACTTCCAAGATGCGGAAATAGAACCGGTGTTTTCCATGTCATCCAGAGAAGGACATCTTTCTTTTGCTAAAACGCCATTGATGTATTTTTTCAAGGCCTCTATTACTGGCTGGGCAGCGGGGGCACATCCTTTTGTCGCTTTCGGCGTGCAGTCTAAACACGGTTTTGAAGACTCTGCGAGAAACAAAAACAGTCGGGCGCATATATATGTCATGAAAGCAAGGACTACACTGCACTGTCTGTACAGCGCAGACAACCAGTATTACGTCACAGTCGCAATGTAAAGATGAACGACCCCCTTTGGAGCAGCGTTCTGTCAGCGAACAATATTGAAACTCGTCGTCGACTGAAGCTGCAATATGGTGAAGCTTATCTGTCACTCAGGCAAGCGTACTAGGAAGTTCACAGCTGCCTGAGTTCTGCGACTGTTTCTCATGGACAGCTCAGGCACATTGAGAGCTAAAAACGGTTCATTGCAGCGAAGGAAGTCATCGTAGTGTAAAACAAATTCGACGAGTTACTGTGAATAAAATAGCTATCAGTCATCGTTCAGGCCCCTCGTGGTTACCGCATTTTTGTACCGCTTGAGGCAATGGGAGGAATGCACTTTTGGTTCAATGAATAACTGCAACTCGCGGTGTATAAATGACTTCGCAAGCTACAAAAAAAAATATTTTTTTTCATGGGAACTTTGGCGCTAAAAGCCATGTATTCTGCGGAACGAAAACTATTTTAAAACATAGTGTAGATGTGTCCCACTTCTGTGCGATAACATTGTAGCAAAAATAATTTAAGGTTCTTATTTGACTGTTCTTCGTATCTGCCTTTTTAATATGACAGGGAACTCGTGCCTAAAATGTAAGAACGTCACGATAACTTTTTTTACATTAATTTACGCAATTATTAGCGCTGGAAGACATGTACTGTAGGGATTGAAGACTTTGTCAAAAGATAATGTATAGACGTGTTTTACTTTTGCGTAATGAATTCGAATGAAACATAACTTAAGGGACTTATTCGACGGTCCCTCGTACCCTAGTGAAAAATCTTATATATATAAGAAATATCTTGGTCCAATGAACGCATCTGATCAATAAGATCATATCAGTAGATATAAGAAAAATACTAGAGTTGATAAGAAGTTATAAGAAACAAATAAGACAATTTTGACAATTTTTTATATAATAATACATTGTCGGTATAAGGATTTTTTATGCTATTCTATGATTTTATTTGATCATGTGCGTTTATTGGACGAAAAGAATTCTTTTGTACATACGATTTTTCACTGGGGTGTTTGAGTTTTTATTCGACAAAGAACGCGTGCCTGCAAGATGGCAGCAGAAAACTCAAAGGAAGGAAGAACAGGAGTGTGTAAAGGCGAGCGAGTTGAACTTGAATACATAAAATCGAAAAAATAAAACACGGAGCACAAGCACAGGACAATCACGTTCTTTCATTTAGCAACGACGTTTATTTTGGGCAAGAACATTGCACCCTGAACGAGACCCCAACGAAGATAGTTTGATAAGGGGGAAGGCAAACTGGGAGATGAAAATGGGGAGGAAGAACTTCGAGTCACATGCAGAACTACCGTGATGGTGTGCTTTTACGGGGAGTTGCGATATTTTTCAAGTTCAGGCCTGCTGAATTGTAATTCCCGTCTTGATAAGGTTACTGAGGTCGACGGAACGTTGTTTTTGTGCGTTCTGGATGAGAAAGGATTCGATGATCTCACATCTGTAGCCATTGCGGTGTCCCCCTTTTGTCTTGGTTCCTGCAATGTCAGGCGCGCATCCAATGCATTCGTTCGCGTGAACCGCGGTCGGATGCATGATGTTATTAGTTCTTGAAGTGGCTTCGTTTTCGTGCTCACGTAAGCGGTCATTGATACAACGGCCGGTTCGTCCTATGTATTTGTACCCTTCTGTGCATCTATGTTCACAGCTCCGCCGAAAAGTTTGTATTTCGGGGGCTTCTTAATGAGTTTGCATGTATCCCATTTGATCAGCACATGTATGTGCATATTTCGACTGTTCCTTTTCAAAGTGAGTGGCATCCGCACCTCGAATTCCAGATTGGATTTCGAGGCACTAAGAATTGATAAGTCAATTTACGTGCAAATTGAGTCGGGGGCATGAAAATAAAGAAGCTGGGTTGTTTACTTGATAATATGAAAATCATACAACGAAATATAATGAGGTCGAGACCTGAGGGAGCTGGTACTCGTTGTATATGATATGGTTCAAACATCGCAACAAATGCAAACGGAGGGGAAAAATAAACAACACTGATCAAGCGCTTGTCCTGAGTTTCTTCCCCTCCCTGTGTTTTTTCTTCTTTTTTGCGTTATTTAAATTGTATTATGTGTATAGCGAATTCTACAGACACAAAGTCCGTGCAAATAAAAAGCACACATACCTGGCCAAATTACCTCCTGCAACCTACCTTGGCAAGGGAAAGATATTTCGACAAAAAAAAAAAGGGCAAGGAAGATCTATTCACTATCACGCTACTGCGCTTCCTTCTTTCTAGAGAAAAAGAATAAAGGAAAGAAACATAATTACATTCCAGGAATAGGCTCTTACTGAATAACTGAATACGCGCGTCGGCTGTTTTCTTTCTTTTAGTTTTTATGTCACCTCAAAGACTTCGTTAAAGAGCTCCAACTTAATTGAGGCCGTCACCTTTCTTAGAGCGCAGCTTCGCCAGACGACGTTCGGTGAGCGCGGAACCTGGCGTTGTCGTCTGATCTTTGAAAGAAGTCTGGGAGCCGGACAAGAATGGAAATATCAGCACGAGACTCAACGACTTCGGGGCTTTTCTTACCCTTCTCGTGAAATGAATTAAATTGACTCTGCGCCTCGTAAATCAGATCATAGGAAGAGCTCCAGGTGTCCTTCCGGTTGTAGAAACCAAAGTGCACTCCTCGAGTGACAAGCTGTCCGATCTAAATTAAATTAGTTCCTATTAGAAAAAAAACTGTCAGCCTTCCCACTCTGGTGAAGAAGCAAGACCAGCGAAGCTGTACTATGGTTGGAATGAAGTACTTAGAAATGTAAGGATTAAGATGTGATTGTGTAATTGGTTATTCGACGACTAAAGAATCAGACATATATCACGGTCCGGGTTTGTTATTTACTTCGTAACCAGTGACCATGGCCTTGTGATGGCTGTGGTACACCGCCATAGGGTGTACGGTGACGGCAGGCACGTTTTTCGTGAAGACGATCTATATAAACGTCCGATGCCTGGTCGTGCACGCACCGTAGGATCGTTCCCACACACAAGCTCGAAGCGCTCGAGCATAAACGAAGTGAACCACTTTCCTTCCTGGTGTGCAATGTCAACGTTAGAGTCACCCGTCACTACGGCAGACGCGTCGTCGCCGAGCATGACCCAGCCGAAGACGTCCATCATGAATGCTTCAATGTCTCTCTTGGGCGTCTTGGGGGGGACGTACACGACGGCGACCGCCGGACCATCGCGCACCTTGACGGAAAGGCTGGAAAGGTTGCCACCGTCGCTCACAGATGGCTGTAGCTGTCCCGATTTTAGTGTCGACATTTGTCTGGTGCCGGACACAAAACTGGAGAAACTAGCCCTTTACAGCTCCGCCGTAAAAAACATGTTTATTCCTTTTTTCTTTTTTTGCAGTGTGCATTCATTGTTTTTCTACAATACACTCGTTTCAAAAGTCTGCGCCAACGCCTGTCCGACATTGTTTGATCACATACACGGATCATGTATTGGCACGGCCGCTCGATCCGAAACACAAAAGTGTGGCCCGCCAGATGCGCCGCAGACGGCGAAACGCGCCAAGTATCCCGGGCGACCACCGCGGCGCTACCGACCGATGACAGCTGGATAAATCGGCAATAATAATCTCTAGAGAAGGGGAACAAAGGGGACAAAGGACAAACAGAAATCTCCAAACACAGCTAAAAGTGGCTGGTGTGCGACCGAAAAGATCCGCCTGGTCCGCGTATCGAACCCGGGACCTCGCCATTTCGAGTGGAGCGCTCTACCAACTGAGCTAACCAGGGGTTAGACGTCAGTAGAGCATCGGGTTTTATCAGCTGCCACCAGTCTAACTGAAACAAGGGTGAACGGCTTTCATTTTTAAGGTTATGATAAAGATGCAATTAATGCAAAGGTGCAAGCGAGCTGGAAAAGAATGGCAATAATAATCCCTCGAGAAGGGGAACAAATGAGACAGAGGACAAACACAAATATCCAAACACAGCTATAGGATACCCGGATCAGGCGAACTTTTCCGGTCGCCCACCAGTCACCTATAGCTGTGTTTGGGATTTGTGTTTGTCCATTGACCTCTTTGTTCCCCTTCTCTAGGGATTATTATTGCCCTTCTTCTCCAGCTTGCTTGCACCTTTGCATTAATTGCATCTTAATCGCATTAATAAATCATCGGCGCTGGGGTGGCTTGCTCCGTGGTATCTCTCCGCTGGTCGTTATCTCTTCGCTGCTGCTCAGCAGGCGCGCGTCCTCGGAATTGCCCGGAGCGTACGCGACTACTAGCGCCAACACGGAGTGAAAACTGATCCATCTTGCCTTTGTATGGCGGCACGACGTGGTTGGCCGTCCCTTGTTTGTGATCGAGCTGCCGTGGTATCGGACACGGGGGCTGCGTCCACGTGCGGCGAGGGCTCGCATCCAAACACGCGTTTCTTGTCCAAGCAATCGCGACTGTCAATGTTGCTGGTTCAACTTTTGAAAAGGGTCTATTTTGCGTACTTGCCGCACACATAAAAAAAACATAATCGTTCGCTTCGTGCAGCGAGCCAAACGAGAGAAAATATTGAAAACGGGCAAAAGGAAGAGGATGACAACAAAAGACCTCGATTACGGTAGGCAGGGCAGCCCTATCTACCTGAATGAGCACTTCTAACGGGTTCAAGCCAAAGGGGTGCTGCAATCGCAAAAAAGAAAACCGTAGGCTGGAACTTTGTCTGGTCGTCCGGCGGGAAGATCTCTGCTCGTAAAGATAATAAGACAGTTGCGATGCGTATTGCTAGCATGGGGGGGGGGGGGGGGGGGGGGGGGGTTTAGTGGAAAAAAGAACACATAAAAAATCAGAATTTCTAGTGCGAGCGCTAGTCGATGATCAATCGTGGATAAGACGAGGTATGTACTCCCTACTGAGCTCAGATCATATCTACAGCATGAAATTTAAAAAAATATTTCCGTGTTTCCACCGAAACTGCGAGACAGTAAGAAATAAATGTGATGACCTGAAATCTTTTTTTTTAATCCTGGGAAATTTAGTTTTGACGTGTACAGCATCGACCCAGACACTTATGGATTTCTTTTTTTACGAACTACGATTCTGAAAAGATCAAGCCGGGATCCTATAGCGTACAAAATAAGCGATCACCTTCCATTATTTCTTTGCATAGCGGGGATGTACACCATTAAAGGTAGCGATTGCAAGAATATACGCTCATTCCAAGACATTTCCTCAAATCGTTTGAATGCATTTCGACAGCAACTATCCCTTATAAACTCAAACTTTTGTTTCATTTATGTGATACTAATAAAGCATACCAATTTTCTTTCTTTTTTTTTTTTTACATTTCTTTATGCGTATCACTTTCCCTGCAAAACAGTAAGGTTTTCCAAGAAATTACTTAAACCATAAACTACTTCTGGTTTACTAAAAAAAAATCGTATAAAGGAGTTCTATATCAATTTTGTTTTAAAATCACGAGATCTAAACGACCTTAAGGCTTTCAAGTCTTTTCGTAGCAAGCTAACCAAAAACTCACACGGCGCAAAAGCAGACTATATTGAAAATTCATTTATTTCTGCCAGTAATAATAGCGAAATTATTTGAAAAAATACTATCGCAATACTGAGTAGGAATTTGCTGCCCGCACCGATCCAGGGCGTTCTAATCGATAACCAGCAAATGAGTGATATGTAGTTCGTCAATAAGTGTGGCCGGAAGCACAATATTATTGCAATACTGAGTCGAAATTTGCTACCAGCATCGATCCAGGGCCTTCTAATTGGTAATCAGCAACGAAGTGATATGTCAATAGCCACTGAGTCCGGCCGGATGCACATTGTCAAAGGCCTCCTTCGAGGCCGGTCCTGCCTGCACCGAAGAGGACGACAATGTGAGTTTCCTTGGCGCTCTGGATGTCAGTGACATGGCAGCACTCCAACGAGACGAACCTGAACTGCGAGCACTCATTGAACACCTAGAGGGACAAAGGAATACGGTTCTCCGTGCTTTCTTACCAAATCTGCCTATCTTCGCCATTTGACAAGGGCTGCTGTACGAGGAAAACTTCAGCGACCACTACACAGCGTGGCTGTTGGTCTTCCAAGGATGCCATGACGGCTTTATGGCGGGACACCTCGGGTACAGCAGTACACTTGCCAGGATTCGTGAAAAGTACTACTGGCCCAAGCCTCCTAAGTCAGTTCATCTCTACTCCCGATCGTGTGCCGAATGTCAAAGACGGAAGAAACCGCCCACGAAGCCATCAAGACCTCTTCAGCCGATGTCGCCGTTAACTTCTTCTTTTCAACAGATCAGAATGGACTTGCTTGGACCGTTTCCACTATCGACGTAAAGGAACCGGTGGATAATCATCGCCGCAGATTATCTTACACGACACGCCGAAACCAAAGCCCTTCCGTCAAGAATTGCTACTAAAGTCGCCATGCAGTCTTTCATCGAGTCCATCGTCCTTAGGCACGCCGCTCCCGAGGTTTTAATTACAGACAGCGGATCGTCATTTATGCCGCGACTCACGCAAGAAGTTCTTCGTCTCAGCCACACCAGTCATCGTCGCACCACGGCGTAGCACCCGCAGACCAACGGGTTCACGGAGCGACTCAACAAGACCATCGCCGACATGAACTCCATCTATGTCGACGTGGAACACAAGACGTGGGACAAGGTGTTACCCTACGCCAGGTTTGCCAACACCACGGCGGTTCAAGAGACCACTGAAGTTACGCCTTTCCATCCGGTACATGGTCGCAAGGTAACGACCATGCTCGACGCGATACTAGGTTTCAATCTATCCTGTCCCTGTCAAGTCCTGAAAATTTTGTATGCAGTTTTAAATAAATCGATGAACTGCTTCTGCATTTCTACGACAGTCTTTTGAATGCTCAAAAAGCATAAATAAAAACAAAATGTCAGGGCTTAATGTGATGACAGAAATAAGCGGCTAAGCTCTAAGCGATAAAGTTCGCCACAACAATGGGAACACGGCACAGACCATCGATTCTCGAGTGAATTATTGGTATTTTGAATATCTATCCAGTGATAGGTGACTCATCTCAAAGTGAGGTATTCTACCAGTGAGGTGTGACTACTAACCTGGGGGTCTTTAACGTGAACCACAGAGTAATGATCACAAGAGTGCAGCTAGACTGCATTGTAAATGATGTCGCAAATGATTTCAAGCGTCTACCCACAGCGCCACAAACTTCCCTAAAAGAATTTTCGACAACGCTAGCGACGCGGTATGCGTAGAGTTATTGTACACTGTACAATGCAAGAATCCGAAATTGCGACACCGGTGTGGGTGAATTTAAACGCCACGGCGCGGAGCCTGGGAGTTTCGGTACTCTGGAAACCTATTCAGTGACTCTAGACATAACCGGCGAGCTGGGGAACCTTCAACAATCTAACTAAACAACCGATTCCGTCGTTTACCCTGAGACTCGGTTTTTTTTTTTTAGAAGAGCAGAAGTAACTGAAAAAACAGACAGGTCTCAAACTCAGTTTGAGACCTGTCTGTTTTTTCTGTTACTTCTGCTCTTCTAAAAAAAACCCAGTCTCAGGGTAAACGACGAAATGGTTCACTTCCACCAGCTAGCCTGTACTTTGACTCTTTGCTCGTAAACAACCGAGATTGAAAAAAAAAAAGAAAAGGCGGACTGCAGCTACTGTTTTAATCTAGTTCCAGAGTTCCGAAAGTTATAGAAGAATCTGGAGTTGGGCAAGTTGGTACATCTTAGATTCGAAAAGCACCAGAAAACAAAGACAACAGAAGGAGTTATTTTTGTTATTTTGTCGGTATCTACCAACCCCATTTACTTCTTTTTGCACATTTTATTTTTACCTTTACCGTTCTCTCTGCCTTCCCTCTTCCTTTGCCTTCTTACTCGAAAAGAACAAAACAACTACACAATCAATGCCAGTACAATAACATAGAAAAACAAGTGAGACCTTCTTACTAGTTGTTCCGCGTCATTGTACTAACAAAAATGCTGTAGTTTCTTTTTTCTTTTTTTAAGAAAACAGGAAGGAAGGGGAAAAGAGAACACACTATCGAAAATCAGTAAAAAAAAGTCAAAAACAAGATTCAACCGGCTGCGAGCTTTCTCCGTATTCCGGCGACCACTGTAAACAACGGCAAAGCTTGGGTACCGCGGAAACAAGCACACCATCCCGGGAAAAAACAAAACAGAACAAAAAATCATCCCAGGGAAAACCAAAAAAAAAAAAAAACATTCGAGGGAACAGCTGAAAGGCTGACTTGCTGGCCATCTCTTGAACCTCCCGATCGATGGACCGCCTGGCAACGAAACATCCAGGTGTCTAAGAAAAAAAAAAATTGCGTAACAAAAAAAGAAAAGAACAAAAGTAAAGGAGCATTCACTTTAAGGGTTCAGGCACGAGCAGTTCAGCGGTAGTCGTGGGTGTCTGGGCAGCGTCCATAGAATCTTGACCGCGAGACTTGATGCCAGAATTGCCGTAGCTGCACTGCACTTTCACGTGAGTTTATGAAAACTTTGACGCTTCACCTTGGCGTCAAACGTTAAGAACGGTCTTTCACTTTTAGTACGGTATGTATTCAAATACCCCTGTCAGACGGGCAAGTCAACTTTCCGAGGGAGAGGGGCCGGTCAGGATGGTGACGACCGTTGATGGTGTTCGCCCGATGGAAGTCCCCCGGGAAGTCGAATAAGAAAAAAAAAACTAAAAGTTGTTCGATCCCGCTGGACACATTACGACGTGGTTGGTTTACGATGGCCAGTGTGGCCACGTTCCTTTTCAAAACAAAACGACAACAAGTCAACAATAATTTACAGAACTCCAAAAATTAAAACCCATACTTTAGTCCCCCAGTCTCAAGAGCCGAATCTATCTGATCTCAAAAGCCGAATTCCCGAGAATCCTCTCGGCAGCCCTTTTATAGACTCGTAGGGGCCTCCTTTCCCTCCAGAGACGGGCCAATCACTTCAAATTGGCCCATCGTCACGTGGTACACTCTTACCCAATGACCAGCGAGCTGTCAACGTGACCCCCCTCCGACACTTCAACGGTCAAACTCAAATTCTCTGTAGAGTAACCACATGCTTTCTCAGCCGTCTGGCTGGCGCCACCAAGTTAAGTTATTGCGTCGACTAAATGCGAAGTTTTCTACACTAAGCGGCGAAATACGCCCGACATAAGCACACCCGCTTAAAAGCCACAAGTGCGGACAGAAGCCCAAGACAGGGGTGTTCCGGCGCCCCAACTGAAACCCAATCCGTTTGTTAACCGACCGGGGTCCGACTCTTCCCTACCGAGCCCCGTGGTTGCTCGAAGCCCCCCGCGCTTGAGAGAACAAGACGAGTCCCCGTTCACGCTCTCACCCCCTGCCGCGGGTCTGTGAGCAAACGCCCAAAAATGTGGACACAAACATAGGCAGATAAAAAGACGATGCCGACGCAACTATAGAAAGATAGACTTTTCTAAAACAAATATTACTTATTTCTAACAAAATCCTTCGTTACTTAACAGGCACATTAAAGACTTTCGGAACGATACTCCTTTCAAGAACCGGCGAATTAGCTCGTGATATTGAGCTTATCGGCGTGCGCTGGTTCGCCGATCCTTGAAAGGAGTTTGTTCTGAAGGCTTTTAACGTGCGCGTCTGACAAAGGCATAAGGTCCAGATTTCATAGGAAAGGCGTTACACTCGAGCGGAACGAAGGTAACATAAAGCATGAAAGCATAAATAGCGCGTAGCAGGCAATGCATAATCACATAAAGTTACGATCAACCATACTTAATCACAGCTAGACAAAATTGCAATTATCCAGATTTACTGTAAGTGGCGCAGACAAAATCAAAACCCGGACCGTGCTGTCCGCAACCCGGCGTTTTACTTGTCGCATCGAGGAGGATGCAAACAGAAGTGCAAGCGGCTGGACCACGCATGACTCACGCGAGCCAGAGCTGCACATTCCAGGCGACCGCTGGTATGCGAACGCTATCTTCCAGCGTGTTCTCGCGGCGTTGTGGGGACGATCACAACGCGCCAACGGGTAAAGCGGCGGGCCTATGACGTCCCAATTTCGCGAGGCCGTCAATAGATAGCGTAGCGGGCACGGTAAGTTTGTTCTGTTTGCGATAAAATATTACGTTACCCAGATGACGCCACCGGCCAAGGCGTGAGCTACCTCTCGCATCAGAAGTGTCGCGCAGTCTGACGTAAGCAGCTTGACCCATATAAGCCCCCCCAAGCGTCTTCCCTCCAATATAAAGCGAAGCGAGCGCACTCTCCCCATATCAGGTGCATCCGGCGCGACCTGCTCATACCAGCGACACGTGTCAGGCTAACCTCGCACGTGTTGCTAGGGTGCAAGAGTTGTTGTACTTTCAATAAATACCGCTTATAAATAATTGTTGACGTCGAAAACCCACGAGGCAAAAGTTAGTTTTTCTAACAAAGCCAACGACAGTCCCCCCCAAAAAATTAGAAAAACAAAATCGAGCAGCTTTTGCCCCATCCATTCGCAGCAAGCAATAGCGGCATCGTGATCTGTGCACGTACAGATTGCACGCCGCCATTGTACATCATAACCGTTTGCTGGTGGTTAACGAAGTACAGAGAAAGCACTGGGTTTCTGTCATTTTTAAGCTTGGGCTATTCTCGTCGTTGCAGCGATTTGACCTAAGCCATTACCCGAATGATCGCCCACGTGTTGAATGCCACAAGTTTAAATATAAAGCGCGCGCAGTGCTCGGGCCCAATCTGTAAGCCGCATTTAAATGCCCTCATCACCGGGTAATCTCGAAAAATGCGTCAATACTGCGGCCCCCATGATAAGTCATCGAGGTTTGCGAAGGAGAGCCTGAAATAAAAAGGCCACTTTCATTCGCGAAATTACACCGCGACTAAAAAAGCTTCTTGGTCAGGTGCGTTGCGTGCGAGTATACCTTGGTCACTGTAGCGCTAGTAATCTCATAGAAAGTGAGAAAGAACCCAATATCGTTCCACAGACCCTCTAAAAGTGACTTCTCTTAAACCCTCGCCCCATCTATAGACGCTTTACACACGCCCCAAATTACAGCCACCATTGCTGACCTTCTCTTGTCTTACCGAGATGCCGAGCAACTGAAACGGTAGTTGGCGATCCTCTACAAAGGCCGGTGCTTTAGAAAAGGACACAGTTGAATCTTGAATGGCAATAACCTGGCCTGCTATGGTAATGATGAAGTGAAATAAACGGAATAAGAGTAAGCAAAAACTGAAGGTCAGTTATGGCGGCGTCCATGCACAGCTGATGCAAAGCGTCTATTAGCATAAAACAAATATTACATATTGGCGAGCTCAAATACGCAACTACTTCAGGATTGAACCTGCCTATTCTCTCGAGGTTACAGGGTGAATTAACAATCCTAAAGTTGCATTCACACCGCTCGTATACATCGTACAAAGACACTGTGTTTGCTGCAGGACGTACTCAACTGCGGACATACCTCCAGTACGATCGAAGCATTTTTGCTTTATGGACGCTTTACACACGCGCCAAATTACAGCCGCCATTGCTGACCTTCTCTTGTCTTACCGAGATGCCGAGCAACTGAAACGGTAGTTTACGATCCTCTACAAAAACCGATGCTTTAGAAAAGGACACAGTTGAATCCCATATGGCAATAACCTGGCCTGCTATGGTAATGATGAAGTGAAATAAACGGAGTAAGAGGAAACAAAAACTGAAGGTCAGTTATGGCGGCGTCCATGCACACCTGCTGCAAAGCGTCTATACATTCCTATGCTTCCAACATTTCTGACGACAGTGTTTTGCATGGCTAGTGTGAAGTCAGACAGTTTGCTAACACCGTCTGAGGCGTGCCTCTTCCTTGTATGACGGTCACATTGATCATACAAAACATACCCGCAGACATGTTTCAATCATACAAACCAAACATGTTACGAACATTCATGGGGCGCGTCCGCGGGTGTCGGCACGTTTGCACCGAACACTGTTTGTATAGTGAACGGGCAGCGGGACTCCAACTTCGCAGCACCGTCATAACCGTCACAGACAGTAGGAAGTTTTAGGGAACCCTTTTTTAGAGCGCAGCTCTTAGGGGCCCGTTTCCGGCTTGAGCGGCGTCGGCGTAACCGCGAGGTCACGTGACCCCCCCCCCCCGAGGTCACGTGACCCACCCAGGTCACGTGACACCCCTAGGTCACGTGACCTTTGGGGGTCACGTGACCCACCCAATTCACGTGACACCCCGAGGTCACGTGACCCCCAGAAGTCACGTGACCCCTTCAGGTCACGTGACCCCCGAGGTCACGTGACCCCCAAAGGTCACGTGAACCCCTTAGGTCACGTGACCCCCTGAGGTCACGTGACCCCCTGAAGTCACGTGACCCCCTCGAGATCACGTGACCTCAAGGAGTCACCTATCCCTCAGTACGCTTCCATCTTCCTCCTCAAGAGCTGCGCTCTAATTCGGTGTTACAGGGAGTTGTAAACGGCTTTCATTTTTTTGCACAACCCATACGGTGCGATGGGCCCTCCGGTACGCACTGCGCATGCGCTATTAAAGAAGGCTCTCATATATTGAGTTCGTAGCAGAGAGCCCGTCGTACTCTATCGGATGTGCAAAAAACGGTTCCCTAAAACTCATTCCTCTCTGCAGACTGTTTTTCGTGTGATGGTACAAGCAGTGGAGCCGCGGCGAAGTAACGAAGAATGTGAGCCTGTATATATGGCCACCGTCGAAGTAGCTTGAGACGCGCCCCATTTGAACCGGGAACAGTGACAGTCGAAGAAAATCAAGCGGTATACTTTGAGTACACATACAAAAGAAACTTCGAAAGCGAGGGAGTCGGTCCACAACGGCCGGCCAAGCGTGAAAACGAGACAAGCGTTGCCGCAGAGCTCTAAAAATCGAATATTTTTCTCGAGCGATTTCTACGAACTGTCCGCCTGCACGGACACCCGTCAGTCCGCGACCTCCTTATTTTAGTCTTCACGGTCGCGTAACCGGAAAGAGGCTTCTATTTCTTCTGTTTTTGTTATTATTTTGTTACGTGTCTCTTGGATTGCGTGTCAAAGAGGCAGTGGGTTCCTGCCTCACACCGTCCCCCCCCCCCCCCTTCTTTTTGTGCATTCGTCCGGGGAATACGCAACGTCGGCTTACGTCAGTGACTAAAACGGGAGGAGTGCAGTTATAGAATCCGTACGTCTGAGAGAGATTTACGTCTATCGATCGGCATTACGTTCGCTCGAGATGCCGTTACGACTGTCAAGTTTTACGTAACGCGTACATCGTGAGGGGAACTCTTCGAAGGATCTGAACACACGGTTTAAAACTCTAAGATCCACTTACAAGGCGGATTCGACCATTTGTTGTTCTACGGGCTATCTCCGAGCGCTATTCGGTTGTAAATAAATCGTTAAAAAATAAAGCAAACTAATGTCAATAAAATGTTTCGCAAAAGTGTTCTTAGGTAGTGCACTTATCACACTCAAAGATCATAAGCGTAGTGTTGGGATTAGAGAAAAAAAAAACGAAAACAAAAAAAAACTTGAGCCCAAAGTTTTTTTGCTTTTTTTTTTTCAGTGCAAAAGGATGAAAACGGTAAAAATTATCTGGGTGATGCTGCTATTTACAGATAATACAACTTACAGCAAAAACGTGAGAGCTTCTTTGAGATGAATACCGGAAAGACGCCAAATACCTTTTTCGGTTATCGTCACAACCACGAGGGGTCGCGCAAAAATATTGGGCCCTTGATTGGTTCCTGCCTTTTCAAACGTCCCCGAGTTACAAGAAATCAAGTTCTCGGTAGTGATCCGGATCAATCCGAGTGATTGGTGTCCCAACGATCGACAACTCATCGGCAATTCCGAAGTCGCGGGAGAAATTCGCCCAGTGTACTTTCCCGAACAACAGCTAAACTTTGTCTCACACTGCGATGGACAATAACCGAAGCTACGTGGTCTCAGCTCCAATCAGAACCCACCCAGAAACCACGTGGAGTATCACGTTGCAGCAGTATACGTTCTTGCTTCTGACTTATGATTGGATCTTTCGGACCGTACATTTTGCTGCAGTCCATCTTAGGGTGAGACGAATCATAGGCGCCATCGACCTGAAAGAACCGCATTTCATTTCGTACACAATCCTCAAGGCGCACCGATCTTTGCGGAACATTCAGCGAGAGGCACTCTTAGAGACCACGTGTGACATGCCAGCCTTTGATCAGTTTTATTGACCTGGTGAGTAAAGAAAAGATAACCTTAAGAGTGTTTACAATTTCACATCAAGAGCGAAGTAGCCGCGAGGTGAGTGCGCATCTAGTTTGGCGCATGATTCGTTTAATATTTCTGTTATTTTTGCGTGATTATATTGTTAAGACACTCATCTTTTTATTAATATATATTTTGGTGAATATTGGGGGGAGGGGGTTTAGATTTGAAGGTGTGCACCAATATCGAATTGAACTGACCTGTCTCTAAATTGGTTCGTCTAATATTTTAGCCCCGTTTTGAGTTGAATTTATCGGTGCACGCAGATATGAAAATCGTGACATTCTAGAAGGACCATGTAAATTACATAATGCATAATATGCATTGTATAATTAAAGTTGATTTAAAGAAAAAAAAATTAAATACTGTAACACATATGCCGGCCCAAAATCGGGCAAAAATCGCACAAACCCTGGTACAAAAAAAAAAAAAATCTGTTCCTCACCAACCTTTTTTTAATGAACAAGACGTAGGTAATAACTGAGCCTAAATTGAGAGTGTTTTAAACAAAACTAGATTAGTTTCAGCGAAATGTTTTCCCTTTTTTAAGTAGCGTAACGATTTCCGCACGCTCCCAAACTTGCGCAATTTTACGGTGACCTTTTCGTAAGCACAGAGGGTAGAGTCAACAGCAGCTAGTCTTGGCGTCTACCCTCTAATCCCTCCAATCAGAGCTCGGCGCGCTGTCCTCTCCTCCTCTTCCTCAGTTTTTCCACGTATTGTTCGTGTCTTTCTACGTACCATGGAACGCCGGGGAAGTTTAGACGCGTCGGGACAACCGCCAACGTGGAACGAATGAAAATAACCCATACCGGGCGGCGTACGCGTACCGTCACCATATCTAAATAGCTGCGTCCACAACACCACCGGGTTCGGGCTCGGATGCAGCTGATAATACCCGTTTGCTTTACTGACGACTAACTCCTGGTTAACTCAGCTCGTAGAGCGTTCAATACCGGGACCGGACGGAGTTATTTCGGTCCCGCATTAGTCCACTGGCTGTATTTGGAGACTTGTGTTTGTCCTTTTTCCCGCATGTTCCGTTTCTCCAGGGATTACCTTCGCTATTCTTGTCCAGCTCGCTTGCACATCTCCATTAATTGCATTATCACCCTCCCTCTGCGGCGCCGAGATGGGACGGAGGGTTCCCTTATCCCGGGGTTAATTGAGGCAGCTCGAAATTCCTGCGCATCGCGACCGTGTTTGCAGCCTAGAATCCTCCGGTAAAACCGTGTTTATGTTTCACCC
This sequence comes from Ixodes scapularis, assembly GCF_016920785.2. Lineage (NCBI taxonomy): Eukaryota > Metazoa > Arthropoda > Arachnida > Ixodida > Ixodidae > Ixodes > Ixodes scapularis. The sequence goes on along the minus strand of NW_024609883.1, from coordinate 107,864,793 downwards.
TCTGCGGCTGACATCCCCTGTTTCCGCTTCTCTGACGAAGAAAGTAAAGCCTGTAAGTGCTTAACAATCTCACGGTCGGTAGGATCCAGGTCATATTTATTTATTTATTTATTCGCTCGTTCACTCAGGGCCCGGAAACTTTACAGAGGGCGGTGAGATTATACGACCCAAAAAGTAAATTAAACGAGAAAATCACGAAAAAAGAAAGGTCCTACCAGTCCGGTTACAGCATGTTTTAAAATCAACAGGAATAAGAATTGTGGCATTTGATGTGGAAAGGTGATTCTAGTCAATAGGCGTAAGAGGATCGAATGATTTAGACTAGATATTCGTGTGAAACTCTGGAATCCTGAGTTTACGTAAGTGATCGCTGCATTATGATATCTAGAGTGATTTGGTTTCCCGCTAAATAATAGAGATCGGGTTTTGAAAAAAAAAATGTAAACGAACAAATTAGCAATCTTTCGGCGTAAAGAAGGTTTAAGCACGAGCCAGCATCTCACGAGGCCACGTTGACGGGCCCTGTGGTGTCTGCGCGGTAGTTCAATACGACGCTAACGCATGACAATAGTTTTTTTTTATTTTTGGTACTGCTTGCATGAAATATTTTGCTTCGGGATTTATGGTGGTCCCTGTTGCTTCTGTAATTTGCATGATGCACCCAGAGAAAACTTCAGTTCTGACCGAAAAAACGGCTATACACTTCCTCCGCCATGCATGAATTAAGTAAATAAATGGTAGGATAACCAGTTAAATTTCCAGCCTTACTGCATCTGTAATAGATTTGGTGCTCATTTAAGGTGTCTTGACTGAAGTGTTGGAGCTCGTGTCGGGACACCCTTTTTCGCAGGTCGTCAAGGCGCCAGTTACGGGACAACGGGGATTGCGTGACCACCTACGTGGTCACCGAGGACGAAGACGATCAAAATGAACACAGAAACCTTCAGCCCAGTGGAAGGGCGGGGGGGTTGAGAAAGGCGGCGAGGGGTCACTTAGCTGGTCACGTGAACACTGTTGTCACCTGACTGCGCCCTGTTGACCTGCAAAAAAAAGACGTCCCGCTCGTGTCACCTTGTTCATAAAGGAAATTTGTAAAGCCAGGATTGCGACAGGTCATACGACCAAGCGCTCGTACAGCCTCTTGTTATCTCCTACGACGAGTGGAGAGGATCCAGCGCAAACCGTGAGGAATGTTCGTAATTTAATGGCGGACGCATCCTGCGGAGATTGATCAGAAGTGCGCATGCTCTGCTTTGTCGCGGGACGAGAGGAAAGCAGGCGGAAAGGCGGAGACGCTTGCAGACGATCGACGTTTTTTGGTTCGATACTCTGTAATATTGGCTCTCAAGCGACGACAATGATGATGAACCGACGAATGAACCGACTGACGCCATCTACCGGGCAGTCGTGGAACACATGCAATTTCCGTATATGTCCCTTTTTTCTGTTTTTCGCGCAGCATGTTTTTTATTTGCTTTAAAAGCTTTTCACAATGTTTAATAACAACAGCAACAGCAACAACAAAAACAACGACACCACCACCACCAACAACAACAAGAATAAGCTCGGGAAGAAGAGGAGGAAGAAGAAGAAGGAGAAGAAGGGTTATTTTCATCAGTTGTGATAGGGACCCACGGAAAATAGCTGTAATATACAGCTTGACGAGTCCTCAGGCCCGTCAAATGGTGAGCAGTGAGCGGAATAGGAACACAGATAGAAAACTATGTACTTACCTATACAGATTCATGGCTACCTAGTGGCGAGATCAGCAAGCTGTGGCGGCAGCTTTCCTCGCCAGCCTTCTCGAGCGCATCAGCTATACATTTCGCCTGGTGGACTAAAGACGAAACCGCAAAAATAGTTTCCAAAACACGCGATGAATATCCCCAGTCAACGACCGTTTTTTTTTTTTTTTTTTTTCCTGATAGTACTTTTATTCGATCTCGCAAATACTCAGCGAAACAGTCGTTCTAGTGAAGTGCAGTTCCAGGGCCATCCCATAGATGGCGCCAGTGTGCAAATGTGTTCTCTCGCCGTAAGAGATCAGAAGACCTCGGTCGTAAACAAACGCAAGAGTGTGAACAAGCCTTTAAATGTGCGGGCCGCCGGTCAACAGTCGCTGTCCATTGAGACTGGAATTTTAATAATTATGCAAGTCCTTATATGCCCCTATCAAATCCGAGTTAATCTGAACGAGGTGCCTAACGAGTCACACCCTCTGGACCAACACAGACACCCGACTCGAGTTATTTGCTCTACCGCCAAAATATGAAGGATGGTGTATAACTTTATAGTTGGTTGGATTCAAAAGACAACGGCGGCACCAACTGAGTACACTGCTACCAAAAGGCCCTACACGAGGAAAAAAAGAGCTTCAAAACGGCATCCTTCTGATACCTGAGCACACGGTTTAACTCCTAGCGTCAACATAAGGTTCTTTTTTATCTTATTCCGCAGACAAGCTACTGCATGTCAGGTGTGTTTGCTAACCGTTTTAGACTAGAAGAAACAATAAACAAAAATTGACAACGGCCATTAGCCCCGAAGTCCTATAATGCCTAAAATGCGGTATTCAAGGAACGATTGTTTGAATTTATTTAGAAGATATTAAACGCTCGTTTCGGGGAGTGAAGAACCTATATTTTTATTAATTTCCCCACTAAATTTAACAAGGAAACTGACTTCCTACAAAGGTCACGTGACGTGAATTTTCTCGCTGAATTTACCAGTTAAATTCACTCGGTATCAAGATTACGAGATGTCAAATTTCCTGCTAAATTTAACAGGGAAACGGACTTGGTATAAAAGTCACCTGACGTTACTTTTCCCGCGAAATTCAACAGGGAAACTGTTTTTGTATAAAGGTTCCGTGACGTCAGCTTTCCCGCTAAACTCAACAGGAAAACTGAATTGGTGTTTAGATGACGCGAGGTCAATTTTAGCGCTAAGTTCAACAGGGAAACTCTCTTGGTATAAAGGTCACGTGACGTGAATTTCCCCGCTAAATCTAGCCGCGAAACTGAATTGTTTTTTGGAGTCACGTGATGTCAACTTCCCCGCTAAACTTAGCTGGGAAATCCGCGGACAGACGAATGGAATGATAAAAATTCGGTAATGGAAAGAGTTCTGTTAAAAATGCTTTAACAAATACAATTTTGCTGTTAGGTTCAACGACGAAGCTTTTTTTCGTTTTGTATTTAAACGTAGAAGTCAAGAATCGGCGCGTGGCAATACGTAAAGCAGCTTTCGTTACAAAGGGCCACAAAAGCGGAGGATTTGGAGCCAAGGCGCTCGGACGTTCGGGTTTTATAAGCAGGGTCAATGAGCCCCCAGCCGCGCCAACGGATTGCATCTTCTTTTTCTTTTCACTGACGTTTCGATTCGGGTCACAGTCCCCGAAGATCAGATAGAGCGGCTTTGCTGGGATCTGATGGAAAGGCTTGAAACGGCTTTAAGAACCCGGATTCTCACATTTTGGAATGTACTTATTTGTTTATTTATTACTTTTTCTTCTTCTTTACAGCGCAGATTTCAGGCGTTCTTTTCCGTGTTTCGCGGCGTCGCCGTCGTCGTCGCCGTCGTCGTCACCGTCGGCGTCATCGTCGGCGTAACCTCGCGCGTTGCATTATGGGATGTCATAGCCCCGTGCACCAATCCAATTCCTCGCTAAATTTAGCGAAGAAACTGAATGGGTGTCTAGGTCTGGGCCGTCACATAATCCAACACCGCGCGTTCAGTTTCCCCGCTAAATTTCGCGAAAACTGACGTCACACGAACTCAACACCAATTCAGTTTCTCCGTTGAATTTAGCGCCGAATTGAATTGGTGTTTAGGCTTACGTGACGTAAATGTTCCCGTTAAATCTAGCGGAGAAACTGAATTTGTCCATAGGTGACGTGATACGAGGTCATGCGATGTTATTTTTTCCTCTAGATTTAGTGAATTTGTGTTGAGGTCAGGAGGCGTCAATTTTGCAGCTAAATTTAGCGGGGAAACTGTGAGAGGAGAGAGAGGGGAGGAGAGGGGAAAGGAGAGGAAGGAAGAAGAGAGAAGGAGGAGGGGAGGGTATTCCGTACCCTCCCCCTCCTCCTCTCCCCTGCTCCACTTTCTCGTCCTCCTCCTGCTCCTTATTCATATTCTCCCATCTTCCTTCGTACCCTTCACTTTTCCTCCTCTGTACCCTCCCCGTCAAATCAAATCAATCAAATCAGTTTATTTTCTGCCACACAAATACATTCTTGACAAGGGCGCCGGAAGAAAAGCTGCACGTTTGCAGCGTCTCCCGCATACCCTCCCTTTCAGGGTGTATCGCAAAATCAAAATACCTCAAAAACTGCGCTCCAATCTCACATTACAGGGATTTGTAAACGTCTTTCATTTTTTTTTTTATTTAGAAATACAGCTAATCTCACATGGAGACCATAGCAGGTGGGACATATACGATTGCGAACACAGTGCCCCCTGAGTCCCCTTTTTGATCGGGATTTGGCACAACGAATGATTAAATGGCAAAAGCGCATAAAACGTTCATGAATCTGTGGTGGCAGCTGCTACGCCCACGATGAAATCATTGCATTTAATTCTTAGCCTTCAGCAGCTCTCACACTGCCAATACATTACACGGAAGACAGTCCGAAGACACTGTATGAGGCGAATTTCTTCCTCGTATATGCCACATTGCTCGTGCAAGGACTGTCTACAGGCATGTTCGAAGCATACAAGTAATGTCTGAAGAAAATACACTCGGAATATGCTCGCGGTGTGTCCCCAGGGGGGCTATGTTGCGCTTTCTGCACTCCCAGGAGACTTGGAAGAGGGAAGTGACGTCAACAACGCAGCAAATGCAGATTGGATGTTGATTTTGTTTTCTCTGTCAACATCCAATCTGCGTTTGCTGTATCGTTGACGTCACTTCCGTCTTCCAAGTCTCCTGGGAGTGCAAAAAGCGCAACATAGCCCTCCTGATATCATCACGTCCGCACCGAACACCGCGCCTTTTATAGACGCTTTCAAGCAGCTGTGCATGGGCGCCGCCATAAGCGCCCTTCAGGTTTTGCTTCCATTTATTCCGTTCGTTTCACTTCATCGTTGCCACAGCAGGACAGGTCAGGTGCTACTGTGTCCTTCTGCCCAGCATAGGCCTTCGGGGAAGCTCGTCCACGCCGTCTTCAGTGGCTCCGTATCTCGGAATCTCGGTACGCGAAGCGCAAGTTCGTCTGCATCTTTTTGCGGGGGGATTATGGTGACGTCAGAGAGACGTCGATTTCTCATTGGTTCTGAAATAAAGATAGTGAGTAGAGCTCAATGCAAGATTGTTTGAGGTCTATCCACTATCCTTCCATGAGAGCCAATCGGAACTCGGCGTCTCTCTGACGTCACCGCAACTCATGCGCAATTGGAAGCAGACAACATGCTCTCCGCGTAGACGAGAGAAAGGTCGGCTATGGCGGCTCAATCTGGCGCGTCTTTAAAGCGTCTTTATGAATACGAGCACGTGTGGCCGTGGCTTCCGAGAATGGGATTGGACAGAGCAACAAGATGTTGCGTTGTTATTTCAAATGAAGCATTTCCCCGCTCGTAAGAGGTACGCCGGTTCGGATATAGAGACTGTGTCGCCATAATACGCTTGACAAGTAGCTGGATGAAGCTGCGTTCTTTCGAGCCGCACACAGCGAGGTTCCTTGGCGGTGTGGGCGAGGCACCAGATGTGATCAGCAACGCTATTAAATGTGTTATGTTTTCTACTTTTTTTTTTACAGCGGAGTTGATTAGGGCTAGTTTCCTCAGTTTCGTGTCCGGTACCAAACAAATGTCGACACAAAACTACACAAAACTCTCGACAGCTACCGCCATCTATGAGCGACGGTGGACACCAGACAACCACTCTGGTTGCCGCCGTCACCCATATATGGCGGCCGCCTTTCCAGAAATCATAGGAGAATGGATAGTTGGGCGAGTTAGTGGGAATTCATCGTAGGAAATAGCGCGCAAAACAGACGAAGAAGAAACATACGGGACGAGCGTACAGCTTCGCTGGTCTTCCTTTTTCACCACGGTAGAAAGGCTGAACGTTTTATTGTACGGTATTACTAGATAGTCTATGTGTTCCCTATATAAAGTGGTAGCTCAGCTACACATTTCAGAACCACAACAACAACGCTAAATAACATAAATTACAAATAATGGAATACTACCTAACCACAACTCAACCCAACATTTGTTTGGGAAGCTCGCGGTGCGGTTGTATTTCGGTGAAAGCGAGCCTGGAAGAGAAATAATATATCTCGATGCAAAATCCAACTTGGCTCTGCATCACAAAGCGTGACAACTCACGCGCAAAAAACTAGACGGAATTCGCATTTTCTCGATAAAAAGAAAAAGAAACGAAGAAAGACTCATATTATACGGAGTCCTCGCTTCCTTGATCTTCCTGCTTTAAATTCCAACAAATTCGCTTCACGTATAGACGTTTTCTGTTTCCTGTCGTTCTCACTGACGTGAATTTCGTATCTGGTATGCGGGACGAAACAAGAAATTTCAACCTGGAATATGCGAGAAAATACAAGTGAGGCAAAACAAGAATGTGTGACAATAACGCATTCTTCGTGAACACCCTCCAGCGGCGAAGAGAGATCAGAACGGCGTGTCACCGCATACCAGAAGTGACCATATTCAAGATGGCTGCGCCTTTGTGGAAAAAGTGTGTATACTGAACAAACAAACGAACGGTTAAAGCCTCTATTCAGTTTTACTATAGATCCCCCCTTGTTTTCCAGAACAACGTCTCCGTCTCGTTCGTCGCGGTATGATTGGCTACGTCAGGGATCCTGTTCACACATATAATTTTTTTCTAAAGAATTGGGTCTTTCTTTTTCTTTATTTTAATTTCCACGTTCGAGTACCGCCAGCCATGGTTGAGGAAGCGCGCAAGACACGCGCCACGAGCTGGTGCTCTGCCGCCATACCGCCGCCATTTGCTTTCAAAGGCCGCTCATTTCAGTGCTGCGCCGCCATTTGCTTTCAAAGGCCGCCCGAGACACGCGTCATCGTGCACTGGCGCCATTGCACGCTACTTGCAAGACATACGCAAACACATTGAGGGGCTTTAGCGACAACTGCTCTCGTTTCTCCTGCTTGTGTGCGCACAGAAAAAGACGAGTGAAATAGATCAAATTTCTGCCTCCCAACGCGAAAAAGAAGCATTATGAAAAATGTTTATTTTGGTTCTAATCATCCGCTTGTCCTCAAAACCTGAGGAACCTAGTTTTGCAGCCGCTGTGTATACATTGCTACATGTGTCGGAGTCAACATAGAAGAGCTTAAAATACCATCCAATATCAAGTCAGAAATAATTTCTTCGGGGTTTCATAGCCCATGCCTTTTTTTGTTAATTCGCCGTCCCCGCTCGCATTTTTTTTTTAATAAACTGTGGAAGATGTCGTAAATTTCTGCGGCATTCGTTTCGCCAAGTAACCGGAACCAACGGCATCGATGATCAGTTTTGCAATACGAAATGCAACTATACTCGGTCGTGATGACTTCGTTGCAAAAGATGCCCCGAAGGTATATTGAAATTCTCAATAAGGAAGTCCCGATTTTTTTTTTAATACTCCGGTAAGGCACGTGTCTTTTTTCAGCCTGTTTTTTTTTTTTCTTTTTTTTACATATTTGTAATTTTAGATGTTACCGTCGCAGATATTGCACTGGTTGCTTTGTTTTGATTCTAAAATAGACTCGGTGATCCCAATTTTGTAAAGCTGAAGCTGACACGTAAAACAAAAGTAGTTGATATATATATATATATATATTTCTTTTTACAATAGTCTTCGAAATTTTAAGAACCAGAGGATATGGCTTCTTATTTTACGACTTCTTACTTTGTGGTTGATTTTTGGGCGTTCTTATTAAATAATGCACCAATTACTTAACTTCTCAAAATAGTTCGGTTGCCGGCGCGGAAGTTTCCTTTCAAAAACAGTTATCTAATTTTCCTTTCTGATTTCCCAGTTCTAGATACACTAAAGTACGTAGACATTAATAAACGCGATCACTTAAAAAATCGGAAAACAAAAACGTATATAATATCAAAGTATGACCTGTAGGCACTTACGACTTTGAAAACCGTGCATATTCGCACATAAAGCGCGAAGAATTCCAGTAAATACATCGACAAGCAATTTGTTTCTAGATATGTATCTGCACTGATATAAACAAGTTTCGATGTTACCACTGCGTTGGCGGAGTGGTAGCCGAGTTCCATTGGAACTACGCCACAAAAACGACACTCGGATACGCTCGTACGTTTTTATGAGTCGTCTATCACCATCCGCCAGGATCGTGACATCCGAGAACATTACAGGCCAGCTTCTGTGACGTCATTTGTCTCTCTTTCTGGAACACTTTTCGTGTATGGGTGGGGATAGGACGCTAAACATACCAGTAGGAGAGGCGTTCCAGACGCCGTAGTTGCAGCTTTATGTAGGCTAAGAGTGCAGGTTTTTGGCTGTCAAGAATGTCTGGAAATTATTTGTGGTTCGAGTATAGCGGGGAAACAAAATATATCTTAGGAAGACAGGGTTTTGTCTGATCATGATTTCGCCGACACCGCAGGTGCTCGGAGAGACGAAACCGCAATTTTTCATCGTAGCAGTATCAGACTCGGAGTCGTGCGGGCTATGAAGTTTCGTGAGCTCCCGACGACACCATTTATCTCAATTTAGAAGGGTCGGAGAGCAAGTGTAGCCTGCCGCAGTGGTGGTGGAGCGACGTTTCGAGACCGTGTATGTTCCGTTCCGCCTGCGCGATTCCCCCAGGAAAGAGGGCAGCGTTGTCTTTGTTCAGTATATTCCCCGCATAGAGGTGGATCCCAGCGAAGCCTGCAAACTTGACCTCCGAGTCTTTTGGAATACGCTTTGGCTGCGCAAGCTCTTATGAACTGAAAATGCGTACCAAAAGCCCTTTCGACAATCCACATTCTGCTGAGACTTACTATAGCCAAGTTTAAATCCGTACCACGAGTCGGCGCGTCTTCGAGCCGTTTTATAAGGTGCTTCACGTAACATTAGATCATAAATTACGCAAAATACACGCTGTTCCTTGCTGACACGTTAAAAGATTTATCGGCAGAAATGCCCGGAGCATATTTCCCTCGTGTATATGCATGCTTCAAACATTTTGGCCGACCGGTTTTTTTTTTTTTTTTTACTACCAATGTGACAAGGCCGTCAGACAAGAAAGATACACGGCCCAGACCGCGGACTAGACTTTTTATGATGTATTAAGAGGGCGGCCGCGGCGTTATAATATAGCGAGGGCGACCCACAGAAACCAAGCAAAGATTGAATGTAATGTTCCGGTGTCTTGCAGGAGTTGTGTTGACGTCAGAACACCGAGCTCTGATTGGCGATGATTGATCTTGCTAGCTTGCTTTGACATCTACCCATTATCTTTCAATCAGAGCCGATCAGAAGTCGGCGTTCTGACGCCACCGCAACCCCTTTCTTAAGAAGAAGACGAACTTGCGATCCGCACAGGATTAACGACCGAATGCGTCTTTGCGACGCGCGGTGGTTCACTCCCCATTGGCCAACTCAATATGGAGCGAAAGTTCATCTGCTCCTTTGCAGGGGTTGTGGTGACGTTAGAACGACGACTTCTGATTGGTAGACCTCGAGGTAGTTTTCTTTGAGGTCTACCCACCATCCTTCAATCGGAGCCAATCAAAGCTCGCTGTCTTTCTGACGTCACAACAACTCCCGCGAAAGAAGCAGACGACTTGCTCTCCAAATAACAGCCCTCTGCGCGTTGCCATCCTTCTCCAGGCACAAAGCTCAAGCCAAGTTTTACGAAGCACGCCAACTCTCGCGACGATAGAGCAGCGCTTCTGTCGCCAAAGTCAAATTGGCGCGCTCCGTTAACTTTCGGCTCCAACCTTCAGCTTGTCGAGTCTATACTCCGTTTCACTCGGAGTCCGCCTGCAGTCGGCGCTATAGACCTTTTCCTCGCTGATCCCCCGGGTGAAAAATGCCGAGTCACTGATTTGTTCGTTCGTTGGTGGCGGTTGGCGTCACGAGTGCTTGCGCCATCTTTTGTCTCCCGTGCGAAACGGCGCCGTATTGTTTGAAGACCGGTGGCTTCGCCGCGTTTCCATAGGAGTTATGCCTTTTTTCTTTCTTTACTTTTTCCTCAGGTAAGTTCGCTCTTTGCAAATTTTACAAACAAAAATGCTCCACCTGTGAGCAACGCTGCAGAAAATCGTAGCGCGATCGGTTAAGAAACCGAATTTTCCGGTCGATTTAAAGAGCCTGGCCGCTTCTTGAGACACCGGGTATATAGAGAGCGACCGGAACGGCCACATCCACCACCGCTGCTGGGACAGAGCCGGGATTGCGACCGGCGACAGCTGGATGAATGGATGGATGGATGAATCCGGCTGAGCCCTTTGGATCGGGCGGTATACCTTACGCCACCTAGCCACAGCAGAACTCTTCTATGCTGCCATGCCGCGGCAATCAAGGGACCACCCGTTGGGACGCGGTATAAACACATTATTCGTGACGCGTTCCAGGCACCATAATTTCAATACCTCCACTTTGCAATAAAAAGTTGATTTGTGGATGCTCGTACATGTTGAGTTTAGCCTACCTTGAGATATCGTGCCCTATTTTCTAGCGTAATTTGGAAAATGAAGTACGCGACGATATTTCCCGATCACAAACATACATCGGCTGTGAAAGGTTGGGTCTGTTGGCGTCTAAATTGCCATAAAGAGGGACATGGAAAACAAAGAGACGACACAGGCTGTGTCGTCTGTTTGTCATGTTTTGTCCTTTTTTCGTCATCGTCTTAATGTGAACGAAAGACTACAGCTAACACTCGGTTTTACAGCAGCATAAACAGTCCTGGAAGAGTTGGGAATGGGGTTAGTATTTTAGTAAATACTGTTTGGCATTGCATTGTTTTGTGTAAAAAAAAGATTGTACGATATCCACAAGATATAACTTACTTGTACACGCGGGAGCCTTTGACACTCCTTCTCTCACCAATATTTTTATAAACAAAGTGGACTCTTTAATCCCCTTTAGTATAAATACGTAGATATACCTCCACAAGAAACAAAAAACAACAGGAAAACAAAGAAACGGTACTAAATAAAGAATTGCTACGCCTTTGTTGTCTTGTTTAACCTAGCCTGCTTATATTGTCGGCGGTGTCATTCAATGTATATTTAATATGTCTAGGATCTGATCGGCTCCAAACTTAAACTCGGGAACAAAGCTTGGAGTGTTCTTTTTGCCTTCTATTTCAAACCTGAGATCCAGCCCGGATTAAAGATTTGAGTAGGCGTCGGCGGAAGAAGAAGAACGACTGCATCAACTCGGTTTTTCTTGTTATTTTTTTAACGTTTTTTCACACCACTCCTTTCAATTCTTTCGACATGTGGCAGAACACAATGGGACAGCATTGGCTTAGTCGGGCTTAGCTTCGCGACGTGACATTTATTTCTGAGTGTAATAAGCAAGGGTGACTTCGTGTTATGCCCTTATTCCATAACGAAACGTTGTGCTCTCTAAAAAAAAAAAAAAAAGGTTTCTCGCAATCCTGCTAATTGTTTTATGGGCATATATATATATATAATTTGGAATTGTTCAGAAACGACAAAATTAAAGAAAGGCAGCTTTCGTTACCTTCAACAAATTTAGAAACGCGGAGAATGGCGTGTCCCGAACGTTTCTCTGCATCTCCATATCCACGGAAATCGCTGATCATAATTGTCCTTGCCCTCGGTTCCCTCAGCTCTCGGTTTTCTACGGCTGCCAGTGGCCAACGGGTTTTCTACGGGAAGGTCTCCATTCGCGTCACCCTTCGAAAACTTAACATTCCAAAGTCATTGTCTTCTTTCAGAGAGAACAATAGGGACACTTTCTTCCTTTCTTTAAAAGCTTATAGAGATAAATTAGAATGAGACATTGGCTGCCTCTAGAACGGCGCCGGCTACTCATTTGACTCAGAGTTCCTCTATAGGCTCCCTACGGGAACCAGAGTTGCGCGTCGGTTTGCACGTGATCTGTTCGGATCTCGAACAGATCACGTGATTGGATACGGGAACTCTACTTTGACTTTGAGTGATTAGTGTTCATTTACTTGAGGGTTCGCAGTTGTCCCATAAACGAAGCACTGCACAGAACACCCTGCAAAACACCCGAAATTGTAAAAGTACCCTGCCCGTTTCGATCTGGATGAGCATCGTACCGGCGTGCGGTCGTGTATCACTACTGCGTGGTGCACGTTAAAGACCCCAGGCTAGCGGTTGTACCGCACTGGCTAAATTGTTCATCTACAGCTGGGAGACTCGTCGCCCCTGGGAGGCAGACCAAGTTCTAGGCTGTATAAACACACACACAACCCAATTTTTTTTTACACTATTTACATGAGGGTGCAATGATTTCTTATGCTATTCACATATAATTCCTACACTCAAACGTACATTGTGTACTGTACAATGTACACTAAGGGGGTCCTTATGCAGATTATATGACCCAAGCACCTTTCACATTAAAAGCTCATTTTAGAGCGATAATATACGCACCAAGGTGTACGAGTATAGTATACATAATTTCACAGTTTAAGAATGTATATAATGTAGATTTATTATAGATTGATGTTTCTACTTTTGTGCCGTTCCTAATGAGAATCCAGTGCTCTCAATAACTGTCCTCTATTTTAGTTTTCATGAAGAAATCACGTAGGCAGGGCCCTCTTTTACAGAACTGGTTTAAGCCAAGCTACTAGCACCTTCTCTAGCGACAAGGGGCGGTCGTCAAATATTATGACCCTTAACTTTAGCTCTTTTTAACACGTTTTGAATCTCTAGCATTCTAGTAGGAAATGAGTTTTTTCTTCGACCGACTTTCCACATGAACATTATGAAACATCCGCGCGATTGATCCGGTGTAAGAAGCTACCAATTTCTCAAAGCTTACGATCTTCGATGCAAGAGGAAAGAATTGAGTTTGCCTCCGTAGTGCAATTTCTTTCGTTTAGAATGTGCATCACACGCTGCTTGAGCAGCAAGCAGGTGAGTTTCTACACGCTTATATCCGTCTACTGTGGGTTAACAAGTCTCTTTTTTTTTTTCTGTTTATTCGCCATTTGTTTTATTAGCTTCAGAAACGCATAATCGATGATTTTGTGCGGCGACAAATCCGCTAGGGCGTATTTTTTGTTCGTTTTTTTCCGCTATTTTTACCTTCCATGGCGTATGAAACCCAAAATGAATGTTTTCATTTTTGTATAGTTTCGTTTCTTTTTTCGTTGCTGTCATCGGGCATACATCTGTATACATAAAATGGTAGACGTCGAATATGCCATTCTCAAGAATTGTCATATTACGTGTTTGCATCCAATCGGTAAAAAAAAAAAAAAAAAAAAATGTCGCGTTAAACATTAAATAAGGTTTTGTTTCTTTTTTTTTTTGTAATTCTTTTTACGTGTAAGAAGAACGTTAATTCTTTGCCTAAGAAGATTATAAATATAAAAAAATAATAGGCTTATGATTGTTATCAATGCGTCATGACCGTGTCTTTTCTTCTCTAACTGATATACCGAGCTTTCGCGACAAATTATGACGAACTCAGTATATGGGCCGGTACCTAGAACGCTGTTGCGATTGCAATGTCACTATACCTGTCATTGACCATAGTGATGAAGTTAATCGAACAAAACAAGCATGAACAAAAACTGAAGCTCAGACATGACTGAGCACGTGCTCGGAAAAAAAAAATAGGTTATTTGGACGTTGCAAACCTGCCGTTTGTGTAAAGAACACTGGACGCGTTCTGGGATGTTTAGAACTGGGGCCGACAATTTGTTTGCTAAAACCATTCTAGCGTTCCCGCGACAAAACAAAAAAGAAAGTTTATGTTCGAGAATCAGTTTGTCGCATCCCTCCTTCTCCGGTAACAAGTCTGCGTTTCCGACTGCTGTTTTTCCGCCGTTGTAGACGGTCCGCTTTTCGGTGCGCTCGCCAATCCAATTTTCTACCACCCGAATTCGTCCACGCTCTCGGCAAGGCATGCGCTTTACACTGGGCAGTGTTTGTTTACACGGAGAGTCGAGAATTTAACTGTGTGTTTAAATCTCCTGTTCCTTCGAGGAAGAGCCGAAGTCTCGACGCTTTCTAGCTGTTACTCAAAGCTTATTGAGTACAGACTAAAACATCGAATTGAGTCCTCGTTGGATCAGCAAGGATATTCATTAAAGCATGAAATGTTCTATAACGAAAGCCCATACTCTCAGACATTTTGTCCGCCCGTGTGTCCATCTGTCCTCCCTACCCATAGGCACGTGACGTCATGATAGCAGGTGACACCACAACTTGACATCGTAAAGTCACGTCACCACATCGCGTGACGTCATAGAGTCACCTGACACTACGCGTGACGTCAAGATCTCACATGACGCAACGACTGGACACCATAACGTCATATTGCCACACGTGTCGCTGAGGGAGCGCGTACGTGGTTACCGTGCTTGGCTGTCGCGCGGAAGGTCAGGGTTCGATTCCAGGCAGGGGAATGTTCTTCTATTTATTCTTTTTACTTGGCGTTCTCGGTAATTCGAGAACTTTCTTGTATGATCGAGTTTCGAAGGTTGTACGCGCCGGACGTTCTAGGCCAAATCTTCGATAGACCAACGCGGCTGCAAAAGGTGCTCCCGTGTCAAGCAGCAGTCAGTTTCGCCTCAGCGGTCGATCCTGCTGTCTCGCCGACTTCGACGCCCGCGACGCTTTGTTGTTATCATCTTCCTTTTTGCTTTGGGCACAAGTTCGGCCCATTAAACGTTTAGTTGCCTCGGTTATTCTTTGATTAATTAACTCTTCATTCGTGACATTTTGGTGGAGGTGCGGGTAATGCATTCTATGCCCGTAAAGTGTATCCCTCCGAAGACATCCCGGAAAAATGAGGTGCTCAGCCCCGGAAGGCTACCCTTCGCCCAAGACGCCGAAGCCCGAGCAAGCCGTTGTACTCGAGATCAGCCCCCCGAATTTAGTCTTTCACCCGAGAACCGGAAGAAGAATATCCCAACTATGACCACCCTACCGTCGTTGTCCTACCCGTCGCTGCACGTACGCCCGCGTCCTTCCATGGTGAGCCTTATGAAGACGTCCAGGACTGGCTACAGCAGTACGAGCGGGTGGCCCAGCACAACCGATGGACGGACGAACAGCGCCTGCAGAGTCTTTACTTCGCGCTCGAAGGAACGGCCAGGCACTAGTTCGAGAATCGCGAGACTTCCTTGATCTCGTGGACCGTCTGCAAGGATGTCCTTCGGGCTATGCACGGCGCCAGCAACTTTCCAGCGTGTCATGGACACTGTACTGGCAGGACTGAAGTGGCAGAGCTGTCTCGTCTACCTTGACGATGTCGTAGTGTTTTCAAGTGACTTCGGCGAGCACTTGCGACGACTCCGAGTTGTTCTCCAAGCCATAAAGACCGCCGGACTCACCCCCAAACCGTCAAAGTGCCGGTTCGCCTATGACGAACTGAAATTCCTAGGTCACGTGGTTAGTGACGAACGCGTCCGTCCAGACTCCGAGAAGACTCGCGCCGTCGCGGCATTTCCAGCGCCGACAGCCGAGAAGGCCGTGTGAAGATTCCTTGAACTTTGCGCCTACTATCGACGCTTCGTTCGGGATTTCGCTAAAATTTCCGCACCGCTCACAAACCTCACGAAGGACGCCGAGAAGTTCGAATGGGACGAGGAGCAGCAGCAGGCATTCGACGAGTTGAAGCGAAGACTCTATAGGCTGCTCCTGTCCTTGGACTCCTTGGAAAATGAAGTCTGTGCTGTGGCATTACGCGATGCAAAGCGTCATGCTTGCATTGCATAATACCACAGCGCAGACTTCATGCTGAGGTCTAAACGGATGTTCCGCCTCATCATTCGCTGGCCTCATTTCGTAGATCGCAGAGATTGGCTCTTTTGAGTGTTCTGCGGGTAAGTAGACGCGCAGGTATTTCTCAGAGCGTACGATGGACTAAAGGCAGCAGCTGGAACCGCCAGATCCAATCACGGGCCACTTATACATTGCGTGGTATTTCTCTTCGATGCACGTATTGGTGCCCGCGTCTCGGATTACTGATAGGAATGGGCGGGCAGTGGTTCGGATCGAGCAATGACTGCAAAGAAAGCCACGACGTACTGTCTCTGTGCAGTGTCAAAGCTATAAAAATGACGCAGCGATTTTGGATTCGTAGCATTATTCGTCCAAACATAATCAATGCTAAGCGTATCATAGTTTAGCGTGAAACGTGATTGGACCTGGCGGCCCGTGGTTTTGGCCTTTAGTGCATCGTAGGATGAGATGAAGTAAAGTCGCGGGACAAAACATTTGAAGTGACGACTTTTACCAATTACCATTGAACCAAAGCTCTCGTTGTCTCTGAAGCAGGCGCTGATTTACAGATCCCACGAAGTCGGTTCTGTTAGAACTGTTAACCTGCAGCTTGTGGCGAAGTACTTATCATAGCACCAAACACCTGTTCCATTTCCTTTGCGTCGTTCTAAAAAAATATCTGTGTGCTCCTTGATAGATAAAGTCTAATACCCCTGTTACACGGGCACACTTAACCGCGGTTAACTCAGCTTTAACTGCGGTTACGTGGCAGCACAGATGCCGCACTATACCCTCGGACAGCTATTTCAAAAGAAGTGAAGAGAGCGCGTGCACTGCTTTGATGGGTGCTCAAGATGCTCAAGCGCACGTTCGTCCATAGCTTCACTGCATCGCCGCAGAATGTTGTCGGCAAGTATTGTGCGCTAATTATGGTTAAACGTAACTGCAGTTAAGTGTGCCCGTGTAACAGGGGTATTAATGAGCCTGTAGAGATCTCTCAATGACAGCGGAGTGCATTGCCGGTGATGCAGATTTATGCAATTGGCCACCTGTACGTTCCATGTTTTTCGGCGGTTCAAGTGCTCTTTATACATAGCTTACAAGTTTCGCCATTGCTTAGTATGGAGGGTTCTATCTACTTACTGGTTTCTCCGAACTACAACTTCTGCGGAATGTAACTAACGCGGCGTACCGAACGCTCGCGGGACATAAAATACTAACATGGCCGCCAATGACGTCGCGCACAACTGATGTATTTTGTTGTTTCTTTCACTTTAAAGAGCCTTTGTGGAGCCTCACCAGATTAGGCTAAGATAGGGCACAATGCTGATTGAAGCGCGAAGACGGTGGGACAGGGACAGTGAGGACGCGGCTTTTTTGGACACGGGGAATACGCGACGGGGTAACTGAACGCCGGATTTTTCAAACCTGAGACTAATGACACGGGGCTTTTGCAGCGGGGCAATCGTGCTACACCCATTTTAAGATCCTAGTGTTGCAAATATATTAGTCTCATTTAGCTGTGCGAGCTCATGACCCGGCCCATCATAACTGTTCGCTCACAAGCACAACATGGATCATTAGATCTGTTCGATTCGGCCAGGAAGTTCTGAACCAGTTCTGTCCGAGTTCAGACGGGTGCAGGAGTCGTGCAGCGGCGGCGCAGAACCGGTCGTACCCGCTGCGCTAGGACTGGCGCTGTAATCGGCTTTCCGAGCGGAAGCGCAGGGTGTCGTCTGTCTCTCTTCGCTCTTGTTTCTCCACGCCACGTTGTATGCTACATTTAACTAGTCACGGTTTGATGAGACCATTCGCGTTTTCTTAAATAATTAAAAGCGCCGAAAAAGACAAGGACAAAGAGTGGAACGATACAAGGCGCCTCGTGTCGTTCCACTTCCTTGTCTTTGTCTTTTTCGGCGCTTTTAATTATTTAAAGAACCATGCACCAACTGGCTCAACTTTACACTTTGCTGCCTTTCCTTAGTTTTAAAGTATAATAACGGAATCTCTTCTGTGGATATTTTTTTTATTCGAGTGGATTAAAAACGTTTTCTGCACGAAATGTGTTTCTGTCTGCGTTTTTAACGGCCGTTCGCTTCCTGTCGTTTCCGTAAGCGTTCGTGTCCTTCACATTCATTGAGCAATAGTAGATTCATTCAAAGTCTTTCGAGTTTCGAATTTCGACGATAAGTTCGCGGCATCAGGATGGTTTTGCGTCAGAAGTCGCTGGCGGCAGCGCGCGGTCGGTAGCGGTCACCTCGAAGACGAAGGCCTGACAAGAGCGTTTTGGCCAAGATAGTTATCGACCGTAACTTTGGCGTCAAGCTGAAGCGTGTATTCAGATTCTCAAGAAAGACCTGCGTGGAACTACCAAGCCAATGCCGATTCTGGGTGTTTTCCCCAGGTCCTTTAGTGGGCGTCCACAGATACCAGCGGACAAAGCATGCAGTATTATGCTCAGCCCCAGGGCATGCGAGGGCCAATGTACTAAATCCCAGACCTCTACAATGTATCGGAGTCGTCAGTATGCATCCAAGAGCAACTGAAGGCGGGGCCTATCAAGAGGGCACTACCTTTCCCGTGTCTGTAAGGAAGAATTTTAACACTGTGGGTCCCCACATAGCATCAAAACGAAACAATTTAGTGAGCCAATATTTCCACACTTACAACAGGGAGTCAAACCTACGCAAGCAGGTGTCTAAAACGCCTTCAGAAAATTGTAATCAAGCAAATTCCTACCCTCAGTTATGATCTCAATTCCGCGTCCACCGCGGGTACGTTATTATCATGAATGAGAGGAAATGCAACCTCCGTATCGGCGTTATTGAGCAAGAGCTGCGAAAAATGGCACCGCGAGCAGAGACGGACCAGGAGTGTCGTCTGCTATCGCCGTCTGCTCTTGTCGTCTGCTTCTGCACGGACGCTGAACTGACTCCGGAGCCGGTGCAAGATTTCTAGGAACTGGGTCTGAACTCGTTCAGAACTGGAATGAATCGAACGCGCCAGTGCAGCGGCCGTGCAACTTCCGGTTGATTCCAATGCACCCGTTCCTGCACTGCTGAACTAGTTCAGCCAGTTCAGGCGAATCGAACAGGCCTATTGATATTGTTCTGTAGTAGTGGTGGTTATTTTCAATTATTGGTTGCTCCGAGCATAGAGTTATAATAATGTACGCTAGAGGTTCAACTGGCGCTAGTGTCTATGCGACTTCCGTGACGCAAATTGAAGCAGACAGCAACCAGTCTCCTTTTGCGGTGCTCCTGTGCATTCATATGGGAAAACGCGCGTGCATTTTGTCTTTTCGCCGGAAAATAACACGGAGCACGTTGGTTATTTGGGTCGTACCGAATAGTATGTACCTTACTTAACATTGTAAAAGTGTAATTGCTTTAGTTAGCGCATTTTTCTTCATCAGTGAACGATGTTTAACTTCGCTAGATTTCAATCCCAAACGTGTATTCCGCAGGACGTATGTAAAAACAAGCGACGCTTCAAAGCAAAATTACAATGGAAAGGAATATAGAGTGTGTTCAAGGCTCGCCAGCATTCCGGTGACGCTTATATATTGATAATATGCCAGTCCTGTCACTATATAAAAATGACCCCGTCGTGCATGAGCGGATAAAACATTCAAAACGCAAAGAATAAAGTACGTGGGCTGTGAAAGGTGTCTCTTCGTATTGTTTTCTCTACACGACAGCTTTTATCGGGCACTTGTTCTCAAAAATTTCGAGCGTGCGGGTGATATTTTGAACTTAAAACAAGCATCTTCGCACAGAGCAGAAAGAATAAAGCGGTATACTTACTTATTTAAAATCGGAATATATTACATGGTCTTCAATTTATTTTGATCATACATGCACGGGTAGTGGCTGATCCAGTGTTGCTGCGTATTTCTTGCAGTACTTAATTTCCAGACGTCCTTCGTTCGTTTGGCACGTATATCCCTCATGCTGAAAAGCGCCGACGTCGTGTTCGCGCTAAAAGTGTCCGACAGTGCACATAAATACACGTACGAAGCCGTTTTAGCACCGTTTTTAGTGCGATGAATTTGAAATAAAAACGCCGTAACTGACCAATTATTGCGTCGGCCTGACTGAGAACTTTTTCAAGCTACCTTGTACGCACGAATTATTTGGGATATTTGCTTTTCTGATCGAGCGCAGGGAGTAAATGCACTCGCTTTTTCCCATAGAAATGCATTACCGGAAGTCAATTTTGGACTGGTTGCTGTCTGCTTCAATTTGCGTCAGCACACTAGCGCCACTTGAGCCTCTAGCGTACATTATAATAACTCTATGGCTCCGAGCTACCACTGTGGCGTAGATTTAGCCACTTGAAGGGAACGATCTCGATAGCTAAGCAACCAGCATGTCGCACAAAATCACGTCAGCGCATGTACAATGGCGCGGCCGATCTGTGCTTATGACTTCAATTTCCTCGTGAATCTGCCGCTTGCTCGACGAGTATTTTTGTTCCTCGTTGCCAGGAAGTTGGCACTTTCTCACTGAAAACTTTTTTCTTCTCTTCTTTCATTCTTTCTTTTGTTTAGTCTTTTACGTGTTTCTTGTTTCGTGTTTTTTGCTGGCGCGGTATATTGTTTTGCGGTGAGACGCGGAGCTCTTCTCCGATGTCCGAGAAACGCTCTCCCTCCCCAAAAGTCGCCCGCGTCGCCTTACAGCGTACGAGATTCCTCGCTAAAAAGAACCGTGTAATCTTCTCGTTCCCCACACCGAAGTCAATAAAGTCCGGGTTTTTCTTGTTTCGTTGAACTTCGGGCTTTCTTTGAAGTGCTAGCTATTATATTAGTTCTCCCCCCCTCTCTTTCTCCGCGCGTCTAACTTTGACCATCGCCTGTTTGCTCTTTCATCTTCTCAATGTTCGCACGTACCCCGTGCGCCGATATCGGAACTTCACGGTGCCTTGTAAGGTTTCTCGTTTCCCGTTTTAGTTTTGTTGCCGCCCTTAACAAATGTCTAAAAAGTTATAAAACCTACGGAAATGAATAAAGCGGCCATCGGGGCTTCCCCATCTCGCGTTCCGGTGTCCGTGTCGGGTTCGGTCTTTTCTTGCCGGTTCGTCCCGCAGCTTAGTGACTTGGACGGCGGGGGCGTTGCCACGGCAACAACGACCGGACGCGTCTCGGTCTACGTATAAGCACTTCCTGGCCCGTTTTCTGTCCTTTTTGTGTTGTTTATTTCCTGCTAGTCGCTTGGTCTCTTCGGCGATGTTTCTGTGAGATAACTTGTCCTTTGGATTGCACGCTGCCTCCTGGGTTGTGTATGTGGGTGCATGAGGTGGATTCCGAATATACATATTTTCGTTCGCGTGGAACGCTACTTGTGTATGTGAATTCGGTTGTTTGTGTTTCGTTTAAACACGCGGACCTGATCAGCTACTTATGTTATTCTGGTTTATAATTTTTTTTCTTTTACTAATTCTCAAAAGAAAAAGAAACAAAAAGGAATGTATATTCGTCGTTGCACTTTTAATTTCAGGTCAAGCAAAATTTTCAAAATCAAGCTTTCAATTTATGCAAAATGGATATTTATAAAAATAAAATGAATTGGCACCATCCGAAACCACTAAATCAGTTAGTTTTAGACATTTTTGAGCGCCTGCTTTGCTTTACGCGCGTACCACTAGTGGTTCTGTCTAAATGTCAGAGTTTCAGAACTTATCATTGTCTAATCAGCAGGCAATAAGATTTGTTTGTTTTATGTAGTTTATGCAGGCACGCTCAAATGGCTTTGGAACGAGCGGGGGTTGATATGTTCAACTATCGAGTTCCACTCTTGAAGGCGAAGGTTCTTAATATTTAAAATTGTAAAAACTCACGGTATAACTAAGGTTTGCCGTTTTCTGTTTCAACCGAAAAAAAAAACTAGTTTGCTGAATTTATTTTTCTCAAATTTGATTTTAACCGAAAGAAGTCAGTTTTTTCAACCGCCGGGTTCTCTGGATGGGTCGAGGACTTTTCGGTGTAGGGCGTTTCGTTGCAGACTTTTCGGTTTGTTCATATTTCGGTGTACGGACATTTCGGTGCACGGTGAATAGAAATCGCAAATCTTTTTTTAGTTTTTTCTAAAAGTAACAAGCGCTATTTTAGCTGAAAGTGCCTTTTTCTGCCCTTTACAATTTTGTAGACTTGGTCATCCATTTGCGGTCTCTTACTGATATACGACCCAGGTGAATTTGTTAGGCGCAGCACCATCCCGCGTGAAGACTGGAGACGTTGGAATTTATGTTTCATTTACCGGTGTCTCTTTTCCAACGTACACACTAGATGCATCACATACTGTTTACGCTTGAGGTCGATACATGCGTTCTCAGCGTCTTCTGTGAGGTTATGGGCTTTATCATTGGTAATATCTGTAGAAATTTACAAACAAACCGTTAGGGCGCAAACGAGCTGGTGAAAATTTAACATAATTTAAGACAAAACCCGAAACGTGTGAAACCATAAAGGACAACTCAACACACAAAGTGTGTTGTGTGTTGTCCTTCGACTTTTCACCGGTCTCAGGGCTTTATCTTAGCTTATATACAATGTTGGTCTAAGCAATTTCAACAAATCAGATGAGTTCTACAACAAAAAATAGCTGGAAGACCAAGAGATGTTGACTGAGTCCCCCCCCCCCCAGAACAAGCTAAACCGGCATACAAATTGACTGTAGAAGCTAGTTCTTAGTTACTTGGTTACATACTTTTTGGGGCTACACTTTCATATTCAGCAGTCAATCATCGTTTCTTTTTGGTTTAAAATGTACAGGGCGCGGATCTCCCGACAATATTTCAGACTCACCCTGTCCTAGTATCTTTTACGCCCAATACATTTCCCGAAATGGCCGGTTTAAAGAGACAATGAAATTAGTTTTAGACTTCTTCCTTTTTAGCTTTAATCCTGAACTCAAAAGCGAAATAAGAAATCTCGTGGTCATGACGTGCTTGTGCACCGGAGGCGATGACCCCAAGCTTCCACCGTGCTTTTTAAGTACACCATGGAACTCGTCATTCTCAAGTTGAAATAAGCGTAGTCACGGCACTTATTGGCCAGAAGTGCGAAGCCGAATATTCGTCGACGGATTGATCAGTTGTCGAGTGCATAGGGCCGAGATACGCAGTTCTGGTGTACATGCGTGAGCTGGGTTTGACTAACGTGCTTTTTGGCGCCGCGGATGCATCGCAGTGAAAAGGAAGAGAACTTTGGATGGAAAGTAGGCACAAAATATTCCGAATCTCTTTTTTTTTAATTTTCGTACTTAAAAGCAGGCTTTAGGCTTTCTACTCCTGTGTACTGGTTTTATTTTTGCGCACTAAACGATATGCGCTTTGTAAAATCCCAATTTATCCCAACCGAAAATTATTTTGTGGTCCCTTTAAAAAGTAAACGTAGGCAGCCAATTCAGGTACGCGCCTTTTTATTTTGAGAAAATATATGACTAAGCTTGATGAACATCTTTGATGCTCCGTTCGAAACCTCTCAAATTCGATTACGTCGTTGCCCCTGCGAGCAAGAGCGTGCTTCCCCGCACAAGTTATTTATATGCGGCGGAGCACGCTTCCGGGGCAAACTTGTTCATCGTCGGTGCTTCCTTGAGGTGCGTTCCAGTCGCTCTGCTTTGTTTCGGGTGGACGTGACGTTGCTGTAGTATATCCAAGTACGTACACAATCTTGATAAACTCACGTGCTGACTTGCTTACCATGCTATATTAATCGCTTCTCTTCAATTTCGAACCTGAAACTGAAGGCGTTTGAGTTTCTTGCTTACCCATTGTCTGTCTCACATTAACGCGACGCCAAAACATCTTTAAAGCCTCCTTTAAAGTTTTCAACATTATCAACTCGCTCCGGAAGCATAGAAATCACTTCGAGAAATAAAATAAAGCTTCCTATGTGTTTTAAAAAAATACAAAACACAAATAGCACAAAACAAACTACCTTTGAATCCGTCATTTCTCGTTTCCATCGTCAGAAAGATAATCGGTGTAGTGAAGAAGAAATTGTATTGTTTACGTAAGCATGGCCAGGAAGCACATGTAATGAGCCTCATTACGCGAGCAGCTAGATGACTCCTTAAAGTTATCCTTTGTGCTTTCGTTTAAATTTTTATCGGAACTTCGTTTACTACAGTATAAAAACAAACCCTCGAAAAAGGCATTCACGCTTTCTTTCCTGAAAAATATCAATTCAATCTACAGAAAACTGCGTAATTTATAATAAAATTTTGATCCGAAAAGTGCAAGCTGCTTTGAAGCTTTATGTACGCGAAATGCCAGATTAATTGTTCCAAAAGAAAACGTCTTTCTTAGTCTAGGCACTTAGTGGGAACATTAATTACAAAGGCCGTGTAATTATCGGGGATAATTCCGTCGATTCGAACGTTTGGCTCTTTGGCTGCATCACGGAAAAGAAATCGCGCCGCGTTGTTGTTTGTGTTTCTGCGATTCGACTGCACCGCATTGTTAAGGCAGATGTTTGTTCGAAGGAATTGTAAAGCCGGGGTCACACTGCTCACACTTGTTGCAAAAGGCGGTCTGAAAACTCGAGTCACCGCAATATCCCTGCTTCGAACGCCGCGTGCCATGTTTTCTCCTGAAACTCATTCTCATGCGGCATTCGAAAAAAGAACCTGGCGGTGACTCGCGTTCAAATCTGCATGCAGACTGCCTTCAAAAACAAATGGTTGCGTGTGTGTTTATACACCCGAAATTTAGTCTGCCTCAGTGGGCGTCTGGTGTGTCAGCTGTAGATGAGCACTTTAGCCAGTGGATTACAGCCGCTAGCCTGGGGTCTTTAACGTGCACCACGCAGTAGTGATACAGGACCGCACGCCGGTACAATGTTCATCCAGATCGAAACGGGCAGGGGCAGAGCCGTGTATTGAGAGAGTTTGGTCAATGGGAGGCCCGGGCGCGTATTGTGAGACCCCCCCCGGCAGAGCCCCGCGAGAGAGAAAAGAAGGAGGGAGAGGAGGAAAGGGAGGAGGGAAGAATACCGCGATTGGCTGGCGCAGTCACGTGGTACGCCTGCGCTACGGGCTGTTCTAAGCTGCGTGCAGCCCCCCTCCCCCCCGCCACCGCCGTTGAGCAGACGCCGTACTGTTTTGTTTTGGAGTACTCCGCGCCCCAGTCGAAAAAGTGCATTGGTGCAGTCCTAGATATTGGAAGGTATCGTTGGTGTGAAACTGGATAACATACGCGCACAGGTCTCAATGCTGACTGGGCAGCTACGCTACGGCCGTTTTATGCTTTCTGCCGTAACGTTCACGTACGCCAGGGCGGAAGGGTGTGTTTAGGCCTAAGGACCCGTGACCGCTGCCAGCGTTCCGAAGTCATTTACGGCCTGAAAATAAACCCAGCTCGTTTGGCTTTCGCTAAAACGTCCAGTGTAGCTATTGTTTTATTTCATTCGAACGACGCGCCGCTGCGGTGTTGTGTAGTCTGCCCTACAGCGATGCCCAACTCGCCGCTTGGCAGCATTATTCACGGGTGTAGCATCATTCGCCCGTTGCTGGCCTCAACAGGAATCGCGCCAGGTACGTATGAGACGCCAACGGAGCACAAGCGGTGATCTGGACCGCGAGTGCACGTCTGAATTGTGCTTTGCATATACACTGTCACGCCTCTGCAAGAATCAATCGCGCTCCCCGCAGCTAGTCGAAATGGAGAAGTGCATTGTCAAGCCTGTAAGCCTGCGGCCAAATTGATCTATACCCGATGTCAGCTTTTTTGTGCTCCACTGGAAAAGGTACTAAAGCGTAAACGCAGCTGCTTCGACCAGTGCTTTTTTTTTTGCGCGATCACTCGAGGGGCTGAAGCATGTCCGCGGGCAGCGTGCACGCACTCCTACACCCAGAGTGGAGTGACGCGAAGTGACGTAGTGATTGTTACAAATTTAGCGAAGGAAGCGGGCAGTAAGAAAATATTCCACAAGCCGACTGGCCATCTACTGTCATCGTCCTCACCTGCAGCGACGACTGGGCACGTGTGTGAATGAATTGGTTGATGTCAAGGGTCGACCTCGCTGTGCTTACCAATTAGCCTCTGCAATGTGATATGCCCACTGTTATGTGTACGCATGCTGCAGACAGCAGGTGTCACAGTTGACCTAGCTATGCTTACCTCAGAATATCTTCATAGGATTGTATTCACACATGTCCGCAAGCCTCCGATAGTTTTGCCCGAGTGACTTGGAGCCTGTGCTCGACACAGGGGGGCTATGTTACACGTTTTGGATTCCCAGAAGACTAGGGAGAAGGAAGTGACGTAGGTCTGAATGAACGTGTCTTGGCAACTTCTGCAGATACTGTCATCAGCGACTACACCAATCAACATCCAGCGAGCGTTGTTGACGTCACTTCCTTCTCCCTAGTCTCCTGGGAGTCCAAAACGTGCAACATAGCCCCCCTGTGCGAGGGCTGGCTTTGCCTGCCTGACCTCCATCTTTCTTTGCGACTACAAAAAGCTGGCCAAACTGGCACCTCACTGGTGAATAGGTAGTCTAGACATAAAGGGAAACCGAGCTCGGCTAGCGTGAACTTTGCTTCAGCAACAGGGTTTCAAAATGCAGCCGCAAAAAGATGCACTACATGTTGGGCACATTGCCATTGACGTTTCTGTTTCCAGCAGCTACAAAAATAAGCACTCTCATCTCAGTTTGTCCTCTTTTCCAAACTTGGTGATGTTAACCACTTGCGAGGTTCCATCAACCCAAATTTCCACTACAGAATACTGACACTTCTGGCTGCATGACCTCCACTGGGCCATGTGCAGTCAAATCATGGAATGCCTAATTTTTCTGAAACCAGTAGGGAAAATATACGAGGCAAGACATTCTCAGATGATCAGCATGGTCGACTATATATGCAGCAGACCCGACAACAAAACTCCCTGCACACAACTTTAGAAATCCATCCATTTATTTCAGGCACATTGCACTTGCAAGCAGGCAAGCACGAAAGCAAGTATACATCACGAGCACTGGCAGTGCAACACAAGGCGCGCAAATACACCCAACAAAAAATATGAAGCATAACGAAGAACTGTGGGCTAGTACTGTAGAAAGTTGTTAAAGATTGGTACACAACCTGTCTGCGAGGGAAGCTTGAGAAGTAGTGAGCCTATTTTTGATGGGACTGTCACATGCAAATGGCCCTTTATTATTTCTCTGCAAAGTCCCCTTTGAGTGTTATGCGCTTCTAGTGGAGCCCACCCACTGAGAAAAAAGTCATTTCTCTTGGTCCTCACACCACTCACGTGCAGCGTCTATAACGGCTTCCTTGCTGGAGCGGCTGTCTTTACAGATCTTGTTTGAGCGCAGGGAATAGATGAAAGTCTGATGGTGCCAGATCCAGTGAGTAGGGTGCCAAGGCATAAGAGTTCTAAGTCACATTCATGGAACTGCGGGGCAGGCAATGAGACAAGGTAAAATGTCTTGGAAGAAAGTCGCATCGTCCAAGTTTTCTGTGATGTTTCTCGACAATGGTGGCTCACAATTTGACAACATGCCAAGCTCGATGGATTGCTGTTAAAATGATGTGGGAAAAGTAAAACTACACACTGGCATGGTTCTTTTCTAATGTGCTTGCTTATTTTTAAGCAGGCTCACTACTTGTCAAACATTGCACATATAAATCCAATGAGAGGGGTAATCATTTTTAAGTAGCCATCAAAAAAAGTGTACACTGATAGTGGTCCCAGTAAACAGGAATAAAGAGGAAGGAGTAGTAAACCTTAGTTGATAGACAGCGGTCAGAGCCCCATTCCTTCCTTTGTGTGTTTGTGTATTTTGTACAAGCCAACGCATATAGCAGACACGTACCAACTAGTTTAACCCATACCTATTAGTGTAAAATAACATTGAAAGTTTAAACCATGTGTACTTGGGGTCAAGAATGATGATCGTGGTCGCTGTTCTAGTGCTTAGAGCATCTGCCCATTCCAAGCGCCCAACCCCAAATTTTATAACATTTGAAAGAAAAAAAAAATGTGCACAGTACACATATATACATGTTAATATGATGACCTAACAAGCACCCATCCCCCAATGGTTTGTGATTATCTCCAAATTTTGAGTGGGCACTTGCTCGGTATTTTAAGGTAGTCTGCCACATGAAATCGAGTACTTCTAGCCTCTGAATTTGGGACGAAGACCATCTATATGCTATATAGAAGCTGCCCACCAGGAAAAAGATAGCCAGGGCTAGTCAGATATACTCGAAAACCTATTCTGGAGCACAAATACTGCAATACATGTACTGCGAGGATAAAATACAAAAACAGATACAATTGTCTTCACAAGTGCAGCAAGAAAGCATTCTACAGGGTGATACAAGGAGACGCCAGGCTCTTTAAATCGTCCGGAAAATTAGCTTTCTTAACCTATCGCACTACGACTTTGTGCAGCGTTGCCCACGGATGGTGCATTTTTTTTTTGTAAAATTTGCAAAAGAGTGAATTAAACTGAGGAAAAAGTAAAGAAAGAAAAAGGCTTAGCTCCTATGGAAACACAGCGACGCCACCGG
This sequence comes from Ixodes scapularis, assembly GCF_016920785.2. Lineage (NCBI taxonomy): Eukaryota > Metazoa > Arthropoda > Arachnida > Ixodida > Ixodidae > Ixodes > Ixodes scapularis. The sequence continues at coordinate 107,836,368 of NW_024609883.1, read as the reverse complement.
TCTGCAAACAACAAGGCGCCGTTTCGCATGGAGGTAGGAAGCTTCTGGAGGAGACACGACGCCCCCAACGATGAGCAAAAACCAAGAGACGCTTGTGGACGAAAAGGAGAGCTGGCTCAACAGCTGTCCAATAGCATCTCTTGGTTTTTGGTTATCATTGGGGGCATGTCCCTTCACGCTTCTGGCTTCACCCCTGGTAACCTCATGTTGCCTCCAGAAGCTTCCTACTTCCATAGACAAAAAAGGACGCCTTTAGAGGCTGTTGTAAAATAAAAAGAAGAAAACTTGGAGATGCCCGAGCAGGGAAGAAAGAGCGGCAAACGACTTCGAGGACAAGCCGAGACCGAGGCACCGGCCCCTTTCTAGGAAACTGCGAAGAGGGACGGGGAGCCGCAAGGAGAGCGCGCCCCACTGTGGGGTCATAAATGACGAGCCCCCCTTTTGGACCTTGCTTTGTGCGGGCCACTTCTCCCTTCTTGTTTGACCGACGGTCGAAGGTGGACGTGCCTTCGCTCGCTTTACTTGAATCAGTTTTCACTAGAAATAAACCAAGTTCTGTTACACTAAAAAACAATGAGTCCTTTCCCTAATTCCACACTGTTAAAAAGTTGGTGCCGAAACCTGAGAATGAAGGAAATTAGGACGTGACTTCAGCGCAGAACATCCAACGACAGAAAAGGGAAAAAGACGAACGAGAAGAAGGCAGGAGCCATCTTGGATTCGCCAACGGCTGAGGCAACGAGCTCCGGACCATGGAACAACTCAAGGGGAAACGAACTGCCCTGCAAACACAGGTGACCAAACTCCTTTCTGAAATTGATTCATACATCAAAAGCAATGAGAAAAACGAAAAGAACCTCAGCATCTTTTCCGCAAGGCTTGGCGCCCTCCAAGCCCAACTGAACGAGGTGGACGCCGCCATCGAGCCACTGGTGCCGGAAGAAGTCGAGCAAAACTTTGTGCGAACAATTGAATACAATGATCAGGTCGTCACCTATATCGCAACACTTCAGGAAGAGTTGAAGGAAGTCAGAGCAAGGGCACCACAAAATTCGGATTCATCGACGATGCACAACAACGAAAACGCGACAACGACTGCCTGTCGAGTGAAGCTCCTGAAGCTCGAGCTGCACAAGCATGACGGCAAAAGCTTCTCCTAGCAAGAGTTCTGGGAGCAGTTCGAGCAAGTAATACCTTCGACAAGTTTGGGTACCTCAGGGCTGTGGTGACCAGCGAGGCGTCAAGTGCCATCAGGGGTTTGCCTCCCACATCACGGTGCTACGAGGATGCGGTGCTTCTGCTGAAGAAACGCTTCAGAAATGAGGACATCCTCTGTCAGACACACATGCAGAAGCTCCTAGATCTACAGCCAGTGTGAAACGCCGACGAAGTCCAGGGTCTCCGTTGACTCTACGACACCATCATCTCCCATCTCCGAGGGCTGGAGGCACTCGGACAGAAGCGTCAGACCTTTGGTGCTCCTCTGTTTCCAATGGTTTACCGCGCACTGACTAAAGAAATCCTGCTGGATTTTAACAGAACGATCATGAACGAGCAGGCATCAGACGTGTCGACGCTGGACGCTTCAGCTGGTGGGATGTCCACGAGATTTGAGGACTCTCGGGAACGGCCAATGGAGACAAGCACCATTGAACGAGGTATCGTGCCACTAATCTCACGACTGCTTGCCTTTTTGAGAGTCGAAGTCCAGAACCGCGGGAACCTAGCTACACAACAAGCTATAGGCACGAGGCAACAGCCACGTGGATTAAGGACAGAGAAGAAAAACGAGAAGAAGGGAAGTCCTGAAGAACGCTATCAATCCTCCGCAGCATTACTGCATCAATGAACGAAACCTGATAGCTGTTTCTTCTGCAAAGAAAAAACCGTGCAACAGCTGCCTGCCCTGCTGAACCCGGAGAGCTTGTGCCACTCTGTCAGTCTTTCTTTTTAACGGGCAGAAGACTGACGACGCTGCCAAGCATAGGGAGGAAAGATGTCTAAGGTGTTCACACCAACCTTCGCAGGTTTTGGACCCACCGACAGATGACAACGGAAGCCTTCTGGCGCCGATGGCACCAAGAGTACATGGCGGAACTGAGGAATGTGCAAAGCCAGAAACAACGCGAAGAAAAACTGCTGGAAGGGGGTGATCTGGTTCTTCTTTGCAACGGCCTGCGATCCCGACAGCAGTGGGGACTCACTAGGATCCAGCAGGTGTTTCCGGGAAGAGACGGCAAAGTATGATCATGCCTGCTCAAGATGCCCAGAGGGTCAACGCTCAAAAGACCTATACAGTTATTGCACCCTCTTAAGATCGCATAACGGGACAAAAAAAAAAAAAAAATGACGCTGTCATTTTGGGGGGAACGTGTTGTAAAATAAAAAGAAGAGAACTTGGAGATGCCCGAGCGGGGAAGAAAGGGCGGCAAACGACTTCGAGGACGAGCCGAGACCGAGGCACCGGCCCCTTTCTAGGAAACTGCGAAGAGGGACGGGGAGCCGCAGGGAGAGCGCGCCCCACCGCCAGGTCATAAATGACGAGCCCCCTCTTACACCCACGCTTGGGGGCCACTTCTCCCTTCTTGTTCGAACGACGGTCGAAGGTGGACGTGCCTTCGCTTGCTTTACTCAAATCAGTTTTCACTAGAAATAAACCATGTTCTGTTACACTAAAAAACAATGAGTCCTTTCCCTAATTCCACAGGGGCGTTCCCACCGACCGCGAGCTCTACTTTTGGCTTCACTTGGGATTTTCTTTTTTGGCTGGCTTGAGTTGGTATGTCGCCTCCTATTTCTTGCTATTTTCATAGTTGTTACCATTACTGATATCGATGAGTATGCATTATTTAACCAGATTCTAGAGCAGATTCTGTTCCCGCAAGTGTGGGAAGCATTGTTTCATAATTTATGATAATGCACCAGTAAAGCATATCATACAACACCAAAGCAAGTCTGAATATGTTGTTCAACTTGTATTTCTAAGTGATTGCGCAGCAAGGTCTTACATGCTACAGCCAGCACGCCCCGCCATTTATAAAAAGCAGACGCCCCTCAGTAGAACTTCTCAATTAAAGAAAACAGATTATACAATCAGAGTTCTAGCACAATTTGCAGTTCAGCCTTTACAACTAATAAGCTCACATGCATTTTTATTTTTGCAAATTTAAACATGCGCGCTACAAGCAGCGAACACACTCGTGCCAACCGACACGAGGGCGTGAAAATTGCAAGGTTTTGAATTGCAGCAGCTGGATTCCGTTATTCATTCTACCTGTGATGATGATGGACTTTGAGATTTTTTACGTGCGAGGTGGACAGATATGAGACACCGAGAACTGCATTGACAACATCGACGTGCTTCGCGTCACTCTCACTAGTGACCGAGATACTTACCAGTGGCTGGAAAGCTACCTCCAAGCTACGAATATGTCATGGATCATGGACTGGGAACTTCCTAACCCAACAAGGTAATGGAAAAACTTTGCCTACTTTCCCTGCTCATATGTCACAGACCACACTTTGTGTTAATATCGTACGAATGTTAATGGGTTACACGGCCACCATTAGGAACTTCTAATTGGTTCCGTTGACACATGCTGGTCGTGATGAGGCCCCTCCAGGCTCGTCTGCGGTTGCTGCACCCCCTCAAAATGGCCCTCAGATCATATGAAAGTGTGGCATAGTCATGGGATGATATTCTCTGTACATGCTAAAACTTGCACAATGTTTTTGTTCTGCAGCACCTTGGCAACTGTCAATTATCTATCTACATATCTGTTACAGTCTCTTAAACAGGCAGTAGTTGAAAAAGAGGATGGAACTTTGCAAGGAGAGGAAAGTAGCGACACATGAGGAACAAAGAAAGGATGAATATTAGCTGGTCCTGAACGGGTTGTTAGTAAAAGATACACCATGATACTTTCTTTCAAAGGATGCTGCTGACGTACTGCAGCAGATTCAATAAGAACAGTGGCCTGGAGCCACTGTTCTTGCTCCTGCTCCTGCTCCATTGCCTGGAGCAGGTGCTGTTAGAAATGAAGCGCACAAGGAGCTGCAGGCGATTCCTTTGCACCTGGCCACGAAGGCGGCCTACAGCAGTGCCAGGAAGCACGGGCGATGCATCAAGGTGCAGCCCACAGAGATTGCCAGGTGTCGACCGGACATCAATAGAAGTGCAGGTCCAGTGTCCGCTGGCCGCCCTTCCAAAGGCTCCGGCACCAAGAGGAGCAAGCAGGTACATGCCCTGCACCTCCGCACCAAGAGTGGGGTGCCTCACGTCAAGTACCACGGAACCGGACACTAAACAGGAGATTGGCAAGAACACTGTTGTCACCTCCGGCCATAGCTGCCTCAACTTCTCACAGACACTTTTTTTTTTCTCTTTACTTACCGTAAAATATTAAGAATCTGCCCATGCAACAATAACCCCCCACCCCCATTTTTTGCAACATTTGCAAAATAGGCTAAGGATATTTTTGTACAAAGTTAGAGGGGCCCTGCAAGGACTTTTTTACTGGTTTTTAATTTGCACCAAACCTGAGCACACTGAACGTAGTAACTTAGTTAAACTTTATTTTTATCAAAATTCACTTTATTTTAATAGTTATAGGAAAATTAAAATGACAAAAACAAGCAAACAATAACGTTCCTCATGATGTCCTTGGTTGCTTGAGTGGCCATAAACTAGAGGAGAGGTAGTGAGCTCGGCGAGCGCTCACGGCTGCCGCACTCTGTGTCGACAGCGGGAGGGCGCCACTAAAGCATGTTCTGATTAGGCTGTACGCAGCAGGCAGCCAGAGCGGCTGTCATTGCATTTGCTGCGTGATTAAACACTAATTCGGCATGACACTTCATTGGCTACAAACGACAGCAACATGGAGTAAGGATCAGTTCAGAATGGGGGCCACTTCGCGCTGCAATACCGCCAAACCGCAAGACAGAGCTTCTCACCGAAGGCCTTTGAAACGCTAAGAGCCGGTCGGATCCTCCTGTCCATACGACCGCAGCGCCGCCTCGTACATCCGGGACCTTTCTGTGTCGGTGCCACCGCTTGGTGGCGGGTATGTCAACAGGTCATTTCTTGTTTCCGTACTTTATAAACTGCATTCGTTTCTTTTCTGACCTAAAATACTGAACAAAAACTATTTTTATAAATAATTGAAACGGTTCACGCCACTTATGTTTTGTATTTCGACTAAAAAGAAGCTTTTAGCGGCTCTGACCAGTAGTAAGCCCAGGACCAAAGACGTCACATTTTGCGCGCTTTCGGTACTGTGGGTCGCCCCCGTCGGCGAAGGAGGTTTCCGCGTCGTCCGGTTAAAATATGGCACACTGATATTTAGTTACTCTCCCCGTGCCCGCTGGCTTGCCCGAACCCCAAGAGACTTAGAAACCGCAAAAAAGGTAGACGCTTAAATATGACTGCAGGGCCCCTTTAAGTACAAAATAAGCGATTTGATAACAGTATCCAACATGAGGAAGGTAACACAGAGAAGGGGACGGACAACAACAATGACTTCTAACTTGCAACAACATTTATTGACCTGAAGTTACCATATATAGGAGAAGGAAAAAGAGGTGAGGGTGAAACATGACTTTTTTTTTCTCTTATCACTGTGGCAGCTTTCACTTTCCCCTTTTCCCTCCTTCACCTATATATGTGAACTTCGGGTCAGTAAATGCATTTGCCAATAGACAATATGCGAAATGCATAGTGCCATCTAGTGAGGCGCCGAAGAGTATGCTCTGTCTCACTAGTTGGTTTCGGTGCTGGCAAAGGCTAGGGTGCAAAAGCGTAGTTCTGAAAAATCCTTTACTCGCACAAACATTCGTGCAGAGAAAGCGCTTTCAAAAACCAGAAGCCCAAGCCCGTGCCCGCGCCTTTGCCGGCACTCAAAGCCAAATTTCAAGCTGAAGTGTACGTCCGCCATGTTGGTTGCGGCGAGAAACCAGCGACCGGTGTGGCAACAAGCATGTACATGCGCAAGAAAGGCGTAAAACAATACTAACCCTTAGCTCGCAGGTGTGAATGAGGAGTGATGACAATGAGCAGTAGGCCTCGATTGCTACCGACAACGCTATGAAAGTGACAAACAGCAGAGAAATCTCGACGCAACAAAGATGGCAGCGCACAGAGTGTTGCCAGGCGTTTAAGCAATTTCGCATATTGTCTATTGGAAGTCATTGTTGTCCATCCCCTTCTTTAAGTAACCTTCCATATGTTGGACACATATTTTTTGCATATTGATGACCTATGAAGCACCCATCCCTAAATTTTGAGCAAATGTCTAGAAATTTTGAGTGGGTGCTTGCTCAGGATTTTACGGTACACGGGTTTATGTTGGCAAGTCATGCCTATATGTGATTTTGTTTGCTGTAGTTTCTTATCAGTGTTTTACGGTAGTGTCGTAGCTGGTATTGGAAGACACTTCACTCTCTGCTTCTCTACAAGCCCCTGCCTCAAGTTACGCAGCAAAGTCATAACGCTATCTGCTTTCCTTCGCAAGGGTTTGTGTGGGGTGACAGAAGAGGTTGTCGCTCTTACCATCCAAAATGGTACGCCCCCTCCCCCCACCTCAGCCAATGTCATGAAACAGACAATGCACAGGGACATCTCTATGAAATAATTTTTGCACCAGCGACTTTAAGCCTGTGCATAACACTTGTGGCAGAGGCATCTAATGAATTCTTCACCTATTATAAGAGTTTGTGGTTTGTTAAAGAGGCCCTGCAATCATATTTAAGCATCTACCTTTTTTGCAGTTTCCACATCTTGGCTACTGTTTCAATCACTTATGAAAGTAGCTTTTGTTCAGTATTTTAGATCAGAAAAGAAACAAATGCAGTTTATAAAGTACGGAAACAAGAAATGACCCGTCGACATACCTGCCACCAAGCAGTGGAAAAGGCTGCACATACTAGAAAAGGGTAGTGGGATGAGGCACGAACGAGCAGTGAGTTAGAAAGGTCCCGGATGTATGTGGCGGCGCTGTGGTTGTATACCGGCTCGAGGATACAACCGGTTCCGAGCGTTCTGAAGGCCTTCGAAGCAGGTTTCACTTGCGGTTTGGCCGTTGCGCGGTATGGCAGCGCGAAGTGGCTCTTGTTCTGAACTGATCTTTATCGTGTGTTTGCTGTCGTTTGTGGCCAATGAAGTGTCATGCCGAATTAGTGTTTAATTGCGCAGAACATGTATTGCGAGCCACCCTGGCTGCCCGCTTCATATCCAGAACATGCTTTAGTGGCGTCCTCTTGAGCCGTCAAAACGGAGTGCGGCAGCCGTGAGCGCTCGCTGAGCTCACTACCCCTTCTCTAGTTCACGGCCACTCAAGAGACCAAGGACGTCATGAAGGAGGTTATTTTTTGCTTGTTTTTGTAATTTTAATTTGCCTATAACTTTTAAAATAAAGCGAAATTTGAGTTACTACGTTCAATGCGCTCAGGTTCAGTGCAAATTAAAAACCAGTAAAAAAAGTCCTTGCAGGGCCCCTTTAAGAGTGTAACTATCCTTCGTCTGGACTGGTAGGAAGTTAGCGTGAGCACACTTATGCTGTGATTTCGGGTCTTAACATGGAAGATGTTATAGGGCTTGCTTCCAAGTCTAGGGCATGATAAAAACAATAAACACGGCTGGTAAATTTAGCGGGCGGGTGGAGGTGTAAATAGTCAGCGTACATCAGTTTTGTCGGATGTGACCAGAGTAATATGTTGTTCAAAATGTAACCAGCTTTTGTGTGGGCTAGCGAGGGCGTAACATTAACGAAGTGTGATTTTTTAGCAAAGAGTCCTACCATCCTCCTGCTGATAAGAGGCCAAAGTGTAAGCATATTCGGTTGTGCGATTTTTGTATTTGTTGCTAAAAGTGCAACAATCGTCTTTGCTGTGTCAGCTTGTTCAATGGGCTTTCAACACGTTGGCTGGATTCGCTCTTGTACAGGCGGCATCAAAATGAGCTGGCTTGTCGCCACACCGGCCGGAGTGGCAAAAATATCACATGTGGTGCCACTGTCGCGATAACACTGAGAGCGAGGCTGGAACGGACCACCAAGATTTCATGCATGGGCGAGGCTCCAAGGTTGGGAGAACTCGTTGCAGGGCCAGCTGTTGGTTTTGATGCATCATCACGCCTGTCATGTTTTGTTTGTTTACAATCAGTTGTTGTTGGCTAAATGCACAGCTTATCATTACTATTAACCTCCCCCTTGCATAAAATCACAGCAGCCTGTTCCAGCCTTGCTCTACACGGCTTATCCCGTCAGGGGTAAGTTGAATCTGGTCGTCGCTCCACCTCATTTTGATGCTGACTGTACCTGGGATGTTTCTGTGGTTACGGTACACAGCTTGCATGTGACGTCATTCTCAGCCATGCCAATATTTTATGCGCCGCGAGCGTTCAGTTCGTCGTGTTAGCTTCACACCGCATAAGTTGTAGTTTGAAGAAACCACTAACTGGAACAATCTGTCAGTACCCGGCAATGGCGACACTTGCGAGCTATATGGGAGCTGCAGGTGCACAGCAGGTGCTCAAGTGCTGTCAGGTTGTTCATTACACCACACGTTTAACGCTTAAAACTGCAGAGGTGCTCAGTATACTCAGTGTACTATCAACTCTTGCCTCCCAGTTTGAAGCCCTTAATGTCAACAAAATTATGTCGCACTCTTCTTTGCTGACTCATTTGTTCAACTGTTCAGATGTCTTCTCTCTCTTTTTTTCTTAGTAGGCAGAACGCTAAAATTTTAAATTAAATTCGTAGAAGCCTCAAAAAGGGATATACGGTTTCGCTAAGAGACTTCTTCCTTTTGCGTTGCTCACGCTAGCTACCATGATCCCCCACCCCTTGGCGCGAGTTGAAAGCTTTTTAGAAATTCAAACAAAATATTGTGTGCGTCCGTGCGCGCGAGCTTTATTGGGGAAGGTGTCATACGTACGTACTGTACATGAAGCTACGTCCACCGCTTTCGTTGCGCGAGCACTCGAGAAGCGGAGACACCTGCCTGGACAATGGGCACCCACTCTTACCTTCCCCAGAGCAAACTTTACGACTAGGCGATTAAACCGTTTATGTAGAAGACACACTCCAAACCTTAAAGTGCAGAAGAGGAGCGCAGCTGCAGCTTAACAACCGTCGACGGCCGCCATTGATAATGTCGATGTGCGTGCAGTTTTCTGTGGATTGGAAGGCGCCTAAGGAGATTTCAAAATCAAATAAAAACTCGTAAACAGTGTTATTAATTAAATTTAAATGTTTTAGTTTTTTTCTAAATAATTAATTACGCTATGGTTACGAAACAACAAAACCAAGGCCGTGTTCCAAATGAATTCGAGTTACTCCGGCTACTCTGGAGGGTTGTGTCACGTGACATCACAAATTGACAAAAAAAAACAATTAAAAACGTTGGACGCGGGTCTAGTAACGGTGGGACGTGGTCAGGTTTTAGAACGCCTAAGTAAAAAAAAGAACCTCACACTAGAGTAAGATCGAGTGTATTTTGGAACACGCGAATACGACGCTAACGACACATACAATCACCACCACCCACCACCACTATCATCATCATCATCATCACCATCAAGTAGCGCAATCTAGAACGCCGTCTCTCGGCGACTAGCGGCGAACGCCCGGAGGTTCCAACTGCGGTCAGAAATGCATGGAGAACGTGAGAAAATCGTTGTTTCTTCAGTTTTGTGGGGATGTGCGGAATGGAAATCATTTTTGACATAATAATGAAACATTTTAGAATAATATGCGATAAGTTTTGTGCCCCGCAAGGACCTGACTTTTTTTTAAAAATTGCCTGAGCGGCATCGTGCAGCAGACGACACGGCGACGTCACACCATTCACGTGACCCGCTCCGGCCAACCCGAAAAGCCCATCTCCGCTGCGAGCAAAAATCGTCTGCTTCAAACGCCATTGCCTTGGAAATTGCCTTCTCAAAATTTGCACACGCATCCGATAATATTAAAACTTTGATAAAGTGTTTAGCGCTTTACTAACTTCACGACAGGCTAGTTATAAAAAATGTGAACTCGCCGTTAGTTTTTTAATCAGCCGTGTTATTTCGATCTCCATGTATTCTCCCATAGGGCGGGCCGCCTCCTGGAACCCTGAGTACCACGTGACTCGCGCCGAGCTGCTCTGTCGGCCATGTTGCCGACAAAACACGGGGTTCAAAGGATTGCGCTACTCTGCTCCGTAGGAGCTATATAGTGCTCTATCACCATATGGACAAAATGGCGCCGTTATCTTCGGTCTTGGCTCGGAGAATCCTCCTTGGCTCGGAGTCGGTGCTCTTCGAAGTCTTCGGGTTCGTTCTCGCGTTGTCCGTCTCTTTTAACTTCTACAGGGTGTCACAAAAGAAAATTTACACGGTCTTTTTTACCGCAAAAATAAACTAGACATCGCCGAACGCTCATTCTCCGCCCAAAGGTAGAGCTAAACGTCACAACCAGATGCCAAAGTTTCAACCCGATCCGATAACTTAATCAAAAGTTATAAATGATTTCCTGAAAATTTCAATGGGAAAATGGCGGCCGACGGAGTTTTCAAACACATGGGGCTCTATGGCACCAGAAACCGAAAACGGGCAAAAATGGGCTCCATTTTCCCATTGAAATTTTCAGAAAATCACTTACAACTTTTGATTAAGTTAACGGATCGGGCTGAAACTTTGGCATCTGGTTGTGACCTCTAGCTCTACCTTTGGGCGGAGAATGAGCGTTCGGCGATGCTTAGTTTGTTTTTGCTATGAAAAAGATTGTGTAAATTTTCTTTTGTGACACCCTGTACATGCTCTACACACAAAAAAAAGAGGTACTGGTCCTGTTTTTTGTCCTTCTGGAGTTTTGGTACAGTCTGATCGCTATTTCATTGTGGTGGATATCGCGGTGATGTTTTTATTAAGGTTATTCACTGCTTACGTTCTGCTCAGGAATTATACATGTTAATTAGCTGCAAACCAAAAGTCAGTATGTTCGTGGTCGTTTCTAATTGTGTCGTACTACTGGAACGCCCAACAGCGATTTTTTCCCGGACACCTCAGACATTGATGTATCACCACAAACTCCGATCAACGGTTGACGACGAACAAGTCCTTGTTTGTCGTGTTGTATTAATTAAAACCTCATAGCGCCGTGCTGTCACAAGAGAGAGAGGCAACATAAAAAGGACGTCAATTGCCTGACAGGCACAAAATAGGCCCATCTGACTTTTATTGTCGCAATCGCAGAGCCGCAGTCCCACCAAAGAACGCCGACAGCGAGGTTCGGGCACAATATTTTCGCACTCAGAACTGTGGCTGGCTCATATATGACGATAAGTTTATCTTCCCTTAACTTGTACTGAGGACCACGATGAGACTATCTATACTCTATTAAACTTTTTTTTTTTTAATATTAAATATTTAAACAATGAAACGTGAGATGAATTACTTATTGTGCTGACAATGACTCCAGTCAGCTTCCATTTGTAGATACTCCAGTGTCCAGTTATGTCACAAGCCACACAAAATGACTAGCCTCTCAACCCTTCCACAACCAGGCCTGCAACGTTACTAAAACACTCAGTTGGGAAACTGCCATAGAGACTAATCTGAAAAAGTGGCCCCGATCTGTCCTCAAGAACCGAGCTAATGACGAACACAACGCCGCCATTTCTCCCGCAGCGGCCACTGGAGGAACTGCACGTTACTTCTATTTTGGCTTTAATCGGCCGTTGCTGAGCCAAAACAGATACAGCGGAAGAGGTTACAGGGGTGCGACCCCTGTCTCCCCAGCGGACACACCGCGACTTACTACCGAAGTTAAAATGCACCTAGGTCGGGATGCGCTACCTGAAAGCACCGGTGAGGCATGGTTGTATAAAAACAATATTAATTGTGCCGCAAAACCCTGCAACCTAAAAATTTTAAAAACATCACGCGCCCATCATTTGGTACTAAACTCCAATAAATTTCATACAAAAAGAGTCTTTTCTGTTTGTTTTTACGCAAAAACATGCTTTCTAAAAGCTCAAGGTGACCGCAGTACAGACAAATGATAAAGAGTGGCGCTGTTGTCGTATTTAGCTCGGTCTCGGTGGACGCCAGCGGCCAAAGTTTCGACGGCGAGTTTCCCAACTGAGTGTTCTAGTAACATTGCAGACCTGTAAGTGACAATGATCCCATTTGCTATGGTTTATCCTCTTCATCTTTCATACCATTATGTCTGCAAACACTGGCGGTAGAGATACCTTGGGGTGCAAGTAAAATGGCGTTGTGAATACACTGGTAACGCGAAGAGTCAACAACACATAAAGAAGTGGTTGATTTAAAATCCTTACTCAAGAAAACCAACTCCCTCTACAGATACTGCGTTTGTCAGTGTGCATTTCGCCCAGGGAGTTAAACACGAAAGCCGTGTCATCCGACACTGCTTGTCTGTCTATTTCATAGTCTTGTTGCCAGCTTAGGTCCCTCTAGAGAAACAAATATGCATTCAGTGTGCTCTACGTCGTGTGCGCCAGATGGGTCGGTGAGCTCCAACAAACAGGTAATCTATCCAGTGTACTCTTTTGCTTGTTTTCGTTGGTTGCTGTTTGTTGCACTAGTGGAACGGCTGCTGTTTTGTTGCACTAGTGGAACAATTGTTTATTGCCCTAGTGAAATGAGGCTATACTACTTTTGGTGCACAAACCCAGTGCAGATGATGATTAGATGCGCTCAGTAGCGGCTCCGGGAGTCAACGAGCTCGCGCTCTTTTCACTAGACAGCAAAAAGCGACTTTCTGTGCACGCTGCTCCAGAGTAAAAGAGTCACACTCTCATTCACAGAGTCCTGAGATGGTGCGCAAGGACTGAAAGGAGCGCAGCATTACGTTTTTCCGGATCGCTGACGAGTAGTACAAGAAAGAAGGGACACACAAGAAGCAGAACGCAAAACGAGCGCTAACTTGCAACTAAAAGGTTTACTGAAAAATTCTACCGAGCAAACATATCTAGTGCACACACATATGGCACAATGCCATAGCTATCTTGATGAATAACGACAATACAGCCCATTCGGGAAAAAAAAAACAAAAAAAAACAAAGTTATCTTCATGATTCAAGGTGGCAATAGAAACAATTGTGATCCATGTATGTGCACTAAATACAGCATCATGATGTAACAGGAAGGGCGCAAAATGAGCATTAAAAAGACCAGAATAAGGAAACTGCCTGTACTCTACGCAACCAAAACAGAAAAAAGCCTAATCCCTCTTGATAAAATCACACTCTTTCCATTAAATGAACAAATGCGGCGCTAATACACGAGACTTAGTCACAGTCGTGTATCAGAGCCGCTTCTAGCGTCTCCCTTTCCAACCTTCCGTTTCTACGCCTCACCACCTGCACGCCGTAAGATCCCTACAAGGTGAGGTATTTGGACCGCCTGGTCAAATTACTGGGAGTAGGCCTTCCCAGAGCCACCAATGCCTTCTCTGTTGACATAAAGGGACTTTTACTCGGTACCACATAACCAACTCTTGGTACCAGAACATGAGCTGATTGAAGCGACAACCCCTATTTTCTTTCAGAACACCTGCGGAGTCACAGTTGAGGCTTTTCTAGAGGTTTTATATTGCTGTTTGATTTCCATGCTACTTTGCTTTCATGACAAAGTTTATGTTTAGAAGCGTGGCATTTGTATTGAATCCTGTACTGTGTAAAATATTTCTTACAAAGTTTGAACACTTGATTTTAGTTGCCTTAGTGGACATTAAAATTGTAAAGGTATGTTGATGATTTTATCGTTTTCGTTCGTACTCAGTGAAAGCAACGCCTGGACTCGCTAGCCCAGTATATTTAAATGTTTTAGCAGCTGCTCCAACCATTTGAAGGTCACCCTGGAGCTTCCGGTGGAAAGTTTTCAGTTTTTAGACATCCAGTTGTCGGTCAACTTTGCTGAACATGTGTGCTGGACGTACATGCCACGGAAAAAAAGTCCCTATTGCCTTATGACTCGGCCCACTCGAAGTTGATTAAGAGGAGCATCGTTTCATTATGCCTACAGTCGGCACTTATGAAATCCTGCCTGCATATCCTTCACAAGAGTTTCGACCTTCAGGTATTACACCTGAGACAGTCAGGGTTCCCACCATCTGTTTTGGAGGAAGAAGTGGAATCCCTTAAAGGGATACTTCAACGAAATTTGAAATATTCCCGTCGTGTTCAAAAATAGGTTGAATATGATCCACGATATCCGTAAATTACAAACGCACGTTTGTATTTTGAGCCTGGTGGCTGTATTTTTCGTTATAAACGGCCCACTTTGGCAAGCGCTCAGAGAAGGCCCAGCGGAGACCACGTGACATCCAACGCAGTCGTGACGTAGGTCGTCTCGGGACGAGCAAAAGTATGGCGAGGCTGACGTCGAGAGGATGGCCTAGTCGTTCCAGCCACCGATGCGGCTGCTTTTGTTCGAATTTTGAGTGACGGATTAATCTTCTGTAATCTTGTAGGGAGACAATAGCGACTTCTGCGACACACAAAAGGCATTCTCGGGAAGAGGGGAGTTCCTCCTGCCCCTCTTCTCTCGTCGTGGCCGGAGGCGAGACAACCTCCGTCACTAGCTGTCAAGGTTCCTAGACGGGCACTACAAGCAAGGCGTTAGCAACATCCACCAGGTGCTCTTTGGTAATCGTTTAATTCGTTTTAAAATTCCTTTTCGCGACTTTTTTAACATATTGGTATGTTCGATGTGATGCTGCTCCTTTGAACACAGACTATAAAATGAGCACCGAAATTTCGTTGTAGTATCCCTTTAAAGGAACACTGACAGGGTATTTACGCTTGCCAAGGTTTTTATTTGTATATGATACATGAGAGCCCAGCTACACAACACAATTTGCGGCTCGAAATTCGTTTTCTTTCCGCTCGAAAACTGGACGGTTTGAGTCGCACTCACCCTCTTCTCCATGGTCGCGTGCCGATTTCTATGGTTGAGACACAACCACCAAAGATAATCAAAGTCGTGGGTAATCGAAGGCACACACCCGATGCTAAATATAGACAAAAAATATGATGCCCATTTTTCGTGGCTTGTAAAAAGCTGCAACTATGTTGAATGAAAAAAAAAAAAGTTGCGAAACCATGCGATTTTTGGTAACTTTCTTTATATTTCTTCTTCCCCAGTCGAGTTTCGGTTTCAAGCAGTTGCATTTTTTTACTTTATAAAAAATATATGTGACGCTGTAGCAAAATATTGATAGGGTAGTCTTCTGGCACCATAATGTATTGCCTGGCAAAAAATAAAAGCAATTTTTGGGGGGTGTCACTGTCCCTTTCAGAAGTTAAAAGCCATATTACTGTACTCAGGAAACATCACAAAAAAATTGAAGTCATGCCTTATGTACATAAAATATTGCACAGCTTGAAAAGAGTAGCAGCCAAATTCTGTGTGGTTGTCATCGTTACGACCCTTTGCAAGTTCTCCAATATCTGCAATGCTCAGGGGACCCAAGGTTAAGTTGCTGGTTTGTGGTAAGAGGCATGGTAATCAGTGCGGCCTCACTTATCAATGGTTATGGTTCACACCTGCCAATGCACTGCAAAGCTTATGGATGTTCATCTGCATTGAACGGTGTGCAAGTGGCAAAGCGTAGGAAAGGAAGTGGAAAGGGAGATGCTAGAAGCGGCTCCGATACATGACTGACCAAGACTCGTGTATTCGCATCGCATCTGTTCTTTCGTTAGAAAATAGTATTTTATTTTATTTTAAAATAGTATGATTTCATTGGTAGGGATTAGGCTTTCTTTTTTTTTTTTTGGTTGCATAGAGTGCAAGGTTTCCTTATTGCGATTTGTTTTTAATGCACTTTTTGTGCCCTTCCTGTTACGACGCTGTCTATTGTGTAGTGCACATACATGAATCACGACAACTTTGTTTCTATTGCCGTCTTCAATAATGAGATAATCATTAGTTTTTCGTTATGCTTCATATTTTTTGTTGGGTGTATTTGCGCGCCTTGTGTTGCACTGCCAGTGCTCGTGATGTATACTTGCTTTCGTGCTTGCCTGCTTGCAAGTGCAATGTGCCTGAAATAAATGGATGGATTTCTAAAGTTGTGTGCAGGGAGTTTTGTTGTCGGGTCTGCTGCATATATAGTCGACCATGCTGATCATCTGAGAATGTCTTGCCTCGTATATTTTCCCTACTGGTTTCAGAAAAATTAGGCATTCCATGATTTGACTGCACATGGCCCAGTGGAGGTCATGCAGCCAGAAGTGTCAGTATTCTGTAGTGGAAATTTGGGTTGATGGAACCTCGCAAGTGGTTAACATCACCAAGTTTGGAAAAGAGGACAAACTGAGATGAGAGTGCTTATTTTTGTAGCTGCTGGAAACAGAAACGTCAATGGCAATGTGCCCAACATGTAGTGCATCTTTTTGCGGCTGCATTTTGAAACCCTGTTGCTGAAGCAAAGTTCACGCTAGCCGAGCTCGGTTTCCCTTTATGTCTAGACTACCTATTCACCAGTGAGGTGCCAGTTTGGCCAGCTTTTTGTAGTCGCAAAGAAAGATGGAGGTCAGGCAGGCAAAGCCAGCCCTCGCACAGGGGGGCTATGTTGCACGTTTTGGACTCCCAGGAGACTAGGGAGAAGGAAGTGACGTCAACAACGCTCGCTGGATGTTGATTGGTGTAGTCGCTGATGACAGTATCTGCAGAAGTTGCCAAGACACGTTCATTCAGACCTACGTCACTTCCTTCTCCCTAGTCTTCTGGGAATCCAAAACGTGTAACATAGCCCCCCTGTGTCGAGCACAGGCTCCAAGTCACTCGGGCAAAACTATCGGAGGCTTGCGGACATGTGTGAATACAATCCTATGAAGATATTCTGAGGTAAGCATAGCTAGGTCAACTGTGACACCTGCTGTCTGCAGCATGCGTACACATAACAGTGGGCATATCACATTGCAGAGGCTAATTGGTAAGCACAGCGAGGTCGACCCTTGACATCAACCAATTCATTCACACACGTGCCCAGTCGTCGCTGCAGGTGAGGACGATGACAGTAGATGGCCAGTCGGCTTGTGGAATATTTTCTTACTGCCCGCTTCCTTCGCTAAATTTGTAACAATCACTACGTCACTTCGCGTCACTCCACTCTGGGTGTAGGAGTGCGTGCACGCTGCCCGCGGACATGCTTCAGCCCCTCGAGTGATCGCGCAAAAAAAAAAGCACTGGTCGAAGCAGCTGCGTTTACGCTTTAGTACCTTTTCCAGTGGAGCACAAAAAAGCTGACATCGGGTATAGATCAATTTGGCCGCAGGCTTACAGGCTTGACAATGCACTTCTCCATTTCGACTAGCTGCGGGGAGCGCGATTGATTCTTGCAGAGGCGTGACAGTGTATATGCAAAGCACAATTCAGACGTGCACTCGCGGTCCAGATCACCGCTTGTGCTCCGTTGGCGTCTCATACGTACCTGGCGCGATTCCTGTTGAGGCCAGCAACGGGCGAATGATGCTACACCCGTGAATAATGCTGCCAAGCGGCGAGTTGGGCATCGCTGTAGGGCAGACTACACAACACCGCAGCGGCGCGTCGTTCGAATGAAATAAAACAATAGCTACACTGGACGTTTTAGCGAAAGCCAAACGAGCTGGGTTTATTTTCAGGCCGTAAATGACTTCGGAACGCTGGCAGCGGTCACGGGTCCTTAGGCCTAAACACACCCTTCCGCCCTGGCGTACGTGAACGTTACGGCAGAAAGCATAAAACGGCCGTAGCGTAGCTGCCCAGTCAGCATTGAGACCTGTGCGCGTATGTTATCCAGTTTCACACCAACGATACCTTCCAATATCTAGGACTGCACCAATGCACTTTTTCGACTGGGGCGCGGAGTACTCCAAAACAAAACAGTACGGCGTCTGCTCAACGGCGGTGGCGGGGGGGAGGGGGGCTGCACGCAGCTTAGAACAGCCCGTAGCGCAGGCGTACCACGTGACTGCGCCAGCCAATCGCGGTATTCTTCCCTCCTCCCTTTCCTCCTCTCCCTCCTTCTTTTCTCTCTCGCGGGGCTCTGCCGGGGGGGGTCTCACAATACGCGGCCCGGGCAGAGCCAGGGCGTGCGGCAGAGTCGGAAAGAGGGCTTGGCATGCTCTCTTGACCAACCAGAAGCCGAAAAGAATCCCCTAGCGGTGGTAGCGGCAAACAGTTTTGATCAAAAGTCTATGTTCGTATCCGGTTTTAATAAACGCGTAAGAGTGAAGTGTAGTGACTCTTTGTGGTTGAAAATAGGGTGCACGTGTTGTTTTGATCATGATCATGCAGAAAGATGTAAGAAACGAATGCGCCGCGCAACTCAGTTTGGCGCGGACAGAGTGTGACCGTTCGGACGGCAGATTCCCGGCCCTGCGCGCTTGGCGTACGGATCATGTCGATCGTTCCGCTAGTCGCACTCTTCCACCATCTTTTTGGATTAACGTGATTGAAACATCACGTGTACCATATTTTCAGCCATTGAGAGTTACTCCAATGCAGTTATCAGGTTTGTTTTTCGCGACCACCACCAGGGTATTATTTCCGGCTTCTGGTTGGTCACATTCGAATTTCTGAAGACGCCCTGGAACACGCCCAGCTCGCTTTCGGCCAATGGCACCTCCTCATTTGTCTCCTATACTTCCCAACGAATGGCCAAACTCTCTACATTTACGGCTCTGGGCAGGGGTGGGGATTGGGCCCAGGATCCCTGGGTTCAGCAGCACGAGCTTTCGCTGCACGTGCTCCGAGATGGTGTGCGCTAGCCCACTCGGCCACCGATCCCAAGGCTGTCTTCTGTTTGATGTATAGACGCTTTCGGGCAGCTGTGCGTGTGGGTCGCCATAACCGACCTGCAGTTTATATTCCATTTTATTCCATTCGCTTCACTTCATCATTACCGCAGCAGGAGAGGTTACTGCCACTTTAGGTGCTACTGTGTCTTTCTGCCAAGCATAGGCCTTTGGGGAGGCTGGTCGACGCCCGCTTCAGTGGCTCGGCATCTCGGTAGGACAAGAAAAGATCGGCTATGGCGGCTCAGTCTGGCGCGTGCTGAAAGCGTCTATAAGCAGTGTGGCCCGGCTTAAGAGCGAGCCAACCATCATAATAACACTCATTTGTACCCCCGATGTGTGTCCGTTTGAAGCCGGAATATTACCACTTCTTTCCTTGTCGCCACTGGCAAGACGCTACCTAGAAACATTTTTTATTCTAGGTCGCAGGGGGTTTTCGTAGACTAGTTTAATTCCTCCGCAGGACTCTTCGCAACGAAGACGTCACCACTGCGCATGCGTGTCCCTGGTAGTCCCTGCAGTGTTCCCGATTTCCTAAAGGGTTCTGGAGGGTGTTGCTTGAGGTCGAAAACTATCTACAAATGTGCCTTTTCGTTTTGTGCGTTGACGCGCGGCTACATTGCCGCCTCATTGTTTGTTTCTTTTATGCTGTCGCAATAATAAGTTTTCGTGCGGGTTTGAAGGTGCACAAAGATCGCTTTTCCATTGTACTAAAACTCCGTGCTCCCGGCCTTTTTTTTTTTTTCTTCTTTTTTTTTTATCGAAAACTTGCATACTGTAAGCAACCTCGTGACTTAAAAATATCACCAGAAATACATTACCCGAGCTGCTCGGGGTAATATTAGCCTCGAGCGGGACCCAAGGGAGGGCTGCGATCGCTGAATGATGACGTAGCGATAAGGCCAGGCATTTTCTCCGCTTTGTTTTGCTTTGGTTGTGTTCTTTAGCGCGTAGCAGCTCAAACTGTTCGCTAAATATATTTTGTTTTTGCTATCATGCAAAACATGCGTGGGATGAAACCTAAAAACAGATTCGGATACGCCAATCGAAACGATCGGAAGTCGTGTGTAAGTCACGATGGCGCGATAGCTTCGTGCCCGCCCACACCGTCAGGATATACCTCACCTAGAGACCGACAAGCATGCATCTAAGTGCTCTTCGAGCGCTCCCCGACTTCAAGCAGCAAACAAAAGGAAACGCTCGATTCACGGGTTCCGGAAGCAACGACAACAATCCCAACAACTTCAGCGGCAGCACAACTTCGTGGGAAGGCCAAGCAAGGTGGGTCGGAAGGCATAGCAAGGTGCTCGTCATTCGAAGCCTACGACCAGCGGCCTCGTTAAATAAATATGTTCGCGCGACCCCTGTTTTTTTCTTAAGTTGGTTTATTTTGTATAAATAGTTTGAACTTTGACCCAGATCTTCAGGTTAAAAGGTGAGTCTTGTTTCTTCGTCATCCCCTTGTCATTCTCGGAGTGTTGTGCAGTGGTGGTGGATGTTCCCTACGCAGTGTCGTACTTGTTAATTATATTTTATGCTTTCCCTAATCTAAAGCACAAATAAACGCGCTTTGGATTACCGTCGAATCATGTGGTACGTACGCATTATCTCTCGTGTGTCTCTCTGAAACAACGCGAGGAAACTGTGAAAGAAACCTGCGATCGGAATGACGAGTTGAACGCCTGCTTGTCCCTCGACGCAATTGATTTCTATTTTTTTTCTTTTGCTTGCCTGTTTTAGACAAACCGAAAAAAAGAAAAAAGAAAAAAAAAACTCGTTTCGGAATATATGTTATCCCAGAATCTACCTGTTTGGTCACTTGGCAAGCCTCCGAAGCCACGGCGACGACTGATTTGGTCGTGGTCAGTAGGATAACACGAAACTGGGTCACTATGTCCTGTTGCGCAGGCTGCGACGCCAGTGTTGTCGCGGTGCTTGAGCTTAATTTAGACGAGAAGTACAGCGAACCAATTAGGTCACGCGCAACCACAATCTCTCGTTCAAATTAACCAATCAAACATGAATTGTGAACGATGCACCTCAACCTGCATGCTACCAACGAAGCGCAGAAGCGGTCACGAGATACTTGCTACTACGTCAAGACCAGGTGGCGCCATTCCATCTTCTCGGGGCAAATACCGCCTTGTGGCAGCAAACTATTCCCGGAACCCATATTTCTAAAACATCGAGCCCACAGAAATAATGTCGTTTACAATAGTTTGAACACAATCTCCATTTCCCCTGCGGCCGCTGCCGCAATAGACTTATTCTAAAACCCTAAGTGCCTCGTCGCGGCGTAATGCCTCGCTATGCATTGTGGAAGTCTTAAGAAAGAAAAATCCAGACGCGCTCTGCTCCTGGCCAACAGGTTCCAAGAATGCAACGCGCGCGGTGACGGATGTATGGAGGTAGTCGATTGCACCTTTTTTGACCAAGTCGACTGTTGCAAGAACGAAAACCAAATTATCATAATACGAGGCTATTCAATCAAAATACGATTTACGGGAAACTTCAATGCTCATAAAACACCCGAAACGCGGATTAAACACCGTGTTTATATTCCAGGCGGCGTATGACGTGTGAGAAGCCAAGGCAGGAGGTAACAAGTGGATTGCTGTCAAGCAGAATTTCAAGGCAGTGGCGCCACAGCTTCCGTCTTCCTATCGAAGCTCGCAGTTCTAATCCTCCTAAACTCCCCGTGTCAAAATCCCATTTGCTGATGAATCAAAGGAGAAGGGGAAGGGCGTGATGGATACGCTGTATGAGACATTTTAAAGCCTAAAGCTTTCTTTAAAGTTATATCGCTACAGAAGACAGCGAAGGCTTACGCGAACACAAGGGCATCCTAGCTTGTACATAATTTGCCTAAGAGGCTTAGGGGTGTTGAGCCCGTGTAAGGGGCTTAGCGGATTACTCCCAGCAAAGGTTATTCATAGTATCTCGAAACGTTTGCCGGAGCGTTCACTCATCCGCGTCATGATAAAATGAGCTTCCACGGCCAGAAGTCAAGCTATTTCGCTGCTACGAGTGAGAAATAAATAACTTTGAATACCAAAGAACGCTAGTTGTGACGTTTTGTGCTCTATAGCGTTTAATGACCACCGAAAAAATCGTTTAACGGCCATGTCTCTTGCAAATCGGATGCCGCCAAGAGAATTTTACACTTGCCAGTAACGGAGTTATTAGGGACTCTATAGGCAAAACTTTATCGTGTTCCGGGTACCGCGTTATCAGAGACATTGAACAGTGCGCCCCACGGTCACGGTATCTCTCAGACGCGCGCTTACAAGCATGCCTGAAAGGCTCCTCCGATAGTTCGGTACGCAGAGCACGGTAACGGTTTGCTAAAAGTTTCTACTATGTTGCCAATTTCCTCGTCATGTTTTAGTACAACACACAGTTAAAGGAGCAATGCGAGCCGAATTATTACTATGATAAGAACAATTTTTACTTTAAAGCAAGCAAGAACCCTTTAAATGAATTGTAAGAGTCTTCTTCTTCTGTTTCTAAACCTTACTATATGTTTTGTTTTTGTTTTTTGTACTAGAACTCGTTATTGAGATCAAAGGATTCCGACCAAGCTTATATGTACAATTGTTTATTTTTTTAAGATTAGTAGTGTAAATTTTAATTAAAAAAATAATTTCGTTCTATCGACAGCAGCACCACCACAATGGCGTGATATCAAAGATATGAGTTGGTCTGCAGACAGATTAATGAACACACGGCGGAGCTTCACTGGTTCACGCTCCTTGCATCGTGATTGGCCCTCCGGCGTTCTTCTCTCTTAATGATGCAATGTAATTGGCTGCGCAGCGATAATGTGTTCGGCACTCTCCACACCTTGCGAACTGTCCGCCACTACAAATTGTGACGCGCTATGGATTTCTATGTTCAGCCTTATTCGTCGGCTTCTCTTACGGGACCGTCCGCATCGCGCACGTACCGCCGTTGAATAAATTCGTCCGTAGCCTCACAAACGCCAGGTGATGCACATTTTGCCCTGACGTCATCTGCCACGAGAGTATAGATAAGGTCCATGTAGACCGTCTTATATATACAAACGAACCGGAGTGTCCCTAGCGCACGCCACCGACGCTGCGTATGCGCAATGGAGTGTGGGCAAGAGTATCGCCGTTGCCTATAAACAAACCATTGGAATGCGATGTTTTCGACGTCGGTATGAGTCCCCGTGCTCTTTTTCGCGTTGGAATTGTTGATTCGACGTCTTCCTGGCAATGTCTGACTACTTGAGCAGCCTAAGCGAAATTACCGAGGCTCGTTACATAGCAAAACCTCGCGTGAATGATGTGACATGCGGTGATTAATTCCGCGTAGACGCCGCAGATTGGGTGCTAAAACCTTATTAACATCACACAATTCTGCTCGCCATTTTCAGTCATATCGTCGTTCGGGCTGCAAAAGCGTGAGCCGTAGATGAGATAGTCGACGTCGACGTTAAAAATCGCAAGCAGAACCGGAACAAGTAAATCGGGCAAAACAAGTCGGTGATGGCCACTGGTAAAAATGATCAACATCTCCTGGTATCTACTGTTTACAACCAGCCTACTTATTGCAATCACCGGATTAATCTACGGGCCGCTGTCGTTTGAACATTGAATGAGCACACAACAACAAGCAGAAATGTTTGAAAGAGCATTCTGCTTGACAGCAATCCACTTATTACCTTCTGCCTTGGGTTCTCCCAGGTCAAACGACGGTCGATCATACGACAGACGACAGTCGAACGATCAGGCGGCCATCTGAGCCTGAAGACGCACTGAACGTAGTCCGCAGGGGGTCAGTACAACTTGGCGATTTTCCCCACGTTCACAATGGGACAACAGAAATAAATCTGACAACCATAAGTGTCCGTGAATTTAATCCAAAGTGCTTCCCGCACAAGCCTTCGTGGATGAAGGCGTCTGGTTTTCCTTTTTTCACGGCTTCTCAGACCGAACGAGCAAACACGTGAAAATGGTGAAGATTGTGGAGTGTATATAAGAGGGTGACCGAATAAACTTGTCTTTAGCTGTGTTAGAGACGTATCCTCGACTGTCCCTTTTTCTTGTACTTTGAAACTTCCTCTTTTCCTGCCTCAGTCTCAGGCTAACATCAGAACGATAATGGTGCCGGTTCAGAGCAGACGACCGAATCGAGCGGGAACATGGGGAAGGTAGCGGTCACGTGTCGCCCGATCCAATTGAAGCGAGGGGAAAGAGAAATGTTTAGAGGGAAAGGGTGATGGGAGAGGAGGAATTTCTCTTCCCAATTTCAGACAATGGTTCGCTTAAGTAAGGACGTGTCGTGGCGGCATCTATGGGCTGACGTCAGGCGAACTTCTTTACGCACAGCGGCCGAAAATAGCAATGGGAATTCCCGCATATGCTTATCTCGTTGAATCAGGTTGCTTGCCGTCCCGACAAGCAACCAAATAGTCACAACGGCAGAAAAAAGGAAAGCAAAATTAAACACGGACCAATGTACAAATAAAATTTAATATTTTAAATATGAAAAGTCACAACAAACAAAAAGAAAGTATTTATAGTTTTTCTTTATTGGCAACCTAATGGCTTATTTTTTTCCTGTGGCCTCATGTTATTTTATTCGTGCCTATTTATATGTCTATGTTTTTTTTTTTTTTTGCGCGCTTGCTTCCTCAGACAAGCGACGCTCAGAGCAGCAGCTGCTGCTTGAACTATATTTGTTGTAAAAAATTCGCAGCGTTTTTTTTTTTTTTTTTTATTTGTCTAGATATGTGGGTTTGTATTGTTGTGGCTCCTATACGTCTGTTCTGAATAATAAATAGGCGGAGGCTTTGCTAAGGGGGTAAGGGGAACTCCTTCTTGAATGGGATACTACACAATAGAGCGTGCTCCATTATGTTGCCTAGAAGGTAGGAAAAGACGGCGTGGGGCGAACTCGAACAATTCTTAAGGGGTGCACAATCACGAACATTTTAAGAAGTGAGCGCCAACAAAGACGGCCCTGAAGTGCGAAGAAAGCGTGGTGAAGGCCTTTGACTTTTGTTGCAGATTGACCGAAAGCACTTTAGTCAGCGACAGTTTGAAAACAAAAAGCAGAACGTGGCTTCTCGCGTTCAAAATTCTACATCGGTGATTCGTTATTGGGCATTCTTATCAGCTAAAACCTTAATCGTGTTGGCGGCGGAACGATAAGAAGCTACTCGGGTCCCAACAGGCCCTGCCTGTCTTAATTTGTCAAATATATGAACAGAATTCCGGTGCCATTTACAGTTGACATTTTTTTAAACGAGTATAATGTGATACAGCCATGCTGAATATATTCCTCGCTCTAGGACCCTAACACCCACAATTTACACGATAAAACAAAAACGTAAAAAACTGGACAATTTTACGAGCATCTTAGCGAGGTGTCTTCTTGTGAAACGATCACTAAAAGAGACCTATGTGTCTGAACATTGTCTTCCACCCTCGCTCGCAGACGGTGGCTGAATGTCAGATGCGTGATCGGCCAGTTTGCTATTTGAATCCTGACATAAATTTTATATAAACGCATCCGTCAAGCCGCGTCACTCCACGGTTTTATTGGCGCAATTAGTTATGTCAAAAGTTATGTGCCTTTAAGTACAGTTCATGTATACCGAAAAAAACAATAATCAAAAGGTTCCCAAAAGTTACTGTTACCCTCCTGCGAGAGCTGCGTTGACCTTCACGTGTTCCCAGAAACTGTGTTCCCAGAAACAGAAAAATGTCCATTCTAATCAGTGCTTACTGAGGGGTGACCTGTGTTGCAAAGAGGATTGAGCCGAACTCAATATCCTAGCTCAAGTACACGTTTTTACAATCGCCAGAGAAAGGCGCACCGGAGATAAGCTCACCGATAAAAAGCCCACCGAAAAAAGATCATGGCAAAATCGTCGGACGCGAAGAAGAACTCAGCAGCCCTTTAACGGATACCGAGAAAATATCACCTATGCGTCTATGAGCCAGGCGTCCACTTCACTAAAATGCGTTCGCTCAACTGAAATATTTTCAATCAGCTGAAGCATGGTTAAATGATTTGTGGATGTGCTTCTTTATATTTTTTCAGCACAATATTGTTTGCAAGTGTCTCTCAAATTACGTGTTTGATTGCACGACAAAAATAAAGAATTTCTATAGATAGATAATAAAGTATAGTCTGGAGGAAACAAACCTATTGTAGAAGCTTTTATGCGCTGAAACTTCCTATGGAGTTCCACGTCTACAGTATCTAAATAAAATTTTCTGACAAATTTACTATGTACTTTCCGGAACTGAATAAATTTTGCTTTTCTCTAATGCACAATTCAGGATCTCAGAATGAACTCCATTGTCAGAAACACCGGCGCTTTCTTTTTTTTTAACTATAAACGGAATGAGGCGCTGATTAGGTTTGTTGCACACAATCCAAACGTCCTAAGAAAAGTATATCAAGTCGTAAGCGTTTCAAGAAGCGAAAGTAGACAGATGAGTTGGGTAGGAAACATTCTAATATAAACCCTGATCCCCGGTGAGGTAAAACAACGAACATGTCACAAATATATCAATCTTTGTCGTTTCGTCCGCTCTTTTAGTTTTTTTGAGTCTCAGAATTTTGATTATGCTGTCACCATGTTCCTCTAAGCAGTGTACGGAAGGAATGTTCAGAGGCGAGCTCATCTGAGAGAAATGATTGAATCAAGTTCCCGAAGGGAGCACGTTGTAGCCTCCGACAACTTAAGAACTGCCAAGTGTGTCCAATCGCGAACATTTCGTTATAACTCCGCGTCTTGGCACGAGTTCGCTGCATTAAACTTTTCGTTTTCTCAGTTATCTCTCCTTTGTCCACGGTCATTAGTGGCAATATGCAATGAGGATGAATTCTTGAACAGCGCAGGTTAATTAACGTTCACGATTGAGCTTGAAAATGATGGCGTGCACCATTCCCTTCTGCGCTTCACTTTCCCTTTGCGGTCATTCACACTTACCAGCGTCCCGAGTCGGCCCCTGTTTATATTAACGTAAAATCTTATTTGGCAATTTCTCGACTCCAGTCAAAACGAACGGCACATAAGGGGAAAACACTGAACTGAATGGAAGAGGTAACTCTCTTGATTTCTGCTCGTCTCTTTTGGCTTCCGTCATGATATGTTGTCGGCGGTTGGTGCGATGGGACAGTTACCCAGGTGACTCGGTTGTTGCTGTCGTGAACCAGAACCAGAACGCAACGTACGCTACCGCGTGAACCAGACATTGTGCGATTATCAATGTTCATCAGTACCGCAGTCCTTCCATGCCTTCCCCGAAGAAGGACAAGCTCGCTTACGCCAGCACATCGCCGCAGGTTTAAAACGAAGTGAATACAAATCGGGGCAAACAATATTGAGTACAATCGTTGCCTGCTGAAGCCCGACCGTCGGGCTTTTTGCTGGCACGTGGCACGGCAGGAACCTGCTTTAGATCGCCATATTTTCCCGGTGGTTGCTACCCCTGTGAGTCGCTGGAGTCGCAAATACTCCATCTCACGAGTGGCGTGCAGTGGAGGAAACAGCACAGGTGAGCGCGTGGCTTTCAGGTTTGCTTCAAATCTGAAAGCCATGTGCGCGTGCTTCTGCCTCTGCCTTTGCTGCACAGAACTCCTGAGAGAGAGTATAGGCATAGCCTCTTTCGAGCCGGGAACACATTTGCGAAAAAACGAACCGAAAATCGGAGAGAAATCGGAGGCTGCGAAAATCGTAGCTTGCGATTTTCGGAAGACGAGCCACATGAGGTGGAATGCGCGGCGCGGAAATCCAATGCACTGCGGGTTTCGTGCTCCGACTTCAGGGGGCTGTTCGGTAGTCTGGCGAACTGGCGTCCCCTATTTCGTGCCTCTTAAAAACTTCATCTATTAAAACTTCAATGTATGCCACGCGAGCCTTTGTACCACCACCCTTCGATAGAGAGAGAAGGTGTTTTTTTTTTACGAAGGTTGAGATGAGAACGCAGGGATGGCATACGATGTTGCCCGCGCTGCTTCCGAAGTTGCGTGAGCCGCCATCTTGCGAGCCGATCGTATCTTTTCGTTCCGTCCTGTTCCGGGCTTTCGCTCACCGAGCTTTTCCGCCCCGAATTCGGAGGCGCCGTGCGAAAATATCTCGCGCTGCAGATCTTTCGAACCGCTCCCGATTTTCGGAAAAGGGGAGGAGCCTAGCTGCCGTGCGATTTTCGTGTGCGGTTTTCGCACAAAATTCGGCTTTTTTTCGCAAATGTGTTCCCGGCTTTATACTGACAAAGCCTGACAGATCGCCACGAGAAGCGGCCGCCGAAATGAAAAAGGTAGAGCAGCAGACGACGGATGAGAGGAGAGCCACGCAACTGGCGCCCCGCTGCGGCGAGACGCGAGGACCCGTAAGTTTGTTTCGGGTCCTCGCCGCTGCAAAAGCTGTACGCTGACGTCCACGTTACCCTAGAGTAACTGTATAGGCTCTGCTTGCAGCATATACAGTTACTCTACGTTCCCCGAGAAATGGCTCTTTGATGCTCTGTGCTACCAGATCCTCGCGCTCCAAATCTGCGACAGGGCACTCTATGGCTCCGTCGTCAAACTGCCAAGCTTCGTGAGTATAGGGGAGGCCATGATATAGGTGTTTGGCATTTCCTAACCCCCCCCCCCCCCCCCCCCGCGAAAAAAAAAAAAAAAAAGATCGTGGCGGTGAGGTTTGACATTAATTTGTTCACGGATGAGAGAGGAGGAGTGAAGTGCTCGACGCTGATTGGTTAACAGGGAGGTTACGTGACCAGAGGGGTAGGCGAGGAGGAGCTCGACCACCTGTGCACACTGAGGGAGAGGAGCTCGAGAGTACGGAAAACTCTGAAAGATCGCCAGGCTCATCAGCCCGATAAGCGGTTGTATCGCGTCATTCTAACCAAAATTCTCAAGTGCAAACGTGGTACGCGTTAATTTATCCGATGAAAAGCGTCGTGAACGCAGTCGTCTGGCGTCTGGAAACTCAGAGTATCACTAAATATTTGTGAATCTAGAACCTTTTAAATATGCCACAGAATTGCCTTCCAATTTGCCACACATTTTTCGCTATTTTTCCATATGACTGAAGGTAATATTGTCACGAATAAAACAGGCGGGGAAACAAAGAATAACTGGGGAAACTGAAACGTTTATTGGGGGCGAACTTGTGCCCAAAAATTAAACGGAAACAAAAGATAACAGCAGAGCGTCGCGGGCGTCGAGGTCGGCGAAAGAGCAGAGTCGAACACTGGGGCGAAACTGACTCCGCTCGCCTTGCGGAATCCCTTATGTACCCTCGTGGGTTTCGCAATCGTTCGGCGTAGAAGGTTCGGCGCGTAGAACATTCTAACCTCGAACAGCAAAACGGTTCTCGAATCCACCAGAACATCAGAGTACAGTGTCAACAAAAATGTGTAGCCGCGGCCAGGAATCGAACCCTGGCCTTCTGCGCGGAAGGCAAGCGCGATAACCGTTAGGCCACGTGCGCGCTGCCTAGTTAGCTAGCTGCGCGCGCGGCAATATCAGCCTCTTTGTGGTAGATACCTGCCTCCTTTTAACCTCCCCCTCCCCCCCCCCCCCTCCCCTTTCCTTCCTTGTCATTTTTGTTGGTGTAATGGACCTTCTTCGAGTGTCCAGCGTCGCTTGGGGGATGGTCTGCGAACTACAAACGAGGGACGAACCAACATTTCTCCTCCTGTCAGAACACACTGGCGCCGTGCCGTTGTATTGGTTTTCATTGGTCCTTTGCATTTCATGTCCAATGCTACCAATCCTCAAAAAGAATTGTTAGAAAAGGCGAAATACGCGCAAAGAAAAATGCCGACAATGTTGGTCGTGCGGGAAGGTGCCTTTCTAAAATCGGGACAGTGGGAACCGAGGGCCAGGGTGGATGGTGCACGCACACGCAGAGATTGACTAGAAAAAATGACGAGCCATTCCACTCTGTAAAGGTGGATGAACAGCGAAGCTGTTTAGCGCAGGACACAAACGTGACACAGAATTTCGAACAAAGGTACGAACACATGTATTGTCTCGATCGGTGATCATCGTTACGAACGGCAAGCACACACATGTCGAGGACTATCGCCGCCCGGGGAGACGGAGGAAACTCATGACGTCACATGACGTCACGACTTTGTGTCACGTGACGTCAATTTTCTTTCTATATCTAGCAGGAAAGCTGAATTGGTGTTGAGGTCAAGTGACGTCATTTTCCCCGCTAAATTCAGCGGGAAAATATCCCCGCGAAATTTAGCACGCCACCTTGCGGCAGAGTTACAATCGGTTAGAGTCCGGAATTGGACTTACGCCTTGTGAACGTAACTGCAGCTTTTAATTCGACTTGCTAAGCTTCGCCTTTAGTTTAATTGGTAAAAAAATATAATAATATGCGCACGAAGGAGCTCAGAATACTTCGCTGATCTATCGTCTTTTTTTATTTACTTTTATTGATAGTAACTGTAGTTTTATTCATCGTCTACATTTCTGACAAAGTGAAGATCTTGAAATAGGCGCCTTCATGAGGTGATTTGTTACACTTCAAAATGTATTCAATCTAGGGGAGAGTTTCCACGCACACTTAAGTTTTTTTTTAAGTTTAAGGCTTAAATTTTAACTGATTTTTTTTTTCTTTTTGGAATCTGATTCGTTCAGTTAATTTATGCGATAATTATAAATTTTCAGAGTATTCTATTCCACGAATAACTATGTTTCCGTGTTTTCGGTAAATGCCGATAAAAAGGATAAAATTAACCACGAAACCGTTTTATTTAATTCGGGAAAAAGCGAGAAACCCGGATTTAAAGCTGTTCTAGAATATAAAAAAAATGCATCGGGGAAAATATTTGTATTATTCTCGGCATCTCTTTTCTGTGTTTATCCAGAACACAGCCGACAAAGAACTTTCCGCGGGGCTTTCTTCGGGGATCACACCCGCTGTTCTGTTTCCTTCTCTTATCAGTACCAAAACGTTTCCCCAGTATTTGGGCCACGGACGTATTCTCTCGAGATTGGAAAAATATATGTTCGTGAAAACGTAAGAATTGACACAAAAAAATACCGAATCTCTGGTGAAGAAAAACACCCGGAAAAAACAACCCTAACTTGAAGAAAAATAAACCCCAAAAACACGGAACCCTAATTACAAACCGTTGTATTCGTCCTACTCCCCTATAAATGGCCGTTTTCACGAAAACGTCGGTATATAACTCGCAACAGTACTTGAAAAACAAGCGAGCTGGTGGTGATTCGTGGTAATAAAAGCCCGAGACTCAGGATAACACAGAAGGGGATGAACACAACACAACGCTGTTTACGTTGAGACGTTGTGTTGTGTTCGTCCCCTTCTGTGTTCCCGGGTTCTCTGGGATTTTTATTACCAAGCCTATAAGTGGCACCTTTGTATCCAAGTTGCACTTCTTCGCATGGTCGGCGCGGGAATGCAGCCACAAACCTTCACGCTTCAGGCGGTCTCCGAACCGTCAGAAGATAAAACCATCGTCATCTGTTCTGCCATTCCTTCTTTGTCGTAAATATCGGTACTGCCTATAACTTACACGGATAAGTTCAAACTTATAAGCAGGGATGGGCAAAATACATGCAAATATCTATCAAAATACAACTACAAAATACTTCGTCAAAATGTATTTAATTACACATTTAATTACATTTCAATAAAAGCATTTGAATACAAGATACAAATACAAGCAAATGTATTTGGTCTCCTCCAAAAACTTTTCCAAATACATTCCTCAAAATTTGCGTCAGCGACTTCAGGGAACCTGCAACAGGTTTCTGGGTATCTCATTTTCAATTTGCATCGCACACTCAGGAGTTAGTGTGCGAGGCTCTAGTAACGTTCACAAAAAATGTAATCAGCTTGGACGTATTAGATGGAAAAAGTAGCTTCAAGCAGCTTTTTTTGTCGATTACATTTTGGTGTAGACCAACAAAGAACCGAGACGACCAAGACGCGCAGCACTAGCTAAAGAATTTTTATTGTTGCAACTCGCACCAGTTACGTAAATCTTGACGACCCACGCATTTAGAATGTTCCAGGCAAAAATATGGATGAAAATCAGGCTGGAAAGCATCACAAGTTGTCACAGGCACTTATTTAGCCAGTCTGCCTGTGAACGTCGATTTCGTCACAATTCTTGCCCTGGACTAGCACCGTAATCACAAAGTCACTAAACGCTTGTGCTTGATTGAGAGACACTGCATTCGGTGCAGAACCTAGTTTTCTTCCAGCTCTGGGCAGTGCCTTTAAAATAAAGCTGGAGGAGAAAAAGAAAAAGCCCCATGGCCGAATAAAGGATGGAGACTATATCTTACAACCACATGCATAAAAACAAGAATTGTCGTGAAAATAAATTTGAGGAATGTATTTTCGCCTACAAAATTGTATTTAATTACAATCGTATTTGAAATACCCACGTTTTAGTATTTAAATAGACACGTCAAATACATTCCCCAATTTTTAATTAAATACAAATGCAAAATACAAAAAGTATTTGAAATACGTATTTCAAGTACTTGTATTTGAAATACTCCCATCCCTGCTTATAAGAAAAGAAAGCGCGCACATATAAGTCGCACCGTTGTCTTAAACGTGTCCGCATACACTTCGTCATCATGTGTGCCACGGACACCGTGTCTCTTGTACGACGTATGGACAGTGCAACTGCGACTTAAACGGCCATTCACACACTTGCGTCGAGTCCGACCCAGTGCGACTAAAACAAGTTGCGACGAACGGGTTGCTATGGCAACAGCTACTTTGGCTCCAACAAGTCGGGGTAAAAACCGGTTTGGTTGGAGCCGGCGCAGCTTTTGCTATAGCAACCCGTATGTCGCAAGCTGTTGCAGTCGTACTCGGTCGGACTCGATGCAAGTCTTTGAATCTCCCCTAAGACGCACCGACGAAAATCTGATAACAAAAAACGCCACTTGGAGTTACAAAAATACGCCGTGCAAAAATGTTTCAATGATGCGTGATAAAAAAAGGAAAGAAACGGTTTCCCGGTTGTCAACAAGCTTCTTTCCGCCCTCTTCCGAAAACACAAAGCTAATCGAATAAACAAACATTCCCAGCACTCGTCGAACGTGTACAGAGATATATCGGGTAGACATAAGAGAACGCTGTTCACGGACACCAATCCCTCGGCTTTTAGCGAGAGTGGAACAAAGAATTTAGACCATCGGAACGAATTCTCTAAAACATGCGGCGCTGCGTTCTCAAATACAATCGCCAACTGTTGAAAAAAAAATACCTTCGTTTTTTGGGACGCAGAGGGTACATGGGTCCGAAAGAAAAACTCAAAGCCTCAAGTTTTTGAAAGTAACGACTCGGCTTTCAGTCGAAGCACTCAGTGCCGTCTTTCTGAACCACGCGATATGCCCGTTTCTGAGTGCCTCCTTGTGCGTTGTAGGATAACAGAATTAAATTTAGGTTCGACACGGGAGAGCGAGAAATCTTTTTATTTCCATTTTTATTACGAACCTATAAATTTGTGTCTGTATTATTCTCTCGGGGTACATGTGACATATGTTACATTCTATGACTCCTGATTGAACAAATAGGAACTTTCAACGTCATCTGCGTGGTAGTCCTGGGAATAATAGAAAAAAAAGAATCTACATCCAACATCGCATACATTTCGCAGCAATGATTATAGACGCTTTCAGCGAGTCAGTTACTCGAACTGCCACCAGTCGGCGCGCCCTTCGCGCGCTCTCCGGGCCGCCATAGCCGACCTTCAGTTTCTCGCCGGTGCTCCGCGTTGTGTGCTGCACGGGCCACTACCGGAGCCTCGTTTTCATGTTCTTTTACGTTGCGCGTTGAAATCTCGTATTTTCTTTAGGTCTTTTCGATATTTGGAACTTTCATTTAATCGTTTGATATTTATATTTTGACATAGCTCTTGTATTCTCTTATTTATGGAATGGAATCGGACAGCGAATGCGTCGACGATACAAGATTATGAGGCTTCAATGACCATGTAAGTTCATCCCATTCTTACGTTTTTGTCGCTAACAAAGGGCAGTCAACACTATTGTGACATTTGTAAATTGCAACTGACTCAGTAAGGCTATCACAGTCTTGCTTCTCGTTGCTTGTGCGTGCTCGTTTCCGTAAAGCAGACCCGCATGTAAGCGATTTAGCGTGCGACGAGACGAGCGACGGAGATTTCTCACTGTCGCCCGTCGCATCGCTCGGTTTCGGGATTTCTAGAAAACGCCGCTCACTGCCTTGGTCACTTGCTCCGACGCTTCAATGCGGTTTGCCTGGTCGCGCGACCGACTGTGCGACAGCGAAGCGGGTGGCCGTCGCTTATCTGGTCGCTCGCCAAATCGCTTACATGCGGTTTATGCTCAATTAATTTCCACGCACACACCATTGAACCATTGGCGCCTCGATATTAAGTATAAGCTGCATGCAAGCGATTCGGCGAGCAACGAGACAAGCGACGGTGACCCGCTTCTTTGTCGCTCGGGCAGTCGCGCAACGAGGCAAACCGCATGGAAGCGACGGGAGCAAGCGATCAAAACGGCGAGCGACGTTTTCTAGAAGCCCCAAAAAAACCGAGCGATGTAACAGGCGACAGTGAGAAATCTTCGTCGCTGACTCTCGTCGTTGTCGCCGTCGCTCGTCTCGTCGCACGCTAAATCGCTTACATGCGGGTCGGCTTTACGGAAACGAGCGCGCACATGCAGCGAGAAGCGCGACTGCTATAGCCTTACTGCATCAGTTGCAATTTACATATGTCGCAATAGTGTCGACTGTCATTTATTAGCGAGAAAAACGTTAGAATGGGGTGAACTTACATGGTCTCTGAAGCCATAATCTTGTATCGTCGATCCATTCGCTGTCCGATTCCATTCCATCAATAAGAAAATACAAGAGCTATGTTGATATATAGATATAAAATAATTATATGAAAGCCCGAAATATCGAAAAGTCCTAAGGAAAACACACGATTTCAACGCGGAACGTAAAAGAACGCTAAAACAACGCTCCGGTAGTGGCCGGTGCAACACACAACGCGGAGGAATGGCGAGAAACTGAAGGGCGGCTATGGCGGCGGGGTCACGTGACATCAAGATGGCGGCGCCCATGAAGTGTTGTCCCCTGAAAGGGTCTATACTATTAAGATCTTATTTCTCTAGCGACTAAGAACAAGCGTGAGGTTTGGGTGTGACGGCACAAATACACAGGAGGGGAAAAAGGTTCGCAACTCAGCGAGAGTCTGCATGCTTGGTTGACGCGCACTGTACCCTATAAGGCGGTTCTTTCCAGAGGCAAATGGACCAATGGGGGGCTTATCACCGTGACTCCCGAAACATCTAAATCCCGTATCTCTCATGATTCGCCATCGGAAGATTGCAGCGTTCAGCGTCCTACGAGTATGTTGCCCATACATCAAAAGTGGACCGTAAGTGGCAACAAATGACGTCACAGAAGCCGGAGTGTCATGCTGTTGCCTGTGGCGATCCTGGCGGTTGGTCGTAGAAATGCTGACGAAAAGCACGAACGAGCGCGAGTGTCGCTGTCGTCAGGGCGTCCCAACTTCTGGCTGTTGAAGCTTCCGAGAACTGTCACATTGGAGATCGATCTGCAGAAGAACAGGCGTCTGCTACAGATACCACAGCTGCGGGGACACCGCCAGGATCGCGACCGGCGACAGCATGACACTTCTATGACGTCATCAGGCGAAAATCGAGGGACCACTTTTTTGGGTACGGTGAACACACCAGTCGGAGCCGCGTTCCAGGCACCATACCGTAACAACTGGACTTCAGAAATCTTAAGAAATCGGTAGTAATCGAAATCTAGTGATCGTTTCTTTCGTATAATCGTGCATGCCATCTTCAACTTTCTTGGACATCAGAGCCAAGGCACATGCACTAAAATAAAAATTTCAACTGAACAACAACAATCATCGTAATGTTTCCCCCAAAATATTCTATATATAACAGCTTGAAATACCAACTAGCAGAAATTAAAACTTTGGACGCGTATAGTTTTTATTCCTCTGCTCTATAACTTTTCTATTGCAATGAATCCTATGGACTACTTTCCTAAAACTATCAATTTCTGCTTTTCTCGACAAACAATTGTAATGTTCCTCAAGACTGTAATTGCCTGGGTCTCATAGAACGCAAGCCAACTTAAACCTTAGTATTTCCTTGAAACCTTTTTATTCCACGTCATGTCTCAGAGAGTTGGCGACGATGTTTAACTTAAGCCGCAGTCAGGCGAATCATATATCGTAAAAAGAAAAAAACGGTTTTTACCGAAGGCATGATTTGCTTAAGATATAGCCAGGGTCACACTGCTCATTTATATTATACAAAACAGTCTGCAGACGCCAGTCAACGTAATATCTGTGGTTCGAATTCCGCGTGCCAAGTTTCATCCTTGAACTCATTGCCACGCGGCATTCGAAGCAGGAATCTTGCGGTGACTCGCATTAGAATTGCTATGCAGTCTGTATTTCGTCAGATGAATAAGAGTGTGACCCCGGATGTATGTGTTCTTTGAAGATGTCTCCAGACAGTTTGTTACGAACATTGTGACAATCGTACAGGAAAAAAACCCATCTCAGGCAGCATCTGCAGGCAGTGTTCTGTGTGAGCAGTGTGAACGCAAATTTGGAGTGTTCCTGAAACTTTTTCCCGGCTTCAGCTTTTAAACATCTTCAGGTCCACTAGGTAGTGTACATCTTACTTTTTCTTATTGTTTTTAGGGGAGACCTACATCCGTGGCCAACTGGTAACGCGAATAATAAATTAATAATAATAATAACAATAATAATAACAATACTCTTTATTTTGCTCAGGAGAGCCGCGGCACCGCAGAAAAGCAACAGCCCGTACCACGGAGGCCTGCCGGTGCCGCGTCTAGTGATGGTGGTTAGTGGATGATATTATATGCAAGATAAATAATTCCAACTAGGAGAACACCGAAATCCGAAACTCTTACTGCGAATAAAGATGAGCTACTTACTTAACGTGACGCGACTTTATGCTGCCTGTCTTTAAAGCCGTCACTAACAGCGCACCCGTGAGAATGCGGCTTCCCAAAAGACTTTCATGACACAGTTGTTTGACAAAGAAGTTGCAATTTTTCTTCTTGGAATTAAAAGAAAGAGGGTGTCGTGAGCCTCCGGTTACTAAATTGAATTATGCGTACAAACCGGAATTTACCCAACCAACCTAAACTTTTCATTAATGTTGTACTTTATTCAATCGTGCAACTTTCTGACATTTCATATTTTTTTCCATAAAAATAAATGTACAAGAATTATTTAAAAAAAAAAAACTCTTAACGCCAGGCAATGACGCGGACCGACGGCAGCGCCGAAGTGCGGAAGAAAGTTAAAGCTTGGTCGTTGCAACGTGCGAACTGTGCCCAGCTAGAGTTCCACGTCTCGGAATTAATTAATGTTGACGTAGAGGGAGAAGGCCACGGGACAGGCTTCTTTGAACGCCAGTCGCGGGAGTGCGATTCGATGCGCATTATTAACTGGTAACCCGACCGTTGGCTCGGAGCTCTCGTTTACGTCATAGCCCCGACATCTGACCAAACAAAGGGGCTCGGATGGGCACGTAGACCGTGGTCCTTTCATCGAACGCTCGTGTCTCAACGTCATTTGGGTAATTTGGAAACAGGCTTCGAAGCGTAGCTTTCTAACGAAACGCTGACAACCTTTGTATTCTGGCAGCGCTGGTTCACCTTAATGCAGGTCTCGAAAATGCATCTGTGTGACTTTGGGTGCTCAGCGGAGCACTCAAAGTTAACAAGTTACACTAGCTTTCCCCTAGAAACCGGGTGCGATGAGATAGTGGTCCTTACGGTGGTCAGGGTTTCTTTGTTGCTTACAAGAAAATAACATTTTAGCAGCAGCGGGTGTCATTGTCGTGTTGTTCAATGAAATGTAAACGCCGAGTTTATATTTTGTAAAAAGGGTGTGCGGCCAATTTGTTTTCAACAGGATTTGGCTGAAGTGTCCCGTAGTTAACCTTGCCTTCCGTTTGCGAAACAACTCGAATATTTCAATATAATGACGGGAAGAATTGAATTATATTAAAACCGGGTATTTTCGTT
The DNA here is from genome assembly GCF_016920785.2 of Ixodes scapularis. Classification (NCBI taxonomy): domain Eukaryota; kingdom Metazoa; phylum Arthropoda; class Arachnida; order Ixodida; family Ixodidae; genus Ixodes; species Ixodes scapularis. The sequence continues at coordinate 107,798,474 of NW_024609883.1, read as the reverse complement.
CCCATCAAAAGCTTCACGGTTAATTAGAAATTTGCTGTGCTCGGTGCCGGAGAAACGCGGCAGCACTGTGCTTTGATTACCTCGAGAAGGATAACCCCATTCCCCATTAAAGGCCCGTATGCTAAGCCGCGCTCGGCATTCAAAGCGCCGACACTCTCGGCCCTGTTAATCTATGGACAAGCCGCCGCACCTCATATTCCCGGCACAAGACAAGACCTCCCTCCACTATCTGACAATCGGACCGCAATTACCCGACGTCCGTTTGTCAAAAAGTAGGGGGCCCGCTTTGTGACCATCAGGCGCCAGGGAATAGCAATGTCCTATACTCCGTTTCACTGTAAGTGCGAGCGTAGCAAAAGCTACAAGCGCGAGCTACGGGCTTTCAACATCGCTGCGAAGCACGCGCGCGAGTGCGCACAAATTTTGATCACATACTGACACTTGTAGCCTCGGCAGTGTCTGGATTTCAGCTGAAACATTGTATAATGCATGCGAGGGCGCGCAATCACTTGTATGAGTGTGCGTGCGAGCTTACAAACGCTTGCACATGTGTGCACTTGCGAGTGCATACGTGCGTGTTCGTGTGCATGCACAGTCGGCAGCAAAAGGTTGCGGGGTGCGCGAGCGCCCGCCGAAATGACTGGTAGCGCCTTTTGACGACGTGCGGCCGCTCTCAAGATTCACGCTTCGAGACTGCTCTTTCTTTCGTGCTCGCAGTCATGTCTTTTACCGCTCATTCACACTGGAAGCGGATCCGCGTTCGCAAAGCGGTTGCGAACGCGGTTGTATAAAGATCCAGTACAATGTCACGCGCACTTGATGTCATCGAGTGCGCGTGACATTGTACTGGATCTTCATACAAGCGCGTTCGTAACCGCTTTGCGAACGTGGATCCGCTTCCAGTGTGAACGAGCGGTTACTCGCGTCGATCTGACTCGCGGGAGATAACCGAAACCGGCGCAACGTGCCGCTTTGTCGGCCGCGCCATGCCGCGCGTCTGCTTGTCACTCACCGTCACTGATCTTTATTATAGGGGGCTGGACGGCGCATTCAGCAAACAGGTACGAAGTCACCGGAAGTAAGCGGCTTGTTCCAGAAGTGAGCGCTTGGCAGGCTTCGTAACCCTTCCAAGTGCTGGTTCGAGAAGCGTCGAGGGCGCCGGATGTTCTCTTGTCACGTCAAGAGAGCCTGCTTGTTGCGTAGTAAGAGCGTATGCGGACCCGAGAAGTATCGTGGGAAGCCATTCAATGTAAACATTTTGAGGTTCTAGTTGATCAAGTGTGCATATGCCCCAAGTTCAAAAGCCTAATTTTCGGGATTTAATTCGGAGCATGATTATTAAAACCCACTCAAAGACACCAGAGAGTACGGACCAAAACATCGACTGAATGCACTAGGAAGCCCAGCAGATGCCCAACTTCCGGGACAAGCATCGAACTTCCGGTGGCTTCATTAGCGCCCTGCTCGAGTGACCACCGTGATGGCAGGCGGAGCTCGCATGCTAAAAATAGCATTTCGCGGTACCGTACGCCAGTCCCTGTTATCTCGTGGGCGTCGGGGGGGGGGGGGGGGGGATCGGTGGCCGAGTGGGCTAAAGCGCACACCCAGCTCGACGCGCGTGGAGCGAAAGCTCGCGGTGCAGAACCCAGGGATCCTGGGCTCAAGCCCCACCCAAAGAGTTATTATAATGTACGCTAGAGGTTCAAGTGGCGCTAGTGTGCTGACGCAAATTGAAGCAGACAGCAACCAGTCGAAAATTGACTTCCGGTAATGCATTTCTATGGGAAAAAGTGAGTGCATTTTCTCCCTGCGCTCGATCATAAGAGCAAATATCCCGAATAATTCGTACGTACTAAGTAGCTTGGAACATTTCTCAGTCAGGCCGACGAAATGATTGGTCAGTTACGGCGTCTTTTCTTTCAAATTGGTCGGATTAAAAACGGTACTAAAACGGCTTCGTACGAGTATTTGTGTGCACTGTCGGACACTTTTAGCGCGAACACGACGTCGGCGCTTTTCAGCATGAGGGATATACGTGCCAGACGAACGAAGAACATCTGGAATAGAGAACTACGCGGTAACACTGGATCAGTAACTAACCGTGCATGTACGATCAAAATAAACTGAAGGCCACGTAATCTATTCCGATTTTAAATAAGCAAGTACCGCTTTATTCTTTCTGCTCTGTGCGAAGATGTTTGTTCGTACGTTCAAGATATCACCCGCACGCTCGAAATCTTTGAGAACAACTGCCCGATAAAAGCTGCCCGGCAGAGAAAACAATACCAAGAGACACCTTTCATAGCCCACTTACTTTATTATCTATGTTTTGAATGTTTTTATCCGCACATGGGGTCATTTTCATATAGTGACAGGACTGTCATTATCAATATATATAAGCGTCACCGGAATGCTGGCGAGCCTTGAACACACTCCCTACTTCTTTCGATTGTAATTTTGCTTTGAATCGTCGCTTGTTCTTACACACCTGCTGCGGAACACACGCGTTTGGGACTGAAATGTAGCGAAGTTAAACATCGCTCACTAGAAAAGAAAAATGCGTTAACTAAAGCAATGACACTTTTACTATGTTACTTAAGACACATACTATTCGATACGACCGGAATAACCAAAGTGCTTCGTGTTATTTTACGGCGAAGAGACAAAATGCACGCGCGTTTTCCCATAAGAATGCACAGGAGCACCGCAAAAGTGGACTGGTCGCTGTCTGCTTCAATTTGCGTCACGGAAGTCGCATAAACACTAGCGCCAGTTGAACCTCTAGCGTACATTATAATAACTCTATGGCCCCAGCCATGCCCGTTTCGATCTGGATGAGCATCGTACCGGCGTGCGGTCGGGTACTTCTGCTGCGTGGTGCACGTTAAAGACCCCAGGCTAGCGGTTGTACTGCACTGGCTAAATTGCTCATCTACAGCGAGTGACTCGTTGCAACTTTGAAATGGCTGACCAGTTACACGCCGTATAAATATCCCCACAAACCACATTTTTTCGTGGGCGTCGGGCGGAAGCGAGATGAAAAAAAAACAAAAAAACATGACTGCGAGCACGAAAAGATGCGCATCCGCAACGTGTGAGTCTGTAGAGCGGCAACGCTCCGTCAGAAGGCGCAAACAGTCTTCTCGGTTGGCGCTTGTGTGCACCGTAAACTTTTGCTGCCCTGCTCATGCTTATGCGTGCGGGTGTGCTCGTGCATATGGTCGCGTGCTTATGTGCGCGCGCGCGTGCATGTGCGTGTGCGTGGGCACATGCGCGAACATCCAAACTCAAAACGCAAAAAGGTGTTTTTTTTTTGTTTGTTTTTTTCTAGAGCAGAGTTGGAACACAGGCGTACATCCCAGCGGTTGCTACTCAGTAGGCTAGGCCTCACAGTATACCTGCCCTTGAGCCACCATGGCGCTTAAAATCAGTGTCGCCCGTTTTTTTTTTTGTTTTTTTTTTTTTTAAGCTTTATCTTAAATTGAAGAAAAATGTGTCCTCCAGGGCCCGTTTCATCAAAGCGCTAACCGCGGCTAAAGTTAGCAGCAGTACCTAGGGGAGGGATTTTGAAATCGCGTGATTGGCTCGGTAGGGATGCGGGGAAACATGGCGGTGCCCCGGTGAGTGAACGCCGCTCGCTTTGGAACTAATATGTCGTTGTAGCTGCCATATCGGGCGCGTTAGTCAGCAACGAATGGTGCAGGAGGCTTTCGCTTTGCCTTACCTCACTTAAATCGCAACGCATGAGCAATGACCTCGCCGCATTTTTTAGACAGTCTTTCGATTCTGGCCATTCCTAAGCCCAAATGAACGCAATAATTGTCGGTATGGCAACGTCCTTGGAAAGTAGATTTCCTTGACAGCGGACCTCAGTGGACCGTACAAACCAGAAATTTCAATTCCATTCTAATCACGTGACCAACGTGATAGAAATACTTCAGGTGGCGTAGCGGCTCCGCCGAAAAGCAGTCGTGGCGAAGATGGGCACGTGACTTTCCTTCTTCCGCCAGGGGCCGCCACCAACGCCGAGGCAGTAAAGAAAACCCTTTGGAAGAACCGGAGTGTATCCATTTTTCATGCAAATAAACAACGTTCCCATCATCGTCATCTCGTGAGCAGTAGCAGGCGGTCGCGCGCCGGGCTGCAGCGCTGTGCCGTTTTCCGCGGTGATCGTTTTGTTTCTGGTGAGTTTCGGTTTGCAGAAGTTGCCGGCAATAAGGAAGAAGCACTTCTTTGACGCATCACTTTTTTTAGAAAATTTGGATTCCCCAAAATGCTGAGCCACCTTAATTTAGTGATTATAAATGGTGATAGTTTAGGTAGACCTAATGAAGGAGGAGGGTTGTTGCGATCTATCTGAAAAACGATATTTCAATGCCGGTTGTTGAAGATTACTCGGTGAATCCTCAAATTTCTGGGACATCCACGCTTCGGCACATACACTAAAATTAAATTTTCAATTTAAGAACAAAAAAAAAAAAAAACACCGCAATGTTCCTTGGGAATACTTTAGATGGCAGTCATAAAATATCAATACGCAGTAATTAAACATTAGGACGCGTTTAACTTTTATTTCACGGCTACACAATAATTGTTTTTTGCATTGAATCATACGGGCAACACAAACAAAATTATCAATTTGATTTTCTTGACAAATGATTGCGATGTACCGATAACTCTAATCGCATAAGTATCACAAAACGCAACTCGATAAGAATTTTGATATTTCCTTCGAAGCGTTTATTCCACAGAATGTCCCAGAAAGTTGGCAACCATAACAGCTGGCGCCGAGTGGCTCGTGTTGCATGCTATTAGCCCCGAGAAGTTCGCAATTTCGCCCCCTTACGGCGAACCGGGGTGATGTCACGGCGGGGAGAGAATTTTTTTCCCCGACTCGCCCCGCTCGCCTGGTGGAGGCTGTGGCGGCGCTAGCTGTCGGCGCGCTCGTTTCTCTCTAATTTTGTTTTTGCGTGTTTTTCGTAGGAAGTGTAAATTTTTATATTTGCCTTTATTGAGGTATGGCCTGTAGCTACAGGCGAAACTTCAACCAACATTTTAAGCATGGCTGACAGGGCAGGCAACGCATGAATCACAGCTGGTATATGAAAATAAAGAAATATGACCACAATTGCAGGAGAATCACTATAGATTTACATCTCGCACAATAAATGCTGCTGATGGTCTGAATGAATTGGCAGGTTATGTATACTATTTTTTTATCTTTTTTTTTAAACAAGATCGCCGAATCAGAAAAACTGCATGCTGCTCGAGCAACATGCTGAATAAGGGCTGGGCCATGGGGAGAGAATCACAAGTAAAACAGCGCAAGTGCAGGGGGCAAAGTAAAAAAAAAAAAAACAAGGAACATTTATTATATACATGTTTCGCATTTGACCTTTGCTGGATTTGGATAGTATTTCAATGGACTACACTGGTGATATCTGTGGACTTGTTTATATCAATCTTCAAGTAATGTATAACAAACGTAAGCGAAGGTGTCTAGCTTGTTATTAGTCCCTTAAGCCCTAAAATTGAGATTGTACTTAAATCGAATTGGCTAAAATACCAGAAGCTTTTCTCATGCAGACTGTCGCCCTTCACAGGTTCTACGTTTTCTGCTACTATACCCGTTTTCACCTCAAGAAAAAAACCATTTTTGCGCATTGTTCGTACGCGCCGCGAAGTAGTTTTTACGATTTTTGGTCGTGGAAGAAAAAAGCGTTGCTTTTGGTGTTTGAAATGTTTACGTCTTGATAAGATAACACTCTTATATTATCTTATCACCCGTATATATCTTAATTATCAACATAAAGGGAACTTAGTAATGGTCCGCGAGGAGTCGGACTTGTTTTACTGCTGTTCTTGAGGTGAAAACGGGTGCTGCACCTACCACTGGACAAACGTTCCAATGCTTGCTTTTACTCCTGTTTTCCTTTGTTGTCAGAGAGTCCAGCTGTAGGAAGTTTGGAGGCTGAGGAAGCTTTTGGAGACCTGCAGCAGTGTCTCTTTTAATTGGAAAGGAAAATTCAGACAAAACGGTGTATTTTCCGAATACCCAAGGCTGGAATAAAGAATGTAAGGAATAAGTATAAACATTCCAAATGACGGCACTATTGCTTTGCATATTTTGGGCAGTTCAATACATATCATACAGGCTACTGGGGGCAATTCGGTCGTTTTTGCTGCTACAATACAATCTAATTTCCAGTAATTGTGCATTCTAAGAAATATGCCTGCATACGTGTATAAACTATATAATCGATTCACGAAGAAGCTACATTTATGTAAAACAACCCTGTTCCACGAGCACTTCAAAGATCATCAGACGCAGGGCCTTCAAAAAAATTGTGAACCAGCGCATGCAGAGTGGCAGCGCAGAGTTGGGGTCGCGAGCTAATTTGCCGACCACCCAAAGGCCCATGATATAAATGCCACTTCAGATGCCTTGAAAGCGGGATGTAATATCGTCCTAAATCATGAACGTGCAAGGAACAGAATTTCAGCGTCTGAAACACTTGCGCCACCGCTTCACCGACCCCTCGCAAGATTGCCTTGTGTCGTGTGGACGGACGGGGAGGTTCATCGGTGGAATTGCCTCCACCGATAGCTTTCGGGATTTGTAACCTAATTTTAAAGGTAAAAGGGACAAGCAGGCTTATAAAATGTACGGAAGCACGTCAATATCGGCCTAACTCAACGTCTTTAACATCCTCTAAACGAAGTCCAGCTCTTCGAAGAGCTTGCGGCACACAACGCCAAACCAGGAAACCGGTGCTGGGAAGCGAGCCGATGCGAGATCGCGGAGCGGAGTCCTCCCCCTGACGTCACGGTACACCTCACCCAATCAAGGCGCGGCGACCGCAGCGACGCTTGTGTTTGCTCTCGGGGCTAATAGGAATGGTTTTATTGTTGTTATTTATAGACCGCCTGCCGGTATTTAGGGATACTTCCTCTCCTTTTTGGAAGATCGGCTGATTTTTCTGGATTGAATATCTAATTCATTTTTATTATGAGTGATACTAAGATCGATTTACACACATACAGTAGTTATGCGCTCAAGTTAAAAAAAAAAATCCCTTATCCGCCTGCGGTCGTTATTGCGTGACACTGCCCACCTGGTTAATCTTAGATAATTATAATTCATACGGTATATGCATATCCAAAATAATAATAGTGAAGTCACATCTGGCGTATTTAAAGTAGGTATCAGAGACCATTTGCAATTTTTTTTATCTAACATCGTTATTGCAAGATAAACACATAACGAAACAAAATACCTACTTTCATCGCAAAACAAACGACGAATCACTGGAAAATTTTAGTGTCATGGTTGACCAAACTGACTTGAAAATCGTCCTCATGGAACGTGACCCCAATCTTCTGTATAGCAAATTTTTACACGAATTTAGGTTTTGTTATAAACTTTTACCCGAACCAAATCACCGCTGCGAAGCCCGTTCAGATCACGAGTCAATTCTTTTCGCGGCGGATTCAAGTGACGGACGTAAACATCCCGTTTCTTCGTTGATTTCTCTGCTGTAACGCTAGGACTACAGCACCTTGGAAGCCTCACATATCTGGAAACACGCGATTTCATAAAATTGTCCATCCCCGGTGGCTGCAATAAAAGGCGACGCAGGTGTGTCGACGCCTAGCAGACGTCTCCATTTTTATTTTCCCACATCAGTGGCGCAATGTCGAAGCCCACAAGCACCCGCCCGTAGTAATCCTCCAATCAGAGCTGGGGGCCTTGACGTCACTCTAACCTTGTAAGTGAGGAACACATGCAAAAAAAAGAAAAAACGACGAATCGCTGGAGGGTTTGGAGTAGACGCGCTACCTACAAAACGAGGCTGACGACACCTTCCCCCTATTTCGGCAAGCAGGCACTGGCTCGATTAAATCACCCCCCCCCCCCCCCTCCCCCCATAAAACTTTGGTTGTCAGGTCAAAACGGACGTGCCGTGCTCCTTTGCTGACTGCGTGCATGAGCGTGTCGCGGGACGAGAAGCTCACTGGATGCGACGCAGTCTCTTCAGTGGCTCTCAAGGGAAAAGAGCAGACTGAAGATGAGACAGCTGAACAGAAGCGGCCAAGTGCTGAGTAGAACTGCGCTCGACGTGCCAAAGACGCGCCGAAGGAGATTGAGCGAAGTAGGGATAGAGATTGAGAAGTAATGCAATCTCGTTGTGCTACAACAGAAGGTCGTGTAAAGGAAAAAGAAATCCAACGAGTGACAGTATTTGTGGTTACCCAATATGGGTCTACGAGGGTGCAAAGTTGGAGCACTGATGCTGTCAGAGCGCAATGCTCTCCTCCAGCCGTTACAAACTACCGATCATCTGTTGAAATGGGCGTGATTATATTGTATCTCTAGTGCTGTGCCATACGGCTAACGACAGGGGGGTAAAGGTGGGTGAGGAGGAGTGGCGAATCCCGCTCGCCGACATCCTGGGTCCCGAGTGAGAGATCGCGAAAGACAGCGACAGAACACGAGACAAAGAAACCAATGTTGCCAGCTGAAGGACGGCAGTCGCAATGGTGATCGCGAAGACTGAAAGCTCTCAGCAATATAGACCAGTGTCTGCACTGTTCCGTGGGCGCCGCCATGTTTGTTCATGCCGACGCCATGATGCAATAGGGGGCTTCGCTTTTTGCAAGACTCCGTTTTTTTAGAAACCTTCGTCGTCAGAAATGCAAAGTCACGAAGCCCTAAGAACAACACAGGTGCAAAGATGTCTCCCAAAAGATAAAGTCTTGTTTATGCGCAGCCCCTCTCTTCAGAAGGGCCTGGGTTTGAGATTATTATTTCCCATTTTTGTCACTGGGGGCTAGGGTTTTGGACACTGGTCTATAAACAGCGATAATTTAACGTTGCAAACTAAATTCTGAGCTACTCTAAGGTTTATAAAAATCAGCATACTCATTACGCTGCATTAACTTCCATTCTGTCGAAATCTCGAAAATCTGGTAGTTGCGCGGTTTCGTATTTCCGGGCGCGGCCACCCGCGCCCGGAAATACGAAACTAAACCAGATAACCGAAGCCGATTATCTGGTTTAGTTTAGTGTTGACGGGAGGCCGTACATCTGCGTGCTATGCAAAGAGAATGCTTCGAAAGGAACGCGAATATCTTTCCACCGGTAAGTTCTTGAATTCTTGAAGTTTATGAAACTGCTCTGATGATATATTTGTGAAATCGAAGGCAGTTGGTAACCCTGTGGGACCCCGAGGGTCTGCCTGCATACTCCGCCGCTTGCGGCAGCCAGAATGCATAGGAAAATGGCAGACCTTTTCCACTAGAGTTAGTATGTATGATCTCTATGGCCAACGAGGTAGAGGGGCTTAGAGCGATAAACTGGTATCCCGTTCACGAGGCAAAAGTGACCTCCCTTGGCTGCCGCCACGTTTTAGAGTTTTGACCCCTAGACAGGCGACACGTACCAAATTCTAAGGCTTTTATGCCAAATTAAACCGAGATTTGTATTTTGATAGGTGTAGAAAACATGATAAACTGTTTTTTCTATACGGTTAGCCCCAGAGGTCAATGTCTAGCTAAAAAAAAAATCCAAACTGCAGCACCGCGGATGACGGCATCTATCGGAGGCAATGCGAAGCTGCCCGAGTTTTTGTCGTAAAAGTACATTTTGGTCTTAAAACAAACAAAACAAAACTTTTCTCGTCAGTACTGTTATTAAAGATCAATAGGCAGTTATTTGTGTCCGGTACTTCGTTAAAATCTAGAAAACTATAAGGTCACGTGTCTAGTGGTCAAAAATATGCAACATGGCGGCGGCCGAATGGGGTCACTTTCAGCTCCCAGTTTATCGCTCTAAGGCCCTCTACTTCGTTTCATACGGCGAAGCTCTTTGTACTAAGTTCTCGCAGGGAGTGCCACCGCGTGGCGGCAGTTGCAATGAACATTTTTCTTAATACATTGATGCTGGTTCTAATTAGAAGCGACATTAGAGCGTGACAAGATTTCTCTTTGCAAATGATATTTATTCAAATTTTCAGTTTCTTTAAAACAACATAATTAAAACGCTACTCAAGTTACTTCTCTCCTTTGTGTATTCAAACTACGAGTTTGTATCTTGTACAAACTACAAAACTACAAACCAAAGTGCAAACAAGTTACAAACTACAGCGGAGTAAAAAAGTGACAGGTATTCATTTTACGACAAGTCCGAAGTACAATGTACATTTTTCGCCACCGCAACGATGGTGTTTAAATGCAGGACGAAAAAAGCGAACAGGTGAGCTCTTGCATCTTGAGATTTGTATTTTGCTTACAGTCACCGGGGAAAAGTATGGGCATCCCGCTATCATGGGCTATCGTTTTTACGACCGCCAATGCCCGATTGTGATGTCTGGTAGGCTTGAGCAGTTCACCTTCGGATTTCTGGGAGAAATATGAAAAATTGGAGATATTAGTTGCATTTCACTAATACTCATTAAACTGTAAGCAGTGTGTCAGCCGTAGACGAATCTAAGACTATCATGTTTTCAGCACGCACTAATTCCTGCAATTAAGAGTCCAGAATTGCCCTTTAAGCTCAATTTCATGGCATGTCACTGCAGTCACGTGGCGCCGCGTGTCCGTGCACCTAATTATCAATTCGCAGCTAATGAAATTCCGACATGAGTCAATAGGAATGCCCAGCAAGCAATCACGAAGCAATGAGCGTGAACATAAAAAGCCACGCCCTCCTTTTCTTGAGATGTCGGTGACTCTAATCCACTTATTCAGTGACGTGGCAGTGACGTGGAAGATCAGCTTTACGCTCCAAGGGCCATAACGTCTGCATAGCATTTGTGTACGATTCCGTTTAATCTTTTAGTTCCTGAACAGTGAAAGGAACCCCAATGATTAGTGCACTCAGTGCAACGAGTATTCTTGCACGGGCCTTCAGTACAACCTGGCCAGTGGGGAACATGGGATGCAGGCGGAGCTTTTTCACAAACTCTAGTAATCAGACGCTGTGTTTAGGTTTACTCACAGAGGGCCCTCCGGAATGAATGGATTTCGCTGGATGGCCGTGATGCTCCTGCTGTTTGCGCAGATGATCTTGGCGAACGTCGTATTCCTCAGTGAGTTCAGTTGAGCTGCGGGGTAATCTCGTCTTAGTTAGAAGGGCAATCGCTACAACACTTGTAGGACTTTGGGTTCTTATATTCTGTAAAGCTCCTCTTTTAATGTTGTACCGTTATGAACTCGTAGCAATATTCATCGGCCTTTGTTTAATCACTTTAGTCAATGAGGATGGCGAGAATTAGTATATATTAATGATTTTTCAGAACAGTTACCAAAAGGTGCCTAACCCTTTGGTCATTAGAAGTGCATTACAATTAAAGCCTGACACCTTTGTCCTTTTGGTTGGCAAAGCTGTTTTAAGGATGAACAATACTTGGGCTTCCAAGCTTATCGCGGTGCATAAACTCAGGCTCCTTTGAGAATTCTCCTTAGAAATATGAAGCCCTAGCTGCTTGCGGATGTGACTTTAATACGTATATATCACATTGAAAAGAAGCATGTGTGAGGCCCATTGGATTTTCCTGAAAGGTCTCGATCTCCCCTTCAACATATTGTAAAAGTTCTGAGAGTTCCTTCATAAATTTATGATTTGTCTGTAGGGTTTTTCAGCGCATTTGCTGAAAGAACGTTTTACCTTTCAATGTTTCTTTTTCAAGGGTATGTGAAGGAGAGAGCTAGTTACGCTTCAGTTAAAAAGGGTCTGGGAATAAAAAATATAATAAACGATGAGGGTACACCTTTGAGCAAGTACCTTTGGTGTTCCAGCTGCTCGAGCATTTCAGTAGCCGAGTTGCGATCAAGAGCAAGGAACTCGCGTGTGTAGCCTTTTAGACTACACGCGCGAGTTCAGTTCAGTTTAGACGAACTAAAGTGGCTCAAGCCTGCTTCAGTAGCCCCCGAGGCAAAATGCCGGCCTATGAATCCCCAGTTGCTGAATTCAAGTCCGGCCAAAATGCTGGCGGAGAAAGGGCTGCGCAACCGACATTTTCGCCCCGCGCCGTAGTGCTTCATTTTCAGCGCCGCCTTCCAGAGGCCAGTGCGGGATACAGGCTGTTCACGAGTGCTGCGTCGGCGTTCGGCTAGAACTGGTGTCCTCACTGAATGCACACCAGTCCAAGACACACCATGACGCTGCAATCAGGCCCAACCTGTGCCCTATACCGGCCTCTGGTAGGTGACTGAAAAGATTCCGAACTGCAACCTTGTTTGGTTGTATTTCCTTTTAGGCTGTCTGTTGTCTGCGCTGTGGCACTGTGCACGTGGAAACGCTATGCTCAATGCCCCAGCGTAGTTTCTTTTTCTTTTTTTTTGTATAATCACATTATATCCCTTGTCATTGGCCGAGCTTCTTTCTCAAGTTCTTCTCGGGAGAAGCAGACGCTCTAGATTTCTGAAAGTGTTGACTGGGAACGCAAACGCCCTCCCCCCCCCCCCCCCCCCCCTCGCCTCTGCAGGTTCATCAAACAACAATAGCAATCTTGCCTGGCATAAGCCCGGTATCCACACGAGAATGAGAGGGCGCGGCAAGGTGACGAAGCAGCAAGGAACGCACGGCAGGAGCGGCAACGGTGGTCGCAGCAAAAAGATGTGTGAGGGACATGGCTGGACAACAAAGGCGCCGGCCCAGCAGAGACAGGAGGACAGTAGACAGAAGCCGACCGCCAGTCCAAGCGCCAGTTAAAGAACATTCTCTTCAGTGCGGTTTTTAGGGGCGAAGCTCCTTAGGGCCTAGCCTTGTCCATCCGTCCGGCGACCGTGCTCACATCGATTGCACTGCCTCCGGGATCGGCCCACTTTTAGAAAAAAGTGGTACGCCCGCACGGGGGTTCGAACTCACGACCGCTTGCTTACAGCAGACGTCCTAACCACTACGCTACTTTTTTCTTTTTTTTCCCTAACCACTACGCTACACTCCAACGTTGCATGTAGCCGCTCAACATCTGTACGGCAGATGGCGCTGCGGTCAAATGCGTATATAATTGCGTTAAACTTTGCATGCATTGGCTCAACGTTTATAGACGAGAGGGTGCTGCGGTCAAATGCTCAATTGCGTATATAACCACGATCCATGCCACACATTCTCTTTCAGACAAGGACTGTTGACTTAAGCGGTGGAGATGCGTTCCCACGGCTTCTGGCGGATCCAAGATATCCGCTAGAAGAACCACTGGCTCTGCATTTCACCGACCATAAAGGAGTAATAACGAAGTCGAAACGGCATCCCGGAACTCAGCACTACACCTGAGCAATAAAAAACAGCCCCATCAGCACTACCTGTGAACAATAAAATCAGTATCATCAACACCACCAGAGCTCCGCCCGAATCAACATCATTCACCACGTGGAGATGCGGCCTCTTTTTCAACATGCGCGACAGACTGCTTATGAACAAACGTGAACGAAGACATTCTGAACGCAATGCATTCAGAACGCGCTTCAAAAATTTCGAAGGGTCAACAATTTTTTTCTTTTTTTACGGTTTAAAATCGGAAATATCTGTCTAGAGGTTTAATGGACCGCGGCAATAAGATTAGTATACCTAATGTGAACGATCCTGCCTGGCCCGCATGTTCGAAGTAGAACCGATCACCCCACTTCAGCCTCTTGAACACTTTAAGAGTAATGCAGTGCACCGTGGCGCTAGCGATGGTTCCTTCGACGACGTACTCCGAAATGGCTCCGGAAAACAAATCAATGTCACTGACGTTTCTGCGAGAAGAAAACAAACAGATTGTTTTTGTTTGAGCTTCAACAAAACCTTAGCAGTACTCAAATACATTTCGCCAACAGTGGCGCAGTTTATTGTAGACTTGTATTACTATACCGTTGAGTCGTTTGCAAAAGTTTGAACGTAACACATGGTGGCACCGTGGCAGGATATTTTTCTCAACGGCAGATGCAGAAATGACATGGGTTCCGTAATTAAATTTATGCGAGTAAATGGAACAAAGAGGAAGCATAAAGTTAAAGTAGAGAGATGCATCGGACTGCATTGCTTCTGCCGCGCTTGTTATGCCTGCGTACAGACACAGGCGGACAATGTTGCATATAATGTAATGTTCAAATGTCACTAGATGTCACCTTCGCTCGCGTGCACTGATGCTGACACACAAACCGAAATGCTGGTCGTTAGTCTTCGCAGTAATGAGCTTAAATAGTAACATACAATAGCGGGCACTCGCAAACATACTCACGTTTATAATGACACATTCTACAGAGTAATCATATCAGAACCTGATATAACCTAATTCAACGCTACAAACCTAACCTAAACTGTAAAAGCCCGCTCGCTGAAAAGGAATTATTGTAGAGATCCAAGAATATATCTGAAAACATTACTTGTAAAGGCTCTGAAATATTCCCGCCGTCTCCTTGGACATCAGATTCTTCAGGTAGAGGTCTTCGAACGTGTTTATCTTGACTCCACTGCAGAACTCAACGTAGTCCGTGTAGCCTCTGACGCCTTGGTCCCGTCCCCGCTGAACGTCGATGGAGAATATGTCAAAGCCGAAGTTGTTCCCTTGTTCCTTGAAGAAGTACTCGTTCATGTCGGCGCTTCCAAACCTGTGCTGAGAGACAGTGTCAACGAGGAAGTTGAATTAATAATCTCTAAACTAAGAAAAACCTCGTGTTTTTAGTAAAAAAGTTGGCGATCATCTGCGGGCGTTTTACAAAGAGGTGTACATTTGTTTTAGCAATTGAAGTTTAGCTTTTATTCTTGCAATGTTTACGATCAAGCCTGGTAGACACTGTTAATATCCTTTATTTATACTGACGGCTTCTGGTTAGCTGAGTTGGTAAAGTGGATAAGTCACGGAATCGATACCCGGATCAGGCAGATTCTTCCAGCGACTGCCAGTCGCCTAGAGGTCGCGAATGGCGGAATCTTAAGCGAAAGTTAGCTTATTATTTTGTTTCTACGTCTCGTCGTATTTTTACATTCGTGATTCGTTCGCAGTTTTCCGCTATTTGTAGCGCATGCAAGCTTCGTGTTCTGCAGAAAAGTGAACGTACAGACTTGCTATAGAATAGTGCAAGCTAATGTTTTGGTTCTGTCATGTTGTGACCCTTGTTGGGGTTCCCCCACAAGGGTTTCTTCGCGCATCTAAATTCAGAATTGGAAGGATCTTTATCCTATGCTGCAAACTCTAGGCGGACTGAAGGTGAACATTTTCATGCCTGGTCCTTGATATGGAGAGACTTAGTGAAGGCGTTAACATTTGTTCGCGGTAAAAGCGAATTGTAAGTTTTGTTAGTGGGATCTACTCGCCTGTCGAAGGCAGCCATGGGGGTCAGTAGCATGCCACGCATTGTGTCGTCCAAGCCGTTTTGGTACAAGTCAAACGGGCGTAAGTACCAGTCTCTTAGTTGACCGACTTGCTGTTGATTGTCTGCGCCTACTCTGAAATAACACGTCAAAGTTCCATGCGCATGAAATACATCATTGGATGCATTGTAGCGCTCGCTAGAAATAGAAACGAGGACAAAGATATACTAGGTATGTCGCGCAAAACTTAAGTAGAGAAGAAAAACATCTAAATTATTTTATATATTGCGACTAACCAAGGGCTACGTTAAAAAAAAAAAAAAAACACTCTGAATTATATCCACAAAAATATAATGCATAACCTGCTTTTAATAAAAGTAAAAAAACGAGATATGCTTTAGTTACCGTCTGCTGAAGTTGCCAAATGGTAGTAGCGTCTTCTTGACGCTGAGACTTAAAGAACTTACGTAAAAAGGCGATTCTCGTAGAAACAAAGGAGCCTTAGATAACCGTAGTGGTTTAAAACTGTATATATATATATTTTTTTTTTTAATAAGCTCCTTCATTTTAGAAAACGTTCTACCGGGCGTTCCTAATAGCGGGCAGGCTCTTTAAATCGACCGCAAAAGTTGGTTTCTTAACCTATCGCGCTACGATTTTGTGCAGCGTTGCCGACAGATAGTGCATTTTTTGTTAAAATTTGCAAAGAGCAAACTTACCTAAGGAAAAAGTAAAAAAAAAAAAAAAGAAATATAGTCTAACTCTTATAGAAATGTAGTGAAGTCACCGGTCTTCAAACAATACGGAGCCCTTTTGTTTGAATACTGCTGGATTCGCTGCATTTCTATAGGAGTTAGGCCTTTGTCTTTTGTTTACTTTTTCCACAGGTGAGCTCGCTTTTTGCAAATTTTACAAAAAAAAAAGTGCACCATCGGTGGGCAACGCTGCACAAAGTCGTAGCGCTATAGGTTAAGAAACCGAATTTTTCGGTCAATTTAAAGAGCCTGACCATTATTTGGAACACCCGGTAGAAGCAATACACGCGGAGTGCTTCACACGTTTCACGCGTTCTTAAAGAAACCGCAGCAAGCATCAATGTTATTAAGTTCCCGAGTAGCTGAAAGGCGCTGGTATTTCGCCTGGGACGAACCGGAGAAACCTGCCGCTGACGAGGGAGTGCCCCATCCTGAAGGCCGCCGAAGAGAACTCGTCAATCATGGTGGCGTCCACGGCGCCGTCGTACGTCGTGAATCCAGACTGCAGCGGCAACAAGTCGTACTTTTCGACTGCGTCACGGCCTGCGAACGTTGGCAGCCATTCTCCGTAGAACACTTGTTGGATCTGGGACTCCACGATGCGTCTGTGGCGGCACAAGGTTTTTTGAATGCGTGCCATCAGCGACATCCGAGTTATCTATCTGCACTAAAAATAGTGTGGTACAACTATAGGCCCGCCATATTTCATTTTGAAAACCACGCGCGATTAGTGACACAGCGCTACCATTGTCACTGAGATTTTAGAAAAATGCAAAGGCGCAAAAGTACGCCTCACTCAATTGGCGCCGTAAGTGATGACGTCACAACCTGGCGTCTGGGTCCAAACAAACCGTTGCTAGGGGCGTTGCTATGGACTAATGCATGGAGACTCCACATGAGGCTAGATTTTTGCTTACAAGTAAGTAAATAATTTTTTTGTAAGCAACCTAACTTCTTGATATCTAATTATGAAGATGTTCTTCTCGTCTCAGTGTCATATTGCAACAATTAAAGCCATTTCTGAAGTATTACACTCCGCTTTGCTTTGGTAGCAGACGACATGATAGATTTGCTGGCCTCTGTTGCAGCGGCCGTCTTCAATTGCGCCGGTAAACAAGCGACAAAAACAAGCGCATTGCCGTCGCCGTAGAGGCCTCCGCAATGTGCGTTTCTTTCTGTGAAGAACCCAGCTTAGTTCAGAGGGTGAAAATGCCGTAAAATGAAACCACGTCATGTAGATCATGTACAACGACGACCTGAAGTGCTTTACCGGCGCAGTGCAAGCTAGTATCAGAAACAAATCGTACGCTGTCAAGGTAATTCGTTTATTATTATTATTTATTATTGAGGTTGTCAGGTTATTAAAGAATTCCATGTCTATCGCGATTTTTCAGTAACCATTGCAGCGATGTTTACAACCAGGTACGACTCACCCTCACATAGCGCGAGTCCACAAACAAAATTTGGGATCTCGACCGATCGCCTGAAGTGCTTTTCCCACGGGTCCAATGCGATCTTCTAGCAAACGACAATCTCGATCGACGCCCGGACTTTCGATAAACCATATTTTGCATCGAACCCCACTATTAATTATTTTAAGTTACTGGAAATCATTATATTTAGAACAAATGCACTATCAGAATATCGTCTTTATTCACACGATTCAGACGCCACCGCCGGCTTGGCCGGAGGGCGTGTGGCAGACGGCACACTACTTGCATTCGTCGTCTGCTGCAGGCATCTTGAAGTTGCAGTCGTAAACATTTCAGAAACAAGCGATTAGCGGCACACTTCTGTCGAAACATATAGGACATTCAAGCTTTCTATATCTGTGACTTTTAGAAGTTTAAATCCTACTCCTGATTTTTGAACGGTCGGGTTTTCGTAGCGAAACCTAGCCACATGTAGTTGTCCATAACAACGACCCTAGCAACGGTTTGTTTGGACCCATGACGTCCCACTTACGGAGTCAATTTCTGCATACTGTTTTTTTGATGGTGTATTAGCCTTATGACCGCGGCTTGAAGCTCATCCTTCAACAACGCAACTGCTGTCGCTGTCAAGGCCAACCCACTTTCTGCTGTTGTTTGCATTTTTTTTTTTTTTTTTCAAATATCAAAATGATTTCGGGGTGCCGTCTGCGTGAGACCAAGCCCTTGAGATGGAGATACAATGAGCAATGACGTGCGTGTAGCTATAAAATAAATGTGTGCATTGAAGATAAAGTTATCCATCTTACTTTGCAACTTGGAACAACGTTTCGTCGTCCCAGTCACTGTTTACAGACCGCAACATTTTTGCGATTCGGTTGTGTTGCCGCAGGAATAGGGTGTGTATCACAGTGAGTCCTGGAGTAAAGTTAACTCGGCCATCACCTGAAAACAAACGTTAGATAATGGCAAATTATAACAAAGGCGAGTGTGCGAAGTTATATTTAGTGAACTCGGTATGTGGGACCCATTTGCGTACTTTTTTGTGTCGCGCTTTTTTATAATTAGGTGTATTCACTCGATCATAAAGACGTATCTTGACCGTTCCGAAAAATTGACCATTCCCTGCGTTTATTAAGGTATTGATTAAAAGCACTACGGACGAGTTTTTCCGCACCCGAGTAAAACATAATTTCACAAGGGACGTTGAAAAAAAAAAAAAAAAAAGCGTTTCAGAACAGAGGAATAGAAACCGGCAGCGGTCATATTCAATTCAATGCATTGGCAACTGTATGTTTGAGTGCTCATACCGAGATTGTCCTTTACATATAGCAACAAACAAAAAAAAAAGTTTTCGCAAAAATCAAAAATTGAGGGAGACAGAATTTGCACAGAACACAATATTCAAGCAGCGAAGCGAGATACGTACGTATTTATTAAGTGAAAACCTCCCATTGTGAGCTGCAATCCGAACACCCTACTCTTTGTGTAGTTCGCTGTCTTCAGAAGAACGGTTCACCGAAAATGTGATCCCACCTGTGCAATCTTGTTCCTCAACTTAGTCGTAAAATTCAGCTTAGCATGTTTCATACAAAAAAAAAAAAGTACGATTGACTACATTTATACCATTTCCAATACTTTGTTGCTTAAGCGCAAGTGCTTCTTGACAGAATTCCTTTCAGAAGGTGACCCATTGAGAAAGAATTATATTTTGACCATGGTACTAATGAGTTTTACCCGATGTGAAGCAAATTTGATTTTCGCTCGGTAGGCTGCACCCGTCACTCTCAGGGTTTGAACTCGGCAGTAGAAGTTCTTCTCCATTCACCATAGTGGAGCGCAGAAGCCCTGGAATAAACGCGTGCAACAACAAAAACAACAAAAAAAACTCATTGAACGGTTCCAAAAGGAGTCAGCTCAACGTGACTTCATCCCGTGATATTATACACTAATTTTTACAGTAAGTCTGACTGTCACCCACGCTAAGATGGAAACAATCAAGCTACGCAGAAAAGTGCAACGGCGCGGAACTCGTCGCCTTTGTGCGTTTCCTTTTTTCGGCTAAATCAATCACTCGCAGCGAATGACCCATGACTCAGCGCCTGTTTTTTCTTTGTGCGCGTGATTGCTTTGGAACGAGTGTGGTGACGACGCTGTGTTGCTGCCGCTTGAATGGCTCCATCATCGGCAGCCGCTGTCGAACGTATGATAGCGTCCATTCATGAAGTTAGAAGCATTAATAGAATCACCGTGTCTAAGATCTTACCGCAAAATAAATCCCGTATAACAGATATAACGGAATGCATTGTCAGAATATACATTAATGGAAATGGAGATCATTGGTTGACTGGTGCGAAAGTTATCCACTTTCACGTTCGTTGCGGTGTGAGCTCCAACACAAAAACCTCGTTGACGTTTTATGCGTTCTGCTTCTTCTGAAGGGGTTGCGGTGTTTCTTCTGAAAGGGTTGCGGTGACGTCAGAACAACGCCGAGCTCTGATTGGCTCTGATTGAATGATTCTGGGTAGACCTTGTGCCGGCTTACTTTGAGGTCTACTCGCTATCCTTCTATCCGAGCCAATCAGAGCTCGGTGTTTTTTGTGACGTCACCACAACCCTTTCGGAAGAAGCAGACGAACTAGAGCTCCTCGCAGATCTTTCCAAAAATCGCCTTCTGCGCGCTGCCATCTTTGTTTGCTGGGCTGTGGAACGCTTTCTGAGCATATGCTGTATCTCTCCTGTACTACGATATATCGAACGCTGCGCATAGGTACACCGCTCAGTGACTCAGCATTTTTTGCCGGCATGATAAGCGCTGGAAAGGTCTATAGATTCAATATCGATTCATCGCTGGTGCGTGACTGACGTGTTCGTTGATTTGGAATCCAAGTACGCAAATCTTCATTTTGGTCCCATTTCCCCGAGTATTGACCAACTCAACTTTCTGACGTCACGCAAACGCGGGGGCGCTGCTTTTGGCACTTCGCGTGCGCAGACAAAACAAAAATACAAAACGATATTACGGTTTTCTTTTGAGCCCATTTTCTGGGCTGTGTCGCGCAGCCTCCCCAGGTCGATCTCATAACTGCGATTATCTTTCTAGCGACGACAAAACAAACTGCGATCAAACGACTTTTACCGTGTTCTGACTCTGAGAGATATTGTACAAATTTAAACGAACTGCATAATTTATAAAGTACAATTTACGGACGCTTTTTTTGTCTTTTGTTAGTCAAGTTTGATTTTATAAGTTAACATGAATACGCAAATTTTGGGTCAGTAGCAGTTATAAAATTTTCCCGATGCAGTTGTGATGCGGAAACAAAGTATGCGGATACGAACGGGATGCGGACAAAAGGGTGGCTTTTAGGGAACCGTTTCTGCTCATCGGACACGATGCGATGGTCCCTCCGGAACGAACCGCGCATGCGCTATCGCAGCAGACTCACGCATGCGGTTCGTGTGCGGATACAAAGTCCGCGGATGCGCATCGAATGCGGATGATCAAAATGCTATCCGCGCAGGGCTCCACTAGAGACGATGGAAAAGCTATAGAATTTCTATCGCCATCTCTGAATAGATTTCTTGTCTTCATATTATATTGAATTTCTATAGACTATACTCGAAAGAATAATAAGGTGCAATGCGGAGAAGCCACATCACACCCGGTTAAAACCTCCTTGCGGAGGCTGCTCTATTCGCCTGAATCAGATTAGTATCGCTTGTTGCAATGCTTTATAGATCAACATACCATTTACCAGGCAATAGAAACCACATTTTTTATAAAGAAAAAAAGACTGGTAATCTTTTTTATCTTCTGGGGTGATCCTCGCTCAAATAATTGCCTTCCAACTTCCAAGTGCAACGTATCATAACATGGCCGTGGTGCAGTCAACACTACCTAATTACTAGTGTTATGAGTGGTCCCTGGGATGTGCATTTCTGATATATATATGTGTATGTGCACGAGGCAAGTGGCGAGTGCAAGTATCGATGGGTATATTGAGACAAACCTAAAAGTAATGTTAAGAATTCTTTTTCTCGATATAGCCTCATTGTTTTTAGAAAGACGATAGAAACGTTGTTAGCTTCTTAATTCTTTTTTATGCAATTTCTATACACTTTCTAAACAATCTCTATACACTATTTGATATAGAAAGTCTACAAAAAAATACGAAAAAGCTGTATACAGTCGCTACACTGTATTTAGAATACTTATAGCCTCGTTAGAATATTTTCTGTAGGCATTTTGTAGAAAAATGGATGTCTAGTCTTCCAAGGGACTTCACCTGGGACGAATTCGATTTGCGTGCACTTGCATCACCTACACCAAGTAACGCGGGCTTGTCTGTAAACCGCGTGTTAGTGAATCTGGAATTCAACGTACCATCTCGAAACGTGCGAAGGGTGTCCGTTTCCCTCTTTCTAGCGCCGTAAACCTGCGATGCGTCAAGGTACGACGTTTTGTCGTTTACTTGTACCCTGTAACCTAAAAGTAAATTAGACTATGGTTACTGACACAGCAAACAAATCACAAGTTTGCTCCACAACTCTGCTGTGCATAGTCGTCAACTTGAACAAATACGCGCCGCCACGACGACAGTTTATTCATACTATTCATTTCTTTCTTCTTAACTTGGCCATCTTGTTTCCTCGCGTGTAACACGAGGCTAACGTCGCACAGCTTCGTTCGCGCACAGCCCTACCACGGCTCGGCTATGTGCCCTTTGGCAATATATAGTTACTGATATCCTCAAAACAAATTACGGCATTAGCGAATAAAAACGCCGAAAAATGAATCCCAAAGCCATAAGCGAGAATATAATACCCGAATTTCTTGAGGTGTCGCTGGCTGTATAAATTGAAAACCACGTTCTTCTCGACCGGTGACAGGCGCTGAAGGAAATTGTGCAACGCTAACCAACGCCAACCTTGATTTGAACTTGGCAACGAAGGTATGAAGAAAGTACGGACTCTCGCTGATGTTTCGTTGAAGTATAAGCAGGCCCTGTTGTCTCAAAAATAACAAAAAACTCCTAATAGGATTCTCTCGGTGATCCAGAGCAAGTGTCGTTGTCTTTTTGATCCGCCCATATATGCACCTAAACACGAGTTTCACATACCGATTGTTCACTTTCAGTCTCACCGAGTTTGCACAGGAAGCACGGAGTCGCCCGCGAGAGGGGCAAGCAGGTTCTGTTTTTGTCTGCATAGAAAGGGTCGTCGTCCTCAACGTCTATAGGTAGGCAGTCAGGGGTCGTTCGCTGTGGGGAGTCGCAGCAGTTTACTCCAGCCTTAAATCCTGGGAAAGAAAGCAAGGCTGGCATTGACGGAGCGACCGTTGCTCTATAGTTAAGGCTGGTTCACACAATTGCGTATGGCTGCAACCGTGTGCTCTGTGCAGCCCAGTGCTCCCTTAAGACCTCTTACGACGAGAGGCCACATGGGCACGCTGGCGCCATCTAGGAGGTGCCCTAGAACTGCAATTAACTAGAGTGAGGGGTTTTCGGTATATTCGAGATAACATGTACGTACTATATATGAAAAATGCTCGTTTATAACGGTGTCAAAAAGGTTCATGCTCCTAATAAAACACATTATGAGCGAAAGAAATAGGAGATATACGAAATCGCAAGTGTTCTACGGCTAGTTGATACATGTCGCGAGTGTGTTATATCGTCTCAAGATATCACAAACCTGCACAACAAATTCGGTTACAACAAAACGCCAGTGTGTGAACAGCTTTTGGGCTTCTGATGGCACGCGCTCGCGGCTGCAAGCTGAAAGTATGTGCGAATTCGAGTTAGAGCCGCATGTGCTCGCATCATATTATGAACAAACATAAAAGGCATGGATGGTGTACTGAAATTACGGACGCTCAGTGTTGAAAAGCGAAAAAATGGCCATATAAAGTTTCGCCTTTTAAGGAGAAGTTAAGCCCTCGCAATGCCATGCAACGATACTACAATTGGAGTGTCACAAAAATTAGCTCTCTTTCTCCCGTCATGGCCCGTCTCGCGAACAAATATCAGAGTAAACGTAATCCTGTGCAAATTAATTCAGATTTTGTGGGGAAAGGATAATGCTTATTTTTATTGTTCACCATCTGCTACCTAGTTTTTACACTAAATGCAAAATTATCAACATAAAAAAAGCTAATTAATGCAGCAAAATTGAATTTTCTAATTCGTTCCTGGGAAGCACTTGTGGCACGTTTCCAAATCTGCAAGTGAACAGGATAAAAAATAAAAGAACCTATTCAGTGTAACAAAATGCACGTAGCGTATATGACAGCCCGTGCTACATTACATATTAACCACCTGGCCGTATCATTGACCATACAATTCTGAGTGATGGTTTACTTCAAAATCTAATCACTTATAAAGGCCTTGTCTCGCCTATAAAGAAATGTCTGTACATGAAGACGTCTTACTCTGAGAGAATATTTATCCTTAGAGATCCAGCATACTTTCAGTTAGAACTCATATCGATTCGATACAACCGCTACCAGAAGAATCATTTCAAGTTACCTGGGTGATCTTACCGCTCGAGTTGTGTTCCACACTTGGGCACATGACTATCGTGACAAAATACATCTTTATTCCAATTTGTTTGAAATCTGACTGACACTAGGATTATGGGGCTTGGAGTGCGTCTCCGACTGGTGTGTTTCGCGTCCTATCCCGCCCATACGTCAAAGGTGGTCCCGAACGACGTCACAGAAGCCGGAGTGTCATATTGTTGCCTGTTGCGATCCTGGCGGTTGCTCGTAGAAATGCTGACGAAAAGCACGAGCGAACGCGAGTGTCGCTGTCGTCATGGCGTCCCAGGCGTTTCAACTTCCTGCTGCTGTAGCTTCCGTGGACTGTCACAGATAAGAGCGACCTGCAGCAGAACAGGCGTCTGCCATTGACACCACAGCTGCTGGGACGCCGCCAGGATCGCGACCGGCGACAGCATGACACTTTTTTGACGTCATGAGGCGGAAATCGAGGGACCATTTTTTTTTTTGGACGCTGTAAATACACCAGTCGGAGATGCGTTCCAGGCACCATAAGATAGGATCTAGAGGGTGTCTCAAACAGCGCCCAAGGTCTTTAAATCGACCGCAAAAATTGGCTTCTTAACCTATCACGCTACCAGTTTGTCCAGCGTTGCCCACAAGTGGTGCATTTAAAAATTTGCAAAAAGCGGACTTACGAAAAAAAAATAAAAAGGCTTATCTTCTATGCAAACGCAACAAAGTATCCGGTCTTAAAACAATCGGGCGCCCTATTGTTTCAAGATCGATGCCTTCGCTGCGGTTCCATAGGAATTAAGACATTTTTATATGTTTACTTTTTCTTCAAGTTCGCTTTTTGCAAATTTCATCGAAAAAATGCATCGCCTGTGGGCAACGCTGCACAAAAACGTAGCGCGATGGATTAAGAAACCGATTTCCGAGGTCGATTTAAAGAGCCTGACCGCTATTTCAGACACTCTGTAATGAAGCCAGTCAAGCAGCGCCGAAAGTGCATCGTCACGACGCTCGTCGTCGTCTTTGCGTGGTTGCTATCAACGATTAAACCAATCACGCACACTGAATAGCCCATGACCCAGCGCTTCTTTTTTTTTCTGTGCGTAGTCCAGTGATAGTGAACCAACGAAACCAAACGCAGTGACGATGCACTTTTTTCGCTGCCTGATTGGTTCCACGATTGGCTCCAGTCGGACTTAAAGTGAGGCGGAGTATAAGCGAAGGTGGAAAGCTTAGTCGGATGTCCGGTTCAGTTCACCCGGCAAGGGCGGGAGAAGAAGGAAAGTCTACGAGGCTTTAATCTGAAGACAAAAATTCCGAGGATACCTAGGCACGTCTTATGAGTTGTGAATACGAAAGCATGAATGTCGTTATTCCGCTCCCTTCGTTCGTCTGCGGTGTACTGTCATGGACGCTACCTCGCTACTGCCGAGGTAGCAGCCGACGGCCGAGCGCGCGCTCTCGAGAAGTGGCCGCGCCGCGCTGAGCTCGGCCGTGCAGCCTCCCCGGAGTTTGCCCGGGCGGGCTCTGCCTCCAGGCGCTCCCTCTTATCGGCGGCCGGGACACTGCGTGCGCTGCGCCGCCATGGAGAGGGCTTCTCTGGTGGCGTTCCTTGGAACTACACCGCGCGAGAGCCAATGGGAGCCTCGTTCCTTGAAACTATGACGCTCGCCAGCCAATGGGAGCCTATCCATCAGGTTTCTGCGATAAAGGCTTCGCTCCATTGGGACAGGGGAAGGTGGCGTTTGGCGAGGCTTCAAAAGCTGATGATGTCGGTTCGCTCCATGGGACAGTTAATGCTTTCGATTAAAAAACAGACACTTTTCGTGGATGTGCCGTCCTTTGCTCACCTTCAGTCTCGAGCTTGTGCTATCTCTAATACGGCGCTCCTTTCAAGATTGTCATTTACCCAGGTTCGGCTGCCACGGCTTCCCGATGTCGTTGACGGCAGTGGGTGTTCCGGACCGAAGTATCTGGCTGATGTCGTGGGGGATAAACTCTCCGAAGAGGACGCCCAGCTGGGTCATGTTCGGGCTGGAGGATCTTAGCGGCGGATGCACCGTGTAGGACACCACTCGTGGCGGTGGCAGGGGCCCTCCGTCGCTCGCCACTCTTGGCTCACCCACGACTGTGCGGTTTCGTCGGCGGGTGTGCGAAAAAAAATCCATTTCAGTCGCCAAAGTATGCACCATCTCGCCGACGTCAAACCACTAGGGTTGCATTTAATTGCATTCTAACACTAGGGTTGCGCTGCTTTCGTCACTGCACATGCGCAGACGCTTTCTCTCACGTGAATCTCCTATTTTTGTGCAGGCATAGTGCCCACACCACGCTCTCAGAAAAAAAAAAGTATATTCTTATACCCCTTATCCCATATACGACACCGAAAACTTCAGTTCGACATACAGCAAACTGACGTCAAACAAACTGCCCCAACTTTTACGAGGGGCTTGAGAACGGTGATATATACCTCGTTAAACAGCCAAAGTATGTATCAAAGACTACGGAAAAAAACACACAGGCTTCGCAGTATGCGCAAGAAAACCCCGATTACCTTTCCACAGTGAAGTTGTTTATGGCTAGGGTTTGGTGGAGTTTTCGTGTGCGTCAACCAAAACTCAAAGAGGGCTCCCACCGCCTTCTTTTTGTCGCCGTTCCAAGCACCTGTGTGCCTCGTTTCCTTTCCTTCCGCCGGGTGGCAGTCCCGTCGCGCGTGTCTAGTTTCCTCCGGCTCCCCGGGGCGGCGATAATCTTCAACACGCGTATGCGTACCTTTCGTCACGGTTGCCACCAATCAAGACAATCAATGTGTTCGTCCCTTTGTTCAAACTTCTGTGTCACGTCTGTGTCGTGTGGTAAACAGCTTCGCTGGTCATCTACCTTCACAGGATGGGAAGGGTCATGACTTTTTTTGTTGTAAGCAGTAACACGTACATTAGCTATTTTAATAATTTATTCCACTCCTCTATCAAGCCGCTCGTGAAAGTCGGCACCGTCGGTTCGACGTTAGCGCGCTCTACGTCGAACTGAAGTTTTGGGGTGTCTTATATGGGATATGGGGGCGTAAGAATGTACCCTTTCTTCCTTGAGTGAAGGTTACACGGGCTTGTTTGGAAACAGCGTATATAGTCACCGACAGCTAAAGAGACGCAGGGTCCGGTGATAGCCAGAAGCCTGAACGCTTATTGCAGTCAGGCTTCCGGCCCCGTGATTGGTTCTTCGGCGTTAATGCTGCAATCTGCAAGAAGCTCGGTACTCGCGGCGCCCGGCGTTTCTTGAACTCTCAGTGACAGTGCTCTGGAGCGCGTCTCCGGCTGGTGTGTTTAGCGTCCTGTCCCTCCCATGCATCAGAAATGGTCCCGAAGTGGCGAAAAAATAACGTCACAGAAAACGGAGTGTCCTGGTGTCGAATGTCGCGAACCTGGTGGTTGGTCCTAGAAATGTTGGCGAAAAGCACAAGCGGACACGAGTGTCGCTTCAGTCGCAGCGCTACGACGTTTGGCTGCCCAAGCTTCCGTGGACTGTCACACTGGCAAGCGACCTGGAGCAGAACAGGCGTCTGCTACATCCAGCACCGCTGTTGGCACTCCGCCAGGATCGCGACCGCCGACAGCATGACGCTTCTATGACGTCATCAGGCGGAGATCGAGGGAGTACAGTTTTGGACGCTCTAAACATGCCATTCGGAGACGGCGCGTTCCAGGCACCATAACCACACTACGCTCATCGCTCTACTATTCTCCGGGGGCACTACAAACTCTGCCAGAGAAAAACAGGCTTTCGGTTTGACACTGCCGGAGTGTCTTAAAGGAAAAAATAACCAAGTCGGAACTACTTACGCAAAGCAAGTAACAAAATCTTTCCTGAAAGTCTAACCAAATAAAAACGCGCCAAGAATTCCGCCTTAAGAAAGAGTAATTCGATTACAGTGCAACACAATAAATTCTCAATCAAGGAATGAAGATATTCATCTATGGGAGTGTGATGATGTGACTCAGTGTGCAAAAGAAGAAGGGTGGGTCAACCCCTCATTCGGCTGGGAGGGACAAGGTGAGGCAACGAAGAGGAGAAGAGCTGTGCGTGCACAGAGAGCGTGCGAAGGACTGGCCGGGAGAACCTTCTAGGTCCGAAGGACACCATCGGCCCGAGCAATCGGCTGCTCACTCCTGCTGTCTGGCCAGCAGCCTTGCCCCAGCAAAGGCGGCGCATAAACATATACGCTGCCCTGTTTCCCACTGCGAGAGCACATGGTACGGTGACTCTTGGGTCCTCGACGGAAGCCAACCGCTCCCGCTCCTGACTGCCAGCCGCACCCGTGGCCCGACAACGACAGCTCCAGGCACGAGACCCGCTGCTGTGCACGGTTGTTCCAAGACATGGGGACTGTTGCGTTCCCCTTTCTTTCATTTCTTTAAGTTTTCTTTTTTTCTTTTAGTATAAGTATATGACCTCTTGATTTCTTTTGGAAATACGCGTACATATTTTAAGAAAAACGAAGGGCATGTGTACCTTGTCGATATTTAACCATTTCGAGTTAGTTGAAGTCGGGTAGCTTTTAATGAGAAACAATAATGAAGTAATGATATTACTTTCAAAATGTAATGCGAATTACTAAACATTACTTGCTCGCCAGTAATTATGATTGCGATCAACTATTTTTCAAGTAAAGTTGTAACTGTAACTACCGTATTTTCCGGAATATAGTCCGAACCCGGTTCATAGTCCGCATGCCGTGCAGAGTCCGCACTTAGTGACTAGTCCTAACGTAAAAATTATCGTACACAGCACACCTTAACAAACGCCTGCTGTGTTAGCTCGGAAAGAAACCTGTATCATACGTCAATAAACTATAGTAATGTTGTTATTCATAAAATCCTCCACGTTGTGTCACAGATAACGATCTAGAGAAAATCAAATCCTTGTATGGTGCGCATCTGTAGGTAGCCCGCATCGGGTAAAATTTCGACTTTCTAATATGTATAGCCCGCGGTGTATACACCGGAAAATACGGTACCTTCAGTTCTAAATATATTTGCCCAATTATGGTTGTACACTTTTAGTAGTGCTGAAAAATAAAAGTTTGATGCAGTCTTTCTGAAGAAAGGTTCTTCAGACAATTTGTTATCGTATGTCTTTGCCCAGTTTTTGGAGCTCAGAAGTTCCGCCTTACAGTCACTGTAGTCAGGTCTGAGAAGCTTCCGCATGCAGGAGCCCGCGTTTCCCCAGTCCGTGTGGTTCAGGTTGTTGCAGCTCCCGTCCGGATATCTGAACGGGTAGCTGAAGTCGCAGCCAGTTGGAGCGGGATTGCAGAGTCCCGTCAGGTCTGTTCCTTCCACGACAATGTCGCTCAAGGCGTCAACCGCTCTTGCTGTTCTTTGGGACTTCGGGAAGCTAAGAAGAAATTCATTCAAATGTGGAAAAATAATGATAGGTTTTGGGGGGATGTATTCAGTGACTTATATCTTACGCACAATAATTTTGATTTTGTGCGGAGCCATGGTAACAAACTCAAAAGGCGTACTGACAAAAACAAATTCACGCATACTGAATGTTTCATTGAATACCAACGGTAAAAAGCAGTACAAATTAAGTATACTAATTTTTTACTGCTAAACAACAAAGTTACACTAAGTATTTTAGTATACTTACATTAAGGTATATATCAGTACACTTTTAAGACACTTTTCGTGCACTTCGCATTTTAGCCTCGTAGTCCGCGCTTCGAACCCGTCTGGCAACGAAGTTGTCCATACTAAAAGTCTGTTTAATAAAATTTAAGTGAACAAAAATATAGATCAAATATATCTCCCGAAGTGTTTTATGAAAGAACAAAAGTTGTGTAATTTTAGTGTATTGCATTTTACCGAGGTTAAGTCTATCCCAGGACACTTCGACGCCATTCTCCTTAAGGTGGTGCCACTTTTTGTATCGCCTAACTGTGACAGTATCCGAACATACACAGAATAGTAAAGCAACATCAAAACCGGTTCGTGGCTAATAAACTCAGTTTGACTCCACAACTCTTGGCTTCATCACCACGTTTGAAAATAGTTCGGACGTTTTCTACGAGTGATTTCTCACTAGTACCGTCCACTGCCTGGCGCTTGCCTACTCTCTGAAGACAGATGTATGGGATACGTATCCCATGCATCGAAGAGGGTCCTACTCCTACGTACCGTCGAAGCCATTTTAAAGCCGTGTGAGTGTCTTGTGACCTTCGAGAGGAAGACAGCGGTGTGCAAGGCGCGTCGTCACGTGGCACGTTCACAGCGCGTTGGACATGCTGGAATGACCTGTTTCGTCCGTTGCGGTCCGGTGAAACAAAATATGTGCGAGAAATACTTGGACGCAAAAAATTAAATATAGCTCGGAGGGAGCGGAGCGAGCGCTCTGCGCAAGTTGCGTCCCTGATTGGATACATCAGTTCCGTCATGCACGTCTGGTCCCAATATAAGAAATTATAAAAAAAAAAAAAAGTTTAAAAATTAATTCGAGACGTTTCGGGAGCCGTGAAATTTGTAAAAAGTTGGTTTACAGCCAAATACTTTGTGTGTGGGGAGGGGGGGGCTCATGCTTTTTGTAAAAAAATATTCAGTTGGGCTAGATGGTTCATGACTGGAAAGAAGCGCCGAAGGACAGGGACAGACCTGAAGGAGGTAACGACAACACGGACAGGTAACGGCAAATCCAAAGCACTGGCGCTAAACTCCGTTTCACACCGAGTCCGAGCGCACCGACGCTACGGTTCCAGGGAGTGAATAAGCGATGCTAGAGTACGTCGTCACGGTGCTTGGGTTCATGGTTTGTTTGCCGGCTAAACAAATGAAGGATAGTGAATCGTGCGCTCTTTTCCTGAGCGTCATTCGTTTAACCCGCGATAGCAAACGCACATCACGAAGTGCTCCGTGAAGATGCACTTTTTGTGCTGCTTGATTGGCTACATCGTAGCGTCCGCTGGGCTCAAACTTCGTGGGAAATAGAGTGGCCTTAGGTAAGACAGATTTCGATACCTGAGCAAGAGTTGTCGACTTGTCTCTAGGAAGAGTTCAGCCAGACGTTCCTGGCGGTCGGACTCGTCGCTGCTGTACACTTCCGCTGCCCGCGCAGAAGCGTAGGGACAGCCGGCCGACCTTGTCCGCCGCATTCCTGAAGCGCGCGATTTGCCAATTAATCAAATCAATACATAGCGGGTTCTACCAACCACTGAATAAAGTTTGTTTTGCAGAAGCAACCTTAATATCCGCTTTGCCGGTGGCGGGAAGCAAGGCCATATGCCATTGCTGCTCTCCTATGTTCTTCAGCATGCACACGGCAATTTTTACACTGTGCGCAATGTGTTCGCCGGTTCCACTTCAAGTGCCTAGATGTTCAGGCAGAAGAATACGGCATCTTTGTGCAGTCTCAATAAAAAGCGGTTGCAAATGCAGGTTAAGGCGCGCTAATCCTTCTGTGACGAGGCTTATCGGCGCTGAATTCGATGGCGGGGCAACGCCCAAAACAACACAATTCGCCATACAGTTCTTATAGATCACTTCTATTTCCTCGAAGACAACATAATTGCGACTAAATATTGTGTAGAAAATTACGTAGATTTTAATCTCCCAAACGTTAACTGGTTTTTTGGTATTCTTAACAATAAATGCTCATGCACGCGTTTAAAAGCATCTTGTCTATACACCTATATACATTTTAATAATTTTATTCAAGAGAACGGGTTTGCGAGTTGCCCTGGCAATATACTCGATTTAGTCTCATCTGACTTTTCTTGACTCGGAAGTGGCTCGCGTAAGTGATCCGGTGGTAAATGCTTATGCTTACCATCCTTAACTTGCAATCTCGTTTTTAATGCCTTTAAAAGTAATATCACCTCGCTACATTAAAGATATGCACATAGTCACCATAGTTATCTTTTATTTCAATATTAAGCCAAAATTTGACTGAACTAATATAGTACAAAACTCGGATGTTGATTTTATGGTGGTCGGTATCACACCGGTAATAAATATTGCTATTAATGTTTTTTGTTTTTTTTTAGTACGGTTAACATTCTGAGATCTGCAAAAAATTCTCTAAGAATTTACGACATAACTATATTCTAAAATCGCATTATCATAGGTTACATGAAAAGACAAAAACTCAACATGTGATACGGGATCCAGCATGTGTCACAAAGTATCAAAGAATCTTCTCGCTGATGACAAGCGCCTGAACCGTAAGCAGGTGGAGCTTTGCCTAAAGAAGCGACCCGAAGAATTATGGCCCTTTGTGAAGCATACCAGGAATGATTCAAGCAATATAACTCTACAAAATGGATCTGCCATTTCTCTGTCCCCACTTCACCTATTATGACACTTGATGCTTTGATGACTATTTCCTTTTTACGAGCGTTACGGTTGATGTACTTTCGACTATAGGACAACTAAATTCTGAACTATGGGCAGGGAACATAGGTATTCCCAACTTTATTGTGAAGAGCTGCAGCAAAATGTTTGATCGGTGATTTATAATTTGTTTCTCCAAATCGGTGTGTTTAATTAAATATTTGAAATATTCAACTGCTGCCGCAAATTTAAAATTGGGTAATTGTTGAGATGTTAGTAATTCTTGTCCTGTATTTTTTAAATGTATCGCCAAACGTGTATGAGAAGGTTTTGTACGGCCGCTTGTAATATTAGTGTAAAATTTTAGTTTGTATGGAGAATGGGTTTTAGCAGGCATAACCGTTAGAACAAATGCATGCGCATTTGTTCATAAAACCAAGCAAATTCTTCAGAGTCATGGTCGGGTGTATACAACAAATTTGGATATGTCTAAAGCCTTCAACAAGGTCAGTCACCAATTGTTATTGGTGAAACTTAAGCACTATTGGCTTGACCCTGAGTACATTGTCTGCAAGATGGACAGAACAAGTTAGAGTTTCTGCTCACTTGTCACGTCCTTTCATGACTCTTTCGGGTGCGCCTCATGACTGGAATTACGGTTTTTGTTGTCTATTATTTTTATAAACGATCTGATATCCTCCATAAAACACTAGCCGGTGCTCATATTTGCAGATGATGTGAAGTTGTTTCGGCAGATGAACATTATCGCCGATTGCACTTTGCTCTAAGCCAAGGTTTGTTCAGTACAAAAATCGTAAATCTCGAAAAATCTACATATGAATCCCCGCAGAGCCCGAGTAATCTAATAAAAAAACAAAACATAGGACGTTATACTTTGTATATTTTCTGGAAATTTAACCTATAATTAAGATGACACTTGTAAGAGATCTAGAAGTTTTTTGTTGATAATTTTTTTTCTTTTTAATTCTCACATGAACTCTATTCTTGACCAGTCCCAGCGTCCTTTGGAAATATTGGCATGTTTAACTACACCATTTACCATTCATCATTGTCTGTTGAAAGTCTTCAGTACTAATGCACGCTCCAAAACTGGAATTTGCAAATCTTGTTTGGAACTATAACTCTTGTAAAGAAAGTTAAAATATTGAACATATACAAAATTGATGTGTCTGTCTTCTGTCCCCGTGCTCCCCTCTCCAGGGATTATTATCGTCATTCCCGTCGAGCTCGCTTGCACCTTTGCATAATATTGAATTATCAGGATAATCTACAAAATATATTTTGGTCGCAAATGTTAACATGTATACATGCAAAATAACATTTGCAGAGTTAGTCTAGACACAGTCAAACTAAATGTATGTATATATATATATATACAACGGGCATGGTGGCGGAGGGGCCGAAGGCGTGGGTACAGAAGACGAAAAGAACCCTTGGTGAAAAGAAAAACAACGGACGATTTAATCTTCGAC
The DNA here is from genome assembly GCF_016920785.2 of Ixodes scapularis. Lineage (NCBI taxonomy): Eukaryota > Metazoa > Arthropoda > Arachnida > Ixodida > Ixodidae > Ixodes > Ixodes scapularis. The sequence continues at coordinate 107,764,657 of NW_024609883.1, read as the reverse complement.
GTTTCGACCGGAGTCCGGCCTTCCTGACGAAGGCCGGACTCCGGCCGAAACGTCGAAAATTAAATCGTTCGTTGTTGCTGTTTTCACTAAGGGTTCTTTTCTTCTTATATATATATATATATATATATATATATATATATATATATATGGTTCGTCCGGGATGTTTAGATGTTGCAAAAGTCAGTTCGTAAATAAATAGACAGTTCTACTCTTCTCGCTTTTCTACACTTTTGTAATCCTGTTAGCATAATATTTATAAATCATAAATGTCTTATAGAGATCTTCATCACAATGTTTCACCGGTATCTTGCATCCAACAAGTTTTAAACAAGAAGTTTAGGTACAATTTTTTATTTTGGAAATATGCCTACTTTTAACTATATGTGTATATATTTTAAGCATCTTTATGTTTTTAAGCTTGTGAATTACTTTTAAATGTGTATAGCTGTGGTGAATATGTATATCATGTTTCGTGTTTTACCGCGAATTTCTTTGGGTTGATGGTGAGCCGGTAAAAAATAAACAATGAACATTAAAAATAAAAACCATTATTTCTTTGGATTAACGTTTTCGACTGCCGCAATTGTCAGGGTATGAATGAAAGAAGATAATTAGCAATGCAATCAAGACAAATTATGTTTTTAAACGTTCGCCTTGTTGGTATGTTTTATTCAGGTCTGTTTCTCGTCGTTAAAAGGATGCTAAAAGACCTGTTAGGTCTGAGAAATCTCAAATATTTTTAACGAATTTTCATTGCAAAGTTAGTCTCTCTAAACACGGTGATCTTGAATTCATTAAAAATTATAACAAAAAATAAGGGTATAGAATGTCTAAAGTTGCGCGCCCTGAGTGTAGTGCGCCGTTTAAAAACCACGCGACACTTAAGAAATGTATCGTCTATTTATCACTTTAAAAATCAAAACATGTCTCCCGCCGCCATTATTAACCTGCTCCCGAAGGAATTATTTATTTATTTTAAGTGTACTTCTTTAGAATTATTGAAATCGCTGGTGGAACTTCATGTGCTTTAAAAAAGAATATAAATTATCGAAGAAAGTATTTGCAGGCGTTTATTTCTAGTATAATGTACTTGCACATACCTGGCCGAGCTTGTTGGCCGCTACTTGAATCGATTTTTCGCACTCCTGCTTGAATCAGTTCTCTCGCCCGTTGAGTCAGTTCTTGCGCGTGCGGCCAGTCAGATAGCTCGCTGGAGGCAGTAGCGCGAGCCGAGCATAAAATTGCCACGAGGAACGCTCTGAAAAAGAAATTCCTACAAATTCTTTCGGTAGAAAGTCGATTTAGGTAGGCTCTGTATGCAGCACAATTTACATGCTATTTCCGGTTTTTGTAACTCAATAATGGTTCCGTATGGCTATAGATAAATGAGCGTTTAAGATAAGTATCACATCTGTCCTTATTGGGGCCTCTTTGCGCGACAGTAAATCAATCATATAACCCCACTTTGACAATCGTCCCAAGCTGCACATATCGGTGCGGAGATGTACGTTTGCGTACAGCAGTATGAAAATCTAGCACCTTAATAGATAAGATAAAATTTCTTCGTCGCTCTGGTCAGCCCGAGAAGCACCGAATGTTCCGTGCCGAGCATTACGCGGGAGTTATGATTTGTGATGCTTGTTTACTAAGTGCTTTCGGGTGGTTTCGGAAGCATTGCACGCAAGGCATATAACTGAGAACTCTTCGAGTTTGAGAGCGATGAAGACATACTTAAGTTTATTCATAGCCCACGACGTCGTGAGATCACTTGAGGGGCTACACGTCGTCATTCGGAAGACAGGTGTGCGCGCCGACGGTCGCCCGCTACCTCCGGCTCCATTGAGTCCAGATTAGAGTGGTGCTCATTACAAGTGCTCAAATTACACGCAATGGATCACAATTCAGACTGATTTTGTCATGATTTAGCGATTTCACTGGGCATTAATTACGGAATAATTATTGTTACTTTTCGAAGTACTAAAATTACTCGAAACCGTCACTATTTATTTCTCCCCTTACTGGGGGCACCCTTCGTTTGTACAAGTTTCCACCGAGGACTGCCCGAACCAAATCACCAATGATAGAATGGTTTACCGAAATTGCTGGATTAAGAAAATAAATAGTTCATAAATCGCCGATTTTAGTTCAGTAATGGGCAGTACGAAATATTCTTTGCTAGATTGGCACAAAACTCTGTCGTTTTGAAAATTTGAAGCAATTGGAGAAGTAACCATTCCTTCTTCGAGTAACGACCAATAGACCCCTCACTAAATTGAAGTGATCCTAGCGGCGTAGTGCCATGCAAAGCATATAGGTGGTATTCACTGAGCCTGCGGGTTCGATTTTGCCAGGGAGCGACACCGTCGATCCGCCATCTTCGAGGTCGCTGTTTTTCTGGCTTGGGTACGCGGTCGTCCGTTGGTAGTGTGTGTTAACATATCGTTGAAAAAGCTTTTTTGAACAGGAAAGAGAAGAAAAAAGTTTATATCGGGGGCGGGCCGTTTTATTTTTCTTGTTGTCGACGAGTACCTTGTGGAAAGGCTGAACCGCATGTAAGCGATTTAGCGAGCGACGAGACGATCAACGGCGACAGCGACGAGAGTCAGCGAAGAGCGACGGATATTTCTCATTGTCGTTCGCCGCGTCGCTTGGTTTTTGGATATTAAGAAAACGTCGCTCATCGCCTTGGTCGCTTGCTCCCGTCTCTTTTATGCGGTTGGCCTCTTCGCGTAACTGACCGAGTGACAACCAAGCGGGTCGCCGTCGCTTGTCTCGTTGCTCGCCAAATCGCTTACATGCGGTTTATACTTAAATCGTGTGAGCGATGATGAACTGCGTGGTTGTAGCGTGCTCTAAAAACATGGCGGAAAAAGCCTATCCACGAAAACTTTGCGAAGGTGGGCTTTTTCCTCAACCCAGAAGTGGTGACTAACGGGTGTGAGATGACGGCAGCCTTAACTTCAAAAAAAGCGCCACTGGCTAATGAAAAATGCGCCGCATTTTTATTAGCGGCGTCACAAGGTGAACCGCCGGAATGTTTCTGCAGAGGAACGAACGTTGTAGGCACGGCGTACGACACGGAGGCGATGGAGCGCCACACGGCCGAAGTAGAGAGAGTCCGCCAGAGACCAAAAAGAAAGACAACTAGCAAAACAAAACAAAAAGTGAATCAGACCATGCTACAAAAGCACAGAAGAAGAAAAATCACAGTTTTTGCACAAGAGCTACCGCCGTGGGCACGGCACGTGACACAGAGCTGATGGAGCAACATGGCCGCAGTAGACAAGTCCGCTAGCGACGAAAACGAACCAACGACACAAAACAAACTTCCTAATGTGCTTCAAGAGCAATACTTTTGCCCAAAAAGACCGTTTGTAGTTGTAAAATGCTGCTAAGCCACGCCGAAAGGTCCGGTCAGACGACAGCCGACAGCTACGTGGGATAGAGAGAGACATCGAAGATGGCGACCGTGGTAATCGATGCCAGCGCCCCTCGCGAGTGACGTTGAGTGAACGCCGCCAATGGGATACCTCCTTGCCATAGTTTCGGTTTCGATTTGCCGACCTCACTTCACGACATCCAGTCACGACCAAACTGTGCTCGCATTTTCGACTCTGTGACTTTCCTTACATTGAAATACCCCATTCACACGGTCAACATAAAGGTACCTTTAACATTTGCCATCGGCGAATCAGCCCGTGCTCTTGGGCCGCGAGCCCACGCCACGCGCGGAAGATCATTAATTGATTGGCCGCAGAAAATAAAGGTCCCTTAGCTAAAGGTACCTTTATGGTCGTGTGAATGGGGTATAACACACTAGATAGGTGTTGCACACCAATGCAAATAGAATGCTGGAGCACGTTTTTTGGGGTTTTTTTAGGGAGGAGGGGGGGGGCCCGACGTGGCCAGAGTTTGTGCGCATAACAACAGGACTAGGATAGCACGTGGAAGAAGCACACTAAGCCGGTCATCCTGTCCCGCCTTCTCCTCCTAGGCGTTTAAAATATCTGTGAGCCGGCCCTCCCGGCTCACGGATATTTTAAACGCCTAGTCATGCATAATAAACACACAAGTGATATGCCATCCATAATAAACACACAAGTGATAAAATTAGATTTAGCAAAAGTTATTAAAATTTGATATGAATGTAATAACTATAATTGTCTTTCTAAAAGTAGGCTGGTAGTTTTTTTCTTTTGTTTTTGTTTTACTTTGAGGTGGAGTTAATGCTAAGAATGTCGTGTAGCGCATCTTTAGTTACTTTCCCAGTTTACAATACACCAGGGCGCACTTTGTTTTATTCCCTCCGGGGATATACGCTCACTTGTTCCTATACATAGCTGTCAGTTCTACAGCCATTACGGAAAAACAACTTGACATGAAACTAAAAAATTGCAGCGAGGGTGTTTTTGTTGTTTTTCCAACGATCCGAGAAACGAATGTTGAAACTCAATCTGCATTGCTTTTTTGCTACACAAAAAGAATTGGCTATTCCTAGGAGCTCAGGCTAAATTACAGCGATTACAAGAGTCACAGGTAGCCGAAACCACCAGACTCGTTCTTTAGTTCATATTTTCCCAACACCAGTTCCGGAATATTTTCACGAGTGGAAAAGGGGACGCACACGGACGCTAAAACTAAACGTTCAATTGTAAGGTAAACAAAGGCCCTGAAACTAAAGCAACTATCGCACCGCACATCTGCTGTCGCCTGGTAGAGGTAAAATGGAGAAGCTATACTCTGCTTCAATTTAAGTTCGACCGCAGCTGGCACTGAAATGCGATGAAGATAAGGGTGCGCGAATACTGGTTAGAATCAAAAAGCACTGCGTCATTCATAACCTTTGCAGTGGAAGAAAAAGCCACAACAACCGGTCTTCTTAACAGCGTCGAAGTTAGGGCTGACATTGCCTTATTCGATTCGAACCGGTATAGGCCTGTTTCTCTCGTGCAGAGGGCGCTGCAGTAGCGTTCACGAGACGCGAACGTAAAAGACGCGCATGCACCTGTGGCACTCGCGAGACGCGACCATTTAACGCTGACCCGAAGCGGCTTCCTAGCGTCCCATCATACACGATGCATGCGCCGTGAACTAGCGTCTGTCAGCGTCCCTCAGCGCCTGTTCACGGGTGCTAACAAAGCGTTTGAGAATCCGTCGCACAACTGAAACGCGACTTGAAAAATATCCGACTTTTTCTTGCCAGGACCGCCCTCAATCCCCCTTGAAAGCGAGCCCGCTGGCTTCCGCAGTGCTGTGCTTGAGCGTGCCTACGCGTTCATACTTGCGTTAGCAAGGGCCGAAAACTCGCGCTGAAGGCGGAACTTCTAGTCTCAGCTTAAGGGTGGACAGTGTAGGATGAAACATATCAAGCAGCATCGAAAGTACACCATCTCTACCCTCGTTTGTTGTTGTTTCTTTTGGTGTGAATTTGATAGCACCGGCTCAACCAATCACGCATCGAGAAAAAAAAAACGCAGGATCGCGGCGCAATCATTTTTCGTGACTGGTTTCTAGTCGGGCGAACGCACAAATGCAACGAGCGCCGAGAGGATTCACTTTTGGAGCTGCTTCATTGCAGTCTGACTTAGAGTTAGACAAAGAGCATGCCTGGGGAAGTCAAAATTCCGCGTCTCCGTGTGAGATTCACGTGCGATCCCAACGCGGACATCCACATGGCAGTTGGACAAACAATTCTGGACCTCGATTAACTGCGAGTTTCAACAATTACGTAAATATGTACTAAAATAATCAGTCACCACGCTTTGCAATAACAGCAATCTATAGTTGGTGGCAGGTTAAAGAAAAGCTGAAAAACTTCTTGAAGAAACAAAACCGAGTTAGAGGTGAATTCTGGCGTAATTTTATCCCGTGAATTTGAATATCACGTTCGTTTCCCTCGAAGATGTAACTACAGGCGAGCAAAAGCGAAAAACTTGCGGAAGATAGCCCGTTAGCCACGCAATGATTTAAAGGTGGTCCTGCGCAGTTAGGGCCGTGGACACTTACCGCAAAACCATGCTTGGTGATTATCGTGGATCTACCCAGCCGCTTCCACGACGGCCCGTTTTTATCTGCCTCGTAAATTCCAACGCGTTTCGGCAGCAAAGTGCACTAAAGATGTCGAGGTCGTTGCCGTCACGGATAAAAACAGCCCCCGGATGGACGTTAAATTTATCAAACGGTGCAACGCTCTGACGTACTGTTCCTGCCGTTGACAAGGTTTCACATCCTAAAAAAAATACATATCAGAGCTTCGTGTTATTTTCCTCGCAGGTGCGTCGGAGCTCTCATCCCCGACTGCACTAACCATGGTATCCGCGGTTCGAATTGGTAACTCAAACAATAATAATTTGTTATTGTCGACAAGCGTGTGGGCCATACTCAGTGAAAGCACCAGAGGGGGTGGTACTATTAGTAACAGCGAATCTATTTGTAGCAAAAACACCAACTTACATGAGCTAGAATGCTCAAGCTTCGCCTTTAAGGGTGGAACGCGATAGCTAAATATAAACCCCCGCTCGTTCCCAAGTGTGTCTGCGTGGGCCGTGGGTTCGAATCCCGCCCCATTTTGCCTCGAAGGCAAATGAATTGCTCTATAAAGTGATATTAGTTGAGACACGCGGCGACCTTTAATTCTCCTTACACGTCACGTTTCGATCACTTTCCTTCCAAGCGCGGCCTCACGTTTCGCGTGAGCGTCGTGGGATGTTCGAAATTCCCGCGCGAAGTCATGTGGCTATGACGTCGTCGACCAATCAGGATTTTTCTGTCCGCCACCGACGCCGTCTTTTCTGCGACACGCGTTCCTCTAAGCTATGATCGCTTTAGAACGAAGATGTCAATCGGCGCTCTACCGCTGACAGAATCTCATCGGCTAAAAAGTATCGAGTGACGAGAGAACATGGGGGGTAGACTTCGTTACACTCGATCCGAGCGCAGCCAACGTTTCGACCCCGTGGATGCAAATCGAACGTAGCGTGATTGCTTGAGCCGAAGGCAGTGTTGCCAATTTAGCGGTTTTCCCGCTAAACTTAGCAGTTTCTGGTTCTGTTTAGCGGGATAAATTATTGCTTTGCGGGCGGCGGGATTTTTAGTGGGTTTTATGTAATCTTGGCGGTTTTTAGAGATATAGAAGTTTTACATCGATTTACTGTCGACTATCGTCTTCGATCACTCTCAGTAATGTTCTGGTTTGTGTATGTATGATCCCTATGGGTTTGTGAGAGTAACGCATGTGACGTCATCAAAACATTAAGACGTCGAATATCGGAACAAGCCTCCCTGTTTTGTGCGCGCACGTTTGAACAGCATGAATGTTTTAATTTTCCTTCGACGTTTTTGTCACTGTTTCGTGAAATGGTCGCAGTGAAGTACGCTCAAAAGTTTAGAAAAGACTGGCTATAAGACCCGAAACTTAAATACTGGCTACTGGAGGTTCCTGGTGATAGCGACGAGCAAGGTCCCGCTATTTCAAAACGGAACTATCTCCGACGAATGTGATTTGGTCATGCACGCTGCAACGAAGAAGCATTTTTCGGCCGCTGCACTCTTCTCCTCTGGTAGCAGACGACTCTACAAGTTTAACGGGTCTGACTAGTCATGCACTGCTGAAGGGTCCCTTGCCATGTTCGTATGCGCTCACTCTGCAATTTTGGCTCCCGATCACCTGGGTGAACTGTGGCGTGGCGTGACCGATTTCTAGTCAAAACAAAAGGAAAGCTTCCTTTCAGATGGCATTGATATGATCTATTCGCGTCTCCAGCTCGACGCTCGCCCTCCTGCGGCGGAAACGGGAAGCGCTCTAGTGAGGGTCCCCCGATTCTCCTGCTCAGCGGGCATGGCGGAACTGCTCGCGATCATGGCTCGCGAAATTTCGTTTCCGAATGCAAACAACACTCTTCACTGTCCCAACGTAGTGCTGCAGCCGGTATGGAATTGTACCTTACTGGAGAGTTTTAGTATTGCGCATAGAAGCAAACGCAAGCGGTGTGCGTTTGCGTTAGAGTTGCCTGCCCCACGTTGTGCGTGCGCCTCATCGCCATGCGCCATCCAAGACTGCAATTTCGGGCTCCGCGCACGCGCAGTGTGGAACGCGCAAAGCTAACACAAACACACAGGGCTTGAGTTCGCTCGTATACGCAATATTAAAACTCACTACTGTTTCACCGGCTTCCAACGCCAACGAAACGTGCTGCAGTGAGCAGATGTGCAAGCAGGTAGGCGTTCCTTCGAACTGGAAGGGTTGAGATTGGCAAAACGACGGCGAGCAAATACAAAATTAAATAAATGTTATGAAAAAAACTAGTAATTAAAAAAAGGCTTTTTTTTAACTTTTGGGCATTTGGTCTTGAAGTATATTGGCGGCGACTTTGGACGTTTCGGCGATTGTCAAAAGTCGCGGCTTTGATAGCACAATATACTTTACCCACAATTAATGTAATTTTACATGGATTTCTCACATTAGCTCGAATGTTTTCATTGATTTTAGACTATTTTTATTTTATTTGTAATTAAAATGCAGCAATTGGAACCAGTGATGATAATTAGCACAGTTTTCATTGTCATATTTCTTCGCGCATTTAAAATTAGATCATAAGCAACAAATTATATTGGAGCTTGAAGAATTACTTCTTCAAATATCTGTATTTTAATATTATTATTATTAATACAAATCGCGGCGATGTATGCCTCTAATTAACGCCAAGATCAGGAGAATACTCTATTTAACCATAAGTCTTTCCAGAAAGGTATAATTCTGTTTTCTTTTTAGCATATGAAAAACTCGGACATCGTTATCAAGATAGACAAATAGTTAAACGCTGGCTGTAATATGAAGTCCTACGCGTCACGGGGTGCTATAAAAACACACACACACTTCAGCTGTCTGACTCGGATTCCGTCTTGGGTTGTTGCAGTGAAAGCAGCGTTTATTAGTTTATGCGTTTCGTGGACATATTGGAAAAAAATTGAATTATTCTCTTATTCTTGTGCTAGGATAATTGTCATTATTTCCAAAGACAATTATCTGAGCAAGAAAAAGGTAGCGAGAGCGCACAGATATCAGCACTGATTTTTTCAACAACTTCGAATATCAGCCTGGATCGAACAGTATGTCACAAAATAAAGTTACCGCGAACAACTTTTCTAAGTAAATAATTACGATGTGAGACACATCTTGAGTCATGAAAGAATCCAAAATTAAGACCTCTGTCGAGAAATTAAGTCCAAAATAGAGGTAAGTTTCGGTTTCGCTCCAGAATTAAAACGCGCATCCTTCCGTAATTAATACGCTAAACACCGTTCTTGTTTTCAGGTTAAAGAGGTGACCTACGCTCATAAAACATTAGCTTCCTCGAATTACCACAAATAATTTATGTCGCTCAGTGAAGCCAGCACACTAGACAGGCTCAACCGCGGCACGCATCTCTGACCCTCACTATGGTGCCTGGATCGCGTCTTTGACTGGTGTGTTTAGCGTCCTATCCCGCCCATACATCAAAAGTGGTCCCGATGTGGCAACAAATGACGCGAGTGTCATGCTGTTGCCTGTCGCGATCCTGGCGGTTGGCCGTAGAAATGCTGGCGAAAAGCACGAGCGAATGTGAGTGTCGCTGTCGTCACGGCGTCCCTTTAGACGTCCCAACTCCGGCCGCTAGAGCTTCCGTGAACTGTCACAGTGGAAAGCGACCTGCAGCCGAACAGGCATCTGCTACATACACCACGGCTGTTGGGACACCGCCAGGGTAGCGACCGGCGACAGCATGACACTTTTATGACGTCATCAGGCGGAAATCGAGGGACCACTTTTTTGGCCACGGTAAACACACCAGTCGGAGACGCGTTCCAGGCACCATACCCTCACTAAACCCGCCATCTTGAAAAATGAGTGGCGCCGCCTATAGTTAGTTGGAGTCGCGAATACTGTTATTATACCTTTGTCAAGAATTAAAGCAAAAAAAAAATTAAAAGTAGTTTTGCGCTGTGTTTTGGATTTAGCGGTTTTTTAGCGGTTTTCGGGATTCCGACTGCGGGTTTTCAATTTTTTGAGTTGGCAACACTGGCCGAAGGTAGCAAACGCACAAAGACAGTGAGCGGCGTGACGACGCACTTTTGAAGATGCTTGATTGGCCACGTCGGATCGTAGCTTCGGCAGATGTTCCACTTAAAGTGAAACAATTAAAGGATAGTCCGCACAAAGTACGTTCCACGCGAACAGTCCAACCTGTGACGTACTTAGTAAAAACAGTGGAGAGGTACCCTTTTCAAAAAACCCTCGAGCGATAATGGCAATCGCCATCCCTTGTGCACGATCGAAGTACGTGTTTCGATACGAACACTCGTTTTCGATACAAGCTAAGCCACTCCGAACGTTTAGGCAGCCCAAGTATTCGATACAGGCTGAAAGCATGCGATCGAACCATGGTATACTTGGACAACTGGAACGGCAAAGATAGGGCTAACCTTTTAAAATGGTCCATTGTACATAGCAGTGTAGGTCATTTATTTCTTCATGCCGTTGCTGCAAGGTGCTAACATCAATAAAGTGTGTTGCTCTACTACGTTTCTAAAACAAAGTATCGGTCCTGCGTTAATTCATGGTACTTTTACAGCGATAACAGCGACGCGTCTCAGCAAAGTCACTGGGCATTTTCGTCGCGTTTACGCACTGCCGAGTCCGTGAACAAAAGCGTTCGGAACAAAATGGTCATCTGACAGTTTTGTTTCGTAGGCTTGTTTCTTTTTTGGTTCCGGAGTGCTGAAAGCGCGTCTTTTGATACGAGCTATTGGCATTGACAGTGCTAGAGCAACATTTTAAGATCGACAGTGTTCTTTTTTTAAAGAGATCGCGTGCAGTGGGGCATTATGTACTATACAAATCCTGAGTATAAAGCGGGGCTGGGCGTCCAGTTTTTCTTTTGCATGCAATAAAGAAAAAAAATTGAAAGCCGTTTATAACTCCCTGTAACACCGAATTAGAGCGCAGCTCTTGAGGAGGAGGAGGAGGGAAGGGTACTGGGGGGGGGGGGCGAAGTGGCCTGGGGGGGGGGTCACGTGACCTTGGGGGGTCACGTGACGATGCCGATGATGTCATCAGTGACGTCACTGGATGACGATGCGGACTCCGATGACGTCATCAGCGATGATGACGATGACGATGTCGGTGACGTCATTCGTGATGATGACGATGACGATGCGGATGCCGGTGAGGTCATCAGTGACGTCACTGATGACGTCATCAGTGATGATGACGATGCGGATGCCGGTGAGGTCATCAGTGACGTCACTGATGACGTCATCAGTGATGATGACGATGACGATGCGGATGCCGGTGACGTCGTCAGTGACGATGACGTCATCGGGGAGGTCACGTGACCTCGGCGGGGAGTCGCGTGACCCTGGGGGGTGGTCACGTGACCTGAGGGGGTGTCACGTGACCTCGGGGTCACGTCTTTGGGTGTCACGCGACCTGGGGGGTCACGTGACCCTGGGGGAGGGGTCACGTGACCTCTGGGGGTCACGTGGCCTTGGGGTGACCTTGGGGGTCACGTGACCTTGGGGTGACCTTGGTTACGCCGACGCCGCTCAAGCCGGGAACGGGCCCCTAAGAGCTGCGCTCTAAAAAACACAAGAACCGAGGTACAATGGCCCGTTCACGCTCTCGCAACCGAGTACGACCGAGAGAGACGAGTCTTGTTGAAACTCCTTAAAATTTCTTAAGACGAGAGAACACACTGGCACTCTGGCGCCATCTATATGGTGACCCTGGAACTGCATTTCACATGAGCAAAGGTTTTACGGGATTTCCGAGGTCCAATGTGCGTAATACCTATAAAAAGGCTCGTTTATAACGTTGACAAAAGTTTTTCGAGCCAAGAAAGAAAGAATAATGCGCGAGAGAAATAGAAAATATGCCGGACCGCCAAGTTTACACTGCTGCCCAATAGATGGCGCCAGTGTGTCCTCTTGTTGTGAGACGTTCGAGCTGCTAAGGCTTAAAGCTGGGTTTCAAGGAACCCAGTTTTAAGAGGTCGCAAGAGTGTGAACGGGCCTTAAAGGGCGTTGTTAAAGCTGTCACGTACTTTCGAGACCGGTTATAACGAGGTCAACGGGAATCAGAAATCCCTTCGCTATATCCGCTATTTCGTTATAACCAACTTCGGTTATAACGAAGTGCAGGAGGGAAGGGGAAATCGTAATCGCTTCGATATATTTATTATTTCGTTATAACGAACTTCAGTTATAACGAAGCGCAGGGGGGAATGGGAAATCGTGATCGCTTCGATATATCCGCTATATCGTCATAACTAGGGATGTCGCGAACCACCCTAGGTTCGATTTCGAAAGGTTTCGATATTTGCGAAGCGAACTGAGGTTCGATTTCGAAAAATTTCGATATTTTCGTACCGACCGAGGTTCGATTTCGAAAAATTCGCAACTTTTGTCCACAGCGGAGTTTCGAATTCGAAAATTTCGAAGCTTTCACGGTTTCTAAAATTTCGAATTCGAATATTTCGAATATTTTTTTACTCCAGGTTCGATAAATTCGAAGATTTCGAAATTCCTTGTAAAAAAAAAATTCGAAAACTTCGAACGCTTCGAATTTTTATAGACATGAAGTTCGAACAATTCGAAGATTTCGAATTTCTTTTGGCATAAAGTTCAAAAAGTTCGAAAGTTTCGATTCTCTTTTAACGCTAAATTAAAAAAAAAAAAAAAAAAAACTTTGAAGATTTTGAATTTTTTTCTAATCCAAGTTTTCAAAGTTTGAAGTCCGATTTTCAAGTTTTTCTACAGTTTCAGTTTCAAATAACGTTTTCACGACTCACTTGTTTTCACAAAATCAAGTTTAGAAAAGTTAGGGTGTGATATCTAGATCTGCGAAGTTGGTCAGGCAATTAAATGAGACGACGAGTGTCCCGGACGTGCTAGAATATTTGCCAGTGCAGAATTGTGACCGCCAGCCCCCCCGGGGGGGGGGGGGGGGGGGGGGGGGTCTTTATCACGCAGTAGTGATTGCACGAACACACTGTTTTACGAGACTCATCCAGTTCGAAACGGCCAGGGGCGAGCAGGAGGTTGAGGCTCAGAGAAACCTTGAAGCGACCTGGCAAACTAGCTCGCCACCCCTTGCACGCTGGTAGTAATCCGATCCGGTGAAGTTTATAATTGTACTGGAGGTTTATTTTCTGGGACGGAGGAATCGCCTCGCAAAAGGCACAAAAGCCGACACAACTCGAGGTCGAGGAGCGTTCTACCATACAAGTGGCGTCGGAAGAGGAAAAACGGGGGGAAAGAGGGTAGCGGGGGGGGGGGGGGGGGGGGGGGGGGCTTCAGCCTCCTTCTCCCCCTTGCAGGTATTTCGGACTGTTAAAGAAAACAATACGGGGAAAAAGGGCGTGGTCCAGCTTATTTTAATCTGAAATTATTTATGCATATGTATAGCTACTGTCACTCTTCACTGCATAAAAGGTTGCGTAGATGGTCATTGTTAGAAACTCGTTGTCAGAAGGCACTGCTCGTCACATGCTTAGTGGTTCGGAAGTTCAAAGCTGTCTTTTCGACCTAAACACCTGTGCCGATAGTAACAAAAGAAAAAAAAAAAGAATAAATGCGGGAATAAAAAGCAGGAGAAAAAAAAAAACTATCAAGAATTCGTCGGAAGTGTTCTATTCTTGCATATTCAAAGGTTCAGAACTTCGAAACAAGTTTCTTTTACCAAAATGTGTACAGGCTAAAAGAAACACGTCCCAGGAACGTGAAGCGAAAAAAAAAAAGTTTTCTTTTAATGACGTGCTGAACTTGAACACTACTAGAAATCTTCTGCCATGAGTTAATTTATTCCTTAACGTGAAAAAACAATAAATATATTATTTTGTATTCTGCAGATGGCAATGATATGTACTGTCTGTGGTGTTAATTTAAATGCGATACCTCAAACAACTTAGACGAAAATAAATATCAAGTTTAGGTCATAATTGCATGCAGATACATGTTTGGACATTTCTTCGAAACTCACGTTGAATAACAATAATCACATCTTAAGACGGCACTTACCTACGCTATACATAGATCATTCTTAAAAAAAAGGTATAACATATCTACCATAAATAGCTCCGGCTGCAGCGTGCTTCAAATCTGGCACAAACGATAATCGTCAAAAACCCATCGTCCGTCCTCGCCCCTTCGGGGATTTATTTCTTTTAACCTAAGCATGCCAGAACATTGAAATCAATGACATTGTCTTTCGTAAGGAACGCAGCACCGCGTGTAAAAGTTCGAGAAAAAAAATTACGAATGTACCCCACTACTTGAAATCAAATGAAACCGTCCGCCGGTCTTTCGAAGTTCGACGAACGTCGAACTTCTACCCTATAAGTTCGAAGTTCGTCGAACTTCTGACTTTTCAGAATTCGAAAGTTCGAAACTTTTCGAATTTTCTTGATAAATAAGTTCGAAAGTTTGAAATTTATCGAATTTTTTGGTCAGTCAAGTTCGAAAGTTCGACAAGCATCGAACCTTGCAGCGCAATAAGTTCGAAAGTTCGAAAAAGATCGAATTTTTTAGCGTAATAAGTTCGACGGTTCGAAAAGCGTCGAACTTCTTAGCTTAACAAGTTCGAAAATTCGACCTCCGTCGAATTTTACGATATAGACAATTCGAAAAATCGAAATATTTCGAACCTTTCGAACCGCTTGATTCGATCATCGAAACTTCGATTCGAAAAAAGTTCGCGGCATCCCTAGTCATAACCGACTTCAGTTATGACGAAGTACAAAATGGAATGGGACATTGTGATCGCTTCGCTGTAGCGGAGGCTATGGCTGTAGCCACTATTTCGTTATAACCGATTTCGTTATAACCGGTCTCGACAGTAGTTCTCTGGTAACGCCTCCGCTTCGCACGCAGCGGGCCCAAGTTCGATTCCCGCGTGGAGTAGGCGATCTTTTTCGAGGCTTAGGCAACATCGACAACGGACACCTTACGCCCTACTACGCCAACTACAACGACAACAACCATAACATCACCGAGGAACGTCATCTTCAGTTATGGGAAGAGTGTATAACAGCTATCGGCTGTAAAAAAGAAAAAAAAACGATAACTGTTATTTCCAAATGTTGCACGCAAGCTCATCATTGCTTGCGCTGGCATACCAAGTGTTCCGTCCGAAAACTTTCAAAATTTAAAAAAAAAAAGTATGCTAGTTGCTAGATAATTAACTAAAATCTATTAAATAACTTTTAAGTAAGTGAAAATGACCATGATGTTCCAAAAACTTCCTATTAGTCACGGGAAAATCTTGAATCTGTTAACTTCAGGAAGATCACTCTGAAACCTGGAGGTGCGCTAAATTTTATCAGCCGTGTTGCAGGTAAAAGGCTGAAGATGCGAAAACCAGGCTGATACTTATCATTCGCGCTTTCGTATCGCCAACTTTGTTGCCAGATGCACGAGTGGTAACGTAGCGGACCGCCGCTCCTCACATTTATTTATTCCTGCAATGTATTTATTCCAGGTTGCCCCGCAGCGCCAGGGGCATTATTGTGAGAGAGAGGGTGGATATAGTCGCTGATGTTCATATACATAAAATGAGTCACCAAAGATCAAGAACACATGGCGCAAGCCGCAGCAATTCAACGGATGTTTCAACGGATGTTCATATACCAAGAATGAACCAGCAAAGAACAAAAACACGTTCCGAAAGTCGCGCCCATTCACCTTACAGTAAAAATAAAACGGTACACACACAAAAAAAAACACAAGTTGTTTTTTCGATTGAAGCAACCGCTTTATAAAAATAAATTATACAATGGGTCTGATGCGCACAGTACATGTCCAACTGATTCTAGCGCAGTTGCCTTTTATGGTAAAAACGACGTTACAGTCCTCGGGAACAATTTTTAGGCAAGGTCAGCAGAAATTGACAATTTTGTAAACTCAGCCTAAAGGATTCAATGCAAGAAAACTTCGTAGAGCCGTGCAATAAAACCTATACGCGTCCCTAAGTTTACGACGAAAATAAACCCTGGAGACGGGGAACAAGAGGGACAAAGGACAAACCCAAATCTCCAAACACAGCTAGGTGACTGGTGAGCGACCGAAAAAATCCGCCTGGTCCGGGTATCGAACCCGGGACCTCTCCATTACAGGTGGAGCGCTCTACCAACTGAGCTAACCTGGGGTTAGACGTCGGTAGAGCAAACGGGTTTTATCAGTTGCCACCAGTCTAACACCAACAAGGGTGAAGTTTAGTTACTGCTTATTGACATTTTGTGGCTGCCATCTAATATACAGCTGGGAACATTGCGATTATTGTTGTTGTTCAGTTCAAATTCTCATTTTAGTGCTTGCGCCTAGACGCTGATCTTCAGGAAAGTTAGGGATGAGAATAGACAACCAAGGAAATAGAATTGGCAAAATTATCGCACGGATGTCACATATATAAAAGAAAAAACATATCATTTGCACACGTACTATTTCCTTATACATGGCAGCCGTCCCGACTATCGCCAGTCAGTTTGTCACAGAAGTAAGCATTTGACGGTATTGAGACAGCTAATTCATTTCACTAGGTTGTGGTGTTAGGAAAAAAATTCATATTTTGAAATGTATGTTCGAAATGCTGATTCTCTTATTTTCTTTGAGTGATAAAATTTACGAGATACGATTGTATGGGGTTGGACAAATCTCAACTTTACAATCACCAAGTTCCTTATTTAAATCTTACGCTCGATGTCAATAATAAAAAGTTAATTGCGAAATTTTAGTTGATTATTAAACTGCCAAAACAAAAATACTTCGCAAGTTATACGCCGGAAAATACGGTAGCCTTCTTTTTGCCACTCCAGTTATGCGTAGGGCACTCCGGATGTTTTCTCTGGAAGGTACAGTAAAACATAAAGTGAATGGACGCTTTATTTTATAAAAAGGGATCCAGAGCAACGCGTTCGTACTATGACCTTCTGGGAGAGGAAACGGCCGTCGACGGTGCATCAAGGGCGCGCGCTAAACAGAAGGCCGCACGGTGCCGATGCGCCATTGAAAACGTGGAGCTCGGGCTGGAGGCGCATACTTCCCATACCGCTATAGCCTCCAAATCAGCTACCGCTTTAAAGTAACGATACTTCAGCCATGTTGGTACCTAAAATCACTGTCGTCCGTTATTGGAAGCCTCATCTCAAATCGCAGAAGACGATTTTAATCTTCAAACAGTCCGCGAAACGACAGAGCAAACCCTACCCGCTTCGTGATCGTTCTCTCTATAAAGTCAGGAAGTTGCAAAATCGAGTCGCAAAAATATATTATTTTCGAGAGTTTATCGAGTAACAGTGACGGCCGCCAGTTCTCGGGCACGAAGCGCGTGTGATTGGACCCGAGACCTCGCCGATCGATGACGTAGCACTCGTTTTCGACACGAACCGAGCCGAGTTCGCGCCGAACGCCGACGCGGCATTCGCGTTCATTGGACGGTCAGAACGCGCGGCCAGACAATGGCTGCAATGAAGCGCACTTTTGAAAAGTGTCTAATGCCATTTGGGTGCACGCTCTGCACTGAGCACCGAAATGGCGGCGCCCACGAAAGACTCAGAATACGGTTGCCGATACTCTAAGCCGAGGTTATTTCGGGGCATACCACCGATAGCCAATGACATGGTAAGAAACGTGCCGCGTGGCTTATGATGTCCACGCTCTTCACCTGGCCATTGGTTCACTGGCGTTCTTCATGCCGCAATCTCCTTCGTTAAGAAGCGATAATGAGATGACCAGGGCTGGCCACGCCTCGTTTTTCTTAAAGTGTCAGTAACGCTAAATGAACTGTCAGTGATTTGATATAAAATATTGGCCAAATATTAAACTAAATTAAGTCATAAATATCGCAACAGTAGCTTATATTCAGAACTGCCACTACTGGGCAGTGCTATAGTTATTATCTGTCACCAGTTTTACTGCTCCGTTCTTATACTCATCTTAATTCGGGAAAAAGTTATATAAATACCACTTTTCAAAAGCTGTAAAAAAAATTACAATTAATAAAACAAACTTTGTGCTCCTTAATAGAGTTCGTAACATTTCCTGCAATATCAACATTATTCGCATTATGGACGAATGCTCTAGTTGTCTAATAATGGAGGAAAAAAAACTAGAGAAAACTTCAAATAGAAATTCTGACGTATTCGATCACGTACCGCGTTAGATGTGTTCTTTTTAACTATTTGATTTATATGTTTCCATTTTGGGGAAAGGTACATTTTTGTTTAAATCTAACACCGGGCTGTCGCGTACGCTTTTTAATAGAATTTGAAGCGCGAATCCGGCAAATTTGTTTGCACTTTTAAGAACCCTCGGGTAAAATGCGTAGATTTCTCAAATCCCAGCAAAAAATAAAAAATAAAATAAACAGACCGACAGCGGCTTAGGAATTTGATATTCGGAAGCACCGTTCAGTTAATTTTACAACAGTTATGTCCAAAACCGATTACATACAAAGATTAAAGAGCAGAATGTTTCTCTATACTTTTTATGCCATTTTTAACGTTTGGAATTGAAATGTGCGTTAAGAGAGGTTGGATTTCTTCCTCGGATACGTGGAAAACACCGAAACTCAAATTGGCTGCTTGGCAATTACTTCGACTTTATTTCTAGTAAATATTTTGTAGATAATCCCCATACAGTATCCAAGAATAAAGATATACAATAGCAAAACTGCCGTTTTGAGTTTATCAAGTCATAAGGATTGCAATAAGTCAACAATTGGTGCGTATTTGTTAACGAAAAAACTTATTTATTTTATTTTATAATGTAACTAAATAGTATAAATCCCTGGGGAAATATCAAATCCCCCACATCCAGTTTTAAACAGTAACATTGTCCCTGTTCAAGGCCGCTGTGCATTCACTTGATAAATGAACTGAAACAAAAATGAAAAAATAAAAAGCGTGCGCTGCACAGATGTTATGACAACAACTTTTTAATGTGGGATTTGTTTGATTCTGTACTTCAGGGTGATCGTCAAAGGCAACTTGTGCGCGGCCTTTGTATACTGCGGCCATCAAACAAGTCAATCCGGTTGACTCGCAAAAACCGACCAAACAGGCAAGACACACAATCCAGCTAGCACTAAAGGGCACTAATGCTATAGGAGTGGTCACCAAAAGCATGGCCTAGGGAAATAGGATCCTTTTAATGAAGGAAAACGAAAACATAGCACACCCGTACACAATTCTGCCGCCTTTCTGGCCAACCTGCAGCGCACGAGGTCTCCGTAACGAGGCGCCAAGTTAAAACCCTGCCAGCTTTATTTCTGATTTTAGACAGTTATCGTGCGCTCTGGCTTCCAATCTTCCAGAATATAAAGTTTGTATATAGCAGCCTTAGCGAGATGCATCTGATCAGTCGCGCTTTTATTATCGTCGCAATATATAAATGGTGACTTGTATTATTTTCAGGACCTATTTTAGGTTAGAGTAACTAACTGTATAGGCTCTGCATGCCGAAACAGAGTATCGCGTTCCTTTTCCTTGCGCGGCCAACAGACCATTTGCTATATAACTCAAGCATCAAGGAGAATGCAGGGATTGGTTTTCTACGCGCCATAGCTCCCGATGCCAAGCGGCGGAAGTCGGAACGAAAAATCGAGGAAATTCGCAAGGAGGCGATATATCAGCGAGTAGAACACGTAACTGTAGCATATATATAATTGTGTTACACAAAAAAAGAACGTCGACGGAAAGGAAAACACGACGTTTGGGTGGACGCCACGGATGCCCCTCTTTAAAGTCGCGTTGGGCAGGCGCCGCTGCTCAGAGAGCGAAGAAATAGGTAGCGTAGCTCCCATTATCGATTGGTAGCGCAGGTCCTGGATTTTTAGTTCGTGCAGCCACCGCCTGGTGCCGTCAGTATGTGGAAAAGGTCCATTGTCTCGTGCGAAAGCTAGAAGCGGTGACAGTCGGAGAAAGACACTACGAGCAAACAACAACACTCAAAGCAGAAAAGAGTTCAAATTCTATTTATCAATGCACGCGCGCATACTCGCGACATGAAAGCGGCCTTCTAAACAAACTCGCACGCATGATAAAACAGAGTGTAGTATTGGGATATATAGTAAACAATACTCTTTTAGGAGCTGCAACTTACGTTACACAGCCTGGACGTGGAATTCAATACGAAATCCTACCTTCGGATTCGCAACAACCAGATCTTTCTTCTCTTCTTGTTTCGTTCCCCACGTGGAACCCCGAAAAGCTTTTTCCCCGTTCCTTGCTTGTTCAAGCAGCCCACAGCGCAACAAAACGTCATGTCGGCTGCCACATATCGTTATCGTGAAAAAAAAGAAAACCTTTTAACGCGCAAACGTAAACTATGCAGAGAACTTGTTGCGTCACAAGCTCCGATGGTAGAGCCAGCCTCAAAGTCCGCGAGACGGGGGCCACGAATGCCGGACGGAAGTCGGAATCCGAAACCCATGGGCCGCTCGGCCAATAAGATATAGCGGAGAGGAGGATTTTCACGAGGGGGAGACGGATTTTGTAGAGGGCGAGAAGGTTTCGGCGCAGGAATTTTAGATCAATGAATGGCGTTACCTTCCCAGTATGGAGTGACCTTACGAGCAGACTTGTACACGTTACTGAAAAATAGTAAGGAATTACACATACAATTACTCGAGGCTAAATTGTAATTTATTACAATTACAATTACCCTCCC
The DNA here is from genome assembly GCF_016920785.2 of Ixodes scapularis. Lineage (NCBI taxonomy): Eukaryota > Metazoa > Arthropoda > Arachnida > Ixodida > Ixodidae > Ixodes > Ixodes scapularis. The sequence continues at coordinate 107,743,957 of NW_024609883.1, read as the reverse complement.
ATGAAAGTAACTGACCGTTACTCCAAAAAGTAATCCGTTACTTTCGTGGCGTTACTTTTAACATTATTGCCCTCAAGTAAGAAACAAAGGGAAGAGGGTTATTTACGTTCTTATTGTTGCAACCTGTTCCATTTAATGACCTTGAGTATGTTGAGCAACAGCTGGCTCTCGAAAGTCTCGTCAGACATTTTGCGTCATTCCTTAATGAAGATGGCGACTACTACGTTGAACACCTTCTGAACTGAGGCACTGGATGGGAGTGCCATATTGTTCCTCACGAATGCTTCATTGAGCTTTTTCAGCGAAGCAATGGAAGTACTATTTACCTCGAAGATAGAACAAAGCTTCGTCGTTGCAGCCGTTGCCTGATATTCGAGAGTTTTAGTAGATCGTTCCGATACCTCCGATGCCCCCGATAACGATATGATGCATGCGCAAAGGCGGCGGTGGGGTATCGGGTATCGTTATCGGAATCATCGGACCGATCTACTAAAATTCTCCATTGTCTAAATCGCGAAGCTGTGGAAGTCATCATACATCTAGCCAAAACTAGAATAAGAATTGATTTATGTCCATCTTACCATGCCGACTTCTATTGCCACACAAGAGCAAAGCACAGTTGTAACAGTAAGGTGATAATTAAATAATAAAGAGGGTTTGGCTCGATATTCTTCTTCCTTTGGTTTCGAACAGTTCGAGCCTCGGTTGAGACGTCGGCAAATAAGAAAGCGTTTTCAATATATAAATATAAGTAATAAAAAAACGACACTCATAACAACAGTTAATTAGAACGTCGGTTAAAACAAGGAAATGCAAACGCACGCTTGCCGTGTGTACCTTTCTTGGTGCCGTTCAAAAACGCCCGGAGCACGAACCGACTGCAGTCTACTCCACTGTTCTCCAGATAGACGACGAAGTGGAAGCTCCTCCCACCCCTTTCCACTTTAGTGGAACAAACGGCGGAGAGGAGGCGACCTCCTCTCCAGCGTTCGCTCGGCTGAAGTGAAAAGGGTGGGAGGAGCTTCCACTTCGATCTTGACCTGTCACCGACTTGAGGAGAAGGTGAAACTCGTGAGTGGGGTCATAGCTTGCCTTAAAAGGCAAGCTATGGCCCCACTCACGAGTTTCACTTTCTCCTCAAGCCCAGAATATCAAGTATAAGTCAGCCACCATTATGTTTTTTTGTTGTTGTTTTTTTTTGTAAAAATACTTGCTTGAGATAAGATTCTTCCTGCTAGGGAAAAACAGGAAGAGAAAAAAGGAAGAATGTTGCCATTTTCCAAGAGCTCGCCAAAAGCTGACTCACAAAAAGGGTGACTGAGATGCAGATAACCTGGCTGGAATTCACAAATAAAGTGGGCCAGCCCTAGAAGTTGGACTACAAAAAAGTAAATAGGCTTTTAAAACAGGATATAATAATGTGAAAGAAGCAGAAAAAAAAAATGCATCCTGTTTTCTAAGAGAAGATGATAAGTTTGCAGCAAATCCAGAGCAACAGAATTACTTTCAAAAAGTAATTAAATTACATTACTAATTACTCTTTTGAAAACGGCAAAAATGTAATTAAATTGCATTACAAATTACCGCAGACTCCAGGTAATTACATTACATTACAATTACTTTCCAAACGTAATGAAATTACCTTGGAATTACTTTGACATTAATTTTGAATACCTTAAGGCAGTAATTCGTGCTAATTTGATTTACCGTATTCACCAAGTTCAACACAATGTTTACAAAACAAGCCCTCGTTTGCCGTTAGAGCGCGTGTGCAGGAACCAGATCCTGGAGAAGCGAGGCGCTGCGCATGCGCACTGCCAACAGCAGCGCCACCACAGTGATGTTACGTCAAAGAGCTGAGTTGGTCTATATGTACCAAAACTCATATCTTCCAGTTTAAAACGCAACAACCTTATGTGCCTCAAAGTGAACCATACTGAACAGCGGTTTTCTGGCGCACACGACATACGTGTTAAACATGATGAATAGCTTCTTTAGATGGGACTCAGAAATACAGTCGACTTACCGGTTTCGCTGTTCATTCTACGGTCAGTTTGCTACGTGTTTGTTGGAGCAGTCACACGTCTATCGTTCGTCACGAAACCACGCTCTCGTTCATTCCCACGCGCAGAGAAAAAAGACGGGACACGTGATTAAAAGAAGGTGTTTGTCTGATTCCGGCTAGCTTTCAGCTCCCACAGCACTGTCAGCTTAGGGATGAACGAAGTATAGTATCGTCGTGACGACGCGACGCAGTGAATCTGTCGTGCCTGGAGTTTGTAAGCCGTTACCGTCTAGCAATGTCTACATGAAAGCTTTTTGCCTCCGCCTTTCCAGCCCTCCTTTGTGCGTCTGTTTAACTCTACGTACAAGCCTTTGCGCTCAGGTAGCCGTCGATTATTTCCTCCGATGCTCTTTCACAACATTTCACCATGCAAAGTAATTTTTCACTTCTTTCTTAAATCTTGCAAACAAATTTTCTAATTTATGACAAGAGTAATCAGTAATTTTCTCGACATAACTGCCCTAAAGGTAATTCATTACATTACTAAATTACTAGCCTAAAGAAGGAATTCATTACATTACTCATTACTCCAGAAAGTAATTTAATTACTGCAATTCCATTACAGTAATGTCATTACTGCCATCTCTGGCAGCAACGAACGACGAGGCTTGTGGCAATAACACCCTCACATGTTATCATATCTCCTTTAGTAGATTGTAGGGTAGACGGAGCGTTGTCTCGTGTTGTGACATTATGAAAATGGTCGTAGTCGCTATAACCGAGAAGGACATTGTTAACTCTTTCTGTGCTTGTTTTCCTTTTCTGTATTTTTCTTTGCTCTCCCCCTCTGAAATTCCTCTGGCCTTGAGGGAAAATGAAATAAATAAATAAATAAATAAATAAAAATACGAAAATGGTGTGGCACGCAAACTGCGGGAAAATGATAGCGATCTTCATTTAGTGAAGTTTAACGTCATCTGCCATTTTTCACACCAATGGATTACAAACTCAGGGTCTTCCTGGAGAGCATGATGGTCATGGTATGAAAGAATGGATCGGTAAATGACACAATAGTCGGCGAACAGGCGCACAGAACGGGGACACCTGACGTTGCGGTAGAGGGAGATTTTACGTTGTTAACGGAGGAATATTGCTTACGGCTAATTAGGAATTAAGAAATACACTTAACAACAGAGGGATGAATATTAGTATCGTTAAGCTTTGTTAAAAGAGGTTGATGTGGTACTTTGTCGAATGCTTTGGAGAAGTCAATGAAAATGGCGTCGGTCTGAATATTCGAATCGAAGCTTAAATAAATATCAGAAGGAAGGCGGTTAGCTGGATTTCGCAAGAATAAGATTTACGAAATCTGTGCTGATGTTCAAAAAGAAGGCTATGGGAGTCAAGAAAGTTTATTATATTTGAGTAAATGTATGCTCCATGAGCTTAGATGGAACACTGGTGGAGGAGATGGGACGGTAATTACTTATTTGTTGGCGATCACCAGTTTTCTGAACTGGTATTACGTTAGCTATTTTTTAAAGGGATACTTCAACGAAATTTGAAATGTTCCCGTCGTGTTCAAAAATAGGTTGAATATGATCCACAATATCCGTAAATGACAATCGCACGTTTGTATTTTGATCCTGGTGGCTGTATTTTTCGTTATAAACGGCCCACTCTGGCAAGCGCTCGGAGAAGGCCCAGCTTAGAGCACGTGACATCCAACGCAATCGTGACGTAGGTCGTCTCAAGACGAGCAAAGCTACGGCGAGGCTGACGTCGAGAGGATGGCCTAGTCGTTCCAGCCACCGAAGCGGCTGCTTTTGTACGAATCTTGAGTGACGGGTTAATCTTCTATAATCTTCTAGGGGGACAATAGCGACTTCTGCGACACACAAAAGGGATTCTCGGGAAAAGGGGAGTTCCTCCTTCCCCCCTTCTCTCGTCGTGGCCGGAGACGAGACAACCTCCGTCACTAGCTGTCAAGGTTCCTAGACGAGCATTACAAACGAGGCGTTAGCGACATCCACCAGGTGCTCTTTGCTAATCGTTTAATTCGTTTTAAAATTCCTTTTCGAGACTTTTTTAACAAGATATCGGTATGTTCCATGTGATACTGCTCTTTTGAACACATATAGACCAAAAAATGAGCGCCGAAATTTCGTTGTAGTATCCCTTTAATATTGATATTTAGTGTTTTTTTTCTCACGAAAAAAGGTCTATGTTTTTTTTTCTTAACTTAAATGCACATGTAGTGCCACAGTTATTACTAAATAAGGTGATGTTCTGCAATATAAGTGTATCGGTCTCGCTTTTGTGTGTTTACTTGCAATTTTAGTGTCTGCTTCCAGAAAGTGGCATGACAACGAAGTAGGCGCAGTCACGAATCACGCTACCAGAGTTTTGATTTTGAGACTTCATCAGCGCGCGCCTGCAAGTGTGTTTACACTGTTAAAATAAAGGCAATCACTGTGTTCTTATTTTTTCTGGGAGCCGTCGCTTCGTGCGCGAAAACGAATGCAACGGTTGCTGAGCCTCCACCAGAAGAGATAACAAGATTGTAAATATGCATGTTTTTCGATTTGAGTCACTTGACGTCAGCTTTGCATGAAAGTGTGCGTTCCATATTCACAACGTGCCGTTTGGAACCTTTAAAATTCCGATTTCTGGTGTTAGGACACACATGGACGTTTAGAAAGATGAGGAGAGTTAGGAATGTCGGATGTTCAATGTCGAGCATGATAGATAGTTCTGTGTTTAGTCTCATGCAGATACACGAAAATCGCGAAATAACGCGAACTAAAACGCAATCTTATTCTGTTTTGGCACAAACTACTTGTGAGCCGAAAATAGGATTGTTATAATAATAATAATAATTTTTATTTGCACAAACTGGAAGGGGCCCATGTGGTGGTGTGCGACCCGGGCTAGGCAGATAGGTGAAAACCCTTACGCAGAGCGCCTGCCAGCTTGACAACACATGTGAAAAAACTAAACCGATATATAAAAGTGCGTAAAAAGGAAAGAAAAGAAGAGGGAAAACATATATCACATTATGACGAGGATGCCACTTGCATCCCATACATTCTGGCGAGCTCTCGTGACTCTGCCCCGTTTGACGGCAGTGGCTACGCAAACTGAGCGTAAGTGTCAGTTGTCGGTCAATGTTTCAACTACCTCGTTTCATCAATGAAAAGTTCAAATGAAAATCACGTTATCCAGAATGCACCGCATCATTTGTCACTTGCGCAATGGACTGCGTAAATTACTGATCGATCTTCTGTACTTGAGGCAGAAAGTATTAAAGAGAACCACACTCGAAAAAGCTCACAAACGCACAGTTACTGTGTCACCTACTCCACACCTCGCCGTAACCGCTGGTTGTACTAAACTGTACGATGGTAACCGCGCGACTGCGCGGCGTCCATTTGCAGTCCATGGCCCCGTCGCGTTCGTGCGCGCGCGCAGACATTTGCCGAATTTTTGCCGAATTTTAGCCGAACTTTCCTTCTAAATTTCGGCACGTGCGGAACTTTGCCGAATCTGAAGTTCGGCAGATTCGGTCCATCACTAACTCATCACTAACTTTTACGGCGCAGGTGATAGACCCCCTAGCAACGACACTCACGCCGGATTGGCTGCTCGGCAACGCGCGGGAACTTAAATTTCGGATTCGGACAGCGCCGTGTATATAACCCGCCACCCCCCTCTCCCCGCCTGCGTTCACGCCGCTTCACGGCGACAGTGTGCAGCTGCTAATTACAAAAACTATTAACCACTTAGCCCCCCCTCCCCCCCCCCCCCCCCCCCCTTCTACCCCCGCACACGCCGCTTTGCAGCCGGCAACCCAAGCCCCGCGCTGTCCCCCATGCACATCCGAATCCCGTACGATTTAGTTCAGCGATGTTTCGTCGACAACATTTTTTTTTTGTTTTTTTTGTTGTTTTGTTTTCTTTTTAGTGTTAATTGTAAAAAAGAAATGTCGTAAATATGGCCAAATGTCTCGACAAAACAAAATGTTCGAGAGAAAAAAAAAAAAAAAAGAAGCCCACACCGTGGAGAGAACCCGGGTTTGCCGCCGTATGAGGCAGACATCTTACAAATAAGTTACGCTACCGCTTCGGAAACTCGCATCGTAACCGCTGCCTAGGTTGACGGCGGCAGCGTCTATCTCCACGAACCAGCCAATCCGGCGTGAGCGCCGTTGCTAGGGTTTGTATCGCCTGCGAATTAAAAATATGATCCCGCGGGTCCGGGAGCGGTGCCTTATGGTTTTCCTTAGGCGCCGTCGGCCAGTGTTTGCCCTGCCCAGTGGCGGCTTTTTCGGGGGGGGGGGGGGGGGGGGGGGGGGGGACGCCCCCCTTGCACCCCCCCCCCCCCCCGGGTTGGTACGCCCATGACTGCGTCAAACTGGATGAGAAACGCATCAACCTGATGCGATTCCAAGCTGACGTCGCGAAGCACCTGATTGCAGTAACAAAACAACCTGTTGGGAGGCCACCATCGTCCATTATCCCAGCTGCTAAAAAACGCAAGCTCTTTGCCAGCAAGCCTCAAGATGATGTGCGGTGTGATGGAGTCGGCCGGATGCCGATGTGGAGTGCCAGCAGGCTCCGATGCAAATCCTGCCCGCCAGGACAACAATTTTTCATATACATACTGCTATAAGTGCAATGTTCACCTTTGTCACAACAAAGATCGAATTTGTTTTATTGCATACCACAGCTGAAATTTTTGGAAGTAATGCCCAGTGTATCACATATGATACGATCTGTATTCTATGCAAATAATGTTTGAAATAAAATAAAACTTTGTTTTGTTCGACTTCTGGAGGCATGGTTTGTCACGTTGTGGGCATTACAGGGCTAAGTAACATGCAGACAGGACGAAGCTATAGAGTCCTATAGATAAGAGCTTCCTACAAGTAGCGGCATTCTTTAAAGCACCGACTGCGTGACGCTGCAGCTTTTCAGGAAGCGAATGGCGGCGCACAGCAGAGGCTTAAACTGAATGCCGCCATTTTGTTCCAGCGGAATGTGCCCTGTCATTTGTATCGGTTCTCGTTACTTGTAAAAGAAGTATCAAAAGACTTTAGACGATGCCAGCGCTGCAAGTTGTGTATGTCCACTTTTGGTAAATAAATTGCACCCTAATTTTTTTTTTTTCCTTTTCATTTTATTTTAAAGAGAGTATAGACGACTTGCAGCAGCTGTGCTCGCGCGCCGCCATAACTGACCTCGAGTGTTTGCTTCCTCTTATTTTCATCGCTTCGGCATGAACCGGTCCCAGCAGGACCGGTTTATGCCAGTTTAGATCCCCAGCATTGGTCGTTGTGGAGGCTCGTCAAAGCCCACTTCAGTGGCTCGGTATTTTGGTAACACAAGAGAAGGTCAGCAGGGGCGGCGTGGCGGATGGAATCTGGCACGCGTGCAAAGCGTCTATCCAAACTTACCGCACTGGAAGCTTCCATCGCTCTTAGAGTCCTTAATTCGTAAGCACCTTTGGCTCGCTGATTGCAATGCCCGTCCGTTTCTAAAAACAACATAGAAAAAAGTTCATTTTTTTTATGCATTGACCTCTACACTTACTGTTCCGCAACATATGCATGGGAGATCCAGGTGGCTAATTACTGAGTGTTTGGTAAATATGGGTCCCTCTTTTCGCACTGCTTTTGTGTGCAGTGCAACACGTCTACTGTGAAACATTCTCTGGATCAAATAAGCTTGGGTTCCGCCCAAACATCTGGGCACCCTTGACTGAGAAGCTTGTACCTCGGCAAAACAGTTTTTTTGTTTGTTTCAAAGAAAGGTGAAAGGATATGCATGACGCTTTGAATGAAATTCTATGCTGTATCAAACTTTTTTTTTCTTTTTTAGAAAGCAAACATAAACAGGCTCGTAGACCAATTGAGCTGCACATGATGCTTGAATGTTACTTTTATCGTTATAGCGCTCTCCCTAAACACATTCAAAGTACCAAGGCGGTATGTATTTGCTTTCTAAAAAAAGTTGATACAATAGACAGAAGTATGGCCCAATAAAGATAGACAACACTGCTTCAATAGCTGTGACGGTTCGGACACACCAATTATAAATGTATAAGAATTTAAAAAAAAATATTGAAAGATGTTTACAATTCTCTGTAATGCGAAATTAGAGCGCAGCTCCTGAGGAGGAGGGGGGTACGCCTCTCTTTTCCCTCCGTACCCTTCCCTTCTCCTCGCCTTCCCTATAGCGGAAAATGTTCGACAAATTTCCCCGCTAAATTCATCGAGTTAAGTTTCCCCGCTAAATTTAGAGGGGAAATTGGAGTCGCGTGACCTCAACGCCAATTCAATTTCCCCGCTAAATTTAGCGGGGAAACTGTGACGTCCCATAATGCAACGCGCACGGTTACGCCGACGCCGACGGAGACGACGAAGCCGCTCAACTGTGCTCTAAAGAAAGAAAACTTCAAAGTCGAAGAAAAAGGCACAAGACGGAAGATAAGCTGCGAATAAGCTACAATGTTTACAAAGGCTACGGTGAAGAACCTCAGTGACTCACAAGTCATTGCACCTATAACTCCCCTTCTCGGAAGGAACGCAATCACGTCTTTTCATAACTTTTGAGCCAGCGTCTGTGTGGGGCTGCCCTTGCGCAGAGCATGTTTTACAAGATCCTAAATATCTTTTTGATAAAAACCAGAAAAACAAAACAAAATGAAGAGCTCAATAACCATTAACCGCTTCCAGTCGTATTTAACAACGTCGCCCCCCTCAAAATAAATAAATAAAAACAAAAATTCAATGGGAAACGTATAAAGAAATACCGGTGCAGGGCACCATGACTAAAAAAAGTTGGGGCTCCAACCCACGCTCTGAAGGTGGTTGTCCAGTCAAGCTGTGGTACCACCTGCAACGATTGCCCACTGCACTATACCAAATGATTGACAAAATTAAATGCATTGTACCGAAACTAGCGTGGGAGGGAAGGGGGGGGGGGGGAGGAAATAGGCAACGGTGGAAAGGGAGGAAAATGGAGAGGAGAAAGCGAGGGAAAAGTGGAAAGCGCGAACTGGTCGTCGGCCTTTAAGCTGAGACTGCAGCCAATGCCACAAGCACGAGAGCTCGAGGTCGCCGGTTTGAAGCGTTCTTCCGCAGAACGAGCAGAGACTCGCGCTAGAAGTGCACTTCTTAAAGCCAGGAGCGCGGTCTAGCTCGAGCTGGCAGCTTTGGCTGCAATCTCAGGTGAACGGAGTTATACGTGAAGCTCTACTCTCTGTTTCATACTTAGTGTGCAGCGCTGTCAAAGCTACTGGCGCGAGCATGGTGCTTGATGTCGTTGATCATTTGCACGCGTTCTCGCGCAGACAAAACCATAGATGAAGCCACGCGCTAGCGCCAGTAGCTTTGACGGCGCTGCACGCTAAGTATGAAACAGAGTATAGGGTACGTTCTTCTAAAATTCCCTCAAGCCAAACACTTTTACAGCAGCGCGGGGCTGCGGCGCTGTGGACGTTACGATTGCCTTGGCAGTGAGCGCGTTCAGTAGCGCCTCCCTTGCCTCCGAACGGAGTGACTCGAGTCAGGGCTCTTTAGGTTTTCTCGCCGGAAATCGTCACCAGTCAGGAAATGACGTCATCTTTAGCTCCTTTGACTCTACGTGCACCGTCTCCGGACTCGGTGCTTTCTTTATTCTTTATTCATCATTGTCCTGCAGCGCCATCAGGCATTATCGCAGGGGGCGAATAAACTCTGAAAAAAAATTTCTGAATTCACGGCGCACACAATCGCACTGGGCAAGGCATTCCACTCCTTAATTGTTTCAACAAAAAAAGAATTTTTGCCCAATTCCGTCCTGGTGCGGTATTCTCTAATCTTATGAATGTGGTCTTTTCTTTTTGAGATATAATTTGGTGGTAATAAGTAAAATGAGCTATTAATGCCAGTTGTATAAAAACTTCAAGCGCAAATTTCTTCGTCTTAATGCCAATGTAGACCATCCCAGTTCTTTTATCATGTCGGTTACACTCTCAAAGTGGCCGTACCGCACCAAAACGAAACGAGCGACACAACTCTGAATTCTTTCTAAAGCAACAATGTGGAGCTTGGCTCCGAAGCCCCGGAGTTACGTGGACCGGAAGTGACTTTTGGCCGTCCAGTGGAAGGAGTCAGTGACTCCTTGACTCCGGGGCCGCTACTGAACGCGCCCATTGCAACACAACATTGACGCCGAGTATGGTAGTGGAAGGTTGCCACACGGCGTGACGTGAAATGTTAAAACTAGACCAGAATGACACAGCAATTAGAGACCACTTTCGAAGGACTGCCCTCTGTTGGCAGCTGTGAAATCCCCGCATAATGGCGACTAAAACCACAACGTCACGGCCCACTTCGGGCGCTCGGTTGGTGGATTAGAAGGCAAAAACGCATCCAGAAAGAAAAATGTGATGAGCGCAGTGACGCTGCACTTTCGGCGCTTTTTGATTGGCTCGTTGGGTCCATGCGTTGGCCGCGCTCCGACGTTCGCTATCTTGAGGAATGACTTGCACGTTCCACGATGTCAGTTGTTCCGTCATTAACGAGTTTCAGTAGACTGTTTTTTACCGTCCGCTAACCGGAACTCTACAGCCAAGGCCATCGGCACGCAGGCGCAGTGGCGGTTTCTTCGTTGCGGAGGGCTTAGCGAAGGGGGAAAAAAGGTCTACTAAAACTCCCTATTGTGCGGTGGTCCCGACCTTCTAATAATCGGCACGTGACTTTCCAAAGGGGTCTATAACATCTTACATTTTACAGGAAGTGGCTATTCGAGACATGTTTTTTTATATATTTAAAGGGTGACCGAACAGAGACATACAGGGTGCGGCCGTAAAAACTTTCACATTTGGCACGCCTAGCAAAAATCTAATTTCAAACATACATACCTGAAATTGGGCACACGAACGTCGATTATTCCAAAGTTTTTTGCCTATTTTTTTCAGACATCAACTCGGGAGTAGCGAATTATTAGAAAGATAACAAAAATGGCAGACGTGCGTTTCCTATGGCCTATACCCGCCCGTTCGCCGTCTGCTATCTGGTTCGCGACGCCGCTCCCAGGTGGCGCAATGAACGCAAAAACGCGGGAAACGCCGCACGAAAGGCTGGTGTCGGGCGAGATAATCGCGATAAAAAGTGATTTGAACGAAATATATGAACCATTGTTGAAATTACCTCTTTCAAGTCAGGTTTTGACAGATCGTCATGCAAGCAAGAAGACACCATGATGCGACGAGATCATCTATTTACAGCTGCTCGTCTTGTTGACAATTGCGGGTCGCTCTCGAAGACAGCAAGCACCGCTTCAATGAGCTCCTCATTTTTCAGCAGGCTCTCACGTTCACTGACTGGATTCTTCTTTTTAAAGTCTTCTCCACTCACAAAACGATCCGCCCAAGTCAAAACAGTCGGGCGTGAAGGCGGGCGCTTATGAAATGCAGTGCGAAATTTTCATTGTGCTTTGGCCACCGAGTTCCGCTCCACGCACCACTTGACTGCCTGGGCACACTCAATTGCAGGATATTGCGGCATCACAATATTCTGCAATATTCTGCAATTCTGCGATAATAACTGCAGAAGATAGTGCAACAAGAACAATAAATAGGAACAATCAAGTTGCCTCAGCAGCGGCACTCTTGTTTTCAATGTTGAGCTTTCACCGGGCACGGACCCGTCAACAGATAAGCAGACGACAAAGGAAGACACACATTCGTCTGCTTTAGAACATATTTTTATTAAATGAGGGCGTCCTCCAGTTTCTAAGTTTCAAGTAAAAGGGCATAATCGTTCACATATTTCGGTAAAATCACTTTTTATCGCGATTATCTGGCTCGACACCAGCCTTTCGTGCGGCGTTTCCCGCGTTTTTGCGTTCAGTGCGCCATCTGGGAGCGGCGTCGCGAATTAGATAGCAGACGGCGAACGGGCACGTCTGCCATTTTTGTTATCTTTCTAATAATTCGCAACTCCAGAGTTGACGACTGAAAAAAATACGCAAACAACTTTGGAATAAATGACGTTCGTGTGCCCAATTTCAGGTATGTACGTTTGAAATTCGTTTTTTGCTAGGCGTGCCAACTGTGAAAGTTTTTACGGCCGCACCCTGTAGAATCGGGATCATTCCTCTGGTCGTTTTACTTATGGTGAATTCCGCTCGCAGATCTCGAGCGCTCTAAAAGCGCTCCATTTGGAGCGCGTATATTCCGCTGGCAGATCTGGCTCGAGTTGGTCCATCTTCAGCTCGCAGATCCCTAGCAGCGCCCGCTCCACGGAGCGCCTCAAACCCCGCCGAACTTGCTCTGCGGGATTTCACAGATCTTTCCGGAAGTACAGAGTGCCCTACGTCATGTCCTCGGCAGTGCGCATGCGCGGCGAGGTTGGCGGGGTCGGCGGGCCGTTGGGGCCACGGTCGGGTCAGATCTGTTCGGGTGCATCGGTTGTTTACGTGGGATTGTAACGGCTCGAACGCTTCTGCCTCGCGTAGATCAGGGATACAAAGCCGGAACTGTGGAGCGTGGTAAATCGTAAGCGCTGAGATCTGTGACCGTGGGAGGAAGAACGACAGAAAAGCCGGAGGCAGACGCAAGGTTAGGCCTGTTCATTCTGCAGCGAATGATTGTTTCCCTTTTTACACTGCATTCCGCCGGCGTTTTCCCGTGCGATAAAGCAAGGAGATTGGGCAACGACCGTGCAAGGAGTGATTTGCTACCTTTGTGCTTATTAAAGCCGTACCAGAAATCTGAACTCCACCGATGGCAATCGCTGTCCGTACCCCGGCACTTCGAGGCGGCCGAAAGGTATGTGACGGAGCCGAACGCGGACGTCTTCGTTATTTGTGACATGGGCGCCGCGGTACGCATAATTTCGTCCGGCCTGTGGCGTGTTATGTGTCGTGTGTTATTTGTGCGCGTCGGGAAGATCAGTTGGTGGGCTTGTCAAGTTCGAGCAGCGACCATTTTGAACGGCGGAGGGGGAAGTGGGGTGGGGTGTGGTGTGGGGGAGGTCGCTCCAAAAATGCGAGTTTGTCTTCTCGTCGATTCGGAGCGGGTCCCATGGAGCGGAATTTCGCCTCCCTCGCGGATTTTGGAAGGCGCTCCGGATCTACGAGTGGAATTCACCATACTGCACCACGCCAACTTACCGGAATGACGTCAATAGGGAGTTTTCGTATACCGTTTTCCCCACTCCGCTACGCTCTCCGCAACGAAGACGCCGCTAGTGCGCATGCGTGCCACTTGCCTTGACTGCAGAGTTCCGGCTATCGTAGCGGCTTGCGGAGAGCGGTGCGCGACGGAAGAAACGGTCTACGAAAACTCCCTAGTGAACACGAAAGAAATGCAAAACGAGAGTCAGATAGAGAGAGGGCACTTTGCTTTCAGGAGCAGGAAGATCAATGGCGTTCCGGAGGAAAGAAAACAAAAAAGACTTGTCAGACGAAGGTACCTTTGTTGGGCAGTAGTAAGGGCTCAGGGCTCGAGCCTTTATTGGGAATCGATTATGGTGTTACCATACCTATTTTCTTTTTAAGGAAAGAAGCTGCTGCAGGGTTCTATTTTTCGCCCTTCTCTATTTTTTTACTGTCAGCCACTACAACGGGAGTGGTGCGACTAACGAGTGTTGAGTCCTGGAACCTTAATTTCTGGCCGCCTGCAATTACTCTGGAAAGGTGTAGACTGTTTGTTTTTCATGTGTTTGTTTCTTTTCGTTTGCCTTTTCTTCCCTCGCCTGTCCCCGTCCGGAAGAATGCGACACATAGAGGTGGAATTGTCCGCATAATTTTCCGCCCTGGTTTGCTCATTGTGAAAGGAACATCTTACGTGAATCGCATGCAAGACTTTTTTTCTTTTTTTAAGCTTTAAAAATACGCTTATTTTTACTGAGAGGGATCGACAAAACAGCCATCAATTACTTGATGAAGTACTGGACTTTTTTCTCCTTTTTTTTTCTAATTTGCAAATCCGGATACATTGCGGAGTTCATATCTGACGAGAATGGCGTTATCTCTTCTGGTTTTAAAGTAGCAAGACTGTCATGACAAATTTAAAATCAATCATGCACAGAAGTTCTTTGACTGCCGCAGCAGCAAGCATCACTTACGAAATCCCGTCATCATGCGGAAGAGTTCTATGTGGGACAGTCAGGGAGGTGTGTCAACGTGAGACCTAGGGAGCATGCGCTATCCCCTAAATTTTCACCAGGCGGCCATCTAGCCATGCATGTGCGGGACTGTGGCTGCACCCCAACTTTTTTTCTGACACGAAACTACTCAAACAGTTTCAGGACCAAAGGACAAGTGATTATGTCAGAAGAGCAGGCCTGCGTAAGTTCGGCACCAATAGCCCTGTCGGCGAAAAAGATAGATTTTACAGCGGAGCTGTTAAAGGGGCCCTGCAATCATATTTAAGCGTCTACCTTTTTTGCGGTTTCCACGTCTCTTGGGGTTGGGGCAAGCCAGCGGGCACGGAGAGAGTAACTAAATATCAGTGCGTCATATTTTAACCGGACGACGCGAAAACCTCCTCCACCGACGAGGGCGACCCGCGGTACCGAAAGCGCGCAAAATGTGACGTCTTTGGTCCTGGGCTTGCCACTGGTCAAAGCCGCTAAGAGCTTTTTTTTAGTCGAGATTAGGGATGTCGCGAACCACCCTAGGTTCGATTTCGAAAGGTTTCGATATTTGCGAAGCGAACTGAGGTTCGATTTCGAAAAATTTCGATATTTTCGTACCGACCGAGGTTCGATTTCGAAAAATTCGCAACTTTTGTCCACAGCGGAGTTTCGAATTCGAAAAGTTCGAAGCTTTCACGGTTTCTAAAATTTCGAATTCGAATATTTCGAATATTTTTTTACTTCAGGTTCGATAAATTCGAAGATTTCGAAATTCTTTGTAAAAAAAATTCGAAAACTTCGAACGCTTCGAATTTTTATAGACATGAAGTTCGAACAATTCGAAGATTTCGAATTTCTTTTTGCATAAAGTTCGAAAAGTTCGAAGGTTTCGATTCTCTTTTAACGCTAAATTAAAAAAAAAAAAATAAAAAAAAAAAAACTCGAAGATTTTGAATTTTTTTTTAATCCAAGTTTTCAAAGTTCGAAGTCCGATTTTCAAGTTCCTAAACAGTTTCAGTTTCAAATAACGTTTTCACGTCTCACTGGTTTTAACAAAATCAAGTTGATAAAAGTTAGGGTGTGATATCTAGATGCTGCGAAGCTGGTCAGGCAATTAAATGAGACGACGAGTGTCCCGGACGTGCTAGAATATTTGCCAGTGCAGAATTGTGACCGCCAGCCCCGGGGGGGGGGGGGGGGGGGGGGGGGGGGGGGGGGGCTTTTAACCTGCATCACGCAGTAGTGATTGCACGAACACACTGTTTTACGAGACTCTTCCAGTTCGAAACGGCCAGGGGCGAGCAGGAGGTTGAGGCTCAGAAAAACCTTGAAGCGACCTGGCAAACAAGCTCGCCACCCCTTGCACGCTGGTAGTAATCCGATCCGGTGAAGTTTATAATTGTCCCGGAGGTTTATTTTCTGGGACGGAGGAATCGCCTCGCAAAAAGCACAAAAGCCTACACAACTCGAGGTCGAGGAGCGTTCTACCATACAAGTGGCGTCGGAAGAGGAAAAACGGGGGGAAAGAGGGTAGCGGGGGGGGAGGGGGGGGGGGGGGGCTTTAGCCTCCTTTTCCCCCTTGCAGGTATTTCGGACTGTTAAAGAAAACAATACGGGGAAAGCGGGCGTGGTCGAGCTTATTTTAATCTGAAATTATTTATGCATATGTATAGCTAATGTCGCTCTTCACTGCATAAAAGGTTGCGTAGATGGTCAAGGCACTGCTCGTCACATGCTTAGTGGTTCGGAAGTTCAAAGCTGTCTTTTCGACCTAAACACCTGTGCCGATAGTAACAAACGAAAAAAAAAAAAAAGAATAAATGCGGGAATAAAAAGCAGGAGAAAAAAAAACTATCAAGAATTCGTCGGAAGTGTTCTATTCTTGCATATTCAGAGGTTCAGAACTTCGAAACAAGTTTCTTTTACCAAAATGTGTACAGGCTAAAAGAAACACGTCCCAGGAACGTGAAGCGAAAAAAAAAAAAAGTTTTCTTTTAATGACGTGCTGAACTTGAACACTACTAGAAATCTTCTCCCATGAGCTAATTTATTCCTTAACGTGAAAAAGCAATAAATATATTATTTTGTATTCTGCAGATGGCAATGATATGTACTGTCTGTGGTGTTAATTTATATGCGATACCTCAAACAACTTAGACGAAAATAAATATCAAGTTTAGGTCATAATTGCATGCAGATACATGTTTGGACATTTCTTCGAAACTCACGTTGAATAACAATAATCACATCTTAAGACGGCACTTACCTAGGCTATACATAGATCATTCTTAAAAAAGTATAACTTATCTACCATGAATAGCTCCGGCTGCAGCGTGCTTCAAATCTGGCACAAACGATAATCGTCAAAAACCCGTCGTCCTTCCTCGCACCTTCGGGGATTTATTTCTTTAAACCTAAGCATGCCAGAACATTGAAATAAACGACATTGTCTTTCGTAAGGAACGCAGCACCGCGTGTAAAAGTTCGAGAAAAAAATTACGAATGTACCCCACTACTTGAAATCAAATGAAACCGTCCGCCGGTCTTTCGAAGTTCGACGAACGTCGAACTTTTACCCTAAAAGTTCGAAGTTCGTCGAACTTCTGACTTTTCAGAATTCGAAAGTTCGAAATTTTTCGAATTCTCTTGATAAATAAGTTCGAAAGTTCGAAATTCATCGAATTTTTTGGTCAGTCAAGTTCGAAAGTTCGACAAGCATCGAACCTTGCAGCGCAATAAATTCGAAAGTTCGAAAAAGATCGAATTTTTTAGCGTAATAAGTTCGACGGTTCGAAAAGCGTCGAACTTCTTAGCTTAACAAGTTCGAAAATTCGACCTCCGTCGAATTTTACGATATAGACAATTCGAAAAATCGAAATCTTTCGAACCTCTCGAACCGCTTGATTCGATCATCGAAACTTCGATTCGAAAAAAGTTCGCGGCATCCCTAGTCGAGATACAAAATATAAGTGTCGCGAACCGTTTCAATTATGTATGAAAGTAGTTTTTGTTCTCTATTTTAGGTCAGAAAAGAAACAAATGCAGTTTAGAAAGTACGGAAACGAGAAAAGACCCGTCGACATACCCGCCACCAAGCAGCGGAAAAAAACGGCGCATACTAGAAAAGGCTAGTGGGATGAGGCTACGACAAACGAGGAGCGTAGAAAGGTCCCGGATGTACGCGGCGGCGCTGTGGTCGTATACCGGCTCAAGAATCCGACCGGTTCCGAGCGTTCCGAAGGCCTTCGGCGCGGGCCCTGCTGGCGATTTGGCCATTTGGCGGTGCGTCAGCGCGAAGTGGCTCCCGTTCTGAACTGATCTTTACCCCGCGTTTGCGGTCGTTTGTGGCCAATGAAATGTTATGCCGAATTAGTGTTTAGTCGCGCTGCAAATGCAATACGAGCTGCCCTGGCCGTCCGCTTCATACAGCCTATCCAACACGTGCTTTAGTGGCGCCCTCTCGAGCCGTCGACACGGAGTGCGGCAGCCGTGTGCGCTCGATGAGCTCACTACTCCTCCTCTAGTTCAAGGCCACTCAAGGCAGGACCTACGACGTCATGAAGGAGGTTATTTTTTGCTTGTTTTTGTAATTCTAATTTGCCTATAACTTTTAAAATAAAGCGAAATTCGAGAAAAGAAAAGTTGGATTAAGCTACTACGTTCAGTACGCTCAGGTTCAGTGCAAATTAAAAACCAGCCAAAAAGTCATTGCAGGGCCCCTTTTTAAGGGCTACGTTCCCCGGGATCGTGTCCGTGTATGTCGACACACACCCACCTGGACAGCTACCGCCATCTATAGGGGACGGCGGCAAGCACACAACCAATATGGCTTCCGCCGTCGCTCGTAGATGGCGGCAACCTTTCCAGCCATAATAGAAGAATGGATAGTTGAGCGCTTTGGTGGAAATGATCGTAGGAAACAGCGCGAAAAACAGACGATGACGAAGAAGAAGCACACTAGTGTATCGAGTACAGCTCCGCTGGTCTTCTTTCTTCACGAGAGTGGAAAGGCTGAACGATTTTTTAGAGCGCAGCTATTAAGGGATGTCCAAACAGGACACTACAAAACGCATGACTCCGACAAATGGTGAAAATTTAAGCTGGCGCGTCCGCTTCAATTTTCACGATTTGTCGGAGTCGTGCGTTTTGTAGTGTCCAGTTTGGACACCCCTTTAGGCGCCCGTTTCGGGCTTGAGCGGCGTCGACATCGCCGTCGCCGTCGGCGTAACCGCGTGGTGCATTATGGGTAAACTTTCCCGAAGGAACCCGAGGTCCTCCTGAAGGACCTCGGGTTCCTTCGGGTGGACCTCGGGAGAACCTTGGGTTCCTTCGGGAGGACCTCGGGTTCCTTCGGGAGGACCTCGTTTTTCCTTCGGGAAGACCTCGGGAGGACCTCGGGTTCCTTCGGGAGGACCTCGGGAGGGCCTCAGGTTCCTTCGGGAGGACCTCGGGGAGGGGGGTCACGTGACCCCCCGAGGACACATGAGCCCCCAAGGTAACGTGACCCCTCCCCAAGGTATCAGTTTTAAAATGAACAACGCGTCAGAGGCTAAATATGTAGTTAGTTCGACATTCCTTTAATTGAAATTTATAAAATGAAAGATGTTTACAATTACCTGTAACGCCGAATTGGAGCGCAGCTCTTGAGGAGGAATAGGGGAGGGTATGCCCTTCCTCCCCCTCAACTCCTCCCTTGTGCTGCCCTCCCATTTAGCGTGCATGTTTTTGCTAAATTTAGAGGGGGAATTTTTTCCGCTAAATTTAGGGGGGATGTTTTCCGGTAAATTTAGCAGAAAATTTTTTCGCTAAATTTAACGGGGAAATATTCCCGCTAAATTTATGCGTTGTGTGACGTCACGAGGGTGACGACATTATGCGAACGTCCCATAATGCAACGCGCAGTTACGCCGACGATGACGCCCACGCAGCTCAAGCCGGAAACGGGCGCTTAAGAGCTGCGCTCTAAAATACCCGTAACATCTTTCTTCTCCATCACAACCTTTCCATTAAACCTCAGTTATGAATCCAGCGCATGTCCTGTCTACGTATTTTACTTGTCTTTGTTCTTTGCGCTTCAGTGTGTATTATGTATAACCAACTGGCCCATTAGATCATTTTAGTTTGATAGGTTGGCCAGCAATCAAGTGAATCTAAAAAAAGTGAACCCAGTCACTACCCTTTGTTTATTGGGGTTCCCTGTCCCTGAGACTTGTTGGAGTGATTTTCATGCCTTGAGAGCCTGTATGGATACACAAAAAGGAACACATAATGCAAATGCTGCTAATTTGTATGCCATTCAAAAATAGGAGTAATGTGGGGTTTAATTGTTTTGAGGGGAGTGCGTTGGTAGGTGTAAAACCCAAAAGAATTACACATAGAAGGGCGGACAGCACACTCACGAAAGCTCTGCTGTCTGTGTTCGGCCCGTCTATGCGTAAATCTTTCGTGAGTTTAAAAGTGTCTTTCGAAATTAAACTACTTCCCTATCCAGCTTTCTATTTATTTCTGAATGAAATAAAACGTGGTAAACCAGTCGGTAAACCAGCCGCAGGTCTGTCAAAGCATCTACACGAGATAAATTATAAAAAATGCGCAGATATACTCTTATGAAATCTCAACTCTGTAAAATATTATAAAAGTGGCAGAACAATATTTATATATATAAACGACAATTTGCTCGACGGGTATGTACACCGTTGCTCACGACATCGACGAGAAATAGAGGAGATGAGATTGCGTCAACGTATCATAATATATTTGCAGGACGGTCTTCATCCACAAAGCCACGTGCTAAAAACGCTCGCCGAAATGTGTGCAGCGCCATAAGATCACGGTAGCATTTTCTGAACTTCAAAAATTAAACGATAGATTCAATTACTTAAAAAAGTGCCTAACCCTCAAATGGTGCTATTTCTGAGTGGAAGGTCAGCTTAGGAAAAGTTTCAATAGACCTGTCGCGACATCCCCGCGCGTGGATGTAGACACTCCCAAAACATAATCCAACGTTTCAACCTGCAAATAGTAAAAAAATAAAGGGGAGGCAAAACGAAAAAGTATGACGGTTACGCTTATATCCTAAATGCCTTCTATTGGCGTGGCAAAGGCAAAACAATGTTTTCGCCCATACTGGAAGCGACGTCAATTAAAGATGGCGGCGCACTTGCAGAACTTTTTCATTGCGCCTCCGCGACTGCGCGCGCGTCGCGGCAGCTACCGCCAGGACCGCCAGCAGCCGTCGCAGCAATCCGCCAAACCACCCATCCGCCGTCGCCGGAACGTCGTACGTCGTTGGCGGCGTACCGTATCTGTGCTAGCGTAAACGCATCGCGAAAGGTGATTTGAATACGTTATTGGTCGCAACTTACCTTCACGTCTTGCAGTGTCACAAAATCGACTTAATTTGCACCGCGACCGTGGCAGGGTACGACTAAATTCGACAAGGCGTTGGCGCAGCAGACGACAGAGGCGGTGCGGCACAAAGAAGAGGGATGGAAAAAGGGGCAGACGTTCTCCCCCGTACGCTCGTCGTCGCTCGTCCGGCGATCCGACTCGGCTACTCGGCTCTGGGGTGCTCGAACGTTGTTGCTATGGTAACTTGTGCCTGCTCCCGTATGCCACGTGGTAGCGGGAGGAAAGAGAATGGGAGGGGCGTACCGAGTATACTCCCATTATTTGACGCGGGGCGCGCGCGGGCTTTTGGGATTTTTGCAAAGGGTAGCTTCCAAACTCACCGTCGTCAGTTGGGATCCGAACGAACCGTTGCCACCGCAACGGTCCACCGGTTTCGGAGCGCGCAGAGTGCAGGCGCCAACGTAACGCGTTACGAGTTACTTGTACCTAGTTAATATTTTCTGTAACGAGTAATGCATTTAGTTACTTTTTTCGAAAAGGAACGAGTAACATATTTAGTTACTTTTAAGGCCAAGTAATGAGTAACGGTATCTCGTTACTTTGAGGAGTAACTTCTGGAACACCGCTTAAACGGCCTTGTTTTAGAGCGCAGCTCTTAGGCGCCCGTTTCAGGCTTGAGCGGTGTCGCCGTTGCCGTCGGCGTAACCAAGGTCACCCCAAGGTCACGCGGCCCCTAAGGTCACCCCAAGGTCACGTGGCTCCCAGGTCATGTGACCCCCAAGGTCATGTTACCCCTCCCAAGGTCACGTGACTCCCCCCAGAGGTCACGTGACCCCCCGAAGTCACGTGACTCCCCTGAGGTCACGTGACCCCCCCCCCCCCCCCGAGGTCACGTGACTCCCCCTCATTGACGTCATCGTCACTGATGACGTTACCGGCATCCGTATCGCCATCATCACTGATGACGTCATCGTCACTGTTGACGTCACCGGCATCCGCATTGTCATCGTCATCATCACTGATGACGTCACCGACATCCGCATCGTCATCATCACTGATGACGTCATCAGTGACGTCACTGATGTCGTCACCGGCATCTGCATCGTCATCATCACTGGTGACGTCACTGATGACGTCATCGGTATCCGCATCGCCATCGATGACGTCATCAGTGACGTCACTGATGACATCATCTTCATTGTCATCGTCACGTGACACCCCAAGGTCACGTGACCCCCCGCCTCCGGTCAGTTGACCCCCCCCCCCCCCAGTACCGTTCCCTCCTCCTCAAGAACTGCGCTCTAATTCGGCGTTACAATAGAAGCATACCTTAGTATGCTTCTATTGCGAGAACGGTAGGTGGGCAACCCAAAAAACAACTAAACAGTGTGACAGTACAGCAACGTTTATCGCTGAACACGTCAGCAGTACGACTGACGTGTCCAGCGATAAACGCTGCCGTACTGAATTCTACAGCTGAGAATGTCCTTCACCCAGCGAACGAAATAGGATTCGTTGGTTGAACCTTCTAGGACAGGGTACGGACCGGATGTAAACCCGGAGGTTGCCAATGCTGGAAGGCACATAACCCATTACCCACTGTCCTCAGTAAAGGCGCAGTTTCCGAAGATTCACCAGCCCTTCCTGCAGCACAACTCGAATCCCGGACAAAAGCTCACCGGGCAGAGGCTCACCGGACAAAAGCTCACCGGACAAAAGCTCTCCCATTTTTTCACAGACCTGGACAAAAGCTCACTAGGAGAAAATTTCATGTTGGTCTTAACACGTATGCAGACAACTTAGGTGCATGCGTACGACACTAAAATACAACGATAACTTAAATTAAACCCATGCATTCGTAATGAAGAGACAGTGTGCCTAATCTTTATGTGCGCGTTTAGCGTGACATAAGCGTAATGAAAAAGCGAGGTCAAGAAAGGGTGACTTCGTTTCTCCCGTCACTCTTCGGGTTCAAAAACTTCGGTTCACGAAGTTTCTTGGGCGTGGCACACGGGTGCTCCGACATACCTTGAGTCAAGCAAGCTTGATCTTATCAGCTCCATTAAGTTTCAGTGACCTAAATGTTGGTCCCAAATCCTTGCTTTTCTGCCTGTATTGGCTTATCTGTCGACACCTTTGCATGGGATGGGATGCCAGTTTTCATAAAAATGGTGGAATATCCATCGCGTCCGTACTTCATCCAGGCCGTGTTTCACTCGGGGTAGCAAAAAAAAAAAAAAAAAAAAAAGAGGTGAGCTTTTGTCCGGGTCAGTGAAAAAACGGGTGAGCTTTTGTCCGGTTACCGCACAACACTGCCGTTCCTTCGAGCGCGATGGGTAGAACGACTCTTCAGAGTCACTGGAGATGTATCCTCAATGAAGCGGGAAAACAAAACAGATAAAAACTTCGAGAGGCAGCTGAAACTAATTTTGGGCTGGGATAAATTATTTTAAATTGGGACTTTACTAATCGCCTATCGTTTAGTTGGCCAATAGAAAGAGGGTAGACCGAGAGAGACCATACCGGTTTTTAAGCCTCTTGCGACTTCTTAGGATCAGCTCCGCTGCAGCTTCTTGGAAAAAATGAGTTAGAAGTGAATTCTAGTGTATTTTTACCCCGTGAACCCGAATACCCAAACCATTTGCTGCGTAAGTATTGTTAAATGCGAGAAAAACGCGAAAGACAGTCGCTGTCCATGACGTCATCGACGGCTCTTTTGGCTGCCCAAGGCTAGGGGGGCGGGGCTTCAGCCCTATTTTGAAATTGCTCTTGTGGCTCTCCGGCGCGTCGCATTGAAATATAATTTTGATATCTGTTATTCTAAAGGCCAAATGAACGCAATTCAAGCGTTTTTTCTCAAATGTAGAAGTGCCCCATCTTCCCTTTAAAGGGGCGGTGCAACGATTTTCGGACTTCGGTCATAGATTTCTGGAAGTTGCCCCCTGACACTTGTGAAGTAAAGGGCAGAAAACCGATTTCGCCTGCGTGTCCTAGTTGTTGCGTAAAAAAAAGATAGAGATTGGCATTTCGGGCACCCCTCAACTCACTCCCAGTCTTCAGGGTCACACTTGATCGCACTCCCAGTGACGTCATTCGGAGTGCCGTGTCGCTTCCCGTGTGCTATCCCGGAGGACGCTTCCCCTCCCTCTCTCTGCGTACATTAGCGGGCGCTATGCTGCAGCTTAGAGCCGAGCGAGGTCACGTAATCTTTCCGCCGTAGTTCCTTCGGCTGCCACTTGGGGCTACAGGTGGGGGAAAAAGCTCGACTTTTGCTTTGCGATTATGCAGCGGAATCGCGACATTTTTAGTGAAAGAAGTGTTTTCTCTATCCTCTGGGACACGATAAATAACGTAAAAATGACGAGATGCAAATTTTTTTAATCATAAAATTGTTGCACCGCCCCTTTAAGAAGTCACAAAAGGCTTAAAAACCAGTCTGGACTCTCTCGGTCGAAGTCGGTCGCAAGGGTGTGAACGGGCCTTTACTCTTTTCATCGTCAAAGAACACGAACAGCAACCCACACGTGAAAACTAGCGTCGCCCGAACGAATACTGGTCTTCAGTCGACCGTTAGAACTGCCATCTACAGCTACGATTTTGCAAAATCTTTCGAGTACCGTGTTCGTTTTTAATTTTATTTTGTTGGCCCATAGTTGCTCGTTGCCGGTTTCGCGTCCAGCGTAGCAAAGAAAAAAACAATGATGCTGCTTTATTTACGGTTTAGTAATCATTTCCTATCCGATTTATACTTTTTATGGTTATTCAAGCGGAAATTGGAACAGTATTTCTAAAAATCGCGAACCAAAACGTGACCGAGGGCGCGTTTCTCGTTTCGACCAATCGCTGACGCGTCTCTTGTGACGTCGCACTCCTTGGCCCCGCATCGGTCACGTGAGCTCCGCTTCTCCTGGCTTCTACACGCGCCCTGTGTCGTTGTCAATCTACTCTTTGTCCGTGTTTTTTTGGCGCTTATTTTCCCACGATGTACCAACTGGCCCATCTAAGCATTTTATTCCTGGCTTCTCCCGCAACTCTTGGGGCGTCGCCCCAGTCGATCCCGGTACGATTATTACCGCGACTGTTTAATTGATTTGCGCGGCACACAAGCGCCGGTTTCGGCTGAAATTTGGGCAACGTGGCCTGAGACGTGCCTGGAACCCAGTTCAATCGCCAAAAAGATCTCCGAAATTGCCTTCATTGTACCTTTAAGGTTGAACGGCGTATCGCAGCTCCGTCTTTTCCACTGCTGAAGACAACTTGGAAAACAGACTAAAAACATGATGATGAAAAAAAAAAAAAAAGGCATGACTTCTTTAACTGTGACTTTGACACTTTTTACGAATACGTAATTTGTATTTAGTGAAATAATATGCAGTTATAGCTAGAGCTAAATGAAGTTTGGTTCAAATTTGTTTTCTTTAGTTTTTAGTAATGAACGCCTCCCACCACACAAGGGCCGGTGGCTTTGATGGTGGCGCCATCTGTGTTTTCGCCGCGCAACTCGTTTTTTGTTCGTGGTCCGGAGGTTCCCCATACTCTAGTCCACTTTAGCCAGATGTCGCACGTAACCGCCTGATTCAGTGTATAATAAACACTAATATACATCTAGCGGTTTTCTCTTTCATACATTTAAATTTCATCGTGATCTTATTTTATTTTCGCGTGCATAGCGCATAGTTCACGACTTGGCGTGTTTGCCGGCGCGGTAGTAAAGTCAGCGCGTTTGAACTCTCCAGTAACGTTCTGGGCGAGGTGTATGCGAGCAATTTCGAGCAAGGCTGCTCGGCCGGGATTTGAGCATTCTCCCTTGCACGCTGGTGCGGAAGGATTCTTGTGCGCACGATCACAGGGACGATCGTACCTCGGTTTAGAACTTTAGATCCTCGCTGCATCGGTTCTGACGAGGGCAGGGATCACGATGCTGTTACTTCTCCGACCGTGCTCTTTGTCTCGCTTCGTTGGCGTCTTCACAGCGTCCCGAAAGCTCTGCAGTGCCGAACCAACGCGCGCCGTACTCGACAAGCACCGGACTCCGACGCAGGGACAGTGGCCCCGAGTGCTCTCCGTGCGCTTGCCGTGCTCGCTCCGGATCGGTCCCGTCGACGCGATGGACGCCGACGCCGTCAGCGTGTCGCTCGTCGGTTCGCCGGAGTCGCCGCTCAGGCCCACGCTCAAGCTCGGCCGTGAAGACGACTCGCTGACGCTTAGCATGTCTGGAGCCGAAAGCAAGGATCTCGGTGGGCTCTTGTGCTGCGTTCGCCTGCCAGCGATGCTGAGTACTGTCCTTACACACAGTAATTTATACACACGATATCAAACACCTTCCCCAGGTGGAGTCATACTAACACCACCTACTTGGTGTTCCCGAACGCTATTGGGAAACACCTTGCAGAATAATTAAAGCCTTGGCACTGGCATTTCGACGTCATTGCAGTAATATCGAGCGCAGCAGCAAATTGCACTCTAGTGCGGGGTCAGCATTCGGCTAGTCCTCGCATCTGATCAACTTAGTTAGGGCTTCTGGCCGCCTCTTACTCCATGATGACATACAATGGAGTAAGAGGAGGCTATTTGCAGGTCTCGAATATTCTAGCTGGTGTTGGCCCTACACTGTAACGTATAGGTGCAAATGCATAAGCTGGTGCAGAGTTCTGCAAAGGGTGCTGCACGAATGCTTGTGGAATTGGACTTCCTTTCTATAACGTCAAGCTATTGAACGACTACTTACAAACAAGAAGAGTAAACTGGTAGATGTATAGTGCGTTCAAAGAAAAATATTTACGGGGATTTTTTGCACTGCAAAAATAGATGACGCATCGCCGAATGCTTGTTCTCCACCAAAATGCAGTGCCAAACCAAATGCAAAAGTTTCAGAACTTTGAACCGAAATTTGGATTTAAAAAAAACAATGCAGAAGCTGTAGGCGAGACACTACAACCCCTACAACACCATACTCGTAAGGCGATATCTCGAATGGGCGGCCATGTTTTTGGAAAAAGAGGTTGAGATTGAATGAGGCGCGTGGCGTCAACATATCTCGTTCCCTCCTCTCCTTGCTTTGCTCCCTCAAGGTGGCGAGGCGGAGAAGACGCGAGGCCGTTCCCTCTCCTTCTCGAAAAAACAAGACGTAAACAAATCAGTTAAATGCACCTCCTTTTTTTAAAAATACGGTCATCCGTTCGAGATATCGCTGTATGAGTGATGTTTTGGTGTTTGTAGCATCCCGTTACACGCTTTTGCCGCTGTGTTTTGTGGAATCCAGATTTTGGTTCAGCATCCTTTTAATAAAAAAGTTAATAATTTCTTGAAAATTTGAATGGGGAAATGGGGCCCCGTTCTTGCTAACTGGCACTCTTCAGCTCCATGTATGCGAGAGCTCCGTCTTATCAATTTTGATAACGTAACGCTGGCGCACTGTCGCCTTTGATGCTGCTGCACGCATTAAAACCCAAATCCATCCAGTAAGATAACGGTTAGTTTTGAAACTTTGGCATCTGGTTAGGACAGCCACATTTGGGCTGTCCGAACCCTGTACACGTGCCCATCATGGCGTAGTCGCTCGTGTGTTGATTGTAGAAAGCTTTAGGTTTGTATCTTCCAAACGCACGTGTCTGAACATGAAACATTTTCCCGACAGGTGTGGAGGTGCACCTTTCTGGAAAGGCACAAGCGGCTCTGGAAAATCTCGTTCTGGATCAGTGCACGGTGACCACCGAGGATGGAGACATTGCTTTGAGTTCCATCAAGGTAACGTCGGCGCTTAATGTCCGATTGCGTTGACTGTGTGCTCATGAGCGGGGAAAACCAGGATCAAGTTTTATGGACCGAGAAGATTTGAAGGATCCTGGTGCATTGTACAGAGTGTTGCGAAGCTTTCGGTCTTTACCAAATATAGCGCAAGCAGTCCGTACCAGACGCCAAGGTTTCATAATTACCCGTCATCTTATTCTCTGAACCTTCCAATGGGATAATTGGGCTCGTCCCCAGTAGCTCACACCGCTCAACTCCATGTATTCCCATACCTCAGCAAACCTCACTCATGAAGTCCCTCACTCACCCTCACTCACCCTCACTCACCCTCACCTTCAGAGGTGAGGTGAGGGAGAGTGAGTTTCTGAACCCCGAAAATTCATGAGTGAGGGCTGCGAGGACCGTGAGGGTGATGAGGGCCATGAGTGCATGAGGGCCATGAGTGCATGAGGGCCATGAGTGCATGAGGGCCATGAGTGCATGAGGGCATTGAGCGCGGGAGGGCTGTGAGGTTCAGTGAGGGTGAGTAAAGGGCTGAAGGTGAGTGCGACTGTGAGGATGAGGGTGAGTGAGGGGCTTAGGTGAGTGTGGCTGTTAGGGTGAGTGAGGACGACCTAAAATGCCAACCTCTGTGTATTCGTGGGCTTCGTCAGCTGCCATTTTCCCGTTGAAAATTTTCGAAAATTGCTTATGCGGAGCACAAATTTGTCTGCTTCTTTGCAGGGGTTGCGATGATGTCGGAACGCCAAGCTCTTATTGGCTGATTAAAAAAGGCCGTTTACAACTCCCTGTAACACCGAATTGGAGCGCAGCTCTTGAGGAGGAGGAGGGAAGGGTACTGAGGGTCACCTGTTCTCGGGGCGGGGGGGGGGTCACATGACCCCCCAGAAAAATTTTTCCGCTAGATTTAGCGGGGAATTTTTTCCGCTAGATTTAGCGGGGAAATTTTTCCGCTAGGTTTAAAGGGACGGTGCAACGATATTCAATATGAATGTTTTTCACTTTACACGAGCTTACTGGCACTAGTGGGACTCAAGGATAGTCGCACGCAACGCCACTGGCCAAGAAACTCCTTTTTTGCGCTGTAATTTCGACGACAAAACCGAGTGTTTTCATTCAATCTCTCCTTCGCAAAACCTGATGACATAGCTGGGCGGCAGCAGTACCGCCCAGTGACGATATTTGAATGCGGCTCATAGATTGGACCCGAGCATGGCGTGGACACTCGATTTGGGCTCGTGATAATCGATAGCTCGACAGCCATTCGGGTAGTGGCCCGTGTCCAATCGCTGCAACGACGACAATAGCCGAGCCATAACAATGTCTGGAACTCAGCGCGTGTCCTGTGCTTTGCCAACCCCAGCGCGTGGCTATCATCAACATTGGCGGCATATAATCGGCTCAAGATCACGTGGCCGCTTGTTCTGGCTGCGAGTTGAGGAGGTGAACTCTAGTTGAGGAGGTGAACTCTGCTCGTTTTTCTTTAATTTGTTTCTGCGACTTCGATTTGGGGGGGGGGCGTGTGGTGAAAAACGAACGGGTATTTAACAGGTCATTAATGTCAGGGATCAGTTCTGAGCGGTATTTGCGCAAAATACAAATATTGTTGCATCGCCCCTTTAACGGGAAAACTTTTCCGCTAGACAGCG
Source organism: Ixodes scapularis (assembly GCF_016920785.2). Taxonomy (NCBI): domain Eukaryota; kingdom Metazoa; phylum Arthropoda; class Arachnida; order Ixodida; family Ixodidae; genus Ixodes; species Ixodes scapularis. The sequence continues at coordinate 107,715,072 of NW_024609883.1, read as the reverse complement.
GGGAATTTTTTCCGCTAAATCTAGCGGGGAAATTTTTCCGCTAGATTTAGCGCGGAATTTTTTCCGCTAAATTTAGCGGGGAAATTTTCCCGCTAGATTTAGCGGGTTAATTTTTCCGCTAGATTTAGCGGGGCATTTTTCCCGCTAAATTTAGTGGAGAAATTTTTCCGCTAAATTTAGCAGAGAAATTTTTCCGCTAGATTCAGCGGAGAAATTTTTCCGCTAGATTTAGCGGGACTTTTTTCCGCTAAATCTAGCGGGGAAAATTTTTCCGCTAGATTTAGCGGGGAAATTTTTCCGCTAGATTTAGCGGGGAATTTTTCCCGCTAGATTTTTCCGCTAGATTTAGCGGAGAAACTTTTCCGCTAGATTTAGCGGGGAAATTTTTTTCGCTAGATTTAGCGGGGAATTTTTTCCGCTAAATATAGCGGGGAAAATTTTTACTCTGGATTTAGCGGAGAAATTTTTCCGCTAAATCTAGCGGGGAAATTTTTCCGCTAGATTTAGCGGGGAAATTTACCCATAATGCACCGCGCGGTTACACCGACGGCGACGGCGACGCCGCTCAAGCCGGAAACGGGCCCCTAAGAGCTGCGCTCTAAAAAATAAAAGCCGTTTACAACTCCCTGTAACGCCGAATTAGAGCGCAGCTCTTGAGGAGGAGGAGGGATGGGTACTGAGGGGAGGGTGTACCCCTCCTCCCTCCTCCTCCTCACCTCCTCATCCTGCCTGTTACTCCTCCCTCCGAGCGGCGTCGCCATCGCTGTCGGCGTAACCGTGAGGTCACGTGACCATCGTAACGTCACGGGGGTCACATGACCTTATGGGGGTCACATGACCTCACGGGGGTCACATGATCTCACGAGGGTCACGTGACCTCACGGTTACGCCGACGGCAACAGCGACACCGCTCAAGCCGGAAATGGGCGCCTAAAAGCTGCGCTCTAAAAATAGTGGGTAGACCTCAAGGTGTCTAGTATTGAGGTCTACCCACCATCCTTTCAATCAAAGCCAATCAGAGCTCGGCATCGTTTTAACCTCACTGCAACTCCTGTACTAGAAGCAGATGACTTTCTCTCAACAAAACCTTTTAACCAGATAACAGCAAGCTCCAACACTTTGGCATCTCGTCCTAGCTAGCGCTACGTTAGGGCAGAGACAGCGTTTGGCAAGGCATAGCTTATTTTCGCAGCGAAAAAAGCTATACATTTTTTTCGGGGACACCCTGTACACTGCGTGACACTGTTGGTGCAAACATGTCATATCCACTTCTTTTTCATCTCACTTTGAAATGAAATTGGCATGCATCAGATTTTACCAGTTAGGTTGGTGCTCACACTACTAGTGTAGTGCTTCACACAACATTAGTAGCTTTGATGGCAGCCCTTTGAGTCTAAGCGAAAGGAAACCAAGAACCCAGTGATTACCTGTTCATGCTAACAGTGTCAAGCTGAGTACTTACCAAGTCAGAAAATAGTCCGAGTGGATTGGAGGAATTTATAAAATATTAGTCGCTTAGGCACAGTTTTTCCGGCATGCAGCCACAGAGGATATTAGTTACTTAAAGAGGCCCTGCAAGGAGTTTTTTACTGGTTTTTAATTTGTAGCGAACCTGAGTGCACTGAACGTAGTAACTTAATGAAACTTTTCTCTCCTCGAATTTTGCTTTAGTTTAAAAGTTACAGGCAAATTAAGATTACAAAAACAAGCAAAAAATAACCTCCTTTATGACGTTCTTGGTTGCTTGAGTGACCGTGAACTAGAGGAGGGGTAGTGAGCTCAGCGAGCGCTCACGGCTGCCGCACTGCGTGTCGACGGCTCGAGAGGGCGCCACTGAAGCATGTTGTGGATAGGCTGTATGAAGCAGGCAGCCAGGGTGGCTCGCATTGCATTTGCTGCGCGATTAAACACTAATTCGGCATGACACTTCATTGGCCACAAATGACAGCAGACACGGGGTAAAGGTCAGTTCAGAGCGGGAGACATTTCGCGCTGTCATACCGCCAAAAGGCCAAACCGCAAGCCAAAGCTGCTCGCCTAAGGCCTTCGGAACGCTCGGAACCGGTCGGATCCTCCAGTTTATACGACCGCAGTGCCACCGCATACATCCGGGACCTTTCTACGCTCGCCGCTCGTTGGTGCCTGATCCCACTACACCGTTCCAGTATGCGCCGCCTTTTCTACCGCTTCGTGGCGGGTATGTCGACGGGTCATTTCTTGTTTCCGTACTTTAAACTGCATTTGTTTCTTTCTTCATCTAAAATATTGAACAAAAACTGCTTTATTAAATAATTGAAACGGCTCGCACCACTTATATTTTGTATTTCGACTAAAAAGAAGCTTTTAGGGGCTCTGACCAGTAGTAAGCCCAGGACCAAAGACATCACATATCGCGCGCTTTCAGCACCGCGGGTCGCCCCCGTAGGTGGAGGAGGTTTCCGCGTCGTCCGGTTAAAGGGAAGATGGGGCACTTCTACATTTGAGAAAAAACGCTTGAACTGCGTTCATTTAGCCTTTAGATTAACAGATATCAAAATTGCATTTCAATGCGACGCGCCGGAGAGCAATCGGAGCAGTTTCAATATAGGGCTGAAGCCCCGCCTCCCTAGCCTTGGGCAGCCAAAAGAGCCGTCGATGACGTCACGGACAGCGACTGTCTTTCGCGTTTTTCTCGCGTTTAACAATACTTGCGCAGCAAATGGTTTGGGTATTCGGGTTCACGGGGTAAAAATACACTAGAATTCACTTCTAACTCATTTTTTCCAAGAAGCTCCGTAGCTTCCCTTTAAAATATGACCCAGTGATATTTAGCTACTCTTTCCGTGCCCGCTGGCTTGCCCGAACCCCAGGAGACGTGGAAATAGCAAAAAATGTAGACCCTTAAATATGATTGCAGGGCGCCTTTAATCAAGGAGTCTGCATGTGCTCCAAATTTCGAATTGGACTTCTTTTGGTGTGCAAATGGTCGCATAGCATCGCAATAGTCACCAGTAGTAGCTGTTGTTCTTAAAAGATTTTACACTTGTTCACACTGTCAAACTAGTAGAGTTGCCATGCTTTCTTACTTACTGTAACTAGAAAAAAATCAGGGAAGTGCAATAATTTCCGAAATTCAATTTTGTAGACACCAAGGTTGGACCGGCCTCTATGTGTACAGGCCAGAAACAAAAAATCCTTCGATCTAATATTCGAGCAGGTGACCTCAGAAAGATAGAAATTGGCTACTAGAGTTGTCGTTTCTCACAAACTGTGGCGCTTCCTGGTTTGCTGCAGACCAACAAGGCAGAACTATGCACTCTGGATGGCTGGATCCGTTCTAAAGGCCTTCTTCAAGGGCACCTGTCTCTTACTTCCAAGGGCTCTGGGGTATGTGATGCAACTTGTTTAACACACAACTTGTATGTTCCACACGTTGGTCAGACTCAGATTCGATTGTAATAATTGGTCGGAAAGGTGTGCCAAAATGGGCCAGAAAATCAGCAGCAGCATAAGCTTTCCGTTTTTTTTTTTTTTGTGAAACCTTAATTCTAGCCTTTGCTGTCACATCATTTGTCTGCAGGGATTGGAGGCACAGCGCCTGGTGGGAACTTCTCTCGAGGCAAGTCCGCTGCTTGACAGGTCTTTGCCTTTTGCTAGACGGCACGTTTGTAAGTGCCAAACAGTTTCCGCTTCCCGTACGTGCACGCTACACGCGCTTTTAGGCAGCTCCACTCGACACTGCCATAACTCAGAGCCTAACGAAAAAGAAACCATCGCTGGCTCTGTTCCAAAAATGCCAGTGGGATAACATTCCGAGATCTGAACAGCGAACATAAGAGCCCCTTCAGGATGAAGGAAGCCAAAAAAATAAAACTGAATACGGGTAAACTCAATATGTTCAAGAACCTTATAAAGTTTCTGGTGTTCAACACCGCTTGCCCGTGAAATAATTGCGTTGCGTGTACGTTTAAACAGAAAGGAAGTTAGTCAGACCCAGCAGCAGGGATACACGGCCAGTACGCTGCCGATCTAGATCGAGACGGGCAGGGGTTGGGAATTGAGACCAGGGTCCCTGGATTCTGGAGCACCAGCTTTCGCTCTACGTGCTTGGAGCTGCAGAGTATTAGCGCACTCCACCGCCGACCCCCTTTGCTTGCGAAGGCAGGTGCAGCAGAGCACACATGGCACTTCATTATATTACGATGCCCAGAATTGTATTACAGTGCACCTCTGACCAGTACGTTCAGCGTCCTGTTCTGCTCGTGCAGCAAAGGGGGTTGCTATCCGGGCAGCTGGGCGTAGTGGGTGTTTGAAAAAAGCACGAGGGAATGCGAGTGTCGCCGTTGTGGTGGTGTCCCAACTCCTATCACGGACGCCAACAACGCGACACTTGTACGATGTCACCCGGCTGAAATCGAGGGACCACCTTTTTTCACGTGGTTGACGCACCAGTGTGAAACGCGTTCCAGTCACCTTAACTGCGTAGTATGGGTGCGTGGAGAAGCATTACGCTAGTCTGAGGCCGTACACAAATGTGACATCCTTTCAGGTCAGCACGAGCTCCGGAGATCAGACTGTTGCCGCAGCGTACGTGGAGCGAGCTACTATAGTTTCGGCGGGGGGCAACCTTCGCCTCGGCACCCTTCATAGCTGCAGTGCGGCACTCAAAACCTCGTCCGGTTCCGTGAGCCTAGGTAAGGGTCGTCCTAGAGCCAACAAATGAGCTACGCTTCAGAGTAACGACACTCCGTACATCTTGCTGCTTAAAGCCATCGAGGGTTGTCGGAAGCTTTATCTGAAATCGCAGGAAATGGTTTTCGGTCCTCCAGAAATGTCGACGCGATCCACGACGGAGCGAAACGACATTCCCCGAGCTTCGCAACACCGTGTCTAAACCTCGGCGGGTCCCATTTTATAACCGTAACTATCGCCACTTGTGCCTGCTCTGCACTAGGAAGCAAGATGGCAGCACTCACGAAACGGTCATGAAATGAAGTGTCCATATTCTAAAAGCATATCGTCTAGTGGCTCGAAATCGTCTTTTCTCCCGTTTGGCTGGCTCCGCATGTCGAGACGGCGGCGGTGACTCCACCGAGTCAGATCGCGACACCCTCTGCAGGGGGATTGGACGGAGACTGCTCGGTGTCGACCGACTCTGGTGACATCCACGTGGTGGTGGCGAGGACTCAGAACCTGGACGTGGACACCAACACAGGTGGGCACGGCCGCACTCTGGCCTAGTTACACAGGGCGAGACGAATGGATGGGTAGACGGGCATAAACAACAAAAAAAATCCAAAGGATTTACCCTCTAGTTCATCAATGACACGTCATCCCCAAATCGGAACATGTACAACTGTAAAAACGAGTAACAGGAAAATACAAACACAAATAGTCACAAACCTTTGGGGGTCTGGGCACAACTAAATTTTCCCGTAGTCCTGACCCCGAGCTGTGCCGCTTAGTTGTTTCTCTGCAGGTAGAGCTTGTTGAACGTTTGTCTGATGGTACTCGGCGTTAAAGGCCACCAGATCGTTGTAGGGTTTGAACTGCGTTTTTGGCTTGACTTGACTTGCCAAATCCATTTCTTTGGACGAGATGCCAGTTTAGTTTGGCCCTCTCTTTCGGTCCAGGGGATGTCGGCATGCTGTTGTCTTCTCCTCACCAAGTGTCTGTGGATGCAGACAGTGTTTCCTCCAGCTTGGATGCCAGCATGACTACGGGTAAGACCGCTGCCAATGCAAATCTTTGTACAAATCACGGTAAAGGAAAAGCGGCGCATTTTTTTTCAGGCTAGGTGTCGTGCAGCTCACACAAAATTAATTTGCACAACATATTTAATGTTGCTACCATGCTTTTGTCTTTTCATTTTTTGTGTCGTTCAAAAAGAAGACTGTGGGCTCGCAGTCTGTCTATCTGCAAATGTCATCTTTCTCGTTTCCAGAGTGTTGGGCGGATTTTGCCGATTTTGGTGGGATTCCCCGAACAGTCTGGCATTGCTGCCCTTCACCCCTTCTACAACTAAACGCATACAAACCATTGATCTCTGTGACGATTGGCTGGATTGCCGATTGCCCTCCGTAAATGGAGCCACCGGTCTGGTTCACACATTTACGAGACCGCGTTGCGTCATTCAACACAGTGCCTCCCCATTGGCTCGTCGTGTCGTCATAGCAACAGCTTGACGCAAGCAGTTTTAGCGAGACGAAAGTAATTGCAGTCACACTCGAACCCAACTGTGTGAATAAACCCTTACGTCACCTGCTCTAGCACTGTCAAGCCTATACAGTTACCATGGTTACCATCTGTAAGTCACGTGACAACAGACGGAAAAATTATGTGACCACAGCCTTGACAATGCTTCAACGAGCGACGTAAGATGGCCAACTGGTGACTGCAATTGTGCAATGGGCTGGAAGCGGGGATACGCGATTTAGCAAATTGTCGTAAAGATCAGCGATACAAACTCTCGCCGCTGCAGGTTCAATGTTGTCAGATTGGTAAGGAATTTCACCAAAATTGACAGAATGTTTTACCAGCTTGGCAACATTCAGCAAGGCACACTAGGCCTCTAGACATTGTTCTATGCATATCGGCACATATCAACGTTAATTTATTTACCATTTGTTTTTCCTCCCCTCAGCCGAGCCGTCGGGAGATGTCGGCCGCATTGCCATCCGCAGCCGCGTCGGCACCGTGAGCCTACGCAAGCAAGACTGGGTGTCGTCCCTCAATTTGGGCGCCCGGGGTTCGAGCTGACAGGGCGAGCACCAGTCATGAAAACCATCCTAGAGCACCTCCCGATGAACCCTCCCACGTTAGAATCAAAGAAAAATAAAACGCCAAACAAGGTAATTCATGAACGCAGCTTCCCACCGAGCCAACTTCCATCCCAGAAGTCGCTACTCCAACAAAAGTCTCCGGGACAGCCCCATAAAGTCGGCACCTGCAGTGACGATCTTTCATGGTGCTGGGTGCTCGCAGCCACCGACCTTAATACCAGACGGGAGCAGCAGGCTTCAAACTGGTTCACAGACTTCCAACTGGTGACGACCATGTGCCTAAAAACATCTTAAAATCCATGCCGACGAGAGAACACATTTCTATCGTGTGGCCGTGGGACACTTGGCATTTCTGTACATCTCTTTTTTTTTCACATCATTTCGATTTTTGGTTTGAAAATCTTTTAACAATGTTATAAATGCCCGTTTGGCTTGTATAATCTTTGCTCTAGTGAAGTACAGTTTCAGGGTCACCCCATAGATGGCGCCAGCATGTACTCTCGTCGTAAGAGATTGCGAGAACTACCATAAAATACCGGGGGAGCGCTTACCCCACTCTCAGTACAAACTGGGTTAATCTAGACACCGGTGCTTGTCCGGTCAAGTCGGTAGAAACCAAGACGGTGGTCAACATAGAGCTTCGAACGCAAGGGACACTAGTACCTATTCATCGTCACTAAACCCAGAAAACGACACTTCCGAGCCGGTGCCGAACTTGCGGTCGATGCTCTCGTCGCGAGTAGATTTTCTCTTTCCGTCGTGAGAAAGTAGATATCCAGTCGTCGCCGCCGGCAGCCTCATGGCCACCACGACGGGGGCGAATACTTTTTGGCCAATGCGGCACTTTGGAGAACATGGACGCCCTAAGCATAATTTGCATAATTCCCGAGTTTTGGAAATGTTAGTAGCAGGCGCTTGTACAAAATGGGTGCTTCCACGGCATTTTATGGTGCGACGGCTGCCCAGAAGAGACTGTTGAACGGGCATTTGGTGGTAGAACGCAACGATACTAGTAAAGGCCACCGGGTAATATATGCTTATCGTATTCGTTCAAATATAGGTTGACACTTTCGTTTTCTCAGCACGGTCGGTCGACCAATAAAAGCGAGCAAATTTCCGTGCCCGTGGAGTTAACGCAGATATTCCCTCGTGTTGGACGCTGCTCCCAACACCCCCGTGCGAGGTGGTGAAGCTCGACACGACCGTTGCAGGCACTTTTGGCAGCGACTTGTCGTAGCAGCCGCCATCCCACCATTTCGCGAAGCATCTCCTTCGTGGCTTTCTAGCTTGTTTCTCTCGACACACTAAAGTCACGGGAAAGACGATAATGGCAGGTCTCCCCTGGCGCACTTACGCTGCAGACGCCGGTGGCACGGTGTTAGATGTCATCAATATTTCCACCAGCGAAGGTACACTGTGTGACACAAACATTATTTGGCAATAGGGGCTACCCTTACATTCTTCAACAGCTTTCAGAGATGCAAGAGGATCACTTTTTTGTACTGAATTACCAGTGCCGCCTCTACGTTACTGGACACCTATTCGTGTGGAGGGGTGTATTACAGACATATACCAGCTGCTGAAATAAGCAGCACTGGCTAGGTTTCACGAGCTGCCGTTCCATTCATACGTTGAGCTGTATTCATCGATCCGTCCATGTTCCGCCGCAGCTTGAAAGGTTGAAGTGCACTCCGTAAAGAGGAAAGGCACAACCCACACTGGGCAGAAGCTGCCGACCCCCAAGCAAACAAGACGTGGTATTTCCATAGTGAGAGGTCCACCTGCTTTGAAGATTTGGCACGACCCTCTCCGACTTTGATACCTGCAATGCTACGCCGTAGCAGTAAGGAATTTCGAAGTGCAGGGCATTAAATAAATAACGTCGCGCAACTTTATTGCACATCACATATCCCAAACCGGGCTCCACACTGCGGTACTTTCATGCAGCACAAGGAGGTAGAAGTAATCGACAGATTGCAAAACTTGACACTTTGCCATCCACCGGGTTCCACAGACTGTTTTGGTAGAAAGCCTGGACATGCCGATAAAGGAGGGCCCTCCACCTCTTGTTCCACACCGGTGAATTATATATTTAATTAGCCTTCTACCATAAAACCAAAAATATAAACCATTCGATTGCTCGCAAAAAGAAGCGGGCCAGTGCACAATAAAAATAATTCAGCACCACGACCCCCGCCACTTCGGCAAGCTTCGAAAGCACACACCGTCAAGGAATGCCCAATCACACTGCTGCATCACCTTTAGGGCGTCGCGGTAAACAAAATTTTACCATTTATACTAGCCAAGTTCACTATACTTCAGTTGACTTCATTTCTACGAAAGAGAAAGACAACATTTTCCTGCTTCAAAAGACGACTCCCTTATAAAGTTGATCGCATGACCAAATCGTCTCGAACGCTAGACGAGCAAGGACCAATCAGACGCTACGAAACGCCAGCCTCCGAAGTTGTGGGGTCTAAGTGCACCTGGCGATTGAGGCTCCTCGTGGTTGAAAGCAACGCCTAGGAGCAGCCGTAATGCTGCATGTTAGGCATTGCCTAAAGAAAATAAACGTGACGCAGATTGAGCAAGACTGATGCGTTCGGCTGGCTGGGAGTTGTACTTCTTACCGATTGGTCTCTGTAGAATGCTGATGCAGCACAATCTGTGTCCCGCATTGGCCTTGGTTAGGTTGGAATTTGGCTCTATGGCCCCGTTATATAGAGGTGTTGTGAAAACCAGTGCTTTTATAGGCCTGTTCCCACATAGAGCGCGGTGCTATTAGTTAGCGCTGGAAATGGCACTGACCTTCCTGACGCAGCACCGACTTTGCACTGTAATAATGATACAGCACTTCCTTGGTGCTAAGCTATGTTCAGGTGAGCAGTTTCTAGTGTTGGCTTAGCACTGCGCCGTACGTCTAAACTGGCCTCAAGATGGAAGCAGGCATCGGGAAGAAAGGAGGTCACGCGTCAAGAGAGAAGATGAAGCTGGGAGACTGAGCATTTCGGGCCTTTCGCACGCCCTATTGCTCCGTGCCTGCGCACAATAGGTGCAGAATCTCAAACCGATTGTACGTTCATTTATAAATGGACACGTCGACTTCGCAAAAGATAAACCCACGCGCATTATAAAGTGCTACTAATTTCTTTGGTTGGCTTCTTTTATAATCCGTCTCAACATAAATTGGCGAGTGGCGAATGCTGTGGCTCTTGTCGGCCAACCGATGCGAGGGAGCGATGCGCGCAACAGCCCTCTGCAGGAGTGCACTCCGACTCGTCACGTGCCTCGCTCCGGTGCTCCGATTGGCTCGCCAGGGCCGTAGCTTTTGTTGTCTACCAAGCTCCGACGAAACGGAGTATGAGGCGAAATACGTAATATGCACGAGACACTGACGGAATGAAATCGGCAGGGCGTTCCTTTAAAGTTCGTGGCCTCCAAGACGCGCTTCATGTCTTCCACGGCGCTTTGGCTACTTGCTCGTGCGCTCTAGGTGCGCGAGAGCATTCTGAAAGGTAGAAGGAAAAAAAGGCTCGTGCTTGGGGGGGGATGCAACTGAAGCTCCTCCTTTCCGTTCTCAGCGACTATAAAAGCACTTGGAATATCCTGGTAAGTGGCAGCAAGCCGTCGACGATTATCACTCCGCCAGACTAAACTTTAAATTCAAACCAAACAAATCTAAAAAGAAAAGACTTTTGGACGACGGCATTATTTAAACGGACCTGCAGATCACAACCGCCAGGTTGGCGAGGTGGAAAATCCACATAACGATGAAGCCAGCTTTTTCTTCCGGCGCTAGCCAATCCGTCGCAACTTTTCTTTTTGTTCTTTTGGACCGAAGATAATAAGTGCCAGACTAGACCCGTTGGCACTCCCCGCAAAGCCGAAGAAATTAAATTGCCACGAGTCAGATGTAGGAATTCTATTTGCCAAACCAACGAGGGACATCTGCCCCAGCAAAAGACTGGGGATCGATTTCGACCACCCTAGGATTGACTTGCAACCCAACTCTGGTTTCCACGACGCCCTCTTTGCAGCGAGCCTCCGTCAGATTGTGAGCATCCACCACCCGAAAAACCGTAGGCCGGCGCTTTGCTTACACTTCACAGCTTTAAGATATTACCCGACAGAAAAAGGCCCAAACACGGCCCAACGCAAACGGTCCCACCATACCTTTACGCTGCCTCTTTTGATTGGTCTATATCCACCAGTTTTTCTTTTTCGAACACAATGGAAACAAGTGTCCTGCCCCAAACACAACCTCTGTTCCACGCTTTGGGAGGGACTGCAGGAGCAAGCTTTGGGTTTTCGACATCCTTTCTGAGCACACGGGCTCGTGCAGTGAAAGCATCTTTCACCCCAGGCTTCCGAGCCTACCTGGCTTAATCGAGATGCTTCTTCTCGTCAGCCACTTCTCAAAGCGCACCGGTGTGAAGCAGTGAAGCCCACCCTATCGTGTGCCCCTTCTGCATTTTTGCTCTTGGACCCAACAAGTGCCCACCCCTTAGTTTTTCGAGATTATCCCCAAATTTTCAGTGTCCGCTTGCTCGGTATATTAGAAGAGCTACAGCTTCGCTCTTACTTAAAACGAAACGGTGTACACGGGCTGTTTCCGAGCGCTATTCGGGTGCAAACATTATTTTTATAGATAAACCAACGAATAAAGTGCATTGGAACTTTTCAAGAGACTGTTCTTAGGTGGTGCGTTTATTGTACTAAAATTTCATGAGTGTAGGTCTTCAGAAAAAAAAAATTTAAGCCTAAAACTCCCGTTTGTTTTCCTGCAGAGAGGGAAATTATATAAACCGTTCGGTTCATGCTGCTACCTACCCCACACATTCAAACCTGCTGAATCTGCTTTCAAATTTCAAGAAAGCTTTCACTTTTTGTTTTTTTAATTTTCCGCCATCTGCAAGTTGCAGCATCAACCAGACATTTTTTCATTGTTTTCCTCCCTGTACATAGAAAACTTTCAGCCTTTCCACTCTGGTGAAGAAGGAAGAGCAGCCGAGCTGTACTATGTGCCGCCATCTATGAACGACAGTGGCAACCAGACAACCGGCAAGCCGGTTGTCTGGTTGTTGTTCATAGATGGTGATAGCTGTCGAGAGGGTTGTTGAGATTTCTTTGTCCATGGACATAAAACTGGAGAAACAAGACCTTAACAGCTCCGCTGTAAAAAAACACAAAAAAAACAGGAGTTTTTAGGCTGAAATTGTTTTCTGAAAACCTACACTCGTAAAATATGAGTGTGATAACTGCACCGCCCGAAAACACCTGCGTAAAAGTTTAATTGGAATCGATCCGTTAATTTATTTCTAAGGTTCCTTCTTTCTTTTAATGACCGAATGGCGCTCGGAAATGCCCTGCAGACGGCTCCCTCGAAGCTCAGATGGACGCAAGCTGGACCGAGTGCGTCCTGAGGTGAACAGTGACGTGGTCCTTGCGCTTGAAGGTGGCCTCGCAGAGCGGGCACCCGAAGGGCCGCTCCCCGGTGTGGGTGCGCAGGTGCCTGGTGAGGTGGCCGCCGTCCACAAAGGCCTTGCTGCAGAAGTGGCACCGGAAGGGGCGCTCCCCCGTGTGCATGCGCATGTGGCGCATCAGCGTGGCCTTGGTGGTGAAGGCCGTGCGGCACAGGGAGCACCGGAAGGTACGTCTGCCGGCCGCGTGGCACCGCTGGTGCAGGCGCAGCTTGCCCTCCACGTTGGTCGTGAAGTCGCACTGGCCGCACGCCAGCGGCCCGGGGCGTTTTCGGGGGATGTCCGCCGGCCTCCAGCCTGCGCGCAACCAGACTGGGGCGTCACGCGACAAAACCAAGCAACTTGTGCACGTGTGGGCCAATCTGTGGGCATCGTGCGACTTCCCACTCTTTCGAAAAGTCACTCTTCTAGAAAATAATTTCCTCTTTTGAAAAAACAGGGAGAACCTTTTTTTTTTTTAATATGGGGAGATTTCCCACTTTTCTTGAAAAATATGGGAAGAATTTTCTCTTTAAAATATGATAATTCTCTTTTCTTATAAATATAGGGAGAATCTCTTTTGTTAAAAATATGGGGCGAGTTCTCTTTTTATAAATATAAAGAAAATCTCCTCTTACAAGTATAAAAATTTCCTTTTCTAAATAGTGGCAAGATTTCTATTTTTAAAGAATATGAGAGAGATAGAGAGAATAAATGAAGGTAGTGGATGAGAATTTTCTCGTATTTAAAATTATGAGAATTTACTCTTAAAAACAGGGAGAATGCTTCAACAATATCAGACGACACACGAAAGCTGTCGTCTGTTTCGTCCTTTTGTGTGTTTCTTTCGTTTGAAGTCAATGAATATCGGGAAGTTTCCATCCTCCATCGATTTAGGAATGCAATGTTAGAAATAGAACTTGCAACTTGGGGACAGGGACGGGGGAGGAAATCTTGGTGCTTGGAGAACCAAACTCTGGGGAACCCAGTTTGAGGACTTAGGCTCCAGCACATTAATGCGGCTGAGAGCATTCTAACCGCTTACAAAAAGGGATGCACGACAAATGTTTTTACTTTCTTTTTTAATCTCGACTGGAAATAATTGTATCTCGACTTTGATGCATTAATAATGGCATATCTTGGTTGCATATTCAAGAAATTAGATTGCCATAATGTGAGTGCCCTTTCCTCGTGGCAGATGAACTTAAATGCAACTTGAACAGTGACTGCTATACAGCTTCCTTTGGTACGATAATCATCTCAAGGCAGAGTTAGTTATGCATACATGCAATAGTGGAACTTGTAGCAAGCTAAGAATGTGGTTAATGTAAGAATGAAGCAGTCTAAAAAGAGCTGCTGAAAGAAGGTAACAAGCACAAAATCAAGGATTCACTTGCAAGGTAAAGCACCTAAGAAGCAACTGACGGCTTGTGACATTCAAAAGTTCTAGATGAATAGCTCACGAAGCCCACATCTTCTGGCAAGCCCATCAGCAGATGCATTCTGTCAAACAATATAACGTATGAAAGAATGGGTCTCAGAAAGAAAAAAATGGGACGTCACTGGAGCTTCAAGGCAGCGGTAGTATGGTGTTCAACTGAAAGAAAAAAAGAAAGGTTTGTTTGACGAGCGAAAATTGAAGCCATTTGAAGTCTCAGCAGACAGGAACAGGCAATTGCAAGCCGACATTCGCTTTTTGCCATATATACAGGTTGTCCCCCAAAAAAAGCTTACAGGATTTCTTTCACCACAAAAAGAAACTACCGTATGCATCGCCGATCACTCATTTTCTAGCCAAATGTAGCGTTAGCAGTTTTATCCAAATGCCAAAGTTTCAGAACTAAACGTTATGAACACAAAGTAAGGGCGCAAACGAGCTGGTGTACATTGCACATGGTTGAAAAAACCCCGAGACTGCGGGTAAACGACACAACACTAGAGACTTTTTAGTGTTGTGTCGTTTACCCGCAGTCTCGGGGTTTTTTCAACCATGTGCTAAACGTTATCTTTTTTTCAAATGTTATGAGCGATTTTCTGAAATTTTTAATGGGAAAATGACGGCAGACGTGTTTCAGCTGAATGGTGCCAGTTACCGAAAATGGGGCCATTTACCCATTAAAATTTTTAGAAAATCACTTAGAACTATCAACTGAGGTAGCGGTTAGTTCTGAAACTTTTACATATGGTTTGGATGGGTAGCGCTACCTTTGGGTGGAGAACGAATGTTGGGCAATGCGTAGATAATTTTTGCGGAGCAAAAATTACTATGAGGTAGAAAATAAATCGCAAAGTTACGTATTGAGGCAGACACTGGATTTCTGAAAAGAGCTGTCTACAAGGTACTCTCAAGTAATATCAATTGTTGCCTGCAATACTTGTTTCTATCTTCTCAAGGAACAAGCCACAACCCCAGCTGCAAATAATGTTTTATATTATTAGTAGCAATTCAATCCTGCATGATGAATAAAAGAAAAAACCGAGAGCAAAGAGGCATGCGCTTAAAACCCTGTAACATTTTTTTTTTTTTTTTTTTTTTTCAATGGCATTTTTATAGACAATTTATAAGCATTGATTGCCGCTGTCAGGCCGCATCACTACGGCCATCCTTCGCTCGTGGGTGGCACTGTCAGGCACCACTGGAGAAACAACGTCGTCGCTAGTGTTCTGGATGTGTCGGAGGCGAATTTCCAAGCGCGAGCTTGACATCGGATGTCGGGGAAACTGGAGGCACAGGCCATTCGACTTCATCTTGAATCACTCGGTCCGCTACTGCTGCAACCGTCTCGACGGCAACGACATGGGAACTTCTTGGCCGAAAACAGTGCAATCAGACGAAGGTTTAAAACTATCGAACTGAGCCATTAACGAATGCGACACACGTCCAAAACAGTTTAACGCAGGGGAACATCGCGGTCAGAAACGCTTTAGAACCTCCAAAACAACATGCAAAAACCAAAACAAAAAATAGCAGTGTTGCCGACAGACGTTCAGTGGGTGTTCATAAGCCGATGAAATTAGGAAATCAACACAAAAATAAGAGAAAAACTTAAACAAACTCACAACAAACATGTAAATATTGATTTGCTCGTTTAAGTTGTTATGTAATTAGTTGTGCATTTTGATAAAATTATAAGCCAAAACATTCTCAACAAAATCTACAGACCAAACTAAAATGTTTAAAGGTAAGCTGCACAATTTATAAAATATTAAACTTTCATGTTTGCTAAAATAAGTTGTTATACAATTACAAAATTACGTTATACAATTACAAAAATTACGTTGTAGAAAAGTTAGCTTACTAGCGCCGCAGTGCGAGTCCTTTGTCATTTTTATCGCGTAACGGCCAGCTCTTGAGAAGAAATAGGAGCCGTCAATTTTAGCTTTAAAATTGGTGCCGTTTTCCACAATGGAAAATTTGTTGACACGGATGAATTTTGAGTTTAACGACTAATATTGCGCGCATTTCCTGATTCCAAGCTCTCGAGGACAACCCGTTCCGGCTGAGAATACCTTTTTTCGCCGCTGCGACCGTAAGTGAAGTTCCCGCATGCGACGACAGTCACGAGCGCCGACTCCCCGTCCCTTGTTTGTTGCGCGTCGCGTCGCGCGCTCTTGCCCGCGTTTTTCTGGGCTATCCTTTTTGGCCGATCCCAGGCGATCAGCAACACGCGCACACAGACCGATTTTAAACTTCTTTGCACGGAGCTACCTCGTTCGCACTGCCCATGCTCCTTATTCACCGTGTGTACGGTTAAGGCTGCACCATACCTGGCGGTAGCGCCGTCGTTTGGATAACGTATGCGCTGCAAGCCTCACCAGAGCCGTAGCGCCAACGGCGCTGCCACTTTCACCGCGCCAAACGGCGCCCTGTGTTTCTCTGCAGTATCGCTACCCTGAAAATTCCGTACGAACCCGAATGAGCTTGTGCGAGAGGCCGCGAGAGGTGTGCCCGGCTTCTGACAGTCTGTCCGCGGTCTTTGTATCGCAGGGATCCCGAAGATGGAGACGGCATCGCGGGACGACGACCACGCCGAGCCTACCTTCACGACGGAGGTAATGCCGCGGGAAGGGAGTCGCAGAGGGACGCGTCGGTGTCGACGCAGCGGCCTTGCCCGCGTTGGCAGGCGACGGTAGCGTGGCAGTCTGCCAGCACCCTACAAGGTTGAGCGCCGACACTGACGCGTGCCTGCGCGTTTGTGCACCCCGAACCGTTGGTTGGTGACCCAGGCCACTAACACGGGGTTAGTCTTCCCAGAAGGACAGTCCTGCCATGTTTGATGACCCGAACCTGCCCCCTGGATGGTACCGGAAGGTGACACAACGCCAGGCTGGCCGCTCGGCTGGAAAGTTTGACGTCTACATCTTCAGGTGGGCAGCTTACTTCGCTTCGGTTCTGCCGTACACTATCAAGACGGCCGAAGCAGTTTGGTAGATGACTCGTCTCGCAGTTTGGTGGAATTCCTTAGTATGGTGCCTAGAACGGGTCCCTAACTGGTGAGTTTAGTGTCCTATCCCGGCCATAAATCAAAGGGGTCCCAAGTGGCAACAAAATGACCTCGCAAAACCCGGAGTGTCATGCTGTCGCTGTTATATCCTGGCGGTTGGTTGTGGAAAGGCTGGCTCAAAGTACGAGTGGATGCGAGTGTTGCTGTTGCTGCGGCGTCCCAACTCCTAGCTGCCAAAGCATTGGTGGACTGTCAAGCTAAAGAGCCGCCTGTGGCGGAACAAGTGTGGTAATGTCACACTTGTCTGACGTCACCAGGCGGAAGTCCAGGGACCACTTTTTGGGACGAGGTAAACATACTAGTCGGAGATGCGTTTCAGGTACCATAGTAACAAACTACCTAGTTAACTTACCCAAAAAAAAAATGTTTGTTTCTCGTGGAGTACCACATTCCTATAAGATTGTCCTAGAGGGTACTGCTGTTGAGATTGCATCACGAAAAACAAATTCGATTTCTTGGTGTCATATGCACCTACATATGTGGTCTGTGTCTCGGGAAGTGTCAGTGAAGCCATTAATATAATGGAACGTTTATCGATGACGTTTCCTAACGTGCTTCAATGTATTATCATTCCTCACATTTATAAACGGACCGTTATTCCTAAAGCTTTTCTTAGCCGCCTCGATAGTTGCTACTGGTTCCCAGATGGCAGGTTCGAATCCCAGCCAAGGTCCCCGCAGTCTGACGGAGGCTTATTGCAGAAAAGCGCCGCGTAACCGAGATTTCGGCTGCACGTTAAAAGAATCCCCAGACGGTCAAAATGAATCCTCGGTCTTCCACTGGGGCATGTCGATGCTCTCGACCAAATGACGAAGGTCACCTTGGCCTGACAGTGGCCCGTGTAATGGCTGGGAGTTAGTCGGCAAGAAATGTTCTGTAAGAGCCATCTGATTCAGAGGGAACATCCGAGGCCGGTATCTGTCGAAGCGTGTGCCTGACGCAAGATTTCAAACTCTCTCGCAGCCCCGAGGGAAAGAAGTTCCGGTCGCGCAACGAGCTGCAGGCCCACCTGGAGAAGGTCGGCAGCCCACTACCCCTGTCGAACTTTGACTTCACCGTCAAGGGACTGACCAAGGGGCAGATATCTGCCCCGGTCACCCCAAAGGCTACTCCCAAAACCACCCTGGCTACCAAAAAACAGGCGACGGCTAAAAAGGATGTCACTGCCAAGAGGGACACCATGGCCAAAAAGGACACGACTGCCAAAAAGGACGCGACTGCGAAAAAGGATGCAGCGGCCAGAAAGGAGGTCACGGCTAAGAAGGACGTCAAGCGGCCGTCTACCGTCAAGAAGGCTGCGGCGGCGGCCCCCAAGACACCGTCCGGTCAGCGTCATGGTCGTAAGTTGGTCGTGCGTCTCAACTTCACTTCTCCGAAAAAGCGCATTCTCAAAAACTATTCGGAGAACAAAAGCGAGAGGGAAGGTGACAAAGCAGCTTTGCCGCGGAGCGAGGAGGAGGAGGAGCCGGAAAAGGTGACCGTCGAAGCCCCCAAGGTGGAGGCGCCTAAGAGCACGGAGAAAGAGAATGCAGCCACCAAGAAGGAGGCGGCGGCCACCGAGAAGGAGGAGCTTCCCGGCAAAAAGGAGGCGGCGGCCAAGGCAGAAGGGGGGCGTAGCCGGAAACGCAAGTTGGTCGAGGTGGAGGACCTTCTCTTCAAAGAGTTCGACCGGTTGGAGCGGAAGCCGGCGGGCAAGGGGAAAGTGGGAGGGGCCGAAAAGAAGGCGACACCGAAGGAGGAGGTGGAGCAAAAGGAAAAGGCGGACTCGAAGAAGTCACATCAGAAAGAGAAAGCGGAGCTGAAGAAAGCGGAGCAGAAGGAGGCCGAGCAGAAGAAGGGCGAGAAAAAGAAGAAAGTGGAGCAAAACAAGGCGGTACAAAAGGAAAGGGTAGACCAGAAGAAAGCTGAGCAAAAGCAGAAGACGGAGCAGAGAAAAGAGAAGGTGGAGCCGAAAGGGGCAGGGCAAAAGGAGAAGGTGAGGAACAAGAAAAAGAAGGTGGAGCCTAAAGATGACGCAGAGCCGCAGTCTAAAGAGG
This sequence comes from Ixodes scapularis, assembly GCF_016920785.2. NCBI lineage: Eukaryota > Metazoa > Arthropoda > Arachnida > Ixodida > Ixodidae > Ixodes > Ixodes scapularis. The sequence continues at coordinate 107,696,311 of NW_024609883.1, read as the reverse complement.
AGGCTGAACGTCCCGAGCAATCGGGGACGGTCTCGAACCAACGAGCGGAAACGGCGGTCGATGCCGAACTTGTGGATGCCCCGCCCGCCTCCGAGGCAACGGACGCAAAGAAGGATAAGACCAAGATCGCCACGGAAAAAGGCACGGCACAGAAGGTCGTAAGGGAAAAAAGTAAAAGGCAGGCAATCAGAAAGGCTAAAGAGGAAGAAAGGCTTTTACAAGCCTCCGCTGCCGAAATGGAGGAGGCCGCGGCCACCGCAAGAGTGCCGGAAGTGCCTGGCGAGGCATCGCCGACTGAACCCTCCCAGGCAGAGGAGGAGGACCCAGCACACGGCGAGAACCAGGTGGCGGACGAAGAAGCACCCGTGGAAGACCCCGTTGCAGCGAAGGAAGCCACCGCAGAAGCGGCGTTCGAGGAGGACAGGTTGCCGACGCCCCCGCCGGAGCAACCGCGGCCCCACAGCACACTCTACGAACTCTTTCCGCACATGATCGAACACAGCTACACCAAGAATCCTGAAGAAGAAGAGATTGACCTCTCACGGAGACGACAGCAGCTTCAACAGCAGCAGCCTCAGCACGGAGGTGCCCAGACGCGGAAGCGCAGCCGCTCCGCGACGCACGACGTCGCCGCGGGTGGCGCCACAAGCCCCGAGCCTCCTGCGCAGAGGCGCCGACGAAGAACCAGTCGCCCGAGTGAGAACTGTGACTCTGCGGAGGATGGTCTGTTAGCGACTGCAACCAGCTGAGCGCGCCAACGGTTGGAGCGTTTTGTCCCGTTGTCGTATTTTGCTGGTTTGCACGTGCAGCGCGGTCGCCGCGCATGGGCCCTCTCGTTCCCTTTTTTTGGCACGCAGGGTTTGCTTTTTTCTTGCGTTTTTAACGAAAACTGCAACTGGAATGTGACCTTATCCCGATCTCTGTTGTTCATGGCGACGGTTTTTTGCGTTTCTGCAGTGGCGGCGGCCAGTTCATTCGCTACTAACTTGGGTCACTCACGGGAACGACAACCTGCTAAAGTAATCGTGACGATTCCCCTCCAACTCTGCGGGTGTGGTGCACCGGTCTTGGCACGAAGCTTTCAATATGACGCATTGCATTTAAAGGCTGACTTAAACGGGTTTCAGCTTCTGCAAGTGAACCCAATACGATTGAAAACTGATTGTTAGACTATGTTGTATGATTTCGAGCGGTGCAAGTATTGAAAGCACACTAAAGGGACTTCTGATTTTGTCTTTTTATGGCTCCAACATAATCTACAGATGGGAGTACTTTGTGAATTTTTAGATTGAGGGGTAGTTAAACCATGTGAGAGCCATAAAGAGATGAAGTTGTAATCTGCTTTAGTAAACCTTTAGGCCCCCTCCCTTCCCTCCCAGGTAAAAAAAAAAAAAAAAATGTCCCTTCGAAGATGTACCGTTCGAAAACTGCAAATTTCTTGAATTTCGTTGGAAAGATCCTCGGCACACGATGCGAGCGGCCTGCGTCAGAGCTCTCGCAATCATCCGTTCACATTTTACGATTCGAGGCATAGTTTTCCACATGACCAGCAGTGTCTCGGAAAAACGAGTGCGGGGGCAGTCTGTCGAAGAGGTGCTGGCAATGCTTTCTCCATTTCCGGTCAACCGTCGGGACTGGTTGCACTTGAGTTTTTTTAAAGATGCTGCACATGTGCGATTCATTGCTCCAGCTTGATTCGTACATTGTACACTTGATTGCTTAGAACCCCTAATGTGCTGTCTGGGTGGAACAGTTAGCCACTTGACGCGGCGGCACCCGTTACATTTTCGAACTGGTTTTGTCCGGCTATATTTTTACAGTAGGCAGCCTCCAGTTGGATATTGAGCAAGTGCCACGTCTGGCTCATTCATCCGACATCTTTGTGTTGCTCGTGCTGTCGGAGAGACAGATTTTAGAAGCTTCACGGTTTATGCGAAGGTTGCGCAGCCAATCTTGTTTAACCGGTGCTGAATGTCCGAATAAGCCGAAATGGTGTGGAGTTGGCTTTTACCCGAGTCAAGCGAGACGTGCCCTCGGAAGGTTCCAAACCTTCGGTGTGCCTCGGACCCTTCATTTTTTAATAAAGAGCTCGTTTTTATAAGTTGATGCCCGAATCCAAATGCCTTTGATGATGGGTACGCCGGAAGGTCGTGCGCATGTCTGCAAAAACTATTTAAAAAAAATGGTGGAAGACGCCGCTGTACAAAGGTGTACATAGCATAACCATTGAGCATGTGCTGCGTGCATAGTCGCCATTGCCCGCCCCCCTTCATCTCACTGGTTGTATAATAGCGCTCGCAGTTAGTTGCACCTTCCGAGAATTGCGCTCTTCTCGAATCAAGACTGCAGTGTACAAAGCTGTCGTGCATGTTCGCTTCTTTTTTTAACCCATCTCGAAAGCGTGTTGACGGCATCTGTCCGGGACGCGCGGAAGAGCGGATAGATTTTTTGTTTGGTTCCTGTTCCACTCTGCTCGAGTTTCGGGCGAGCCCGTTTGCTATCCTGTCGTCATTCTCTGCCCCTCTCTATCTGCCTGTCCCACATGTATACCTCACCATCATCCTTCGACAATAAAGCTCGCCATTATCACAGACTGGGTCCATTTTTTCTGCGCTTTGAAACTGCAGGCCGTACAGTCTGAAGTTCAGGTTCTGCATTCTCTAAGCTCTACCAACTGTGTGCAAACTTGCATACGCTGTGTGCTCGTACGTACGATCAGTCGTGGAAGTGACGGTCGTTCGTGCAATTCGGCGTCGACGCAAAGTGCAGTGCAAGCTTCCAGCGAGGACAAACACGGGAGGGACCCTATCGCCTTGATTGTCGAAGGTAGGTGGCACAGATTTCTCCGTTCACATTTCGATAACGGGAGTTATTTCCACACCTCTGTGGATATACAACTTGGAACCCGCAGAAAACCTGAAGCAATGCGTTTTGTTGCTGACGAGGTGCAAGTTTGATGGGATCTGCTCGTAGAATGCGCCAAAACCTTTGAGGTTGGCTGCATCAATCCGAGCTCAGTAACTTGGCATGTCTGTTTTCATGGACAGGCTCACTAATGCCCTAATAAAAGTCGGGGCCATGGATTGTTTAGACCAAGACTTAACAAACCCCGACACATGGATGCATTGTTCTGGCTAAAAATAAGGGTACCAAAAGAATGCCACACGATGCTAACTTTTGTGCCCACTATGGAAGGATCAACCGGCATGGATGCTGCGTCGGTGGTCTAGTGACTGCTTCGTCTTTAGCTGCCAAGGTCGAAATCGGGTTACTGATCCCAATAAGGAGGTCATTGGCTGCTTTGCTATGGTCCACAGCTCGTAAACATTCACCTAACGAAGCCAGACTCTGCACAACATGGTGGCGCACATCCCAACTTGGTTTCTCTGTGCAAGGTTGTAGTTTCAGTCTTGGCAAGTCCTTGCTCAGCAGGATCGCTGCACCACATTCTTTAGGAGTGTTGATTGGTGAAGTGTTTTAACAAAATGTATTGCACAGCTAGTTTGTACAAAATGAACAGAAGGGCGTCAAAAAACCTGTCGCACGAACAACAATCCGCTATAGTCCCTTGCAAAATTTACCAAACAGTTGCCACGCGAGGTCAGCAGAGTGACGGTGCACAGATTTTTTGCATAGCATGGCCATGTAATATCATTTGGGTGACACATTCACTTGATGTCATCTTGTGACATGACGTCAGCTGATCACTATCACTTGCCTCACTCCCATTCGCTGGTTTAAGCGATTGTGTAACAATAGCGACAACTAACCGCACAGCTCAAAGCCCGCTTTGTCTCCTACCTTATCCATAGAATTCAGATGCATTTATTCTTTGTCTTTGTTTCGCAGCAAACTGTCTCGAAGAAGCGAGCCAGTCTGTGGGGGAGCCTCCAAGCACGAGAGCCGTGACGCGCCTGAGGGGGCGCCTGAAACAGGGTTCTTCAGACGGTGTTCTGGTTGTCCCCGGGAGGGGGAAAAAGAGTCCCTATTTTGGCTCAAGGGGACTGCAGCCGCCAAAGCTCTCTGGGCAGCCCTGGGTGCCTCCCAAGTCGCCCTATGGACTTGTGCAAGAGAGCCTCTACCATGACCCCTGGAAACTTCTGGTGGCCACCATCTTCCTCAACCGAACCACTGGTAGGCTGAGTCCCCCCATAATGAAATATTTCTTTTTTCCTTTTCAAATTTGGCCAATTTCTTTTTGATGCAGAATATGTTAGTTTTAGAGGAAATGCGATGCAACATCACAAAGAACAACACGTGACGGCATGATGCGACGTCGTAGCGTCGCATCATGTGTAACATCACGTTGCATGTAACATTGTGTGACACAATGATGTCACATCGCACCTAATGCGTTGTTTCACATGTAATATCATGTGACATGATCACATGGTTGGTCGCGGTGTCACATTACACCACGTCACACGACACTGTCTCACGTTCACTCAGCTCTGCTCAAAACACACTGCACATTTTGTCTCTCAACTGTATTCGTAGTATTAAGATACATTACTTGTTTTATGGTGAATATGTATGCACATGCAAGCTTACCGGCTTCTTTAGGTGGTAAGTGCAAAATCTTCATTTGACCCAAAACCATGTGGTTTCTGCTTGGATTTTCTGTTTTTTACGTGAATAGTATTTGGTGGTTATTATGGTTGTATCCAATTAAAGGGGCACTGACAGGTTACTTATACTCGCCGAGGTTTTTATTTGAGCTTGACCAATAAGAGTCCAACTACCCAGAACACAGTTTACGGGTCGAAATTTGTTTTCTTTCCGTCCCAAAGCAGCCGGTTGAGAATTGGCCGGTTGCAGTCGCGCTCTCTCTCTTTTCAATGGTCACGTAACATTCAAATTATGTGTACCAAATATATCCCAAGTCGTGGGCCATCTAAGGCACACATTCAATATTAAAAATAGAAAAGAATTTGAACCCCATTTTTGTTGCCTCCAAAAAGTTGCAAATACATTGATCGAAAAAAAAAAAATAATGCACAGATCGCAGGAAGTACATGTATACGTCATTCTCGATACGGCAGCGTACTGCGGGCTAGATGACGTGATGGCAGCACGTGACGAACCAACGTTGCGATTCGGAACTGTCGTTCATGATACCGGCCAATCAATCTTCAAGCACAGAACATCGAGCGGAAGGGATATAAGTAAGAAACAGACAAACGATGCAGGCAAATTTGTCGTCGTCGTCGTCATCTGCTTCACACACTGGAGAAGCGGAGAAAAAAAAATGCAGTTGGGTGTAGTCACGTGACTTCCAACCACGAGCCTCCGTGCTCGTGTTTCGGCTTAGAGCAGTCGAGTTTTTTGGCTTTATTAAATATATATCTGCGCGACTTTGAAGCAAAATATTTATTGCGTAGTCTCCTGACACCATATTAAATCACCTGGCGGGAAATAAGAAAAAACACATTTTGTACTTTTTATTGTGGTGTTATCACATGGGAGCCTGCAAATGCCGTATTAAAGAGTAAAATTTTGAGCACTAAGTGATTGGCCTAATATGGCTCGCTAGCTGTGCCTTACCGCTCCATGCACACCTTCGGATTTTGAAAAATGAATTCGGCAGTGTTGTACCGAAAGAAAAATAACGAAATATGTTACTCGTCACTTGCAAATAAACGGAATGCGTTACCGGTTTATGTTTCCTCAATATAATGTGTCACCGTTACTGATAAAAAGTAATGCACGTTACTTTTTTATTCATGAATTAAAATGTTTGTTTTGACAAGGTTTTTCTAAAGTGGGACTGTATGTGTGGGGAAGAGAGGCAAAATGTTGAAAGTATGTGGAATGAATGAAGAATTCATAAAACTTTGCGCCTAGAAACACAGACAAAAATTGAAGTTAAATTTCTTTGTCTTGGAAGAAGATGTAACGAGTAACGTAACTATGTTACCCAAGTAACATTAGTGCGTTATCCGCTATTGTTGAAAATGCAACGAGCGTGGTAATATGGGACCGCAAAAATGTGTCACCGGTAACGCCATTACTTGCAACGCATTATCACCAACACCGTTTCGGCATACATGTAGCTTTGTTTTTCGGTTAAAACCGAACCCACAGGTCACACTCCTCCCGAGGTGTGTTCACCAGTTTCATCATGGTCCCTTCACTACATTGCACAGCAGTACTGCAGAGAAGCCGAAGCGTTAATTTACAATTGTGACTCCGAACGAGTTCAAACATTTTTAATGGACGCCTTTTTTACAAAAAGATGCTGATTTTTGTTGATGGAAGACTCGTGCAAATGCTGCATTGGTCCAGCAGAATCAAAGCAGTTGGCAGCAAAGTGAGTCACAAACATTTTAATGGACATCTTTCAAAAGATGTTTGTGCAAGTTCCTTCTCCATACATTATTCCCAATGTTTTACTTGCATCTTGCATTGACGGCACTTTGGTCTCTTTTTTAATTTATTCCTATTTTAATCTATCTCAGTGATAGTCTTCCCATAAAATAACCTGTAATGCTTACTACGGCAAGGAAACGAGGGCAGGAGCTTGCAAGTTCTGCTACTTGCATCTGTGATTCAGAATGTGCACCAGTATCAAACCCTCGCTTTACTTACGATGGCGTCGGAATGCAGGTAAAGCGGCAGTGCCGCTGATCTGGAAGTTCTTGGGCTTGTACCCAACCGCCGAATCGGTCCTCCAAGCCCCCATTCAAGACATTGCCGAGCTGCTCCAGCCGCTGGGACTCCACAACAAGAGGGCAGCTATCATACGCCGCTTCTCAGGTACATCACTGCGTCGGGAGAACTAGCACCGCTCACTGGAAGTGCCGAATCATGCAGCTTGATTCACGGCTGGCACTGACGTCCCCATCGGTGGCCATCCTGCTGACCATGCAGCCTAGCGCGCTTTTGCAGCTTACATTTTGCATTGTCGAATTTGTTTGTTCTCACCAAGAACTGGATAGGAATAACCACCAACAAGCCCCAATGACGTCATGTAGCAAGCCACGCGCAAAGCCGATGATTGCACCACACCGAGAGGTACACGAGGCTCTGCCGACGGAACACCGTGAAGAAATTAAACTGCACTAAGCGCATAGAGCAATCAACTGCAGAGTGTATGGAAGTGGCAGAGACTAGGGATGCCGCGAACTTTTTTCGAATCGAAGTTTCGATGATCGAATCAAGCGGTTCGAAAGGTTCGAAAGATTTCGATTTTTCGAATTGTTTATATCGTAAAATTCGACGGAGGTCGAATTTTCGAACTTGTTAAGCTAAGAAGTTCGACGCTTTTCGAACCGTCGAACTTATTACGCTAATAAGTTCGATCTTTTTCGAACTTCCGAACTTATTGCGCTGCAAGGTTCGATGCCTGTCGAACTTTCGAACTTCACTGACCAAAAAATTCGATGAATTTCGAAATTTCGAACTTATTTATCAAGAGGATTCGAAAGGTTTCGAACTTTCGATTTCTGAAAAGTCAGAAGTTCGACGAACTTCGAACTTTTAGGGTAAAAGTTCGACGCTCGTCGAACTTCGAAAGACCGGCGGACGGTTTCATTTGATTTCAAGTAGTGGGGTACATTCGTAATTTTTTTTTTCTCGAACTTTTACGCGCGGTGCTGCGTTCCTTACGAAAGACAATGTCATTTATTTCAATGTTCTGGCATGCTTAGGTTTAAAGAAATAAATCCCCGAAGGGGCGAGGACGGACGACGGGTTTTTGACGATTATCGTTTGTGCCAGATTTGAAGCACGCTGCAGCCGGAGCTATTTATAGTAGATATGTTATACTTTTTTAAAAATGATCTATGTATAGCCTAGGTAAGTTGCGTCTTAAGATGTGATTATTGTTATTCAACGTGAGTTTCGAAGAAATGTCCAAACATGTATCTGCATGCAATTATGACCTAAACTTGATATTTATTTTCGTCTAAGTTGTTTGAGGTATCGCATTTAAATTAACACCACAGACAGTACATATCATTGCCATCTGCAGAATACAAAATAATATATTTATTGTTTTTTCACGCTAAGGAATAAATTAACGCATGGCAGAAGATTTCTAGTAGTGTTCAAGTTCAGCACGTCATTAAAAGAAAACTTTTTTTTTTTTTTTTTCGCTTCACGTTTCTGGGACGTGTTTCTTTTAGCTTGTACACATTTTGGTAAAAGAAACTTGTTTCGAAGTTCTGAACCTCTGAATAAGCAAGAATAGAACACTTCCAACGAATTCTTGATAGTTTTTTTGTTTTCCTGCTTTTTATTCCCGCATTTATTATTTTTTTTTTTTTTTATGGGCACAAGTGTTTAGGTTGAAAAGACAGCTTTGAACTTCCGAACCACTAAGCATGTGACGAGCAGTGCCTTCTGACAACGAGTTTCTAACAATGACCATCTACGCAACCTTTTATACAGTGAAGAGCGACAGTAGCTATACATATGCATAAATAATTTCAGATTAAAATAAGCATCGGATCGGATTACTACCAGCGTGCAAGGGGTGGCGAGCTAGTTTGCCAGGTCGCTTCAAGGTTTTTCTGAGCCTCAACCTCCTGCTCGCCCCTGGCCGTTTCGAACTGGATGAGTCTCATAAAACAGTGTGTTCGCGCAATCACTACTGCGTGATGCAGGTTAAAGACCCCCCCCCCCCCCCCCCCGGGGGGCTGGCGGTCACAATTCTGCACTGGCAAATATTCTAGCACGTCCGGGACACTCGTCGTCTCATTTAATTGCCTGACCAACTTCGCAGAATCTAGATATCACACCCTAACTTTTCTCAACTTGATTTTGTGAAAACCAGTGAGTCGTGAAAACGTTATTTGAAACTGAAACTGTAGAAAAACTTGAAAATCGGACTTCGAACTTTGAAAACTTGGATTAGAAAGAAATTCAAAATCTTCAAAGTTTTTTTTTTTTTTTTTTTTTTTAATTTAGCGTTAAAAGAGAATCGAATCCTTCAAACTTTTCGAACTTTATGCAGAAAGAAATTCGAAATCTTCTAATTGTTCGAACTTCATGTCTATAAAAATTCGAAGCGTTCGAAGTTTTCGAATTTCTTTTACAAAGAATTTCGAAATCTTCGAATTTATCGAACCTGAAGTAAAAAATATTCGAAACATTCGAATTCGAAATTTTAGAAACCGTGAAAGCTTCGAAATTTTCGAATTCGAAACTCCGCTGTAGACAAAAGTTGCGAATTTTTCGAAATCGAACCTCGGTCGGTACGAAAATATCGAAAATTTTCGAAATCGAACCTTAGTTCGCTTCGCAAATGTCGAAACCTTTCGAAATCGAACCTAGGGTGGTTCGCGACATCCCTAGCAGAGACGACAGGAGTCGGGACGGACAGATGCTGCGCTTCATTTCATGGTTAGTGTACAACGCTGTCAAAACTGCTGGTACGGGCATGGGGCGTGGTCCTGCAGTTCACCTGCATGTGCTTTTGCACTAATGAGAAGCAAGGCGGAACCACACGCTTGCACCAGTAGCTTTGATAGTATTGTACGCTAGGTAAAAAATGGAATGTATATAACAATGTATTGGGTGACCCCCACCCAAAAAAATTTGCAGGGTTGTTTTTTTTTTACTTTGAAAATAAACTATCCATCACCGAGCGCTCATTTACCGCTTAAAGGTAGTGCTAGAGGTCCTCACCAGATGCCAAAGTTTCAGCACAAACCAATATTTTATTCAAAAGTTACAAGTGATTTTCTGAAAATTTCAATGGAAAAACAGTGGCGGACAGAGCTCTCGAATACATGGGGCTCTATAACGCCAGAAACCGAAAACGGGCAAAAATGGGTCCCACTTTTCCATTGAAATTTTCAGAAAATCACTTTTGAATAAAATATTGGTTCATGCTGAAACTTTGGCACCTGGTTCGGACCTCTCGCGTTACTTTTGGGCAGAAAATGAGCGTTCGGCGATGCCTAGTTTATTTTTGCGGTGAAAAAAACCCTGTATATTTTTTTTTTTTTTTTTCAGGCACCCTTTTATATGTTAACGTCCCAACACTCAGTTGCTACTCTGCTCAGCACTATAGTCACTTTAGCTGAAGCATGTTTCACTTTGGCTGAGGCCCTTGCAATATGCCGCTCAGATGCTTTCCTGCAATCTCGCTTTTTTTTTTTTTTTGACTAAATGTTGGTTTAATGCCAACTTTTTATCGCAAATATTTCTCGGAAGTGAGAAAAGCTACCGTGCATCTTAGAAAAGGGACTAATAAAAAGAAGCTGGAGGTACTCGAACCAACTGTGTTCAAACAGCCCGACGTTTCACAGCTTGCTCGGTCGCTTGTTTACAGGTGACTTATTTGGCTGAATGTTCATCTTTCTCTTCTTTTTGTCGCTGCCGTTAAAATCTTCTTCTTCTTGTGACTCCTTGAAGCCCGTGAATATAACTGCTTGGGAGGGCACCGATCGTCCGGTTCAGGTTGTTCTTTGTATGCTGAATTATGCCATGACTCTAAATAGAGATGTTTTTTCCAGTTTCTTTCGGTGTCCAGTACAAAACTGTTGTCGAAGTCAATGACATGGTTGTTCTTTTCTGCATGTTCTGGTAGAATGTTTCCTTGTATGTTCTTTTTTATATCATATTTATGTCTGCATAGACGTTCTGGGAAGTTCCCCCCATATATGAGGCATTGCAGTCGGCGCCAGGGGTATGACAAGGCCTTGGGCTTTTTTTTTCTATGACAATCTTTTGGAAGAGGGAGATGATGGATGATGGCCAAAGGTTGAGACAGGCTTGTGTGTCACTGCTATGCCGTATGGTTTGAGAGCACGGGTAAGAACTTAGCTCGTGCCTCTGAGGTACGGGACGCACGTGCGGCTGGAGGGATGGGTTTTCTCAACTGCAGATGGGTGACGAAGCTTCCTGTAGATATAGTTGACGAATCTTGTTGGATATGCGTTTTTTTAAGGTCCCGTTCTATAATATCAACTTCCTCTTTAAGTGCCTTGTCTGTGGAATACTCTGTGATGGCATGTCGAAATAGTGCCGACAAAACCCATCCCTCCAGTTGCATGTGCGTCCCGTACCCCAGAGGCACAAGCTAAGTTCTCACCCGTGCTCAAACAATGTGGCATAGCAGTGACACACAAGCCTGTCTCGACCTTTGGCCATCATCTCCCTCTTCCAAAAGATTGTCATCCAAAAGAAAAAGCCCAAGGCCTTGTTTATCGTATTCCTCGCGCCGACTGCAATGCCTCATTTGGGGGGGAAGCCAAGAACCTCCCCGAACGCCTACGCAAACACAAATATGATGTAAAAAAAGGACATACAAGGAAACGCTCTAGTGGAACATGCAAAAAAGAACAACCACGCCATCGACTTCGACAGCGGTTTTGTGCTGGACACCGAAAGAAACTGGAAGGAACGTCTCTATTTAGAGTCATGGCCTATCCAGCATACCAAGAATAACCTGAACCGGTCGATAGGTATCTTCCCAAGCAGTCATATTCACGGACTTCGAGAAGTCACAAAAAGAAGACGATTTTAATGAGAGCGACAAGGAGAAGAGAAAGACCCAGCCAAATAAGTCACCCATGAACAAGCGACCGAGCAGGCCATGGTACCTCCAGCTCCTTTTTTTAATAGACCGACACGCTGTTTACAAACAAGCCCGCGTTTGCCCACACAAGGTGTGGGCACTGCGCGTGCACAGAACCCAAATTCGCATGAAGTGAAGAGTCTGCGCATGCGCAATGCCGTCGACAGCGCCACCGCAGCTGCATGACGTCAGGGCCGCGTGTTGGTCTATACTCACCTAACCAGGCAAATTTTTGCCGAAACGTTTAATTTTCAAAAGTACTGATCTACTTTAGTGGGGGATGTCATTTCCTCAGAAAGTGCCTCAAAAGCATTGTTGAGTGAGAGGTGACACTGTGCCCTTGCTTTGGCTGAGCTCTGCTGGAGTGCCTCAGTGTTCTGTTTATAATGATTCCACTCTTTATAAGTTCCAACACTGATGACATGGGCAGAGAAATAGCCGGAAATAAAATGCCGTGATAACATGGTGTATGCCGAGAGTTAGTGCCGGAAGACATTTTTTTATGTGCTCCGGGGCAAAAAAAAAAAAAAAAAAAAAAAGAAGTGCCTCGTCTGGTGTGATTATTCTAAGCAAAGTGCACATGAAGGCACCTTAAACTGCACCATGCCCAGTAGCACTACAGTGCCTGGAATGTGTCCATAGTAGCACTTCGTTCTCAAGCAAGTGTTGATTCCAGTGAGAATGGCGGTGTTCCTTTGACACGAGGACTCTGATCACCTTAAGCCACTCTAGTAACTACTTCACTACTTCGTCTGAGCACGGTTGCCTTACGAGGTTCCTAGATGAAGTGGTAGAGACCTACGTTGCGGCTAGGTTCTTAAGTGACCTACGGATGCAGAGGAGTACCTGACACGGGACTGGAGGTACCCTAGCGAGTTGCACGGCATCGGCAAGTACGGCAACGACTCCTACCGAATCTTCTGCATCAAGGAATGGGCCAAGGTGGGTTCTTGGCAAGAGCAGTCTTTGGAAAGGACCTTTGGGTTTCACTTTGTTTAAACGAGGCGGAGAACTGGGGAAGAACACTTAAGGTTGTTTTTCTTTCTTTTTAGCCGATTGTAGTGGAACCTTGCGAGATAAAACTTTATAAAATAACAAGAAAAAGAAATTTTGAATTTTATGGCCCTGTGGATACGCCACATTCGGGGGAATGCAGGGCAGTCCGTTTTAAACTAAAAGAAGGGCCAAACGAATCTCACCCACTTTAAACAAACCTCAAATATCAGTTCCTCATGCATCGGCACTGTAACTTACCATGGAGATAACGATTAAGTATTGCTTGTTTTTCTGTTGCATATTCCGCATCATGGTTGAAAATGGCAGTAACTTAAAGTGCAACTCCGCTTCATTTTTGGTTTTGAAAAACAATGCAGTCCTCTTCAGTATTGCCTAGGAAGATTACACGTCAAATATTACGACGCAGTTCTGTCTCAATGTTTCTTAAACGGTCGGGCAAACTTTGCAACTCGCCAGGTTGCCAAAATCGGCTGACTCGAGCGGGCGAAACTAAAAGCACAGTCAAGGCTACGGCATGAGCGCAGCCAACATTGAGCTAAACGTCATCACCACTGCCCCCTTTTGCTTGTTTTTACTTCTCTGGGTGAGTGTAGGGGATGATCCTCTCGGCGCTCAACGGTGTCCACACGATTGGCGTAACGCGCCTGCGCAGCGCACCTCTTGGGAGCCGTCCGGTCACCCCGCCGTGTTCTCGCCGTTACCGCCGTCAACGTCTCACCGTTTGTGATTATTGTCTCTCGGAGTTTCGTCCAGACTACGGACACCACGTGCGCAGACTTATGCCTCAGTTGTGCTGACGTTGTCGAATGTCATAGACTCCAAAACGTGGCGAAGAGTGCGGTGCAGACGACACTCGCGCCTGGCACACGCCCGCCCCAATCCCGCCCGTCGTTGAGTAGAGTTGAGAGAGAGAGATCACGTGACATCTTGTACCAAGTGATGGCTATGTTCTTGGTGGCCCGAGGCCAATGTTGTTGGACGGAGCCAAAGTTTCAATTTCCGCTCGTGTTTAAAATTAGATTTTAAAAATATAGCCATTTTTTGTGAAGCAAACAATGTAGTGTCTTTTACTAGGGCTTTTTAATGCGAAATCACTAATTATCCCGAAATTTTCTAAATTGAGTGGAGTTGCGCTTTAACTCCTGCATGCTTAAAAGGAAAATTGCAGCGAGCTCCATCTTTTTATCTATTTTAAATTCTGTACTTCGTCTCACATGCATGATGCCGTCTGATTTCCCGTCCTTCAACAGGTGACCCCAGACGACCACATGCTCAACAAATATCATGCTTGGCTCAAGGCACAAGGCTGCAGCTGACCAGAAACTCCCCGGACATCTGTTTTAACTACCTTATTTTGATCTCCAAGTCTTAGTTCCCTTTGGGACAGCAAAAGGGGGGGATATTTTTAGCTTTTAATACAAACTTGGTCTTTCAAGTCCTATTCATGCTTTGCAAGCTCAGTCTTGCCAATCTTTTACATCCATTAAACCTGTCTTTCGTGAGCCGCACTCTCAGGAGTCCCTTTACATGGACAAGATGTTTATGTTGGCAGGCAGATAGTACTCTTGTCTGAACTCATTAGTTACTGACAGGATAAGAATAGCAAGGACAGGGTGCAGTTTCCCCACCTCCAGCGCAAGGTTCCTACCAAGCGCTTGGGTGTCTAACGAGCATCGAGTGTGCGCGTGCAGCTTGATCACGGCAAAAGGCAACGAGCACGTGCTGGAGGCCGGATGTTCGTACAAGATGCCATGTTGTTCTCATTCTGTCAGTGAGTGACTACGTATAGTAAACAGTTAGCTTTGCTGGCAAGCTTCTTCTAAGCAGGTGCCGTTTAGTAAATCCCAGCCTAGAGCGAGGTGTTACGTTTTACATGAATCACACACCATCATGCCCAAGTGTTCTAGCAATATATTTTAGACTGATTGTTCTTCAGTGGCTTTGCACTCCCAAAATTTCGTACTGAGGAACAGGTTCTATTCTGGCTTCCTCAGCTGCCTAATGAATTTAAGGACAATCCTCCTCACCGCCGAATCTCAACAGTACTTGAGTGAAGGACTTTGTGTCGCATTTCTGGACTTCCCCCCGTAAACGTTTGTTGGAGTTTAGCTCCCTCATAGCAGGCACTCAGAAAACTTTGTCGAAATGGCCATTTAGGTTCCTATTGTCCCCAACACTGTACCAGTGTCTTAAGACATTTTAATTGAAGACAGTTTTCTGTGTTACTGCAGTGCAAGAAGTTCCAAAGAAAGGAGGGTAACAAAAAGCATTACCGCAGTAAGCAGATGCTGCAAAATACCATTCCAGTTCTTTTTCTTTTCTCTATTATCCTGTCCTTTCATACATGTGCCTCTTGGCTGCTTCTATTCCGCTTTTCACATGTAACACACAACACTATTGAGGCTACCGGCTTTATCTCGCGAGTACATTTAGTATCTCATTTGTCCTCGCTCTTGTGCGAACGAGACACTGAATATAGGCGCTCGCTCTAGTAGCCGCGACTACATCATACGCCACGTACAAAACAGGGCAAAGGGTCCCAACCTTCCCGATTGGTCATTAATGAAGTCCGTCGTGTCGGAGCAGCGTGCCGCACTCATTCATCACCAGGGCACGCGAGCCCGTGCACACAAGGAGAGCGAGCGGGCCGCCCCTTGTCACCAGAAGGAAGACGAGGCTGTGGTTTGAGACCTTTATAGTGCACACATCTCTAGAAAGTTACATGAGACTGGGCAACTCTCGAGAAACATTCTGCTCGGCCATGAGAAGAGTTCTGGGCCCGGAAGCAAAGGCTAGCAACAAGCGCAACTCAGGAACGGCCCGGGCGACCGTGCGCCCACACGCAGTGCCGCCGCCTCTCCCCTCTCGTTAAGGCAGAGCAAGGAAACGCGCGAGCCGGCGTTCCATATCAAAACAGGGAACCGAGGCGAGGCCTATGTACAATGTGTGCCCAGGCGGCAGTGCCTGCCACAGAGGGCGCCGAACCGGCAGAGACGCCCCTTATTTGCTTGTGAAACCATCTCTCTTGTTCCCCGGGAGGGGGCACACACTTGCATGCAACCACGAAACGCGCAAAATGAGGGGCCAACAACGCGGACGGGGGGACTGCAAGGCTCGCGGGCTCCGTGGCGGCCATTTCCGGAGGAAATTTGCTGACAGGAAATGGAAGAGGTGTGCCATTTCTGATTCTGTCCTAAAGGTTTCACACCAAAAAACACAAGTACAAAATGCGAGAGGCAACAGAGCACAATGCCTTGTCCCGCGTTGCCTCTCACTTTTTGTCCTTGCGTTTTTGGCGTGATAGCTCAGTATGCATCAGAACCAAGTAGTCCAACTTGCAGCCTTATTTTGTTCTTCGTAAACATGGGTATGTCATGAATTCCTTCTCTTTTCGTTTCTTCCGCTTCTCCGGCGATGGGCTACAACACATTTGATCGATTTTGTTACGTTAGAGAGCTACCTTTGTCAGAAGCGTCTTTCAAAATGTGGGCGCTCTCACGATGCCACCTCATCGTGGCCGACGTTGCAATCGTCTTCTAATAAAACAACGGTCGTTGTTGAAACATACTTGATTACTATGCATGCCTGGCTGACCTAATGGCTTATCAGTCGTGTGTTGGATTAATTTTTATTCCGAGGCGGTTAAAATAAACGGAAATAATGTGCGACTCTTTTTCCCTCGTATTGTGTTACACTTATCTGGCGTAATCTCGAGCTAAGCTCTGTGTTATGGAACGAGTTAAAGGAAATGGCACCTGCAGTTGTCCGCAGACTGAGCACCGGCTTCGAGCTGGTGCTACAACGTCGAGTTCTTGCCGTCCCCCCGCACAAACTCCCCGAGGCTTCCCGCAACGCGCCGGAGAGATGCACCACAACATTGCGTTGGAGCTCTACGCCGCAACGCTCAACCGCAATACCGTGTCGCAACAGCCCCCAGCCATCTCGGAAAGTAGCTCGCCCGGTCGTACGTTGCAGAGCCTCGAAGAGAAACAAAGTGAGACGCGGCGCGAAGTTAACGAAGACGTGTCAAACAGTGTGCTCCACGTCGGTGCAATGGAATGCAGGAGGATGCACACCCAACGTCGGTGAGAAGACGACGACGAGGGAAAGGGGGCGGCGAGCCCCTCCTGTTTAAGCACAGAGGAGAGAGAGAGACGCCAAGCGGCGCGGCCGCTCTCTCGCGCCCTAGACACGGATAGTATCGTAAAATATGCAATATCTACCTTATGCATACGTATTGAAGGAGAGGTGAGGGTGTGGGCGGGGGACGACATACCATTCGACCTGGGAAAAAACCGAAAAACACACTGCCGCTGCTCTACTATGAAACGTTAAAACGAGTAAAGAACGTTCGTTGTTTGGATTTCGTTTTTTTTTTTTTCTCTTTCCCTTCGTAATATACAGATATAGTGTATGTATAAGGACTGCATTTACGAGTGTGTCTCCTTTGCGAGCCCACCGAGAGCAAGCTGCGACGACGCAGCCGCGGAGAGAGAGGCCCGGCCGAAGCCGCGCCCGTCTGACCTGAGCCGATCCGACGCTGGTCGGCTGCCGCCTTGCATAGGTTTGTGCTTGCTGCAGGTCAGTCTCTCGCGGGTGCCGCTAGGCTAGGGTGGCCACGGGTGTGCTAGGGGTGCCAAAATCCCTTCGAAGTGGGGGGGGCGGCCCCTCTAGGGTATCCCTAAGTGGGGCAGAGGCTTCCGGAGGGGAGATTCGGGGTGTGTGGGGGCTCCTCTGGCAAGCTTGCCCGGTTGAGGCGTTTGCAAGCATTAGCCGATGACATTGGCAAACGAACAGGACGCCAGCCGGCTAGGGCTTGCCTCCGCGCCAACGCCACTACCTTCGCTCGACGGGTGCCAGCAGAAGTGGAAGGCATGCGCTAATGTGAGCAAACGTCGTCTGCAGACTGTCGATGACAGGCGCGAGGTCTGCGGTGTTCGGAAGTTAGCGGAGGGGGAGGGGGGAGTACGGTTGGTTAGAGGGAGGGGGGAGGGGACAACTTAGAAGTTGAGGAATCCGCCCGAAAACTTGTTGGCGAAGCCCCCGACACCACGTGCCAGCGTCGAGATGCGTCCTGTGACGTTCTGGGTGACGTTCTGGATGCGAGTGACGTAGCCCTCGGCGCCTTCCCCACTGTCGTGCAGGGCGGCAGCAATCTTGTGCCGGGCGTCGCTCTCAACGCCCGTCTCCGGGTAGTCCCTGGAACGGGTTCAAACATGTGTCATCCTGGGTGCTCAGAGCCTGTGTACATGTTACCGAGACGACTTTCCTTCGTTTCAACCCAGTGCATTTATGGTGCTGCTTTTGCGCGTGCTGTGTGGACACTGGCTTGTATGAGCAAACAAAAGGTGTGTAACATAAGAGAAGTGACATCAGTTGCTTCTCTTATGTTGGGCAAACTGGCCGTTGTGTTAATGAAAGGCTCCTAGTGCACAAAAGGGCAGTGC
The DNA here is from genome assembly GCF_016920785.2 of Ixodes scapularis. Lineage (NCBI taxonomy): Eukaryota > Metazoa > Arthropoda > Arachnida > Ixodida > Ixodidae > Ixodes > Ixodes scapularis. The sequence goes on along the minus strand of NW_024609883.1, from coordinate 107,678,320 downwards.
TATCAAGGGCACCAAACTCCGAAATAGTGAAGCATCTAGACGAGTGAACCAATTGTGTTCCCAAGAATTGACAGAGATAGTTTGCAAAGAACTGGATCCGTTTAAACGTGTTTTGAAGGAAACAATTAGAATTACGTTAGCAGGAAATTGTGTCGGCATTCCTTCGGTTGTTCTTGATAAACAAGGGCGGACGTTTTTGCTGTTGTAGTTTTTAAATTTTGCTTCGTAGGTTATAAATGATTAGATACTGGCGAATGATGGTTCATTCTTTTGCTAATACTAGCGCATTTTTCCACTTGCGGCGGCTGAGGGTTGTTTGCTATAAGGGAGTGTTGTGAATAAAACTTTTTAGCTGTGTCTGAGACAGTGTTATAAGTGTCCTTGTTTCGTGTCTCCAGTTTTATTATGTTGCTTTATATGAAAACTGCTCCACAGCTACCCGACAGATGACGCCAGTGTGTTCTCTTGTCACAATAGGTGTCAAAGCACACGAGTCGTCATCGGTTGCAAGTGTGTGAACCAGCCTTAAGTCAGCACACCTCGTAGTGAAACGCCAGCATACATTGGCTCCTTACTAAGAACGTCATCTGGGTGGAACCACTTTCCGGCACCTTTGGTGAACATACCATGCACTGATTTACTTAAAGAGGAGGTAACTAATCATATTGTAACAAAATTGCTTACTTTGCTCGTAATTTTAGTAGTGTTGCGCGAATATTCAAATTGTCTATTAGTAGTTTCGAATAGTACGCTGTTCAATATTTACTTCGAGATCAGCTGCGATATTTGTATTTTTCAGTGTTGATTGTGGCATGTTGAGTGCTCTTCTTAAAGGGCAACTCCGCTTCTTTTCCAGTAGTGCAAAACTATACAGTTCTCTTTGTTATCATCTACAAAAACCCCCATGGCAAATATTACGACGGAATTCCGCCTAGAAGTTCATTAAAATCGCTGTCAAAGTTTGACAAGCACGAATCCGCTGGTTTTGGATGAGACGTGTGGGCCAGACAACACTGCCCGGTTGCATTTCCGCTTCCTCCAAGTTCCTTCTCCCAGCACATCCGTGACGTCATCAAGCATGTACAGCTTCTTTTTTTTTTTTTTCAATTTTGTTTTCTTTCCCGGGGAGAGCACGAGTGGCGCCAGCGCCGTGAGAGATGTGAGTGACGCGCTCGGCCGGCCCGGCGCTCGACTATTGATACTACTGATAGGCCCATCGCCTCGTTGAGCGCGGCTTGTGTGTTCAGTGCGCATACTTTTGAACACCAAGTAAAAGGAGGAGAGGAAAGCTGCTTTGTAAGAATTTTGAGTGACAGGTTAATCTTCTATTATCTTCTGGGAGGAGAATAGCGACGCCTGTGCTAATCCAGGAAGCACAAAGAAGGATCCTGATAAGAGGGGAGCTCCTTCTTCCCCTTGTATATCACGTGGGTGTACATGCTTAGTGATGCCAAATATACAATGTTGTCCGGCTTTGCCACCGTTTCGCTTTCGGTTTGTGATCATGGTTAAAGTAAAATTACACGAAAAATATTTTATTTTTCGCGAAACAAAGGATTGGGGATTGTTTTTGAGTGCTTCAAAAAGCAAAATCGGCCACTATCTCAAAACTTTTGAAATTAAGCGGAGTTGCCCTTTAATGAGCATGGTGCACTGTGGTGAAGCAACACCCGCGAAACTCGCTTCCACGAGTGTTGCTTCTCCCCAGTGCACCGATGCACGGCAAGAAGCGCACTCGATGGGGCTGAAACGCCAAGATCAACACTTTCAAAAGTACAAATATTCCATCAGTGTGCTTAGGAGGGAAGCATGCTTTCAAAGTGCGCGTTTTGTTATTTAAAAAGACACGGAAACTTTGTGAATGTTGATGTCTACATTAATCATTCCTGGCTAGAGGAAAGGTACTTGTATATAGCAAGAATATTTATAAATCCCCTCAATTAGGTATAGCAGTGCATCTCATAGGTTTTATTTCATAATGTGTTGTTTACTTGCCAACCCAATGTAGGCATTGAACTTTCCGAGGCCACAGTCGATAAATGTAGTAAGATTAAACATAATTTAGCTTAGAAATGGACAAGTAAAAGCTTGTAAACAAACTTCACAGGTTCAGCTGGGTTTTCGTTTAACCATGCTACAGTAGTGAAAGGCTCAGAGAAACTATTTGATTAGAAAATATTCGGCCAAAACCACTATCCGATTTTGAGTTTGCTTCAAACTCAAAATCCACTATTTGTACATGACTGATTTTTAGCATGTGAAATGTTTTTAGTGTGTGAATTTACATGCACTCCCCTTCCGTAATACCCTATGGACCCAGAGGGTATTAAAACAAGTATATACAAATAACCTTGTGAATGAAACAAAGCAGACACTGCCACCTTTTGTCTTGCACGTTAGCCACCAATTCGGTAGCAGCAATCATGTTCCACAAACATTTCTTGCACCATAAAACGAGGCTGAGAAACCGGCAACTATAGAAACTAGTTTTCCCTCAAAAGTGTACTTTATTGCTCAGTTACTTGGACCAAAATTTCAAATCACAACCCTGTCCGTGAGCAAAAGAGAATTCCCCTGCCACTTCCACATGAAAGAGTTTACCATTCATAGTGAGACGGGTACAAAGAAGAGAGATACACTGGATAGGCGCTGACTAGCCACTGAAATCTTAGTAGAACAGAAACAGAAAATAGACACTTATGCTCGCACAGGCACTGGCACGATGTGATATTTAAACACCTCTTGCTTCAGATCAAGTGCTAACCCAAATCCGAAAAATTCAATTCATTGTCCATAAGGATCAGTGATGGCTGGCTTATGTACATGGATTTGTTTTCTGTTTTATGATAGGCTTCAATTATTTCCCAGGACAATTGTTGTTGTGTTGGAACAACAATCTTATGTCTGTGAAGCGTGGTTCGCACTCGCAATCTCGGCAATGCGTCGCTAAATGCGAGTATGCTTTTCCTTTCAAAGGTTCGACTGAGTTTCAATCGAACCTTTGAAAAGAACCTTTCCTACGGTTCGATTGAGTTTTTTGCCTGTGCGTTTGTTCAATGGCATACGGGTAGGAGGTAATTTCACCCTACGAGGAGGGTTGTTTCTTGTGGCTCCTCGACACTCGTCACGCTTCGTTTATTGCAGCCAAGTTGAGCCAACGTGCGAGGCAAAAGGCAGTCGTGCACTCCGGCTATCTCTGTCCACAACTGTACGCCCCACATTCCTGGGCCCCCTGTGCCACCGCCACCGCCCACCACCACCGGTGCCAACCCAGCCGAGCATGGCAGCTGTTACTTACGGACATGGCATTTTTAAAGCGCAGACTCCTGCCCCGTTTCACTCTGGAAGCAAGCACAGCGGCCCCATCAACGCAGAGCCCCACGGTAGGGCGCAGCAGTCGCCTCTTTGCTTTCCCCCCAGCCATCAACCGAGCAAGTGTCGTCTGCTGCACCGTATTTCGACAGCAAGCTAACCGGGAGCCAGCTGCTACACTGCCTTGCAAATGGCTTTAGGGTTAGAGCATACCGTATTTATTCGAACATGGGTCAGCATCATTTTTCTGTCCCTGCTCTTTGAAATTATGGTCAACTTACAATCGTAATCGAAGGAAGTGCACTTATAAGAATAATAGTGAGCAAAGTTTTCCGATCGAATTGAGCTAAATAGCAAAAATGCACAACCACTTCTCCGAGCCTGCCGTTGCAAAGCGGTGAAGCTCAATGCGAATGGTGCAGCACGAGTTCTACGGCGCTGCACCACTCGCACATTAACATGTCTACTTTTGAATATTTTTTTATTATTTTTGGCTAGTCTAGTACAGAAGTTGGCCAATATTCAAAGGTCGTATTGTCACGAATGATTGTTCGATGAGGCGACAAATACTGAAGCAAACTAAACGTTTAATGGGGCAAACTTGTGCCCAAAACAAAATAAAAAAAGGCTAGCGTCGTAGGCTCGATGCTAGCCTTTCTCAGCAGGGTCAAACGCTGGGGCGAGACCGACTCTGACTCATCATGCGAAGTCCCTTATGTACCCGCATAGGTTTCTGGAATATTTGGCGTAGAACATTCATACCTCGATCAGACGACAAGGTTCTCGAACTTACAAGAACGTTAAATTGAAAGAATTAATAAAAGATGCGTCGCTTTCAAAAATTAAACCCGGGGCCTCCACACGGATGCCAAGCACAATAACCACTCGACCACACATGCGCTCACTCGGCGACGCGCGTGGCAATATTTCGAGTAAATACGGCATGCGACTCCTAGGCATATTTAGCCGTCTAATCAATCTTCGTCAAGTCGGGAACCGCTTAGAAGGTCATGTGGTACAGTAACCAGACATCGACACAAACTTTCTCAAAATCTACCGCAAGCATTTTCCATTAAACATTACACCCCATCTTTCACAAATGTCGCCATTACCAAACATTATTATAAACCCATAAAAATAAAATATTTTAGGCCCTTTCTCCTTTAATTTAACTCAATTTCTCAATCTTCCGTATTTCTTTCCTGCAGCGATTCGACTGAAATGGTGAACTTCCAGGATCAAGGCACAAATGAAACTGTAAATTTACGTGCCACACCGACAAACTGCGTCTCGCGTGTCCCAGAGGAGGACCTTGGGTCGAGAGGAAACGTAAGCCAGAAACGTCTAGTTTCCAAGACAGGCCTCTACTTTGCGCAAAACCGGGGCCATAAAGTGTCGACTCACTCTGAGTCATCCTTTTCCCGGCTGCTGTCCGAGACGGAGGCGGCAGCCTCTTCGAGTTGAAGCCGGCTGCAGACCGTCTGGTAAACCTTGGAGTTGAGCTTCTCCTCTTCAATGCCTTGCAGCTCAAAGTCCGAGTACAGCTTCTGCAGCCCCGAATGTAGAACCGGCGCTTAGAGCCATCCCACAGCCCCATCGTGTCATCATTCATTTGTCGCCGTATCCCTAACATCTAGGTTCTTGATGAACAGAAAGTTAGGGCGCAGTTGAGCTGGTGATGGTTAAACATCATAGACTAAAACCCCGTGTCGTCCCTTGTTCTTCCCTAGTCTTAAGGTCTATTATATTGGGTTCTCAAACTGGGTTCCTAGGATTCCATGGGGTTCCCCAAGCCACAATATTTTCTCGGCCCTCCCTGACCCCAAATCAAATGTTCCTTCTGTTTAGGCACTGCGTTAGAGGATCCGAGCCACTCATTGATGCATAACTATGCGGAGGACACTACATGGTTTGTGCATAATTGTTTACAAGGTCTGCAAGCTTCTGTACTGCTTTACCGCATCAATACTAAGACCACGGGGGGATCCCTGGCTATCATCAAGGATGATGTGTGTTCCTCGAGATAAAAAGGTTTGAGAACCGCCGCACAGGTACTCACTACACTCTGTTTCCCCTTTAGATGGATCGAAGCAAACACTATGAGCCACCTTAACCAATCCAGTGCTTTGAGCACATCACGTGACTTTGCACCCCCTGCACCCTTTTGAAAGGGCACACGACTCTCACATGGCACTGGACTGGTTCCGACGGTCGTAGCATCCGCCGCAGTCCATCATAAGGTGAAGCAGAGCTTAGTCTTACCCGCTAAATTTGGGTCTTCCACACCAAATGCATCATTATCTATTCGTAAGTCGTGCGCAGGTTCCCACTCATTCGTGCCTGAGCTGTTGCTTGTCCAGAGCTATGATGGCAGTTAAGCTGAGAGGACATAGCATTGAGATAGACATCATCCCTATTTAAGGGTGCCTTTCTGGCGTTTTGCATGACTTTCCAAAAAGAGTCGGGCCTAGATAGCAAACTAAAAAATTGGGGCACAAAAAAAAAAAAGAGATGTTGAGGGGCGTCTCCTGACCCGAGCAATGTGCAGCAATGCTGACAACTGGAATGAGTGCAGTCCATGGTCCAATCGCTCGGAGAGCCAGGAACACAGCAGGCTCATCTGGGCCGCATACCATTGCTGCAACAGGAAGAGTGCTTCAAGGATCGGTTTGAGGCCGGAGTCAGAGTCCTGTGACCTCCTCAAGCAATGAGGGCTTGATTATACTTGACTTTAACCTCGAATATAGCTAGATTGCTTCAAAGATAGAGTTACTGAGTCATGTGAACACGTGAAAAATGGAGCCATCACCCCAAGCGATGACTGCTTGACCATAGCCAGGTTACTTGAAGGATGGAGTTATTGAGTCATGTGATCACTTGACTATAGCCTTGAACATATCGTAGCTAGCTCGCTTCATTGATGGAGTTACTAAGTCATGTGATTGCTTCAAAGATGGAACCATCACTTTAAGTGACGACTGCTTGACCGCTTTGAGGATAAAATAATTGTGTCATGTGGGTGATTCCAACAGGTACAAGTGGCGCATAAAGTTTGTATTATCGGCACCGGGTATTTTAAAAAGGAGAACAGAACAGGCATCAACACGAGAGCGCATAACTCTAGTTTCGACACAGTATAAACATTGCGTGAGCTTCTGAAAAGTTGCCAGGAGCTATCAAGGCAAAGCACAGAGGGAAGCTCACGAAGGCCATCCATCTGCTTCATGACAATGCCCTAGTTCACTTTGCACAGGCGACATTGTCACACGTGGCCACTTTAGGTTACGAATTTTTGCGTCATCCCTCATATTCACCCGACCTCACACCTTATGACTCTTCCTCTTCCCTCACCTGAAGACTCCACTGTGTGGAAAGCATTTTAAGGATGACGACCAAGTGATTGCACTTGGTCGTGCAATCACTTGCGGCCTGTTCTTAAGTGTACAAATAAATATCTATCTATCTATCTATCTACTCAAAACGAGAAGTTCTCTAACAATGGCATCCAACAGGTTGTCCACCTCTGGTGAAAGTGTGTGACTTTGGGTTTCATTGGTAAATTTCTATTCCTTCATGACAATACTATCAAGACCGGTTATAACTAAGTGGACAGGGATCTGAAATCACTTCGCTATATCTGCTTCTTCGTTATATCTGGACTTCATAAAAGTAATGTGCAAAAAAATAAAACGGGCCATTATGGGCACATGTTTATCGGGCCTGCAGAAAGCAGTGGAGGCTTCCTTGCACGCGATCTCTGCTAAATCAGAAAAGCTTCTCGGCAAGTGCGAGAAGCTCCAACCGAAAGAAAATCCTGTGAGCTACATAATGTCCAGAGCCCTATAGACAGCTGCGATGGCCACCGCGGGGGACGCTGGCGGTGGACGGTGTTTTTTACATTGATGCACAATTCGTCGAGGATGGCGGTATGCTGTTGTTTCGAAAAGATTGCATTCGTCTTCCCCGTCGCAGTGCCGGAACTCGCCATCGTTGCGTGGCAATGAGTCGCTGAATCGGTGCTTCTGTGAAGCTAGACTTTCACGCAGAGAGCAGAGAGAGACCACAACGACCAGCCGCGCATGGCACCGAGTTCGCACCGAAGTTTGTGTTTCGACGGTATAGAGAGCCTATATTTAAGTAAGGGGGCAACTGCTCAATTGGGGTCACGTGGTATGTAACCCGCATTTGCAAAAACGAGCTGCAGCCCGCAGAGTCAAAAGTGTTCACCGTCCGCAAACGTGTCCGTCTCTCCGCTCGGTTTCCTCGCCACGCTGGCCATGAAACAACCAAATTCAGGCGCACTTGAGCCCATCTGTCCAGGAGGCATTGGCCATTAAATTGGAGTTGCTCCCTCTCTGAAATTAGGTTCTTTCCATTGTCCCCGTCGGTACATCATAGGTACGTTGTCGCTAGCGCTGCGAACGCCCCTATTGGCACGCAACAACAGCCTCTCCGCAAGCGATGCAGAAAAGCCGCTTCTCAGGTAGAGAAGGGGGGCAGACGACGATGCAGAGGCTGTCACCGACGGCCTTTGCAGCACGTGTGCGGTTCGTTCTGGGTGGCTGCTGTGCCGAGGCAGCAAAGTGCGGCGATCTGCAACGCTAGCAGCTTTCAGAGGTCAAACGTTTTTCTTATTTTTTAGTAAAATTTTTTTTGCTATATCCACAGGAGCTGCTCAATCTCCTTCGCTAAAGACAGACACAAAGTCAAAAGTCAAATTTGGGCGTTTTACGCGCCAAACCAACGACGGGCATCTGGTACGCCCCAGCGGAGGACTGAGGGTTAATTTGGACCACCTGGGGATCTTTTGACGTGCAACCGAAAGCTTGGTTACACGGCGCCTTCTCCGCAATAAGCCTCCGTCAGATTGCGGGCACCTCGGCCGGGATTCGAACCCCCCACATGGGGATCTGTACGCCAGCGCTCTCGCCACAGAGCCACCGAGGCGACTACTAAAGACAGACACAGACACATTGAAAATGTGCAAATGGGAATGTGAAATCGTGATCGCTTCACTATAGCCGCTATTTTGTTATAACCGACTTCGTTATAAACGGCTGCGACAATAATGTGAACTTTATGAATGCCCCTTGGATGTGACGGTATGCAAAGGTATGTGATGGCATGCGGTGTGTGATGGTATTTGGCAGTATGCGATGATACGCAAAGGTGTATGATGATATGGAAGGGTATGTGAGGTTATGTGATGGATGTAATGAATTTGACGCTAGAAGCGAGCGGGGAGCATCACCCACCTCGAAGAGCGCAAGCACCCAGAGCTCGTCGCTGACTTTCTGCCGAAGCTGCTCCATGCTGTTGCGGACAAAGTTGACGTACGTGTGGCCCACCTCCTTGCCGGAGCTGGACATGCCCTGCCGATACTGGAGACAACGGAGCATTATGCGTGAGACGTCCAGCGCGCCACTCTGAAGCAGCTCTGCACCGTGACTAGAGCATCATTTCGGAACAGAGTTGATATGGCTTTCATGGTCTGAACGGATGCCAAAGTTTCAGGACTAACTGTTAACTTATTAGAAAGCTAAAAGGCAACTCCGCTTCATTTTCGTTTTTTGAAAAAAACAATGCAGCCCTTTCAGTATCACCTAGGAAGACCACACGTCAAATATCACGACCTAGTTCTGTCTAAATGTTTCTTAAACGGTCCGGCAAACTTTGGAAGTTGCCGAAATCGGCTGGCTCTAGCAGGCGAACTGAGGGGCCATCAACAGCGCAGTAAAGGCTACGGTGTCGGTGTTGTCAACATTGAGCTAAACGCCACCAATATTGCTACTTTTTGTTTGTTTTTACTTCTCCGGGCAAGCGTTTTGGATGACGTCAGCAGCGTCTCCTCTTGGCACTCGGTGGTGTCCCTGTGATTGGCCTAATGCGCCTGCGCAGCACTCTTCTCAGCCTCGGGAGCCATCCGGCTGTCCTGCCGTTACTGCCGTCTTCTGCCGTCGTCACAACCGCCGTCGTCACCTCGCCGTTCGTGATTATAGTCTCTCGGAATTTCGTCCACCCTACGTGCGCAGACTGATGCCGCAGTTGTCAGATATCATAGACGCCAAAACGTGAAGACTGCGGTGGAGACGACGCTTGTACCTTGCACAGGCCCGCCCCAATGTTGCCCCACCCCCATCCCGCCTGTTCTTGCGTAGAGGATCATGTGATTTCTCGTACCACGTGGTAGCCGTGTTTTTGGCGGCCCGAGGCCAATGTTGCCCGAAGGAGCCGAAGTTTGGGTTTGGGTTTCTGCTGATCGTTATACTAATATATCCCATTTCTCGCAAAGCAAATGATGTGGTGCCTTTTATTAGTGCTTTTTAATGTGAAATCACTCATAATCCCGGAATTTTCGGAATTGAGCGGAGTTGCCCTTTAAGTGCTTCTCTTAAATTTTAAATAGGAAAATGGCAGCTGACGGAGCCCTCAAATACATGGAGCTGAATGGCGCCAGTTACCAAAAACTGGACCTGTTTTCCCATTAAAATTATCAAAAAATCTCATAACTTTTAATTAAAATAACGGTTCTGAAACTTCGGCATCTCGTTCAAACCGCTAGTGCTACATTTTGGGTGGACGCTAGGCATTCTGCAATGCATTGTTTACTTTGGCATTGAAAAGAACCCACAAACTTTTTTGGGGAACATGCTGTATTATAACTGGTGTGGGCAAAGTACAACCACATTAAAAGTTTGTTTCACTTGATTCGCGTTTGTGAAATTAATAAAAATTAAGGCCCTACCGAAATTGCTTTAGAACACTCAGTGTACTTCGGCTAATTGAGAAATGTAATGTTGTGCGAATAAAAATTTCGAATAGTAGTTTAGAATAATACACCATTCAATATTCGCTTTCAGATGAATTGCAATATTTGTATTCTTCTAGTGTTGATCGCGGTGGGTTGGCTCCATTGAGCACGCTTCTTACCAAGGACGGGTGCACTGCCGAAAAGCAACACCCGCGAAAGCGAGCTTTGCGAATGTTGCTTCTCCGCAGTGCACCGGTGCTCGGTAAGAAGCCCATTCAACAGGGTAACCCACCCCATTAACACTCGGAAAAGTATGAATATCGCAATTGCGTGCTTGGGAGGAAAACACACTTTCAAAGTGCGATTGTACATGTGCGTGCCTGGTATATTCAGAAAGAAATGGGAACTTTGTGAAGGTTGATATGCAGTAAAATTTTCAAAATTAAACAGGGCCGTTATGCAAGACTGCAATAGGCAAAGATGCTCTAACAACCTGCGTTTATCATTCATGACTTTTTTAATCTTTTTATTCGAGATTGAAGAAAGAATATTTGCATATAGCAAGATTTGTAAATCCACTCAATCAGGTATAGCTGGGTATCTTTATAGGTTTAATTTTATGCCACATTCATCATTTACTTGCCATCACAAACATCGGACTTTTTGAGGTCGCATTTTTTAAGTATAGTTTGATTCAAATTAGCTCATAAATAGACAAGCGGAAGCTTGGGAACAACTTTCACGAGTTTAGCCGGGTTTTCATTTAAGCATGGTGCAACAGTAGTGAAAGGCTCGGAGAAAATATTCCCTATTTGATTCAAAAACATTCGGCCAAAATCATGATTCGCTTTGAACTCAAGATCTATTATTAGCACATGACTAGAAATGTGTTACAAAAAGAAAAAAAAACAAGGTGGACTGACTGTGAGTGATAAGATTGGAGCCAGAAGGCTTCCTTCATCGTAGCGTGACAGCTTGCCCAATGTTGCTTCCAGGATGCTCGTCAGCTGAAAAACAAGATAAATTTTGCACCGGGAAGGCTCCTAGACACTAGCTTTCAAGCAGACCTCTGCCCTTCCTTTAGAAACAAATACTTAGTCACTATAGCACACCCATTTTATGCAGGTGCCTCAAATAAATTTGCACACATACTATGTAGGATACATAGTGTGGCTCAACATTTAGACCTAACGCATAAAATTGACTAAAATGAATTACCGCTTGTGTACCCAGCAGGGACAAACTGTTTGCCGAAGAAACATTTTAGTCGTCGGTTTTACACAGTGAAAGCTCCAAGCATAGTTGAAATGAAATCCCCCCAAATTTCAATGTTATTTCAATAAATGTTTAAACTTGTGTCAAAATGGCCTACACTGTCTTAATATAACCTTAACTGGTTACACCCAAGGCAGGTTGATGCCAGGGTCCTCACCTTCCCAATGAGTCCAGCCTGCATCTCTTGCAGGGTGCCATCCACCAGGCTATCAATCCTGCTGTGGCACTGGTGCTGCAACAGACCACCGGCATTGCATTAGACTGTGTAACAATGCCCCGCTCTACAGCACAAGTCAGGCATGAAAACAAAATCTTGGCATCAACTCTTTCCAGTCAAGCATTCAAAAGTGTCTCTCTTGTCGAAACTTCATAAGTAGGAATGAATTGGGCATATTTTATTTTTATGAGTATGCATACGACTATCCTATATTGGTACTTTACAGAGTACCCAGTATTCCGCACAACAGCTCAAGTTTAATTAAATACTTTCTGCGATCATCTGCCCATGAGAATGCCATGCATCATGTCAGTTTGGAGATAACTGGGAGATTTGAAGAATCCAGAGGTTTCCCAGGCAGTTAGTGCCCTGGGAAGAGGCACTGTCCAGCCAGATTAAACACATAGAGTTATTATAATGTACGCTAGAGGTTCAACTGGCGCTAGTGTGCTGCTGCAAATTGAAGCAGACAGCAACCAGTCCGAAATTGACTTCCGGTAATGCATTTCTATGGGAAAAAGCGAGTGCATTTTCTCTCTGCGCTCGATTATAAGAGAAAATATCACGAATAATTCGTACGTACTAGGCACATTGAAACATTTCTCAGTCAGGCAGACAAAATAATTGGTCACTTACGGCGTTTTTATTTTAAATTCGTGGCCTGAAAAACGGTGCTAAAACCGCTTCGTACGTGTATTTATGTGCACTGTCGGACACTGTTAGCGCGAACACGGCATCGGCGCTTTCTAGCATCGGGGATATACGTGCCAAACGAACGAAGGACATCTGGAAAACCAAGAGACGGCAAGAACTACGCAGTAACACTGGATAAGTAACTCCGTGTGCATGCAGACGATCAAAATAAATTGAAAGCCACGTAATAAAGTCCGATTTCCATTAAATAAGTACTGCTTTATTCTTTCTACTCGTGTGCGAAGATGCTTGTTCTGGGTTCAAAGCGTCACCCGCACGCTCCAAATCTTTCCAAATAGGGAGAAGCCAGAGAACAGGTGCCCGATAAAAGCTGCCCGACATAGGGACTAATAAAAAGACACACCTTTCGTGGCCAACGTACTTTATTTTTTTTATGTTCAAATATTTTTTAACCGATCGTAAAGATGCGCACGACGGAGTCATTTTCATATAAAGACAGGACGGGCATATTAGCAATATATAAGCGCCACCGGAATGCTAGCGAAGCTCGAACACACTCTGCATTCCTTTCGATCGTTATCTTGCTTAGAATCGTCGCTCGTTTTTGCGTACCTGCCGTGGAACAGAGGTTTGGGCCTGAAATATAGCAAAGTTTAACATCGTTCAGCGGTAAAGAAAAATGCTGTAACTAAAGCAATTGCACTTTCACAATACCAATAAGGGTACATACTATTCGTTACGACAGAAATAACAAAAGTTATTCATGTTGTTTTCCGGCGAAGAGACAAAATGCACGTGCGTTTTCCCATAGGAATGCACAGGAGCACCGCAAAAGTAGACTGGTTGCTGTCTGCTTCAATTTGCCTCCCGGAAGTCGCATAGACACTAGCGCCAGTTGAACCTCTAGCGTACATTATAATAACTCTATGATTAAACATCATCATTATTATTGTTAAAGCATGAAATACTTTTTGAATGATACCCCCCAACACCGAAAGTTTGTCCGTCTGTCCAAGTATTTCTTGCTAAATTTAGCAGGAAAACTGATGTCACATGACCGGAACACCAATTTAGTTCCTCCCCCAAATTTGGAGGAAAAATTTATGTTGCGTGACCTTTGCACCAAGTGAGTTTCCCGGCTAAATTTAGTGGGGAAATTGATAAAAATATAGGTCCTTCTTCACTCCCCGAAACAACTCTTAAAGTCTTCTAAACCAATTTAGACGATCGCTCCCCAAAATACTGCATTTCATGCATTGTAGGACTTAGAAGGTTGCCATCAATCGTTATCGTTACCAGGTCTGCGCCGTCGACGGTACAGAGCTTGAGGGATTGGGTGCGTGCCTCCAGGGCGACGTTGATCATGGCGCACATCTCGGAGGGCACAATGTAGTCTGTGCTGGTCCACTTGCTCCCCCGCCTCTGCCATTGCTGGAACGCCTGCAGTGTCCTGCACGTGGGTGCACACACACGTGCCAGCAAGATGACGCCGCCGGACACGCAAAACACATTCCTCGACCAAAATCGAGCACTCTCGAAAGAAAAAAGGAGCAACCCAAAACTGGAAAAGAACTTTGGGAGATGGACGACGCGAACGATTCACTCACTTGCGACAGCTTTTGACCGTGTGCCTTAAAACCTCTTAAAAACTATTATGATGACAGAAGACATTGGTGCCCTCTATACACTTGCAGTTCCCATACACAGTCGAACCCGATTATATAGAACGTAGGTATATCGAATTACTGCCTATATCGAACCCTCGTAGAATTGTGATAAAATTAGACGCATTTTAACTTTTTTATAATGAATGTGATCGGGCTCATAATGGATATATTGAGCTCTCCCGCACCAGTACGTGCATGCTCCATAGGCGTGCGGCAGGCTTCCCCGCATCACACCAGTGCACGGCAGTGGCGCGGCAGGCGCTTGCGATTCTGGAAAGCTCGACCAGCTGTAAATATGGTGCGCGCGTGTCGCTGGCACCGGAAGCGCCATGTAGGGCACAGCAGTGTCACCGATCCCCACGTCCGTGCCACCCACTTCCCGCACTCGGCGACTCGGCCGACGACGTCACTCCGTCATGTTCGGGTTAGTCTCGCTTGTCTCTTCCCAATTAAGATGGCTGCCAGCGTAAAGAAACGGACGTCGGCAAAGACGACGTCTGTTTCTCTCAATGTCGCTCAGCTCCGCCGTGATTCCCTTGACGTCGGCAACGACGACAACGACGTTGCGAGAACCATGGCGAAGCCGATTTACATCGAGATCGCCACCGAGGTTGTTCGGGAGTGGCTTGTTGCGAGCGGCATGCCCAGTCCTACAGACGCCGAAGACTCCGTAACGCTTCCGAGCTACCGTGGCCCCGCTACACCGCTACTGCAGTGCCATCAAGGGCAGCGGACTTGTGCCCGTCCGCTGTTTCGCTAGCGTGAAGCAGGACGTTACCAGGTACGCGTTCAGAGGAGCAGGCTACACTTACGCAGTATCCCATATTAAATGATTTTTTCAAGAAAGTGTTCTGATCAACGGTGAAGCGCAAGCTGGTAAGAGTTAGCTCCTGACTGTGTCGGCTGCATTGCATGCACTTTTTTGCTTCATTTTGTCCCAAATTTTCGCTATATCATCAAACTTTTTTATGATCTTCGCGTTGTCCAATATAAGCAGGCTTGACTGTATTTCCTTTTTTTTTTTTGTGCATCATTCTTTTTTGGCATGGAAAAATTTTGACGATGCTGTAAATAACCATTTTTCGTAGATAATAGGTATGTTTGATCTCGCAAGTACCGCAAAACCTTCACTCTAGTGAATTACAGTTCCAGGGTCACGTTATAGATGGCGCCAGCATGCAGTGTTTTCTCGTCGTAAGAGACTGCAAGAACTAGGTCCTTAGCAAATGCATGAACGAGCTTTTAGAGATTCGCGTGCCTGTTAATATGAGAACTGTTTTACCGATTGGTGCCATAACTGTTCCTAAATTTTTATTGATTGGGTTTTTAGCAAACATTTCACAACAAACATTTGGAATGTCCCTTTTTTTGCTAAATTCAGAGCCTGGCAAGTTTGCAGCATTTAATGATTTAAGACACGCTGCAGAGAGGTATCGATAGCCCAGACAAGCACGAAAAAGCCGAAATGGCACGAGCCGGTAAAGACATCCACAAACAATGGCAACTCTAGTACAAAAACGTTAAAGACACTCACAAAAGCCAAAAAGGCAGAGGTCTTATAATTGTTATGACTCCAAATATTTCAAGACGGGAAAATTATACGCACAATGAGAGCCCAACGACAGGTGAAAAACGAACCCTATCCAAAGCGTGTGTGGGTGTACCAATATAGCTGCAGGCAGACTCACCTACTGATACATATGTCGATGTCTTCACAAGCCATGATCTTGAGCCTCTGCTCTAGGTGCTTGGCAAACTCCTCGTCCGGCCAGTGCAAGTCTCGGATAAAAGACTGCAAGGCGTCCAGCTTCCAGAACAGCTCCTCCGACGACGGGCATCCATTGCTGCGCAATGCCCATGGCCCGTCTTTCTTAGAGACAGCCATTTCCACAACATGCTTGGATGCCACAGCCTCTGGGCACTGCCATCTTGCTTTTGGTTTGTTTACAGGGTGTTTCTAAGCGCTACTCGGGCATTAAAAATTCTGTATAAATAAACTAACAAACGGAGTGCATTGAAACTTTTCACAGAGGTGCTTTTAGGTTGTGCATTTATCATGCTCAAATTTTATGAGTGCAGGTTTCAGGAAAATAATATAAGCCTGAAAAACTCTGCTTTTGTTCTATGCAAGGGGAAGAAAACGGCAAAAAGCGTCTGGTTGATGCTGCTACGTACAGATGGCATCACATATGCTCAGAACTGTCGAATCTGCTTTTATTTTTTCATCTCAAACAAACTTTCACGTTTTTGCTTTATGTCTTGCCATCTGTGAGTGGCTGCGTAAACCGAGCGATTTTTGCCGCTTTTCTCCCTGTGCATAGGAAAAAGCAGGTTTCTTTAGGCTTAAATTTTTTCTTTAGAGCCTACACTCATAAAATTTGAGTAGGATAAATGCACCACCTAAACATACCTGTGCAAAAAGTTTTATTGTACTCAGCTCATGGGTTTATTTATAGGAATCTTTTTACGCTTGAACAGCACTCGGAAACACCCTGTAGATCGTCTGATAGCGAAGCCTCGCTAAGGTAAGCCTATGGTTGGCAGACTGGTGCCCCCTCCAAACCACGGGACGAGACTAGCTTTTGAAGCATGGCTGCTTGCACACTTGTATAATGCACCTGCAAGCAGCCACGCTTCAAAATTTGGTATGGCCGTTGTGGGTGGTAAAAGCTTTATTGGGGCGCAACGGGCACAACCATGGACAGGCCTGACTATCGGAAGATTCACACACACCAAAAGTAAGATGGGGGCACACAGACATCCAACTTTCAAGTCTGTAAAAGTGATTTGGTCTTAAAGTAGACCCACCTACAGTAAACCGAGTTTACAAAAGGAAGTAGATTTCGACACTACGTCAACTCGCAACCTTTCTTGATAGTAAACCAAATTATTAAAAACCGAGCGTGTTGATAAGTTTTAAACACATAGGATGAAGCGCAGAATGAAACATCTTTCAAAATGTTGTGTGAAAGATATCGTGTTCTGTGTTTATCCTTTTGTGCGTAAAAGTATCAACCAAAGTTGCACTAGGCTCCTACTGTTGTCAATACAGGCATTTGAAGTATTGACGTGCTAGTAAAAGCAGCGACGTAATTACGATTGTGTCTTAGAAAGTGACTTTGCTATGGGGGGGGTAGTACAGTCACATACATAGTCACACTTCAATCATAGACATATTTTCACCTGAAATGGGTCCCTCTGCAGTATAGGTAGTCTTGACTGGCGGCGGAGAAAAGCTCACCGGAGAAAAGCTCACCGGAGATAAGCTCACCGGAGATAAGCTCACTGGAGAAAAGCTCACCGAATTTTTTTAACTTAGCGAATTCTACGTCAAACGTGGCAATTTAACACGATTAGCATTCGTCACTTCATTAAAAATATCTCCTCTGTCTTCGCAATATTCCTGAGGTTCATTGGGCATATTTACTAATTCCTCAGAAATTAGTAATCGGCCATTATGTATATTAAATAAGCCGCAAGTATAAAATAAGAACATTGTACACTGGTAAGAAAAAACAACAATTTGTTCACAGCTGACAGTGCGCCTTCGGTAGCCCTGTCAGATAAAGAGGTTTGTTCTTTGCGAGCTAATATGAATAGCGGTGTGTGAACCGTCTCAGCTCCAAATATTGTGTAGTGCCTAATAGATAAGTAGGTATTTGTTGATGTAATCAGGGTCAGCTACGCTGTTTTCTTTCTGTTAATTTCACTCACAAAGCTTTAGTTGCGAGAACAGCCTCGTCCCTTCGTGTTTGTTGTCTTCACTCCGTCGTCGTCGTTTGAGCGGTTTTCATCATGTATAACGTTTACCAACTCGCACTATTCGCTACATCACACAAGACTACTTATTATATAGGTCACGAGTAACAACGGTGCCAGTGTGCAGCTCTGAAGGTAATGGGTGGTTCGCAGTAGAAGGGCACTATCGTACAAAGGCATAGAGTGGAAACACCAGCACGAACGGCTAGAAAATGTGCATGTTCGCGGAAGAAAGAAGCCTCAATATCCTACTGACTATATACCTCTCTTCAAAGGTGAACAACAGCTTCAAAGAGAATTTCAGGCACCGCGTTGTTGCGCGTGCACTTTCGAACTTAGGCGTTTACAGTTTTGATTTTTAGGTTTTAGGCAGACATTATTAAGTTTTCAACTTTTTCCTGTTCTTCAAGTGCATAAAGTTTTCAGTTAGGCTTCGTTGCGTAGAGGGTAAGCCATAGAAAACACTCGCCCGCAATTATTAATTTGGGAGCAATATACCCAATAAGCTTAACAAATATTACAAAAAAGGATATTTTCTTTTTTACAAAGCTGACGAATTTTAATGTTAATAAATTGATATACGTTACGCATGATCCAACTGTCTCCATATAAAAAGAAAAAAAAAATTGGTGAGCTTTCTTCCGCATACGCTCAATGGCCGGTGAGCTTTTCTCCGCATCCGCCGGTTTTGCGGTGAGCTTTTCTCCGGTGAGCTTTTCTCCGGTGAGCTTTTCTCCGGTGAGCTTTTCTCCGGTGAGCTTTTCTCCGGTGAGCTTTTCTCCGGTGAGTTTTTCTCCGGGATTAGTCTTGACACACCCAGCTATTCAGTGTAACATCACCTTGGTTTGATGTGACTTTACAATGAGGAGGATGGCCAACTCCTTAACTGCTATGGGCTTGTGGCAGCCATCTCGACTAGGCTGTATGAAAAGCTTTGTGTAGGATAGTGTACACAGGTGATAAAATTTTACTTCTTAAACAACTCAAGAAAGACACATTTGTGTAGTTAGGGAATTAAAACTGATTATCAAAGTTGTATTGTAAACTTCCCCCACTTCCCTTTTACTGCTTCAATGAGAATTAGTCTGTGCACAGTTGCAAAAGCGATACAGAAGTAACAAATTAATTTTACCTTTTTACGAATATTTACGCTCAAAAACAAAACATGCTTCGACAAAAAAATATGGTTGAAATTTTGAAAGTAGACTACACTTAAAAGGGACAAGATAACTACAGGCAGTAGTATATGCTAACAGCAATATAAAATGCATTAAAATAAACCTGCACAGGCTAGAAATTGAGTTGCAACCCCTTTCTTGCTGACTCTTTACATGGTTATGTTTCCGAAGTCTGTTTCGATTTTGCTTCCTTCATGTCTTCCTCTTTTGAATGAATCCTATATATTAGTACACTTCCTGTAATATTCAAACTATTAATAGAATGATTTCTATACTCATGTCATGTCAATGTACCAGAGTTGTATAATGTCTCCAGGTCCTTAATGTATTTTGTAAATGAATAAATAAAGTACACAACAGTTCACATGAATGTTTGCAATTAAGAGTATTAAATTTGGCACTCCCATATAATCCACCCCTTCCTCGTCATGCACCATGCAGCCTGAAACCATTATGCCCGGACAGTCAACATCACTCAATATTACTCCCTTTTAAAGGTTACTTACGAGTCTGTTTCATCGGTTGTCTGAATCTCTGTTGAATTATCGCTACAAAAACAAAGAGCACAGATATCTTAGTACAGTTTTGTTTCATCGATGTTACCACAACAAATTTGGCATTTATGCCTGCAAATTAGAGTCACTAACACTGAACCATTTCTCACCTACAAACATAAACGCAATGTCGAAATATTCACTGTCCATTCCTCGCTATATGGTGCCAAGCAATTAGCACCAGCCGCCATGCAAGTGATTGTTGGTTGCTGGACCGTGACAAGTGTATATTGTGTGGCCACAGGATGGCATATGGATTTCAAAGGGAACATTACCTCATTAAATATGAACCATGATAAATGGCCTTAATTAATTCAGATTTATATTAGGCATTAAGTGTAAAAAATAGAAAATATTATCTGAGGTTTGCCTTCATTAGGGATGCTTATGACCCATCACAATTTTTACACTCATCTTTTATACTACAATGTTCGAGCAAAAAAATTAAACCCACTTTTTTGGATCGCTGAATACACATCGCAGAAATCTAGAATTTCAGTATGAATGTGACGCTAGTAGTGGTAAAAGAATGTGAAAGTTTCAAAACATGACGTTGCCTGGGTCAAAAGATAAAACCGAAAAACTAAATTTCTTTATGAATCGATGTCGACTTAATAATTCGTCAAAACAAGAAATGGCATTGTGGGCACTTGTGGCATTTATTTCACTAAAATAAACTTGTCAGTAGGAAGACTTTTTTTTTTCTTGCAGAAAAGTGTTTTTGCTAAAATATACGTCACGGGCACCCACAATGTCATTTCTTGGTTTGACAAATACAGGCTAAGTGGATGTTGGCTCATAGATAATTTTCCTTTTTGGTTTTATGTTCCGATCCAGGGAACTTCTTGATCTTCACACTCCGGCATTCTATCGCGACCGCTAGGGGCCATTCACACGAAGTCCCACCTTCCAGTGATGTGCATTTTGTTTACGAGAGCCAAAAAACCGAGCTTTCTTCCCTCTCTGACCCTGCAGCTTCATACTAATGACACACCTCCTTGGGACCTCCATTGTGGCTGCTTTGCTACTTATATACACTTTAACCATTTCGCTCGTATAAACAACATATGTAATCCTCATTATCTGAAGTTTATGGTAGCAGCATTCATTAAACAGCAATGGCCTATTGCAGGTAAAGAAAGAGCAGGGCAGGCTTTTCCCACAAAGCCCTCTGCCCTTTCCACTCCAGTAGAGCAAAAGCTGGAGAGAAGGCAAATGGAGAGGGGGAAATCACCCAACATAGCATGCACAGAGCTTTGTGGAAGAGGCTTGTCCCGCTTTCCTTAACCTGCAGCAGACTATGGTGCAGGTTTCCTTGTCAGCGTCTGCGTAGTAAGGCAGTGCTGGAGCTCCATAAACGACATGCGGTCCCTGCGCTACCAACCCTTTGAGTTCCCAGCGCTCTTTCTCCAGGCCTTTGAGGAGCGACTGATGAATGGAAGACTCCATGAGGTCCACGTAGCGAACCACTTGTGGTGCAAACTTGTCACGAAGGTGTTGGTGGAACCGGCCGCCGCAAAGGTTCTCTGAAAAGTGAGAAGCGCTCGGCCACTGCTACACAACTTCCTGCTGCGTCAGTCACCTTTGCAATTTCTTTCAAATTCCCGTCTCTCCCGGGAATGTTTCCATTCGGCCTAATGAATGATGCGTGGCGTTCACATTATAACTTTTTCTTACTGCTAGTTATTATTGTCAAGTCACTGCTAGTAAGCCCCATTCAATTATTTGTTCTAAAAGAGGATGATGATGACAGGCTAAAATTAATTAAACAGTAGTGGGAATAAAATATCGGATGAGGTAACCCACAAACATTGAACCCTCTATTAAAGAACAACTCCACTTCAATTATGTTTTTGAAAAAAAATACAATGCAGTATGATCTTCAGTATCACTTAGAAAGACCCCACAAGAAATATTATGACCTAGTTAATTCTGCCTAAGTGTTTATTCAATACAGCAAGCTTTGCAATGCGCCAAGTTGCTGAAATCGGCTGACTCTAGCAAGCGAATTGAGGGGCAACCAACAGCGCAGTCAAGGCTGCGCCATGGGCGTAGCCTACATTGAGCTAGACTTCATCACCACTGCCCCTTTTTGCTTGTTTTTACTTCTCCGGGCAAGCGTAACGGGCGACGTCAGTGACGTTTCCTCTCGGCACTCAGCAGTGTCCACGTGATTGGCCTAACGTGCCTCCGCAGTGTGCTTCTTGGCGGCCGTCCCGCCATCTCCCGCGTCACGACCGCCATCGTCGTCTCATCGTTTGCAATTATTTTTCGTTCACACTATGTGTGCAGACCGATGCCGCAGTTGTGCAGACATCGTCCAATATCATAGACACCAAAACGTGGTGAGGAGTGCGGTGCAGACGACACTTGTGCCTGGCACACGCCTGCTCCAACGGTGGCCCGCCGGCCTGCCCCAATCCCGCCCGTCGTTGCGTAGGGAATCCCGTGACATCTCGTATCACATGATAGCTCTGTTGCCCTTTAGTAGTACTTCTACTACCGCCATCAAAATTTGATCGTTGTTTCTTTATAAACGGATGTCTGGCCATCAAATTCAGTTTTCAAGAATGTATGACATGGAGGGGTATCCCAAGGATTTTCCAGCATGCTCCGCCTTCAGAATGCGCCCCGTGCTCCCGATGTGGCCTCACGAGGGTACTGCGTCCTCACCGTCGATGCGCAGGTAATCGTTGAGCACTTGCAGCAGAGGGAAGCTGTCCCAGGTGTCGGGCGGCTGTCCGTCGAGAACGGAGTCCATGTCGACTGCAAACAGGGACCAGAAGATCTCCGCATGCTCCACTAGGAGGTCGCTGAACCACGCAAACGCCTGCGTCAGAAAAGGATGGTGCCCCGCCCACGTCAGCACTTTCATGCGGCGAGGGTGGGGTGTCGGCCAGCCCTAACAGGGCACTCGGTTCCGTGGACATCCTCGGGATGTCGTAACGTCCCACAGACGTCCTAAGGACAGCTGCTGAATCATCTTTGCTGTCTAAGAGCATCGCCCCAAAGCATGGTGCCTGCAACGCGTCTCCAACCCGTGTGTTTATTGCGTCCTAAAAAGTGGTTCCTCAATTTCTGCCTGTCATAGATGTGTCATGTTGTTGCCAGCTGCAACACTGGCGGTGTCGCAGAGCGATGGCAAATGCCTGTTCTGCAGCCAGTCACTCCGATTTGACAGTCCATGTAAGCTTCGGCTTTCGTGTAGCTCCGGCTTTCAAAACATCATTTACTGCCACTTCAAGACCACTTTTGGTGCATGGGCGGAACAGGATGCTAAACGCACCGGTCAGACGCACGCTCCAGGCACCATACCCAAAGACTCGGATCATGCTAGCGGCAAGAAAGGAAAGACCGTTAATAATTATACCATTCAAAATATTTTCTTCGAGCTTTTTTTACTTGGTATGCCCCGAATGCTATCTCGCACATAAACAGTGTGACAGAACAAAATCAACAATTTCCATTTGTTTTTTTCCCGAACAATAGGTGCGGACCAATTCGTGGAACCTATTTTCAGGCAAGAATTTACGGTTTCACGCGGCATCAATAAATGTGCAACGGCGTGATCTTTAATTTTCGGAGAAAAAAGAAAGCCACAACTTCTTCAAAACATGTGTCTACAAACCCGCCCGGATTCAATTTTCTTCACGGGCGATGCGCCTTCGGAAAACTGCTGGGGCGACACAGCTGCCATGGGAGTCGCTTCACCACAGTGCATTCGTGCCGCAGTGAAGTGTGACAACGAAGATGGAATAATCTAACGTAAAAACTGTTTGGAAAAGTCTGAAAATATCCCAAATTTTATAATACTCATATTAGCTTCAGATGCTGAATACAATACACCAAGGCTCAGGATGATATTAGAAATTTAGGAATATTCCCATAGGTCCGACCCAGGGATAGTGTGCCAAGACCTGAAAATTCTTTGCTGGAGATCACAGGAACTGGATCATCGTTCCTGTGGATTGCACTTTTCGTTCAGCATTCGGTAAGCTGTAGATGTCTTACTTGAGCATGTCTCGGAAGCTATGCTTTTAGAATATGACAGAACTCTCAAACTATTTTCCGTCTCATCGAAATGCCACAAGGTTTCTTGATACTTTTAGAATTTTCGTCAAAAAACTCGTCTGGGAATAAAAAAATATGAGCACGTCCCCTTTTCCCATTTATCTTAGATTAAGGTACCAACCACTACAATTTGTCAGTGCTCTAGCCATCTCGATTCACTGCAAATAACCACAATCATAGTTGTTACAGAAGTGGCATCCTATGCTTGCTCAAGGCAGGTTTACGCGTACTGCATACATCGCGAACCAATCATAAAACAAATGTATTATTTCATAATTTTAGATTGCTCATTCAAACCGTCCAAGAATGCGTTCGAAGTGTGAGCATTCAACAGGTTGGCTTCCTGCAGTGCACAAGTGGTAATATGACAAAGCCAGTACATTGGGACAACTTTGTGGCATTTCCGCAGTCCTTCCTCCACTGGACAATGGAGAGTTTTAGTGGACCGTTTTGATGACTCTGATGACAATACCCGATACTCCATTGCCGCCTTTGCAAATGCATTGCATCGTTATCAGGGGTATCGGAGGTATTGAAACGATCTACTAAAATCCTCTAATGTCTAGGCATAACCCAGTCTTTACGAAACACCAGCAAAATGAAAAAACATTACCTCCCTCAACTTTTTCACTGTAGCTCAATATATTATGGTGTTCCAGGTGTGTTTGCGTGTGTGTGTGGGGGGGGGGGGGGGGGGGGGCAATCAGTCTAAGCACTCAATTGCTTCTGAAGTGTCCTTGTGTCCAAAATATGAGTCTCCTTATCAGCGCACATAAAAGAGGTGAAGGCAGCGCAAGTTAGGCTCCCACGGCCCGCAGCGAATCAAACTGCCTCGATACCACCAAGACGACCAGGCCTCCGCCTTTCCTCCTCTAACGTCGTTGCTAGCAGATCCATGCGGCGCCACCTAGCTCGCATTCGCATCACCATGAGTGCATCTTGCAGCAACTCGCAACCGGCGCAATGCTAGCGCGCTAAGATAGCAAGACACGCACGTCTGCCATTTTGCCGCGTACATTCATTGAGCTTCGGCGCATCTGTCGCTCGGGGCGGGGCGGAGATTCACTAACGACGGCATAAAGGCTGCTTCGCACACTCGCGACTGCTTACGAGGTGGTTCTTAAAACCTCTTAATATCTCTCACAACGAGAGAACACACTGGCAACATCGATCGGGCAGCTGTGGAACACTCGGCATTTCCCTATACTGTCGAGACCGGTTATAAAAAAGTCGGCTATAATGAAATAGCGGCTACAGCTAACGATCACGGTTTCTCATTCCCTTTTGCACTTCGTTAACCGAAGTCGGTTATAACTAGGGCTCCGTGTTTTCGGAGTTTATTTTTTTAGCAAAAATTCGGTGTTTGTCGGAGTTTATTTTTCGTAAATCCCCAATTCTCCGAAATTCGGAGATTAATTTCGCAGTGTTTCCTATTAGAAATAAAGAATAATAACCGGATGCAAACGTATGCCAGATAAAAAATAAGACGCGCTTGTATCAATTAAGATTTCTTCAGTTGAATTTGGCATTGGTGTCATTGGCAATACTAATTTGTCCCACGACAAAAGTCGCACACAAGTCTGGTTTTGATAAACGTCGATAGACTCGATACCTAAAAATCAATAAACTGCCGGAGGTAGCCGCAAAGAAGCTCGTAGCCATCCCATCAATCTATCCCGCGGCCGCGCTAGGTGGAGTGGTTAAGGATGTAATAGAGAAGTTTCAACTGCCCCTCTTCCCTATTTTGTACAATCACTCTGGTCCATAGCTTTCACTGTTACCCCCAGAAACATACCCTGTCCTTTCTCTAAATCCCAAATCCCATGGCCCAAACTGGAAACCAAAAGAGTGACTTTTGTCGTGACACGAATGGTACGATGACCTGTTTCCCTGAACCAACCTTGACGAGGCAAGCCGTAAAACCCCCTTTTGACAACGGTCCGAGGCTTGAAAGATAATTATGGTATCATTTTCCCAGGACCACTGATCCCACGCTGCTCAAATTGTAAAAAAAATAATAAAAAATAAAAAATAAACCCTTTTTCTTTTTGCTGTGAGTGTGTGTGTGTGTGTGTGAGTGGGGGGGGGGGGGGGGTGGCATGGGCACATAAGAATTCGGAGTTTATCGGATAAATCCGAATTGAAAAAAATTTTACCGGGGGCGGGTGTTTTTCGGAGTTTTTCGGATTTATCCGAAAACACGGAGCCCTAGTTATAACGAAATAGTGGATATAGTGAAGTGATTTCCGATTCCTGTTGACTTCACTATAACCGGTCTCGACAGTATGTCCTATTTTTTTTGCGCATCATCCTTTCTTTTTTGGCTTGAAAAACGTTTCGCAATGTTGTAATCGACTGTTTCTTATAGATGGTACATAGACTCAAGCTTGCAACCAAGGCCTGTAAAACCTTCGCTTTAACGAAATGCAACTGCAGAGCCAGCCCACAGGTGGTGCCAACCTGCCGATGTATTCTTTCATTGTAAGAGATCGTAAAAACTCGGTCATAAGCAAATGCAAGTATGGTGCCTGGAACGCATCTTTGACCGGTGTGTTTACCGCGCCAAAAAGTGGTCCCGCTCGACGGCGTCTTAAAGGTGTCACGCCGCTGTGGTGTGACAGCGGCGGTGTTGAATGTGGCAGATGCCTGTTCCACTGCGGGTCGCTCTCTGGCTCGACAGTTCACAGAAGATTCGGCAGCCAGGAGTAGGGACACCGCAACAACGTCGACACCCGCGTTTGCTCGTGCTTTTTGCCGCAACTTCTACAACCGACCAGTGGGATCGCGACCTCCGACGGCGTGATACTCCGGCTTTTGCAGCATCATTTGTTGCCCCTTCAGGACCCCTTTCGATGCGCGGTCGAAACAGGACGCTAAACACACCGGTCGGAGACGCGCTTCGGACACCGTAACACGAGCGTGTGAACGGGCCTTTATGCACGGGCCTCGTCTTCTAGGTGGTACGGGCTGCGTCGGAGCGACCACTCACCCGATCCTGAGTCGGCGGCGGTCGGCGTGAGGGTGGAGAAGCGGTCACCACCACACGTCACCAGCACAGACACGCACAAGGCACACAGGGGGGCACGAGGAGCAAGGAGGAACACCGAGAGAGAGAGAGAGAGGGAGAGAAACCGGGAGAGAAAGAGAGAGAGAGAGAAACACCCAGGTCAGTTGGCCTCCTCCACGCCGGGCGTGCGGGACCAACTCAGTATGGCTTCCCCTTACCAAACCTTTCCCATAGGCATGTGGTACTGCTGATCAAGTTTCCTCAGCCTGGCATAGAAGCCAACGAAAACGCCTTTCAATGACCACTGCTGTCTCCTTGGCTTCTTTGCTATTTATGCTAAAGCAGTATTTTCTGCTAAAGGCAGCACCGTACGTTTCCAAGAAATTATTAATAGCATTAAGAGTATACGGGTATAACCTGAGGGAGAGCACGAAACGAGAGCGCACAGGGACGTCGGAGCACCGAGCTCTGGTTGGAATGATTAGGGGGTAGACCTAAAGCTATATCTTCCTTTGTCTTCACTGTACTCGTCAAACGCGTTTGAATGTAAAAGATAAACGCCGGCGTTCCACATTCTAATGAGTTTGACGACTGCAGTGGAGACAAAGGCAGCTTGATTTAGGTTTACCCACCAATCATTCCAACCAGAGCTCAATGCTCTGAAGTCCCAAGAGTGCTCTCGTCTCCTCCTTTGCCTCAGTTTCAACCCATATCGGACCGCTGATCCTTCCGATTAATGCAATTAATAAGAGCTTCCATTTTTAAGAGAGGTTTTGCCCAGAGACTTCTACCTAAAGTGCAAAGGCAAAGTGCAAAGGACCTAACACGTAGCTTGACAATGCACAGATACAAGATTTAGCAAAGTTAACATGACTAAAGCTGAAACACAAAAGGAAGAAGACACATAAAAACACACACTCACCATTTCCAACACACAAACTTGTTTGGAGATGGTGTGCATGTGTCATTCTTTTTACGTGTCTCAGGTTTAGACATGTTAAGTATTCGCCAGCTCGCCCGTGTGCTTACTCCTTCCTTAGATATAGCAACTTATTTCCGTTCACTTCAATAATTCAATTAGCAGAAGCAAGATATGCCTAAGGGGCGGTGCAATCTCGCTACTTCTCACCTTTAGCTACCCAGTGATTATATAGGCTGAAGAGATGAGTGCATGACCTTGCATTATCAGGGACCACAAAGTGGAAACTGATGCTTTCCTGTGATGCACCTAATGCTATAGTGGCTATTGGATGCAAAGCCTCTTCCTTCTTCCAATTTTTGTAGCTTGAGCTACACTGGCCGATGTTGAACAGTTTCGCGTGGCTCGCATAATGAGCCATGCTCCGTGCTGCGCATGCGCGAGGAGCAGTGACGTCACACAGCACACAGTTGGCGCGCCGGAGCCGCCGCCACCACGCACGCCTCGCCGGTCTGCGCATTCCAGAGGAGTGACGTCATAGCCGCGGCAGACGCACCGGCGCCGCTGCGTGCCCAGCTGTGCGCCTCCGTTGCGCAGTAGCCAAGTCTGACGCTGCACCGGAGCCGCTTGATAGCGCCTCTCATTTTGTGCGCATAAGCTCACGCTACGTATATCCTGGCATAGCCGAGCTAAGCCACTGCAATTTTTTTCTACTTCCAAAGTTGTGCAACTCAAACATATGTTACGCCTTTGGTGAACTTGATTGAAAAAATTACTGCATCCATCACAAAGGTAATTTTGCTTTGTTGCTTTCTAAAGCTGGCGTTTGCAATGAAATTGGATGCATCACATACATATAAATGTCATCTCATGAAAGAAAAAGCAGTTGAAAAATATGTCTACAATTGTAGTCTCTGTTCTTTTTTTTTAATGTAAAACTAAACTGATACTTTTTTCACCCTTCCATACTTTAGGACTACTTAGAAGTTAATTCTGAACTATGGCTAGCCAAAGTAAACTAGCTGTTTCTATTTTTTTTCATCCTTCCATACTTCAGAAATACTTAGAGGTTAATTCTGAACAATGGCTAGCCAAAGTAAACTAGCTTCATGGCCCATTTTGATGAATAAAGACTCCTCTTTCTTATGCACATAAATCATGACATCACGCATCATGATGTAGAATACCCGAGAATGTGGTAAAAGCTGGGATACTTGGTTGAAGAAAAAAGACAGGGAAAAGAATGTCCCCTGTCTTTTCTCTTCGACCAAGTTTCCCAGCTTTTACCACAGTCTCGGGTATCCTACAGGGTGATTCAAGGAGAGGCCAGGCTCTTTAAATCTACCGCAAAATTCGGTTTCTTAACCTATCGCGCTACGACTTTGTGCAGCATTGCCCACAGGTGGTGCATTCTTTTTTGTAAAATTTGCAAAGAGCGAACTTACCTGAGGAAAAAGTAAAGAAAGAAAAAGGCTTAGCTCCTATGGAAACGCAGCAACGCCACCAGTCTTCAAACAACATGGCGCCGTTTTCGCACGGGAGACAAGAGATGGCGCAGCGAACGAGCATACAGCGCCGAGAGCCGGCGTCTTTAGCAGACAATCTTTTCGACTCAAAAGCGGCGCGCGTTCCACAGGCGGCGACAGTCGCAGAAACAAAAACAGGCGCGGTAACAAGGAACTGCAGTCTGCAAAAGACGCCGGCTCTCGGCATCGTATGTTCGTTCGTTGGCAGCAGTTGGCGTCGCAACCGCTTGTGCCATCTCCTGTCTCCCATGCGAAACAGCGCCGTGTTGTTTGAAGACCGGTGGCTTCGCTGCATTTCCATAAGAGGTAAGCCTTTTTCTTTTTTTACTTGTTCCTCAGGTAAGTTCGCTCTTTGCAAATTTTACAAAAAAAATGCACCATCTGTGGGCAACGCTGCACAAAGTCGTAGCACGATAGGTTAAGAAACCGAATTTTGCGGTCGATTTAAAGAGCCTGGCCTCTCCTTGAATCACCCTGTACATCATGATCAAATTCCACCAGCTTGCCTGCGCACTCAATGTTTTTTCTCATCACGCAAGACAGCGAGATTAGACTCCTTAAAATGGTTGTTTCTGATGTATCTAAGAATAAGAGGTTATGCAAATAGACAAAAAGAGCTCTACCAAATTTTCTTGGCTTACAACTGTAGGCCCGGCCGAAACTTTAAAGCCTTACTTCACCTGCTTTGCTTTTTTTTCCTTTTCTTTTCTTTTTTTTACAACTTTTAGAATATGCAGACAGCATGCATGTACTTCAATGGCTAAGATTGTGCACGAAACACAGAAAGCGTTGATTAAAAGTGGAAGCTTCTTGCTACTATCACCAAGCTACAGTTAGCAGTGTGCTTCAAACCAGCTTGGTTTGAAACTTATTTCTTCAGCCTTGTAATCTTGTCCCACTGAGTTTTAGGCGACTACTACTACGAATCGTTTGCACTCAAAAGCAGAGGGCTAAAGTCGCTCCACGCGTGGCTTCGGAGAAAGTTGGGCTAACGACAAAAAGAGAGAAAGAGAGAGAGAGAGAGAGAGCTCAAAGTAAGCAGCAGCATGCACGTCAGCAATCGATACAGCCAAAGCAGAGCACAGTCCGCCCCACTCACCGCTCGAAAGCCCTGTCAAGGTTTCAGGGGAAGAGGAGGTTGCACCAAGGCAGGGCGCACAGGACGGAGGAGAGAGGGGAAGAGAGAAAAGAGAGAGAGAGAGACAGTTACACACACAAGCTCTGCACCACCCATCCTGCAAGTGGTCAGTGCAACACAACACAAGGTTTGGGGATACACACAACGACGACAACAACGACAATGGCAACATCTTGACAGGATCATGCAGCAAGCGCGGGGCAGCGTTTGCACAACGTGGCAGTGCATGCTCGAAGGACACGGTAGTGACGGGGGTGTGACAAAGCGTGACGGTGGGGAGGGGCACGTCCGACACCTCGTTCTCGCTCGGACCACAGGGCTGTTCCACTCACCTTGAAGTGGTTCGGATCTCGGCACAAGTGCGAAAGGAGGTAGGTTTGTTTTGTGCTGGACATGACATTAGGGGAGAGGTCGTCCCCCCGCGTGATAGTTCGCAAACTCTCTACGGACTCTGGCAAAAAAGTTGCGGTTCCGTCGGGCAGGCTTGCGGGCCAAGATTGTCTCGAGCGTTGCAACGCAAGTGACTGCGTGTGTCCAGTCTTTGCAGGAGTTCCTTGACTGTCGTGTACATAGAGACACCCGAAGAGGTGTCACGTTACTCTCCCTAGTGCGTGAGTTTGACACATACTTACGATGCAGGCAAAAATGGCCGCTTCACTGACACGTTTGTAGTGAAGAAAACGAGAAGGATGTTTTCGGCTAGATCTATTATCTCGACTCATGCAGAGGCATGACAAAAAATAATGTCTCCCTCGCGCAGGCCTATCCCCCTGGTTATGCGAGTTTGCAACAATGCCACAGCCATTAGCGCAAGAAAGCACCCACGAGGGGGGCGCTGTGCAGCGTGCAAACCAAATGCAGCGCAGAGAGCGCATCGAAGTGGCAAGCAGCTGCTCTGACACTTTGCAGCAGCCCATCTCTCAGAGCTATATGCAGCAAGGCTGGGAAGACCAACACTCTTCATATTCCCTCACGGCAATTGTTTAAAACGCTGCACGGCTACTTAGCGACTTCATCCAGCTCATCGGTCTGAACAACCACCAGGCGCAGTTCAGGTTCAGGTTCTTGCTCAGCGTACGCAACTACCATTGTCGACTCGCGTTTTTCTGGGACCAGTGTTTCAAGGTCATAGCACAGCTTCAAGAGTCGAAATTATGAGGACAGATCTCAAACAGCCACACTTAATGGTTAGCATGACTGCAATATGTAGTCCTTGGACATCTCTGGTCTGGAGACTATTTCCAAAGTGGTCACCTTTTCCGTACAGGCTATTGCTGGCATGACTGGTGGCCATGAGCAATTGTTGGTGTATTTTTTAGACTTTCTTCCGACACCACAGACATATATTACTCGTGCATGTGGACAGTAAGCGTTTCGGTACTACAACTATAGCTTCAGGTCTCTCCAAAGGATGACACCCTCGGTCCTTTATTTTCGCTTTCGGCATCTGCTTGCACAAATTGCGAAGCATTTGCCTTCGTGCAGCGGCATCTGGCCCAGTCTTCTCAAACACGTCGCCAGCTGTTTCAACGCTTAAATAAGTGCCAGCTATCAGTGCCGTCTCTTGTAACGTCAGAAGAGCTGCAAAGTCTTTTTTAATGTTCTACGAGATTATGATGTATGGACATCTCTCTATCTCTCCTAGTAGGCATCTCGCCTGATACAACTGGTTTCTCACTAGCGCCGAAAACGTGCCTCTGGTGGTTTAGTTTGTCCCTAGGGAAAGCTCTACATAGTGTGATGAACAGTTTTGAGATGAGAGCACCAATTAGGACCTTGTCAGAATGCTGTTATACATCTCCTTTAACCTGATTCAGGAGCAAAATCAACTCGCAGGCCAAAAGAAGTTCAACTTTCCCCACCGGGTCAATCCTTGTCTTGCAAAACCTGCACCCTCAGTGAACACGATACAAAACTATACCAAGCAGTCAGGTTAAAGGGACAGAAATAAGGTGCTTCAAGCACATGACACGTATATATGTGAGGACCCCACTCCTGTGGACCATATACAGATGTCTTTATATGCATCCAAGGCCCACCTTATGTGATGCAACAACCTCTTTGTCTACAATTGAAGGTTTCTTTGCAAACTCTAGATAAGTAAAGGCCTCGAAGCAATGCATGTGACTATGTTTTTGCAAGCTCTCCAAAAGTATTGTCTTTAGTCAGTCAGATTAAATATGATAGATACACTGAAACCACTAAGGCAGCCGAAAAAAATTGGAAAAATAAAATAGTACCAAACAAAAGCTGGGCTTTGATAGATAAGCACTTGTACTGTACAAACAATGTGTCAATTGGCATCATAATCTGTATCAAGAGAACTTCTCAAAACCTCGACAAAAAGAATTCATTGTTTTCAGAAATATCAACAAAAAAAAATGGTTCCATTTGTCCTAAAGCTCTACCGAAGCAGACACTACCATAAACAAAATAGGAGACCCACAAGTGTCTAAAAAAATGATGGTGCTCTGCAGATGCTCATAAAGGTCAATCACCAAATGTATTCAATGTCTCTAGGTAATTTCCTAAGTGATTTACCTAGAAACATATTAGCACGTGGAATGTGGAAGGACTTCCACCGACTATAATTGCACATCACAGTCAATGTTAGATTTGAGTGGCTACAGCAGCATTAAGTATGCCTGATGATCCAACAGACTTGAGGATATCATGCTTCTATGACATGTACTAACTGTCAAATACCTGCCTAGCTGTTTACTGACAACATACTAACTCAATTTTGTTTTGCTGTGTCGTGCAATGTTTATTTTTGCCCATCTCCCACAATACCCCTAGCCAGAGAATAAGGTAATGTTTAACAAATAAACAAAAAGGACAAGGAGGTTGCTGCAAAACGGAAGGGGAACTTGAACCGAACTGGGTGCATTGGGTGTTGTGTGCGTGCACACCAACTGTGTGCTCCCCGGATGAACAGACTCATATCACCAGTGCCTGGACACATGAATGGTGTGGGAAAAGTGCTCCGAGGTGCACAGAGCGAGGCTGACCTCGGAGTAGTGCTCATTGTTCTGCTGCAGCAGGTCCACGCAGAGTTCTGCCAGGTGGATCAACTCCTCCAGCCTTTTGCCCGGCGACGTCTGGATGTCCAGGCTTGAATCTGCGACGGCAACGTTACACGCTCACGCTCCGCAACGTTATCAACTCACATTTTGTGCAATGGGTTGAGGCAACACCGTTCATACTGGGAGAGTTTAGCAATCTTTTGAAGATGCCAATCTAGCAACCACAGCTGGGAGTCTGGCACTGGGAAAGGGTATGTTCCCTCCTTCATGTTGTGTTGTTGATGGATAAGAAAACCATGACCATTCCTCGAAAGGTATAGTACACGCCATATAAAGTGTTATTACGAAGTTGGCTTGCTCCAACCATACAGCTATTATAATGTACTCTAGAGGTTCAACTGGTGCTAGCGTGCTGTCGCAAATTAAAGCAGACAGCAATCAGCTGAAAATTGACTTCCGGTAATGCATCTCTGTGGGAAAAAGTGAGTGCATTTCCTCCCTGGGCTCAATTATAAGAGAAAATATCCTGAATAATTGGTACATACTAGGTAGCTTCTCAGTCAGGCAGACGAAATAATTGGTCAGTTACGGCATTTTACAGCGAAGCTGTTTATGGCTAGGGTTCTGTGGATATTTCATGTGCGTCAACAAAAACTCGCACCGCCCTCTCTCTGTCATCGTTCCAAGTGCTTGCGTGCCAAGTTTCCTTCTGCTTTCCCAGCGTGGCAGTCTCGTCGTGCGTGTCTACTTTCCCTGAGTGGCGGTCTTGTTGCGGGTGTCTACTTTCCCTGGGTGGCGGTCCTGTCGTGCGTGTCTAGTTTCCTTCGGCTCCTCGGATCGGCCGTAGTCGTTCACGCGAATGTATATATATATAAAAGACAAGAAAGACAAGTTGTTCTCCATTTTCAATTTCACTTCTCTTGTCGTAATGGGGAGGCCGCGTGTAGTTTGGACTCCCGAAGAGCAACGTGTCTACGAAGAGCAGCGGCAGGGACGGCAACGAGAATGTCAGCGTCGGCGTCGGGCAGCAAACACCACCGTTGAAGATCGCGGACAAAATGCCAAGCGCATCCGGCAAACCAGACAAGACAACAAACATCGCAGGGCGGAGAACGCAAAAAAAAGACGCAGGTACCATGCTGCTAAATTGGACAACTTTAACGGGGCATACGCTAAATTCAAGAGGGTCTTCCTGGGCAGACAGTTTGGGTGTACTGTATGTGTGATCGGCTGTGGTTCTGCAGAGACTTTACCAACATCGGCAATGTGCGGGATCCTGCAACGCAGACTCGTGCACTGCAAGTGTTGTCGGTGACCACTTGCACTTGATCGATGACCACAGATCAAGACAATAAATGTGTTTGTATTTTTGTACAAATTCATTCTGTGTCACGTCTGTGTCGTGTGCTAAACAGCTCCACTGGTCATCCACTTTCGCAGAGTGAAATGGCTCACTCTGTCAGGCATCCCATTTCAGGCCCAAACACAGGTTTGGGCCTGAAATATAGCAAAGATAAACATTGTTCACTGATGAAGAAAAATGCACTAACTAAGGCAATTACACTTTTACAATGTTAATAAAGGTACATACTATTTGCTATGACCAAAATAACAAAAGAGTTCCATGTTATTTTCAGGCGAAAAGACGAAGTGCACAAGCGTTTTCCCGTAGGAATGCACAGGAGCACCGCAAAAGTAGACTTGTTGTCGTCTGCTTCAATCTGTGCCCGAGAAGTTGCATAGACACTAGCGCCAGTTGAACCTCTAGAGTACATCATAATAACTATAATTCCAACAGACTACAGGCTCTGCCCATTGGCCAAACTCTCTCTTAGTATAAACAGCTCTAGGTCAAGGTACCCTGGCTGGCTCTGAAGGCTAAGCAAATTGGCTGAGGTTTGTATACATGAGCAAATGCGAAAAGGCCACCATGAGCAATAAAAATTAAATGTAAACGGTAAGCAATGCAACATACGAAAGGAGCAGGAAGGGAAGTCATGGTAGGGGACATTGGGGAACAACAGTGTTGCCGGTAGCATGAAGAAGGCACGAATTAAGTCAGCAAAGTCAGTAAGGTCTTGAGGTAGGGGCAGCTAATTGACGACAGAGCAGCGAGAAAGTTCTCGATGGCAGCTAGGAGCAAAACAGTCAACCTGGCCGACTTACGGTATTCCTGGTCTGCAAGCAGAGCAGCAGAGAAAAGAAGAAATCAGTTGACATGATGTTTGCTTGTTCAAGAGTCTAACCAAAAGGACCAAGAAGAGCCTCAACAAATCGGTATTTGCTTCTCTCAAAAACAGTGTATGCTTAACTGAGAAAAATAGGAGTAAACCCTTAGACCGCTCAAATTCTCACCAAAGTTTAACAAAGATTGACAGCATAGACTTTGGCATCAGAAGTACCCACCAGTTTCATGCTACACTTTGATCACATTCCTCAAAAGAATATAAATGAGAAGTGTACAGGAGTTCACCCTATTTTGGCAGCCCCTACCTAACTCGCAATATATAGCATTTTATAATATGAGAGAACTATTTGTAAGTTGTCACCACCAAAGAATCAAGAATGTATTCAGGCACCATAGTCAAAAAAACAAAAGAACGCCCCATCTGTAGACATTTAACTAACGAATATCACTAAAAGATCATTAACACTGGCTAGAATTTTTATTTTCCCAATAGTATGCTAATTAAAAGAGATGCTAAGAACTGTTGCTCTGAAGTTATGTTTTCATCCGCATGCCCAAAGCTTGCCAACGCAGCATGAACACGGGTTTTCTCTTTACACAACTATGTAGGAGCATGCGGACAGTAACTTTCAGAAAAAAAGCGCACCTTGAAGTTCTTGTGAAGCTTGATCTCCTGCATTGCCCAGAAAAAAGAGAGTGAAGCCTCAGTCTCAAACTGAAAGCAGCCATGCTTTCATTGAAATGGGCTACAGGCCGGTCTGAACAATGCCCATATCACGACTTTAGACCAAGTCAAAGAATAATCTGAGATTGTGCCCAAGCAGGAATGCCGATGTCTTATAGCAAACCACATACTGTAAGTTCTCAAACCAGTATACCTTAGTATGAATGAGCATTTCTAATAATCTTTGACTTGTAGCTTTTGTCCGGTTAGCTTCAACCATCAGGGAGCACATGCTGACAAAGCATGCTTTAGTTCGGTCACCTTTCCTCCAATGCATCTGAGAAATGCAGTACAGATGGCTAGCTCAAAAAATAGATTGAAAACATAGTGACAACCAATATTTTGAAATTTGTTTGAATTAACCAGAAGTATGAAATATCTGAGTTTGAATTATTGTGAGCCTACTGAACTATTTGCAGGTCAGGACAATTCATTCGAAGTAGTTTGAACTGAATTATCCAAGTTTAATCTCGTCTTGAAACAGTGCGACTAGACACAAACAAAGTGAGAGACAGGACGAAACAAATGATGAAAATAACCCCTAGGGAAGGAGAACAAGGAGGACAAAGTCCCCCTTGTTCCCCTTCTCCAGGGATTATTATCGTCATTCTTGTCCAGCTCGCTTGCACCTTTGCATTGGATTGCATTATCATCATAACTTAAAGATGCAAGCCGTTCAACCTTGTTGGTGTTGGACTGGTGGCTGATGATAAAACCAATTTGATCGATTGACATCTAACTCCTGGTCAGCTCAGTACTCCACTGGAAATGAGTACTCCACTGGAAATGAAGAGGTCCCTGGTTCGATACCAGGACCAGGCAAATTTTTTCGGTCGTGCACCAGTCACCTAGCTGTGTTTGGAGATTTGTAGTTGTCCTTCGTCCCCTTGTTCCCCTTCTCCAGGGATTATTTTCGTCATTCTTGTCCAGTTCGCTTGCACCTTTGCAATTAATTACATTATCATCATTAAACTAATGCTGACTAACAACTGATTGGTTTTATTATTCAAGAACCAAAAACACGTACGACCCTCTACCCAGGATGGGATTGCGCCTGCGCAACAAATTACTCGGTGATATTAGTAATTTGTCGCGCAGGTGCAGCACCATCCTGAGTAGAGATTCATGCATGCTTTTGGTTCTTAAGAAATAAAACCAGTCAGTTGTTAGTCAGCATTTGTTTAGTCCAGTCTTTCACTTTGTCTGTGTTTACACTCCATTTCACAATAACTTGGTGAACTGTAGAGGCTCCGGCCCCCGCGACCCAATAAGAGTGTTGAGCGAGGAACGTAACACCACGTCACAGGAGCATTCATGTTGACCGTGGAGTGGTAACATGCCTTGCTCTGACGCACTTATTGAATCGCGGGGGCCACAGCCTCCACAGTTTGCCAAGTTATTGTGAAACAAAGTAACGTCGTGCCGTTTCAAGATGAATACATACCAACTCGTCCAATTACCGATTCTGTTAATTGAAGTTTAAATTGAAGAACGTCCCGCTCACATAGGGAAGTATTAAGGTCCAGCGCCACATTTGGAAAGTAACCCCGACACCTAATTTGCTTCGAAGCCCTCGCCGCAGGGAGCACCAAGATGGCGGCTGATAGCCGGGCTGAAGGGAAGCTCACCCTGCAGCCTGGCCTGCTCGGAGATGCGGGTGTAGTTGACGAGGGCCGCATTCTCCAGGCACTTTTTAATGATGGCACGCACCTCCTCGGGAGGTGCCGGAGTCATCACGTCCTTCATCAACACCTGCGTGACAACACAATGCCTCGCAATTCAGAACCACAGGCACTGGGGGCTCTCAAAGAGAACCCAACTGGAATCTCCATCTCCCCACTGCACCCGGGAACATGTCACTGTGCACATGACTTGGAAAAAGGTGGAAGTGTTAAGCGTGGTTAGGAGGTGCCCAAAATGTCACTTGCTAGAGAATTTTTTTTAAAAAGAATTAACGCATGCAGGCAAAATTGCTTTTCAGTTTTTTAATCCAGACGTGACAGTAAACAGCTCTCACAATCCTTTTATAGAAGTTCAAACATTGTTCGGTGCCCCCTTTAATACAAGTATCTTAAATATTTCTGCTAACTGCCCAATGCAGGACAACTCTTTCTGGGATCTGTGATGGTACAAACAAAAAATGAGCCTCAAGGTGTTTTGCAATCAATGAGTACAAGCTACATCAAGAATTTTGCTACAAATGAAGGTGTGGATGGTAATCTGAGACGATGTTGAGGCCCACATAATAGATTAAATGGTCAAAAATGTAAGAAACTATAGAACTTTAAAAGATGTGCCATGTGAACCTCAACCATAAAATAAGGAAGACAAGGCACTGAATGAAAAGAACTGATGTATAACTGAACTGACATGTGTTCAGAGCTGACCCCCAGGGGACAAACACAGAAGAAACATGGCTGCCACAAAAGAGGGAGTGAGTGATGGGGGAGCAGCGTGAAGATTGGCACGACGACAAGTGGATGATCCGAAGATGGCACTCACCCTTTCCAGCAGGGACAGGGTAGCCTTGAGGGCCCCTTCAGGCCTCCCAAAGGGAAAACAGTATCTGCACATGGAACACATATTACTGAGCAAAGTGGTATGAGATCAATAAGAAAAGTAAAGCATGCTTCATTACGAGAGCTCATTCAGAAGATTGTCTCGTGCATTTCTCTTCTTAGCCTACTCGGAAAGGTACTGACAGCACAAAATGAGCTAGCAGACAAGTTCAAGCCTGTTATAATGTCAGTACAGAAATAACTGTCCTTTGTCACACCAGTTCAAAATTACAGCAGATCGAGCACATACCGTAGAATACTGCCGTGCATCCGCCCATTCCACACTAAGCGCCCATTCTTAAGTTTTTAAGATCTGAGAAAATATGCACAGTACATTGATACGTAAAATTGATGACCAGACAAGTGCCCATCACCCATTTCTTTACAATTATCTCGAAATTTTGAGTGGGCGCTTGCCCAGTATTTTACGGTATACTGTGAATTTTTTTTGTTTGCTTTTAGATAATAAAAAATGCATAAAAAGCCAAAAAAGGGTACTATTGCCAAAAAATGATCACAAGAAAATTCCGCTCCTCACAATGCAAGTATCTTCAGTAAAGGAACTAAACATGATCTAACATGAAAGGATCCTAAAAGTACTCAGGATGCTTTCGGTGACTCCCAGTAAACCACACAGTTCATGCCTTCGCTAGTCGGCATAGTGTAATAGAGCATAGTCAAGTCTCATCAATTGAAACACTTCTGTTTCTTACTACTAGATTAATTCAGATAAGAGGCATTTGGTCGATTACGACAGACTACAATCATGTTCAATAAGGTTGTTCATCCATTTTCTGAACTAGTACTCGGATATGCAACAATCTGACACACTGAATGCCAGACAAACGTGGTGCATCAGTAATATGAAGTCTGGGTGCAACAACATGGCAGCGCCCACCTGAAGTGTGTGATCTGGTGCTCAAGCAGGATGCGCAGACGCTCCTTGACTTGAGCAAACATGTCCTTCTCCTCGACGGTCACCGTGCCGATCCCATCCGGCCTGGGTTGCCAGAAGACACACTTACAAGAGTTCCCAGAATGCCAAACAGCAGGCAGCGTAGCAAACCACCTCTAATGCACCAACGGAGCTCTGCCCAGAAAAGACGGTTAAGGACTGCAGCTTCAACGTTTGAGCAAAGTATAGCTGGCGGGCAGAAGATTCAGCAGATGAGATTTCTCGCAACTGGTTTAGCGAAAACCGGTGACAAAGTAATGCCAACTTGGTGAGACACCAAGTTAACACACTTCTAAAGCAGTTCTGAATCTAAAAAAAAAAAAGTTCCCTCGTGAAGAAAAAAATAAATAATAATCTGCCATTTAATTAGCCAGTAACTGGTCTTTCAATCACACTGGAAACTTCTAGTATGCATCACGCATATTGGAAGTTTCCGATATACATAAAAAAACCAGCCCTTTAAAAAAAAAAACGCTCACCAAAAACAAAAATTGCAAAAATATGCCTATTTGCATTTGCAACACTGAAAAGACTTTGCTGCAGGAAAAATAAAAGCGAGCAAATTAATTTAGGCGCATCATCATTGAAAGAGAGTCACATTAAAGATGGTTTACTGTCTGAAAAAAGAAGCAGCAGGCATAAAAATAGTGTGAAACCACAATCATTCTCCGCATCTCAGAGGCCTCCACGGAATTTTTTTTTTTTTCTCTCTTTCGAGTGAATACAAACTCCAGTGGCCAAAGCAAGAAGAGGAAAAAGATAAAAATCACCCAGACAGAGAAGGAAGGTGGCCATGTCCGGAGCACAGCTCCATGCCAATGAAACATGCAACATGCTGCACCCTTCGAGACATGCCTTGGTTGGAAACTTCCCTTTGACATACCATAAGAGAAAAGTAAAGAAAAAAAAGTCGCTCAATGTCGCCGCAAAAATGCAGGAGCCGAAAACGTTTTCTTCTCTAGAAAGGTGCCGAGTTGGAGGGCCAAGCGAATGGTGATTTTGACTTTGGTCTGAGGCAAAATCAAAAGTGCTCCATTGCACGCTTTCTCTCTTTGGCAGACACAGAACTGCACAGACGAATGTTACTTACGAAAACTATTTTCCTGGAAAACCGTGAAAAGAATTTAAACGGAGGCAGAGTACCTTCTTCAAGTGGCGCTTTTACCAATGCCACAGGGTTGATTTGTTGCTCATACGATTTCAGAAATTATTTTTACTACATCACTAGTACTCCTATAAGGATCCTTTTAATGCGCAGCTTTTTATGGCTTGTTCGTGGCACTTCTTAAGAGGCACCTTCAAATATCTGTGAACAAGTATTCGCAATAATAGTGAAATTTCTGTTAGCTAATTGTTGTTCATTAAGGGGGAGCACTGGTCTTGGAGCTTCTTTTCTTATTTTATGACCAAACCCAATGAAATTCTACACACCTGCTTGGCTTTTTGTGCTGATTTCCTATACCTCGTCATTTTCTCAGTCAGCAGAATCGTTTTCAAGACAATTAAAACTCGCCTGCCTTTGTTTGGAGGAACAATAGGGTAAAAAACTGCTTAATGAAATACAGTAAAACCTCGTTATAACAAAGTTGAAGGAGCGATCGTAATTA
Organism: Ixodes scapularis; assembly: GCF_016920785.2. NCBI lineage: Eukaryota > Metazoa > Arthropoda > Arachnida > Ixodida > Ixodidae > Ixodes > Ixodes scapularis. Next base: position 107,637,234 of record NW_024609883.1, on the reverse strand, counting down.
TTTTGTTATAACCATTAGTTTGTTATAGCCAATGTCCATTTCTTCCCTATTAGCAAGCAAGGGGAATTATGATTACTTTGTTATATCCATTAGTTTGTTATATCCTATTTTGTTATAACGAGGTTTTACTGTATCCTTTTTAACACATGGCTAGATACTCCGAAGTGTTGAGAGTAGAATGTTGGAAGTAGTACTTTTAAGGTTAACCCCTCATTAGAGATTTTACCACACATTGAGGTTCAGTGCTCAATGTGTGGCTAACAAGTAATAAAACAAAAGATCAAATGGAAACTTTTCTAGACCTATATATTAAAAACATCTGCTCTCAACATCGTATACTTCACACATTTAGCTAAATGTTTCATGAAAGGCTATATTTTTATCTGCTCTAGATGCTGAGATAGTATCCCACCGGCAAATTTTCAACGAGTCCGAAAATTGTGTTTTGTGAAAACAATGTTTTAGAGTCAACTCCAATGCACATTCAGCCCACATAGACATTATAAATTGATTTATAGCTCAAATATTCAACTACGAAATTAGAAACCTGGTAGATTCAGAGAAGTATATTTAAAACACCCACATTATGTTTCTAGGCAGACTGAACATGCTTCCAAAATCCGAGAGTACCACGCCAGGATGAACATGTATGCAAATTCTTTTTTTGTTAAAACCATTGCAAAGTGGAACAGGCTGTCTGAAGACCAGGTGTGCTCTACGAATGAAGATGTATTTTTTTCAAAACTGTAACCCCCCTGCAATAACGCCTCCGGGCAATGTGGCGTAATCTTTGAATAAAGAATAAAGAACAACAGCTGTAGAGGTCAACATCGCCATTTTCAAAAGAATAAAGTTTTGGGAAGGTTTTGGCTCCAGAGACCCATGAACCCCCCTTAAAGCTTGCCAAGTTGTTAAAATACAAATTTTTCCTTTGACTTTGAATGGTCAATTTAAAACATGTGCTCCAACTCACCATGCCACAATAATTCTCACAGACAGATTTGAAAAACCGTCCCATATGTTTTTAAATAATGCATCCTTCCAAGGGATTTTGTGATGACTGTCAATGAAATGTTGTATGTTCAATTAAACACTTCATTGATGAGGCATCTTCCCAGAAATCTTTTATGTCAATTCTGCCAAGTGGAATGTCGCTAGACTCCAGCAACAAGTGCAGTGCACCGTGAGTGCTGCTCTTGCATCCGGTATCAGTATGTTTGCATCACCCCAGCGTGCTGTTTCCAGCAGAATAAACTTGTTCACATGAGTGTCGCAAGATGGCAGCACATTTCAGATGGGGGTGGATCGTGTATATTGCCTGAGGCAGCGGTGAGTCTGCAGTGACCGTCTAGGACTATCGTCTGTCACGTGCGTTTTGCTGTGCACGTGTGCCGAGCCTGGAACGACTTACTTGAACTCGTCAGGGTTAGCACTCCCTTCGAGAGGTAATGCAGATTGCCTAAGGGTTCAACACATGGCACACTTTAACCTCCTCTTTCGAGACTGCGGCTACACACTGCATCCGCAGTTAACTGTTAGCAGCAGTCATCTCGCAATCAAAACTGACCCCCGGCTGTTGCATCCACACAATTTTGTCAACAACAATTTTCGTACGCATCAATATCTCTATCCGCTGTGGATGGTCAGAGCTTCCAGCGCCATCTGCATGCTCTCTTCACGTATCCAGAAAAAAGTTAGAACTCAGTCCCCAGTCTTCATGATCCCACAGCCCCAAGACATTGGTTTGCCACTTTCCTTGAACCAGCAAGCTACTCTGTGACATCTGTTTGAAAAAGCCTATGAAGTAAAAACCTCTACTGACAGCTGTATATATATCACACTGGCAACAGACAATTAAGAAACTACCAGATTTTTGTACACCACTACTATAACCAAGTCCATGAAATCAACGTACTGATTTGACACACATTTCACACAACTCTCAGAGTCTGTCATGAGCACATTTTACTGGACGTATTACCGAGTACGAATGAAATGCAAACAGCAGAGCGCGTGGCCTACAATACATACTGCGCTACCTAGAGACAACTAGGAACTGGTAAAACTATGGGGTGGAGAGGAGGCTGCGAGGGTACACGCCTACTCCGAAGTGCACACCCTCGTAACCCCTCTATTCGCAGTTTTATCAGCTCTTAGTTGCCTACTGCTTGTGTAGCATGTATTGAAGGCCACGCACTCTGCTGTTTGCATTTCATTTGCACCCGATAGTACAAAGTACTGTACCCTCAGAACACTGCAGTAGAGACACCCATCCGTTTAAACAGGCTATTGGAAAGCCTCCACGCATTGCCCAATTGGACAGAAGTAGTAATGCCTCGTACGGAGAGGGAGCCTCTGGGAAATGTTTGAGAAAGTTGGATGGGAAGAATGCCAAGAAGCAGTCAGGTATAGTTCCTTTCTGCGTAGGGTGTAGTAGACGTGCAGTACGCAGTAAGGACGTCGTTACGGTTGTGAAGCTGAGGAGCACAGGAAAGAAAGAAGTAGAGCGAAGGGGCATGCATCAACTCTCGGTGCGCTTCACAGTCGTGCGACAGAGGAGAAGGGGATTGGCCTGTGCACCTGCCACCGTCACCTGTACATCTTCCGTTCCTTACATTTGTTTTAGAGACCTGCATCGCTACGTCCATAGGTATACAAGGCTAGCCTCCAGGTAAAACAAGTTTGTGCAAATATCAAGTACTTCTTGAAGATACAGAAAAATGTAAATTTAATTCTTCAAGCTGGGCCCCTTAACTATTCATACGACTTTATTCCTTAGCTAGAAGCACTAGAAATAGAGCAAAATGAGCACGTCTAGCTTTCTGCTGTGACAAAAATGTGATAGTGACCATCCCAAAACACACCAATGTCAGTTATTGTATACCATAAGCAGAACATCACATATCTTGATTTGAGTAAACTCCCGAGTGCTAGAAACTATTTCCTGTTTAGTATAGCAAACGACATTGTGGAAGGTACAAATGAATCTGGTGATGAAAACCCGAGAACTCTTTTGTCAACACAAGCCGTCCTGCAGATGACGCTACTGCCAAATCTACAATCCTATCTGTGGTACATATTCTGTCTCTATGTCTTCCCATGGAGATCCCTATGGGCAAACAGCAAGTTTTAGGATTCACCTAACTACATAAAATATAGTCTTTTTGTTATATTAATATTCGGGGTCATATAATTTCAAATACCAAATAGTTCCTACGAAATGCAGATCCTGGGTTAGAAGCAACATGTTTTCATCTAATTTATGCAACTGAGGAACCTGACTGCTGATGGGCTGTAATATGTTCTCCATCACACTCGAAGCATCCACAAGCATCTACGCACCACGTCTTAAAAGCAGACGTCAGGTTCCTCCCGTATCCGTGCCACCGCAAACGTACACCAAGAAGTTAACTGGTTACATATCTCTGCGACTTTGTAAGTTCCATGGACGTGATTAACTTCAACGCTTCGCACGAGTCCCCCGGGCATGGCATGGCAAGTGCAATAGGAAGAGGGGGCGGAGGGGGAGGGAGGCAGCAGGCACACAGGGTTGGAAGCAGGCCCCACTGAGGTGGTGGAAAGGACATACCTCACATCTGTAACAACCAGGCCGGCCGGCGGGGCGATACTTTACACCGGCAACAACGTGAAGCCAGTGTCAGCAAAGCGCTCACCCAATTCGGGGCAACAGTAAAGAAGGTGGACAATTGGTCCCATGCCTCTAGCGTACTCAACTGCAACGTGGCCATGCGCTCAGTCTGGGTCCCCCCCCTACTGTCACCTGTCACTCGAACTTCTCAATAAAGTGTAACCGCTCCTCTTTCTTTCGCTGAATATCACCGAAAAATAGAGCCACCTCTCAGAGCACATAAGACTGGCACAGGCACGCAATAAACTCGCTGAAAGTTAAATGAGTTACTGCCCTAGATTAAGGCAACTAATCTAAGCTCTAGATTTTGGGAACACTCCTTTCTAATACAAAGAAATGCCTTCTTAGCTTCCCGTAAATAAGGGTGCAGGATGATACCAAAATGCACCAGAGCGAAGAGCTTTCACCAGAGAAATTCTGTATAAGAGCAGGAAATACTGCATCTTCCTACCACTTCACTAGTGAATGCTATATGCCATTTTTGGACCTGGCAAGACACTTTTCCTCACGCTTGGGCCCGCTGTTGCCAACGGATCATACTTTAGACTCACGCCTATCTGTCTCCTTGCCGCATGCCACTCTATAGTCGTTGCAGTTTTAAGTGGAAGTACAGCTAGAGCGAGAAGTCCACAGGCTAACCAAATTCACTACGCTAGAATGCATACACACTAGGAAGCAAAGCAAAACTATTCTCTTAGCTCCGATGCATCTAAAGGCTACAAGTGCATGTCACCAGCTCACTACATTGCATCTAGACGGCATCAGCCAGAGGCACTCACAACGACAATCAACGCAATCAAATAAAAAGCAAAAAATTGCTGTTGCAACTGGCAGAGTGGCGACGCCCCCTCCCTTTCCCTCCTCCCCCCCCGCCCCCCCCCCCCAACCTTTCCCGCTACCGAAAAACCGAGACTGACTTCATCCCTCCAGAAAAAAATGTCTGCTCGAAAATTCGAAGAAAAACAAAAAAAGCAGCCCTGACCCTGGAGGAACGGAAAAAGTGCAGTGTCCACCACTCAGCAAAAAGGAGGGAAAAGAAAAGTGTCGGAGGCGGGGGAGGGGCTACAAAACGGAGGGAGTGATTCAAAAAAGGGACCGGGGAGGGACACAAACAAGTGAGCCTCGTAACGGGGTCTCTGCCCGACGATAGAAGGGATTGCGTGCACTGTACCACGAAACACTCTGCCCCAGGCTACGGGGCTCCCCCAGAGTGGCACAAGCACACGCCTCCCGGGGTTGTTCCCAGAGAGTGCTCAAAGCGGGGCATTATGGCGCTGCTGCTGGCGTACAACCACCATCTTAGCATCAGTCATAAAATTTTGATTACGATGCTTCCGTCTAGTTCACCTCGAGAGTGTCCGCACGCAGCCAAAGGAATGGCGCAAGACATGGAGCGCGTGGTGGAGGACAGACGTTCAGAAGACAAGCCTTGCCATTCTCATTCTGACAGTGGTTATAATCTTTATCTATTTTCACACTAAAAAGAAGTACCGCACGTAGCCATGTCTTTATGCTAAGTTACAGCAACCTAACAAAACAAGATCTACTAGCTAATTAAACCTCCACGCTAAATTGCGATCTGTCAAGAAAACGATTTATGCGGTTTCTTCAAATAGCCAACGTGCCATTGAATACACGCTGCAGATCACCTAACCCCGTGTTTTGCGTAAACCCACATTTGCACGCGCGTTTTCCTAGTTTGGGAGCGCTGCATACCGACTTCTTTTCTTTTTTAATAAGTCTTTCCCTCAACAATGAACATATATAGTTTCCAAATAGATAAAGAAATAAAGAAATAGATTTCCTAGAGCTGTCCCAAAACGCCACTCCGCCCTTAGTAAGGAGAGCCAACTCCTCGTGGTTTCATGCACCAACGACGGACGCGGGGTTGGGCCACCCCGGGAGAGCCGACCGACCTAGAGCCACTGAATAGGCCACGCTTACGAGCATCGACGCTCCATTCCCCGGTTGTCTCGTGGGAGCCGCCATTTTCCTGCCTAGTGCCGAGCGCCTGCAATCGCCGATCGTTACGACTCGAAAATGCGACTTCCTGAGCTTTGGATACGCCGTCCGGAAGCGCGGGCAATGTCGTTTCACTTTGTCGCGAATCGGTTTACTGTTGATGGAGGACGGAAGAGCATCTCGCGCGATTTCAGATAAGGCCTCGTATAACTGGCAACAGTGACTTCAAGCCACAAGATGGCTCTAAAGAAGACGTCGCCCCAAAATATTTACAGAATTGTTTTCACCACAAAAGTAAAACATGCATCGCCGAACGCTCATTCACTGCACAAATGCAACGCTAGCAGTCCGAACTGGATGCCAGTTTCAGAACTAATTGTTATCTTATCCAAAAGTTATACTCGTTTTCTGAAATTTTCAATGGGGAAATGGCGGCCGACGGAGCTTTCGAATACATGAAGCTGAATGGCACCAGTTACCGAAAACAGAAAACGTGGGCCCCATTTCCCATAGAATCTTTCAGGAAACCATTTCTAACTTCTGAATGAGATAACGGTGAGTTCTAAAATTTTGGTGTCCTGTTTGGACCACTAGCATTACATTTGGGTGGAGAATGAGGGTTCGGCGGTGCATGGATTATTTTTGCGGTGAAAGAGAAACAACACTGCCCGATTTTGGGGGGGCACGCTGCACATGGCAGGGCTGAATATTTTATGTGTCAGCTGTGTGGCCAATACGAAGAAACAGCCTTCCACGTCGTGGGGGAGCACCTCGAGCCGAGGCTGCCTGTGCCACACGACGCAAATCACTATGCCCTTGCACTGGGGATTTGTGCAGCGGCAGCGGATATGCATCAACTTTACCGACGACAGATGACATGGCGATTCTGCCTGTGCTCGCAAGGCAGTAAAAATCACAAAATGCAGACTAAAGGAGTGCTGGGGAAAAACTGTGAAGATGGAAGGATGCCAGAGCAATAGTGCTTAGGCTTATAATATTTTTGTTTATTTTTTTTTTTTTTTGGGGGGGGGGGGAAGGGTTACAGCAAGTTTTTTAGACTGCAATAGCCAAATACAAAGGGCTCAGCCGCCATAATCCAAATCCGTTCCAATCCGATGGCCAAAGTGCCGTCACTCTCAAGCGTAGCTTATTCGATGGCTCTAGGGCAACCCTGACACCGCCGACCGAAGAGATCGAAAGTGGAGCAACCGAGTCGAGCGCCTGAGCCGCCGGTTCGACTGACCTGTTTCCGTGGACATGGGAGGAGCAGAAGGCGAAGCTGTAGTGGATGAGGGTGGGGTCAATCATGACCCCCTTCTCGGCCCGGTTGAGCAGGTCGTGGAGGTAGCACAGGTGCCGGAAGCAGCTCCGCACGCAGTAGCGGGCCGCATATTCGTCCAGCGCAAACACCTGCCCCGGACTGAACCAGCCCTGCGGCAGTGGAGGTGTGGCGGGTGCGCGTTAGGCACGTGCAAATAAGGGGTTTTGTGTTCGAAGCAAACTCAAAGTGAACGGGTGTTTTGGTAGAATATTTGCTAATGAAGTATCGAATAGTTTCTCCAAGCCTTTTACTACTGTTGCACCATGCTTAAACGAGAATTCTGCTGAACTCGTGACGGTTGTTCACAAGCTTCCTCTTGTCCCTTTAAAAGCGAAGTTAATTTTAATCTAAAAATATTTTTAGACTGTGACCCCAGAAAGTTTTACGATTACATTGGGATGGCAAGTAAAAGACAAACCTGACATAAAATTAGACCTATGCTCATCCCCAGTTATATTTGACCAATGAGATTAATAGATATCTTGCTATACATAAATATCCTTTCTTCCATCTGAAATTAAACAGAAATTAAAAAGAAAAAAACATTTCCAGAGTTTGTTTTTACGAGTGTTGCTTCTCTGTAGTGCACCGGTGCTTGGTAAGAAGCACACTCAAGAGGGCTAAATCACTGCAATCAATGCTTAAAAAAATATGAATATTGTGGTTCATCTCGATGCAATTATCCAATATTGCATTAGTTTACGCACTTCTGAAGAAAAAAACTGGTTTTGTAAACAGCTAGGAAAAAAAAATTGATGTTTCTTAGTTTTACAAAACAGGAATCAAAATTCTTAAAAACCTGGACGACACTCAACGCTGCAACTTCGATAAAGTGAAAGGGGCAGGAAGTTTCAAGGCAGATGACCACTTCTTCGGTAGCCTCGGTAGCCCACCACAGCCTCGGAAAGAATGAGCAAACTTCAACTTATTTTAAAAGATGTCCAACAAAAACGCGAAAAAGACGATGTGTATAAAAACCAGCCCGAAACAGCCTGCCTCTTCCACTTTACCGACGTCACGACTTTGAGCATCGTCCGGGTTGTATGGAGGTTCTATTTTTCTCCTGTGTTACAAACAAGTCTTTCTATACGGTAAGAAAAATTTTTAGCCTTCCCGATAAAGTTGAGAGACAGAGATTGTGCTCAGTGGTGTCAGGTGACTGAACATAATGTTGTGCTGTCACGTGACACCACGACTATTTTACGAGTGAAACACTATCTTGGACGAGCCTCGCAAGTCCAACTACAAAATCAGGGCATTCCTTATACCAACCATCAGGAACAACAGCCACAATAGCCTTAGTCAAACTGTCGCTTGTACATATTCAACAACCTTAGCTCAACGACTCCTGAACAACCGCCGCATGTCCAGAGGACATTACTTTGAGCCAGTGGTTCTCAAATCGGGTTCTGCAAACCCACTGGGGTCCACAAAGACCTCACCTCAAACCCCACCGTTTTCCTTAAAAAAACATTTTTTGTTGTAGCTAGGTGGTGCAAAGCTATCGCCCATTATAAAGGCTACACATCTATCCATCCAATCATCCTTTTACTTGATGCTTCTCACTTCTCACGTCTACAAAAGTAAAGGATGCCCTTTTCACACTGCAATTAGTTGTCTTATTTTACACACCCTTCCCCTGCCGGCAAGGGGTCCCCCATCACTTTGGCAAGTACCCAAGGGGTCCCCGAAATTTCCATGCTTGAGAAACATTGCTTGAGGCATTTGACATGACACCAGCCAAACTTGCAGAAGTAAATCAGCTTTGGTCAGACAGCTTTTTCAACTAGGCCCTTTTCCCAAAAATAATGCACAAATAAAGCTTCGTTAAGTTTTGCCCCATTGCACACTCAACAGCTTCCGTATAGAACCAAGTTCAGCACCGTAAAATGTAACTACACTCAAAAACTGAGGCCCACTGGAGATGAATCGGTCAATTTTAGACAACGTCCTTCCCAGCACTGTGCTCCTTAGTCAATCCAACACCTACAAGACAGCAAGGTCATAATGCTGACCTTCTGTCACCTACCAGAGGTCAGTGCGGGGCAGATTGAACGTGAGTGCTGCATCAGCACTTGGCTTAAACACGAGTATCAGCCGAAGGCTGACTCAGCATTACTCGTGTCAAGTCTGGGTTCAAAGATGGTCACCAGTAGGCAATGCAGAAAATCCGGCATCCTAACCTTGCCATCCCAGGCACCTTATTATCGCCCTGCAGCAAATGAATGACGGTCTTGGCCAATCAGAGCGCCCAAGGACGAGTCACGACGCAACAAGAGTGAAAGTAATAAGCCCCGCATTTTGTTAACTGTCAGCAACTATAAGAGGTGTCGGTCAGTCCCTTTGGTAGGTGTCCGCAACGTGTCTCCGACTGGTGTGTTGGCCGCGCTAACAAAAGTGGTCCCTCGATTTCCGCCCAACGTCACAAAAGTGTCATGCCGTCGCCAACCATGATCCAGGGGGTGTCACGGGAGCGGTGGCAAATGTAGCAGATGCCCGTTCTGCAGCAGGTCCCTCTCCGGCTTGAACATGGAGATATGAAGCTTCTGAAGGCGGCTTAACACCACCAGAGGTGAAGCAGATGTGTGGAGGGACACGCCCCTAACTGTGACCAAAACCACACCTGTTTGGTCATCATTGGGGGCATGTCTCTCCACACTTCTGGCTTCACCTCCGGTGGCGTCATGTCACCTCAAGAAGCTTCCTACCTCCATGGACTTGATGGTCCACGGAAGTTTCAACAGCCAGGAGTGGGGAAGTCACGGAGACAACGCCCAGCTAAAAATTCCTAGTAGATCCAAATAGAATTCCAAATGGTTTTAATTGGAACCAAATGGTTTTAGTGGGTTCCAAATGGCTCCCGTTGGTTCCCATTGGAAGTGACCAATCGGTTGTCCGAAAACCTAAATGGTGCCAACGGGAAAATTCCAATTGACACTCGATCGCCGGGACTGCGACATCCAACGGCACGACACGCCAGCTTTTGCAACGTCATTTGTTGCCACCCTGGGACCGCTAGGAAGCGCGTGCAGAACGGGACGTTAAACACACCGCTCGAAGACACGTTTCGGGCGCCGTGCTGTCGGCGAGAGGGTTGGCACAGAGCGCGCGGTGTGCCCACCAGGGAGCAGTAGGGGTCGTTGAGCCTGTAGTCGAGCGTCAGGGTCTGCAGCATGCGGAACAGCATGTGGTGGTCGAAGCGGTTTGGGTCCGCCGAGATGAATTCGTCCATGCCGTGCTTGCGGGCACGCTCCGTGTCTGGGTGCGGCGTTAGTCAGGTTAGTGGGGGAACGGCCAAGCGGGTTAGCAGTCACGTGTTAAGAGTCGGGAACAGGTGGTTAATCGAGCCGCAATGCAAGTTAGCCATGAATGTGAAGCGCACCGATTTAACCCCTTAGCTGTTGGGAATTCCGGACCTTCAACTATTTAATTGTTGTCTTCAAAATTAAATTTGCTGCCTTCAAGATAAAATGTATAAGCACAGACGGAATGGGAGCAGGACTAAAATTAATGTCAGTGCTGCCATCCGTTTACAGAGCTCCAAGCCAAGCCACGAGCGAGCCTGGGTCGTCCAAAACCATAGAGTGCGTGAAGCGGAGAAGGCAGACAAGCTTTATTCGTTCTGAACGGTTCAGGGATGGCTCCACATCGACGAGCTAGAAAAATGACTAAGGGGTTAAATAGGCAGTTACGGTTAGCAAAACCTTTCCGTAAAAGACTTAAATTTAAAAAAAAAAAATGTAATTCCGTATATTATGCCTGTAGCAGCATCACAAAGTGTGCCACAATTCTAGTGTAATGAAAAGCTGTTGTTACCTCGTAGAAACCACTAGATGTACTTGCAAAATAAAAGCACTTGTGTAGCAATTTTTTTTTTTTAATTTTTATTTTGATGTGATTACGAGGAGGTCCTACTATAAAGTAATGTTAGAAAAGCCAATTATATACTTTAATTTCTGCTTGAAAGAGAAGTGGGCAGGTCTTACCACGCTGTAAACATGCAGCAGCACTACTCCGTCCCACCCTGTGAGGGACTGCAGCGGATGCTACAAGCCATTCCAGCCAGTCCAGCGCTGTGGACATATCCAGGGACTATGCCCCTTGCGTGTCGCTGCGTCCCTTCCGAGGGTCATGCGACTCTCACGCGGCATTGAATTGACTTCTATAGCTCGTAGCCTCCTCTGCCTTCCATGGTAGGGTGAAATGAAGTATATAGTACATTGTTACGATTGCTGTATACAAAAGCAGGCGCCATCTTTGACACACACGCGCGTTAGGAAATGAAGAGGTGCAATGCATGGGTGCCGGTTGCCCAAGCAGTTAAGCATGTGCCTGGAACACCATCGGATGTGGCCTGTCTCGGTCTTTATTACTACCTCGTAACAACTATTTTTCTTTTATGCCCGTGTTTTCTCCATCTTCAGAAGCAACCATTAACTGCTTAAGGACCATTTTTTCAACTCGTGGAATACGAGACATTATTGTATCTGACAACGGAACAGCTTTCACGGGTGCGAAATTCCTGGAGTTCCTAAAAAAGAATAGTTGTTACAAGGTAGTAATAAAGACCGAAACAGGCCACGTCCGATGGTGTTCAGCAGCAGCAGCAGCTGCACCAGTGCATGTTGAACTGCTCGCACCATCAGCGCCCGTGCATTGCACCTCTTTATTTTCTAACGTGCGTGTGAGTCAAAGGTGGCGCCTGCTTTTGTATATAGCAATCGTAACATATATAAAGCCCTAGTGACAGAAAAGAAAAGTGGGAAGGTCTCACTACGCTTTAAATATGCAGTTACTCTAGTATGAAGCTCTAATGACAGACCAGCACGTCCGCTCGATCGAATATCTCATATACATACATATACAGAGGCTTAAGGGGAGACCCAAGTTAAAATGTTTCATTTATTCATCCACAAGTTGCAAATGACATACCTTCTAATTCGTATGCTCAGGAAGCGCACATCTACATACCGCAGTTACATTGATTCAAAATTTTATATTTAGGTTGTTACCAATCGTGTTTTGGGAAGCTTTTCTAGTTTCCCCAGAAATCTTTTTTTCGTCACAACACAAGGTTTTGCCTGAGGTTTCTTTGAATCTGGAGTTTGGATCCGAATACTTTCTTTGGGGCAAGATAACTCATAAATCGGAGAGTGCAATGAGACTAATAGTTCTAAAATTGTTAACTACAATATCTTTTAAATGGCAAAAGCAGACTTTAATACTAATTTTTAATACCTTCTAATGATTAATAACTCATTTTAGTAACTCACTTTAATAACTCATTACATCAGCGAAAACATTTCAACTCGTGATAACTTTTTCTAGATTGATGCTAAACTTACAAGAATGGTTTTGTTGCACTGTAATGTTTGTAGAACAAGCAGCCATTCTTCGTGCCACAGTTTTGACGATATGATATACGATTAAAAAGAGTGGCGGAAACATTTGCGATGAAGTTTATATTTTCTTGAAACTAGCTACGATATGTTTGTGCTTAGCAGGAGAGATTATCGTAGATGCGAGAATTTGAATAAAAACTTGATGAGAAATAACCGAGAAATGTACAAGACCAGGGTCTCCCCTTAAGTGGTGCATAATAGGCGTGGGGCGTGCTAGAGGGACACACGATAGGCACGGACCCCCTTGCATGCGAGAGATGGTGGAGTTCTTGCTGGCCAGCGGTTGGACCAGCGGCGTGGGCTTGTGGCTCTGCCCGGTCGCCCGGTACATGGCCATCACCCACAGGTGGCACTCGTTCTCATCCTCGCTTGCAAACGCCACGCTGTCGCCCTCCTTCACCGCATTGAAGAAGAAGCGCCCGCCCTCCAGCTCTGCGAGCAAGCGGCACATTCGCCAGGTAACTCGACGTTGCGTTCCTTGACCAACGACGCAGAGGCGGGCTTGCACACTCGCGATTGCTTACGACCGAGCACCTCAAAACCTCTCAAGATCTCTTACAAGTGCCGTCTGTCGGGTAGCCTTAGAACGCTCGAGGTCTCCGTACATTTCCTCTTCTTTTTGCACTTAGTTCTTTCTTTTTTTAACTCAAAAAAATTTTGCTGATGTTATAAAGGACCATTTCTTGTAGATAGTACATGCGAATGCTGTAAAACCTTCGCAATAATGAAATGCAGTTGCAGGACAGCTTCATAGATGGTATCAATGCACCACTGTGCTATTCGTCGTAAGAAATCGCAGGAAGTCGGTTGTAAGCTAGTGCAAGTATGTGAATGGGTCGCAACTTTTTCATCGCCGCACTTTTCTGGGGAGTGAATGGCATTTCAGCATTTTTGGTGAGTTGAGGCTGGTACATGCCTTTGCGTTTGAGTGTGCCTGCTTGTTACCGCTTATGACAAAAGAACGAAAGGATGGATGGAGGAAGGGAAAAACGGAACTGAACCCTTTTAATCGGGTGGTAGCTTGCACCACCTAGCACCAGCTTTTATTTCAACAATAGACTTATCTCTGATTAGAAAAAAAAAGAAAAAAAAAACAGTTAAAAGCTAAGTTTAACATATAAATTCTGCTAGCATAAATTCACTTCCCTTGTTGTTTTTCTAGACATACGTGGTAACATACATCCTAGCGGAACCTTTACGCTTCCAATGGCAATTAAAATCGCTTGTTTACAGAATCCCGAGTGCCGGTGCTCCCTGCCAATTCATGCTCTTCGTCGACACAAAAAAGATTACATAAATAAGCTGTCCCTAACACTGCTTGTCAAAACCACACTTTTCAACACAGGAAGGGATATCTCTGTTTCTACAGTGCGAGAGAACTTGTAGTGGAAGTACCCACCCGGCATGGCCTCTGTGTAGTCTACGGTATAACCATCCAGCTGGAGCAATTCAGTTGGAACAGACGTCTTTTCCCTGAAGCTGCACATGGCAAATGTGTACTGCGATACCTGCACAGAGCATTCATCCAGCCGCCAATGAGGTCGCACAGTGGAGGTTTACAGGCTCTTGTTCATTTCTCCTCCGTGCATCCAGTAACTCTTGGGACCTTGAGGAACTCAATTTAAAAACCCGGGACTCGGGTGAATTGTTGTTTGGTAACAACAGTGCAGTAGTTCCCATCAAATGCCTTACCCTCATTAGTTTTGTAACAAATTTGGGATATAAAATAATGAGCAGAAACTTGGAGATGGGAGCATGTTAGGTGCAAGAGTAAAAATGCAGAAGCAGCACAAAATAAGGTGGGCTTTTGCCACATGGCGCCAGTGCATATGCATCGAGCTTCACTGTACTGCACCGGCTTTCTCTGAGAAGTGCTTTGGTTAGCTAGCTGTACTCAGAAGCCTGGGGTGGGTGCTTGATATCAACCATTTCAAAAGTAGCGGATGGTCACTTGTTGTGACATGAACACCATAATAAAAGTCAGAAAAACAGATGGGCAGCTCACTTGGACAAGTACGAAGTAGCGCTTCTTCCACTTCTTCCATACTTGCTTGCCTTGGGCGTACAAGTACCTGGCGAAAAAACGTTGCCCTCATTAGACACAGGAAGGAGCTTCCGTCACGCGGGCACTCTGCTGGCTATACACGTTTGCAAGAGAGGACCCTGAGCACTGCTATTTCGAGCGATGCTGGCACCACCTAATGTTTCCACCTTGTTGGGAAGCGCCAATGGGGTGAGCGAATGTGAACCAACCAGGAAATACAGCAGCTAGCAGTAGCCATCATGAGTTATACGACGTGTGGGGCTCTGGAAGAGAAAGACGCTGGCGCTGTCCGGGGCATGCGAGGGCTGAACCCAGCACTCGATTGCTCAGCCTGTTCAGACAAGGCTGTTTCTTCTTCTGTCCAGTCTGTCTGACGTGTGCGCCAATCCTCACAGACGTCAGCGTAACTTGCCCTTCGGTACACACCTAATCTGGTTCCACATAGGTTCCAGTTAAATTCACATTCCATATATTGTGTCTAAAATTCCAATTTTTATGTGTATTGGGCTTTACATGTAAAACGCCAATCCCCTTTACTTCATTTTTTATGGCGAACATGGAAGGCACTACATAGAGTGTTGTTCCACTTACATGCCATTCCACTTACCCTGTTCCACTTAAGTGCCAATCGGTGCCAGTTAAAACTTTCAGGAAGTGCTTTTTTGTGCATTTATCGTTTACAGTTAACAATTATCTGAAACATGGCTATGTATAAATTATGAAACATTTACAATTATCTAAAACACTGCACAGTATAAACTACAAGGTATATGTGGAACATGGTTCCTCCTGGTTAAACAGAACTCTTTTGCAAAAAAGATTCCCATTAAAACCGGAACCAAAGTGTTAATTCCTTAAAGGCAAAGCAGCCAGAAAAGAGAAAATTCTCCCTCAATTCTTTCCTTCCAGTTGGGAAAGCGGGACCCTTCTGAGGGAAGCAGCTCAAAGACCCACTCCTGCGGGGGAGGAGGAGAGAAGAGAACGAGAGAGAGAATGGAGAAAAGGAAACTGGGCACAGGCTTTCTTTACAGCAAGAGACGAGTGTGCAGGTCGGTCTTTAAGTGGGGAGTTTCCCTGTTGTGCACAACCATGCCTCGGAAAATATTTTTTTTTTACAAATATAGGGGGAAAAAAATGTTGCATTGGAAATTTGATTTTGTTGTTTATTACATGGAAAGGAATTAAGATATCCCTTCTTGTGTTGAGCACGCTTTCCCCAGAAAGGAAAGTGTGCTCTCAAGGACTTGCTCTCTTGCCACGGCAACGTAGAGGACGCAGGCTTCCCCGTCAACAGCACATCGTCCAGGTCTTTTCTCGTCACTGTGGTCGTCGAATTTCGCTGTCGCTAAGCATGATGCACTCATTATCCGAGTCACTGTTATCACTTCATTCAAGTAATTGCTTTCTGCCACTTCCGAGCATTCATGATTAAGAACGGGGACAAAGGACAAAAATATTCCTTACCATAATTCAATTATGTCACTGCCCACAAACGCAAATCAATCTAAACGTGTCTGATATTGTGTATGATATATGGTAGCACCTAAAACCTCCATAAAATATTCGCACGCATTGAAAGGAGCACTTTTTCCGTCCGAAGGCCAAAACTGAGGCACGTCTAAAGATGTGCTCAATTACGTAGCAAACTGTTTGCGCATTGCAGAAGAACAATGGCAGGCAGTAATGAGGGTGCGGGACACACTTCTGGTGCATTCCTAAATGCATGTTTAAGGCTTTAAGTATTGTTTTTTTTTTAATTTTTCGGCGCTTGTTATTGATCAGATCTACCTTATTGTTTTGTGCACTTTAGTGACTAACGACAACACCTGTAAGTTTCACAAATTGTTTCTGATAAAGTCTCGATGTGCAACGGCATCTGCTTCAGCGAGGGGCACCTGACAGCCTTGTACAACAAACAGAGAACATCCTGGTTGGAGAGTGAGTGTGCCTCACCTCAGCACACGGTCCGAGGCCAAGCCAGGAACTGGCCTGCAAACGTGTTTGCCACAGTGCTAACAAAAAGTTTTTTTTTATTTATTTAAAACATACTGTGGGCCTCTCATATAGGCCCCTGCAGGTGTGGTACAAAACAGCAAGAATAATTATTAGCAATCCACAAAAAAAACAAAAACATTTCGACTACTTTTTCACGCTCGGATAAACAGGTGCATTAAAAGAGAAACGCAGAGAATGAGGTAATTACATGTAATCACAAACAATTATCAGTCAGTCAAAATAACTCTTGTCCCATCTTTTTTTACTCGTCCTTGTCCATAGTGCTATTTCTGTTTAACTATGTTTACCAACTAGCCCAACAGTTTGCTTCGAAACAAAAAGTTCTTTATTTTCGTCGCTACAATTCCCTGCAGGGTAGGCCTAATATGCAAGAAGCCTAATAGGGATGGGCGAATATTCGGTTATTATGAATAGCCAATCCAATTCTGTTCTATTCGGCATTCGTTTCAAATCGAATTTAAGTATTCAACAATATTGAAATATTCGACAATATTGAATTATTCGACAATATAGAATTATTCAACCTTTCTAAATACAGTCAAACCTGACTATATCGAACCCGTTTACATCGAATTATTCCTTATATCGAACAATTTGTGTGCACAGTAATCTTACAGTGATAATATATAGCAAAAACTATGGTTGCATCGAACAAAAATAGCAGCCGCTACCGACATATCGAACTGCCAAGAGCGTCGTTTTGCTCTGCAAGCTGGCTTTCCCCCAATGCGAGCGGCCGCATTGGGGGAAAGCCAGCTTGCAGAGCACGCTGACTTTTTTTGGGGGGGGCGGCCGCGTCGACAGCTTGGAAGAAAATAAAATATATCTTTTGCGGAGATAGGGTGCTCCGTGCTCCCTTTCCCCGCTCCGTCCGCAAAAGAGAATATTATTTTTTCTTCCAAATTGACGCGGCCGCCCAGAGAAAAAAAAAAAAAAAACAGTTTGCTTTGCTAGCTGGCTTCCCATAATGCAGCAACCTGTTTCAGGGGAAAGCCAACTTCCAGAGCAAAACGGCGCTCTGCAGGAGAAGGTGCCCCCGTTGGACGTGCTCCGTGATCTCGGCATAGTTCGGCGCCAATGCGCGAATATAGAAGGCAGCGGCCTCAGAATTTTGGAATCCGTCGATAGCGTAGAAAAATATCGTTATCGCGGAGGCAATGAAGAAAAAGCAGCAGAAGATGCAAGGCTACTTGATTGAGTAATATTTTAGCAGAAAGTGGATTTTTGAGTCAAATTCATCAAAGCTTTCATATCGAATTACCCGCTATATCGAGCTGGTAGACTTTTTTTGCGCGTTCGATATAAACGGGTTTCACTTACTCTGGCTTGGATTTATGGCCAGGTGGCGCAAGCTTCCTACTGTTTCGACCATTTCATGCTACCAAACTCAATACACTTGAAATTAACAATTAAAGTATATCTAATACCAAGTAAGGGCAAATATAAAGCTATAATTTAAAAATATCTTCTGGTATTTTTTGCTTGTACTACTTAAACTATTCTCTTCGAAAGTATTCAACCAAAATCACTACTCGCTTTGAATTCGATTCGGACCCAAAATCCTGGATTCGCCCATGCCTAAAGCCTAATGATCTAAAGTGCGACTAAGGTTCCGTTCTTTCGGTACGGGCCAATAATCCCCAAAAAGTAATCCCCGAGCCGGTTTTATCACGATCAAAGGGAAAAACCAAAAAAATCTCAAATTGAATCTGTCAAGCTTGAAAAAACAAAAAACGGCTTCACAGGAAGAATTCTTTATGTACAACTTTATTTTGTGTAGACCTGAAACTCTGGGTGCCTTTCCATTATAAGCATCAAAGTGACAGGGAGGGAGGCTTAAGTACCCTGAATTAAAAAGATAGATAGCACCTCCCTTTATCTCCAGCACACACACCTTTTAAATGCTTTTTAGCTGAGCAAAATGGCTAGGGGGGCTAGTTGGTACATGTTTAACTGAAAAAGCACCTTTCTCGTCACCACGTATTTTCCAGGCGCTTTTCCAGTTTTTAGCCGAACCCACCCCCAACTCCAAATTTTTGTCTGTTCGTCTGTCTATGCATTTTTTGCTAAGTTTAGCGGGGAAATTGACGCCATTTGATCCAAACACCAATTCGGTTTCCCAGCTAAATTTAGCGGGAAAATTGACGTCACGTGACCCGTGTACAAACTCGGTTTCCCTCATTCGCCCGCCATAGTGATCGTCCCAGGACCGCAAGCGTCACTCTTCGAAGGATGTCGTTACTTTTCCGTATCGCCACGCACGTGGCAAAGTTGGCAACGCCCGCGGCTGCTACACGGAGGAACGAGGTTCGAACCTCCCACGGCCCGGACCTTTCTTTTTCTAATTCTGTATTCTCTCCTGGAGAGGTCCACCCCATTCTCAGCTGCCATCAAGTGTCCTGGCTTGGAACCTTCCTGTAGCCCCTCAATTGCTGACGCAAGGTGCTTGGTACCTTTCTCTTTTCGTTTCTAAGTCCGAGTTTGCCTCAATTACAAACATTTATTTCCAGTTTTCCATTCGTTCACCATTTTCCATTCGTGAGAGTGTGAAGGGGATTGAAGCTCACCCGCAGTGCTTCATGTTCTGTGGCTTGTCCATGCGGACGACGATCTTGATCCGCAGGTCCTGATCGGGAGCGTTCTTGGGTACCACCATGCGGAACCACTCGGGAGCCTTGGAGCTGAGCGGACTCGGCCGGAGCAGCACCTTGCCCAGCTCCTTGTCGTCCAGACTCAGCAACCCCGGGCTCTCCGTGTACAGCTTCACCTGCCGCCCATTCATCAATCAATCAATCAATGTTTCTTTTCGCATCAGACACTCATGTACAAAGTGCCCCCGCCCCCCCCCCCCAAGTTTACGGGTTTTTTTTACCGCAAAAATGAACCGTGCAACGCTGAATCTCGTTCACCCAAATGTAGCGCTTGCGGTTCGAACCACATGTCAAAGTTTTAGAACCATTATTTTTTTCAAAAGTTATAAATGATTTTCTGAAAATTTTAATGAAAAAATGGCGACCAACAGAGCCCTCGAACACATATGGCACTGAATGGCACCAGTTACTGAAAACGAGCCCCATTTTCTCGTTGAAATTTTCAGAAAATCACTTGTAACTAACAACCAGGTGTCTCAAGCAGACCGCAAAATTCGGTTTCTTAACCTATCGTGCTACAATTTTGTGCAGCGTTGCCCACAGGTGGTGCATCTTTTCTATAAAATTTACAAAGAGCAAACTTACCTGAGGAAAAAGTAAAAAAAGAAAAAGGGTTAAAACTCCTATGGAAGCGCAGTGAAGTCGCCGGTCTCCAAACAATAGAGCACCCCATTGATTGAAGACCGGTGGCTTCGCTGCATTTCCATAGGAGTTAGGCCTTTTTCTTTCTTCATTGTCGCCTACTTGAGTTTTGTCTCTCGAACACCTACTTCACCTTCAAGGGGGAGTTCTACCAACAGACCAGCGGAACGGCAATGGGCGCTTCCATCTCAGTCACAATGGCCAACCTGGCAATGGAAGCGATTGAGCGCAAGGCGCTACAATCATTCAACCCCAAGCCCCAAATATTCCTGCGGTACGTCGACGACTGCTTCTGTATCATGCAAGCGTCAGAAGTGGACAACTTCCTGGCTCACTTGAACTCCATTGAACCAGCCATCCAATTCACGGTGGAGCACGAAATGCACGGCTGTTTACCTTTCCTTGACGTGCTAATCAAAAGACAGGGTGAGGCACTGAATTTTACAGTGTATAGGAAGCCTACGCACACGGGACGATACCTCCAATTTGATTCAAACCACCCGCTAAGTCACAAAGCGTCGGTAGTTTCGACACTTCTGATGAGGGCAAAGAATATATGTTCATCTGCAACAGACAAAAGGAAAGAGGAGCAAGCGATCACCCGTGATCTAAAAAATAATGGATACACAGGTAACTTCATTCGCCAGATCACTCACCGTCTAAACCGCAGTCGCCGAGACGGGCAACCTACTGGGACTGCACGTCCTAAACCGATTGCACGCATCAGCATACCCTACACAAAAGGGATAAGTGAAACACTATCCAGGATTTTTGCAAAAGAACACGTCACCGTGGCCCATAAACCTGTGACCACACTCGGGCGTTTTCTACCTCGGCCAAAAAGTCGTCCACCCAAGGAAAGGGCCCAGGGTGTAATTTACCAAATATCCTGCACCCAGTGCCCCGCCTCCTACATTGGAGAAACTAAAAACTTCCAAGAACGGCTCCGTCAACACAAAAATGATGTACGCAACTTCGACCGCGAACACAGTGCTCTGGCGGAGCACTGTGAAGTTAATGACCACCGTATCGGATTTGAAGATGCAAGCATTCTGGGTACTGAGACGAACCTACGCAGAAGACAGCTGATAGAATCCTGGCATATTCAAAACACCGCAAATAACATCAATAGGTCTCTAGGCACCTTACCCAGTTTATATGTTCATGGGTTACGAGATACAATCAAGACGGCGCAGGCGAAACGAAGACAACCAGCAATCGACAATGAAGAAGAAGAGATAGCCAGTTCAAAGAAAGACAAAGAAGCTATTATCCCGTTTAGTCGCCCCTGAGGAAGAAACGAACTGTTTCGAAACGTTGGGACAATTTTTCGACTTTTTGGTTGGCGTATTTCTTTATTCTTTACATTTAAATTCACCCAACCAGGCAGATATCTGCCGAACATGTTTACCCTCAAGGTTAAGAAACCGAATTTTGCGGTCGATTTAAACAGCCTGGCCGCTATTTGAGACACCCGGTATTTATTGAAATAACGTTTGGTTCTGAAACTTAGGCATCCGGTACGGACCGCTAGTGATACACTTGGGCAGAGGCTGTGCGTTCGGCGATGCGTCATTTATTTTTGCAACAAGAAAAACAAATTTTTTGGGAGGGGGGACACATAGTAGGCTGCAGCTGCAAGAGGTCACAATGTGAACTCAACGAGGTCTCAGCAGCCTTACGATTGGCTCACGGAGACAGTTCGACTCAGCTACGAGCAGGCGGCCAATCAGAGAGCTTCATATTCTCCCCCAGCGGAAGCGACTGGGTGCATTAGAGATGCCTAATTAAAGCTGGTTCATACATTTGCATTTGAGTATGATTAATCGTGTTGCAACAAGTCGTAACAGCTTACGAGAAGAGACGCTGGCGTCACCTATCGGGTAGGTCTGGAACACTTTCGATCTATGCATATTTTACGCATCATTCTTTCACTGTCTGCTTCAAGCAATTCTGACCATGTCAAAAGAGATCACTCCTTATTAATAGTCCATAGCTTCAAACTCACAAATATGGCAAAACCTTCAGTTTAGTTATACGCATATCGGAAGTGCTCCAAGGCTGCTTGATAGATGGTGCCAGCGTGTTCTTTTGTCATAAGCAGTTACGAGCAGTTCCAATGCAGTTGAGCACACTCAAACGCCAATGTGTGGCCCAGCCTCTGAAGAGCCAAAGCGGCGCAAAGGAGGGGCTGTGGAAAACCCACCTTGACCAAAGGCAGGGGCTGAGCCGTGGAGAAGTCCCCCTGGGTGTCCCACATGGGCTTGGAGGCCTCGGCGTGGTCCGTCTGCAACTTCTCTCCGCCTTCCACTTCCATGGTGCAGTAGACGATGCGGTTCGGTGCCAGCGACTTGAGCCCCTTCACCTCCATCACAACCACCTGCGGTATCACATTCCCCTCTCCATTCAGGTGGGCAAAGCACGCCCGATTCTTTTGTATATATGCTTTTTCTTTTGTCACTCATGTAACTGCGGCACCACAGATTTCCTGGTATGGGCTCCTCGCCTTGAGCGGTGTCAACTTTTTCTGAGTTGAATAAATATCATTATTATTATTATTAACATCAACAAACCAAGGCTTTGAACTCAAGATAACCTACCTCTCCTACCCTATCCTACTTTACCCCAGAGCCGTATATGTAGGGAGTTTGGCCATTCGTTGAGAAGTATAGGAGATAAATGAGGAGGCGCCATTGGCCGAAAGCGGGCTGGGCATGTTCCAGGGCGTCTTCGCAAATTCGAATGTGGCCAACAAGAAGCCAGAAATAATACCCTGGCGGTGGTCGCGAGAAATGAGTTTAATAAGTGCGTCGGGTAACTCTCTGTGACTGAGATTATGGTGCACGTGATGCTTCAATCATGGTCATCCAAAATCATGGTGGAAGAGTGCAACTAGCAGAACGATCGACATAATCCGTACGCCAAGCGCCGAGGGGTCGGGAATCTGCCGTACGAGCGGTCACACTCTGCCCGAGCAAAACAGAGTTGAGCGGCGCATTTGTTTCTTGCATCTTTCTGTATGATCATGATTGAAACATCACGTGCACCTCATTTTCAACCATGAAGGGTTACTACACTTCACTCTTACGCGCTTATTAAAACCATATACCAACATACACCTTTGACTAAAACAGTTTCTCGCTACCACCGCTAGGGGATTCTTTTAGGCTTCTGGTTGGCCAAGAGAGCACGTCAAGCCCACTTTCCAAGTCTGGTGCACGGCCGGCTCTCTCCGCGCCGCCCATGGACCAAACTTTCTGTATGCACGACTCTGCTCCGCCGTACCTTACCCTGCTCACCCCACCCTATACCCCACCCTCTTACCTTACCCTACCTTGCCCCACCCTACCTTAATTCTCCTCTCCCTATTATCGTATACTATCCTATCCTATCCTATCCTATCCTATCCTATCCTATCCTACCTTACCTTACCTTGCCTTATCCTACCAAATTTTACCTTACTTTACCCTACCCTACCCTACCCTACTTCATACTATCTCTAACCTACTATAATGCAACCTAACCTAAAGAGTAAGAGATGAAGCACAGTGTCCCAGCGTCTGCCATGCTGACATATCAAATTCTCTGCCTCAGAGGTGAGCAGGCAGACTCACCTCCAGTGTGAAGGACAAGACGATGTCCAGTTTAGACAAGGTCGTCTCGGTGTCCTCAGAGAGACCTTCCTTAGACAGAGAGGCCTGGCTCCTGCATGGAGACCAATCGGAAATCAGCCTCAACCGCTGGCTCACCCGCAGACTGGTCCCACCCTCCCACGACCAAGCGGCACGAGCATTGCGGCCATGACAGGCAGCTAAAGGCGCACGCCATTCCCTGAAGACGCGGCCGCTGTTGCTGCCGCCAATGCCTCTTGCAACAACTGCCAGGCGCTCGGGCATAGCTGACTCATCGCAAGCGAGGTCCAGTAAAACATAGTCGGGGCCTCCTCGCTAAAATTTATGCCCACTGTAGTCGCATCGCACCCAACACGGAAACAAGGAAGAATATGTATGGCCGGGCTAGCACAGTGTACAGTTCATGTAGTGTGCAATAGAGGTAAGCTTTCCCTTCACAGCAGCAGAGTGGTTAGTAGAAACGGCGGCTGGCATGCAATCGAGTGCCTGAAACTTCTCCAAGTTTTCAGCTGAATCAGTTGGTAGCTAGAACAATCGTCAATTTGTTGACTTCGAGAACTCGAAGTTGGGTATAAATTGTCTGTAAGTAAACGCTCACAACTTGTTCTTTTATCGTTAGTAGATATCAGAAGCCTAAATGAAAAAGTTGTGTTTTCCCAAGCATGAGCTCCAAAGCATGAGCCCCTATATTTAAAATGACGAGCCACTCCTTCGTTTCTTGAAATTTTTCTAGCTAATATCTTGCGATGGATTTCTCAGGCCTAAGAACATACATTTCTATGAAGCTGAATGTTAAAATCTAGCAAATATCTTTGCTCCTTCATGTGGCAGAAATATTATAACATTTTGCTCACACATAAACTGGCCTAATATAAAAACATTTATAAAATTTAAAACTAAAATTATTCAGAGTTGATTGACACGACTAATATATGAACCATAGCAAAGAAAAGAAGGGAAGACAATAGTGTCGTGTGAATATTCAAAATTTCAAATAGCAGTTTCAAACAACACACTGTTTTGATACTCACTTCGAGATGAACTGCAATATTTATATTTTTCGAAGTGTTGATCGCGGTGGGTTAGCACCGTTGAGAGCGGTTCTTACCGAGCATGGGTGCACCGCAAATTAGACACCTGTGAAAGCACGCTCCATGGGTGTTGCTTCTCCACATTACACCAGTGCTCAGTGAGAAGCACACTCAACGGGGTAACGCGCCGCAATTAAAACTTGGAAAAGTAAGGATAGCGCAACTGTGTGCTTGGAAGGAAAGCACACTACCGAAGTGGAGACCCACCTGGCATATTTGAAAAGAAAAGGAAATTTTGTGAATGTTTATATCTACATTACAGTCAAATTTTCAGTTAAACTGTGGATGTTGTGCAAGAGTATATGTTAGGCAGAGATGCCCAGACAACCTGCGCCAATCATTCACAATTTTTTTTAAACTTGAGATTGAAGAAAAATTATTTGCATACCTATAGCAAGATTTGTAAATCCATTCAATTAGGCATAATTGGGCATCCCTAGATGTTTAACTTTGTCAAATTTGTCATTTCCTTTCCGAGGGCACAGTTCATAAATATGGTTTGATTACAGTAAACTTGGCCTCTAAACGAACAAGTGGAAGCTTGTGAAGAACCTTCATGAGTTCAGCTGGATTTCCATTTAAGCACGGTGCAACCGTAGCGAAAAACTTTGATAAACTTTTAGATATCCGTTTTGAAAATATTTGGCCAAAAACACTAGTATTCATTTCAAATTCGCTTCAAACTCAAAATCCACTATTTGCACATGACTAGAAGATAATCATAACTAAAAACAGTTTTTTACCTCCACTACATTGACTTATCAGGACTTGAGAGGCTTAAAATGATCAACGACATTCAGCTAAGAGACTTTGCATGTTTTATTGCTCTCTCACTTTGCTGAAGGCAATAAATCCAAAACACAGGCAGCAACGAAAATCAGTGATTTCACTTCATTCTGTTACAAACAGGAAACCAGAACAAAAAAATGTGTTTTTTATGGGATGCAAGGTATTCTTTGAATTTGCTGAAATTACACCTTTCTGCACTTTATAATGCCATCAGAGCGCAAGACAAAGAACTCTAAATTTGTCTAGTCAAACTCCAATAGTTTTTCGAAATTATTAAAAAAAATAAAAATCAGGTCAAATTATGTGTGAGCAAACATGGCGCTAAAAGACAAAGAAAATAGACGAATATCCGTAGCCTTAATGCAAAAAGCCCGAATGATAAAGGCATAGTTAAAGTAACCATTTTCATGCAAAGAAAGTTGCAAGAGTTTTGTTGATCATGTCGGTAGTTTGTCTTAAATCCGGCCACAAAAGCATTGTGAGGGTACTCGCTGTGCAAAGAAAACAGTATCATCATCATTTGTGACTCAAAAAGAGCCACACATTGTGCCAGGCTAGCAAGAACGGTTAGCAGAAGACCAAGGCGGTGAACTATATGAAAGTGAGGCAGTGATGCTACCAGCTGTTGTGAAAATTGCTTTGTTGTGCTGACTACTCCACGTAGCATGGAAGCAGTGCGGGAAAGCCGGCCTACTGAGCACACCAATCTTTTTCTTTCTTTTACTTATAGGGAGATACGTTTGAATTTACGGTTAGTATAAATAAAAAAATAAATAAACTGAGTAACTCCAGCATAATTTTAGAATACTTGATGCTAGGAACTGGAATCTGAAGCACCTGGAAATTTTTTGTCCTTTTGACTGTTCCCTGCAGCAGAAAAAAAAATACTAAAGGACTGCCCCAATGTCTAGTATGATGTTTCCAGCTGGAAACAAAACAAAAAAATCATAACAAAAAAAAAAAGGAAACAAGCTAGAAACCTGCAAGCTCTGAACTCAAAAGAGTAATCATAAGGAAAAGTCTATAAGCTTATTCTTGTTATTACGAGTGAACATGATAGAAATTAGTAGGCGAAATTAGCAGGCCATTCAACTACTAAGCATGGAGCTAGCAGCAATAGCACTACATCATCCTTCTAGAAGCACTCAGAGGACATTCATATACTAAACACAAATTCATTGTGCACGCCGCCAGGTAGCAATAGAGAGCAATACAAGTTGGGCATGGTAAGATAACAAACCAAAGCCTCGAGGAAAGCTTAAGCAGGTTATCCATACGATAAACGGGCAATGTTTAAAACTAAATGTACTTTAAAGTTAAACCATTCTGTGCCACCTCACAGAATGCTCAGTCAATGACCAATATTTAGGCAGAAAACTTTATTTGTTCAAAAAAGATTTTTTTTTTATGCAAAAGGTCTTTAAACAATGAACTTTCTTTTCCCCAATACAGTTTCACATAGGGCACTTTCACAGTGCTGTGCAAGTGAAACCTGCAAGGCCCCTGTGCGGCAGCTTGTAATGAAACAGTCTTCGTATTCTGCCCGTTGATTAAGGACACAAAAAACACTTTTCGCTCGTCAAACTCGCAGGAAATATCCATTCGGGCTAAAAAAACTAGCCTGACAACTGAACTGAAAGAACGCGTCCTCAGACTAGGCCCTCCTAAGCCTACCGACGGCGGGCACAATGAAAGCGTGGCTGGTCACATGGGGAAAAGGCCCGAGACAACACAAGACGCAAACCAAACAGGAAGCAGCCAATGACAACCAAGGAAACAAAAACCGGAGCGTACGTCGCGGCGCATGCAAGCAGCACAGCATCGTAGACCACAATCCAGAGGGGAGCTTGCAGGTACTTGGTCAGACCATTGCGCAGCTGTCCGGCCTGGCTCGTGCTGCGAGGGGGAGGGGCAAGGGGCAGAGCAAGGGGGAGGGCAAGGCGGGGCAAGAGGCGGAGCTTGCAAGGCCAGTCTAGAGGCATTCTCTCCGAGGCTTTTCTAAAGGTGCCCTCGGAAGTATCCGTCTTCCGGCAGCTCAAACTAATTCTGTTTAGGCAACGGCTTCCTCATTATACCAGATCGATAATATTAAGGTTAATTATACGTCACTACACAAATAAAATTACTTGAAAGTAGAAAATAAATTCTCGTAGGATTAAAGCTAGACTGAAGTGAGAAACATATAGACTCTTACATCGGCCGATGCAAAAAAAGCTGAAAATTGTGCGAGTCATAATACATACTAAGCCAACATTCATGTAGTATACCATACTCCAGCTGCATTAGATTAAAACTGTGCTTTTACGTAATCTAGTACTTTACTTCTAGCTCATAACGCCTCGTCGGCACCTCGGGCTACTCCTATGTCATTTTCTACAGCAGGCCCACGTCGCGCAAGCACACTACCTCATGCAATCATTGCCAAGCATACGACAAGCGCTTTAGGCCTCGCATTCCCTCCCATGCCAAAAAAGGGTTTTGCCAAGGTTGCCACCACAAGCTTCACGCGTGTAGGATTCACGTGTGTCCGCGTTCACCCGCGTGCAAAACCATCCCGCCGTTACGGTGTCTCCACTTTCCTCGAGCCCAGTCCACCAGTGCCGGACACGAGCTTACCGCAGCTATAGTCAGCAACAGGGTGAGAGCGGCAGGGTTAGTCTTTCGAACGCCCGGCCTCCAGCTTGCGCTCCCTCCTCCCGCGCTAAAGGTGAACAAGCCGCCGAAACGTTGTCGAACGTAGAAAGCTCACGCTCAAGGTTCCTCCCTGCCGTTTTCGCCCTGCCAGTGACCGTATCAGTAAACGCGCGTCCAGAGTGTATGCGTGTGTGGTGCGTGTACGTGTTGTGCCCGTGAGGTGTTGTCCCGCGTGTGCGTACATGCACACATGGTTCCGCAGTCCCATGCAGCCTCGAAGGACGCCCCCGTGGGGACGGGGAGGGTGGTGGTAGCTGTAGAAAACAATCTCAAAGGTTCTACCTGCCTCAGGACTGAAGACCTTCGACGACTGTTCGTGTTTTGGGAAAGGCGACAGAGAAACGAGAGAGGAGAAAAAGAAAGGACAAAAAATGGAAAAAGAGAGAAGAACAAGTGTCGGCAAACAGGTGTGCAGGGCAACGAACGCAAAATCAACGTCAGTCTAGGAGGAAAAATTAAACCCCCTTCCCACAAACGTCGAACGCGATGGCGGCTCTGTCCCCCCACGGAGGGTCCAAAGGCTGTGGGGGCTGCCCGGATGTCCCCCCCAGACCGGGAGCAACGCAACCACGCAGCGAGAAAAGAAACCCAGTGTGCAGATAAGAAAGAGGGGCCACCAAGCAAAATGCAGGCGTTCTCCCTTTAAGCCTCGTACTTACATTGCTAACTGTAAACTGAAAAAGAATCGGGGAAAAACCTGGCTACGTAAATGAGAACCAAAGGTAAAAAAGAAAGCACGAGCAAGAGCACCAAAAGCAAAGTCAAACAACGAAAAGGTCTCATACACCTGGAAAAGATGCATCACAATTAAAGTTGCTAGCAAAGAATAAAAAAAAAGAGGTGCACAAGCGAGAATAAAATGTCCCAGTGAAGCCGTATTTCAATGATGTTCCTCGCACCTTGACTCTTAGTTTTATACTCGGCAAGCTGCTTCTTTACTGCCCTCGAGCCTTACAGCCACATCTTACAACACACTCCTTTTCAAATTAAAGGAGTGCGTTCAGAACAGTTCTAAAAGTTGCCCTACACGCCCCACAGCAACCTTTCTGGAGAACAGAGAAACACACAGACAAACATCCACTTCCAACGAACAAACTGAAAATACCCTATAGATAGACAAATTAAAGAAGTACCCATTTGAAAAGCCTACTTAAAAAACAGCTTACTCCATTCACCCATAGCTGTCAGGATTTGTGGGAGCTAGATGCTCACTGTATTAATTAACCGCCTTCCTCTCATCACCTGATATCAGCACGTGGGTATGGCAGGAATGGCATCAGCCATTCCTGCCCATACTCAAGATAGACATACTATATAAATGGTCCAACGAGCATGTACAGCACCCACCACACCGTCAGCTTAGGGGTGATGCAGGCACAGATACATAAAATATAGCAACAGAGCTCAAAATCCTTATGAAGAGCAGAAAAGAAGAGGAAACGCTCGCATAGAGGTTGCACACATTCTCCAAAAAAAGATGTAGCAATTGTTTGCTCACATTCCTGCCATGCACCAGTGCACAAGGCAAAGTAATCGTTCGAAGAGCTCAATGGCTCACTAACCTCAGCATAATCTGCTCTCCAAAGCACACCTACCGCTAAGAGGGAAAGAGCTCCTGTCAACAGTTCCCTAGCATTGCCCTTGTGTTCTGACATTTACACAGTGCACTAGTGCAGACCAAGAAACAACACTTACATCCTGATGGGCTACACACACCCTATACGTCGCGACTGTTATGCGAAAAAGTCGCCACTCCTGCTTTTCGTGCTAAGACTGAAACATTGAATTAAAGGCTGGCTCAGATATTTGCGTTTGAATGTCACCGACTGCGTCACAACTCTTTCTGTTCCGTTACAATGCATTGCGCGGATCTCGGTAGCCACAGCAAACTTCTCTACGTAAGCAGTCATAAGCGGCAGGCAATCCCGCTCATGCTTGTGAATGGGGCCAGGTGAACATAAAAAACACACAGAGAAAAAAATTATAACATTCGCACCGCTGGTGCTAGTGTTATAATTTTTTCTCTGTGTGTTTTTCATGTTCAGCTGGCCCCATTCACAAACAACGAACCAACTTGCTCAGCTTAAGCCCGTAACAAAGTCCCACTCAAACACAAATGCCTCAACCAGCCCAAAAATGTGGCGATTAGACAAACATATCTCCTACTCCAGAAATGACGAAAGTTCAAAACTAAAAACTTATTTTCCCAACCATGGATGTACCTGGTTAGCATTTGGATGCTGAGCTACCGTAAAATACCGGGCAACCGCTTACTCAAACTTTGGAGATAATCAGAAAACAATGAGAGATGGGTACTTGTCCTCTCATCAGTTTTACATATAAATGTACTCTGCATATTTTCTCAGATCTTACAAATTTGAGAATGGGCACTTAATGTGGAATGGGCGGATGCGCGGTATTCTACGGTATGCTCCACAAAACCAAGATTTTTTTTTTTCTTAGATGAATGTGAATA
Organism: Ixodes scapularis; assembly: GCF_016920785.2. Taxonomy (NCBI): domain Eukaryota; kingdom Metazoa; phylum Arthropoda; class Arachnida; order Ixodida; family Ixodidae; genus Ixodes; species Ixodes scapularis. Next base: position 107,606,865 of record NW_024609883.1, on the reverse strand, counting down.
TAAATTAAATGTGTAAATAAAACTTTAAAATATTTTGCAAGCAATATGGTGCTAGCTCTCTGGCAGCAACCCATGGAACTGGTCATTCTCGGAGCCAATTTGGTTCCAGTTGTTCCCTAGCATGCATTCAACGCTTCCAAGCCTCGCGAAAGAGAGAGAGGGCAGGCGTTACCTTTGCCGACTGTACGGGGAATGCAGACCAGGTGCACATGCGAGAAAAACGAGAGAAGGTTAATTTTAAATGGCCGCTAAAACATGTTTTTTAGTCTGCCGCGACAATGTTTCCCAGATTTTTCGCTAGCGTTTCCCTGTTTTGCTAAACTTCTCTGACCAAAGTAGAGGAAAAAAAAAGGCCTTGAACAATCAACGATAATGATGCCATTGTACTAGATGGCAACCTCCAGTGAGCTTAAAATGATTTATTGTATCCGAGTCTTTCACCAATATTGGTTCTTCACTCATCTACAGAAAAACTATGGGTACAATGAGAGTCTGCATCTTCAGAACCCATGAGTCAATGATTACAGTAGGATTTCTAAACAAATTAGCCCTTGTTTGTAACGCCGACTGACATCTGTGACAGCATATTTTAGCCTCCGATTGTTCTGGCAAAACAATAATTTACCACAAGCCTTCGGACTTAAACATAAGCTTGAGGACCTCTCTAAGGTTGCCACGCCATGCCGAAATGATGTGACAACAGGCTCCAAAAGGCACTGTTTCTGGTCAGTCCTGCAGTTTCATTGTACTTTAACTTCATTCTTGAAGCAAGAGGTATTTTTCCCCAAAAAAAGCTTAACACTAGGCAAGCATGGGGGTTATACAGTTGCCACTAAACAAGCATTAAAACACATTTAAAATATGGTGTTTTAGATCAATTAGACGCATTTGAATACAAAAGCTTCATTACATGAGCCAGCAGAGCGAACACAGGTCTGCTGTAAGTAGCGTGTCTAGATTTGAGAGTGGTTCCAACGGCTCGATCTGGATAAAGAGGTTCACAGGCAGCGTTTCAACACGAGCTGCGAGGAAGTGGCTGAAGTGTCGCACGTCTCCAAGCTTTTGCTCAGCCTCTCAGCCCACTATCCTCCTTGCCACTTAGCAATGCATGCATGCGCACGAGCAATCATTCAGTGCAGGAGCTGCCCGCAATTAAATCACAAATGCTCTCTAAGATTTGAGTTGACCCTTCTCCTAAATCTAGGCTCTCTATACTCGTCGCATCAAGCAAAAAGGAAGTTTTGCGCATTATTCATGTCACACAATTTGGTTGGTGCAGGAAGACACTATGCCTTTGGGGTTTGAAACGTGTATGTATTAATAAAATAATACTGTTGTGCAAATATTCGAATTTTCTAATAGTAGTTTCGAATAATACGCTGTTCGATATTCGCTTCAAGATGAACCGGTATTTCTCAAAGTGTTAATTGCAGCAGGTTATTCCCATCGAGCGCACTTCTTACCGAGCACCGACACACTGCGGAAAAACACCTGCGGAGCTCAATTATGCGGGTGTGGCTTCTCCGCAGCGCACCGGCGCGTGGTAAAAAGCGCACTCGACAGCGTTAACCCAACACGATCAACACTACAAAAAACACAAATATCTCAGCCGCGTGCTTGGGAGGAAAGCTCATTTTCGAAGTGAGTGTGCCCTAATATAGTTAAAAAGAAAGAAAATCTTTATGAATGATGATATCTACCACATTGCAATAAAATTTCTAAAATTAAACTGGCATGCATGAGCATATGCTAAGCAGAGACGCCGACAACCTGTCTTATACCTACGTGATTGAAGAAAAGATATTTACATATAGCAAGAATATTTATAATTGCCATTGATTAGGTATACCTGGGCATCTCTAAAGGTTTAATTTTATGTTAAATGCATCATTTACTTGCCATTTGAATGAAAGCATTGAACTTTTGGAGGTCACAGTCAATAGATATATCTAGTTAGATTAGAATTAACTTGTTTTAATAATGAACAGGGGGAAGTAAACTGGCTAAGTTGGCTAGTCGGTACATGCTTAACTGTAAAAGCGCCTAAAAAATATGTGGACACGACAAAGAAGGGACACAACCAAGCGCTACTTACAACTGAGCGTTTATTGAAAACACACTCACTATTTATACACGTAATCAGGCATTTGTGAGAGGAGCCTGATTACACGTACAAATAGTAAGTGTGTTAGTGCGTTATCAATAAACATTCAGTTGTCAGTAGCACTCGGTCCTGTCCCTTCTTTCTGGTGTTCACATACTTTGAGGTGCTTTTCCAGTTAAACAAGCGGAAGCTTGGCAACAACCTTCACAAGTTCAGATAGGTTTTTGAGGCAGAAGTAAAAGGCTTAGAAAAACTATTCGATATTCAATATTAAAATATTCGGCCAAAACCATTATTTGCTTTGAATTAGCTTCAAACTCAACGTCCACTATTTGCACATGGCTATAAAATAACATAAAGTGAATGTAAGATGCGCATACATATATCTTACTTCGACATATCAGGGGAGAAATTAGTTATGTTCCGCGAGGAGCCATACTTTTTTTGTTTTACTATGGTTCTGGGGGCGAATGAGTCTAGTGGTGAGATGCAGGCCCCCACCTGTGGTTGTATCGCTTGAGCTTCTGCAGGCCGTACTTGCTCTCTGCACTGCCCTTGGACACCGGCAGGCTCTCCAGATTCACCATCAGCTGGTTGATGGAGGAACGAAGCTCCTCCACATGCAGGCTCTCCATCTCCTTCAGCACAAACTTGGGCATCAACTTGCGGTTCTGAAACACACAGCATGCAACAGCGCTTCAATGCAGTGGACGCTGGTGGGGGTGGCCTGTCTCTACGGTATCATTTTTGGGGTTATGTTTTCTTTAAATTCGGGCGTGTTTTTAGAGGTTTATATTTTCCCACAGATTCGGTCTTTCTCGGTACCAATTTTTGTTACAAGACAAAAAATAGGGGTTTATCGGGGCTTATGCCAAAGGAAAATGGGACACGGGCATGAAATTCCCCGACTTCCAGGGAACATACGCGTGACCCAAACACTTAAAAAACGTCTCCGTGCTGATAAAAGAACAAAACTAGATCAGATGTGAGGTTACAAAGAAAAAGAAAAAAAGCCTTATGACATGGTCTGTTCTGGTTTAACAGAAAATAAAACTGCAAAAAGAGGTTTTCCCTCTAAGAAGTTTGGCTTTTTCCTTTCAAAGGGAGCTCCCCCAATTTGGGATTTTACGGTTTTCCCCGATCTTGATAAAAAAATGGTTTGAGGGTTAATTTTCGTGGTTTATCAGCATTGACAAAAAACATGGAACTCTACCCGCCTTGTACGTTTTCGGCCTCTCGAGGTGTACGGATCATTCAACGTTGGACCATTCCAAAACGAGAGTGCAAACTACTTTCCTCGAGATGCAAGAGGATGGCCTGTCTTACCTACAAGTTACACAAATAAAGACCTGCCCACACATGCACCGCAGCACTAACCCAGTGCCATAGACAAAACGCTGCCTATTCCTGCTTACCCCCGCAATGCAGTGCACTAACTCAGTGCTGCATACTAAAGGATAATTCACACACTTGCAACCACTTGCGACCAAGTGCCTTATGACGTCTTGAATCTCTTACGAGAGAAAACAATGGCGACAGCTATAGGGTACACGGCGAAGGCAATTTAGTATATTTCCAACTTTTTCTGCTCATCATTCTTTTTTACTGGCTCGAAGAATTCTTGACAATGTCATAAACTATCATTTCTTATAGATAGTAGGCACATTTGGTCTTGCAAATAATGCACAGCCTTCGCTCTAGTAAATTGAAGTTTCGTTGCCACCTTGTAGATGGCGCCAGCGTGCCAGTGTGTTTTGTCATAGTAAAAAATTTTGTGAACTCGGTCAAAATCAAACGCATGTGTGTGAACCAGCCCCAAGTTCTGACAGTAGCGCCGATGCAGTGCTGGCTACATCGTCTCGGCGCTTGGATACGAACGTGAAACAGCCTTTATAAGAGTTACAAGCGGTCAGCCTCCTTCGAGCCCAACCTGAGACAGAGCAGATTTAGAGCAGGGGCAACCTTCAGAGGCACGAGTGAAAACACACCCGAGAGGAAACACACCTTTTCCATCTCGTTGACCTTTTGCACTCTCCCGTCGAGCTCCCTGCGGATTGCGGCCGCCTGTTCGTCCGCTGAATCCAACTGAAATGCAAACAGAGGCAACGTGCGTGAAGTGGCGCCAGCCTTACGTAACACTGCTTCCAGCAGGCAGGTCTTCCAGCGAACGTTTGCTCCCAATGCGTTCTACACGCAGAGGATTTTCAGCATAGAACACTGAGGTATCGACAAATGGAGAGTGTGCTGGTGCGGTTCAGGTTCGAAGAAAGAATAAACATGTAGAACACGGACAACACAACCACCTCTTTCAATTAACAGTTGAAAGATCTGTTGTCCCTGTTTTACATGTTGATTCTTTCTTCAATCCTAACACCGAAATACTCTCATAAACAGTCTTGGCACGCGGTAATATGGCACAGGTAACGTGTTACTGTAACTTTGTCACTTTTTCGCTAACTTTTAACTCCTTTCCATCCTTTCTAAATGCAACTTGTAACTTTATTATTTTTTTCAAAGGTAACAATGGAAGTAATGACATTACTTTTGCTGTTACTTTCTAGTTTCTTAAGCAACAATATATCGTTGAACGGTTACAATCTGGCCATTTTTCTCCCTTTTCGAAAGATACGTGTTCTGACATGTTGGGTGTCATTTTCACCTTGTGCAAACTTTTGCCAACTTTACTTGCACTTTCTTTAATTAAATTAGAAAAAAATTCATTTCATACTTTTTTTTTTTTTAGTCTTATGAAAAAAAAATGAAAGCCGTTTACAACTCCCTGTAACGCCAAATTAGAGCACAGCTCTTGAGAAGGAGGAGGGGACTGTACGGAGAGGATGCTATGCTCCTTTTTCTCTCCTGCTCGCCTCCTATTTAGGGAAAAATTTACCCGCTAAATCTAGCGGAAAAATTTCCCCGCTAAATTTAGCAGGGAAATTTCTTTTCCACTAAATCTAATGGTGATATTTTCCCGCTAAATTTAGCGGGGAAATTTTTCCACCAAATCTAACGGGGAAATTTTTCCGACAAATTTAGCGGGGAAATTTTTCCGCTAGATTTAGCGTGAAATTTTGGAAATATGGCGTGAAAATATTTACGCTAAATTTAGCGGGAAAATTTTCTGCTAGATTTAGCAGGGAACCTTTTTCCGCCAGATTTAGCGGGGAAATTTACTCATAATGCACCGAGCGGTTACACGCCGACGGCAACGGCAACGCCGACACTGCTCAAGCCGGAAACGGGCACTTAAGAGCTGCGCTTTAAAGTAACTTAAACATAACACTGTTTCTTTTTAAAACTAACAAAAAATTACTTTTTTGTTGTGGAACTGTAACTTCACTACTTTTATCTGACAGTAACTGCAACTGTAGAGAATTACTTCCTCAAAGTAACTTACCCACTACTGCTGACAAAGATGCACTTTTTGGACTGCTTTTTTTTTTTTATGAACTCCAAAATTGGCTTGATCATGTAAAGTGCTGCTAGGAACTTTGCTTACCCAGCACCTCCACCAGTTCCTAAGGTCTTATGGCACGATGATTAAATGTGTTGAGATCAACAGGCTGCTTTGGAGCATCATTTGGGTGTAAAAGAAATTAAAAGAAATAAACAAATAAACTGAGAGCAATTAAAATTTTCACAAGGTGGTCTTTGGGTAGTAAATTTTTCATACTCAAATTTCATACCGTAGATCTTAGAAAAAAAGGTTCATCCTAAAAACTCCCGTTTTATTTTTGTTTGTTTTATGCACAGGAAGGAAAACGGTAGAACCCATCTCGTCAACACTGCCACTCACAGATGGCAAAACATAAAGCAGAAATGTGAAAGCTTCGTTGACATAAACACCCAAAAGCAGATTCAGCAGATCAGAGCGTGTGTGGGTCTGCAGGTAGAATGCCAAAGAAACGCCTGACTTGGTACGAGCTTGGCAATCCTAGGGGCCTTATTCGGACCTACTATGGTTTAGCTCCAAAGCGTTATTTAATGCCCGGAGCACTTTTCTTTGGCGCTTCTATGACTTTTCTTTGGCTCGCCACATCTGCCAAACAAACTTGAGCCAAGGATGCCCCGTACGAACCAAAGAACCAAGAGTAAAGCCTAAATCCAGCACTAGTTCGGCAAATTAGGCCCAAAGTTGCCACATGAAAAACAAACAACCAAAAGTGAAGCCTTATTTTCTGACACTTTTTGTTTGGAGGTGACAGCCAAACCACCAGCAAAGAAGCCTGGCACTCGTTTGGCAAATTAGGGCCAAGATACTCCGGCTCCGGCCAAAGACGGTCAAGTCAGGCTCTACCTTTGCTGCTTGGGTCTTTTCGATGCCCTAAATTCCCAGACGAAAACCCAACCTTGGCCCAAAGAATGGTGCGACACGGGATGCCTCGACTGAACGAGAGAATGTCCGGGCGCACCTGTAGGGCGTTGTAGAGCAGCTGGTGCTCGAACTTCTTGACCCCGAGCACCCCCTGGAACATGTCGTAGAGCTGCTCCTTGCTGAGCAGCAGCTCCGAGTGGGGCAGGAGCGCCCCGTGGGCGTTGCGACCGCCCCCCGGGTGCTGACTCGAGCGTCGCGTGTCCTCGTCGCCGCGGAAGATGGCGTCGAACTTGGTCATCCAGGAACTAAGCACCGTCTCCTTGCTGAGGCCGTCGATCTCCGGCAGGCTGCGGACCCGCTTGTCCACGTTGTTGCGGAACACCTCGCGGAAGTCGTGGCCCGAGCACGCCCCGCTGGCCACCATCCGCTGCACGCGGTCGCTCCGGAGAAACACCTCCTGGTAGCTCTGTACTGCTTTCTGGAAGGCCTCATCCGCCGCTATCTGCGTCTCCCCCTTCAGGAACGCCTGCGCCAAGAGCAATGACACACTGACGCACCTCGCAGCTCTTAATGCAGAAGCTGCTTTCGGAGTAGTTTTCTAAGAGAAAATCGTCATCAACAAGCATCATGCACGAGGATCAGAAACGAGCAGCAGAAACGATGGACACGAACGAGCGACATGCTGTGAACGTTGCACAACGTTAATGTAGAGTTTAAGTTTAACTCAAGCGCCAGCAGGGCTTGAACCTCGGTCGATGTGATGGCAGCAGGATATCACCGAGCTGCGTAGCACAGTTACAATGGGAGCTATGCACTCCCGGCAAAACGTGAAGTCACGCTATGTGACCACTCGCCTCGCTGACGTCGTGCAAGAGTCTGTGCCTGTGTGGCACGCTTGTTCACTTGGTCTCTTTCTGGCTAACGTCGATGGTGCACAATGAAACAACTGGCACAAACCGGAGTGTGATTTGTGCAGCACATATTTTGTGTTCCCTGGTTTCTATCAGCATGATCAAGCTTGTGTAATTTTTTGCCATTTGTCAATGTGTCACTGCTGATGCATGCAAAAGCCCTTTATCATAATCACTTGTATTCTTCCCTCAGGAGGATGAATGGAGAATAAGCCACTCGCCGTGGAGCATGAACATACACTTTCCCATCAAGCTCATTCACTGAAGTGTTAGTTGTGACATGAAAACGGTTCCACATGGTTCTTACAGATTGGTGATACAGCACGCAATAAACAAGAATAAATATAGGCTGTAGACAGGGCAAGTGCTGAACTTCAACTAAGCATTTAAGTTCAGCGCCCGTCCCGTCTACTTTTAATGGTAGAATCATTAATTCAAACTCCAGGAAGTCACGAATTTTGTTTGAATTAGCGGAAGTTTGAATAGTCAGAAATTCATCTAAATATGGTGAATGATAAAATTATGATTTGCCATATGAATAGGTACACATACACTGCTGATATTTGATGATATCCTCTACATAGACCTACTGATCATGAGCAGGTATGCCACACATGAAACATTTGTGAATTATGTGACATAATATTATTTCTCCCTCAAAAATGTTGTTTATCATGTTCTGTTTAGACAGTCAATGACAACTCAAAACAAAATTAAGTTTGTTCATCAGGCAAAGAAGTTGTCTAAAGTGAACTATTAGCGGGGGATACGTGAGTGATGAAAACCAGCACCGCGCAGCATTTTCATAGCAAATTGTGCGGCCGCTGTGACGTGAACAAAGGTCATGCCGGCATGTCATAGCGTCCGCGCAAGTTGGTATGTAAAGTTCATGTGGTGCCCGTTTTCATAGTTCATGGTGCCCTGTTTAAAGGGGTACTCCACCGGTTTTTTCATTGTCTCCGATTTGCTTGAAATTTTGCTAAACTAACCAAGAAACATTGCTAAAATAGTATCCCAAATATTAGGTCAAAATATTGTTCTTTCGCGAAGTTATTGAATTTACAGTTTTGGTCTTCACCATGTTTTTCAAACTGAAAGTCTCTACTGGCGACAACAACAAAGTGATGTCAGTGGAAGGCAGGGGTTCACTCTTTGGACTGTAGAATTTGTTCCCAACGGATTTGAAGCAGTTTCTTGGTGTCAAATGAGTGCTTTGGAAGCTCGCTCCCCTATCCGCGCTCCAGCACGGAACAAATGATTGGCATATTCTATTTTTAGACTACTTGCTCGACTGGCAAGCCTGCCTGCCACTGACGTCACGGCACTGAAAAGTGCGCGAATATTTGAATATTGGTTTTTGCACCATTTTCATTTGCCGATTTCACAATACCTATTATGAATTTTGCGATGCTAAATAGCATACCGGAAAGGCTAAAGGACGGGGAGTCAGAGAATATAGTTAGTTGAGGTAGCTCAAAAAATCGGTGGAGTACCCCTTTAACCCCCTTGAGTGTGGTTCTCACCGAGCACCAATGCACTACGGAGAGGGAACACTCGCGGAAGCAAGCTTCGCGGGTGTTGCCTCTCTGCAGTGCACCGGTGCTCGGAGAGAAGCGCACTCAACGGGGCAGCGAGAGCAAAAAGTATGAATAGCACGAAAACGTATTCGAATGAAGCGGCTTGTGAATACATTAAAAACATAGTGGGACGACCAAAATTTTGAAATTTGTTTGAATTAGCCAGAAGTATGAAATATACTACTATGAATTATCGTGAGCCTACTGTATCTTTATCCTAGTTTATTGCACGCTATATGTATTATCAATTTGCAAGAATTAAACTTTCCCGCATCGCCACTTTGATCGATGTGGTTTTTTCGGAAAAAAAAATGTGCGCAGATGGTTCTATGTCCTTATCTTTAGTAGCCATCACTAAGTACTGAATTCAGTATTCATGGTGGATTCACCAGAAATGTTAGAAATACCACATTCATAACTTTAAAAGAGTTTCCAGATATGAACCATGAATTTCAATCATTTTCTAGGGCTTCTCACACGACACAATGAAATTATTTTTCAATACTTCACCATAAATATATGCAGTGGTGGTGGATTAAGAACTAATGAATGAGCTCTCAAGCGAAGGCTGGGGACATGTAATGTTGTCCTGTGGAGTCTTCTGTAATTGCTGAAATAAGCCAAAGAAAAACTGAAAGGTAAGACATATAGAAATAGCATGCTATTTGAAGAGGATATAAACTGGCACTAAAAAGACAGAACATTGAGGTACTCCATCGTAGTCTTTGATTGCTCAAACCGCAAAACACAAGAACCTCTCGGATTCTCTAGAAACTGTCTGGAGGATTCTCTAAAAACTACCTCGTTTAATTAGAAGCAAAATGTCAGTTGCAAATATTAGTGTCTGCCGGTTGCATGAGGGCACCAAGTGGTGGGACCACGCACCTGGCATCAGAATTTGCATAGTAGGGTCACAAAATCAAACCGTTGTACGTAGCTACTGCCTCTTGGCTCTACTTCAAGAGAAGAATTCACTCTCCTCATCCTCTTACTGTGAACCATCCTTTGCATGACCACCAGCCCCTCGCATTTAGTCGCACATGTGACCTTGATGTGACCTCTGTTCTAACATTCAAATGCAGTTTAAGTCTCCTTCCTCTTCTGTTGGCTTATTGTCTCTCCGTTTACCAACTGCACCATGTCAAAGGAGTTGTGTGTACCATCTCCAACAGCCAGTGCACCCTGCCTTCAATGCCTTTGTATGGCTGCTGGCCAGGGCTGGTACACTGTTGTGCCACAGTAGTGTGAAAAAGAGCAATGCCGGAACGACCAGCAAGTAAGTCATGTTCAGCTACATAAATAAACCATGTTTTATAGTAAACATCACGAAAGGCATGGCTGTCACCTTTGCCAAAGTGCTTCACAAATGCCGTTTTTGTAAAATATGTATGGTGAAAGCAAAGGCCGGTTCACACACTTGTAACTGCTTATGACCATGTTCCTTAATTGGAAACTCTGCTACATTCTCGCTTGTGAGAAAACAATAGTTCTCTTTGTAATCTATTTAGAGAGGCTGCATGTCAAATATTAGAATGTAATATCTCCTAAAAGTACATTTAACCGGCCAACAAAGACTGTGATGCCTGAAGTCACCAAAATCCGCTGGTTTAACAGGCGACGTGAAGAGCAGCCACCATTGTACTTCCGTTGTGGCTGACTGACGTCTGTTGCATACAAAGTTGGTTGCATACACAGCTTTTTTTCTTTCTATTTTCTTTTCCAGGGAGAGCTTACCAGACGGTAAGCTCTTCCTCGAAAAAAAGAGAAACCAGAAGAGGGAGGAAGTTGTAAGGGATGTTGCACGGTGCAAGTAGTCTCGTCAAGTAACTAGCCACCTGGGTTGCCGCCTACACAGTCTGCTTCGTCACCGCTCGCGTTGCCTGCTTAGCTGCCGCGGATGCTCGCCCTTTTGCGAGCATCCGCGTCTTCTGGGTTACTGCAGGTAGATCACATGATCCCTTGTATCCTACCTTGGTACATAAGCAACTGACGTCCGGGGAACAATGTTGCCTGGCTTTGCCAAAGTTTCAGTATCGGTTTGCGATTACGGTAAATAACAAGACTGCCCGAAAAATGTTTTGGTTTTCATGAGACTAACGGTCTAGGGTTGTTTTTAAATACATGTAACGTTTATATCACCCACTATCTCGAAATTTCCACAGCTGACCAGAGTTGCCCTTTAGAACCCCTTAAGATCTCTTAATATCAGAGAACACACTGCCACCTTTATCCGGTAGCCGGGGAACAAAAAACGTTTCCATAAATTTCTTTTTTCACGCATCATTCTTTCTTTTTTGGCTTGAAAAACTGTTGACAATGTTATAAACAACTACGAATTTGATCTCGCAAATATCGTAAAACCTTCGCTCTAGTGAGATGCAGTTTCAGGGCCACCTCATAGATGGTACCAGTGTGCCAGTGCATTCTCTCATCGTAAAAAGTTACAAGAATATGGTCCTAAGGAAACACAAGTGTGTGAACGGGCCTTACTACTGAAATGTATGGCCTCTTTCTGACAAAGACGAACAGACGAAGAGTCACCACCTCACCCAACCAGACACATTCTGACACCAAAGGTGGAGGGGGCCGTGATTTCACGAGATGTTTAGATTTTCGTGGCAGAAATGTAGCTTTCGGTGCTTGAGAACTCGTTGTGTAATCAATGTGTTTAGATACTGGCTAAATTTTGTATTTGTAATTAGAAACTCCTGTTGTTGTTGTTTTTTCACCAGTGTGTGTTCCATTTTACTGCTAAAATGCTCTTGCACTGATGGGTATGCTTAAGGCCCTCCATTTACTCGTTAAATCGGGAGCTATTTTTAAAACTAATGTTCCGGAAACTACTATATTGAGGTACTGCTAATTTCAGGTTTCAGTTTTATATTATCAAGATTTTTTTTTTTTTTCTCACAAACCAAGAAATAATGTTTTGAAAGAAATAAGAAAAAAACAGTCGAGATCAGTGTGCCTCTTGAGATGTAATATATATGAAGTATATTTGGCTAATATTTTATCTGAAACATGGCAGGAAAGTAGCAAAAGCTAGGTTTGGAACCTCAGAATGAAGATGCCTTAGAAAGCTGCAAAATACCGGCGGATGTTTTGCTAAGAAAGTGACTAAGCACAGCTATCTCGAAAAGTGCTGCCTACCCTCTATCTCCAGGTCTAAAGATACTTATTTTTGAACTTAGAAAGGTCTGAAAAGATGTCATAAAATACTTAGCCAGTGAATATGCAAGGTTTGGGGTTAATCTCTAAAAACTAAAGGATCGGCGCTTGTTAGGTTTAAAAGCAAAAAGGCAGATGGGGTGTGTGATAGGGTGGGCTTCACCGCTTTGCACCAGGGCGCTTGGAGAAGCAGCTAACAAGGATCTTGGTTAGCTGGATGGGCTCGAAAGACTGGGCACGGACACTTGGTAAGCCCTTTGCTTTATTTTCAAACGTTTCGAAAGTAGCAGGTGGGCGCTTATCATGACAATGTCGGCAATCAACAGAATTTGGCCATATTTTCAACACGAGCTTGAATTTATAATCTAATCTTTCAGAAAACATGCTTTGACTTTTCTTAAAAACATAAATATTTTGCATGCTGAGAACATATAAATAAATTATTTTATTTGTTATCTACAAGCAATAGGATTTTTTTTTTCTTATCCTTGGGTAAGCAATTTGTAACACAATCATTTCATTTCATTTATTTTATCTCAAAAGCCATCTAGGGATGCCGCTCCTATTCTCTAAGCTTCAATGGGAACCAACTTGTCATGAAGAAATATACTATATAAAATAGGGGATTGCTGAACTACTTGGTTGATTGACGTAAAGAAAAAAAAAAGAAGTGCAAAAAGGATGGGACATAGTTGCTATGTCCTCTGTGTGTGCATGTGTTTTTTCTGGTTTTGTACCATTCTTTCTGAGCTTGTTTTTGGCTCGATATGTCACAAAGAATGCATTGTAGTTTCATTTGTATCCTTAGCATAGATATTATGTAAGATTTAGATATCAATATATGGGGACACCAAACTTTGAGATCCCTACGCAATATAAATTATGTTTTAAAGAATTCAAAGATCTCCAAGTCCATTATTTGAAAACTACATGTTCTATTGATTCTGTTGCCTAGCTGTACCCAACAATTACTGAACAGCCAATCACACTACTGTAGACCAGAACCAGTGGAAGACACATACAGACACAGCACTGTCTTTTACCTTTATTTATTCTGGTCCAGGGGCAGATGCAGGTGTTTCCATACAGGGGGTAGGGGGTTAGCATATGAGATGTTTGAGAAAACATGCCCGCCCCTCCCCCCTCCCCCCTCTAAATCCACCACTGTTCTCATCATGCATTACTGTAATTGGCCATTTAGTAAATCAATTGGCTTTGTTGTATGACCCCAAGACTTCACCAGGAAGGAAAACAATTTCCTTTCTGGTGAAGTCTTCAGCTCATTGAATGTGTGTATGTCACTGATTCTCAAAATGTGGAATGCAGACGCATAATGCTGCACATATATTATTCAATAATGGCAAAGATGCTTCTTTGTATGCAGCAATTAAAAGGGTCCACATGTTTGATTCAAATCTGTGAAGTGACATACTCCTTTCTCTGTTATTTAATAGAGCAATAAAGCTTCTCAAATTAATTAACTACCCTGTGCTGTTAGAAGATGCAGGAAAGATAACCTGCTCTACATATGTAATCTAGTATATCAAGGGTGCTATTGTGTTTCTGAAGAACATTTTGAAATCAAAAGCATTTATAACTTTCATTCTTGGCACTAGTCAACATTACAGCGTCCATCATGTCTATAACTTGGAAGGCTGAGATGCAAAGCCTTTCGGTCTGGTCTAACCCATACTAATTACGCAAAAAATGACGAGGGAAGTGAGCTGCACATGCAATCACAATTACTAGTAGAACAATAAAAAGCTCAGCATTTTTTCTCGTGTTTCTCTTTTGCCGTTTGGCATGGGCCATAAGGCACAATACTGACGTCTCTAAGTGTTATAGCGCTGTCAGGCAATTCCCATGTCAGGTTACCAAACAACGCTCACAACTGCACGTTGGCATGTTGTACTTCGGAGCAGGAGGGTTGCCCCCCAATATTTCAGACTTTTCTATAGGCGACGAAATGTTTTGGGGGCTCCCCAGCTTTTTAGGTTCATCTGTGACGTCCCGAAGACGATTATCGGTTGCCAGCGACAATTTCGAAGGAGTGTGTGTAAAAACCATGGCGGAAGCTTGGAATCATTGCATCCTTCAACTAACAATGTTAAAGTTGACAGTCTGACATTCCTCTTATCTCCATTAATAAAAGTTGAATTTATCCTACTCAAGACGTCACAGTGAGCGTTTGGCCAAACGCAGTATATGCGCTCGTTGACTTGCCCGCAGGTTCTTGGCTATGCAGGCGACGAGTATTATCAAAGGCAGAAAGCTCGCACTGAAGTCGAGTGGAGCATCCACTGAATTCTGCACCTGTTACCAACTACAGTAAACAATCTGGGGAAAGGGAAATCCCCCTCTTGTCCTCTGTCCCCTACACAATTCCGACGCCAACCATAGGCAGATCCGCCAGTTGCATATATGAAGGCTGCCTTCACGTCCTTCTTGGGTAGGGCTGGAGGCCAGAACGGAGGGGGTAAGGTTAGTTTTAGGTGCGGGTAGGGCGCACAGGAGGGTGCCGGCTCACCTGGAACCTCGCCTGAATGGTGTCCAGCTGCTGCTTTGTGATCTTGGTCTGGCGACGCGTCATGTCTGTCGGCTGCTTTGCGTTGAACGGGTACGCGATGGTGCGCAGCACGAACACGTACAGCTGGAGCCTCTTCTTGCGCTCCTCTTCCTCGCGTTCGGCCCGGTCCGCGTCGTCCTTCTCGCTCACCAGCGACGGGCTCGGACTCGACGGCCTGGCCAGGCTGTTTGAGCGCGACTGGGACACGCCGCTGGCCACGCTTAGCGTCTCGCCCGCCACCGAGGGGGACAAGCTCCGCGTCACGCTCACGCTGCGGGGAAGCTCCAGGCTGCTGCCGCCGCCGCTGCCGCTGGCCGCCGCAGCCGCCGCCACGGACGACGACAGGATCGTCGCCTCCGAGCTCTCATCTTCGACCGTCTCGTTGTCGCTGCCGCCTTCCTCCTCGGACGAGGACGGCTCGAGCATGCTGGAGACCCCACGCGCAATTAGGGACTCGGCGCGGCCCGTCGCAGCACCCCCGTGTCTGCGGCACTCATTGACTCGGGGGCGCGAGGCCTAGGGGCGCTGGGAACCGCGGCCGCCTTCTTCCCTATTTTTCGGCCTTCCCTCAGCGGGTTCGGGAGGCCGCGCTGCGGCAATCGGGCGCTGGGATTCCGTGTGCGTGTTTCGGGCGAAGCCGGTTACCTGGACTGCGGCATCTCGTAACGGTCTCGCTAGCCCCGCATCGGCCGCATCGTAACCGCCGAGCGCTCTTGGGTGCGCGGACGGCAGCGCGACGCCGCTGCTCACGTCAGCCAGTGGAGTAGGTCGCGCAAGCGCGCCAGCGAGATGATGCGCTTCGCGCGGCGCGAGGCTTTTCTCACGCTGCCGCTCTATGGGCGGGGTTCACGGAGACCACGTGACGCGCGATCTGCGACTGCAGGCGACGGCAAAGCAGGTGTTTGCGCTACGCTGTTCTTCACGTCCTCTACCAACCGTGCAATTTTTTTATTCTTTTTTTTTTATGCGGGGTTATTTTCGAGATCATTTAAATTCTTTCTTTTTCCTCGTTTCTGCGCTACGCCTAGCTGTGCGAATAGGTGTGATGGGTAATGGTTTGATGCACCGCGCTGTTGTTGTTACCCATATTTATGTTTTGTTTCCATATAAGCTGTTTACTATTAGTACGATTCAAAAATTAAAGAAATATACTTAATAATATCACTTGTGTATTCAGAAAATAACCGATTCAAAAACGGTTTGATAGTCAATAAATTGCGCCTTATTCCCGAGAATAATTAAATTAAACACGAATGCGTTTCACGTAAAAATATTCTGTCAACCAGCTTAATCTCCTGCACGGAAATACACCAACATAAAGACACTATTTAATTCTGCGTGCTCCTTTTTTTATTTGATCTTTCTATTCAAATTTTGCAGCGTGCGTAACCGAAGACTGGCTTCGCTGCAACGCACGCGTGCTGTGATGTGAAGCCCGCCAATTGTTTTCCCGAACCAAAATCCTCATCACTATCGCACCAAACTTTTTTTTTTTTTTTTTATTAACACAGCAATGTAGCGAAGCGTGCTAGCGTGTTTACCGCGGATGATCGCTTAAGAAAAAGTGTGCGATTGATCGAATAATATTGAAGGTGATCCGATGGTTTTGGGTGTTTGTAGGCACGGGCTTCGGCCTTTCTGCATTGTTCTCCACTCTCCTCAGTTAAATAAATGAAATGAAATGAAGTGACTTCTCACAACTTATACTGTGCACACCTAATTTACCTGCGTGTGCAAATAAAGAAATGATCGAGGAGAGGCTTGAAGCAGCTTTTTGCCCTCAGATATGCTACCGTATTTTCTTAGAAAGAAAGAAATAGAGGTGTGGCGAATATAAATTATTACAGCAGACTTTGAATACCGATATTAAAATCTGACTGCGAATCAAATTCTAATGTTTAAAAATTGTTTTTTTTTCTTTTTTAGCTTTAATACAAATCTAACATTGATATTTTAAGAAGTTACGGCTGGAAACATTGTATTTAAATCATCCTGAAAAGGAACGGTTTTGTCACATGAAAAATATTTGACCTTCAAAGGCAGTGATGACATCAATTATGTAAAACATTGTGCGACAAGAAGAGGAATTAATAATTTATTTGAATATAGCGCTTGATGCTTTTTTGCCTATCCAACCGATCGAGTTGCTCGAACACGTATATTTCTCCTGACTCACTGATGTAAAACAGTGAAGCTCGACTTCGGAAGATGGAGAATTGCCAAGACATTAATCGTAATTTCCAAATATTCAAAAAAAAAAAACGAAAAAAAAAAAAAAACGACGAATGAAGCACTTAAAAAAAAAAAAATTGGGTTGTATGTTTATACAGCCTAAAACTTGGTCTGCCTCAACAAGCGACGAGTCTCCCAGCTGTAGATGAGCAATTTAGCCAGTGCGGTACAACCGCTAGCCTGGGGTCTTTAACGTGCATCACGCAGTATAGTGATACACGACCGCACGCCGGTACGATGCTCATCCAGATCGAAACGGGCAGGGGTGGGGATTGAGCCCAGGATCCTTTGCAGCGCGAGCTTTCGCTCCACGTGCTCCGAGCTGGTGTGCGCTAGACCACTCGGCCACCGGTGAAGAGTGCTGCGAATAAAATCGAATATAAAACACTATACGCGAATTATTCGTAATTTTATATATTCGATCGCACACCTCTAAAACTAATTTAAATTTCCTTCTACCCTCTAAATTTATGCTGCTACATTGCATTTATATATATATATATATATATATATATATATATATATATATATATATATATATATATATATATAATGGGAATGGGTGAAGATTAACAAGTGCAGCCGTATAATATTGTGAACGAAGAGAGGAGAAGGTAATTATTGAATTTATTGCATTAAAGATAGGGAAAAGGAAAGGGAAGGAGAGCTGGCGAAAAATTGGGCCAGGAGCGGGGATTGAACGCTGATTGAACCCGCAACCTTCGAAGGTTGCGGGTTCAATCCCCGCTCCTGGCCCAATTTTTCGCCAGCTCTCTTTCCCTTTCCCTAACTTTAATGCAATAAATTCAATAATTAGCTTCTCCCCTCTTCGTTCACTATATATATATATGGTTCTTTTTTTTTTTTTTTTTTTTTTTGTAAAATTTGCAGAGCGAGCTTACCTGAAGGTAAAGTAAAGAAAAAAAAAAAGCTTAGCTCCAAAACCGAAACTTTGTGTTTTTTCGATTAATGTAATCTTGTTTAAATGAAAGTCTTGCGTGGTTTGAGTTTAGTATTTATTAATTTATTATGTACAAAACAGACGCAATCACAAGACTAAATTGAAGAAACTAAGGCATTGTGCGCATGTCTTGACCAAATTCTCTGAATTAGGCGGCAACTAGCGCCATCAGGCCAGTATTATTAGCGTTAAATTATTATAAGTTCGGGTTTATTTGAGTGTTTCTTGCCTTATATTTATGCAAACTTTCAGACTATAAAAAATTTAATTTTTTTGTCGTAATAATTAAGAAAAACGTCAATAAACTTATTTCCATTTAAATATGAACCTACTATCTAGTTTCGTTTTCGAGCAAACGTCCACCCGTAAAATATTGGAACTCCGCTACAACCGCAACCAGTTTCCTTCACCATGGTCCTTCAGTGGTGACAGACAATCGTCAGAACCGCCTATAAATACGCAAAAATAGCTGTCATGTCCGCATTTTCTCCGAAAAAGAACTTATTTATTTTATTTATGCCCATCTAGCGAATACGCATGCAATCTAGTATTTCCAGAAAATCCTTCTGAAAAAAGTGACACCGTTTGCAAATTCTTATACAGAACAGGGTGTTATGTGCAGAAAAGTTTCACTGTAAAAGACTGTAAAATCAGGGGCAAAAGTGCGAGACACCCTTGGAGACACCGCACCCTAGCATTCCAACCAGCCTTGGTTCACTTCGTTACAACTTCAAAACTTTAACTGTGTGCTGGCTATTACTCCAATGGCTTAGAATAATGCGCAATCTAATCTGTCCAGAGACATGACACCGATTTCCTCGCGCCGTTAATTCGGGTAACTAAAGTTAAGTCAACATTTAAGGAGACATAATACGATAAGGCGCGGCGTTGCGATCGAGGTATTAGGACCGCACTGACCCTTGCAAACAGATAAGAGGCCCCCGCGTTGTCAAACACTGAATGGCCGCCATTTCTCTCGTACGAATATTTGAATGTGTCTCTATGTGGACCACAGTATTCGCAGTTTCTGCAAATACAGGGATAAAGAGGTTAGCCCGGTTGCTCGAGGAGTAAAAGGGTGGAACGGACTGGCGCATCGACGGGACCCCAGCGACACCCGAAGGCCCTGAATTGGAGACTTTGTTTCGGGTGCACCTCTCGCTCGTTCCGAACACCTCCTATGTGACAGAACCCATCACCCGTGCTAACATCTCGACTTCTCTCAGCGAGTGAGCATGGTCTGAGGCTGGCATCTACTGCGTCGTGCCCAAGTGAGTTGCCCACGGGCACACACACTTCACGGATCTGGCTGATGAAGCCGCGCGAGTCAGTGCTCGTAGAACGATCGTCTTGCGGGGTTTGGAGACTTCGGAAACAGTCTCGAAACCTTAAAGGCTCCACAGAAACTACCGGGATTGGACGGTAGATAGAGTCAACCGCACGCTGGAGAAAATGATCGAACCATTTCGCGAGGAATATACCAATCGGAACTACTTGGAACTCGCGGTTCGCTCCTCATCTGCATCACTCGTACCGACCTCGGAGGTTGAACACCTATCTTCGAGAAATACGCTTAACACGTTTATTTGGTAAATGGCGGTGGGAGTTACACACACTCCTATGGAAATCCGCGGAACGAGAAGCGACGAAGAACGAAAAAGTGCGCTTACTACTCCCCGTAGTTCGCGTCCATGGTTTAGGCCTAGAGCGGCACCGTTCGCACAAAAGCTGGCTCCCTCGAGCCGTCGCCGCCACACAAATCCGCTTCTCGGAACAGAGGCGCTCTTTTCAAGAGCTTTCTGCCCATAAGAGCTCGTAGGACCCCGCGAGTTACCCTTTGCCGTGGGGAAGTCGCGCGTCAACAACGTTGTCGCGACGCCTCGAAGCTCGAAAAGGTTTTCTTGGGAGCCCGTCCCCGACGGTCGAGGAAACTTGCTTCGCGCCGTCGAACGACGCTGTTCGGGCCTTTTCTGGACGCGTGCATTCCTGGTATACATCGTAGAAAGCGACGTCGTTATCGTAGGCTGCCGTCGTCTGATTGTGTGGCGAGAGGACCGAGAAAACACGGGCTGGAATGTAAACAGGCTTCGCGCAGATGGTGTTGCTGCGCAGTGTCTTTTATGTTGACGCGGTTTTTTTGTTTTGTTTGCGAACAGTGTTGCGTTCCGGTGCCACCGTACGGCGTTCTTTTACGTCCGCCCGAGAAGCAAAACCAAAGTGGGTTGAGCAGCTATCAGGTTTGTTCGGTGGGAAGTGCCGCTGGCGGCGAGAAAGTTTGCCCTGTCGAGCAGCAGCGGGAGACGTCCATCAGACGGGCCGTCCCTATCCTCCCTCCCCTGGAAAGACAAATGGGTGCGACCCGGGCGGCGGGTAAAAGAAGAAAAGTGAAAGTGGGCCTCTGTGGTTCCCCCTCCCTCCTGCCGCCTTTGATTCCTCGGCCTCCTCCCCGCATTACGGCGCGCTTGGACTCGGTCCAGAGCTTGCGTTGCTTCGTCTCCGCTTGGCCGTGGTTACCCGGATGGTGTCCCGTCGTGCACCGCGCCCGTCTGCTGCGCGGCGCCTTCTGCAGCCAACACCGTCTTTTGTTGTTTATTCCTCTTCTAATATTTGCTTTTCTTTTTTGTTTTTATTATATTATTGGGGAGGGGGTGATTTCTGGTGCAGCCGCTAGGTGACGACATGGCGCGGCGGTCGCTTTCTGCGCATTCAAGTTGCGCGCGATCGTCTGCTCTTTTTTTTTCTTCTTTTTGCGTTTCGTTGTTTTAGTTGGGCAATAGAATCTGATCGCTTGATATGGTTAAGTGGCCTCGTTCGCGCGATCTCGTATATTTTTTGCAGATTCCGTGGTCAGAGCAACGAATGGCGCGTCTTCTTTGGCGCGCTGTGAATGGTATCCCCGTTGCGGCGATTGAAGCTTGTGTTTGGTGTTTTTGTGGGCGACGCCGTGGCGATGGTGCGGGCGGGTGAAGTCGGCGCTTTGTTCCGTCTCTTGGGTCAACTGTGACGGAAGGAGTTATCGCGGCCGTCGAGGTTGGCGATGGGTGTGCGTACCCACCCTTTCCCAGGGGGCGAGTTCGTGGCGAAGCTCTCTGCTTCGCGGGTTCCACCACAAGCCAGCGAGAGAGAACTGTGACGGTCGGGGGCTGAACTTGCTACCGAATAAAACGATCACTCCGGCGTCACTCGTTTTTCGAGCATCTGCGTGGATGGCGTCCCTCTGCCTGGTGCTACTAGGCTGGCCCGACTGGCATTCGCCGCGCTCTTTTTCTGCTTTTCTTGCTCTAGCGGGTTTTTCCCGATGGACTGGTGGAGAGCACGATTCTTGACTCCCATCGAATCTGGACGATTGCTCGCGCCGCCTAGCGAGCTACCGCAGTTAGAATTGGGCGGTAGCGTGCGCCATCTTCGCACTTTAGGCAGAGGAAATGGTGCTTTCCTTTTCTGCTTTTCTTTTGCCCTTTACATTCTCTCTCTCTCCCTGGGTGCCGCTGATGTGGTGTTTGCAATTTACCGCTGTCCGACAGTGACAATTTCCCTCTGGCTCCAGGGCAAAGCGCCAACCCATGGATCCCCACTTCGGGGTTAGAATCCCGGTCATTTGTCCGCAATCTGACGAAGGCTCATTGCCGAGTGAACTCCGTGCAACCGAGCTTTCGGTTGCACTTCAACAGACCCCCGGGGGGGTCGACGTTCATACTCAGTTCTTCGCCAGAGCATACCAGATGCTCTTCTTCGGTTTGGCTTATAAAATTTCCAAATTTGGTACGGTGATGAAACCAGCTTCAGGGCTACTGATATAGGATGCCGGTGTGTTCGGAAGACGTCGCAAGCGGTCCTCACAGTCAAACGCAAACTTGCGAACCAGCCTTTAGCGTACCCATCTATGCACAATTGCAAGCAGTGCATCCGCTCGTGTGAACAAGCATGGGCAACTACAACCCTGCCACATTTGTGTTCATATGCAGTCTGCTCATGCTCGTGCGTGTGGTGCACCAGCTGGGACACCACGCTTGCAGTTGTGTGCGGGAGAATGCGAAATTCGATTGGGTAATTTGACCACCCAGAGTTTTTTTAATGTGACAGGTACCTAGGTTTAATAAGGATGTGAAGTGGTCGTCGGTACACCTAATGGGGACTGTTGCCTATGCCTGTCATGGTGCCTTTGTGCAGTTGCGTTGGAATAATAATAATGGCCTTCATTTACTGCATAAATATGGCAGGAGCGGAGGAAAAAATTGCGCTAGAAGCTTGACTGGTTCTCAGCCCCCACAGGTATGCGGCAGTTGCTAAAAGCTTGCGCAAAGTATCATAATGCAAATACTTTGTAAACAAAAACCAATAAAAAAAAGTACCAAACAATCGACAACGGTACTATATGTTTATATTGATAAACAAATATTCTCTAATATCAGGTGTACTACGAGATCTAAGTGATGCCAAAAATAGAAAGCTATTTGTCTCACAACATTCCTTTTTGTACTTTGTGTAAGGTTAAAATTCATGGTATTGAAATATTTTTAAAACACCCAGCCTCTCAGAAAGTTGGTTAGTATGATTATTACAAGGCATGCCACACTCGATTCTTATCATCTTTTCTGTAGTAAGAATACTTTCTTGGAGTTCAGTTTTGGTTGTCTAACCCCAGACTAAATTATGGTAGTCCAGATCGAACACAAATAATGAGTTATATAGAAGCAACTTCGGTTGGACATGTTTACTCCAAGTCATGTGCTTTGTGAAAATCGTCCCCCCATGTTTAAACACTATTTCAATAGGTGAGGAGTCGAAATAAATATCACTTGAAAAGTCCAGATTTCTATTTTTGAATCTAAAGAAGGTGGCCTTTCAAATGATTTCTCAAGTTTTTCTTAGTGTTTTTTTTTTGGGGGGGGGGGGGGGGGGTAGGAAACCATTGATCCTGTTTGTTTGTTTTTTTTTTTTTTGCGAGGTAAACAATGTCAGTTGTTGTCAATTGGAACATGATGCCGTATTGTTCCGACATCATCTGCACAGATTGTTCAATGCCATCAGTGGTTCCCTTTAGGCTTTTGAGAATTTCAAGCTTATGGTTGGTGGCAGCAAACATCCCGGCAAAATCTGTTTCCGACAGTCTGGTTTCCTTTCTTGTTTGCCTCTTTTTACACGTTTAACATTCTTGTCTAGTACTTTCCCCTTTCTTTTTGATTGAAGCTTCGGATATTCCACTGCACGACCAGAACTGATAATTATAGGAACGTTCGGAGCAGGCTGCGACGGGTTCATCAGCGAGAGATTTGCCACATGGCAAACATATGTCATTCATGGTACTAGACACAGGCTACATGGCAGCAGCAGCGGTAAACAGAGATACGTCAAACGAAACAGGCGTAAGATGAACCTGAAAATACAGGATGTAGGCTGTTACGCTGCTTGCTCAGTTACCGCGTATGTTGGGGCTGGTGGAGCGGGTGGAGTGCAGCTGATCATATAACTTCAAGCATCATAATCCCCGTGCAGACGATCGAAGCGCCGCTGATCTTGCAGACGATTTTGCAGATTGATCGACCCATGTACTGGAGGGGACCGGTTCAGGTGCTGCCGGCCCAGTAGGTGACTTGCACAATGGAAGTTCCAAGATAGCTCAGATTATCAAAGGTCCGTTCCTGAAAATCCAGGACTTGGCCTGTTACGTTGCGTGCTCAGTTGCTGTCTGCCACGTTGTGTGCATGATACAGTCTGAAATTTCTTCATGCGGCCTCTAACCTGTGCTTGCCATTGGCACCCAGCTGAATTAACAAGCTGTGTCGAAACAGCTTGATAGAAGTCCTTGGTTTCCTTTTTGAAGACTCGCACCTTGTGTGTCCTGGAAGTAGTACAGAAGAAAGAGAATTTAAACATTCATGACATAAACGCAGCGTAAAACAAGTCGATCCGCAAAATGATGCCCTTATGGTTACCAAAATGCACTGCAAAGTAAAAAAAAAAAAAAAAAAAAAAAAAATTAATTTCTAAAAATAACTTTTTTTTTTAGGTTTATAGTTTTATCAAGGGGGAATCTCTGTTTGGGTCTTTTAGATCTAGGGCTAGGTTGGGGGCCACCGAAAAGAGGCAAAATTGTTTAATTTGTTCGCTGATTAGCTAAGATATTTTGATTAACTTTTTAAAATTTTCGGGTTTGGGGACATAATGTAGGTGGATTGATGCTCGACCACATTCTTATAGTCTAACCAGTTTTGAGCTTTGCGTTCTATGAACTAATAAAAGGGAGCGGAATCCCACTCCCGTGAAAGAACCAGGCTGGACTCGGGTTGTTTGACGAACCACGTGGGACCTGGCGTATCGGCGGCGGTACGCGATTTCCTACAAACCGTGACGTGAAATTTTGACTAAAAAATTTGTAGCGGGCACTGCGGGACAAGAAATACCCTCCTTGCACGTGGCTCGGAACCGGAACTAACCCTCAGAAATGCGCTTTTGATTTCCATCCCTCTGCTGTCCGTGTGGAGAAGGTTGACGGGGCACCAAATACTATTTCAAGGCGCATCCCAGGTCTTGTAGTACTGCATTGCCTCGAATGCATCCCCAACTGATGCGTTCAGCATCTTCTCCGGCCGACACGTCGAAAGTGGTTCCAAAGCGGCAACAGACGACGTAGCAAGAGCCGGCATGCCGCGCTGTGAGATGTCGCGATTGCGGCGTTCGGTGCTAGGAGTTTCGGCTAAAAGAAAGTGCGAGCGTAGCTGTCACGGCTTCCTGACTCCTAGCTGCCGAAACTTCCATCGACAGTGAAACTAGAGAGCGACCCCTTGTAGGACGTCACGAGACATAAATCGAGAGACCACTTTTGAGGACGCAGCAGACGGTCGTAGACGCATTGCAGGCACCGCAGTATTGTTTGCAGCTCGCTCGCAGTACCGTAGGAGAGGTGTGCTTGGCGGGGTGGTGACGCCCTCCCTCGGTGTCGCAGGGCAGCAGCATGGCTACGGCGGCCCCCGTGGCGGCGGCAGCGGAGGCCCCGAGTGGGGGAGCGGCCCAGCAGCGGGGGAGCCCCGTGTGGGGGCGGGGTCCGTCGGAGGGGCCCCAGGGAGCGGCCTGGCCCTGCTAACATGAGCCTGGCCCTGCCCCAGTCTCAGGCCCAGCCGCGACTGGGGGGCCCTACCCCCAATGGGGGGGCCCCCCCACATACGTCCTGCCTGCAGCCTCCAAGCAGCCTGCTACCCGGGTGAGCTCTGCCGCCCTCGTGGCGCAACGAGTCCCTTTCACGAAGAGAAACTCTCTGCTCGCCAAGATGGCTGGTTTCCGCCTCTCCGGCGTCTGCTCTGCTCCAGCGGAGGGCTTTGTGGGAGCACCTTGTCGCACAGTTCTTAACCTGCAACCGACTAGCGGTGGTTCTCGATCGCGGACGTTTTGGGAACCCCTTCTGGATGTGTGCGAATATTGAAATTTTTGAATATGAATATTAGAAAAAAATAGATATGAACGTCGGAATATATCAAATATGTGTGTACCATTAAGAAATGACAGAAGAAAATAGGCAAATACTTTTATTTATTACCTTCAAAACCAAAAATGATGGTAACAAATTCAAGGAAATGACACTACCTGACTGGGCAGCATATAAACAATGCAACTTGTAATACAGCTATGATGCCTTGACTAGTAATCAACTGTCAACTTTTACATGAAAGCGGGCAAAAGGTGCCACTGATAAGTTATAAAAATTGAAAAAAATTAAGAGCGTACAACACTGCACATGTCTAGATAGCGTGTAAAAATGCAACCTCTAATGTTGTCACACAAACAGCTGGTAGTGACCCTTTTAAGAAAATAATTAAAATTGCCCTTGACTAGTCAGAAAGTTAAATATCAACTGCTAATGCAATTATTTCAAATTGTCATACAAGAAAATTAGTTCTTCCAGATGTTCAGTAAAATCGCATCCTTTTCGCAGTGACAACTGCTCCTGCAGCAGAAAATATAAGGTCGATAGGAAAGGGACTCGTGATGCAGGCTTGGGAAAACGAAAGCCAAAACTGCTTCTTTGTAGTGAGCTAATATATATCGTGTTTGTATGATTCTAACGCACACTTTTTTCCGCCAAAATCGGTGCCCAAAATTTGGTGCGCTTTTTGATGAAATCAGGAATCGAAACTGGAAAGAAAAACGCAATACTCGGTATAAGGTGACCAGCCCCATCACCATTGTGATTATTTGTTTACATTGGCCTTTTTGTTATCCGTATCAGGCACATTCTCTCGGGGTCTAGGGACTTGTGTCTGCCATTTTAGTGGGGAAAAACAACAAAAATTTCACTAGGAGGCTTTATTTAAACGAAAGTCCATAACGCTGGCAGGAAAAGATAATAACGGCACTGCCCACAGTCCCAGCGACCCGAGGAGCTCGCAAAGTGTTGTTTGGAAGAGAACCCTCCCAGAGGCGACGGTCGCACACTTGTACATGCACAAGAAGCGCGGCACTTAGGATGCTCTTAGACAAAAGTACCGACTACCTCTGCGGACAGCGAAGAACCATCGTTGGACCCTGACTAGGGCGACTAGTGCACGGTATTTATTTTTGTGTTGGCCTGCGTTTCATAAAATCCGTTTTATGAAGTATGTGTTCAACCTTCATTATTTTTCCTGCGCGGTAGAATCGGCAGCAATTTCTCGAATATCCGGGAGCTAAATCTGTCTGCGCATTAAAATTGGGGGCGCGTCAGGATCATGCAAACACTAGTTCTGAGTAAAAACAGAAACGGTGAGGGTTTATAGGAAAATGGCTACAATACCCATAATTTTAGACAAGTAAACATGGCTTTTAAGAAAGCTCCAAATGTTCAGAACATGTGCGGCGCACAGATTATTCGGTATTTGCTTGAATATTCATTCATTGTCCGAATATTCGGCCATGACGGAATATTTGGAAATTTCAGAATAAATACGAAAAATATTCTATTCATATTCGAAATCTCCAATACTCTCAAACCTCTACAATAGAGTAAATGAGAGAAAGGTAAATGCGTGCAAACCAACTTTGAAGCTCCGGAACGGAGAATAAACGACTCTACACACTAGGTGCACAGGGTTCGCTCTATTTAACTTTGTGGGGCAGCCAGCATTAATTTAAAAAACATTTTATTGCTTGGCTTGACTGGCGGTCGAGAGCTTCAGGGACTCTAAAGGCGGTCTAGGTAATTGATTACAATTATAGTTACACTTGGTTAAAAAGTGTTCAGTTAGGTTACTAGAGAAGAAAAGTAATTGACCGTTACTGGAAAAAGCAGCCATCACTTTTCCGACTACTTCAGGACTTCCAAAACGTAGGATTTTTCTGTCTGATTGAAAATGGGTCTTTCGTAACCTCCGGTATTGGATTGGTTACTTATCTCGATCCATTAATGTTGGTAGACCATTTTCCTGTCTGAGACTCGGTTCGAAGATTTCTAGGTAGGAAACTCGCAGAAACAAAGGTTGCCATTAGGAAAGGTAGTAACGGTTACGAGTAATTTTAGTACTTCCAGAAGTAATTAGATTACTCTGGTCTAAGTTACAGATAAAGCTTCAGATCACTGGCAGCAACTAGCTTAAGGGAAGAGATGCCTGGAACTCTGAAGCCAAGGGCGTCTAATAGCTCTAAGTTGCACCTGGGGCAGTGTGTGCGTCATCGCCTGCTCATTGGCGGGGTGGTTCCGACAAGTCATGTTTGAAAAAGTCTAGGGAATCGGGAAATGTATTTTTCTGGTAACTTTATCCGAGGTAGTATGCAACGGACAAAAAATTGGAATTGTGTTTGTTTAAGTAGAAATAAAGGGCCTGTGCACCTGTACCGGCATGTGGTGAATGCATGTACCATATTTTCCGGACTATAAACCGCACATTTGAGCTGCTTTTGTGGAAAAGTTGGTATATAAGTCGCACATTTGTGTAAGTCTCACCTCTTTGCACGGTTCATGCAGGAAGTTTTTTAGTTCACGCGCGTCGGTATCGGGAAATCGGAGTTTCGCACAGTCTGCTAGATTTCCATTTGACGCACAACTCTGACGTTTCGACTCGCAAGAAATGCTCATAGCACAGCTCTGTCTGGCAGGGGCAGTGGAGTGTTCCGCAGCAAAAGGACATAGAACACACAAAATGAGAAAGTAGTCTGCTTTATTCAAGCGAACGCACGTCGAGGGAACGAAAGTTTAACGAGCTAGACACTCGTGAACCAAGCTAGGCCTAGCCTTGCCGAGGTCCCGGAGGCGATGCGGGCATCAATGCACAGGCAGAAAGATGAACTTTGACATACTTTTTTTTCGGTACGTCTAAAAGATTGGTTAGGCACAATCCTTCCTTTTACATGCAGCAATACGGCTGGAGCGTGGCAGAAAAAACTGCGCATTAAACGGAAACTAAGAAAGACCCAAGAAAATATTCTGCAGTGGGTGTATACTGGCCCACTTACCTTTCAACGTTACGGGACCAGCCGTGTTGCACAAGAATACAGAACCATGGCTGTATTAAGCAACGTCGATAATGTGCTGTTGCATCTTTATTCTCGCTGTCTTGCCTATCCACATGGAGCCGCTTCAGGGAAACTATAATACCTCTCGCTTTCCAAGTTAGTTACGAAAAGTGTAGAAGAGCGCGGCGACAACAGTGCCTCCTGGAAGAGGCGACATTATCCTATGGCTACATAGTTACGATACTCTACAAAAGATGGCGCACGGCGCATAAAAAAAATGGCGTCACACTGTAAATAGAAATGAATGCGTAAAAGTCGCATAGCTGTATGAAATGCACAAAAAAAAATGTTTTAAAAAGACCGCAACATATACAATGGAAAATATGTTATCAGTATTGGATTACGGTAATAGAATTAAGTTTATCTGCAAACAAGAATCTTGAAAAACAAAAGGGAAAAAAAAAAGCTTAGTGGAACGTGCGGAGGGCAGCTGTTGCTCTATATGGAAAGATGTACAACTGCGGGTGACGAGGCGCTGGCAACAGTGAGGCTTAAAAATGCCAACTGCACCGAAGTTCTGAGCGACCAAATCCCAAAATACCAAGCCGTATGCTCATGAGTTTTAGTGGGCGATGCTTATGCTCCGAGGAAAGGTTGACGTGCCAGCTTTGTTTACAAGAAGGTCGTACTGCCATGTTTGGGAAAGCATTATACTTCCCCGTGTGCTTCTTTTGTCTCGCGAGGAAAGTCCCAAGCCTAAATACGTCTCGGCCATACTTCGTCACAATATTAAGGTTGAATTCCTTGGAGCGAAAAATGCGGGCGAACAGTCGACAAGCTTTGTCAAAGAGCGAACATTGCAAAGAGAAATTTTTCCGTTTTTTTTTTTTTTTTTGCCGCGTGGAAGTTTGGCTTTTAGTCAAGATTTGTACAAACAAGAGGAGCCTGCAAACGTAAAATGTCACAGATTACATTTGCCTACAAGTGGGTAGGCATTGTGGTCGTGGCTACATCGATTAGGGAATATGGCCTGTTGTTACTGATACCTTAAGGAACGCAGCCCTCGAGTTACTGTGGTTGGTGCCTCGTGATTAATTCTTTTGCGTTGTTCTTAGCTCGGGGGAATGAAACCTCGCATCGTCGCTGACAGCTTAATGAATGCAAGGAGTGGCCTACGTCGGTGATTGGTTCTTGTCGGTGATTGATTCTCGTTGGCTAGTGCCGTAATCTGTGGAGTAACAGCGAGATATTTGGGCTACTTTGGTCGGGTGAGCTGACGTCCTGGTTGCAGGGTTGATGCCCGGGGTCCCCCCACCCCCCTGGAGGTGCCGGGCGTGGTGCCGCAGGTGGTGGTGGTGCCGCCCCCTCCCCTCCGGCCGCGGGAGCACAAGCCCCACACGTCGTCCCTGCACCACCATGGCTACGCTAACTGCTTCGGCCTGCCCTACCAGGCAAGTGGTCGACAACATTCGCCGGTTTTTCCGCTAAATTGAGTGGTTTTCCGAGTTTCCTAGCGGGAGAATTTACGGTTGGCGGGATTTTCGGCGGTTTTTCAAGTCGTGTTGGCGTGTTTTCTGGCAGTCTAGAATGTCCTCCAGTGTACATTTATCGATTATAAATAGCTTTATTTTTGTGGTAAGTTAGTGCCATAGAATCGTTGCCAATGAGAATGACGCTCGCGAAGGAACTAACTCGTAGAAGCATGGTGTCAAAACGCTCGTTCTTGGCCTGTGCCTTAAATTTAGCGGTTTTAGAATCTTTTTTTGTTTTTATTCCTGGAGCGGGTTTTTGAATTTTGAGTTGCAACACTGATTGCAATGTGTGACAATTGTCTAAGAAAATAATTTTCGTCTAAACTGTAGTCTGAGCGTGCCGTCGTGAAGGCTCTACCTTCTTTATGTTTTGTTACTCCTATCTCTCTGGAAGACACAAAGAGTCTGCCATTCCTCTGTTTTGTGAGTACATTGTGGTGGAAAAAGACCCCCAGGGTTCCACAGTTTGCAGGTCTCTGGAAACTTTGAGCTGGCTAAGAGACCGATCTCACCAGACAGTTTGGTTATGCCGCCGCTGCCGCAATGCATTGTGGGAACACTAGTCTTCCTGCAAGTGCAACAACCTGGCTGGAGCTCTGCACATGCAGAGCACGAGGCAGCACGAGCCATCTCGTGCACTGCTGCCCGTCTCCCGCAAACTAAAGTTAAGGCAGCGTCACTCATGCGCCAAACGCTTGGTGAGATCGGTCTATTGCGGCGAAAAACTTACAGCGTCATTTCGGCGCCTAAAAATTTGTGATTCGAGCAATTTGTAAAGAGGTCACAAAGAGCGTAGGAAACAAGCTTTCGTGCTATTTTTATTTTCCTTTCGTGCCAGGCAACCCACAAATGTTTCCAGGAGACGTAGGAAATATGCTAATATATGTCGCTCTTTCGCATTTCTTCACTTGTATGCTTGGGAGACGTAAAGGTGTCTCTACTCCTTATCGATAGTTGTATTAGTAGTGAGTCAATAACGGTCCGAGTAGTAGTAGTAGTAATGATTTGTGAGTAATGGTGCAAGCCACAGCATTCAGCACCGAGGGCCGTTCGAGGAGTCGAGTGTCTGAGTGGAGTCGGTCGTCTGACGCGTGCTCCACCCATCTCTCGTGCAGGACCACAACTACGGAGCACCCCCTCCCCCGACACCCCCCCAGAGCCCTCCCCCGGCACCCCAGGCCCCCGTGCACAGGGTCAACGGGGTGCTGTCCAGCGAGGACCGGGGGACCCCCCTGGAGCAGGCCCCTCCCCCGACCTCCCTGCCCAACGGGTGCCTGGAGGAGGTCAAGCGGGAGGGGGCCTCTCCCGCGGAGGAGAGCGTCACACGCTGCATATGGTGAGGCTCTCCCTCTTGCTCCTTGCGTAGTCGCCGACGGAGCGAGTGTTCCTTTCCAACGGCTCCAGCCCGCGCTCCGTGCCTTCCGGCGTGCTCTTGCTGCATGCACTCGCACGAGGTTGTTCGAGGCAGAATGCTATTGGGCAAGAGATCAAACTATAGGGGGCGCTCGACCCGTTTGTTTCCTTGCCATTGTTCATTAGTGGCAAGGGGTTTTTATAGCCTCACTTTCTTTTTAGTGCCTCACTCTCTTTTCAGTGCGGAGTGAATATAGTTTTTACATTTCAATATTCTAAGCTTAAATGGTAAAACGAAATGGCTAGATGGCGTAAGCTACCGCCCGATCCAAAGGGCTCAGCCGGATTCATCCATCCATTCCCCACACCTCGGGGTTTACTCAACATAAGGCTTGTGCACATGCCCACAGACCTCGGGGCATGTCATGTCATCTTCTACAATACAGCATGGGGCACAGTGTAATGTAAAAAAATACTAACAGTCGACGAAGTGACTTTAAGTGCCGGATTTACCCCGAAAGCAGTCGTCAGAGAATGCGAGTTGACCCACTTTGGCTTTTGTGCGGAGCTGGGCAGAGTGCATGCTGCATTGTCCATGCAGGCCGGAGTGGTATCAAAAGAGCCCCTCACCGGAGAACACCAACTCCTGCCGAACGCTGACGCCGCGTTCGGTTACGTCGGCCGATCGCTGAGTCATTGTATTTGTGGTCCCCATCCGTGTAGTTCTAAAGTTAACCGTTTGGGGCGTCACGATCACCCCTCCTCCCCAATATGCTGGAGGCAGGACAAGTGAGACTCCTCCCTGTTGTTTGTTTTCGTCAGTGACTGATGGGTTGAAAGGGAGAAGGGAAAGAAGAAAACGAGAATGCCGAGCTCCGTTTGGAATTTATGATTTATGGTTCCTCTGAATAGAAATAGGAAAGGAGTATTTTCAAGTGTGTACAGTCTGTAAGGTTGTGATAGATGCCTTCAGCTCTCGTGTGCTATGTCCGTAACACTGCCTTTCTCGAGCCAAAATGCTCGGTGCAGTAAGGGGCAGAAGCAGAGCCTGTGGGGCTGATGACTGGTTTGCTTCTTTGCAGTGGCTTCAACCATGATGACGAATACATGATCTGCTGCGACCACTGCTCGTGAGTTGCATTCTACTTCCTGCTGCATTCGCATTCATTCACGTCTCGTCCTGGGCCAGTGACGCGTTTAGCCGTAACACGGAAACATTTTTTGGGACACTTTCCAGACCCGCAAATTGTTTCTAACTATGAGACTGTCTCGAAAACAAAGCTGGTCTTTTCTCGAAGCTCGTAGGTGGCACTCACTGCGTGCCAGTTGGCAGTCTTGCACATTACACCTCGCACTGCAGCATTGCCAACATGGCCATCTACGAACCTGCTAGATTTTTTTATTAATTTATTAACGCCGCAGACACACCCTAGCTCAAGCGGGAGTGTACGTCGGAAAGAGAAAAACATTAGGAACTGCAATACAGCGAGGCGCAAAAACAATATATCGCGTAGAAGAGGTGAAGTTCATTAGTTAAACTTGTTTGCGCAAGGGCATGACTCTCAAATACGCAGTGAATGAATCGACGTCTACTATCGACAGTAATTTCAGTAACTGGATTACTGCGAGAGAGTTGTCTAGTTATCCATTCTGTCGCTTCTTACTGCCGAGCGTTGGAGCGAATTCTGCCTTTTTATTGTTGCGGGGTGGAGGAGGAGGAACACCCACCGGCCCGTTGCGTTTGCGCAGGGTGTGGCAGCACGTGGACTGCATGGGCCTGGACCGCAGTCGCATTCCCGAGACGTACCTGTGCGAGCGGTGCCACCCTCGCAGGGTGGACCGCCACCGGGCCCGCACCCTGCAGACGCGCAAGAAGCAGCAGATGAGCCGTGAGTCTGCTTCCACCTCTCTTTCGTTTGCTGCACGAGCCCCCCTGCAAGTTTGCACCCGGGGGCAGAGTCTTTAAAGATCCCGTATTTGGATTGGAGGGCCACGACGCCGCGTAACATGAGGCAACGGGCGTAGAATGCATAGTCCGTTTGTGTCAACTTGTTTCCGTCTGTTTGGACCTATTGCGTCTGTATTGCCCATTAGGCTTTCGGGGTAATCCGTCGGAGAATGTGAAGTCAAGGCATGACTCATTCTACGTCAATCAGTTTTACGCAAAATATTGAGGCATTGTTGTTTTTTTTTTACTCTTGCGCTTCTTTACTCTTGTTCCTAGGCACCGATTTGTAGCGGCTGAAATGACGCCTTTCGAAGCCTCTTCAGTCTTGCTGGGGCTAGAGCATTGGCCTAATGAGTGGGAGTTTGTTGATTTGATTCGCCCCAAGAGACAAAGCGACTTCTTTTTGCAAAGAAACCTGGCCACGTTACGGTGTTTTACGTTGCAGCCTCTTGGGACGCTCGTAGACTCGAGGCTCGTTCACATACTATTTGATCTCACAAATATTGCGAAACCTTTGGACTAGTGAAATGCAATTCCAGGGCCACTTTGTAGGCGGCTGCAAGTCGGGAGTGTGCCTTTAAAAGCCAGCCCAAGGACACTGTGTTAAGACCAGCTTCCTTCAACGACTGTTTCACGCTACGGGCAATGGGATTTGCACACTGACCTGGGGGTTCGCACGTCCCCCCGCAGGGGCCCCGAGCCGGGTGGAGTCGACTTCGGACGAGAGCGGGGGCGGTGCGGCGGGGGCTCTCCCGGGGGACGAGAACAGAGGGGGGGACCACGGGGGCGCCCCCCACCCCAAGGGAGCCCACCCCAGGGTGCGGCGCAAGCGGCGCCGCTCGGAGGGCAAGGAGCCCGCGGGCAGGCAGCTGGACCCCGCAACGGGGGACACGGCAGCCACCAAGAGGCTCAAGGCCAAGGTGGGCCCCCTTCCTCGCCTTTGGGGACTCTGGGTTCTCTTGGAACCGACGTCTTTTAACGCGGAACGTGTTTAGGGGGGAAATCGACGGAGGGATGTGCGCGGCAACACCGGGTATCGTAACTCCCCTTTCCGTTTTGTCGTTCACACGGACGACATGCCAGTGAGAAGAATTTTGGTGTCGGGAATCGAATTCAATGGTATTTTGACCTTCGGCACTGGAGCTTTTTACGGCAAAATATTTGTCAAAGAAAACAGATCAGCCGCTAGGCAGTCCTTGAAACTAAAGCAAAAGTGCAAGTGTGCTGGATTAGTGCTGACATGGTAACCCAGGAGAAGGGGGAAAACATCCGTCCCGTTTTTCCCTCTCTCCTTGGTTACCATGGTAGACAGTCACTGTACCGCCTGAGCGTTCTTTTAGGCCTCTGCTGCGGTGCTGACGTCCCTGTGCCACATCAAAAAGTTGCGGTATTTGCGTCACGTTGTGCATGTTCCAAGAAGAAATCGTCAGGATTTCTCCCTCGTGTGTGTGAATACAGCTTGAAAACTGGGGTCTCCGAGGAGGATGCGACACGACGGCATGAAAAAGCCCCATGGGAAACCGTCGCACACCTGCCAGATTTAGCATGTCTGTGTTTACGACATTGTCGGCATCATGGTCATCATGTGATGCATGATGCGACCTGGTGACCTTGCGAGACACCAACCACATTAGAGCGACAGATTTAGTGGTTTCACTAGACGTCGCGCCACGCTGCGTATGCGACTCTGGGCTCTGTCGACGAGTCTGACTGAGGTTATTTGTCCGCCTCCTCGCAGAAAATTATGAAGGAGAGGATCGAACGGAAAAAGGTCAAGTTAAAAAATATGGTAAGTGCCGAAACTGTGCCCTTCTTTTTTCTCGAGTCGCGCGGTAACGACTCAACCGTTTGCGTAAGAGAGTGCTTCCCGTTTTGACAAGCCGCTTCTCCCGCAGGTGAAGAAGCCCAAGACCCGGTTTCTGGGCCTCGCGCAAGTTCCTGCCAAGGTAAGCCCGTGTCACGGTGTCTCTGTCGCTGGATTTGCCTCCCGATTGGCCTCTTTGCTTTTTAACCGAAGCCCAGCGGGAGGACGCTTGGCCACAATCGGTCTTGTGTATAGAGCGGTAGCATTTAGAATGAACGAGCGTCGTGCACTGCCAGATGTTGCAAACCCCGGGGCTAAGGTCCTTTAGCTTATTGCAAGTTGCGACCTCCCAGTTGGCCGTAGCGCGAAGTGGTGGTTTGGCCGACACGGCTCGTCGCATGCGTCGCGGTAGGCCACGAGGCGAAGTTCGACAGATTCCTAAAGTTTGTTTTGGGGTTTATTCCGGCGGTGATGGCAGGAGGAGGAGGCAGCCCAGGACGCCTGGGGTCCGGGAGTGTCCCCCCCGGGGGGCGGGGCCTCCCCCGGGGACCGGTACGAGACTGCCCTCATCAACCAGTACACCCCGGAGGTGCAGCTCATGGCCGGCTCGCTCAAGCTCAACGGACAGCACGTGAGACCGCCCTTCCTCGCAGGGTTCGCCCGAAGGACCCTTTAAAGCTGCGGCCCACGCCGCTCGCACGTCGTGCAAAAGACTGCGTTTGCTGCAGACGGGACGACGGAGATATTTGCGGACACGTTTGGAGGATGTTCGAAGCACGTTTTGCTCTGTGGACGGTTTTCGTACGACCAGCGTGATAGGTCCGTCGTACGAGGAAGAGACGTGCCTCGGACTTCTTTTGTACGATGTGCGAGCGGTGGGATTGCGCGGTTCCCAGAAGGGACACACAGAAGTGGAGCGATACCTAGTGTGCTTACCGCGTGCTTGTTGCTCAATTTAATGAGGAGTAAATGGAAATGCGACGACGCCGAAGAAAGAATGGATCTCGTCTCACTGCACTTTCCCAAGAGCATGGTCAGCGTTCTATTGGCGTGTATCTCAGCTCAACTCATAGGGGTTAATCTAACGTTATTTATCGACTGTGGCCTCGGGAAGTGTTCAATGTCTACATTCGTATGGCGTGTAAATGATGCTTTTGATATAAAATTAAACCTATAGAGATGCCCAGCTGTTCCTAAGAACGGAGTATATAAATATTCTTGCCACGTAAAAATATTTTTTCTTCAGTCACGAATGATTAACGCTGCTCGTCAGGGCATCTCTGCCTAACGTAATAGCCAGTTTAAGCTTGAAATTTTTACTGCAGTGTGGAAAGCAACATATTTTGTTTCTCTTTAAATACACCCGGTGCTCGTGTGCACCGTCCCTCTTTGAAAGTGTGCTTTGCTCCTAAGCATGCACTTGCAATAGTTGTATTTTCGAAGCATTCATTGCGGCTGGTTAGCCCTGTAGAGTGTGCTTCTTATCGAGCACCGGTGCACTGCAAAGAAGCAACACGTGCAGGAGCGAGCTGCACGGGGGTTGCTTCTACGTAGTGCACCGGCGCTCGGTAAGAAACGCACTTAATAGGGCTAGCCAGCCGCGATCCAAACTTTGGAAAATATGAATATCAAGGTTCACCTTGAAGCGAATATTGAATTGCATAATATTCAGAACTATTGGAATATTCGCACAACCTAAATATATGTCTATTGCGAAAGACTACAATGACTGTCTCGACGACGGTGGTGACGAGGAAGCGGTGCTGGTTGCTCGCAGGAGGCCCTGACGTGCAAGGTGTCTACGGCCGGCGGGGACGCCCCCTGGCGGGTGGAGGCGTGCGGGGGAGGGCAGCGCCGCCTGGTGGCGACCCACGCCCTGGGGCCCCAGCAGCCCCTGCTCGAGGTGCGGGGAAAGTTCCTGTCGGCCTCCCAGTTCCGCCACCAGAACCCGGTGTTCCACAAGCGGTGAGGGTGCCTTCCTCCCCTCCCCCTTCTTCCCAGGATTCCACACGCTCAGTTTCGCTGGAGGAATCGTCTTCGATCGCACACCATTGCACCTGCGAAGAACTTGTCAAAAGCGATAGGAATTCTACCCGCGGCACCGCAATCAGCAAATCATAGATGCGTCCAATTCGAAACTTTTAATTTCTAGCAATTAAAAAAAGTGAATGAGAAACGGATGCAACCACTCCCTTTGACTTGGAAAGAACATTGAGTTTTAGATGCAGAAATGTAGTGCGGCCACTTAGTCTCGTTGAAGTCAATCAACTTGTCATTCGAGCCTGAAATCGCGACGTGCGTGCTCAGCCACCGTTCCTGGATCTTAAGGCCTGCTCAACTAAACCTCTGTGGGGATCAGTGAATGAACCTCAGCTTTAAACATTCTTAAGAAATGTCTTTTTTGTTGTTTTTTTGCTGCAAAGATAATTGACATTTTCTTTGGAACACAAAAGGATGCAAGTCGTGGCTGCAGGCCACGCGAGATGCCTCTTTCCTCACCCTCGCAGATAATTTTGTCAGAGCACAGGCTTTCTTTTTTAGCCCGTTAAGACTCAACCGGGAAGTGCAGAGACCGCCTGGCTACCCGGGGTGTGGGGCCACATGCAGGCTGTACCCCTTCGTGCTGTTCTACCAGCCGTGCGCGGAGGAGGAGACGGTGTGCGTGGACGCCCGGGAGTATGGCAACGAGGCCCGCTTTGTGCGCCGCTCCTGCTGCCCCAACGTGCAGGTGCAGCACGTGGTGCACAACGGCCTGCTCCACCTGTACCTGGTCTCCTCCAGGGACATTGCCCCGGGGCAGGAGCTCACCATCCCCTTCGACTTCGACTACCGTCAGTGGTGAGTGCCTCCATGAATGTCTCTTCACTTCCCTTTTATTAGAAGGTTACAGCTGAAAGTTTGAGGTTTCTGTGCTCGTGCACCGATTTTTCCGACCCGTTTTACAGCGGAAGGCTCACCCCTGCCATCTTATGTTTGGTATGACGCTTGTGTGCCTTGACTGGTTTTTTGTGGTTGCAGCATCCACAGCGTGAGCTGTGCGTGTGGCTCCGAGGACTGTAGAGTGGCCAGCAAGGGACGCAAGGCCGCTCCTCCGTGAGTGTTCCAACATCATTTTGAGATGGGTTTCGAGTGACCTACTATTTACCTAAAATATGCCTAAAAACTGCCTGCACATAAGAATTTATGCACAAAATGCACGTTAATATCATGATTCTGAAGTATAAAAGCTGGCTGCGTGTTAGAATTGGGGCTATACGTTCCAGTTCCATTACACTGTAGTGGAACTCCTAAAGTGGAATTGTTTTTGTTTCGACACGACTGTGGATGGCATGTGTGTCTTCCACATGACTCGTGCTATTGCTAAAGTTGCACTTCTTCACTTTTTGTTTGTTTATGCAGAACTTTGCAAGTTTAGTATTGCGTCCCAGGCAGGAGTGGACGCAGTCATGTACATGGACAATGAGATGCCAGAGTTGTAGAGGGTTAACGCTATGCAGGGCGGAGCGCAAGCGTCGTGGCCGCCGGGTGAGCACGAGCAGCTGCGGTCTGGTCGAGGAGGAACCGGCGCTGGCCAAGGAGGCGGCGCGACTGGCGCCGCACAACGACGACCAGCCGTCCCTGGGCGCCCTGGCCGAACCGCAGGTACCCGCCAAAGTTTCCTCGGCTTCTCTGGACACTGTCGGTAACGGAATGCGTGGCAGTGTACGCCTTTCACGTGCCTTAGACTCTCGTTTGCTTCCAATAAGTTTGTCGCTCTGCTAGGCAGAGGAGAGCCGGAATTGTCCAAACAATATTGTCAACTCGCAAAAGTGTTTGCGAAAAGATCTTGCCCAAATTAGCGACAACGAGTCACGAAAATAGTACTCTGTGCTGTCTGTCCGATTCTTTTGCAGGGTTGTCGTGACGTCAGAACGCCGAACTTTGATTGGCTGCGATTGAAAGATGGTGGGTAGGCCTCGAAGCAAGCTGCCTCGAGGTCTACCCGCCTCGGAGCCAATCGGAGCTCGACGTTCCTACGTCACCACAACCCCCGCAAGAGAAGCGGACGAACTTGCACGACTGCAATGTTTTTCGTGTCCAGCAGTTCTGAAGAATGAAGTGCTTCCTGTTGGAAGTTAACTTGGCATGCGGCATCTCGAAAACTGATATTGTGTTTTAAGCCCGGGTCTGTGTCTCAGAAATGGCGATGAATTTCATGAATACAAACTGGAAGCACAAATTAAAACTGGAGCTCGCTCTCTGATGCTCGTTGCCACTTTGGCCGACGCGTAATTTTTGTGTCGGGGGCGACCGAGCGATTCTGTCGGTTTCTCACTAAATCCCGGGAATTAGGTTATTGAAAGAGATGCCAAACAACCAGGGGAAGTTGGAAAGAATGTCGCTGCACCGGTTTGACGGGAGGCTCGCATCTGGGGCGTGCCCCCACCCTTTGGCGTCCCAGGAGTGCAGTCCGGCGATGGCGTCTCCCGCCTCGGACTCGGCCACGGGCCAGGAGGGCCACCAAGGGGTCCCCGAGGACCAGGAGAGCGAGGAGCAGAGCTCGGCGGAGCGGCGGCGCAAGATGACGCGGGAGGAGCGCAAGATCGACGCCATCATGCGTGCCTTTGAGAAGATGGAGCGGACGGAGAAGCGGCGCCGGCAGGCCCTGGAGCGCATGGCCCAGCAGCACCGGGGGGGCCCCAAGCACGAGCACCCGCCCTTGCCGGTGAGTGTTTCCGGCATGGAGGGTGTAGGTTCGGTGCCCGGGAACCCTGTCTCTAACCGGCGTGTCTACCACGTCCAAAAAGCGGTACACGTCGTGGCAGATGCCGGTTCTGCCACGGATTGCTCTCCGGCTTCACGGTCCACGGAAGCTCCGAGAGCGGGGACGTCGCGAGGACGCTTTTGCTCGCGCTTTTGACGCAAAATGTTCTTTGGCTAGCTGCTCGGCATTTCGTGGAGGCTGGCGAGTGCAGCCGTGAAGCACGACGCCGATTGGTTGACGGGGGAGGTCGCATGACCGGAGGGGTAGGCGAGGAGAAGCTCTAGTGGATGGACTGGCTTCGGAAGATGCCGGGTTTGTCGGCCCTGCACGCGTGAAAATCGGAGTATCGCTAAATGTTTGTGATGCTACGACGTTTCACATACGAAACATAATAGCCTAGCTATTTGTCATAATTTCTTTGCGCAAACTTCTACGACCAACCGCCAGGGTTGCGGAGACTAACTATTTAATGTGACCAAGCGAGTTCTACATTTACATCCACTTCTTAACTGAGATAAGATTGTTATATGAAAGCATTTGCGTGGGTCTAGAGATGGCTTTAAAGCTGTACTGTTTCGAGGGAAAAAACTGTTTTGAATACACCTAGCGAGGGACTAAACTGGACCGGTATTCGAAGGACAGTCTCTCCGGTGTGTTAGAACGTAAATGGAACACGTTTACTGCGTCGGCTGCCTCCGTCCTTGTTTCTGTGCGCGTGGGTGTGCCGTATTGTGGGGGGACGCCGGACAGCGCCCGTTTACGAGCCACCGCTCCCCTCCCAGGACAAGCTGGAGGACGAACGTTCCAACGACTCCTCCCTGCCTGCCGCGCCGCCCGAGGAACTCAAGCCCGAGCCCCACCCTGAGGG
Organism: Ixodes scapularis; assembly: GCF_016920785.2. Taxonomy (NCBI): domain Eukaryota; kingdom Metazoa; phylum Arthropoda; class Arachnida; order Ixodida; family Ixodidae; genus Ixodes; species Ixodes scapularis. Next base: position 107,566,360 of record NW_024609883.1, on the reverse strand, counting down.
CGGCACAGAGGACAGAGCGGTCTCTCTGCACAGGGCCAGAAAGGGGTGAGTGCTTTTTCTCTTCGCCAGAACTCCACCGCTTGCCTTTTAGCGCTCCTCGACACGCGCGACTTGCAGCAGTCTCGCAGCCTCCAACGTTCACACGGTCGGCGAATCACTTCTGAGAGAATCTCGGGAGCCGTCGTCGATTCCACCTTTTCAGTCTCGGCATAGGTTTCCGTTTTCGTTGTCGCGCAGTCACACAGTTGTCGCGTTTGCTGTCACTAGATTCAGGCTCGGCTACAACGGCCTGGATCGCTCGGAAGCATAATTGGGGTCGTTACGTCAACATGCACTCGCTCTAGCTTGCCTTTCAGGCCCAAGGTGAGAGTGATTTACTTCTAGGTAAAATCTGTTTTCAGGTGCTCCGGTTTATAAGGAAACAATGAATAGTTTTTCCGGTATTGATTGCAGCCTCCGTAGAGACCTCCATGGCAGCTACTGCGGACGTGTCGGTTGCATTTTCTGCGGAACAAAGTTCCGGACGCGAACAAACGCTACACTTCTGACGCATGGTCAATAAGCTCGGCCGCTCGGCGACCGGGCCGAGAGATCGGTCCGCAAACAGCTTCTGGAAACCGGTTGTTTTTCGACTGTGTCTGTCGCCTGGCAACCGAGAGGCTTTCGTACGACTGCAACAACCCGCAGGTCTAAATGCACTTCTAAGGATCTTGCCACACTATTTTTTTTTGCTCAAAAATCTTTTGAGAATGTTATAAAAGATAACATTTGATCTCGCAAATATCGCAACAGCCTCGCTCTAGTGAAGTGCAGTTGCAGGGCCAGCTCATAGATGGTGGCAGAGTGTCCTCTCGTCGCAGGAGAACTCTGTCCTAAGCAAAGGCTAGCGTGTGGAAGGCCTTTAGACTCCTTCTTTGGGCCAACATTTGAAAGCCTGCCTTTGGGGGACAACGCCCCTCCTGGCCTCGCAGAAAGCGGCGGCGCAGCACGGTCTCCCGGCGTCGCAGCCGTACGGTCAGCGGGGGCTCGGAGCTTCTGGGGTCTCCGCCGGAGTGCGAGGCCTCGCTCGAGGCTCCGCCCCCTTCGGCGATGCACTGCCCGTTGTCCCCTCCCTGCCACCGGGAGGAGGAGCCAGTGACTGCGGAGGTGCCTGCCACGCCCCCCCAGGGGGCCGCCCTGTCGCCCGGACCGTCGCCCACGGGGAAGGCCTTTGCCCTGCCCAAGTCAAAGAGGGTGAGTGGGTCCTTCTGGATGTGGACTCAGATTACTCCCTTTCGAGCCATCGTCTCCGTACGCGTCTCAGCCGGACCTTGCTTCTTGCAGTAGCTTTTTGTTCTTCTTGTCCACTAGCTCGATTTCCTTCTTGTCCCCAGGCTTTGATCTCTTGCTGGGTCTCTAAGGGCTAAAGTGGCTGGCTGTAGAGCTTCTGCACGTGGCTTCTGCCGACTCGAATGGCGTAACTCCTGGTGTGCGAGAGAACATCGTTTCGCGCTTGCCACGACGATTCAAAAATGCCAATTTCCGAGGCAGAAGATCCTCACCTTGGGGGAGGAGGAAACAGGCAACGGTGGACAGGGTAGGAAGGAGAGGAGGAAGCGCGGGAAAAGTGGAAACCGCGAACTGGTCGTCAGTTTTTAAGACGATGGAATACAGAATACATTGGCACATTGGTGCACTGGTGTCTTCTATCGGTAGCTCTGGAACGCATCTCGTCTGCGAATACATTTTCTAATTTTTTGTGAGTTATTTCATTGTGGGCCTGTAGTAATTCCAATAACATTATAAGCAACCATTTCTTATAGACTGCAAAGATTTGATATTGCAAATTCACTGATGGGAAGTCTTCCAGGGCTATCGACCGCTTGTGTCAGTGTGTTCTCTCGACGTAACCAGTTGCAACACTACGTTGATCCTATTTTGAAGCGCAAATGTCCGAGCCAGCCTTGTAGGTGCCACGACTCCCAGTCTGTCTTCTCTAGATGGCGATTAGGCTGTGGAGTCAACTTTCTGCACCCGTGCGCCCAGTTCTTGATGCAGGGCTGGCTGCACGAAAAGGCCTGCGGAGACGTGGCCGAGGGTGGGCCCGGCCACCCCGGGGCGGCGCCCCCTCCCACCACCCCAGTGGAGGAGGCACCCTGCTACGTGCGGTGCACGCGGGACCCCGCTCCGTCGGCGGTGGGCATCTCGGCTGCCCACCTCCGGCGCAACAGCTGCTCCACCTCGGCACCCACCTCCGGCGGCTCCGCGAAAAAGGTGGGTTGCGACCGAGATTGCCGGCTCCGGAATTGTTCGAAGAACGAAGCTGACAAGAGTGACGAGCTAAATGGGGTATTCGCACGAGAGAGGAATTTGCCATTTCGTCACGTGATGCTCACGTCGCGACGACGAAGGCACGGTGGAAATGCCTGGACGGTACAAACACTCCGCGTCGGAGGCGAGGAGACACGCCTCGTCGACTGATGGCGCGCATCTCCGTCCGGGGGTGTCTTCCTCGTGCGAAGGCCACGTAAGGGAAGAACCACAAAGAAAGAGTAAATGCTTAAAAGATGGAACAATGCAAGCTGTTGACAAAAGTTCTTGCGTTAATCTTTGTTTTACATTCTGTCGTTCCACAACTTTAACCAGCATGCTTCCCAGTTCATAAAGCGAACATTTTCAAGTTTTTCTATCTCGAGAAGCCTCAGTGTTGCAGGCGATTCTTGGCTAGAGTGTCCTTGATGTCGACAGCTGCTCTTGCGCTGCTTAAACGTGCAGACTCTTGCATCTGTAGGCTCGTAGTTTGGCGTACTGGCACGCAGTAGTCGACATCAAAAATGCTACGTTGACTAGGCCACGCCAGTCAGAAATTGTGAAGGGAACACGTCCTATTCACGCCGGCGCAGTGAGGGCTAAACATGGCCGGTCGTGTCGCTCACATTATGGGACGTCGCCGTGCCGCGTCGGAAGTAAAGTCGAGCCTTTATGTGCACGATTTGGGAGCGGAGCCTTCCCCCCCCAGCGGTGGCTGCGGCAGGCCATGTTCGAGTCGAGCGAGGAGGTGACGGAGGACGGGGGCCTGGAAGGGGCGTGCCCCGGCAGCCCGCCCGCGGCCGGAGAGGACAGCTGCCAGTCGGTCTCGCCTCCCCCCGCCGGAGGTGGGTGCTGCCGGGACGTCCCGCGCTGGGACGAGCCCTGGGGCCCCTTGCGAGGAGGGCTTGACGCAGACCTGGTGACCCCCCTGAAGAAGCGGAGGCTGGTGCGGGAGTCCCGGGAATCCCTGGACTCCATGACGGGGGGCCTGTCCCCGGCGACGGGGGAGGCGGCCGCCACCCTGCTTTCGTTCCAGGCGCCCTGCCTGGCGGCCCCCTTTGCGGCCCCCTTCCACCGGGTGAGTTCCCCGGGTGCCAGAGCTCCGTAGCGTGCATTACGTGGCAGTTTGGGGGAACAGAGGCGGTCGCCTAAGGTGTCGCAAACGAAACCTCTTTGACGAAGACGGTGTTTTTGCCGTTAGCAGGTTCGTTGTGCGGTGTCTGTCGTGAACAGTTGTCGATGTGAGGCAGTTTGTTTCGTGCAGCTAGCAAGAGGGTAGTTGTGCAGTTTTACTAACTCTCTACCGACGCAATAGGCCATTAGGACGTTACGTCATCCAAAACGAAAGTTTCTCTCCTGTTTGACGGCACCAAACGTTTTTTTGTCTCCGATCAGAATGTACCCATCTTCTAGGTTTTTGGCAAAAACTAACTAGAACCTCGTGCTTTGGATCATTAATCATACCTCTGTCCAAGGATGCGGCCATATTTCGCCTCTGGATGGTGGGGGAATCCTCGCCACGGAGGGATGAACGGCGTCTGCCTGCGGTGCCATGAATGGGTGTCTCGCGCAGGTGGAGGTCCCCCCGGAACAGAGCCCCCCGGGGCCCCCCCCTGAAGAAGAGGAGGACCCCCCGACCCCCCTGGACGACGAGGAGAGCCTGGTGGACTGCGATGAGTCGACGACGGAGGAGGCGGCGGTGCCGGAGGGGCCCCGGCTGCTGCCCCCGATCCCAGTGTCCCTGCCGGACCCTCTGGTGATGATGGCCTCCCACCAGGTGCCACCCCTGGACACCACGGCAGCTTTGCCGCCACCAGCTGCCACCGAGGTGGTCTTCAGCCACAGGATGGAGGAGGTGGGTGGCCGTTTCCGTCCCGGCACCCTGCGAGTGTCTTGGCGCGTGTTGAGGCCGGTTGAACTGCTCGTGATTGCTTACGGCAAGAGGACACGCTGGCATGCCGGCGTCACCCAGGAACTACCGTATTTGCACAAATAGAGCACGACCATGAATATAATGCGAGAACAAATTTGGGTGCCCTCAAGAAGGGAAAGTTTTATTACGATTAAGGGGAGATACGGCTCCTTGAAACAAAAAAATGACAAAAAAATCACATTTTTGAAATTATGTTTTTTAATATCTACAGATATTTTCGCATCTTTTCTCAAAATATTATCGCAAAATACGCCCTATTTATTTCGGGGTATTGATTTGAAGTATCTAAACGGAGATGCTTTCTCCGAAAAAAGCAAAAAAAAAGGTACAATTTGACCGCCGGTAGCTCGAGAACAACGCGATAGAAGGGGGACATCTTGGTCTCATTTGAAAGCTCCGCTCCCGCTCTTTCTTCTCCCGCCATTCACAATGCTACACGGCGATTGGCCGCCGAGAACGAAGCACAAATAAAAAACTTAGTCTTGCCACGTGGTTGGCTGTTTTGGATCACGTGTGCAAATGGCGCTTTCTCATTGGCCGTTAGGGTTACGAAGCGTCTGCTCGTTGTTTCCGATCCGCCATCTTGTTTGATTCTCGTGCGCGTCTCTGATCATGCCGATCACAACAACTCCACGGAAAAAGTTTCATACGGCCCACAAGTTCGGAAAAAAAACGAAAAAAGGGCCCGAGGAAGCTAATCCACGGCGCAGTTTAACTTCCCGCGAGCCTGAACGTCGACAACGAGGTGCGGGAGCCCGAACACGAAGATGTCGCATCGACGGCGCCGTCGACATCCGTGACTTCAAGCGAGCGAGTGCGGCTCGACACGGTGATGCTCCGCGCTTCTGAGATCGACGAGAAAGAAAAAAAAGCCGAGGAAAAACTCTAAAGAACTTTCGTCGACGTCCACTACGACGCGGAAAGCTGCCCTGATGGCCGGCGTCTCGGGCACCGATCAAGAAGCTCCCGAGAGTGCAGAGAGTTTCATCGTCGTAAGCCTCGACGTCGTGAACTCGCTTCTTCAACTCGCGAAGTGTAAAGCTTGTTGCGGCGATGTCGAACTCATAAAATGCGGTCGCGAGTATGGACTTGCAGTAAAACTCAAGCGATGTTGCAAGATCTGCGGGGATGCCGCATCCAAGTGGAGTTCGCCGCGGGTAGCAGTAAAAATCCGTCCGTGGACGTTTTTTGCTGTTTTCTCGAAATGAACTTTTTGCGCAGTTTGCTATTTTCCGGAAGCCGTATCTCAGGCTGTACACAACCGATCTTCCTAATTCTTTTTTTCTTTGGTAGGTGTATAAGTGGGGTATCCAATAAGGGGTCTAATTGCATCAACCTAGGCATCAGTATTTTTTGTCAGCACTTCCAACATAGATTGTAAAAATTGATTTATAAACTGAAAATTTCGAAATGCCGCAAAAATGTTATAAATAGTCATGGAGCCTTCATTTATACCTTATTGGATTCTGTAGACCTTCTAGTTTACAGAGATATATTTCTTTTTGAGTTTTGTCTTCATAATTTTTTGGAATCTCGCCCATAAAATGTTAAAATAAAATAGTTAATTTTATCAATACTAACCAAGCTATTTTAAGGGGGAACACTGGTCTTGGAGCTTTTTTTCTTATTTTATGACTTAAGTTAATGAAACTGCACAAGCTTATTCAGCTTTTTGTGCGAATTTCATATATCTGGTCATTTTCTCAGTCGGTAGCATTGTATTCAAAATAATTAAAATTTGCCTGCCTTTGTTTGGAAAAACGATAGAAAAAAAACTGCTCAACAAAATATTCTTTATAACACATGGCTAGATACTACGAAGTGCAGAGAATACAATGTTAGAAGCACTTTTGAGATAAACTCGTTATTAGAGATTTTATCACACATTGAAGTTCAGTGCTCAATGCATGGCTAACAAGTAATATGGCAAAAATTCAAATAGAAATTTTTCTAGACTTATATTAAAAAATCTGCTCTCAACATAGTATGCTTCACACATTCAGCTATACATTTCAGGAACGGTTATATTTCTATCTGCTCTAGATGCTGAGATATCCCTCCTGTAAATTTTCAACGAGTCCAAAAATTGTGTTTTGTGAAAACAATGTTTTAGAGTCAACTTCAAAGCACATACAGCCCGTATAGATATTATAAGTTGATTTATAGCTCAAATATTCATTCACGAAATTATAAGCCTGGTAGATTCAGAAGAACAACAGCCATCACCATTTTCAAAAGCATGCAGTTTTAGGAAGTTTTTGGCTCCAAAGACCCATGTCCCCCCTTAAAACAAAGTACATATTTGTCATCAGAATGGGAAGATGATTATGCTCTATAAATTTCATTTGATTTGGACCATAAATAAAAAAAAAAGCTCAAGAAGCAGTGTTTCCCCTTAAATTGCAAACCGAGGCCGCATAAATTTACTGCCCTCGAGGGCATAGTGGCAGTGAAAAGGCAATGGAAATAGAAGAAATATCAGTTTATGTTTTGATTGCACTCATCCCCCTCACTGCTCAGGCCCTTCCGTTTGCAATCCACTTGGCGAATTTGCAGATATGCAGCAGCATGGCACAGTTAGCGTGAGCTCCTCGGCAGCCCGCGAGCAAAGCAAGGCACGAAGCAGAAGCAGCAATACACAAACACGGGGGTGGAAGAGCTGTGCCATTTGCACCATTTTGCGCCAGACGCATTTGTCTGCGCCATTTTGTGGAAACGGCGCCACAGCCAATACCTCGCGCCATTGTGCTCCAAATTGCACAACGTGCACCGAAAAGATTCTATTTTGTCGTGGTTTTGGTTTTTATCGCCTCAATTGGCAACAATGAGCATGTTTAGCTTGGTCGGCCTTGCAGTTTTTTGTTCCGTTTATTCTCCCTGTGTATCCCGAGTCGGAAACGCGCAAAAAAACTCTGGAGTCGGATTCCAAGCGCTACATCACCTGCGACTGGGTTCTTATTCTTCAACCATAAGCGGTTAAGCAAGTCTGTCGAGGTGAGGTCGAGTCATTAAGCGTCAGATTGCCTAAGGCTCTGCGGCCCGAATCTTGGGACGTCAGCCAGTTGAACATTCCTGCAAGATAAATCGTGATTTGACTGAACTAAAACGCTGTCCGATCCGAAGCCTTGTCGGCGAGCAGCTCTCACGCGAGCAGTAGATCTGCTCGGCGTACTTTAATCTTGCTCTGGCTCATCGCTTCGAATACAATAACTCCGTTAATCGGGGTCTGCTGCTTCGATATTGAGTTGTACAATAGGATAAACTCAAAATTGGTTGCCCTGTCCCTCCGAGCAACTGCTCGTCCGTTGCTTACGCACGTCACGCGGTTCGCATTTTGAGCAGCTGAAAGCCACTGAGAAAATATCAAGGACACTATCTTCAGAAACATGTGGTACTTGCTTTTTGGTTCTCACTAAGGTCAAGTTTTCGCATCTGTTACACTGTTACCCTATCTACCTTGGTTCCTAACCGCTCATGTTCACCTGTGTTGCTAAGCACAATTGAAATTGTTCCCGTGCTCGTCTAAAACACAAGCTGAAGTGCAATGAAAACTGATTTGAGCTGCTCCTATCCTGCTCCCAACCTGCTCCAAAACAGCTGTTTCAGCTGCTCCTGTGGCTGCTCCCAAATACATTTCATGAGTTCCACCCCTGCAAACACCAGACCACTCTGGAGCAGAAACTAAAAAATGTGCAGGCAGAAAAAAAGACTGCTGGACCCGACACACGATCACACTCATTATTGTTCTGTTTCCTCCGCGTAAACAAACACTTTTGTTGAACAATTGCCTAAACACGGTGGGTGTTCTTGGCTTGGCTTGTGTTGACCTGTGGTAGCTTCGAGTAGCTGATGTGCCAACGGGTCCAATTCCGTATCTACCCCGAGCGTAGCTGTCACTGACAAGGCGAGAACAACGGGGAAGAGCTTGAGCTGTTCAGGCTCCGAGCTTTTAACCTTCGACCACACCGTAATGTCTCGCTCACCGAAAGTGTGTGCGTGCGTAGCCAAAGCACGACGGAAGAGCGCGTGCTAGAGGCTGGGCGTCGGAAAGATGCGTCCTGTTGTTCTCACTGCGAGCGATTCAAGATGGGATTGGAGCCACTGCATATGGCTGCTTTTGCTGCCTGAGTAGCGGTACGCTCTTTTCCACGTTGCCTCTTGCCGCGATTGGTCACGTGTGTTACCGTAGCAAAGAACCAAGCTGGCTCAATTTCCATGGCGACCGACGGAGCCAAACTTTGCTGACAATTGCCGAAGTGGCTTTGGGATGTTTCGGAGCGCTGCCCGAAACATCCCAAACCTGTCGTCTGCTTCTTCCACTTCTCGAATAGCGCGAACTTCAAGTTGTCGGTGCTCACCCCCGCGTGCATCGAAGAGCGAGGCACCTGCAACTTGAGACATGCTCGAGCCGCTATGCCGACCACACTTTTGCGTGGCTTTTACCCACTTCTACCGCGTTTTAGCGAACGAGTGGAGAAATCAGATGAGCCACATCAATCAAACTTTTCGGAGCAGAGCTGCTAGCAGCTCTGCTCCGAAAATGGTGATCACTATTGGCGCTTTTGAGTGTCACCGCTCTGGCAGCTTAAGCATGCAGTGGCTCTCAAAGCAACGGGTCTGGCGTGCCCAGGTGCCGGAAAGGCCCCCCGAGGCGGCGCGGGTGGCGACCGCAGACGCGCCTTGGAGCGGGCTGCGGACAGACGCGGTGGACGTGTCGGACTGCTCGACTGCCTCGTCGTCCTCATCGTCCCTGTGCGCGCTGCCGCCCTCTTCGCCCGGCTCCCGGCCCCTGGCGTCGTCCGGAGGCATGCTCAAGCGCAAGGTGGGCATGCCACCCTCTCTGCGCGCAGGGACACGGCCGGTCATGAAGGTACTCAAATATTGGCTGGTTGGATGAGCATTGACTTATTTATTCCTCCCTCAAGGTGCAAGCATTATAGAGGGGCAAGTGGGCGTGCGTATATTGAAACGGAATGAAATGCCCGGGAAAGCGTCAATTGGTTAGATGACGAGGCAATCTAAGGTGCTTTTAAGAAGAATGCGGTGTGCGAATTAATACTATGGAAGGGATATTTATCTTTATTTGTTTATTTATTTATTTCAAATGCCCCCAGGGCCACGGGTGCATTGCAAAAGGGAGTGGGTTACAGGTATATCGAACAAAAACAATGAAGCTACAACAAATTCATGCAAATAATTTGCTGCGAATAACGTACTAAAATTGCGACATTGTTAAGGCAGTTTCAAAGGTGGCGCCATCAGGCAGTTACCACAGACACTGCAAAGAGGCTTTGTGAAAGCGTGGTTTGGGGTGTGAATGAACTGTGAAACTTTGTAGTTTTACGCAACTTTAGGCCTATCTTGTGTTGATGATCGAAATGCTGTGATATGTGGGACGAAGACGGAACTGGCAGTAACTCATAACTGGTGTTTTAATGCACTTGCAAGGCAAGAGAAGGAAGAAGTGAAAATTGTGATCAAAAGAAGAAAGTGATGAAAGAGGAAGAAAGGAGAATCACTCTTTCCACCTCTTCCTTCTCCTCTCTTGAAAGTGCATTAAAATGCCTGTTTAATGTTAGCGGTAGTCCCGTCTTCGCGTTCTTATTCCTGTCTGTCATTTGCCCTATTTATTGTTCATAGTGATTCAGGTAGATTGTGGTCAGAATGACATTGATGCAAGAAGTTAAAAGGGCACTGACACATGAAAATAATTTTTTCTTTTTTTTTTTTATTATCGGAGAAGATTGAAAACGATGCCGGGACATTACCCTCAAAATTCGAAACTTGGGAATTCAGTATTTGTTAAGCAAAAAAACAATTTCCAAATGCCGAATTTGAAGTTCCCACGCGATACGCGCCGGTGCGTTGACGTCAAATATTGCGGAGTCCTGAGAGTCCACTTTCTTTCACGACTTCCTGCTGTTGCCACCACGACCCAAAGCGAGGAGGAAAGGAGCGGGATGTATGGGCGCCGGCGGACCGAGAAAAGCCGGTCTTATTCCATGCGAGGTGTGCCGCCTGCCGAGGCGGCATATTTTCCGAGGGAGCATACAATTCCAGAAGGCAACATCACACCGAACTCCGATTTTTTGTATTTCAGAAAGAAAAGCCTAAGTGCATTTTCAATTGCTTTAAGAAACATGTTTTACGGTTGCCGTTATTAAATGTTATAGAAATGTCGCCTACAAAGCTTCTAAATTTTATGATTCTTGACGTCACGAATCAAAAGAAGCGAAGAGCGGGAGAGGAGGGCACCAAAAATAAGAAGGCGCGCAAGAAAATATTTTTTGCTATGCGTTTTTTTTTTTGTGTGTGTGTCTATGACTACAATTTGCATTGTTTTAGACAATAAAAAAAAAAAAAAAATGACCCTTGGGGTGTCAGTGCCCCTTTAAAGCAGAAAAATCGCAAAACATTTTCGAAAACCGCTTTTTTTGGGGTTGTATATTCCATAAACTACCTCTTCTGTAATTATTTGCACCTAATTCATTGAAAAAATATGTTTAAAAAATACTCGCGAGGTCTAGGCTGCTTCCAAATTGCACTCAAGCCGCAACATCGAGCCAAACTTAAAGCAGTTGCCGCTCCCGTTCAACTTGGAGGCTGCTAGCTTGTGTGCGTGCGTGTCGATGTCCACGGGGTTTTTGCCGCACGAGAATGAAAATTGCAAGCAGAATTGCACCATATGAAACAAGGTCAAAGCTGAAAATGTGTGTGCAACTTTTAACTGCCATTTTCTCAAAGTCGATTTTTTCAATGACATTGGCACTTGTCCCAGCGTTTATTTTGTGCATTATAAATTTTTAATTTAAGTTTAAAAAGTTGTAATGCACAAAATAACTTTGATGGATGAGGATATGACGAACATACCGTATTTACTCGATTCTAAGCTGGCATCGATTCTAGGCCGACCCCGCAAAAACGACAGGACCGAAAAAAAAAAAATTCTCGATTCTAGGCCGACCAAAAAGTATAGGAAAAACACCATAAATTAAACACAGAACAGAATTTATCTGCAATGTACAGCACTATTTCGGTCACGAATCCGACGGCATGCTCACGTTTAATGTCCGCATTTTTCCTGACCATTCGTCGTCCTCACTCGTATCTTTGTCACTGTCCACTTCCCACAATGCGTGGTCATCCGTACCGTCCAGGGCATTCGAGATGCAACACTTTCGGAACGACTTTACTATCAGTTCCGCCGGGATGTCGTCCCATGCGGCCGCGATCCAGCTCGTGGTGCCTTCCCTTCCGCGGTCCTGAGAACGCCATTCTTGTTGCCGCACATGCAAAGAGCTGACCACGCTGCTTTCTCCAGCGACGCACATTTCTTTCGTCCACGCCGAAGTCACGCTCGGCTTGCAGGTTGGACGAGTGTTCAGCAGCCAAGACAACTTTCCCCTTAAAAGCCGCGGAGTAGTGGCATCAACTGGTCGATGCCATAGCGTCGAGTAGAGACGAACGTTCCGTGCGTTCCGTGGTACACAGCGTATCTTCCCGAAGCGATGTAGACAAGATGGCATCCCGCGGTCATGGCGGAGCCGGATCCTTGTATCTAGGCCGACCCCCGAGTTTCGGATTTAATTTTTTTGGAAAAACTATCGGCCTAGATTCGAGTAAATACGGTAACATTCAATGTTGCACTAAAATATTTTTGAAAATTATTAAATAAAAAGGGCTTTGTCATGCCCTGGAATGCCTGTCCAGGAATAGTTACAACAAATTTCACATTCCCACTATTATTTGCAAATTCTAAAAAAAAGAAAAAAAAAAATCCAGAATTAGTAGGCACAGTTTTAGGTGAATTAGCAGTTATTTTTATACGTGTCCTATGAATGTACCCTGAATCTTTCATGCATATAGCTCTAAAAATAATCACAAGCTGGTTCACCGCTCACGTAATGTCATTAGGTGGAAAGGACTCTCACTTTTACCGTGTGGCAAAAGTACAGTTGAACCTCGATGTAACGAAGTCGGTAAAATTCGCAATTTACTTCGTTACATTGAAATTTCGCTAAATCGAAATTTGGCTTTAGCATGCGAAAAAAAATTCCGAAACATTTTACGGGTATGAAAACTCACCGAAAACGACATTTATTTAGGGGCGAAGTAGTCCGCGAGTTTTGCTTGCGCCTTGTCCGACAGTAGCAGCGGCGTCATACGGCGTTCGAGCGCCCAGAGCGCTTGCACGGCATCCTGCTGCCCATGCGACGCCGTGTACCTCCTCAGTACGTCCATTGCGTCGAGCACTTCCCGAGTGCTCGTGATCTCGGCAGTTTCTTCAGGATGGCGTCCAAAACGTTTGCTTTCTCATCCAAAGAAAGAACTTTACGTTTCCTTATGGCAGCAAGCACGTAAGTGAACCGCCCGGTTAAAAAATGAAGCTGTTTAGTTTAGGCAGTTTAGGCGGTGCCAATGTTTCCAACCTACACAGCACTCTTCACCGCACAGTTTACTTGCCCCCTTGCCACCCTTGCGCCCACAGTGATGCTTGCGCCGCTTGCGCCCACGCTCGCAAGACGATAATCGGTCTTTTCGGTCTTCTCCTAGATGGCACTGCCCGTGCGGTCGCGCCATCACGTCGCTCCCCCGCTGAAGTTGGCTCCCGCGCTACCCGCGGTGCAGTGGAGTGGACTATGGTTATCAGTGAATGTCAGTGGTGATGCTGGTATGCCGTGTTAACTTTTTGCTCGGCATTTTCTGGCCAGCCTCGCGGAATCCGCTTTGCCGCATGCCTCGCCGGCGCTACCGGCGCCGCATCCTCGGGCAGCCTAGGAACGTTGGAAGGCCTGTCCCCGTGAAGTAACCTATCAAGCGCTCGCGTTTGCGCGTAATTTTTTTTTTTTTAACCACAATTTTTTTGCGAAGTTGTTTTTTAGAGTTGATTTATTTATTGCCTTCTATGGCAATGGCACTTCGTTATAGACTTAGACTTCGTTATATAGAGACTAAAAATACATGGGGTCTATGGGCAAGAAATTATGAAAAATAAAATACTTCGTTAAATCGAAGATTTCGTTACATTGAAGTTCGTTATATCGAGGTTCGACTGTATTAGATGCCAAAGAACTGTGTATTTTGTTTGTTTCGACGAACGTCGCTTTGGGATGTGGTAAGAGGGGGAAGGTCGTGCTAGCGGTGACCACGTGGGTTGTCCAGGTGAGCCTGTCGGAGTACCGGATGCGGATGCGGGAGACAGGCAAGGCGGCCGGCGTGGCCTCCTGCAAGAGCCCCCTGGGACCCCCGGGCCCCCCGGTGCAGGACCGCCAGGGCACGCCCCTCTGCTCCCCTGCCAAGGGTAGGCTCCTCTGGATTGGTGAATGGGTGGAATGCACCCTTTGCAACTAGTGTGCGTAGATGTGGGAGTGTTTACAACTGCCCCACGGGGGTCATAGGTTTATGGATTGCATCTGCGATACATGCTGGGAGAAAGAAACAAAAGCGCCGATCATTTACAAGCAACGCGTGCATGCACCTCGGTTTTTGCAACCTTCCTCCCCTTCAGAATGTGAAAAGACGGGTGACGGGACCACAGTGGGAGGTACATTTAAAAGGCTTAGGTTAGTGTCACGCTTTACCGACCAAGTTGCCTCTGCATACATGGCTTGTACCGACGTTGTATTGGTTGCCACGATGGTAGCCTAGCCGCCGATCGCGCGCCTTGGGCTGCGTACACTTTGCAACTTTGTTTATCTCTGCAAGAACGGGTAGAAATGATGGTCATTAACGGGACGACGTGGCGTGCAAGCCATGTGTAGTGACGGAGGTTTACCCTGCCTGGAGGCCAAACGACGAAGGCCCTCTCGTGGCGCGCAGGTGAAGAAGAGGACGACCCCTGGGGCCAGCCCCGGCGGGAGCGACTGAGCCAGCGGCTGCGGCGGGAGTTCGGCCTGGACGACGACTCGGACTCGGAGAGGAACCCCCACGCCGGTGAGCACTCGGGACGCAACACCCGCGGGTGGTCGATCGAGGGCTGCGGATTGCTGCGGTTTGTTATCATCATCAATCAGATTGTAATTTTCTTACACTATGTAGGCATGCAGTTATGCAGTAATAATGAGTTTTATGTCTTTAAATGGCTTTGAATAACAATCGGTTTCAAACTAGAAAATGAAATCCTCTGTTCGATGGTGATCGTCACCAGCTACGTTCAATTTACCTACACCTCCTGCACCGGTGCAGAAAAGTGTAGGACAATGCACTTGCGGTATGTCTATTCAGATGCGACCGTAAGGACACTGCCTTACACTTTTCTGCCCCAGTGCAGGAGGTGTAGGTAAATTGAACGCAGCTACCACCACCACCGAAGGGGAATTACGTGAAAATATTGCGTCCCAGAGCACGGCGTCTGTCCCTCTGTGCTACAATGTGCCCCCGTCGCCTCAACCTGTCTTGGCTCTCTGCTTGCAGACGGTGCCCCCACACTGCCACCTTCGGCGGCAGGCTACCAGCCGCCCCTGGTGCCCCACCTCGGCACCCTCCAGGTGGGTGGCCCTCTCCACCGCATCTTTTGGCTTTCTCTGCCTCGTAATTTTCTGCAGCCTAATGCGCTTGCAGTTTAGACAATATTGCGACGATCCTCTTTCCCAGTTTCTCCCGCTACTTTCCGTTGTTTGGGTTTCATATTTGTTAGAGCGTCGGAGGAGTAGTATTCCAGCGGCTCTGTTTCCCCCTTGCAGCCCCCGGGAACTCCCAGGGGCACCCCAGGTGCCGCCGGAGGAACCACTCCTCCGCAAGGACGGCCCCCCCAGGGCTACTTCCACAGCTAGGCCCCTCCTCCCGTGCCACAGCCCCGTCAGTGACTGGCCCCCGTGGCCTTGGGTGCACGACCGTGTTTGCGAGGGGTGCCCTCGGAGGAGTGTGGACCGCCCCGGGTGGAACCGTTTGTATATAAGCAATGGACGTACCCAGTTGACACCCCATCTTCATTGGAGCCCCCAGAGGCTCCCTCGACCCCGTGCTCACCTCGGATTCGACGGACATTACGTGTGGCGAGTGTGTACGGACAAGCCGCCTGCGTCGGTTGCTCGGGTCTGACCCGATACCGGATCGCTTGGCCGTACAAGTCGGACCCGGTACATTAGTGCGTGGCCGGGCCCATCGTGCTGGCTTTGCATCGGCCCTGTTGATATGTATGTATGCAGCGGAGTTTCCGCAGGTTCCTGGGTAGCCCCCTACCCTCTACCCTTTTTTTCCCGGTTCCCCGGGACCGGTTTTCATCCCCCTGGTTGTTCAAGGTCACCCGTCATCGGCGACGTCGGGAATCCCTCTCTGCATCTGGGGGTCCCGCTCCGTTCCGAAGGGAAGAGCGGGGTGCTCCCTCCCACCCATCGTGTACATAGCTATACATAGCGTAACCGTATCGCATGTTAGCCCGCATTCTCATTTGTGTTTCGGTGTCGCGTAACACGCCGCGCCCTTTGGCGGTTCCTGTACATAGTGTACATAGAGGGGTCGGCCCTCTTGCCGCGCAGCGAGGCCCAGTGAAGAGGGGAGGGGGGGTGTAACAAAGAGGCCACGCCCGACTACCGTCCTCCCATTTCCTCACGACTTGTACATACCGGAAGGTCGTTATCTTTTAAGCCGTGAATCGTTAATCGCATTGTTTCACGGTCCATTTTACGCGTCGCTACATTGCCCGCTTGGCTTCAATCGGCGTCCTGGGACTCCTCGCTCAGAGACGTCGGGCCGAGAGCAGGCCGACGTGGGCTTCGTTGGCCCGTTGCTTGGGGACGGCGGGCCCCACTTCACCGCTGCTCCTCGAGGCCATTTGGTTTTTAAACTCCCTGTCCCTCATTGGAGAAGACGACAAAACGCAAAACCGTGTGATAACTTATTTTGTAGCCTAGAGAGTGTCTCCTGCCGCGTCTTGCTCAGGTGGCTGGCAGCTCCTCATTTGCTTCCGGCTGGGGTGGTTCCAAGTTTGACGGAGTCGCAGAGGGGCGCAGACGCGTGCTGCCCCATTCTTCTGCGCTGGTTGCTGAGAATCGTGCATGGTCTCGGTTGGGCTTCGCACAACCGGGCTGGTGTGTCGGGTAACGGGTCAGCTCGCGAGGTGTCGTTTGTGGAGGGCTCTGGGGAGGCGAGCGGCTCCCTGTGCAAGACCTGCTGCGTGTCATGTTGTGTGTGCTCTCCAAAGCTGTAAATAAAGGAGGCTACTTTCTTCACTCACTCTCGGCAGTGCGTTCCTAGAGGCTGGCACGGACCGGTGGGTCAGGCTCTGGGTGCCCGTAGCGGCCACCGCTGCATTTGTGCGACTTAAGTTTGAACTTCAAGGGGCGGTGCAACAATTTCTGTACTTCGTGCAGATACCACCTAAAACAAATCCCCGACGTTTATGACCTATGAAACACGCGTTCGTTTCTCCTACCACGCAATACACGTCGCAGAAAGAATGAAAAAAAATTAACAGCGTTTACCCCCTCGACTCGTAGCCAGAATGTGATCTGGAGCCGATTTATATGCCGCCAATGTTGATCATAGCCACGCGCCGAGGTTGGCAAAGCACTGGACACTCCCTGAGCTCCCAGACATTGTTAGGGTTCGGCTATTGTCGTCATTGCAACAATTGGACACGGGCCACTACCCGGATGCTTCTCGAGCTACTGATCATCACGAGCCCAAATGGAGTGCTTGCGTAATGCTCAGGTCAAATCTATGAGCCACATTCAAATACCCTCGCTGGGGGATACTGCGATCCCCACGCTACATCATTGTGTTTTGTGGAGGAGAAATTAAAAGAGAACTCTCTTTTATTCTTGAAGTTACACGCAACAAACAGGTTTCTTCGTCAATGCCGTTGCGTGCGAGTATTTTGAGTCCCACTAGTGCCAGTAAACTTGTATAAAGTGAAAAACATTCAGATTAAATATCGTTGCATTTCCCTTTTAAAACTTGTTCACCCACTTGCGACGGTTTAGGACCATTGAGGGGGTGAACTGGGCCAGTTGGCTGACGTTACACATAATGGGGAAAACACTGACTACGAGAAAGAACATGCACGACCGAACAATGCTGTACTCTCGACTGAAGAATTTTAATGAAGAAAATGGACAGAAAAAACTTGCCCATAAGCAAAGGACCAGCTTGCCAACCATGAAGCGTGTCGATAATCCACGTTTTTTTTCCCGCAGGAAGGATATCTTTTATTGAAAGTGCCAATGAAGGTTCACTAACAGATGAAGGCCCATGACACGAAATGTGGAAGGCCTCAGATTTCTCTCGTCAGCCTCTTCTCGTTTGCCGAGGATGGTGACCCTGCCAAAGTCGGGCCGACATTTGCACTTTCTGCAATGAATCAGCAAAAGCACCCCCCAACCGTGGCTCCAAACGAATATGAATGTTCTCCTAGTCTACCCCTACACCCTTGGCTTAAGAAAAGCTAAGAGGGTACAGAGGACAAAGGGGCAAAGCGCATGGTGGTGGTCCCCTACCTCCACCGCTTGAAACGAGTCTGTGGTAGATATAGAATACCGGTAGTGTTTTCGATGCCCAAAAAAATTGGCCAGATATGTTCCAGGGTTGGTGTGGGGCCAGATGGTCGTTTGAATGCAATGTGTACGAAGGCACACAGAAAACCTTTTGTCACTTGGGTTTTGTGTGTGGTGTACAAGATCCCCGTCATGTAAGAGCAATCTTAGTGGCCAGTAGGTGTCACGCAAAGCATCTTGGGTACTGGTTGGCCACTAAGTTTTGGTTTGCCAACCTGACTTTGTGACATTGTCAAGACCAAGTAAGGTGCTTACATTTTTTAACATGCGACTAATTTATACTACTGTAGGTGTTTCCTACCGATACCGAATGCTGGGGCACGCTTTTTGGGGCTCTTGCGAGCGAGGAGGCGAGTGCTGCACTCTGGAGTGGTAGCCAGAAAGGTGCGAGATGCAACAGGCTCTACTCGCTAAGCCTATACTCTGTTCACCCTTAAGTTTAGATTGCAGCCAGTGCTTCATGCACGAGCGCTCAAAGTTGCTGCTTTGAAGCATTCTGCAGAACAAGTGCTTGCACTAGAAATGCATGTCTCAAAACCGGGAACATGGGCTAGCTTGCGCTTGTACGCATTTCAAGGAGGGTTCTTGCGAAGGTGAATGCAGCAGTCTTCACCGACACTAGCAAGTCTGCCGGGTTCGCACTCGCAAAGACAGCCCGTGGCACCGGTACTTTATACAGTGTCGCACTTGGCAATACTGACATAGCTGCTGCCATTAAAAACTTGCATTCACAAAGACAAAGCTCTGCCCAATGCTCGGTACACCTTGGGACGTTCAGCATTGAGCGGAGCATTCTTTTTTGTAGGCGGTGTCTCCTGCATTCGTACGTCGCAACGTTGCATCAATCATTCTTGGTCAAAATGCATTGCTTATGGAGTGCTGCGAAAAAAAGAGCTCTGACCAAACATTCTTCGACTTCCAACATTAAAACATTTATTTTTTCCACCATTGCTTCCTCAATTCAGCAAAACAGATGTTGCCACAAGCTACCATCTGTCAATTGCTTGCAAGATTATTAAAAAAGAACACAAATACTTGAGAGAACGGACAAGACTAAACTGCTCTTGTACATGATCATTTTCCACACGTAACCAAATTTATGTGCCTTGGAAACAAAATGCATGTACAAAGTTCTGGTCCACCTTCATCAAAAATGTAAAATTGCACAAAAAATATTTACATAAATTGCAGAAAAAAAAAAAAAAAAAAATACTACTCCAGTGTAAATCTGTGAATACTTGGTAGCTCAGAATCGGCTTCTATGGTTTTGGGTGGAACTTTTTAGTCCCACCTAGGTCAAGAAGACGCCGTCGGAGAGCTTGCAAATCTAGGATGCGAAGGCACTTTGAAATGCATTCCACAATTCAAATACGAAAAACATCCTTGATTTCCGGTCACCAGCGGAACGTCTGGCAGTTCTCACAACAAGAGAGCCCGGCCTGGAAAACGAGGCATCGGGAAAACCCGTTTCAGTGGAGCGGTCCTTGGAGTCTTCTTCACGACTCCTCGTTGGAAAGTGGAGGCAAGGAGAGGTTCAGGAAGCTGGAAGAGACAAAAAGGCCCTTGAATAAACCTTTGATTCTACCCTTAAAATACATGCACACAGATTACATTTTTGTGGCTTGTGGTGGACTTTGCAACCATTTGTTTCTAATTTATACGAGTAGAAACGAAGAGAGGACAAGATAAAAGCACAGGGATGTTGGAGCACCAAACTGTGGTTGGAATTATTGAGGGTAGATGCAAACTAGCTGCCTCTCTCTACTCTGTTCAAACAAGTACAGCCAAGCACCTTTATAACGAATGCCTCTACTACAAGAACACCCGTTTAACGAGGTAAAATAGAGTCCCCGCCAATCTCGCATTCAATGTGTTTCTCCGACTACTACAACAAATTCCTGTTTAACAAACATTGCTGTCCAACAAAGCAATTGCACGGCCCCACAAAGCAAAAATGACCGGTATTGTAAATTGTCTAGGTGAAAAATAATCGATTTTATGTAAATTGTCACTCTCAAGTGACGCGCGTAGAGAAAAGAAATGCTGCGGCAGCAGCGACGATAGACACCTCTGCAGCACGCAGCTTTATGTCTCGATGGCGCTACGCGACTACGTTGCTGCGTCGAAAACCTGTATGCAGCAGCATAGTCTCGTAGCGCCATCTAGATGCAAGGTTGCACACTAATAAATTATTTGGAACCAAAAACCGGGAATGCGCGGCACTAGCAAAAGCGGTGCGCTGAATGCGGATCCACCTCCGTCACATGCTGTGCGCGCTCGTGCATACTTGCGTTTGCTCTTATCTAGCTCATGCCGTTGATTGACCCCGTAAGTGATGATGTCGCAACATGGCGCTGTGCTCCAGACAAACCATTGCTAGAGCCATTGCTATATTCAAATGCATGGGTGCTCCACACGAGGTGAGAATTTGTCTAATAATAAAGTGAATAACTTTCTGTAAGCATTGCGCCTTCTCCATGTTGAATCATTGATCCTTCTACTGTTTCCGTGCCATATAGCGATGCTAAAAGCCCGTAATACAGTTCAGCAACCGCTTTAATTTGTTAGCAGACGACACTATTGCCCGATGGCTTTGTGTGGGTTCAGTGGTCCTTTCTGAGGGAGCAGCATGCACTGCATTGCATAAAGTTGGTGGCAAACGACGAAACTTGCCGTGGCAATTGGGGCAAGCGACAGCTTTGCGTGGCATTTCGAAAGTGAAGAGTGCCCGTGCACGGCCTTGATCGACGCTCGAGGTGCGCGAGCTAGCGCGCGGACGTCTCCCAAAGATGCTTCGATATCGCAAGGAGAAGGGTGAAAACGGTGTCGTGACGTAATAATAAATTACGACGACGTGTATCAACGTCGATGTGCGGGTCGGCATGCGTTTCAAATAGTTATGATGGCATAGAATGAGGTTGCTTTGGTGCATATTTGTCATCAAACGATTTGTCCATATACAGATATAAACTTACCTGATGTTCTTACCCAGTTTAATACTTTCGCTATTTTGGTTCTTGCTGAAAACGGAAGAACCAGCAAATTTGTTTTCTTAATACTCCCATATCGCTAGCCCTCAAACGAAATCTGCAGTCTCGAACCAATCATTTACGTTAGAGTAAAATTAATTACCTCTTCGTTAGGATGCAGGTCAATCTGTAAATCAAAAGGAGAGCATGATGCTGCTTTGATATATACTAAACCTAGTAAACAAATGCATCTCTCACCGGTGCAGTAGCATACTTTCTTTGCAGACGATATATCTATACGTGGTGATGATTTTCCTCCGACAGAGTCCCGTATGGCGCGAAAATACATGTTTTTAGAAACCTGATTAGTTTTGTTAGAGCCACCATGTTCCTAATAAATACACTATCAAAATTGTATCATTATGCGAAAGAACCCCAAGCTGTTCCAGATGACATGTTTCTGTAATTCTGCATGCATTCGTCGTCTGCAGCACGAATGGATGTTGCCGTCGCAAAAATTTCACCAACAACGAAATCTTGGCAAATTTTATCGTGGTAAGTGAGAGATCCAGGCCTCCTATATCGATTCTTTTTAAACGTTTAAATTCCACGTCGTCTTTTTGAATAAACATTCTTTCGGAGCGAAATCTAATCCTATGTATTTGCCTAGACCAACGGTAGGGTGTAAGGTAGACAGGTGGGGAAACGAGAGCCAAATGAGCAACCGGATTGTGTCCCCCCTTGGTGTTTCTTTTTCTGTGGCGCCATCTATGTGGAGCACCGCGAACTCTCACTCCGCGTGTGCGACCGATGGCGACCGGCTAAACTGACGGAGATGGCTTCTTGCGGATTTTCAATGGAGGACTGTCGTGCTCTCAGTTTATTTTGCGCACTCTCCCATAGAGTTACGCGCAAATCTGATTCCGATTTTTTCCTCTCGCCACAGCGCCATCTGTCGCAAGTCGGGGGTACCCGCAAGCAGACGAGTACACAATCCGGTCACGGCGCTGCGGTAGGCTTCTATGGGCCGTTTCCCCACCTGTCCATCTTACACCCTGTATAACGGTTTGTTTGGGGCAGTGACATCACACTTATGAGGTCAATTGAGTATGTGCCTAGGGAAGAAAAAAGTTTCTTTTCGGAAGTCTTGGAAACACTGGAAAAATTGTCTGAGCAGGAATAGTCCAGCAATAATCTAAAATATAGTGACAAAGGTCAATAACGGCAAGAATTCTCGCCGTTATTCTTGTGCGAAGTTTTGTGGTGTTATCATATTGTACTAATTGTTTTAGCGTTAATGCAAACTTTTGTCAATCCAAAAGAATTCCATCCAATCGACTGGTAGATCGCTTTAGCTTTGAGAACCCTCGTACGCAACGTGCTAAGCTCTCGAAACTCAGGAGTGGCATTTGCTTGGATCTGTTTGAACTTTCTGCTGTCGTGGTGAGACCCCGTACAAATATATGGGTGAATTTCGATGTGACTATTTCAACATACACCGTCAAAACACTTCTACAATTATTTTGACATCTGCTTCGTCACTTCTGTAAAACATCAAAACGTTGCACCCCGTCAAATGCAGCCATTGCAGTGATAGCCTTTGGGTCCTGTTCTGTTTCTGGTGGTGTTGTTGCTGTCGTGTTGACGGAGTGGTGTCCCACGCCTCAGAAGTACTTGGCACTAGAAATGTCTTATTCAGAGTGTGTGTGCTCAACTGGCTCGACAGTTGATCGTTTCGGACGCGACATGCCCAGCAGCGATGTTTTGAGCTCTCGCTCATTATTTCTCCAGGTGTATCACTTAAAGGGCAACTCCGCTCAATTCCAAAGATTTCTGGATAATGAGTGATTTCACATTAAAAAGCCTTAGTAAAAAACATTACGTAATTTGCTTCGTCAAAAATGGGATATATTTTTTAAATCCAATTTTAAACACGAGCAGAAATCAAAACCGAAACTTCGGCTCCATCCGGCAACATTGGTCTCGGGCCGCCAAGAACATGGCTATCACATGGCACGAGATGTCATGTGATCCTCTACAAGACGATGGGCAGGATTGGGGCGGGCGTGTGCCAGGCACGAGTGTCGTCTGTACCGCACTCTTCACCATGTTTTGATGTCTACGACATTCAACGTCTGCACAACTGTGGCAAAAGTCTGTGCACATAGTGTCTGTAGTGTGGACGAAACTCCGAGAGACAATAATCACAAACGGTGAGACAACAATGGCGGTTGTGACGAGGGAGATGGCAGTAACGGCAGGGCGGCCAAATGGCTCCCAAGGAGCGTGCTGCTCATGCGCGTTACGCCAATCACGTGGACACCGCTGAGTGCCGAGAGAAAGCATTGCTGACGTCACCCGTTACGCTTGCCAAGAAAAGTCAAAGCAGGCAAAAGGGGGCAATGGTGATGAAGTTTAGCTCAATGTTGGCTACGTCCACGCCATAGCCTTGTCTGCGCTGTTGGTTGCGCCTCAATTCGCCCGCTCGAGTCAGCCGATTTCGGCAATTTGGCGAGTTGCAAAGTTTTCCGGACCATTTAACAAACATTTAGACTACGTCGTAATATTTGACGTGTGGTCTTCATAGGTGGTACGGAAGAGGACTCCATTGTTTTTTCAAAAACAAAAATTAAACGGAGTTGCCCATATTGAATCTATAACGAAGCCAAGCTGGATATCCCTTTGCTGCACGTAACAAATATAAGTGCATACGCTATGTACCACTGAGAGCTTGGCACGCTTTTTGTTCCTCCACATCTCCACTACTGTGTGAGCGCGTCTTTGTATGGGTTGCAGTCTTGCTTTGCACTTGACCCCCACCCGATTTTCTTTTTGGTTCGGGTATAACGAGTGGGTTAACTACGAAACGATTGGGATGTTAGATAAAATGTTGCAAATGGAAAATATTGCCTTCTTGATGTTTCTGGACTGGCACGAAAGAGCAACAAAGACTCTGACGCACCGAGCAAAACATTCTCATATTGCATTTCGCACCACGGTTGTACGAGGTGCATGCAGTTTCTGACAGCAAGTGTCCAATCAACTGCAAATTTTATGACACAAGATTCAGCACATTTGTCTATATGAAACACGTGAAATATATCATGAAAAGCAATGGTGCCTCATTCTGTAATGTTTAACACAACCAAGCAAACGTCACATGCAGCCTGGTAACTGATGTATAGGGTGTCTGAAATGCCGAAGCTCTATCTAAAATTGGCTACAAAAATCGGCACCTACAAGAAGCGATCGAAAGCTTTCATCAAAGGTGTATTTCACAGGTAAAATTACGAGGCCTAGCTCCCCTCCTGTAACAAATAGGGCCAAAAGACTTGTCAGGGTCAACGGCGGCTGGCGGCGCAGATGATCGAGTCGAGTGGTGGAGCAGATTTGGCGCACGTATTGATAGACGACGTTGGGAGCAGCGTAGAAAGCCATGGCCAACCAGCGAAAAATGCAGGTGACAAGAAGATGCGATCCGTCGGCAGCAAGAGGGCCGTTGTTATGCAACTGCGTTTTATTTCTGTTACTTCAGGTATTGCTACCATTGTCCGCATTTGTTTTTAAGCCAAAGGTACATTGAGAAAAGATTATCTTAATTTTAATAGACCCCGTTCGTCATGGGCAGTTTCAATATTTTAGAGCGCAGC
Organism: Ixodes scapularis; assembly: GCF_016920785.2. Lineage (NCBI taxonomy): Eukaryota > Metazoa > Arthropoda > Arachnida > Ixodida > Ixodidae > Ixodes > Ixodes scapularis. The sequence continues at coordinate 107,542,026 of NW_024609883.1, read as the reverse complement.
TCTTAGGCGCCCGTTTCCGGCTTGAGCGGCGTCACCGTTGCCGTAACCCTTGTAACCCTTGTGAGGGTTACTAGGGTTACTCTCACGTGGGTTCCCCTGACGAGGATCATGAGGGTTACTCTCATAACCCTCGTGAGAGTAACCCTCACGAAGGTTACGAGGGTTAGTTACCCTCAAAAGGGTTACCTCATGAGGGTCACGAGGGTTACCCTCACAAGGATCACGAGGGTTATGAGAGTTACCCTTACGAGGGTTATGAGAGTTACCCTTACGAGGGTTATGAGAGTTACTCTTACGAGGGTCAAGAGAGTAACTCTCACGAGGGTCACGAGAGTTACCCTCACAAGGGTTACCCTCACGAGGGTCATGAGGGTTACCTTGACGAGTGTCATGAGGGTTACCCCCTGAGGTCACGTGACCCCTGATGTCATATGACCCCCCTGAAGTGATGTGACCCCCTGAGGTCATGTGACCCCCCTGAGGTCACGTGACATACCTGAGGTCACGTGAACCCTCCCCCCATCCCCCCGAGGTCACGTGACCTCAGGGAGTCACCTATCCCTCAGTACCCTTCCATCCTCCTCCTCAAGAGCTGCGCTCTAATCCGGCGTTACAGGGAGTTGTAAACGGCTTTCATTTTTTTTAACAGCAAGCCGGAACAAGGAGGTAGCGCCAGTTGACCCGATCGCCGTCTGCCATTGAACCTGGCAAGCTTCTTAATCTTACGAGGTAAAACCGACCTGCGAAATACACCTTTGACGAAAAGTTTAGATTGCTATGTGAAGCCACCGATTTTTACGGCCCATTTTAGATCGAGCCCCGACATTTCAGACAACCTACACATTAATAAGTATTTTTTGCATTTCCCATCTTTAAAGAGTCATAAAAAATGCAGTTGACTGCACAACATTTGTTTTCAGAAAAAGCATGTTGAACCTCGCAAGCAAGATTATATTTTTTTACCGCCACTTTCAATCATTTCCAGTATAAACTCTGAAGCTCCAAAGTTGTCCAAAATTCCAAATTTAAAACGTCAAAATAATTTTGTTCAATTTTTTACGAAGGACACAATATTTTGTTTTAATTTTCATGTCTTCAGGAAGTGGCGTCACGGACGTCAAAAAATTACAAAAAATTACTGATTGTGGACGTCGAAATAGTGACCGCCATGTGAAAAAGGTACCAGTCAGCTCGGTCGTGCACCTCTCCCCATTCTCGCTGCGCCACACGCTGCAGCTGTCGCGTACTGAAAGTATGGCCGACTCAGCCGTGCTGCCACACACACTCCTACGAGAGCAATGCAGCCACTTCCAAAGTGTCTCGGCTGTAGATGACAAACTTTGCCAGTGGCAATACTGGCGGCGCGACCGCTAGCCTGGTATCTTTCAATGCCGTCACACAGTGGTGAGTACACGAACGCGTGCCAATAAGATTTTAATTTACAAAACAAATAGTAATCCAGCAATTCTTGAATTCTGCATCATAAGCTTTCTTTCGCTTTATGTGCTACGAGCTAGAATACGCTAACAGACTCGGCCACCGTTCCCCCCTTCGATAAGTCAATTGTCAACATACCGTATATTGCCGCATATAAGACAACCTTTTTTTCCAGAAATGGGTGTCTCCAATTGGGGGTTCGACCTATACGCGGATTCGATCGACCTGTATGCGGGTTTACACGCATTCTGAGCCGAATGAAGGGTTCTAGAGACTTTTCCCTACATAAAGAGCCTCAGTGTTTCGTACGAAGATATTGAGTGCAAGGCACATGCAGTCGCTACGGAGCTGAACATTGCGCGCAGCGAGTTTAAGATATCGAAGAAGTGGGTAACCAACTTCATGAAGTGCAACGGGCTAAGCCTGAGAAGGCGAACGACTGTGTGCCAGAAGCTGCCGGACGCCTACGAGGAAAAGCTGCAGGAGTTCCATCGCTATGTTGATGATCTCCGAACGCGGAACAGCTTCATGCTCGGCCAGATCGGCAACGCCGATCAGATGCCGGTTTGGTTCAACATGCTGAGCAGAAGAACCATCGCTGAAAAGAGTTGTCGCCAGGTGAATTTGCTAACGACGGGGAACGAACACAATCGCTTTACTGAGATGTTGTGCTGCACGGCCGATGGCCACAAGCTGCCCCCGTACCTGGTGTTTAAGCGGAAAACGATGCCGAAAAACGAACAGGCTTATAAGGATGGGATTGTGGGTTCAATTCTTGTCAAAGCGAGTTTAAAAAAAAATTTTTTTTTCATTCAGTTTATACACTACTTTTCAGTTATTGTTCTTTTGTCCAGGTTGTCCTCTGAAGTAAGTCTTAGACATTTTGTAGCCATTTCCGTGGAGTTCCGTCACATTTTCCTCAAGGATCCGAGCCCTCGAATACATTTCGTGAAGAAGCGGGACTTGTGCCGTCACATGTTCCAGTATACGCATCAACAGGGTTGAAGCGCAAGCATAGCTCAATGCAGACACTCACCTCCTCATCATGATGTGGTTAGCTTCAATGAGTTCCAGGATTTCCAACTGCTCCTCTTTCAACCGTTGCAGGCTGTGAAGAAGGAAAAAAAAAAAACAGTTCTACACATCGAGATGCCTGTCGAACGCACCTTGTCTTCTTTTACCCCACTAATTTTGCTTTGGCGTTCTCCAAGCCTGTTGTACCGGGTATTCGCGACACCTGTACCATTTATTTCAGTGAAAAATCTTGTCACCAAGAAAGAAAACAATATTCTCGTTCTCACTGCCAAGTGTATTTCATTGCATCCACAAGTGCATCTATATGCGTCTAGGTAAAATTTAACCACTTAAGTGCCAAATTTTCTTTTTCCAAAAGTAACCTAAAAGTGCTAATATTTTTTTGTTTTGAATTGTTATTCCTGTAGTATTACACATAAAATTTGAAAAGTTTACTACGCAAAAATCAGCGGAGGCAAAAAAAATATTTGCCAAGTAATACGAGTGCTGCCATCTATGATCAACGCCGCAAAACTACTCGGACGAGCCTACCTCGTCTGTGGAATTGAGGACTACCGAAAAAACCACTGGACGAGCCGAGCTCGTCCACGGCATTTTTAGCCAAAAAATGGCCGACGAGCTCAGCTCGTCCAAGGCACTTAAGGGGTTAAGTCATTTGTTGTTTTGACCACATTGGGTTTAGGTAGACGTCCACTTGTGGAAAAATTTCATATTCCTCTTATGATCCAGATATGGTGTTCTCAAGCTTTTGAGTCTTCTTGACACCGCTAGTGTCAGATTCTCACAGATCTTTAGGTTTCTGCAATGCATAATCCAATTACGCGAGCCGAAAAAAAAACGTTTTCTTTTCTTCCAAGCACCCAATATTTTTATGACAGCTGGCTTTTGCGATAACAAGTTCACGGTCTGGTTTTACGCAGCAAGATTTGGCCACCAACAAGGGTAAAGACAAGCGCCGACACCGATAACAGTACCAAGAAAGGAAGAGTGAGGAAGGAAGCGACAGACAAGCGGAAAAACAAAACAGCTAATACGTTAGGCATGTTCGTTTTGCTGCAACACGAAAAAGTTAATCGAGTGCTTGTCAACTTCAGTTTTCTTTTATACAATGCACAATGTCTATGTTTTCTGGCAAATAAAGCTAAGAGTTTAAGCACCAATCTTGCCAGTGGTAGTTTGCTGTTACCCTTTGTTCACTAAAGCCTAACCTGCCACCTGGGCCCATGCGTACCACCAACATCTGCGACAATTCTCAGCCTTTCCAAGGTAGCCCAAATGCATGGGAGGACTGCAGACTTTTTTACTCTAGATTTTTTTTAATATGAATCCTATGCAAAAAATATGATGTATACCTGTAAGCAATGCAATAACCCACAACCAGGTTAAAGATTGTGCAATGTCTATAGGTAAAATCTTTTAAGAGGAGACACTGCTCTTTAAAGCAAAAAATTGCTAAAACAAAAAAAGAACAATTGTGAAATTGTGTTTTTTAAGATTGGCAGGCACTTATCAACTTGCCCTGAAGTATTTTCATGAAATAAATCTCTTATTTAGAAATACTGATATGAATGCATACCAATACAGTGCAATCCACTTATAACGATACCACATATAACAATGTACTGCATATAATGATCAGTTTCTAGACTTTGAAACGCTCTTTCTAGTCCAGATAGAATAATAATTGGCTATAAGGATTGAATTTTCTGGTTTTTTCATTATCATTATAAGCTGATTTCACTGTAAAATGTCTGTACATGTTTTTTGCTATTATTTCAGAATAAACCATTCACACACTTTGCTATTTACGAAAGCCACATCTCCACTCGCATGTATCTAATCTACATATGTTTTTTTTTTCTTTCTCTGGTAGGTGTATGTGCAAATCCAATAAAAGGTATAAATATGGCTTCAGGTGTCTTTAGATGCCTTTTATGCTTCCCGCTAAAATTTTTAAACTAAAAACTCGAGTGTCAAAAAAACTATAAAAAATCCTACCGCTTTCATTTAGTACACCTTATTAGATTTCACAGACCTTGCAGTTTACTGACATGTATTTTCTGATTTTAGTATTTCAATTTGTCTTAATCCATCTCATAATCTTTGCAAATTAAACATTCAACATTATCCAAACTCATTAGGCTACATCAAAACCAAGTACATGTTTGCAGTAAGATTTTAAAGGCAGATAAGCTACGTAAATTTTATTTCAATTGGACCACAAGTAAAAAAAGAAAGTCCTCAAAGCCAGGGAAGAATCCAAGAAGGGGGGGGGGGGGGGGGGGGCGACGGGGGGCCCCCCCCACCTTCCCCCCTCCCCCTTCTAGGAGAGCAATTTGACATGAGTGGACCCCAGTGGCTTAACTAGGGGGGGCAGGGGGCTACAAGTGCCCCTGGCGCCACTTGGGAGGGGGTGCCGAGCCGAGTCCACCCATAATAATATAATGATGATGATGATGATCTCATAATCACTATCATCACGAGGGGCACGAAATTTCATTTGCCATGGGCACCGTCATATCTAGTTACGCCACTGGTGGACCAGCCGGTGCACAAGAAAGAATGGGAGAATAGTATCCCTACACATTTTTCATCCCACCCGCCCCCGCCCCGCCCCCGCCCCGAAACGGAGTTCTGGATCCGCCCCTGCTCGAAGCCAGTGTTGCCCAAGCTTACCCACAAACAATGCGCCCAGGAACCTTCTTGGGACGCCCGGACAACCCGTCCTTGAGGGTTTCCTGAGCACAAGGAGCGTCGTCGCTGGCAGCGTTTTTCGGCAAACTCAGACCGTTCTGCCCTTGGCTCTGACATCTTGCCTTCAAGTCGCAGACCAGACCGCCGACAACAGACTCAAATGTCGAGCCCACCTGCGGAGGAGGTGCACAAAGATGGATGCCCTCTGCCCCACTCCAATCCAACTTGCTCGTCGTCCGTCTTGTTGTGCCGTTTTTCGACTACCTCTGCCCACCACTAGCCTGCACGGTTTTTCCAGGTTTTCTTTAAAACCATTTCTTGCGTACCATGCATATGGAATCGTTTGGCCGGTGTTGGAGTTGTCCATTTTGTAAATAAATATTTCAAAAACCATTTTAAAAATCCTTCAACACCAACCATCACACACCAAGGCAGAAGTGTTCCCATGAAACTTGTACAGTGACGCAACTGCTTAAACTTGAGACGTTCTCCTTCTCTTTCTTGTCGTCGTCTGTCATTACCTCAGTCTCGGGTTTTTCACTAAAATGCTTAAACTCTTGCAGAGAAGTGTTAATAATAAAGTAGTAATGTTCCACTACGCTACAACCACTACCAAAGATTAAAAAAAAAAAGGCAGACAAAATGGACGACAAGTTACAATGTCTTTTCGGAATACCCCTCAGACCCAAAGGATTCGAAGAAGAGAAGAACAAATATAAACAAATCAACATTTTTTTAAATAAGTAACTTTTGTTTTTTTTTAACTAAAAAAACAAATTGGTGCAAGCAATATTTACGTTGTTAGACACAATTTAGTGGGGGTAGTCTTGCTCTAGGTCCTGCCCAGTGCTCACAAATCTAAGCACCTTGTCTCGGCTCTGACTGGTTGGAGAGAGGACCGACGTGTGAAATGTTAGTTGTAAAATTGTCTCTCCGTGCCAGAGAAAGAAATAATCCAGATAGGGTCATTATTTCATTTTAACTTTCATATGCAATATTTTTATGCCTGAGAAACAAAGAATCCAGATCGGGTCGATATTGTTTTCAAAAATATCCCGATATTGCCTTTCCCCTTAGGTTTCAAATGATCACAGACATGGCTGCCGGCGTCTGTGGTGTGATCAACGAGATCGGCTCGTCGAGCTTATCTATTTTAGTGAGTGCGAGTCGTTCTGCGTATACCAAGGTGTTTAGACGAAGATCCCCTCGACCGATCTAGTCAGCAGCAGACAGCTGTCGCAAGTACACGCTTTCGGAGGCGCTGTTGGCGCTGCGCGTGTGCTCGAGTTCACAGCGGGCGGTAGCGGGACTGGCCTGAGCCTAGCCTCCTACATTAACTATCTTAGTTGATCTGGCTCGATCCATTCCTTTGCTTGTGTCGATGCTGAATAAAGATACTCGTTCCCGTAAAACCGGCCTCGCTGCTTTGTGCGACTGTCGTGATTGTAATCGTGATTTCAATACCCGAGAAGATACGTACAGAGGTAAGAATTTGCGAGCAATTTGGCTGGAGGTAATCGGACGTTCAGTTCGCATCAAGTTTGTTCAGGTCTGTTCCGTCATTTTGCTTCGAAAGGAGAGTGGTGGCTCTACGCTTTACAGTGCACCTGGCTTGCCAATGCAAATATTTGCAGGTCGCGTTTTAGTTGTGTGTCATGACGCTCACCCACCTTGCTCGCGGATGCCGTGCGAAAAAATAATAAGAACAGAAAAACTGGAAGGACTACATATTTATTTTGTTGACTTTCTTAGTCCTTTCGGTCGTTTTTACCGCACATAGACGCTTATATTGGACCGTGGCTTGTGTGTCATGAAACACTAGAACGTGCTTTCATAGTTGTGTCTCGCAGACGTTTTTAGACGAGGGCAGAATAGCACACGGACGCTGACGTGCAGCTTTCATGTCCACGCCTGCCCTTGGCAGACGGCGATAGACGGTGGTGTGGAATAGCAGACGATGCCGGAGGCTGCCGTGCCTCGCATGACTAACAGACGGTGTGAGACATCCAGACTAGACACACCGGATGTGGGGAAAATGGAGACGATAGGCTTCCGAACATGTTTGGTCGACTAGCCAAGCCAATCCAGTAGCAATGCGCGGGGCCACTGATATGTGGGCAGGGCTTAGAATGGGGCCATGATCTCTACTTAAATTGCGTCTAACAATGTATATATTGCACAAAAGAAAACTTTTTTTCGTGCAAAAGTTATCAAAAAGAATACTTGTGTGTCCCAATATCGCCCTTCAAAAATTTTTTTTTTCTCACTTCAATGTTTTTTTAAAAATTGTTCCTGCAAGGCAACGGGAACACGCAGCTGCGAAAGAAATACCTTGTCCAATGCTGCGGCGTACGAGGAGATCATGTCCATGCACGAGTCCAGTTCGCTCTCCACTCGCTTGGTTCGCGACAGCAGCTCCAAGGCATCCCTGGACACGTGCAACATGGGGGAGCTCAGACCCGGGCTCCGTACCTGGAGCTCAAGTGCTTCGAAACACAGGGCTTTAATCGCCCAAGGAAGCGGGTCTGGGGTTCCTTTATTCGTGCTTTGTTCAAGGTGGCGACATCAGACCATTTTGTTGCGACGCTTTTTTTTATTTTACTGCTTAGGAAGTTATGTAAGTGCGTCTCCCTGCACAAGCTCTTAACAATGACTGATGCGGCAGCGTTCTGTTTCCCTGGCTATTTTTCTTCTTTCTTTCTTTTGCTAAGGTTATGTGAGATAGTGATGCCCACCCCTCTGTCTTTTTATTTTAGGCGACGTATCAGATCTCATCAGCATGGTTTTATCAAGGGACGCTCGGTCCAGACAAACCTTTGTACCTTTCTTGATTATTCGTACCTTTTGTTTGCAATCGCGGCCAAGTTGACGTTGTTTATTTTGGCCTCTCGAAGGCCTTCGATAAAGTGAACCACGATTTGCTATTGCACGAATTGTCATGAAAAGGGCCTCTCCCGTGCCTTTCAAATGGCTTGAAAGCTATCTGACTGACCGTCAATAAGTTGTACGCATTTTAAATAACATCTCCAATCATTTTTGTCCGTTATAGGGGGGTACCACAGGGCTCCGATTTCGGTCCACTTTTGTTTTTGATTTTTATCAATGACATATCTACTAGAGGAATAAACTCAAACATGCTGTGTGTTATTTACGGACAATATCAAGCTCGTTTTCAGTATTAGCTTGATTGACGACTGTGACCTTCTTCAGAGTGACGCATCACATTTTTTTTAAACTGGTGTCAGGAAAATCCAGAAAAAACTGCAGTCTTGTCTTTCAGTAAAAAAAACAGGAAATTGTACAGTATTCATACTCACTTGATGATAAGTGTATTTTAAGGGTTTCATCGCTTCATAATCTTAGAGTGTACTTCGACATCACTCTTTCATATGGCTGCCATGTCACCTACAATGTCTGCTCTGCATTTAGATTACTGGGTATGATTACTCGATTAACTAGAAAGTTTGTGAACTATGCTTGCTTCCTACGTTTATTCTGTTCTCTTATCAGATCTAGACTAGATTTTGGCTCGGTAGTGTGGAATTTGCTCACTCTACATGATGCACCCAAAATAGAGTCAGTTCAAGGATGCCTAGTGCATGTACAGTAAAACCTCGTAAATTCAACCCCCGCTAATTCGGAAATTCGGATAATTTGAACTGCCGATCCAGTCCCGTCAAACGTATGTATTATTCAATGGCAGCAAATGCTCGTTACTTCGGAGGGAACGCGGCGCGCTATGGTTAATTCGGACAAATTCAGTAGGTGGCGCTAGCTACCGTCCAATCCAAAGGGTATGACCGCTATCCATCCGAGGTGCACACATAGTTTTTCTGGTTTTCCCATGGCTCTTCGCTCTTCCGGTTCTCAGTGTTTCGCACCGGTTTTGCTCTGTATTGCCGTGCTTCAGCGCGTTACTCTCCTGGCATGGAAGCGGCAGAAGCGTAGCTTCAATGGAAAAAGGGTAGCACAAGCGACCGACGACCGGAATGGCAAAATCCCGACACGCGGGGCTATTGTTCCCGAGCGTGCCGATAGCTAGAGTGACAGTCACGTTTTATGCCCCAACGCGGGGATCCTAAAACCCGCCATTTTAACAGCTATCTTATACCTCAATTTTTCGCCGGCCACCCCAGCATTGAAAAATGCAACGTGACAGGCACTCTCGCTATCGGCGCGCTCAAGAAAAATAGCACCGGGTGTCGCGATTTCGCCGCTCCGATTATTGGTCAGTTGTGCTACTCGTTTTCCGTTGCAGCTGTACTAGGCTAAGAATTTAGCGACGAAAGTGGAAATACTGAGGGCCTTGAAGGACGGCGTCTCTCGACAAGTGACGGAAAGTTATGACGTCAAGAGAAGCAGTTTGGCCACGTACGTGAAATTTGAGGTCGATATCGAAAGCGAGAAGTTCAACGCGAAAAGAAAGCGGCCTTGGAAGGTGGTGCACCCGAAACTAGACGAGGGCTTGCTGTGCTATCTTGTCAGCGCACGGGATGCGTAGCCTGACAGTGCAAGTGCGGTGAAGCACTCGACTGCGCTAAGGAAAGTTGCCGTCTCCACCCAAGTGTCGTCCAGAAAGCAGGCGGTAATAACATATTTCTTCTCAAAATAAAGGTATGTCACAGGGAAATGTTTTCGTGCAGTTTTCTTTGTTCTTTCGATATTTCGACTTTTGGATAATTCTGACATTTTTGTCGGTCCCATGAGATCCGAATTAACAAGGTTTTACTGTAATCTATGACAAATACCTTGGCCAAAGGCATTTTTACAACTATGAACTCCTCGCTGATAAAAAATTTGGCTTACAGAGTCTATCCCTCATAAGATTATCGTGCAAGGTTGCGTTTTTACGTAGAATAGTTCACAGGAAGCATTGACTCAACACTTTAATGCACAGTGAATTTGAACGTACTAGCTCGCTTAAACAGGAGAGCTCTCACTTTTTATCCCCACAATCAACATATTATATCACCAACAACAGGAATGCAGATATGTGCAAACAATCTCGGGCGTGAAAATTTTGATATTTTTGATCGCTACGTAAATCTCAATAGACAATTAGATGAGATTATTTTTTTTCATTAGCAATGCACTGTCCTGTTTTGTTGCATGCTAATTTTACTGTTATTTGCATTTTTAAATAAGTTTAACTGAGCATGTTTTATAGCTGTACAACTCTTTCACCGAGCTATATTGCAGACCATTGTTGCTTGATTATTGGCACAAAGTTTTATGATGATGATGATCCCTTCGTGAGCGCATGATGTTGATTACAGCAAGGAGTGGTATCACCCTAAACAGAAGGCACCCTAGGCAGGTCCATTGCAGACGACAGGAACGGGTCAACTGGCCGTAACCTTAAATTTGGCTCGCGCCTCCAAGCGTGAATCGGCCACTGATGCATCTCATTCGGTGAGGCCCAATAAAAAGTAGATTTGCTAAAAACATTCGCTAAGTCACTGTCTTTAGAATGTGTCCAAACTTTCAAGTGCCCAACTAACAGTGTTTCAAGCTCGCCTCTCTTTTTTTTTTTTTTTTTTCTTTTTAGGGTGAAGTTGAGGCATTGACATACAGTATGTAACTGTAGCGATGTTGTGAAGGTTTGTGTTTACAGAGTGACTTATGTAGAAAGGTTCTGCTGTGAAATTGAAGTTGAGTTTTGAAAGGATCAGGACACAAGTGCACCTAAGACAAAGCGACTCTGGAGGCACGTTGCAATCGAGGCACACAATGCGACGGCGTGCGACTCACTTGGCCCATGCTTCGAGCGACTGCGCCACCTGGTGGCAGGAGTGGCGGCAGCGCTCCTGAAGCAGCGAGAGCAGCTTCTGACACGTCTGCCGGATCTTGTTCCTGCGCACACAATCAAGGCCCACAGCGCTATAGCTGTCTCCTGTGCTATGCTAGAAGCACAAATAAACTCTAGCACGTGTTACCACTAAAATCTCTCAATAGCATTCACGCTTTTAACAAGTACCGTTGCACGAGATGTGCGCCCCGAGTAAGGACTTTGCCGCCGATTGCTTCCGAGAGTTCCACGAGGCACAACCCTCGTGCACTGGTGCATTTGAAGGTGCATACTTTCAAGACAAACAAGAAGCTTTAGTTAGTGCAACTTCTTGACAGAAACGTGCACCAGAACGAGCAACAAAATGCCCTGCCATTGAGTTGTGTCAGCACATATTATACAGGAATCCCTCGTTATAACGAAATCGCTTTTTTCGAATTGCCGCTTTTATCGAAGTTCGACGTGGTCCCAACCGAAATGCACGCATTTTGAACCGGATTACTCTAAGCGTATCGGCGGCCTACCATGCTTATTACGAAGGCCGTAAAGCCGAAAGCATGCGAGCCTACACTGAGGCACACAGAGACCAACAAGGAACGGAGCAAACGGATGATGGAGGGCAGACCGCGCAGAGCACCGCTTTTAATGCCGCTTAGATCTGCGAGGTTGAAAAAAGTGTCCGGTCTAAGTCCAAGATCGACAAATAACTTGACATTTCGGCAATGGCTGTTCGACACTGTCCACCATCGCGTGTGGCCAGGGTAAACACCAAGCGACGTCGGAGAGGCACCTTGGGAAATGCCGACGAATGCAGAGATGCGAAACATCCTACGGCTGCTTCGAAACAAAGTGGAGTGCAACAGCGGTCACAGTGTTCTTGCGATGCCTGGACAAGTTCAAAAAGAACTGAAGGCCGGATGAAATTATCGTCAAACACCCGTTAATTTCTTTACTCGGTAAAGCTGCCGCGAGATTTTCATAACCAAGGCTTGTTCAATTGAACAGGTTGTCCCACAGTGTCCCCGTCCCCCTACAAGGAATGCCGTTTTTTCTTTGCTCCACTGCTTCAACGGAGCAGCAAAATTTTTTTGCTGCTCCGTTGACTGTTATAACGAAGGATTACTGTATGTCTTGTACGAGACAAAATTTGCAAAAGGCTTAACTTTTGCCATTACAAATAATCTCTCGTAAATTCGAAACAAAAAGGTCCACATTGTCTTATGCTAAAATGAAAATTTTGAAACTGTGAAAAATATACTTTTGTATTTAAATTAGCCTTGAAAACCTCCATACCTTTTTGTACAACATCCTTCGGTGTAACTCGTACGTTAGCATAGAGCCCTAGCATGGTGTTAGGCGTGGCACTAAAAGGAAAGGCCACTAGATACTCACTTCTCGAGTGTGTGGAACTGCTTGTCGTGGAACGATAGTTCTGAAAGAAATCGAGCTTTGATTATACAACGGGCAATGAAAAAACACAGACTTCGACGTAAACTTGACAAGTAGAGCAATATTTGCGTTAGCAAGGAGAACAAATAGCAAGAACAAAGCAACAGAAAAGAATCCCAGAACCAGACTGTTTGCAGCACTCACAAAATAATGAAACCCACAACTGGTAGCAGCAGTACTATCCATTGCTTTTTCGTACAAACAAATATCTAGACCAAACACCTTTTCAGTATCAGCACAGGTCACAAATGTAAAAGCCCCAGATCAGAAACGGAGGAAGAGCCCACATTTTTACTCTTACACTGTCTTTCCGTAGCATACTTTCTAAACCACGTCCAAAACAAAACAAAAAAAACAAAAAAACACGGATTAGTTGCAAAAGTCCTACCTCTAGCAGCCTTGTCCCTGGCCAGAGCCTGCCAGCTGTCACGGATCTTTTGGACGTAGGTCGCTGCCGTCTCGGGACTAGAAACAAAAAGAGAGAAGTTTTCCGCTTGAGCCATTATAGCAAAGTTACCACACGTTAAGAAAAGAAGTCAATTTCAGCATGCCCAACGAGAGGTGTGGCAGCACCCGACAAAGCAGCCATTTGTTCCGGTCGACCCTTTTCGGCTCCTCCTGTACTCTCGCATGGCCCTTCCTCCTCCTTTGCATATGTAGGGCTGGTGGTCCGAATGAGATGCCGAAGTTTCAGAGTTTGGTTCAAAAGTTAGAAGTGATTTTCGGAAATTTTCAATCCAAAAATTATGAGCCATTCCACTCTCTGAAGGTGGATGACCAGCGAAGCTGTTGAGCACACAACACAGACGTGACACAAGATTTTGAACCATGGTACAAACTATCGCCGCTCCGAGGAGCCGGAGGAAACTAGACACGCGCGGCGGGATCGCCACCCCGAAAGAGCGGAAGGAAAGAAATTAGGCATGCAAGCGCTTTGAACGACGACAAAGAGAGGGCGTTGCGAGCATAGACATGGCCGAAACGGGTCGCGCAGCGGCAAATCTTTGGGAAACGTTTATTACCTACCCGAGAGTCTACTGACCTTCAAAATGCTGCCTATTGATATCTACTGAAAATGAACATCCAAGTGATGAGACATATAAGCTTTTGCACAGAATGAAGCAATTTTGCATCGAATTCGGGACCCGAGTTTTTGTTGACACACCTAGCCATAAACAGCTTCGCTGTAAAATGGCGAGTAACGAAGCCCACAAATATGTGGAGCTAAATGGCATCAGCTATCGGGAATGGGCCCCATTTCCTGTTGAAACTTACAGAAATTTGTTTGTAACTTTTGAATAGGATAATGGTCAGTTGAGAAATATTGGCATTTGGTCCAGACAGCTAGCACAGCATTTGGGCAGAGACTAAGTGTTTGTCTATGCATAATTTATTTTTGCGATAAAGAAAACACACAAAAGTTTTGTCAGGGACACACAGCATAACAGGGCTCCAACTTTGTTCAGACGAAATCTCGATTTGATCGACGCCTCCGTTCGAGTTACAAGCTTTTATATAGACAAAATCGGAATTGAGCTTGAGTTTCAGCTTGAAGGTTAAACATGGCTGGGAATATCGTTGCTATCAAAGTTTTAGTGAAACCGACAAAAAGACAATTTCAGGCCAACATCCCTTGGCCGTGATTGCACGCCGTCCCAGCGAGCAAAGGCAATACCACCTAGGAGACCCGCACAGTTTCCCCCCAAAAGCCATCACTAATGGATTCACGCAGCCTCACCTAGCCCGTGTCAGCATCACTGCCCACGCACGTCACAGTCTCGCGAGGAGCGCAACGCTAGCGGGCAGCGATGCCAAGATGGACGTGTCTGCCGTCTCTCGTCGAGTTTGGGCAAACCACTAACAAGGAAGCGACGCACAGTCCTTCTCTTTAACGTAGCATTGGCAAAGGCCTCACCATCCGGCCAGCTGCGGGCCCTCGCGGCAGGCAAGCTCCCAGCGCGTGCGCAGCACGCGTCCCTTCAGCACCGACTGCTCCAGGAACCCCAGCTCTTTCTCCAGGTGTGCCATCTGTTGGGAGACCTGTCGACATGCACACCCTAAAGCAAGCGTCTGCGGCACCTTGGCGCCCGGAACACATCTCCGACCGGCATGTTTATCCCACCCTAAAAAGCGATTGCTCCGCCTCCGCCTCGGGACGTCATACGGGTGTCACGCTGGCCACGATCCAGGCAGCATTGCGGCAGCGGTGGCAGTCCACGGACACTTTGGCGGCCGGAAGTTGGGACGCCGCAATGACGGCAATACTTGCATTCCCTCATGCTTTCTTCCGGAAGTTGTACGCCCAACTGCCAGAATTGCGACATCCGACGGCGTGACACTCCGGCTTGTCTTACGTCATATATTGCCACTGTGGGACAGCTTTCGACACGTGGCCGGAATGAAACGCCAAACACGCCAGTCGGAGACGCATTCCAGACACCGTAGCCACACCACACAGCACCACGCTCTTCGTTGCATTTCGCTCCCCCTCACAATGGCTGGAAGCTTCGTAAATGTCCGGCGCACAAATCGCAGCATCACAACCAGTCCCACCTTGCTATGAGTATCGAGCGGTCAAAGGCCATTCCGAAAAGCGAAAAACCCCCAAGTACCCAATTGGTTGCCCCCACTTTACCCTTCGGGGTAATTCCAGTAAGCCCAACTATAAAATTTAGGGATTTACGTGCCAAAGCAAAGAATGGCATCTGGCACGCCCCAACGAAAGGCTGACGATCACTTTTGACCATGGGGGGATTTTTTTCCTGTGCAAATGATATTTCGGCGACACGCACTTCTCCGCAATAAGCCTACATCAAGTTGAGGGCACGTCGGTCGGGAATCAAATCAGAGCGAATACGGACGCACTTCCCTACACCAACCAATTTTTAAAAGAAGGTAGAGTCCCAACGTATCGGTGCCGGCACGGCACCTTCTTTAGGGGGGGCTATTTAAAAGAGATGCAGCTTCTTTCTTTTCTTCTGCAGAGAATGTAGAGCAGTATCTTCATTTTTCTGCAGCAATTAGTGTTTAAACCAGGTGCGGTTCCACTCCATACGTCGGCGGAATGAAAAACTTCAAGAAAAAAGTCCACCAACATAAGAATGACGTACGCAAATTTGACCGAGAGCGTAGCGCTGTTACTGAACGCTGTGGCGACAATGACCACCGCATCGACTTTAAAAATACCCGAATCCTGGATGTGGAAACTAACTGGCACCAATGGCTCTTTATTGAGTCGTGGCGCATACAGACCACACCAGGAAATATTAACCGATCCACCGGCATCTTGCCATCAGCATACGTCAGTGGACTACGACACTTAGAAGAAACACCAAAGAAACAGGCCCCACCACAGATGAAAACAAAGATGACGATCCTCGTTTGCAAACAACGCTGAAGAAAACAAAGGTACCACACCTGGTTTGAAAACTAACTGCCGTAAAAAAACAAAGATACTGCTCTACATTCACTGCAGAACAAAACAAAGAAGCTGCCCCTCTTTTAAATAGCCCCCCTGAAGAAGGTGCCGAGCTAGTTGGTATTTGCCCATCATTTATAAAGATTAACCCAACCAGGCAGACGTCTGCCATGCGGAACTCACGGCTGCCCGGCTGTCCTGCTTCTCCACAAGGCAGCGCGCCAGGCACTGAAGTTCGGCTGGCTGAGGCTGCGGCTGCACCGCATCCACGAGCTGGGACAGACCGGATTGGCTGCAGGAAGTTCACTGTGTCAAGCGATACTTTTGGGGGCAAATGACACCAATGACGTACCTAACTCGCGGAAATTGATTTCTCGAGAGAGCTGGTCTTATTTATCGCGTGTTGCTAGAATGAGGAAATTTTAAGTAAATATGCTAGAAGATGAAAGCATGTTTCAATTATCCGATTAACATATTGCACGCATTCCTGAACTAATTTGTACAAAGATTTGATAGTGTGACTAGGTCAGTTTAATCTTATAAACTGTAGACTTATTTTTTGCGGGCTCAATATTTTGCGATTTAGGACAAACCTGAAGTTTTCGAATAATTTGCGGGTTCTAATTTTCGCCACGCGGTGGGATCTCAATGGGCATTTACATCTCACTAGAATTGGTCGCAGGATCTTTTTTTCGCAAAATGTAGGCGACTCGCAAAATTCACAAAAATTAGGTCCTCGCAAAAGTTCTGTCGTTCACAGTATCTATTAAAAGGCGACCATTACTCAATGTTATAAAAATGTTGCAATGTATGGAAGTATGACAGGTTGATCACAGTACTAGACCACTTTAAGTCAATGCATAAAAAAAAGGCTAATGTTACTCTATGCTAGACAATACTTACTGCAAAGCATGGAAACAAAATCCCCAGGTTAGCATTACAGTTACATCATTGCGAGACGAACCAAAATACAATATGCGCAATAACCCGACGGCCCTCGCTGTAAGCCGAACGTTGAGCACCTGGTGAGCAAGAGCTTTAGCTGCTGGTCCAAGAGCGTGCACATTGTCCTAGCTTGGCTCAGCTTGGCTAGTTGCTTGTCCACGAGCTCCTCCAAGACGCAGCTGAAACCACAAGAAACGAGACGCAAGTCGAGATCCACAAATTTACTCGAAAAGGACATAGCCGCGGATGCCACCAACTGTCCTTCTAACCACTGCAAGCAGTCGCCAGTTGGCTCAAAATTGCTTCTGTCCCATAACCCTGAATCCGGACTACACAGCTGCATGGCCCGTCCTCCACCGCTGCAGGATCATGGCCGGCAACATGATACTTCTACGACGTCATGAGGCGAAAGTTGAGGGACCACTTTTTTCGACGCAGTTAACAGACCACTCGGGGAAAGTATTGTGCAAAACAACAGGGCTTGATTACTTCACACTCGCTCCTTTTCTCGCAACTGAGCAGCGCACCAACCCTAGCGCCTCCCACTAATGTCCGAATGCCAGTGTCCAACTTATGACAGACGGGAGAAATGTTCACCTGCCCAATCTCTGGAGCGACATTCTGCCGCTCTAGAGAATTGAGTGAGCAGATAGGAAAATGGAACCGAGCCCTCTAAGGCCTGTGCATTCACTCTGTGTGCAACTCTATTCAATTAATGGTACAAGGTTAAGAAGCATCTGGAAGAAGGAGGGGTTTAATGGGACATGGTTATGGGAAATGGTATGTCATGAAAAAAGGTGTCTTGAAAGATGGTTTGATGGAAGATGGAGCCATGGGAGATTCAGTCCTGGGACATGTAGTGTCATGGGACATGTAGTGTCATGGGAGACTGGATGTCATGGACAGGGTCATGGAAGATGAAGTGTCATGGAAGACTGGGTACAATGAGAGACGAGGTCATGGGGCCAGTTGCGGACACTCACGCCAGGGTGAGGGGCGCCCTGCGCAGGGCGGCGTGGCAGCGGCACAGCTTGTCCAGCAGCCTCTGCATTGCGTGGGCCACACTGCAGCAGCTCTTGGCCAGGGAAGCGTCCTGCTCCAGGTTCACAGAGGGCGTCGGGAACACCGGAAAGCGCGCCGTCTGGGCCGACGCACCCAGCTGGACCTGCACCCACCAGCATTGTTTTGCGGGGGAACGGCACGTGAAGGATAAACCGAGAATGCCGCGACCAACAATAAACACTCGCGTCATCTGTTTGTGGCAGTACAGTGCGTATGTTAAGTAGGCATGTTGAAGGACCGACTTAGACCAATCTGAAGCTGAATCGTCCCACTGTATCTGAGTCGCTCAGCACGCTAAGTCATTATCCCTATCGACCATGTCCAGCTAAGTCTGGAAGCAGTGGCAGATGCAACTGTGACATTTTGACAGGGGCAGAAAATCCACTAATATCTCTATAGAACAAAAAAAATATCTAGCTGCACCTCCACATAAATTACACAGGAGCATATCTTCCCTGCTCATTCGAAGAATCTCAATCGATGCTACCCACATAATGAAGCTTCCGTGTGGTCCAGAAGTCTCGCGCCCCAATTTTCACCTATAACGCCTTCAGATACTAGAAATATAGCCCTGTGACTCTGTTCCAGTGGCTCACCTGAATGCGCGGGCAGCCAGCATCCAGCAGCAGGTAGGGAGAGGCTAGCGTGGTTGGGGGTAGCCCCTGGCCCGCAGCACTGTGGCACGACAGCGCAAACTCCAGTAGACCCTTGTCCTGAACAAACAGGAGCTGGGAAGCCGGCGACAGGCTCGTCTGCTGGTACACTTCGGTCTTCAGATCCGCGAGCCTGCGGGAAGACGTGCATTCCAGGTTGCCAACTCTCCGTCTTGCCTCGTGCCTGGAGTTCAATGCATGTTGATCTCCAGGCACGGGGTCTTGGACGTCTAGACGACCTCAAGGGCAACTTTTAGGACGACCTCAAGGACGACGCCTAGGACGACCTCTTGGACAACGTCTAAGACGACCTCAAGGAAGACGTTTAAGACGACCTCAAGGACGTTGTTTAGGACGACCTCAAGGGTGACTTTTAGGACAACCTAAAGGACGACGTCTACACCGACCTCAAGGATGACGTCTAGGACGGCCTCGAGGACAACCTCTCGGACGACCTCAAGGACGATGTCTACGACGACCTCTAAAATGACTTTTAGGACGACACCCAAAGAAATTCAGCCTTTCCACTCTGGTGAAAACCAGAGTGGACCTACGCGGCCGAGGAAGCCAGCAACCCGTTCCACCCGAGGCTTCCCACGGCACTCACGTGGCCTGAGCTGGCAGGTAGGCGTGGAGTTCGCGCCCCTCGTTGATGTAGAACACGTGGAGCAGGCGGCAACGGAGCAGCTCCGTCACCGAGTCGAAGAACTGCTCGAAGGTCCACATCTTGCTGTCGTCGCACTCCAGCAGCCCCGCCAGCAGGGGCACAATCTTGTCCCTCAGGCCCCTGGGAGAGAGGGTATGCCTCAAAACAACGAGCAAGGACTCGCTAAGCCACGGGGGAGGATTACGACGAGATTTAGGGGGTGGACATCCGCTCGAGTCAAATTTATGTGCACTAAACTAAAAGGCAGCAAAAAGATAAAAATTAAGAGTATCGTAACCCTAGAGATAAAGCTGGAAGACAGAGAGAAAATGTGCAGTGTTTTCAGCCATGCTAAGTTAGCGTGACACAGACACACATGACGTCACGGTATCTCACAGCTTGACGTAACGCGACACCACAACCAACCACCTGCCTATGTCGCACGACACGTGATTAACATTAGTGTCCTTTGATGCTACATGTCACGTGATAACACAGCTCCGTGGTGCTACATAATGTCACACTGTCATGTCATGGTGTCAGGAGATCACAGCCTCGCTGAGAATGTCACTTGAACACTGTCTGCCAAGTTTTGTGGACGCTGGAACGCCGGACTCACGGGCTGAGCAGGCAACTGCGAGGCAGCTCCTTGCTCCACTCGATGGGGCCGTTCTCGGAGTTCTGGACCCCCGAGATGACGCCGGACTCCTTCTTCGAGGTGATGCAGAACCTGCGGTGGAAACTCCCCTCAGTCGCCGACCTGTGCAGCTACTATTCGCT
The DNA here is from genome assembly GCF_016920785.2 of Ixodes scapularis. Taxonomy (NCBI): domain Eukaryota; kingdom Metazoa; phylum Arthropoda; class Arachnida; order Ixodida; family Ixodidae; genus Ixodes; species Ixodes scapularis. The sequence continues at coordinate 107,522,119 of NW_024609883.1, read as the reverse complement.
TTCTGCTGCCGCGTGCCAACTGAACTGCCTAGGTTGCTGGCTGCGCCAAACATATTTCTATTGTTCCCAAAGGCATAACGAAGCAGTACGGATGCAGACAGAAATGAACTACACTGTGTTAGGCCATCCACATAGCACATTGGTTTAACCTGACAACGATGGCAGCTTTTCTCTCCTTTTAAGTGTGAAATCATTTCTAAGACCACTAAACCACGAGACTGTGCACGTTTGTCTGACACAACTCGATAGTAAGATTTAGTATGAAAACCTGAACTGGTGGATGGTTTTATGCCAATGTGATTTCCCAGTTAATATTAGTGGGAAACATTTCTCTAGTGGGGAAACACTGAATTAGCGTATAATTAAACTCCAATTCAATTTAGAAACAATTGGCACTGAACAGTGCTACACCGAGGCAAGTTGACTGCGCCGAGCCTGAGGAACGTCTGAAGAGATGCAAAGGATTCCATATGCTCTCGCAATACATCCCCTTTGGAATTTTGATAAATATAGGGTCGCTCCGGTAGATCTTAGGCCATAAAACGAGCCAGAAGACTTGACGCCTGCACATAAAAAGCTCAAACATTCACCGAATGTGCTTCGAGGTGGTGCTTTTTAGCCGACAAAAATGTAAGGCATAGCTCCCTTTCCAGGAAAAACGCAAGCTAAGTCTTAAATTTTTGTCTCAACCCACGCACAGTAAAGGTTGGAGCCGTCTATGCGCACGCGCCAAGTTTTCTGGCCTGTTCTACAGCGTAAATTTCACGCCACCCTACACCTGCCACAATGGCTCGCGAAACCCTACCCGGGGTTCAGAATGCGTAAGAGAAGTCGTTCCACGAGTGTGGCCATTACGGTTCCAGAATACGAGTCTTTTGAGGCGGGCTTAACCCAGAAAGAAAGAGGCCACAAGGTGCTCACATGGTGTCCCGGTTGCGACGTCCCCCGTATGCCCGGAAGGGCAGGTTCCCCGTGGCCACGTGGTACAGCGTCACCCCGATGCTCCACAGGTCCACCGTGGCACCAAACGACTTGCCCGCACTCTTTTTCAGCACCGCACGCTCGTACATGTCCGGGTGCTGTGCGCAAAGATCCCGCCCCCAAACCTTCGCTCGCCTCCCAAACTCCAGAGGGTGCCCCAAAACGTGGATGCACTTGTATCTAACTCGGGGACAACTCTCCGTGTTGTTTCAGGAGAACCAAAAAGTATGCACAAACAACTTACACTGCCTTCCAAGATGCATGATCGTTCATAGCGTCAACTTCGTTGGCACATAAAGTTGTCCATAATTATTGGGAAGGAGATCCAACCGCTGTGTCCCTAGCGGCTAAGTTGAGAACTACACCCGTGGGGACAACGTGAATTATCCGACTGCGTTTTTGATGCAGCGCTTGGCTGACGTAGACGAACGCTGCGTCGGTGTTTGCCTCAGGTTTATGTTCAATCAGTGAAGCACCAACTGGATGAGAGACCCAGCCAAAAGCTGATACAGCACTTATGTAAAATATTTGCCCCGCACTTGACCGAGGAAAAGGAAACAAAGAATCCAGTTCATGGGCCTCACGCCAGGTAAGCACAGAGCCGTGTGGCAAGCAAGCTGGACAAAGCGCCCGCACGGTTTGATCTCCCCACCAATAGTGTCAGGCTTCGGAATCAAGTATTAGAAGTGGCCGTATCTGTCATGAGCAATGGGTGAAGCTGTTGCTCCAATGCAGTCATCAGACAACTCAATGACACTGCAGCTTCCTTACCAGCAGAAATGAGCACCCAAAGCAGCCTTATTTGCATGTAGCAAATACTCCAAAATTTTCTAAGGGTGGCAATTCAGATCAAAGCAAACAATGAATAGTAGCACACTGGTTGATTGAATGTTGCACAGTTAAAATCAATGCATTCTCAAACTTTAATGAAACATTCCAAGAGCAGCTCAACGAAATGGTGCAGGCTAAAACCCACCAGGTATTCTTCAGTCCCGTAGAGCGACATGAACTGCTGGTCGTCCTGCAGTTCCCTGGCGGCCCCGAAATCCGCCAACTTGTACACAAACCTGGAAAGCGGATGACACGGAGAAGCGTGCGGATGAGAGTTTGTGCTACAGTCGGCTCTGAAAATGCTAAAAGGTCTGCATAGGTCACCGGCATTTTTAAGGAATAAAAAGCATGCTTAGAAAGTTCATTTTCTTGGATTTTAGTTACAGCAACGATGGCTACGGTAAAAGTATGAATCAATCAAAAAAGAACTATATTGCAAAAATTATTCAGTTACAATGCAATTTTAAAAAGTAAAAAAAAAAACTCTTCACCACTTTTTTTGGAAAAAGTCAGTCTTTTGGGGCACCACAAAATGGACGCCGCTAGTTCAGAACGACTGCCTCTTCAAGGCACTGAAGCAGCTCGGTCCCTTAGAGTAATTTATCGTTTGCATATTTATTGATCGATGCCCACCAACAGCAACATGCCTTCCAAATGGTGCATCGCAACACAGACGAAAGACGCACACACACCAAAACCCAACATTATACACACAAAAATACCGAACAATGTTTAAAATAAAAAAAAATAAAACAAAGTCACATATTCCACTAGAGTTGCAACTCGGAAAGCACGCCAGGCAAATGCTTTCTCACATTCTTGCCAGCAACTTGTGCCACTTTCATGCCCCATTTCGATTCACCCTCTCTGTATAATCTACAGAACACCCAGCGCAATGAACGTATCGTGCGACTACGCGCCCCGCACGTCGCTGTGAACCTCCCGAAGGTCACGTGGCACTCGCATCAGGGCAATGGATTGGCTTCCTTGGCTCGTAGCCTCCTCTGTGGTACACCATAAAAGGCTGGTTCACACACCTGCGACTGTTAACAATTGTGTGCCTTAAAACTTCCCCAAAATCTCTCGCGACAACACACAGACGCCATCTATCGGGTAGCCGGGGAACATTTGGCATTTTCGTATGTTCTCATAGATCGTGCAAATACCGTGAAACCTTCACCCTACCGAAGTGCAGTTACAGGTCCAGCTCACAGATGGCGCCAATGTGTTCTCTCGTCGCAAGGGATGGCAAGAACTCGGTCGTAAGTGAATGCGAGTGTGTGAATGAGCCTTAAGGTGGAACGGAGTATAGGGAGAATTCTGTCCAACAACACTGACCTGCCGTCCACAGCCACATACTTCATTATGTTCCCTGGCTTTAGGTCCCTGTGAATGATGTTGTTGTCGCGGAGGTGCTTCATGCCCGCACCTGAAAATAATGGTCTCGTCGGTCACGCCACCGCGTCCAAGGCACGCCCCGCAAAGTGAAAAAACCACACGCCGCATTTCGAATTCGAGCGAGGCACCGATGAGTCCCTTGAGATGCTTGCACTAGGGCATTTGTAAAGGGACACTAAAGTGAATTTGCAAAATTGTAAGTAATCTGTCTGTTTACTATCGTCTTCAGTCACTTCGTTCACACATGCAGTATGGGCGACGAAAACAATTCGAGACATTACATTACGTAGTCTACGCCTGAGGCGTAGGGTACCTAAAAGTTTTTCACAATGTTAAATACAATTCTGTGTCACGTTAAAAAAAATTGTCTGCTTTTGCATTAGTTTCTTTGAGACACCACAAATACTTTGAAGTGGCGGCCCGTGCTATGGTACCAATACAAGCAACGTTGAACCATAACACGACACGCTAGACTCGCCAAAAAGGGGATTAATATTGTCTTTTCCGCTCCATAGCGACCCACTAAAACTTTCTAATATTGAATTTACCCTTGATGCCCTCTTACCTCAGGTGGTTGTTGGGAATGTGTAAATAAGAATTTCATAGATTTTGCTGGCCATCATGTTCTGCGAGTTAGGCACACAACAGGGCAGTTTAGTAAATCGTTTTCAAAGGTCCGATGCCACTTCAGGTGCGCGCTTCAGAGTATACATCGAAATTGCAGCGCGAGCTCTTGCTAAATATAGCGTGGCCTGAAAGCATAGTCTGCTAAAGTTCTTCCATAATTTGTGCTCGTTGCTAGAAAACAGAGGCCTTCTACAAGATGCCCGCGCCTGGTACATCGTTTTCTTTTCCATCGATCCCAATTTGAGGCAGGTTTGAGTGTGATAAGCCATTCTTTTTAAGAGGAAATGTTTTGTGAAGATGTAAGTCATCCTTACATATTCAAGTCACCAGATCTCACGCATGTGTTTTGAGCTCCTTGATCAACCGAGAATATCTATGAAACGTTCCTTCAATGGGTGCGGGGATGCATCGCAGCTCCCAAGTATGCATTTACTTTGCCACGGGCTAAATCAAAGTACTTCAACAGCTCAAATTCGGTGACTGCGAGGGCACAGCCTTGCAGCTTCGTAAAACCTACACCCGAGGGGCTAGGCTTGGCAAGCGCCACAAAATAGGGCAGATTACGCGATAGGAGCTGAAAATACCCGTAAGTCACGAGGTCGCTGCTGCTGGACCCATCGCCCGTCGCTCAGAAAGGGGATTTTCTCGGCTAATCCTCTCAAAAGAAGCTGCTGCAAAAGGGGACCTTTCCCTCGCCTCACCGTGCTACAATACAAGAAAGAAAGAGGGCAAGGAGGACTTTCCGCCAGGCGGAAGAATATTTCTGCTGGTCCTCCTTTAATTACCTTGCAGAAGCACATACTGTAATTGCAAGCTGTTTAGGTTTATAAGAATCAAATGGAAATATTGGAGGTGAAAAGTTGTTACCTTTCTTACATTCGGTTTTATTTTGGCACGTCCGATCGTGCAACATTCAGGCGGTTTCAGATTTCGAATTGGAGGTACTTTCCCATCAGATGGTAACCTATCTTTCTCTGAATTCAATTTTGAGAAGCATTAGAAGTGTGATTTCAAAGATCCAGTGATCTAATTGCCACTACTGCCAGTGCAGTCGGCATGCGAAGCGACAATCTCACACGTATCACACGCACGGAGCGTGTAAATTTAAAACTATAAATAGCCCCAGCAAAACGAAACACCGTGCAAGTGTAACATTTATAGTTCACCAAAGAGAACAAATAGCAACACCTCCGCAGCCCGCACAGTTTCGTATTGAGCCGAGAACTTCCAAATGTGTAATTGCCGCTGTAGATGTACAGCGATGACCGTGAAAGGGTTAAGTACTTACAGTCGCGCCACTTCTTTAAAATCGCCATTAACCGACTAACTACCAGCTCAAAAACTGCTGGAAACACGGCCCCCCAGTTCCCCAAAGTGCCCCACAATTGGAGACCGTGTGAGTCGCAGACAGTCCTGGGGAAACCCACTGAGGTCCTTGAGGACGCAGAGGAAGTCCTGTTCCTCAAGCCCGTAGCTGTTGGCGGGGTCGTCCAGCAGAGTGAAGAGGCTGCCGCCTGTGCACAGCTCCATCACCAACACCTTGCTGCGGCTCTCCACCTGCAACCACACGGGGCAAGCTACACATGCCCGTCGCATCCACCTCGATGGGGCGTCCCACAAAAATACTTAAAGGGGCCCTGCAATGACTTTTTGACTGGTTTTTAATTTGCACTGAACCTGAGCGTACTGAACGTAGTAACTTAATCCAACTTTTCTTTTCTCAAATTTCGCTTTATTTTAAAAGTTATAGGCAAATTAGAATTACAAAAACAAGCATAAAATAACCTCATTCATGACGTCGTAGGTCCTGCCTTGGGTGGCCTTGAACTAGAGAAGGAGTAGTGAGCTCATCGAGCGCACACGGCTGCCGCACTCCGTGTCGACGGCTCGAGAGGGCGCCACTAAAGCACGTGTTGGATAGGCTGTATGAAGCGGGCGGACAGGGCAGCTCGCATTGTATTTGCAGCGTGACTAAACACTAATTCGGCATAACATTTCATTGGCCACAAACGACAGCAAACACGGGGTAAAGATCAGTTCAGAACGGGAGCTACTTCGCGCTGACGCACCGCCAAATGGCCAAATCGCCAACAGGGCCCGCGCCGAAGGCCTTCGGAACGCTCGGAACCGGTCGAATTCTTGAGCCGGTATACGACCACAGCGCCGCCGCGTACATCCGGGACCTTTCTACGCTCCTCGTTTGTCGTAGCCTCATCCCACTAGCCTTTTCTAGTATGCGCCGTTTTTTTCCGCCGCTTGGTGGCGGGTATGTCGACGGGTCATTTCTCGTTTCCGTACTTTCTAAACTGCATTTGTTTCTTTTCTGATCTAAAATAGTGAACAAAAACTACTTTCATACATAATTGAAACGGTTCACGACAACTTATATTTTGTATCTCGACTAAAAAAAAGCTCTTAGCGGCTTTGACCAGTGGCAAGCCCAGGACCAAAGACGTCACATTTTGCGCGCTTTCGGTACCGCGGGTCGCCCTCGTCGGTGAAGGAGGTTTCCGTGTCGTCCGGTTAAAATATGACGCACTGATTTTTAGTTACTCTCTCCGTGCCCGCTGGCTTGCCCCAACCCCAAGAGACGTGGAAACCGCAAAAAAGGTAGACGCTTAAATATGATTGCAGGGCCCCTTTAAGGTGTTTCTTAATTCAGAAAGTAAGCAAAGCATCGCCGAACGTGCAATCTCCTTCCAAACGTAGCGCTAGTAGTCCGGACCAAATGCTAAAGTATACAAACTCAGTTATCTATTCAAAAGCTTTAAGCAATTTTCAGAAATTTTAGATGTGAAAATGGTGGTCGACAAAGCCCAAGGATGCGTCAAGCCGAATAATACAAACTACATAGAAAGAGCTCCATTTTCCCGCCAAAATATTTAGAAAATTACTTCACTTTGAACAAGATAACAAGCAGCCCCGAAACTCTGGCACGTGGTTCGGGCCGCAGGCGCTAGCTACACTTGGGCAAAGGCTGAGCATTTTTTTTTGTGGCTAAAAAAAAAAACCTAAATTTTTTGGGAGGACACGTTGTACTAGACATAATCGAGTGGCACTTTCAGCAACGTGCACGCGACGGCCAGGGAAGAGGGCCAGGGAGGATAGGGAAGGACACTCACGTCTTCCTCCACGGCCAGCAGGCGGACAATGTTCTCGTGGTTCACCTTGTTGAGCACCTCGAACTCTCGCATCTGCACCTCCAGGGGGCGCATCTGGCTCACCTGGTTGAAGGTCTTCACTGCCACGGGCTCCCCCGTTTGCTTCGAGAAAGACGGGAATCGGCGCAAGTTGCAAGGCACCAAATTCACAGGAAGGGAAGAGTACCGCGGCCACATACATATAATGTTTTTGCGTCGCGAGAGTACGGCACCTGGAACGCTTTTTCAACTGGTGCGTTTAGCGTCCTAACGCGCCCAGGTATCGAAAAAGATCCCAAAGTAGCAACAAATGATGTCTTACCCCTTTGCTTTTTTTCTGTGCTTCGATCTAGGAGGCAAGACAGTCTCACTGACACCATACCTTAAGATGTTAAATTCAAACTTTTCCGAGAAAGATGCAAGTGCCCCCGACAAGCATGCCCCAAATCGAAGACGAAACATTTGGCCATAAAGCTCATTTCTCCCTGCAAAATAACACGACCGTGCACACGTAGCAGGCTGTGCCCGTCCAGAGCTCCGCTTCTTTCTTACAGGGGCTGTGCAACGACACTGGGTAGGAATGCTTCTTACATCACACAAGCTTACTGGCACTAGTGGGACCCAAGTATACTTGCACGCAACGCAACTGACCAAGAAGCTTCGTCGCCGCTTAACTTGGAGAATAAAAGCAGACTTTTTATTTCAGTCTCTCCTTTGCAACACTTTACCAGAAAGTTGTAAGGATTGCATTGCTGGTATTGTCAATGACACGATCCCCAGGATGTTGTCATCAAGCTTCACAATCCCTACGGCAACGATATCTGAATGCGGCTCATACGGTGAACACATGCACTGCACGAGCATTCGATTTGGGCTCTCGACAATCAATGCCTTGCTTTTGGGTAGTGGCTCGTGCCTAATCGCTGCCCAGACGAAAAGAGCAGAACCTTAACTATTAAAAACAAATACCTCCGACTTGCACAGCAATACCAACGCTTTATAAGACGTTTCGTCTCCTATGCGGGAGACATCATCATCGCAGCCACATACATTACTCCCGCATAAGAGGCGAAACATCTTATACATTGTTGGTATTGTTAAGCAAGTCGGAGGTATTTGTTTTTAATCATGAATCCCAGCTTTTGGAACATTTGTTGAACCTGAACTATGCGTGGAACGCAGCGCGAGCCCTGTGGCATCGAAGCCAACCCAAGTGTGTGACTAGGATAAACACTGGAAGCATATAGTCGGCCCTAGATCACGTGGCCACTCGTTCTGGCTGCAAGCTGAAGGGGTGAACACTGCTTTTATTTCTCTTTTCTATGTCTGCCACTGCGTGGAGAGAGAAGCTCCTGTTTTGTAGATTATGAATGTCGATCGAATGATTCTAAGCGGTTTTCGCAGAAAGTACAAAAACTGTGGCCCTTCAGAGGGGCTGTGTCTTGCGTCCCTCACCTTGTTCACGCCCTGGTACACGGCACCCGTGGCGCCTTTGCCCAGCACGGCCGTCGTGCTCCAGACGTAGTTGGGGGAGCCTCGCAGGTAAGACATGCTGGCCCTGGAAAGCCCCAACGTGCCAACATGCTTTCCTTTTTTCTACACTGCAGACTAAGAAAAACATTAGGAACAGCGATACAACGAGGCACAAAAAACAACACCCAGAAGACATCAACTTTATTTGTTACAAAATAGTTTCCCAAAGATGCAGCTTTTAAATTTGCAACGAATGTGCCGACCTTCGTACTATATCAACAATAATCGTTGGCAACTTATTCTTTGCAGTTATTGTCCTAGAAAAAAGCAAAAATTTAAATGGATCGTTACAAGCGCAAAACTCCCTAATCTTTTTTTTTTTTTTTTTGTTAAAACGGGTGCTTGCTTGCAACGCCGAAGCAGGTAAAGAGAGCAATTTATTTGCGTCAAACCATTATATATCAAGTACAAAAACTGGAACCTCTTTTCTGAGAACCTAGCGTCCTAGCATAGAGCGTTTCGAGGCCCCGTAAATTAATAATTTCAGTCACGCTACAACCAGCTGTGGCTTCCCATCGCAGTTTGCGGGAAACTTGCTCCTAAAAGGACGCCTTGGCGGAGACATCTCCGGAACTACCTACTGTTGACAACAGCTAGCTACGCAGAAAACAATAGATAAACTAAGTTAGCTATGCCTAGAGTATCGACGCTCCATTCACCAATTTTCTTGTGGGCGCCGCCATTTTGGAGCTTAGTGCAGAACGGGTGCAACAGGCAATCGTTAAGATTCGAAAATGCAGCTTGCTGATCTTTAGATACATTGTCTGGAAGCTCAGGCAAGTCGTCCCGCTTCGTCGCAGACAGCTCAAGAATTTCTGGAGGACGGAAAAGCGTTCTTTGCGATTTTAGATAAAGATTTATTAGCTGGCAACAATGATTTAAACAAGGAGTGATGGTACCAGGATTGTCTTTCAGCAATGAGGTACTGTGCATGAAATCTGAGGCTCAATCAGGATTAGAAGTTAGACAAAGAAGCGTAGGCAGATTGGCACTGGGACCAGATGAAAAGGCACCAAATGAGGGAGTACAGGGGAACATGGGATGGTCGTCTTATTGAGAGCACAGAGGCAATTGTTGCCTCTTTGCTCTCAAGTTGAAATTTGAACAAAGGTCGACTGAAATGTATGATATGCATACCTGCCAACCTGTGGACTTTCTAATTCAAAAAACTCCCGCGGCCGCAGGAAGGGGGGGGGGGGGGAGGGGGGGGGGGTGCGGTTGCGGGGTAGTAAGAGGCAGGCACATATCCCTAGTGTTTACGCAAAGCGATGTGCAGCTTAATGTCAGCCTTGCCACAGTGCGAGACGCTTACATCACACGTGAACGTGCGACAGAATCCAAATTTCTCTCCCTTCTTGGACAGCACGAAGCATGGGCATTCCAACATGTAAGATTTCAGGAACAGCTGAAAGTACCTCTTTTGAGGTTTGGAGTTCACCATTGCGCCGCGAAGCCACCGCGATTAGGGAAATGCTATGATTATACATGCAACAAACGCAGACACCTCTTTGCTTGCCACGAATTCGAAACTGGCCGAAACAGCGAGGCCCAATCTAGGGCCCAACACACCATACCAACGTCCAACGTGCGCCGCCAATAAAGTTCACTTTACCGCCAACAACCTCCTTGGCCGCCGAACACATGAACTAGGGTGCATGAACAAAGGCTTTGGGCTTTGGATTGGTTTTGGATCCGTGGCCACCGGATAGACGAATAGTAAAAACTAGAGTGCTGCCATGGACGGTACCTATCGACCTCTTGTGGCGGTGAAAGGTACCGCCAGCAGCAATAAAAAAAAAAAAAAAAAAGATAACAAAAAAAAATTTTTTTTTTTTCGTACAATTTGAAGCAAAATTCGTAAAATCGTAAAATTTGTCCCAATTCGTACATTTTACGAAAAATTCTGAAGAGTTGGCAGGTATGGATATGCATTGGGCACAGAAGGTATTGAAGTATGTGTACAAACCAAACCCGAAAGCTTACATTTGAATATCGACACACTGGTGATGGGGCTGAGCAGACTACTGCAGTGGAAAAGGGAGTGAAAGAGACAAAAAGGAAAATGTGGGAGGGAAGAATGCAGAAAAATTCAGCTCTAACAGTGCACAGGTCATAAAAACAGGACATAAAAAAGGAAAATGTGTTTGACTATTCACTGGAAAAAGTTCTTTTCTGTTTAAGGCAAAAACGGGAGTTTTAAGGATGAGGATGTAAAGAGCCAAATTTCAGGAGACAGACACCTTATGTGCCACCTGCCATAATGAGAGCGAGACACTAGACCACCTGGTTTTGAAGTGCACAGGGCTTCGCCCTGACCTCCCTGAAAGGGTTACGGATTTGGCCGGGGCCCTGGGTTTTACTGGCGACGATGGAAGAACAGAAGAGAAAAAAATTACAGACACAAAAAGGCATTAGAAGATTTGTGGAAATTATCTAGGAAATATTGATTGACGCACAACTAACTGGCACAGCTGGGGACAGGCAGGACAGAGGAAAATTGGGAGTACCTCCCGCGTGGCTCCGGCCTTAAGTATCAACCCTGCCTCCCAGCTGGTGCGGGCTAGGGTAACGCCAACAAGGTTTGACCAGAGGAAAATTGGCGACTCCCTTGTTGGGGGGAAGAGGCGAGGGTGAAATTTTTGGTGTTTTTTCCCAATCCCCAAAGGTCATCCTGGTGATATCCCACACTGCCTCATGGTATTTAGAGGGAGAAAATTGGTTTTAGAAGGGCGGGAGGAATCATAAGTTTGTGTTTTTAGACTTAGGCTTGGTGGCGCAAGCTACCGCCATGGTGTAGGAAGGCTCTTCAGGTGTGGAGACTCCTCTCCTCGCCCAGTCGGAACGGCGAACACATGACGTCATAGAGATCATACATACTCATCACGTCCGCTCCTCTCCTATGTTTTCTCCGCCTGCCCCTAGAGGGCGCCAAAAAGTTCAGGCCGTCCAGTCGCCGGCCCTCTGCCGGAACGTGGGCTAAGTCACCCATTGGTTACGCACGCTCTAATTGTTTCCAACTTTTTTTTTTTTTTTTTTGCAATGGTGAATTGAGCATGAAAGAAATGTAAAAACCAAAGATCCGAATTCGGAAATAGCCAAACATTTGTATGAATGCGCACCGACTGCTCTCCAGCCTGGGGAAACGTAAACATTTTAGAAAGGGAAAACAATGACATGAAAATATTAGTAAAAGAGACAATCAGGATAAAGACGTCTGCCGAATGCATCAGTCACATGCTCGGTCGTTGTTCTTTTCCGAATTGAGGGCGGCTATAGGGGATTGTCTTGCATGCGGTAGACGCAGACACAACGGACTGGCCATCTGATTCAGGGTCGGATTCTGTCTAGCGTTCTCGTGGAATGCAGACGCTTCTCCGGTGTCGGTCGAACGTGCAAAAGGGTTCGGATCGGATGAGAACGCGACAGGACTGCAAAGGAAAAAACCGAGATGCAAAGAAGCAGTCTCGAGAAAAGAAGAGAGAGTCCCGACTGCGCGACTCTACAGCGGAGGGATATTTCTTTTTCACTCGTAGACCGCCGCGTCGGCTGGTATTAGGGAGTTACTCTTGTTTTTCCGTCTGCTATTTTTCGGGTTATGAAAACTTCAGTGTGCTAAGAGAAATTATAGTTGAATGGCCCCACTTACATACCACATTGTACGCGAACCCGTAGCCACCGGAAAGCAAGCTGCACGCCGAGCAGGCAGCTAGCACAGGCAGCCCGGTGCACTGCCGGATGGCCTGAAACTTATGGCGCCATCTGGGGGTGGCTTTGTGAAGCGAAGCGCGCAGGGTGTCATTATCTGGTCGAGGCGGAGAGCGGAGTCTCTACACCTAAAGAGCCTTCCTACACCGTGGCTACCGCCTGTTACAGAAGGTGGTAGCTTGTGCCATTAACATTGATCCATTCATGACTGAAGTATTGTTATTCTGAAGCATAGCTTATTTAGTGGTCTTAGTAAACACCAAGAGGTTTCGGACTTGCATGAACATCAACGTAACATCAACAGGTCGTCAGGCACTCTCCCAAGCACCTATGTGTCAGGGCTTCGTCGCTTCGTGGAAAAACTTGGACGCAGCAATAGCAACCGGCCTAAATAAGCGGCTCAATCCTCCGTCCAACCCACTGTCACCCGTGACAAAGGTCCCGAAACGTCGAGAATTTTGTTTTTATTAAACTTGAGTTCCAAATTTCAGCCAGTCTGTCTTGCAGAAATAAAATTATGGTCCAGTCACAGACGACATGAAAGGGCCTACACAAACATGTGGCTTAGAAGGCCTGCGGCGCTACCTATCAGAAGAAAGTTAAATCACGATCGAGGCTTCAGCAACTGTTAAATTTCTTGTCGTCCCTCCCTGCCTGACGAGCTGTTGCAGAGTTAACGATTTCCAGATTTCGGTCAAACATTTGTGGAAGTTGCCCTCTGACACTCCTAAAGTAAAGAACAGAAAACAAATTTCATCTGCATGTCCTAGTTGTGTAAAAAAAAAAAAGAAATATTGGCATTTCTGGCACCCCTCAACTCACTCCCAGTCTTCAGGGTCACACCTGGTCCCCCTCCTAGTGACATATTTCGGGGTGCCGTGTAGCATCCCGTGTGCTCTCTTGGGGGACGCTTCCTCTCCCTCTCTCTCCTGACATTACCGGCCTCATGCTGCAGCTTAGAGCCGAGCGAGGTCTTGTAATCTTTTCGCCGTAGTTCCTTCGGCTGCCACTTGCGGCTGCAAATGGTGCAAAAGCTCGCCTTTTGCACCATTTGCGGAATCGCAAAATTTTTTAATGAAGGAGATGTTTTCTGTATCCTCCAGGACATGATAAACAACGTAAAAATTACAAGATGCAAATTCTTTTAACCCATTCGCTACCAAAGCCAGCGAATCGCCGGGTGTGCTGTCAGGGGTGCCAGAGCTGGCAATTCGCCGGTCTGCATGAATTTCTGCTTTAAAGAGTAATTCATAGGTGGAGCACTATGTAGACTTGGGGTAGAGCAGTTAGATACCTTGCAGGGGTGGAACTCATGAAATGTACTTAGGAGCAGCCACGGGAGCAGCTGAAACAGCTGTTTTGAAGCAGGTTGGGAGCAGCTAAAACAACATTCTGGAGTAGGCTAGGAGCAGCTCAGATCAGCTTTCATTGCACTTCAGCTTGTGTCTTAGACGAGCACGGGAGCAATTTCAGTTGTGGTTAGCAGCCCAGATGAACATGAGTGGTTAAAGATCTAGTTGGATTGGATAACAGCGTAACTGATGCGAAAACTTGAAACTTTGTGAGCCTTAATGAGAACCAAAAAGCAAGTACCATATGTTTCTGAAGATAGTGCCCTTGATAATTTTTGAGTGGCTTTCAGCTGCTCAAAATGCAAACCAGCACTGCTTATCACACAACCCACACGTGCTCGACATAGTAATTATATGTGCGAACCTTGTGACGTGTGTAGGCAATGGACGTGTAGTTGCGCGGAGGAACAGGGCAACAAATTTCGAGTTTATATATTGTGCAACTCAATATCGAAGCAGCAGACTACGATTAACGGAGTTATTCTATTCTATACGATAAGCAGGAGCAAGGTTAAAGTACCCGAGCAGATCTACCGCTCGAGTGAGAGCTGCAGGTCGGCAAGATTTCGGATCGGACCGCGCTTCAGTTCTATCAAATCACGATTTATCTTGCGGGAATGTGGTTCCAACTTCTAACGATGAAGTACTAAAAGGAATCTTTTACTCATTTGTTTTCAACTGGGGATCCCGGGCCCCAGAGCCTCAGGCAATCTGACGCTTAACGACTTGACCTCACCTCGGCCCTCTTTAAGGGATACTCAACCGAAATTTGGATTTCACAAAATAAGGTAGCAGGGGTGTTCAACGGGACGCCACAAACTCCAAAACACCACTCATAAAGCGATATCTCAAACGAATGGCCGTATTTTTCTAAAATAAGGATGCGATTGAGTGAGAATCGCGACGTCGGGTTTCCTGCAGAATTGTTAGAAGGAGGGAGAAACGGCCTTGCTTCCTTCGCTCTTCGCGTCCTCGCGGAGTCAAAGAGAGAAGAGGAGGAAACGAGAATCGCGACGTCACGGCCTTTCTTGGCCTTGTTTAAGCGCGCTCTTCTTCCACAAAAATACGACCATCCGTTGGAGAGATCGCTTTATGAATAATGTTTTTGGGTTTGTTGCGCCCCGCCTAGCGCTACCGCGTTGTTTTCTGCAACCAAAACTTCGATTCAGCATTTCTTTAAGCGCTAATGGTTGAAGAATAACAATCCAGTCGCAGGTGGTGTAGTGCTTGGAATCCGACCACAGAGTTTTTTCACGCGCTTCCGACTCGGGATACACAGGGACAATAAACAGAACAAAGGATTGCAAGGTCGACCAAGCTAAACGCGCTCATTGTTGCCAATCGAGTCGATAGAAACCAAAACCAACACAAAATATGCATTTTTTTTTTTTTTGGCACACGTTTTGCGATTTGGTGCATAATGGCGCGAGGTGTTGGCTGTGGCGCAGTTTCAGCAACATGGCGCAGGATGGCGCAGACAAATACATCTGGCACAAAATGGCGCAGCCGTTCCACCCTTGACATTGCCAACAGATGGCTAGGGTCGTTCTGTCCATTGTGTTTGTTTGAGCTTGCTGTTTTGTGTGTCGTCTTTCCCGCTCAATCGCTGCCTGCTTGGAGAAGATGGCAGCGCCCACCCAGCGTGTGGTGTGGCCTTTTCGAGGATGAAATCATATATATCCTCTTCGACAGCGATGATAACGGGACGTCTGGTGAGGATAGTGAGTTTTCGGAGCCTTCTGTCAATGACGCGAGCGATTTTGACAGCATTTCAGAGTCCGAATCATGACAAGAGCGCACTGGTTGTGCGACGCCTAAGCGACCGAGGATGGAGTGCTTTGAGATCTTTCATACAAGGAAGAGTCTGTGAGGACCTATTGATTTAAAGATTTGAACGAACCACTTAAGCATGTAAATAAACATGTTTTACTGTAAAAGCTTATTAAACAAGCAAAACAGTCACGCCTAGTGCGGCCCGTTTTAGGGAAAAAAATGTGCGGTACGAACGGCATGATGCGCGCGGTAGCGAATGGGTTAATCTGAAAATCGTTGCAACCCCCTTTAATGTTGGTTTCAGCTCCAACCATAGACCCATTCCACAACAAAAGGCGAAATCAAGCACGGCTGAAACCACTGAGTGGGCAAGTTGAGCAATTAGTTTTCAGGTGTTTGCCGAGATTAAAGACGATGAGTAGTGCTTTACAAATTAAATAAGAACCACTTATTGCTTTTAGTCCCACAACCTTATCCCGCAACGAACCAAGGCTGCACTTTCAAACCCTGAGATTTCTCGCTCTCGACCTTCGTACTGGAACGCCGCAAGCTTGATCAGAAGCTTGATCTAAAGGCAGCGCCGAGATCGGTGTCGACAGGTCCACATGCTCGCTCGCCTGGGCTTTTTCACATTGTCCACATTGTAACATTGACAGAACCAAGTGTCATATAACTGTTGTTTCCTCTCTTTGTGTGTTTCTTTAGTGTGTGCGTTTGTGAGTTTAGTGTGTTTTTGTGTGTGTGTATTTTTAGAGAGTGTAAAGTTAGCCATGGCCCCAATGGGTGCCTGGGGTGCTATGTTGCGCTTTTTGCACTCCCAGGAGACTTGAAAGAAGGAAGTGACGTCAACGACTAGAGCAAACGCAGATTGGATGTTGACAGAAGAAAACAAAATCCAACATCCAATCTGCACATTTGCTGCGTTGTTGACGTCACTTCCTTCTCCCTAGTCTCCTGGGAGTGCAAAAAGCGCAACATAGCCCCCCTGGTGTCTCCACTGTGGATGACAAATTTATCCAGCGCAGTACTGCTAGTCTGGGGTCTTTAACGTGCACCAGTCTGTAATAACTTACAGCCATATTTTTTGTCTCAGCTTTCAACTCAAACTGCTGTGCACAAAAGATGCCGCTTTCAACCCAAACTGCTATGCACATAAGATATGCCAAGTTCTCAATTTCGGAAATTCGAGCCGCTAGAATATCGATCGTCACCGCAGACACGCACGTGTTATCCGAACATGACGTGAGAGGCGGGCACGTAGCTTTAAACACGCCCAACAGAAAATAATTCAAGCACGTACCCACAAAGGAAGTGCGCCTTGGGACTATCAACCATTACCACCGTCTAAAATTGTGTTTAAAAACACGATATCCTGTCAGACAGCTATCATTTTATCAGTTTATGCCAATCTCACAGCGTGACAACAGTCAGTTTACAGCGATCGCAACGTAAGCGCGACAGCTCAGTGCAGTCTTTAATAAACAAGGCGAGAAAACCGAAACCTTCGACACTTACGCGCGAGTCTGCCTTTCGCCGTAGGGGAGCAGGCGGCAACTGTCAGACAGGCGGGGTCAGAGGCCGGGGTGACCGGTGAATCAGCTGTCAAGTTCGACCCGATATCACTTCTTCACTACACGCACATTCGCGAATCAACCAACCCAACCAGAACAACCAGGAACTCAAAGCCAGATAAGAACGGCCCCGAATAAAATTACAAACATAACAAAACCATAAAACACTCTCAAGTATGAATAGATCAATAGCCGATGCAAACCTTTTGTAAAGGAAGGTAGCTTGCGCTACCTACCCACAATGTTCAAGTCACACCTGCGGCGCCTCCTCGGGAACGACCACCCTGATTCAAAAAAAGTTTTGGTGCAACTAAATACTAAATACGAACAAAAATAACAAAACAGCGCACCTAAACGTTATAAAGTTGAAAGCGAGCCGTTGAGCGTTTATGTCAGGGCCCAAGAGCCAAAATTCAAGCGCCATGCCGAGCCAATCCAAAGCCAGCGTTGACCTACGCCCCTTCGCTTCCGAAAGCGGTGGAAGCACGGTATTTGGTGGAAGTGTTTACATTTCGAAATTTTCGCGACTGTTGTTTTTGCTTATCCGCAGCTGAGGCATGGTCGTAGGCCGGGTGCTGTCGCTCCTAGCTGCGCTGGTGGCAGGGCTTCTGTTGATCGTTCTGACGAGGACGATGCTTCTGCCGGCCTTCGATCCGTCCGCTCCCCTGCCGTCGGACACGGTGAAAGAGCTCACCGACATCCAGAGAAACTTTTCTGGGCGGCTGGCCCGCGCCCTGACCTTTCCGACGGTCAGCAAGGCACCGCACGACTACGACAGAGAAGCCCTGACGAACTTCGTGCACTTCCTTGAGCAGGGTCGGTGGGTTCTGAGCGTACACGGGCACCTTTGACCGCAGTTAAGCGTGACAGAGGTCAGATTTAACTGCGGTGCTACGAATTATCTATGTCTAGTAGTTACTGCCAACTATACCCTGGTTACCCGGAAACGTTTAACCACAGTGAAGCCTGACCTCACAGTCACCTTTAACTGTGGTTAAGGGCGCCCGTGTAATATAGTTGGCAGTAACTGATAACCATATTTAAGCGTAACTGCACTCTAGGATGCCCGTAGGACAGCCTTAACCGCATTTAAGTGTAACTAGGGTATACGGCTACTCACGTAACATTAAATTTTCGAGCTTTCAGCCGATAAGCACCAAAGGAGGCTGAGAAATTATGGCACACTTGTATTTATAAATAACAAAAGAGTAAAGCTATACGCACTCCGGAGTGCACTTCAGACAGAAATGGCTCTACGCACTCCTCCGAGAGCTCATGCCGCTCGGGCCACCCTTTTCAAACGGCGCGTGTATCACTGGGGAGCTCGTTAACACAGCCCCCCGCCTGCATTCACGCCGCTTTGCGGCGACAGTGTGCGGCTGCTAATTACAAAACGTAACCAGTACACGCCGCTTCACGGTGTCCAGCCGGCTATCCAAGCCCCGCTGTCCCTGATCGCACCTCCGGAAAAGGAGTCCCATACCATTTAGTTCTGAGAAGTTTCTCGACAACATTCGGTTTTTTTGCTGTTCATCACAAAAAGAAATGTTGTAAATATCGCCAAATGCCTCGACAGAACAAAATGTCAGAGAAAAAAAAGTAGGCCACTGCGGATCGAACCCGCATCCACTTGCGTGTGAAGCGGACACCTTAACCCCTATGCCATGCCACCACTTGGAAAACTCGTTGCGACCATTTCTTTTATACGAGATGAGCGGAGTGCGTATAGGCCATTTCCGTCCGAAGTGCACTCCGGAGTGCTTATAGCTTTACTCGTACCAAAAACTCATTTGGAGTCCAAGCAGGAGTGCGTACAGCAGATAAATATCAACAAGACGTTCTAGACACCTTGGGAACACAGTGAGCAAAGTAAATGTCACGAAACATTGCCCAGAAGGGCCAGACAACAATCGGCAGACAAAAGGGGTAACGGAGAGGGGACGTTACATGTGATATTTTATATTTTTGGTGAGTCACAAGGTCTCAAAGTTCAGGAGGCACTTATGTTTGGAATTCTCTCTCAAGTCTCGTGCCAGCTATCTGATGATGAGTTTTACTTTGACCTGAGAAATGTGATCTTCTGCAGAAAGCTTACCGTCAGCTGTTTTGATGTGTCACTATGCTGCTTTCCTGTAATGGAGCAATTTTCTGAAACTGGTTGCTCCCTGATGTTTGAAGATTAAAAATTTGTTCTCTCCGACTACTTTTGACCACATTTAATGGGTGGTTAGTTTGACACTAGGACCGTTCTAGAAGAAAAAAAAAAGAAAAACATGCTTTTTCCATAAAGGTGTGCTCACATACTTGCAACCGCTTATGACCTTGTGTCTTAAAACCTCATCTCTCGCGACGAGAAAACACACTGGCGCCATCTATGAGGCTGCCTAGAACACTTGGCGATTCCATATCTATTCTATTTTTTCGTGTATAATTTTATCTTTCTTGGCTTGAAATTTTGACAATGTTATAAACAACCATTTTTCATGTACGTTTGATCTCGCCAACACCGCAAAATCTTTGCTCTATACTCCGTTTCGCGATAACTTGGCGAACCGTGGAGGCCTGGCCCCCGCAACCCAGTAAGAACGTCGGAGCGAGGCATGTGACACCACGTCACGGGAGTGTTTGTGTCTCTGCACCAAATACGAGGCCCGGAGGAACTGCCCTTTTCTGGCCAAGAGGCGTCTAATGCGAAACTAGCCTACTTCGGATTAACCACCGCCGCAACATTGATGCCACTGCAGTAGCAAGTTCTTCGAGAACAGATCATGAGCCAACCATACGCTCAATGTACTCGCGAGTCTGTTGTGGGTGATAATGCTAGGGCAACGTTTTGAGTGGAAGCGGTCGATTACAGGGCTGAAATCAATCAAACATTGTTCAAAGGCCACATTGTTCTAAAGGGTTGAACCGTATTAAGTATTGTTGAAAAGTAACGCGTCTCCGTCTTTTCATTTGTGCCGTGTAGCGTAGTGTCGATAGAGACAAAATCGTGCGAGTTCAATTGCCATTTACAGAAAAAAAAAAACTACTTTTTGTCACGGACGGCGCTGTTGCTGTGGCGGTAACAAGGCCTCTGGCTTCGACCATGGGGTGTCGTCAAGTGCCTTGCTCCTAAGACCTAATTGGGTCGCAAGAGTCCCAGCCTACAGTTTTCCTTTGTGTAACGGAGTATAGTGAAGTGCAGTTCCAGGGTCACCTTATAGATGGTGATGGCTTGTTCTCTCATCGTAAGAGATCACAAAAGCTCTGTCCTAAGCAAACTCAACTGTGTGAACGGGCCTCAAGACTCGTCAAAAAGATAGGCACCAAAAAATCTGCTCTCTGCATCGAGGCTTTATTTCAAACTATTTTTTCTTGCATTCCGCCCCTTGGAAAGCACGGTGACAAAGCTTGTGCATGCACCTGACCCTTCTACTCCGCCGTGTGCTTCCGCACGATCAAGTTAATCAGCCATAGTCCCCATCACCGTGGCAACGAAGCATTTTCTGAATAGATGCGCACGCAAATGCCAAGTCCGAAGCCAGCAACAGCTAACGCCATTTCCCAAATACCGTCCACCTTACACAAAAAGCATGTTTGAGCTCTGAATTTGGGCCAACTTGTTTTTGTTTCACGGCAGCATGTGGGCCAGACTTCCAACGTGGTCGTACTGACTACGTGAACCAACCGTGCGCAGAGTTTCCCCGAGTGCATTCGTCGCCCCTGGTGAGCCGTGAGGTGGTGTCCAACCACAGCCTGCTGCTGAAGATCCAGGGTTCGGACCGAAGCCTCCAACCCTACATGTTGTGCGCGCACATGGACGTGGTTCCCGCGGACCCCGAGAGATGGAGCCGCCCGCCCTTCGCGGGGGAAATAGTCGACGGCTACATCTGGGGCAGGGGGGCTCTCGACGCCAAGGACGTCCTAATGGTACGATGCTTCCTTTCACGTAGCATCGTCATAAACTGGCTAAATTACATCATATAGAATCACTCTGATTCTCTTGGAAGTTGCCACTATTCCCTTTTGACTTTTGCAGTACTTCTATTCTATAATAACAGTGAGTGTGCTTGCGAGCTGATGATAATTAATCATAATGCAACATCTTTGAGTTATTCTCCTACTGTTGTCTTTTCCCTCAACTCAAAAGTTTCTTCATTTTTCCGCACCTCTGAGTCAAGTGTCACATTACGATTGTCTAATCTGTATCCACTTGTGCCAAGTGCTCCGCACGTATGCACAGAGAAAACTCGATGCATACTTCATAGGATTACGCGAATATTCGAATTTTCAAATAGGAAGTTTCGAATAATGCTCTATTCGATATTCGCTTCGGACAAAGAAACACCCGTGAAGCTTGCTTTCTTGAGTGTTGCTTCTCTGCAGTGCACCGGTGCTCGGTAAGAAGCACACTTAACAGGAATAATCTGCCATGATCAGCACCTAGGAAAATACAGATACGAGGGGGACCCAAAAGTAACAGGAATGAATTTCTAGAAGGTGGGCCATTCGTAGTACCAAGTCCCGTGCAAGCAGCGCTTAAAGGGCCACCGAAAAGAAAATAAATGTTTTTTTAAACAGTCTAGTTGGGTCACACATGTCAAATAATTAATTTTATGCGAAAAAAAAAAAAAAAATTGTTTAGAGCAATATTGAGGGCGCGAGATTTATTTTAAATTCTGCGCACAAAGTCCATGACGTCACGGAATGGTCATACGCTCTCTCCACCTCAACGTTATGGCCAAGCCGATCAACCTCTACTCCACGCACCCAAAATGCTGAGAAAGAAAAGTGGAAAAGAGGTGACTACCAACTAAGTCGTGTCTTGCGCCATCAATATTGCTCTAAATGTTTTTTTCTTTTTCGCATAAAATTTATTTTTTGACACGCTTGTCCCCCCAACCAGATTTACAAAAAAAAACTAACATTCTTTTCAGTGGCCCTTTAACGACACTCCTTCTGAGCCAGTCTGCCGACCATCATCATCTGCTGTCGGCACGTTGTGATTTTTTTCCCAAGCGCTTCAAAATCATTTTTTCTTTTTTGCAATGTGATTTGAAGGAACAGCGTGTGGCCGTGAAAGTTTTGTTTTTATTTCTAGGGAAGACGGCAGCAGAAACCCTTGTAAGGCTTCAGACAGCTTACATAAAAGCTGCTATGAAGAAATCGCAGGTTTATGAGTGGTTTTCTCGATTCAAACCGGGAAATTATCGATCGACGACCAACCTCGTTCAGGGTGAACCTCAACCTTTTCAACTGATGAAAACATCGAGAAATTTGGACATTTTTCACTTTGAGTTTGTTCCTTCTGCTGAAACTGTTAATCAGGTGTTTTACCTGGGATATTGTCACGAATGACAAATGATGAGGCGGCAAATAACTGAAGAAACTAGACGTTTAATGGGGCAAACTTTTGACAAAAATAGAGAAAGGCTAGCGTCACAGGTGTCAATGTCGGCAAAACAGCAGGATCGAGCACTTGGACGAGACTGATTTTGGCTCGCCACGCGAAGCCCCTTATGTACATGCGTAGGCTTCTGGAATAATCAGCGTAGAAAGTTCGAGGCGTAGAATATTTGGACCTGGAATAAACAACAATGTTTTCGAATTCACGAGAACATTAAGCTGAAAGAATAAATAAAAGACGAGTAGCTCCCAGCAATTGAACCCTGGCTCTTCGCGTGGGAGGCAAGCACGATAACCGCTAGTCCACGGCCGCGCTGCCTACTTGGCCAGCTGCGGGCGCAGCAATATTTGCGACACTTGCGCAACTCGTGAGGCAGAAACGCCATGATTTGTTGGAAAGGAAGAAGTGGTGGTTCCATCATGAAAATGCACCAGCACACACTGTCCTGTCAGTGCAACAATTTTTTAACGGATGGCATTACACCACTTCCCCCACCTTTTCACCGGACTTCCCCCCCATGTCCCTTTTTTCTTTTCGCCTGTTTGAAAAGAAGTCCTGAAAGGAAAATGTTTTGTTGATGTAGAGGGTCTTTCAGGTCAGACATTGCAAAAACAAGATGATTTTGAAGTGTTTAAGGGAAAAATTTACAACATGCCGCTAGAACTTAAGCAGACAACACCGGTTGCCAGACTGACTCGGAGAAGGTGCCGCTAAGCGCTGCTAATGACGGAAGCTGGTACTACGAGCGGGTCGCCCTGCAAAAGTTCATTCTGATTACTCTTGGATCTTTCCTCATATTGGAGTCGCATGCTTGGGAAAAAAGCACACTTTCAAAGCGGTGATGCATGCTGCGCTCCTTGTGTGTTTAGAAAGAAATTAAAACTGTGTTAAAGTTAATATCCACGTAACAATAAATTTTTTAAAATTTTAAAATTTTTGATAGTTTGTTTGAGATTATGACAGTTTGTAATAATCATTCGCAATTGTCTTTTTTTTTTTCTTTCTCAAATTAAAGAATTTAAGTTTAGAAATGGACATGTGGAAGCTCGGGATTAACCTTCATTAGTTCACCTGGGATGTCGTTTAAGCATGGTGCAATAGTGAAAGGCTTTAAAAGCCATTCAATATTCGATTCAAGAATATTCGGCCGAAACCGCTCTTCGCTTTGAATTCTCTTCTAGCTCAAAATCTGCTATTCGCACATGCCTAATGCTTGATATCGCTCGTAGTCGACTCTAGAGCAGTCAAGAATGAAAAAGGAATGGTGTGGAGAGGGTGGAATTAACGGAAGTTGGAGGCGCACCAAGCATTCTGTTCATCCGAATTCTCGTCTATTTATTTAACATCAACAACTTTCCGCAATGTTCCAGGCTTCTGAGCCTACAAAAGCATTCCAGCTTTAAAAATGTGTAGAACGACGCATTGACGCGGAGTCGGTGCACCTCTCCGGCCAGGGCATCTTGGAGGCAGTGGAGTGGATGCTGGAGACACGGACCGAGTTCCGGCGCACGCTGTTCCTCGCATTCGGCCATGACGAAGAGGTTGGTGGCATGGACGGAGCGGCGGCCATTGCGAAGATTCTAGATGCGCGCGGGGTCCGGCTGGAATACATCTTGGATGAAGGCATGGTGGTGCTGCGGAATGTATTCCCCGGAATGCTTACGCCGGTGGCCATGTAAGGACAGCCATTTTGATCCAAGCAGGAGCCTGTTGGCGAGATACTTTGCTCGTGGTTTTGGAGACTACCGCTGAATAATTTCTCTTTTACTTCTGCAAGGATGTGTGTCTGCCACTGTGTTTTACACAGTTCAGGAGCCAAAAAAAATTGACCGTATCTCCACGTGGTGAGGGATGTTGATTGGGGCAAAGCTCTGGTGGTGCTTGTCTGCGTAGACGCTGAGCCGCAGCATGCCGAGCCTTTCGTTCGTTTTCATCCATGTCAGAAAGAGAATGTGGTATGGAACGTGGTTATATACGCATTTGAGCATTTGACCGCAGCGCCCTCTCGTCTATAAATGTTCAGCCAATGCATGCAAAGTTTAACGCGATTATAAACGCATTCGACCGCAGCGCCCTCTCCTGTATAGACCTTGAGCCAATGCATGCAACGTTTCATCCATAACATCCCCAGCTCTTGAGTTACTACCACATCTCAGAGCCCCCTACTCGTCCCGCAGTCGTGGCCGAGTGGTTAAGGCGAAGGAGTAGAAATGCATTGGGGTCTCCCCGCACAGGTTCAAATCCTGTCGACTGTGCAAACACTTTTTTTTTTATTATTTTTTGCCCTACATGAGCACGTGAGCATGTGAGCTCACGAGCACCAGCAAGATCGATGTGAGCACGGACGCCAGACGGACAAGGCTAAACACTAAGGAGCTTCACCCCTAAAAAACACCACAAAAAAAATAAGCAAACTTTTTTTTTTTTTTTTTTTTTTGATGAGCAGCAAGTTTGTTGTTAGACATGCCGGTACGAGGCGGTATGAAACGAGCAGAAACGCTGCTGGGAAAGAAAGCATGTCTTAAGGCCCGTTCATACCTTTGCATTTGCATAGGAAATTTTAGAACTGAGCTCTTGTGATGTATTATGAGAGAATGCACTGGCACGCTTGCACCATCCATGAGGTGACCCTGGAATTGCATTTCACTAGAGCGAAGGTTTTGCAGTAATTGCAAGATCAAATGTGCATACTAATTATAAAAACTAGCTCGATACAAAACATGAATAAGAATGGTGCAAATGCAGTGGCGAAATAAAGTCAATTGTACACACGAAGGGTGTTCTCCCTCAGTGCACATTCTAAGAATGAGAGTCATTCTAGGCTGAAGTTTTTTAACAGTGAGCTATGCCAACTCCAAACAGACAATTAAAACGTTAAGAAATGTGTGCAGAAAAGGTGTGTCTGGTCCTTAGCCTCCTCTTCCGGGGTTAGAGGTGTCTTTCATAGGTGATACACTGGGTGTACCAGGTTAGCTATAAATTCGTCGTGTCTGGAATTTCATGCTGTCGCTCCATGTTTGATTATTTTAGCGACCCAAAGCTGTATGGAAAAGTAACTTCTAAGGAAGATCTGTTCTTACTAAATACCAAAGTATAGAAAACTTTAGCTTTGGCACTGCCATGATTGTTGCCAGTGCCCGGCCATATTCCGGTCGATCAGTGTGGCTAAATCCTGGTTGGTCACTGGTCGGTCGCAGTTCCCGACCAAATGCGGTTCCCGGCTAAATCCCGGTCGATTGCCGTGGCTGTCTGCAGGATTGGTGTGACTGAGAAAGGCTCCCTCCTGTGCAAGCTGACAGCCCGTGGGCGGAGCTCCCATTCTTCTCTTCCCCCGAGGGAAACAGCCATTGTGAACCTCGCCAAGGCTCTCACCAAGTGCGTACACTTGGGGAGGAGTCATAGGTCTTTGGAGTCAAAAAAATCCCTAAAGGCTCTGTTCAGATAAGATCATGCACGCTAGTCCGGACATATTTTTAAGCGAAGCTGTTACACGCTAGGGTCTGGGAAAACATGCGTCCTCACATGTCGACAGAAAAGTCCCCATTAGTCGTGGAAAGTATGAATAAATAAAAGCGAAAAGAGGGGGCAACCAGCGTGAGTCAGTCTTCCTTAGCATTATTAAATAGTTGGGTCCTGATTCCTTGATATCATCTCTAGGCTTCATTCTCGAGGTCATCCTAGAAGTCGTCCTCGAGGTCTTCCTAGAAGTCGTTTGAGAGGTCATCCTCCAGGCGTCGTCCTCGAGGTCGTTTTAGAAGTCATCCGAGAGGTCGTCCTCGAGGTCGTCGTAGAAGTCGTCCTCGGGGTCGTTGTAGACGTCGTCCTCGAAATCTTCCTAGAAGTCGTCCTCGAGGTCATCCTAGAATCATCCGAGGTTCGTTCTAGGCATTGTCCTTGAGCTCGTCCTAGAAGTCGTCCTTGAGGTTGTTCTTGAGGTTGTCCTAGACGTTGTCCTCTAGGCATTGTCTTAGACATCGTGAAGGTAACAGCTTCGCTGGTCCTCCATGTTCATGTAAATTGGAAGGGCTCTACAATTTTTTGTTTTTGGTAATCCTTTTATATGTTACTCCTCAATATTACGTAGGGAATGTAATCAAAAAATGTTTTGTGAAAAACATAATATTTAGAGAGAAAAATAATGTTGAGTGCACCACAAGCACATATTTGGCTTTTGAATTTTTTGTTTATGTCATGTTTGGTGACACCTACTACACAAGCTACAAATGTCGGAAATCTCAAATAGTTTGCAGTTACTATAGATCATACTAACTATTAAGTGAGACTTGTAAAGCTTTGTGGAGGTCATACATTTTGCATAAAAAATGCTCAAACATGGCTCCTTCGACATTTTGTCCCTAGATTTTTGAGCGGTTATCTAAAAAAATTAAATAGCTACAACATTAAAGTTTAACATATATTGTTGATAAAACATTCATTCGAATCTTATATAAATCATTGCTTTCTTTCAAAGATTTCAGTTTTTATGTCACTCCAAACTTCTTCTAAATTACAAAGTTAAAAAATTTCAAAGAATTAAAACAAACAAAAAAAAAAAACATCTTGCGATTTTTTTTTTTGAATTTTGAAATTTATAGTGATAGTTCTCCACCATACTTTTGTGTTTATTCATGAAAAACATACTGCATAAAGTTTTTTTCTCCAAAGTTACAACACTGTAAATGCATGCCGGCATTTTTTCCCAATGCCACGGACAAAATTATCTTCTGATTCCGTGTATTTTATGACTAGATATATTTTTTGTGCTGTATTCGGGTATTGGGCTCAAGTTAAAGTATTCTACTAATTAAAGCAATACCTGCATTGCTCATACTTTTTACTAATTTAAGGGAGGAAGTGGGTTCTCAAAAAATGTTTTTTGTTTTTTGGTCTGTCTCAATGATTTTTTGCACAGGCATGCAGTTTATTGTGTTGGTTTCATAACTGCAATCAAATTTCAGATACCTCTTCTTTGTCAAAAGTTATGAACAAAATAAAATATTAATTAGCTAATTTCAGGAAGGGTTTTTAAAAAACCTTCTTATTAAAATTTGAATGAAAAAAGTATCAATTGCTTCCTAAAGAAATGACATACAAGCTAAAGCTATTTTTATTTCTTTAGCACCATATAATCATGTAAAAAAATTAAAGTGAATAGAAGACATACAATAGCGGCTATAACAATGTCTAATAAGAAATGTCAGTTTTATATATCACAAAATATCATAATAAAAATAGCTTTAGCTTGCAGTCTAGTTCATTCCAAAGAAAATAGCACCATGTTTAAACACAAGACTATAAACTGCAGGAAAATCAAAGATGGTTTGCTCATAATTCCCCCTTGAAATATCTTAGCTTTGTAATTTAGAACAAGTTGGGAACGACATTGAAATTGCAGCCTTGGGATAAGGCAATGATTTATATATCATTTGGAAGAATGTTTTAAAGGGATACTTCAACGAAGTTTGAAATATTCCCGTCGTGTTCAAAAATAGGTTGAATATGACCCACAATATCCGTAAATGACAAACGCACGTTTGTATTTTGATCCTGGTGGCTGTATTTTTCGTTATAAACGGCCCACTCTGGCAAGCGCTCGGAGAAGGCCCAGCTTAGAGCACGTGACATCCAACGCAATTGTGACGTAGGTCGTCTCAAGACGAGCAAAGCTACGGCGATGCTGACGTCGAGAGGATGGCCTAGTCGTTCCAGCGGCTGCTTTTGTGCGAATTTTGAGTGACAGGTTAATCTTCTATAATCTTCTAGGGGGACAATAGCGACTTCTGCGACACACAAAAGGGATTCTCGGGAAGAGGGGAGTTCCTCCCTCCCCTTTTCTCGTCGTGGCCGGAGACGAGACAACCTCCGTCACTAGCTGTCAAGGTTTCTAGACGAGCATTACAAACGAATCGTTAGCGACATCCACCAGGTGCTCTTTGCTAATCGTTTAATTCGTTTTAAAATTCTTTTTCGAGACTTTTTTTAACAAGATATTGGTATGTTCCATGTGATACTGCTCTTTTGAACACGTATAGACCAAAAGATGAGCGCCGAACTTTCGTTGTATCCCTTTAATAGCAATATATGACTTAAATTTTAATATTGTAGCTATTCAATGTTTGTAGATAATGGCTCAGAAATCTAGTGACAAAACATAAAAGGAGCTATGTTTGCACATTTATGACGCGAAATAAATGACCTCCACAATGCTGTGCATATACCACTCAATAGTTCCCATGCATAAATGCAAAATATTTGAGGTTTCTAATATTCATAGTCTGCGTAGTAGCTGTCGCCAAACATGACATAAACGAAAACTTCAAAAATCGAATATGGCTTTCTGGTGCACTCAAACTTTTTCTTCTTTACACATTTTTTGTTTTTCGAAAAATCTTTTTTGCATGTTCCCTACATATGTTGAGGAATGACATATAAAAATATTAACAAAAACAAGAAATATGCCCAGACTTGCGCGCATGATCTTATCTGAACAGAGCCTAAAAAGCTCTTCTTTTTGGGGTGGGAGGGGGAAGGAATGGCAATTTTTAAATCGAGAGCTTTTCGTTCTTATGATTTGCCTAGTGTCTTAATGTACAAATTAATAATTGACATAATATCACTTGATATTATCTATGCAGGCTGAAACTGCATTGAAGTTGGTGCTCAAGCAGCACTATCTCAAAACAGAAATTTTGGACTCCGCGAATTTTCAGGAGGAGGGATATCTTAGCACCGAGGGCAGATAGAAATATACCTTTTTTTCTGCAAAATGTAGCTAAACGTGCAAAGCATACCATGTTGAGGGCAGATTTTTCTATATAGGTCTGGTAAAAGTTTAACTGAGCTGGTAGCCACACATTGAGCAGTGAACTTCAATGTGATGTAAGGTCACTAATAATTGTTCATTCTAAAGAGTGCTTCCAACATTGTATTCTTCATACTTTGTAGTATCTAACCAATAGTTAGAATGTGACTTTTTTTTTATGGTTCCCTATTGTTGAGAACTAACCTACATATTAAGATAAACAGACATATGAAATCAGCACAAAAATCTGAACCAGCTTGTACTGTTTCATTGGGTTTGGTCGACAAATCCACCCTTGTCAAGAGAGGAAGCTCCAAGACCAGCGTTCCCCCTGCGGTTTTTTGAGCTAGCCGAATTAAGCACATTTTCAAAATACCAAGGCTTTGCTCTTCCCGGCATGCTATTCATTATCTCTAATCTTGAAATTGCTAGTGAAGAAACGGCAAATGAAAGTTATGCCAAGACCAACATTCGATTTTCCCGCGCTCTTCGTTGCGGTGGCGTCACGTGTCGTATAACTTGCAAAAGGAGCAGGCAGCCTAAGAAGCGTACTGTCGAGACCGGTTATAACGAAGTCGGTTATAACGAAATAGCGGCTATAGCAAAGGGATCACGATTTCCCATTTCCTTTCGCACTTCGTTATAACCCAAGTCGGTTATAACGAAATAGCGGATATAGCGAAGTGCTTTCCGATTCCCATTGACTTCGTTATAACCGGGCTCGGGAGTAGTATTTTGCGCATCTTTTTATGGTTTCTCTGCGCAAGCTTTTCTAGCATTTCACACTATCGAACTTTTTATAACCTGTCTGGAACAAGCTGTACTGCCCCCATATCCAACATCTGACGTCACATTCTCAATGTTGCCAGTATACCTCTCAGACCAAATTAAAAATTAAAATAACCTTGCGAGAAAAAAAAAATGTCTGTGGCTGGCAATTTGAGTTACTAGTTCAGATGTGTCTATTAATGTGTTGAACTAATTTTGAGGCAAATTAATGACTATCAAAGTTTAGCTGGAGCTCCCCTTGAGTGGTTTTAACTAACTAAGCTGAATAATCCAGGTGGAAACTATATAGTGTCTGTCTGGACCGAAACGAGTGGGACCTAGGCCGTGTTCCAAAATTTACTTAATCATACTCCGGGGTAGGGGTTTTGTGCCTTGGCGTTCGAAAACCCACCCGCGCCTGGCATTGCTCTCTTCGTGTTGTCACGAGCCAGGACCTGCCAGAGCAAGTCTGATTTAATTTGAGTAAGATCTGGAATACAGCTAAGATTGAGTGCTATGGGATTGCGAGGAAAGCTCGGGCGCACATGAGGGGGCTGTGTTCCAGGTTCCACGGTCAGTGCCACCCAAGTATGTTTGGCCACGACACCGTGTCGGAGATGTTGGAGACAGTGGCACCCAGGGTGAGTTCTCCCAAACTCATCTGGCACATTTCCTGCACAGTGGCGAAGCCCGATTAACATACTCGGTCGTAGCTCGCTTAATGTGACAAGCTGCTAGCTCGTAATACCGGGGTTATTAGCAACTTCTTTAGCCGCACTAAGCGTGCGTATCTTTTAACCAGTTTTATTTTTACAGTGGAGCTGTTAAGGGCTAGTTTCCCCAGGATCGTGTCCGTCCGCGCTGAAATGTCGACACAACACTCTGGTTACCGCCCTCGCTTATAGATGGCAATAGCTGTCCAGAGTGTTGTGTTTGCCGGTTGTCTGCTTGCCACCGTCGCTCACAGATCGCGACTACCTTTTCAGCCTCTCCACTCTGGCTTGCCGACTTGTGGACGACCATTACTTCATTCCCGCCATAGTACAGCTTTGCTGGTCTTCCTTCTTTGGAATTTCTCAAAGATTTTTGTTTCGTGTTTGTGGATAATAAATCACGATACATGAGGTGTCCGACTTTCTAATCTATCTGGGCACTGGGCAGCGCAGTGTTTCTCCGGGTTGAGGGTGTGGTCTCTCATAGTGCTAGCCGAGCAAGCTTACTGCAAGGTTTTCCCTGTCCTTGTACAGGCCCCGTTCCTGCTCAGGATTGTCTTCGCAAACACCTGGCTCTTTGGACCTGCTATCTCCTGGTAAGCCTTTGACTTCCTTGCCAAACACTGAAGGCCACCTTGAAGCCTTTTATCTATTTCTAGGTGCTTTAGTTCCGTAATGTTTAAATCTAAGAGAACCAGGGGAAACGCTTGGCATTTGACATGTGCACTGCTATACTGAGCTCTAAAGGATTAAATCGACACATTTTGGGGTTTTACTTATTACGAGGTAAGTTGCAGTTCTAAAAGTCGAGCGTCTAACACCACGTATGTATAGGGCTCTTTGTTTTCGCGTTTTATTTTTATTCTCGCGACCGTAACATCATTTCCTAAACATGATTTTTTTTAAACTTTTTTTATTAGAAATTATTCTTTTTATTTATCTTCAAATTGTTTCAGAGTACGACCCTAAACGGAAAAGCATGCAAAAGAAAATCAAGGTTAAGCCGTATGGCCCCCACAGGAAAATGGGCGAAACCCATTGAAGACTCTGGGAGCTTTGAATCCCTAAAATAGAGAGCACAAAAGAGGAAGGGCAACACTAAACAAGGACACACAGAAGACAACGGGGACACAACCATCGGAACAAGATTAACCTTAGCAGACGGTGAAATATGGCCGCTGACAAAAATAAAACCCAAAAACAAAGAACCCTGTACGTCTGGCACCATTTAGCCGAAGGCTGTGTGGGAGGTCAGAGTTTTCCATGAATCTCGATTGCATGCATTTTTAGCTGCGCAAGCAAAAATATGACAAGCCAGCAGTCGTGCATTCTGATTAAAGGTACACTTAATAACCCGCCCGCGTCTTTACACGCACCAGACTAATTGTGCCCTCCGAAACATTGCATGTTTTATTTATTTCGGCTAATCTGCCTCAATTTCGTCCGCAGGGTGATGAGCCTCAAGCACGAGTTAGATGCCATGATTCGCACGACCACTTGCATCACCAGAGTGCAGGGAGGAGTCAAGGTACAACTGTTCCTCCGGCGTTTTCAGCTTGCCTGGCAGCCGAATCATCCTTTTATACATACTTCATTTCATCTTACGTTGGCAAACGGTGATAGCCACCGTTCAGAGCGTCGGAGTGGAGCAGACGACGGCACGTCGTTGGAGTGCACGTTTTCCGCGGAGAGCTGTCGTGCATTTTGCTCTGTCGCTCTCATTGACTCGAGGGGGTCGCAGCGTTTGTTCTTCATCGAGTCGAGGCCGGTTCACTCTCTTGGAACTGCCCACGGCCAAGCACCTTACAAATTCTCGCAATCCCTTACGACAAGACGATGCAATGGGGCCATCTGTCGGGTAGCCGTGGAAGTAAATTCGGTATATTTCCTGTTTTGTTTCGCGAATCATTCTTTTCTTAAATGGGTAATAAGGCACAGACGAGCTGGTTTGCATTCATGATTTAAGACAACCCTGAGACAGGGTGTTTGTCCTTGTTTCCCCAGTCTCATGATTTCTTTTCTTATTGATCCCATAATTTCTTTTCTTATAAATAATGATTTTTTTTCTTATAAATCATGATTTCTTTTCTTATTGGCTCAAAAAACTTTTGACATCATAAGCAGCCATTTTTTGTAGATAGTACATACATTTGGTCTTGCAAATAGCACAAAACGTTCGCTCTGGTGAAATGCAGTTACAGGGCCACCTCATGGATGGTGCCAGTGTGTTCTCTAGAGACCCTATAGAGACCTACATGAACTCAAACCATGTGGAGCGTTTGCTTTCTCGCGGAGATCGGTCCCAAGTGCGCACGCCAGCGCATGCGTCATCGCGAGGCGAGGAAGAAAGTGAGCGAAAAGCCAGAGACGCTTGCATCACCACCTGACGGCTCACATTGCAAGGAAGGCCCACAGACTACGTGACCGCGATCGAGCTGTTGGAAACTCTCCGTAATTCAGGCTCTCTAGTGTTCTCTCGTCGTAAGAGATCGCGAAAACTCGGTCATGAGCGAACGTGAGTGTGCAAACCAGCCTCTGTGCGGAAACAAGCACAGACCGCACCGAGCGACGTTGGTTTGCGAACCTCCAGAGCCGCTGCAGCCCGAGACACACCCGTCGTGCTTTGAACGCAGCGAGTACCTTGGCGTAAATTTAAACGTGTCCCCAAGATTGGGAAAGAAAGTGTCGGCGAGCGTATCTGGAGAAGGCACGAATTTACTCTGTCGGGCGTGATTTCCACGTGGAGCTGCAGGTATTGAGCTGATTTTGCTATGTGGTTGGGATGTGGACTTTTCGGTATGCAAACTAAACACGAACAGTTATCATCGGAGATGATGTCTGTCAGAAATGTGGTTCCTGGACCTTTCAAATTTGGGCGCGCTCGTCGTGTCTTGGAGCTTCTGGGTTTATCGGGTTGGTATCGTTCTGTTGTGGTGCATTTCATCTGTACATCTGAGACAATAAATTTGTCTCAAATAATGTTGCGGTCGTATTATCTGTAAGGCACCTTTGATGTTGAGGTGTACTATACTTTGCCAAACAGTACATGACAGCGAACGTTTACAGTGAATCAAGTACCGCACTATATATGATAAGGAACCCAGCGTGATGTGTACTTCATTTTTCGGAGCAAGGTGCAATATGAACCTTATGGTTGTATCCTATTACATAATCAGATCTTCAGAATAACAGTCTGGTATAGAGCATGCTTTTTTTATCGCGATTCAAATAATTCTAAAAATAATATGAACTTCGATTGTCACATAAATATATTCGAGCTGGGCTAGTTTTCGTGGGAAGGTTTCACCTTTATTATATTTTTAGAATATAACTTGGCTAAGACTCCACCGTAAGGCATTCTTACCTCGGAGAGATCTCGCTCGCAAGTATTGCAATGAAACCACCGAAGCAATGCATGATGCTGACGGCCATCATTGCTGCAAGCTTGACGGTTGAAGCTAACTCTCGTCGTGCGTGCTCCTCTGTCTGCTTCGTGCGTGCAGGACAACATCGTTCCAGGTGAAGCGCACGCCTTCATCAACCACAGGATACATCCCAAGCAGTCGGTGGCTGAGGTAATACCTTCCAACATTTCTCGCAACATCTTGACGTTGACCTCCGTAACTCGTGCAATATTTGACCAGTATTTAGGAATAGCAGTAGTTATTAGTGTCATCATAAAGTTGACTAAAGGCTGGTTTACACATTTCCCACTGCTTACGACCGCCTGCCTTAAAACCCCTTCTCTTGCGAAGAACACTGGTGCCACCTATTGGGTAGCCGTAGTACTTGCCATTTCCGTATATTTCCTATTCTTTTTATGCATCATTCTTTTTTGGCTCGAAATACCTTTGATAATGTTATAAATTCACGTTTTTCATGATAGTATGTGCATAAATTTGATCATGCAAATACCGCAAAGCCTTCCCTCTAGCGAAATGCAGTTCCAGGGTCACCTCATAGATGGTGCCAGCGTGCCGGTGTGTTTCATCGTCGTAAGGGTTCGCGAGAACTCGGTCGTGATTGGGCCTTTTGTAGCACCATAGTATACTGCCATATTATCTATGATTTTCACACATGCAGCACATTGCAAAATTATGGCTGCAATTAGTGCCGAATTTAGCTTTGATTTAACGCCGTATTTTTTCTTTGTACCGCCGAGTTCTCCTCGTCACAACTTGTAATACTGCGAGAAATCAATTTCACGAGATCTCATGCTTGCGACAGAAGTATTGTTGGTGCTGAGCTCGATTCCGTCCGCTCTCGCGGCGAGATCACTTACTTTGTTCCGAGAAAGGCAAGATTTATGGTACTTGGACAAACTCTGTTATTGCGTCGGTGTTCTTTACAGGCGCCATCAAACATGTTGATCCCAAAAAGAAATTACTAGTAATCGAAACTGTGAACACTGCGACATATCCTTGCAACGTCTCGGGAACGAAACGTGAGATGGCACCACTTCTATAATTAAAACCACCGACCTCCGCTATATCAGCACAGTATTAGTATTAGCGAGTGCTGCACCGATGCTAAGGACGGTGCTGTTTCCAGCGCTGAATTAGTGGTAGACCAGTGCTGCACTGTTTAGTGCTGTAGAGTGAAAATTTCATTTGGAAGATGTGGCCCATTCTCGGCAGCTGGCGCAATGCAGCCCCATGTATTTGAGGACTCTGTCGGCCACCATTTTCCCATTTAAATTTTTAGAAAATCGCT
Organism: Ixodes scapularis; assembly: GCF_016920785.2. Taxonomy (NCBI): domain Eukaryota; kingdom Metazoa; phylum Arthropoda; class Arachnida; order Ixodida; family Ixodidae; genus Ixodes; species Ixodes scapularis. Next base: position 107,486,823 of record NW_024609883.1, on the reverse strand, counting down.
CTTAACTTTTGATTACAATAATGGTTAGTTCTGAAAATTTGGCAACCGATTCGAATTGCTAGTACTACGTTTGGGCAGAAAATGAGCATCCGGCGATGCACAGTTTTTTTTTGCGTCGAAAAAACGTCGAAAATTTTTTTACGGGAGGGGGACAGGTTATGTACAAAAACAGAAATGAATTTGACAACTGCAAAACAACCGCCCATCTTAACGAGCCAAATGGGTCGAGCAGACATTGACAATGCGACGCCCTCCTCTCAGGTGTTGGCACACAACCGTGCCCTGGTGAGCTCCCTGCCCAACGTGAGCCTGGAGGAGGTGATGTCAACGGAGCCCCACCCAGTGTCCCCCCACAGCCCCACGGACTTCGGCTACCAGACCATCGCGCGCAGCGCCGGGCAGACGTTCCCAGGCGTGGCGGTAGCTCCCAGTGAGTGCGGTAGTGTGCCTAGATTTCAGAGTGTTTCCAACTGCTCCATCGCGGTCACACGATTTATGCACCACGTTTTCGTTCAGGTCCGCACTCCTTTACTCCTGCTTCGACGCTCCAAGTTCCATGCTCTCAGAGCGCAGCAACTAGACGGCGCATACAGGAACGCGACACACCAAAACTATCGATGAGTCGCACGAGCTCCTTCCAACGCGCGGTTATGACAAGCCTGGCATCTCGTGGATACGGGTGGCAGAAGCCAAAATTGTTTTGAGGATAAATTGATTAAGGCCTCTGTAGAGTGGCAGAGTATAAATTTAAAAAATATTGGGCACCATTCCACTCCATGAAGATGGATGACCACGAACACATTTATTGTCTTGATTGGTGGTCACCATAACGAAAGGTACACGCACACACGTGCCACCTGCCGCCGCTGCTGACATTCTCGTTGCTGTTCCCGCCGTTGCTCTTCGTAGGCACGTTGCTCTTCGGGAGTCTGGACTATACGCGGCTATAACGCTAGCTGATGTTTTGGCTTTCCAATCAAAGTGTCTTTATTCGATGGGCTAAGCGTTCTGAAAAGGGCAATGGTCCGAGTGTCTTCGCATCTCGACTTTTCTGTCGCTGTGCTATCAGCATGCTATCGTTCGATAGATGAATTTATTTCCAAGCGAGATGCATAAACAAACCTTTTAGAGCGCAGCTCTTAGGCGCCCGTTTCCGGCTTGAGCGGTGTCGCCGTCGCCGTCGGCTTAACTGCGCGGTGCATTATGGGACGCGTGACGTCACTGCTGACGTCATCAGCATCCGCATCGTCATCGTCATCATCCCTGATGACGTCATCAGTGACGTTACTGATGACTTCATCGGCATCCGCACCGTCATCGTCCCTGATGATGTCATCAGTGACGTCACTGATGACGTCATCGGCATCCGCATCGTCATTGTCCCTGATGACGTCATCAGTGCCGTCACTGATGACGGCATTTGCATCGTCATCATCACTGATGACTTCATCAGTGACATGACTGATGACGTCATCGGCATCCGCATCGTCACTAGTGATGATAACGTCATCAGTGACGTCACTGCTGATGTCACTGATGACTTCATCGTCATCGTCACGTGACCCCGGTGACGTCACGTGACCCCCTTGAGGTGACCTGACCCTCGTGAGGCGATGGCAACGCCGCTCAGAGGGAGGAGTAGCAGACAGGATGAGGAGGTGAGGAGGAGGGAGGAAGGATATACCTTCCCCTCAGTACCCTTCCCCTCCTCCTCCTCAAGAGCTGCGCTCTAATTCGGCGTTACAGGGAGTTGTTAACGGCTTTCATTTGTTTTTCACTACACTAACTGATGTTTCGGCTTTCCAATCGAAGTATCTTTTTTTCGCTGGGGCTGAAAAAGGGCAGTGGTCCGACTGTCTTCTCATCTCAACAACTTTTCTGTCGCCAAGCTATCGGCACGCTAACGTTTGATAGATGAATTCATTTTCAGACGAGATGCAAGAACAAACCTTTTCCGCAATGCTAACCGATGTTTCGGCTTTCCAATCAAAGTACCTTTGTTTGCTGGGCTAAGCATTTTAAGAAGGGCAGCAGTCCGAATGTCTTCTTATCTCGACAACTTTCCTGTCACTGGGCTATTGGCATGCTACCGTTTGATAGATGAATTCGTTTTGAGGTGAAATGCACATAATACAAATGCTAATTGCTGTCTTGGCTTTCAAATCAAATTGTTTTTTCCTGCTGGATAAGGCACTATTCAACTGAAGAAGGGCAGCGGTCCGGGAGCGCCCTTCGTCTCGACAATGTTTCTGTCAGCGCCGCCATCTTGTCTGTGGACGTGACGTCACGGAACACCAAGAAGTCACTCGTGTTGAGAGAAATACTCGGTGCACGAAGAGCGCGCTCGAGCGTCAGTCTCCAGTGGCACTCTTGTCCGTTAAGTGAAAGGAGCGCCAAACTCTCGCGCTCCGGAGCACGGACTTAACGCGCCCAATGCGAGCTGCAATGAGGTGACATTAACTTCAGTCGTCTGGAAGCACCTTTGCCTCTCTGCCGTCTTTCTTCCTTGCCATGCGGTAGTGCTATGTACTGTACGCACATTCGCGACCAATCTGTCCAGGAGGTGTCTGCCCTTAAATTGCAAACCCTCTTCGTGGTTTGAGTAGCATACAGGCTCTTTAGAGTGCGAGGTAACGAAGGGGGGGGGGGGGGGGGGGGAAGGGTACGGAAGGTCTTGCTCGACAGCCCACTGGAACTCACCGGTCTTTGCACGCTGGCACGCCGGCTGGCCCGGTGGCAATTGTTTCATCAACAGATTGTTTCGTTGAGACCGTGACGCTTCGTCGAAAGCGCCTTTCCGCACACGTTGCCTGGTGGTAGCGTTTTCAATGGCGTTTTTAGAGTGGTTCGGGATTTCCTATTAAAGTAATATTTTGGCTGCGCTGTTATTTAGTCTACGCGTAAATCAATCGTGTTAGTTTATTTTGGTTTGACTTTTTACCAGAGTTATCCTTCAAGCCGTCGGTGATCATAGTAAAGGCTGGTTCGCACGACCTTGCCTACAGCCGAGCGCTTTAAAACCTCTTGGGATCTCACACACTGGCCCCATCTATCTGGTGGAACACTTAGCATTTCTGTACATCTGCTATTTTTTGTGCACATCATAATTTCTTTCTTGGAAAATATTTTTACAATGTTATGAACTGCCATTTGTCATAGAAAGTAGTATGTACATTTGATGTTGCAAATACTGCAAAACCTTTGCTGTAGAGAAATGTGGTTCGAGGGCCACCTCACACATGGCTCCAGTGTGTTCTTTCGCCGTAAGAGATAGCAAGAACTCGGTCGTAAGCAAACGCAGGAGTGCAAATGGACGGGCCTTAACATTCTGTGGCTCTACGAGCTTCTCGGAGGCACTACCTCAAGATGTCGGGGTGTGCGTTACAGCGATGCTGATGGCAAACACGGACACGCGTCACTACCTGCACCTGACGCGGAACATCTACCGCTTTTCGCCGGCCTACGTGACGCTGGAAGAGGCGCGCTGCGTCCATGGCGACGACGAGCGCATCTCTCTCTGGAACTACGAGCGGCTCGTCAACTTCTACCTCCGCGTCATTGTCAACTCCAACGCGGATCGGCTGGTTCCTCTTGCCGCTCCGGGACGGAAAGCCGGAGAGCTCTGAGCATGGATCTAGGATAGATCCACCTGCCAGGTGATTCGCCATTGTTGTGGATGCCCTCTCGCATCTCGGAGAGGTTGTAAGTCTCGAGTAACTTTGCCGCAAAAGGTCTCGTGACCGCGACCTTTACGACGGAGCCTCCAGACTGTGTCCATGGCTACGCAATTGTGAGTGTGACTGTATGCATATTATTTTTTATATTCTTATCTACGCACGGGCCTAGTTTTTCTAACGATCAGGGGTGGAAGCAAGCTTCAGCCTTTTGTAGCTTTGGATATTCAGCCCAAAAAACGGGACGGGTGATTTCTCGGGGTACGAGTGTTCATACGAGACTGTACGGTATACGTCGATGTTTTAGTACTTCTGACAAATCCACCTATACGTGTCACACCCACACACCGTTGTTGGCCGAGTTGTGGCACTGATGGCACAAAGCGGTGCGCCCAAACAAGTCCTTCCAAGGCACTGGTACGGGCAAAGGAAGTAAAGTCACTTTTACTGCGAGTTGTTCGTACTTGTCCGAATACGGCAAATTGGTGAACAACAAAAAAGTGGCTACTTTTCCTCGTGTTCGAAACGGACGACCAACTCGCGCAGTTCTCCCTCGTGCTGCTGGTGCTTGACAGCTTATCAATACGAGATCATGAAACAAAATTGAGCACTGTCTATTTACTTGGTCCGGAAGGATCACTCTCGTTACATGAAAATAGACACTTGGTGCCCGTTTTCATCAAATTAATATCAACTGCCTCAATAACCTTTAAAAAAAGAACTCTTTGGGCTAGTTTTGGCACAGCCGTTACACTTGGGAGCAGGATGGCGCAGCAAAAGTGGATTGGTGCACAATGGCGCAATTGGCGCAGCGCTTCCACCCCTGAACAATGACAAACGTCGAGTCGATAATTGCGCGCAAGGGCCAACTTCTGCGAAAGATGTCACCCGACCCTTTTTATTTGCAGTTTGTCTCAACGACTATAATGTTGCGGAAATTTTAGTTGTTGGTCGACACTGAACGATTCTTCCTTAAATTTGTTCGATGCGCACCGACGCAACGCCATTTGAGCCATTGCCGATGAAGTAGCTTTCAATGCGAGGTCCTTCAGTTTACATTTAGACGAGCAGCTGTCGTTGTAGTAACATAGAAACTTCAGATGTTTTGTGTGGGAGGTGCTCTATATTTTCTTACCTGTCCTATTTGTTTAAAAAGTCACAACTTTTACACTATGAAACTAGCACAATCTTTTAGGTGTTTGACATCTTGTTGTAAAACACCTAAAAGTTCTTTACAAGCACGCATAGCATGCATGCAAGGGCATCTTTAACAAGCTTCCAGTCACATACTTCACGACCTCCGAGACACTGCAAGCCCGTCAAATGTATCGTCGTGTGCATGCTGCACGTGTCTGAGGCCTCTTGGTTTTGGTTGTTTCTGTTTGTCACTCTTGTGGGACTGGCATTGCAAGGTTCACAAACGTCGGGAATGGGTTGAAAGGTGACATAGACCAATTCCCACAATTCAGTGGACTATGTCACCTATAGAATGAAGAACATAAAACCATTTTTAATGCGTTAGCATTAGAACACCCGTTTTGACGAAAACGCGGCGGTGTCTTGTTTGCGAGTGCTGGGGAGAGAGGGAGAAGGAGGGGGCAAGAGTGACACGTGCGACGCTCTCATTGGTTTCGAGCGCTGACGTCAGCCCGTGTCAACCACTCCCTCTCTCACCGGTGCTGACAATCTGACAGACACCGCTGGGTTTTCATCAAAACGAGCCCTTTCGTTTTTTGCAAAGTAATGCACACAGCTGACACGGAGCCAGAGAGGAAGAGACACCACGCAACAACTCCTGGATAGCAAAGCCGTAGTGCTGAATGAAATGGCGTAATCAGAAAAGGCCAACGCTGGGCATAGATTGGAAACGAGTGCTGGGTCAGCGCTCGGCTTTGAGTGAAGTTTGAGCCGAATGTTGACGCAATCGTCGTGTCTAATTCTGATGAGCCCATCTCATTCAGCACTGCGGCTTTGTTATCTAGGAGGTGTTGCGCCACGGCACAGTGGAATGCAAGCGTGCTCAGTTGCCACTCTGGATTCTCGTAGTGGCGGTGCGTGGGCTGTGATGGGTGTGTGCACATTAAAACGATGGATGCAGTTCCCTCCACGAGTGATATGGATGTGGTTCTTTCCACGAGTGATATGGATTACCATATCCAAGAGCACCGACGTACTCCGACAGGCAGAGCACAGAAAGACAGTGAAAAAAATTACAGCAAGGTCCATTGGTGTATTCTTGGGAAATACGTTATCATGACCCTTGGGAAATGCCATATACGCCCCCCTTCAGGAAACACTGACACTGACCCCATGCCAAAAAGAGGCAGCAAAGGAAGCGCTCGAGGTGCACCTAAGCACTTCTCAAGAGTTGTGAATGCGATAGCATGCAAGCCGCTCGTCTGCTCTCTTTGTCGTCTGTTGCGTGCTCTAGTTTTTCTTTTTAAAAATGCTCAATGGATTTTTTGTTTGTTCCTATAAACTGTCTCAATGCAAATGCCACACGCCATAATGCTGGCGATTGGCTTTCGGGTTCGAAAAGTTAGTGAAGACCATTGTGGAAGAGGCGAAGCCAGCTAGCTTCGAGTCTACCAACTGGCGCAGTCATAGAACAGTGAGCTCACAGCCCTGGGTTCGATTCCCCTTAGGGCGATCTTAGAATTCCATCTTTTCTTCTCAATTTACCTCTCTTTTGTTTAGATTGGCGCAGTCATAGAACAGTGAGCTCACAGTCCTGGGTTCGATTCCCCTTGGGGCGATCTTAGAATTCCATCTTTTCTTCTCAATTTACCTCTCTTTTGTTTAGATTTTCCTCTAAAGCATGTGTTACACATTTCGTAACGGTTTTCGTGGCGTTCCATCACACTCAGTCTGCGTTAAAATGAAACAAATCGAAGGTTGGGGTCAACTCGTCTTTCGAGCAAGGTGCACAGTGACGTTGCTTCAGTTCCATCTTCAAGGCCCCCCTTCCGCGATTGTCGACTTTGCAAAGTTCGATTTAGCTACAACAGAGTACCCCATCCGCTTAGCATCGTCGGAGGTCACGGCAAGTGATTGAGACAAAAGACGGTTCGTCACGAGAAAGATGGGTATGTTGGCGACAAAGAGGAACTGGTTTTGTCAACTCCAAATAGATGGCGCCATGAAAACTTGTGTACTATCTTGGGCATTGTTGATAGAAAGTATTTTCCACTCGGGGCAATAAGGTACTACTAACTTGTTACAGAAAGAATAAACAAAAAGGAGTGATGCCCTTGTCTGTCCTTTTTGTTTATTCTTTCTGTAACAAGTTATTGAAAACCAGTGCACTCATGTTCAACTTTGTACTATACTAGTAGGTTGTTCTTTTAGATGTTACAATAAAAACCTAATGCAGCAGGTAGCTTTGCACTGTATTTTTTTTTTGTTTTATTCCACTCTTCTTTTATACAAACACTCTTCCAGTTGATGTTGCTCTTTTTTCCAGACTGTCCCACTAGTGATATTGCCAAAGTGTTTTGCTGTAAAACCCTTGACGTTTGCACGCCCTTAATTTTTGCAAAATTCACGAATAAAAAAATCCGCGAAATTTAAGGGCACACAAAAATATCGGTCCCCAGAGTTTCAATACAGGCGTCTGGAATTCGCAAAATTTAGTGGCTGTTTATGTCCTCCGACGGATTTGCGAAAAATAGGAGCTGCAAAAATGAAGGGTTTTACAGTACTTGTTTTATTGACTAAAAACTGTTTCAATTTATATAGATTGCAGCTGACCTCTGTAGCACATTTTCCCTGTCTGCATTGTTCCCCAAAAAAGGGGCAAAAAAAAGTTTTCATTGTTGCAAGATGTGTTTTGTGCAATATTTATAATACTAATCTCCGATCAACACACAGTCAATGATATGGTTCACGAAGGTGTCAAGAGTCAAGCTAGGTCAGTTTTCAACTCTTTCACCCGCCCGACTCCGAGCCGAAAGAATGGGGCACCACTGAAACAAGTTGGCCTTTATTCTTCCACTTCATTAAACAGAACGCTGGCTACAGCACACACGGACCAGTTGCCTCAAATGTATATTAGGACACCGGCAGTTTTCAGGCAAACTCATGTGCTCTTCGGAGTGGTCACGGGCAACAGTAGAGCTTGCAACACGGTCAACAGTAGTAAAAGGTACAACTAACCTCAGTATCGACTCCTCAAAGAAAGAAGCTACAAAATTTACTGCAACTTTCTTCCTCCTAAAGTCAAAGGAAGAAAATGTGCAGCTCTTTGTACAGACTCCAAGACTTGCTAGTACTCGATGTACGAGAAACAAGGTCTGTTGCAACCATTGCACGCAACATCGACGCACTGGCTTGCAAATAAATTTTTTTTTTTTAACACGCTGTAATGCAATGTATTATTTATGTGCTATTTTTATGAGCATCAAGCTCGTCTGGAAGGCTGTTGAAGCCATTCGAAATATAATGGACATAGTTTGTGTCAACTAGCGTTTGTTTTGTGCGAGCTATAACAGTGTATAACGCACATAGAAAACGTAACAAACACTGAGGAAAAGTTAATGTCAAGAGACTTAATAATCCATACTTGGACGTGTTTACTTTTATCGAAATGTTTCCCAAAATTGTGCCATCTTTTTTTTTTTTTTTATAGTGTTAAGCAATACTTGGTAAACATTTCGATGTTGTGCTCGAACGAAAGTTGCGAGTACTATGATTTTTGTTGCTTACAACTCTGGTAAAAAAAAAAAAATGCTTATTAAAAAAAGAATTTGCAGCATGCTTGAAATCTGAAGTTTGGACTCTGCTCCTAAAAATTTTTTCACTTCAATTGCTATTTGAAGATTTGGTGGAAAAACATCTCCCCAGCCTCAAGAAATGTTTTGCTAGCACAAAGCTGTGCTTAAATGGGCAAAGAAAAATAATTTTAAAACAACTCTTTAGATGGATTACTCTTATTTTTTTGTAACCTATACATCAGATGAGCGAAGTGTTTCGTGACTGACAATTTACCCATAGCAGTAATGCAGCGAATGCCTGTGTCACGCACCAAGTGGTCCTCATTCCTTACTCGAAAGCCGCCGCCACTGGTAAGGAATGGGAAATCACTCCCCAAAAGATTCTTGCATCCAAAAGCAAAAAGAGGAGCCAAAAGGCTGCAGAGTATTCCAGGGCCGAGGCATGGCCAGAACATGCGCACTCAATCCCAATGCTCAAACCAACGTGTCGGCAACAAAACCTAAACCATGATTGGTTTTATTAAGTTCTCATACTAACCTGAACTGGTTCCAATCGGGTGATAAAACAGGCCACGCGACGGCAAGATGGTGTCCCAATATCCCGACCTTTTCAATTCCTTTCCCTTGTTCCCCAATATTCCCTTCAGTCATTTGTCGACACCTTTCGAACGCAGCAAAGCTCCCTTATCCATACAACACAACCGGTAGTTTACAGCTTGTATTTTCCGTAGACGCCGTTTATGAGGAGGCACTCACTCGCGGCGCAACGTTTTGCCACGCACCCACGTGAAGGTGAAAAAAAACGATTGGCAACCGTGCGTAATGTCCCGGGGTGATCAGACGGCCCAAAAACGCGGCGCAATCGTAACGGCAACAACGGGGCTTTACTACGAGGTCACGTGCAGCAGTCGTGCGTCGGTCACTTGGCCACTGGGCTCTGCGCCACCTGGTCGTGCAGCCAACGGTAGGCCTCCACGGCATAGCCTTGAAACGCGGCTGCAAGGTCCGACGCGTGGCCCTGCAGTTTCTCGGGAGACCAGGCACCCCTGGAAGGAGAAAGACGGCTTCGAAATGCTATACCAGAACCCGACTAAGAGTCGGAAATTAACCCAGTGGACCGCATCGAGCGAACCGGTAGGCGACGCAGAAAGCTGCCGTTACAAGGTCGTAACTTTCCAAGGTGTTCTCATATTCTGCGTAACCGTCTGCTTACTCTCCAACTTTTCATCCCAGCTGAATGTACTGACGAAGCACGATAGTTCGTTTGAAATACTTCTCGCGTCTCAATGCAACTTTTCCCAGTAAGCCTCTGTGCACGCGTACACCCTCTTTCCTAACCTTGCTATCTGCAGTCGCTATTTTCAGAGGCCACTATCAACATTTTTGGCACCTATCTCCGCACGTGTTTAGTCATTTTCCGAGATTATTTTTAGAACGTCGGTAGAATGGGGCGTGAAAAGCAACGAAAACCGATACAACAGCACAATGCCAATGTGTTCCGACAAGCGGAGGCACGCTGGGCTGCCCTTCAGTTACAACTCGCCCGACGGTGCTCGGTACTCGAAAAAAGCCCATTAATTGTACGTGTACATATAAACTGAACGGTAAATTTGCGAGGGTAAAAAAAGGCTCATCCAAAATCCAGAGGGTCTTTGAAAGAATCTCTAGAATGGAACGGCGCAGCATCTTTTGCGAGGCGCCTCCCGGGGAATGTTGACTCACGTGAGCACGTTCTGGGTGAGCCAGGCAGAAGTGAGCTGCGCACCGGTGACCAGGTTGGTGAGCAACCAGGACACCCCGACTCCTACGGTGGCCCACGCTTCGTGGGCCGCCCGAAGCACTGTGGCCGCGCAAAAGGGCACCCATTCGTCCCCCTGGGAAGAGGGGAAAACGAGAGGGCTCTGTCAGGTCATTCCCAACGGCTCTCACTCTCAGCGAGGCCCGTCCACACTCTCCGGTTTGTTTAGGACAGAGTTCTTGCAATCTCTTACGACGAGAAAACACATTGGCACGCTGGTGCCATCTGTGAGGTGACCCCGGAACCGCACTTCACTATACTCCGTGTCATTAGTTGTGTGCAGTGCAGGCGAAGGCAACGCCAGGCGAAGAGAGAAAGGGCAAGCAGTAGGAAGGTGGGACGGGAGAGGAGGGGAGAAAGGGAGAGGAATGTTCAAGAGGAGAGGAGGTTTCTCTCCTTCTCCCCAGCCTTCCTAGTACGAGCCCTTTCTGCACCTCGCCTGTTTTTCGGATCGGCGGTTCATTCGACCCACCTTGGGTACGACAGTTTTAATCGGGGCTGTTGTGGAGTGTTTTCGCAAAAAGTACCCTTGATTTCACGTGACCAGAGGTGTTTGGCATGATCCTTGGAACTCTCAGGTCAGCCGAAGCACAGCACCAACGTCATGGTGTTGATTTCACCCGCATGAACGGAAGAAAAATCGGCCAAAGTTTTTCTTCCAGGGATCACGGCTTTAAGGTGGCGAGCATATCCGGAGGATTGTGCGCCACAAGTCGCCGTCTCGGATTTCGGCAACGGGCAAACTCTCGCAGAGCCGCCAGCTGCATGAACAAGGACCTTTTGATCTGTGCCCGATACATGACTTCCCCGGTGCTAACGAGGAAGGAGTCAGGGGCCCAGAGTTCTTAAGCTAAGGAACGAGAATCCTATAAGGAAATACCGCTGTGTATCAGAGCTCTCGATTGTGCTCTAGTTTAGTACGCCACCTGTATCCATGTAAACAAAAAGTTGTACGAGACGGTCACAACACCGTATTGCATGCAACTAGTGACAGAGTACAGAGCGAAGGTTTGGCGGTGCTTGGGAGATCAAATGTTCTACGACAAATGGTCGTTTATAACATTGTCAAAAGATTTTCCAGCCAAGAAAGAAAGAATGATGCAGGAAATATACTGAAATGGCAACACCACTAACCAGTAGATGGCACAAGTGTGTTCTCTCGTCGTAAGAGATCACGGGGTTTGAACAAGTAGAAAGCAGTCGTAAGTGAGTGCCTTCAAGCTTTCATTGGGCACTAAGCGACTAACCGAGCAAATTCGTTACTCGAAAGGCGCACGACACGGCACAGATGCAATGGCCCACGCATTCAAAGAGAGAAGTCCCTTCTCGAGGATGCGTCTGTCGAGGGGATGCTGCGACAAAGCTCACCCATTGCAGGAGTGGATGTCCCTGCTTGCAGAGCCAGTCCCTGGCGGGGGCCGCCCGGTCCCAGGCCCAGGCGGCAGAGGCCAGTGCCTGAACCCAGACGGCATCCAGGGTGGGCCCAAACTGCTCGCAGGCCTGCTTGTACAGCCGGGGGGTGTGGGTGCCCACCCAGCTGCAGAGAGACCGCAACGTCGCCCGTTTATTGGTTTACTTTATTGACCCTTCGAGCGCCACTCCCGGGTGCACTGTCACGCAGGTGTAATTTGCTCCCTACCTCTCCCAAATGGGCCGTCAATTATTTCTATCGCACTTGTTTTTGAGTCATTTCATTATTAACGAATTTGTTATTTAATTACCTCGTATAAAGCGTTTTGCTTTCGTGGCATAGTAAGGTCTTTGGTACTGGTTAAGACTGTTTCTGATCGTTTGTCGGTTTTCTCGAGAATTGTTTTGAGGTCTCCCTGGTCCCACGGATGAGTGTCACTTGCCTCTCTGGTCCAGATTTGTGTAAGTGCTTCTACCAAATAAAGTGCCAAATTATAATTGCTACTATTAAAACCCGGTCAAAACCCACAAAAAAAAAAAAAAATCACAGTTTAGTCACAGCGACGGCTGCGACACGTCACAACGAAGTCGCTGGGCATCGGCGTCGCATTCACGTGGGGTGCGTGAACAAAAGCGTTCGGAACAAAACAGACTTCTGACCATTTTGTTCCGAACACTTTTAATTCCTTTTTTTTTTTTTTTTTTTTTTTTTGTTTCGGAGCACGCAAAAGAGAGTCTCCTGGCTCGAGCTCTTGGCATTGACGGTGCTACAACGGCATTTTGTTATCGGCCATTTTTTGTTTACAGACAGCGAGTACTGTGGGAATCAGGCATTACAAAAACCCAACGTACACAGAAAGTTAATAATGCTATGACACAGCTCAGTGGCAACAACTCCGCTTTGCACGCAGCGGACCCAGGTTTGATTCCCGCAGGCGGCGGGCAATTGTTTCCCAGAATTTTGCAACATCGGTGAAGGATGCCCTACATCGCCTGCTACAACGTGAACTACAAAGGACGTCACTTCCAGTGGCGGAAAGAGCCCATTAAAGCCATTGCTGTAAAATGCTTGATTTACCTCGATCCTACGAATAAAGTATGTGTACACAGAACATGTTCCCGCAGCATTTTGTTATAGCATGCTACTTTATTCCAAACTGTTTTTTTTTTCTTTTTTCTATGCATTGGTGGGCACGTCTTCGATCTCTCATTTCTTCCCATAAACTGTTTGAATGCGAACGCTGAATGCCTGCTTTCAGCATTTGCATTCAAATAGCTAGTGGAGACCTTTGTGGTAAAGACAAAATCTGCTAGCATTGCTTCTACCCACTAATTGGCACAGTGGCGGAACATTGACCTAACGGACATGAGGTCGTTGGTTCTTTTCCGTGGCATTCCATCACATTTTCCCCGGCATTCAATGTTAAAACGCCGTGCGGGAAGTCGCCCGGCCAGCCCCTCACCTGAGGCCGTCCTGCCAGTAGACCGCTCCCTTGGCGATGGCCGGTTCTAGGTGGCTCAGAAGACCGGCATCTTTAAGCAGCTGCCTCGTTCGCGACCCTGCGGGAGTCGTCGGTCAGCTTCCTCCAGTCCAAGGAAGAGGGAGGGGGGTGGGGGGAGGGGTCTACTCACGCTGGAAGGAGCCTTGCACGTCCCACACCACCAGGGCCCCCACGGCGGCTGCCAGCGTCACCAGTACCAAGAACCAGGGGAAGCCACGCCCACTCATCTTCTTCAGCAGGATCTGAGGGGGCGGGGTCAACAACCACGTGCTTCAGAATGCTGGCTGGAGGCCTCGTGCGAGCACAAATGCCACGACCACACAATTGCAAAACCGCACACTAATGCAAAGTACCGTAAAATAACGCGGAAGCACCCACTATTAATGTTTGTCAAACTTGGGAATTCTTCGAATTGTATGTTAAGTGCCCAATTTGACCGGACAAGCACTCATGTCTAGATTAACCCAGCTTCAGACTGGTTTTTCACCTCCGAGCATGTTTATGGCCAAAATGGTTCTTGAGCAAAGGTACTTCTCTTTTAATTCCACAATCCACATTGACGACCGAGAAAACGTGACTTGAATGAAGCTGATCATCCCACTGTGGTTAGTACATGTGTGTCAAGCATTGCACCAAGTCTGTTGTTTACCCCAAGGGCAAAAAATCTGTGGCAGCCTTTTGCTGTACCTGTAGCTATTTTATGCAATTTGTGCACTATGGCTAAACTGAGATCATACATAGCTCTGCTTTAGCTCATTTTCTATCCATCCAGAGTCTAATGGCAGTGATGGCACACAAGACGTGTTAACAATGCTCAGGTCAAACAAAAGCAACTCGCATAATCTTTTTTTTTTTTTTTTTTTTTTTTTTTTTCTCCGGCTGTTTACACGTTCATACGTAGTAAACCAAAGGGCTATGCGTATGGGCCATATACATTGACTAAACCTACTTCAGTCGCTCGCGTGCCAACAACTAGTAATTCGAACACTTTTTGCCGTACAAGGTAGCACCACACAAGTACTTGAGAGGGTAGGGAGCAACAAACAATAAATCCGGACCGCTCCAAACCCGCGAAGAAAACGAGGAAAGAGTGACATTCTGCGCAGCTTTCACTTACAATTCGTCCGTCTGCCATCCAAGAGGAAGCGATTTGGTGAAACCCCGTTTTTCGTACACAAAACTTGTTATCCTGACAAAAACACGCTAAATTTGAGAGCACCAGACAAGCTTCCCCAACAAAAACAACAACAAAAAAAAAAAAAAATAGCGGCGCGGGCTCCGGCGTGTTGGAAGGAAAACAAGCTGAATGTGCACGCTCGCGCCGAGCGAAGCGTGCCACGGAAAGCTGAGCTCGCGCTCGGAAAAAGTGTCGCCGAATTTTCAAGAGCAGTTGCGATAAGGCGATACGCAGTTGCTGCGCTGGACACAGGGATCGACAGGTCGGACGCGACGCTGTTGCCGCAGTATCGAAGAGCACCGATCGCTGGTGGCGTCTTACTTGAAGCTTGGGGAGCTTGAGGGGCTTGTTTTGTGCGTTTCGGATAAATTTACGATGAACACTGGTCGCGTTCAGGGATCGAAATGTCCGAAGATTGGCATCAGCGAGCCCAGGCAGTCGGAGACAACACCCCCATTCCCAAAACAAAATCCGCGACGGAGCGATCGATTGGTTTCTTCCTCGCAAACGGGCAAACTCCAACTGACGTCACTTTAACGTCACCCCCCCCCCCCCCCCTTTTTTTTTTTTTTTTTAATAGGGGAGTGGGAAGAGTTGTTGCGGCGTCACGAAAACGAACGCAGCGAAGTACGATTGGTACGATGCAGCGGTAAATAGAGGATTGAGCGTACCCGAATCAGGCGAATACTTGCGCCACCTATGCAGTGCGTTTTAAATTTGAGTCCGGAAAATACGGCTATACTAAAAAAAAAAAGTATTAAGAAAAAAGGTGGTTTGTTATTTTTATTATTTACCCGATATTTGGAAAATAAAAGAGCTCTGATAAGTACTCTCAAGCCTTTCGTTGCTCTAAAACACCCCCTAAAAAACGGGATAAGAAATTAGTGAAAAGACGAAGTGTGCAGGCAAGCTGGTGGTTGCTAAGCACGTTGTTTAACTTGTTTAACACCCGAGACTGTAGTGCAGAAAAGGGGAAAAAGCTTTTAGTTGAAGGAACAGACACAGAAGGGAATGGCTCAAGGGAGCAGGCACAGAAGGGAATGTCTTGAGACATCCCCTTTTCTGTGTCCGTTCCTTCGACTAAAAGATTTTGCTGTTCTGTGCAGCTCCAAACTTCTCAAAACGACCCTATAATAGGCCTCAGGTGAGGGCCAATGGCCTTTCTGTGGTTCCGCAACCCTTCAGGGTTAAATAAAAATAAAAATATCATATTATTATTATAAAAAAAAAATAGGTACCCAGAATGTCAAACTTAACAACACAACCACATCTGTACCCTTACTTTATCTTTGCAAACTTGTCCAAACTGATAGCTGCCAGCTGGCATGGAGCCTAAACACTTCCAGAACTCTGCTGACCTTGCAGACTACCTTCAATGACTGCCATTCTACACCCCCAGAAAACAAAGACGAGCAGGGCTGGCCAATACAACTATGGAACCTCGTCTCCGACCGGTGTCTTTACCGCATCCCAAAAAAAGTGCTCCCTCCATTTACAATTTCCTCCCGATGACGTCATGGAAGGGTCAAGCCGACACTGGCTGCGATCCTGGCAGCGTCCCAGCAAAAGTCACAAATGTGGCAGACACCTGTTCTGCTGCCAGTTGCTCTCTAGTTTGACAGTCCATAGAAGCTTTGGCAGCCAGGAGTTAGGACGCCGCAACAACGGCGACACTAGCATTCGCTCGGGCTTTTCGCCAGCATTTCTACGACCAACTGCCAGGATCGTGACATTCGATACCAGGACATTCCGGCATCTGCTACGTCATTTGTTGCCACTCCAAAACCACTTCTGATGTATGGCAGGAATAGGACGCTAAACACACCAGTTGGAGACGTTAATTCTTATGCAAGTCCTCGGCGCACCCCCCTTCCATAGAAAGGTCGGTGCTGCAACGATAGGACTCTAGAGCAGGGGTTCTCAAATGGAGTTCCGGGGAACACAGGGGTTCCACGAGCTGGTCTTATGGGTTCCGCGAACACACAAATTGCAACCCCCTTGCCACTTGACAGCCATGCCACTTGACAGCCAGTGAAAGAAAGCACTGCAGGACCACGAAGGCCAGAACTGCCGTACGGTAATTATCGGTAGAAGCTGAGAACAAGGATACTACTGATCTGTCACCATCCCCACTTAGCCTAACGCAACTTTTTCGACTGTGTATTTGCCTTTTCAATATATTTCCGATAGGCCTACCTCGCTGTGCATCAGCTGATCACTAACTTGGTGTTCACCGAATGCTATCCCTGTGTTGCTAGCCCTCGGTTACAGATAGCGAGAGTCACTCGTGCCACCATTACAAACCAGAAAGCTCAACTAGGAGTCTGGCACACGAGTCGGTTTTGGAGCATAAAACAATGTTTGGCTAGGACGCATATGGAGATAATCCATAGCATGCTTTTCGCCCATTTGAAAGAGAACAACCTACAAATCCAGAAGCTAAAGAGGCTGTCCTCAGTGCCGGGCTCTCCTCACCTGACTCTGACGACAAGTCTCGTCAGCTTCGGCGCTTGGCTTAGCAGAAGGGTTGGGGAGAGCAAAGCTGGCAAGGGTCTCCCTTAGCAGCACCTGGCTTCGGCGCGGCATCAGCTGCCACTGGTGTTCCAGGTGCTGGATCAGCAGCCTGCACAGTGGCCAGTTTCTTCTGTATGAAAGGTGTCCCTTGGTCCCCCTCAATAGTTCCCCTCAACGGTTCCTAAAGGTGCCCTTTAATCTCAACAGTTCCCAAAGGTGCCCTTTAATCTCAAGTTCCCGAATCTTCTCCCCCAATAGCACCCATCAATTGTTCCCAAGGGCACCCTTCAATATGTCCAAACGTGCCCCCCAATTGTTCTGAAAGGTGCCCCTCCATTGTTTTTAAAGGTGCAGTTCAAGAGTGCCCATCAATAGTTCCCAAATGTGACCCTCAATAGTTCCCAAAGGTGTCCCTCAGCTCCTTCAGTTGTTCTGAAAAGTAGTTTTTAATAGCAGTGAGCACCAAGTTCCCAAATGTTCCCCTCAATAGTGGTCATCAACATTTCCTAAAGGTGCACTCAATACCCTCATAAGTACCCCTAAATTGTTCCTAAAGGTGCCTCAACAGTTCTCAAAGGTGCCCCTCAACAGTTTTCAAAGGTGCCCCTCAATAGTTTTCAAAGGTGCCCCTCAATAGTGGTCATCAACATTTCCTAAAGGTGCACTCAATACCCTCAAAAGTACCCCTAAATTGTTCCTAAAGGTGCCTCAACAGTTCTCAAAGGTGCCCCTCAACAGTTTTCAAAGGTGCCCCTCAATAGTTCCCAAAGGTGCCCCTCAATAGTGGTCATCAACATTTCCTAAAGGTGGACTCCATACCCTCAAAAGTACCCCTAAATTGGTCCTAAAGGTGCCTCAACAGTTCTCAAAGGTGCCCCTCAACAGTTTTCAAAGGTGCCCCTCAATAGTTCCCAAAGGTGCCCCTCAATAGTGGTCATCAACATTTCCTAAAGGTGCACTCAATACCCTCAAAAGCACACCTAAATTGTTCCTAGAGTTGCCTCAACAGTTCTCAAAGGTGCCCCTCAACAGTTTTCGAAGGTGCCCCTCAATAGTGGTCATCAACATTTCCTAAAGGTGCACTCAATACCCTCAAAAGTACCCCTAAATTGTTCCTAAAGGTGCCTCAACAGTTCTCAAAGGTGCCCCTCAACAGTTTTCAAAGGTGCCCCTCAATAGTTCCCAAAGGTGCCCCTCAATAGTGGTCATCAACATTTCCTAAAGGTGCACTCAATACCCTCAAAAGTACCCCTAAATTGTTCCTAAAGGTGCCTCAACAGTTCTCAAAGGTGCCCCTCAACAGTTTTCAAAGGTGCCCCTCAATAGTTTTCAAAGGTGCCCCTCAATAGTGGTCATCAACATTTCCTAAAGGTGCACTCAATACCCTCAAAAGTACCCCTAAATTGTTCCTAAAGGTGCCTCAACAGTTCTCAAAGGTGCCCCTCAACAGTTTTCAAAGGTGCCCCTCAATAGTTCCCAAAGGTGCCCCTCAATAGTGGTCATCAACATTTCCTAAAGGTGGACTCCATACCCTCAAAAGTACCCCTAAATTGGTCCTAAAGGTGCCTCAACAGTTCTCAAAGGTGCCCCTCAACAGTTTTCAAAGGTGCCCCTCAATAGTTCCCAAAGGTGCCCCTCAATAGTGGTCATCAACATTTCCTAAAGGTGCACTCAATACCCTCAAAAGCACACCTAAATTGTTCCTAGAGTTGCCTCAACAGTTCTCAAAGGTGCCCCTCAACAGTTTTCGAAGGTGCCCCTCAATAGTGGTCATCAACATTTCCTAAAGGTGCACTCAATACCCTCAAAAGTACCCCTAAATTGTTCCTAAAGGTGCCTCAACAGTTCTCAAAGGTGCCCCTCAACAGTTTTCAAAGGTGCCCCTCAATAGTTCCCAAAGGTGCCCCTCAATAGTGGTCATCAACATTTCCTAAAGGTGCACTCAATACCCTCATAAGTACCCCTAAATTGTTCCTAAAGGTGCCTCAACAGTTCTCAAAGGTGCCCCTCAACAGTTTTCAAAGGTGCCCCTCAATAGTTTTCAAAGGTGCCCCTCAATAGTGGTCATCAACATTTCCTAAAGGTGCACTCAATACCCTCAAAAGTACCCCTAAATTGTTCCTAAAGGTGCCTCAACAGTTCTCAAAGGTGCCCCTCAACAGTTTTCAAAGGTGCCCCTCAATAGTTTCCAAAGGTGCCCCTCAATAGTGGTCATCAACATTTCCTAAAGGTGCACTCAATACCCTCAAAAGTACCCCTAAATTGGTCCTAAAGGTGCCTCAACAGTTCTCAAAGGTGCCCCTCAACAGTTTTCAAAGGTGCCCCTCAATAGTTCCCAAAGGTGCCCCTCAATAGTGGTCATCAACATTTCCTAAAGGTGCACTCAATACCCTCAAAAGCACACCTAAATTGTTCCTAGAGTTGCCTCAACAGTTCTCAAAGGTGCCCCTCAACAGTTTTCGAAGGTGCCCCTCAATAGTGGTCATCAACATTTCCTAAAGGTGCACTCCATACCCTCAAAAGTACCCCTAAATTGGTCCTAAAGGTGCCTCAACAGTTCTCAAAGGTGCCCCTCAACAGTTTTCAAAGGTGCCCCTCAATAGTTCCCAAAGGTGCCCCTCAAAAGTGGTCATCAACATTTCCTAAAGGTGCACTCAATACCCTCAAAAGTACCCCTCAATTGTTCCTAAAGGTGCCTCAACAGTTCTCAAAGGTGCCCCTCAACAGTTTTCAAAGGTGCCCCTCAATAGTTCCCAAAGGTGCCCCTCAATAATTCTCAGAAATGTTTCTCCCCCAAGGTGTCCTCAGTCTTCTCAATTGTTCCCAAAAGTACCCCTAAAAAGTTGTACCCATTGAGTTCCAAAATGTGCCACCAAGTAGTGTTTATCAATAGTCCCGAAAGGGACACTCAACACTGTCAAAAGTTCCCCTAAATTCATCCTAAAGGTGCCCCTCTGCTTTCAATAGTTACCAAAGGTGCTCCTAATTCCAACACTACTCTCAATAGTGTATCTTAACAGTTTTATATGGTGCCCTTTGACCTTTTGAACAGTGCCCATCAATAGTTCCTAAAGGTGCCCCTCAGCTACCTCAATAGTGTCCCTTAACAGTTCCTGAACAGGTCCCTCAGTCCATTCAATTGTTCCCAAAAGTATCAATAGTCGCCAAGTGTGCCACTAAATAGTGTCCATCAATAGTCCTCAAAGATGCACTCAATTCTACCAAAAGTACACCTAAATTGTTCCTAAAGGTGCCCCTCTATGCTCTCAATAGTTCCCAAGGTGCCACTGCTTCCCACAATAGTTATCAAAGGTCCCCTAACACTTCCCACAATAGTTATCAAAGGTCCCCTCCACACTTCTCAAAGGTGCCCCTCAACCTCCTGAACAGTGCCCCTCAATCTCCTCAATGAGCAGTCTGTTCTCATCTGAACAAGGAGAAAGGCACCGACCAGGGCCTGGTTTCTGTTAACTTTAAAAAATACCAGTGACACAGTGGCTAGCTATCTGTACAAGGTATTGGCTTTCTGAAAGACCCTTTTGCACTAAGTAGCCAGCTGCTAACATCCATACGACACTCTATTCACGAATTTTCTTTTGACTCACTGACTCCGCTGCGGATGGCAGTTTAATAGTCTTGTGCGAATGGTGGATTTTGAGTTCAATGAATTCGAAGCGAATAGTGGTTTTGGCCGAATATTTTCGATTCGAATACCAAATAGTTTTTCCACGCCATTCACTACTATTGCATAATGCTTAGACGAAAACCCAGCTAAACCTGTGAAGGTCATTCTACTTGTTCATTTATAAGCTAAGTATAACCTATCTATATTTATGAACTGTGACCTCAGAAGGTCTGGTGTCTTGGGATATGGCAAGTAAACGACGGATTTGGCATAAAATGAATCCTATAGAGATGGCCAACTATACCAATTGAGTGAATTTACAAATCTTGCTATATAGAATATTCTTTCTTTAATCTCGAGTTAAAAAATGAAAGCCATTTACAACTCCCTCTAACACCGAATTGGAGCACAGCTCTTGAGGAGGAGGAAGGAAGGGTACTGAAGGGAGGATATGCCCCTCCTCCCTCCTCTTCACCTCGTAATCCTGTCTGGCACTCCTCCTCCCTTCTTCTCCTTCACCTTTTCCTCATCCTTCAACCTCCTCCCCTCCTCCTCAAGGGGGGTCACGTGACCTCACGGTTACGCCGACGCCGCTCAAGCCGGAAACGGGTGCCTAAGAGCTGCGCTCTAGAAAGAATGAATAGCGCATGAACATCGGTTGTGAAAGTATTTCTGCCTAACATAGTATACTCTTACATAAAAGTTTAATTTTGAAACTTTTACTACAATGTAGATATAGACATTCACAAAGTTTCCATTTCTTTTCAAATACAGTCGGCACGGGTGCCCCATCCCACTTTGAATACATGTTTTAGATATACAAATTCACAAAGTTTCTATTTATTTTCAAATACAGTTGGCACGGGTGCACCATCCCACTTTGAATGTATGTTTTAGATAAACAAATTCACAAAGTTTCCATTTATTTCCAAATACAGTCAGCACGGGTGCACCATTCCGCTTTGAATGTATGTTTTAGACCGCAGCTCTTAGGCGCCCGTTTCCGGCTTATCCCTAGTAGTATCCCTAGTAAGGGTTACCAGGGTTACTCTCACGAGGGCTACGAGGGTAACCCTCGTAACTTTCATGAGGGTTACTCTCACGAGGGTTACCCTCACGAGGATCATGAAGGTTACCCTTGTAACCCTTGTGAGAGTAACCCTGGTAAGCCTCACAAGGGTTATGAGGGTTAGTTACCCTCATGAGGGTTATGAGAGTTACCCTCATGAGGGTCACGAGAGTTACCCTCACGAGAATCACTAGTTACCTTCACAAGAGTCACGAGAGTTACCCTCTTGAGGGTCACGATGGTTACCCTCACGAGGGTCATGAGGGTTACCCCCTGAGGTCACGTGCCCCCCAGGTCACGGGACCCCTCTGATGTCACGTGACCTCAGGGAGTCACCTATCCCTTAGTACCCTTCCATCCTATCCCTCAGTACCCTTCCACCCCCTCCTCAAGAGCTGTGCTCTAATCCGGCGTTACAGGGAGTTGTAAATGGCTTTCATTTTGTTCTTCCAAGCACGCAATTACGATATTGTTCATCACGGCGGGTTACCCCGTTAAGTGCGCTTCTTACCGAGCACCGATGTAATGCAGAGAAGCAACACCCGGGCAGCTCACTTCCACAGGTCTGGCTTCTCCACAGTGCACCGGTGCTTGGTCAGAAGCGCACTCAACAGGGCTAACCCGCCGCAATCAACACTTTGAAAAACGCAAAATAGTGCAGTTCCTTTCAAAGCGAATATTGAATAGTGTATTATTCGGAACTAGTATTCGAAATGTCGAATATTCGCACAATCCTACAGTTTAACGGTGCACGTCCCATTACGGCTTGGGTGGCTTGAAGACCGCCTAGTCAAAACCAGCAGACACCGAGTCAAGGAGGGAAGTATGGTATGAATAAGATAATAGCAAGGACCAAAGGGCATTGTGAGTGGTCTTTCTCTATGATGCACAACTGTCGCTTGCGACACCAGCCTAGGTTGCAAGCAGGCTGTGGGTTACAGTGCAAGATACATATAGGTGTGGCTACACAGCACAACGAATGCTGCCACACAATCGACCAAATAAAGTCCTATTGGCGCACGCTCCAATAGCCTATAAAAATAAACAAACAAAAATGGTATAAAATGTCCCAATGCTACTACACCTCTGCATATTTGCTTTCAGCTCGATGCATGTGCCCTGTCCTCGACGGGTGCTGCCCTGAACATCGAACCAGAGATCTCTCCGCTTCAATGCGTTCATAAAACTGTTCTTGCCGCCGTTAAGGTAAGGGTCAATGATGAAGCTGCGTCTAAGCAATGCACGTAGCGCAAATGCCATGTCCTACACGACAAGACACACTCAGAAAACGACCCCAAAAACAAAATGCCTCCCATAAAGAAGCATGAAAAACTGGGCTCACAAGAGGAAACCACTAGCCAATCATCCAAGAGTTATCTGGTGGCTGCGACGCGCGCAGTGTTCACACCCACATATACCTTACACCGTGGTCACGGACACCCACCTGGATGGCACCAGCTGCAGCTGGTAGTGGGTAGACCTCCACACACGGTACGTCTGCTCGTCCTGGCTCAGGCACTCCACGAGGCTGGACAGGAGCTGTACGAAGAGAAGCCGGAATCGAACGAAACCTCCTCAGAGACAAAACGGGCAGGTCCCACAACGTCTAGCATTTGTAGAGATGCGGATTGACTAAGCAAAACATGCCATGGTAATTCATAGCGCTAAAACTGGATTTGTTTACACCATGGCACCGACCTTGTCTGGTAAGATCGGTGTTGACTGAAATGCGAGACAGCAAGCCAAACGTTTGACTATCAAGAAACACTCAGCATTTGTGACGAGGAACGTTCTTCCTCATAAACAGTGGTCTGCGATCGCTAGAGAAATGATTTACTGCCACTAACTTCTTTGTTCTTGCTTTCCACTTAATGGACTTTGTGACCTTCCCAATGCAAAACCAGTGAAGCCAAAAGTCACCGACAGGCACAACGCTAGTCTCAAAAGAAAAAGTCTTATTTTCTTAGCAGCTGTCACGGTTCGGGAAAAACAAGACGTATTATCAGGTAGGGGCACTAATTTACACGTCACGCAAAAAAGTTTCTTACGAGGGTATTCATCGGCACACTTTGGTACGAGCGTCGGAGCAGGAAAAACTCCATTTTGACGAAATGCTCGGCTCTGGCCGACAACTTACCTCGGCATCCAGGCTGGAGTGCCGCTTATTTCCGCCGAGGCGTCGCAGGTACGAGGGGAAGTACTTGTGGAGCACCTTTTCACGCCGGCCTGCATAGCTGAGTTCCTGCACGGAACGCAGTTTTTAATGGGAAGAAAGCCGAGCAACCTTTGCTCATAGAGTGGTACCACCCATCGTTGCGTCACTCCCAGCATACAACCCAGTTACGTTCCTATTCAAACTGTTCTTAGTTTCACTTATGACACCGAGACTAAAGTCTGGTTCGCACTTGCATTTGCTTAGGACTAAGGTCTTGCAATCTCATAGGACGAGAGAACACACTGGTACCACGTATAAGGTTGCCCTGGAACTGCATTTCACTAGAGCAAAGGTTTCGCCCTATTTGCGAAATCAAATGTATTGCTTCTCTATGAGAAACGGTAGTTTATGACGTGGTCAAAAGTTTTTCAATCCAATAAAAGACAAAAAGAAAAAAAAAGGAACATACAAGAATCCCCTTCACAGCTACGCAATCGACTGTGCCAGCGTGTTCTCTCATTGCAAGAGGTGACGAGAGAATGTAAAGCGCTTGGATGTAAGCACTCACAAGTGTGTGAACCAGCCTTAAGCTTTGACTCGTAAGGCTCGCCACAAAAGTAAATGCTCAACTCGAAAGAATTCCACGAAGTTTACCAATGTTGTTCAGAGCCCGTGCAGACGTTAACAAATTATTGTGTACACTGCACAACATGGGTAGCCGGCCAACCTTGAATTTGTAGTAGAGTGCCAGCAGGGTCTCCTGCTGCTTGGGAGAGACCGGCAGCGAGCCCCCAAATGCCAGGTCCAAGATGGTGAAGAGTTGGCGCACCCCTTGGTCCCCAAGGCCTGCCACCTTGCTCGGGTGCCTTCTGCAAACGCAATCTCTCTTAGCGGGGAGTGTGACAACAGGGGGAGTCCCGTCGAACGTTGCACGAATTTGGCGGGGTGGGCCATGTTTCGAGATATATTACGGTGTACGGTCGAGGCCCACTATATCGAACTCGGGTATTTCGAATTGTCGTCCATTTCAAAAAGTTGAGACATCCCCTCGAAAATTTCACAGAAAAGTAAAGGAGCCTCATTTGTATCAAACCTCCACCACACGAGACGCTCAATATGATCAGACTATTTTGAAATCCCTATTGAATTCGATACATTCAGATTTGACTGCACTGCAACTTAGTGAGCTTTAGTTGGTCAAATTACAGCTGAGTACCTCACATAGCCATGCTTAGTCGATCGATTGGTTCTCATCACCAGTGGATGCTGCACTCTCGAAACACTGGACAACTCGAACGCCAAACAAAAAGAGGAACCACTGACGACCATGCACTAAGGTTGCATCGTTCACAGTCGCACCACGCTGAATTCTTTCAGCCGCAACGGACAAACAATGTATCGTACAGCCAGCCTTGGGCTGCTACTTTCCTAAACACCGTCCAGACACACGGCGTGCTGGGCACAATCTTTTGCACTGGGATCACACCTCTGCAAGTAAGAGGTGGCCGCTGCTCATGCTTTACAGCTAATAAAAGCATGAGCACAGGTCAATACCTGGCAAGTGGACCACGGAAAGCTGTAGGAGGGAGAGGGGGGGGAAGGAGATGAAGGTGACCACTCACTCTAGCAGGTTCGAGAGGTAGTCCACCACCAGGGCTGCGTAGGGGCGGACCCCGGCCACAGGCAACAGTAGATCCATCCACACTAAAAAAAAAAGTAACCCGTCCTGAATGCTTGATAAAAAACAGAACTTCGCTGGACCCCAATAGCTCGACAGCAGCAAATAAGTGATGGGCCGACAGCTTAAAAGCTGACATAGTTTGCGCTTTTCCCTTTTCCTCACTTCCTCCTTTTCCGTATCCTCTCCACGTTTCAAATCGTTCCAACATAGCTCCCCTTGCTGTTTAGGAGAGGAGGGTGCTTTGGGATTATCTTTCGTGCAGGAAGCCAAGGTTGTACGGCGGCCTTTAACCCTTTCATTTTCACTGACGTACCTGTACGTCAGCGCGGGAGCGTCCCGCATGATTGCTGACGTACCGGTACGTCTGCGACTGCTCATTCAAAAATTTGCGCATCTGCTTGAGCGGGCGCGTTCGCGGGGATGTGCTGCCATCCGGTGCGTTTGTAGGGAACTACGACCATATAACTCCGGTTGTGTTTGTTTTGGTGCGGCGTTTTGAAATTGCGAAACTGGACGCTCTGTGCAAGTGATACTTTTGAGATGGCCGCCCGTGCTGGCTGCTCGGGGGCAGCGTAGTGGAGATTGGAGTGATGGCTCTTCGGGTTCAGACTTTGAACCCTTCTCGGACTCGGAGTCGTATGACAGCTCGACATCCCACGAACAACTGGAAACCAGCTCGGTTCGGAGTCCAAAGTCTGACACACAGCCGCACCGTCTGCTAGACTGTCTCAGAAGCGGGTGCGTCGAAGTTTTAGTCTTTTTTGTTTTGATCGGCCTCCAGCGAGTGTGCCGCAGATGTTTTGAAGCGTGTGTAGGATTTATTTTAAGTCTTACATTTTCTTATGCGACAATAAACTAGTGTATACTCTTTGCTAACGCATCGAGTAAAAAAACCAGACGGCGGGGGCGCGTCTTTGGACAAAAAATGCGACCATGGAAGGGTTAAGGGGGCACCCAGCATGGAAGGTGTTTGGGTGAACTGCCGGGGTGATTTTTGCAGTGACCGAGAGACCTGCGGTCGTGGATGCCTGGCTCCCTCACCTGCGAGTCCCTTGGAGAGGTCCGACAGCCCGGCCTGGCAGGCGGCCCACAGCACCAGCAGGCACTGCGGCTGCTTCTGCTGGTTCTTGCTGCGCAGCTCCACCAACTGAAACACCCAGGAAGTCCCTAAGCAGGAACACTCAAATTTGTCCCTACCAAAAAAAACTTCTGGTGGTTCATCACACCCAACACTTGTTTTATAAATCCTCAAATTAGTAACCCACCGCCGCTAACACAGTGAGCCAATCGTAAATGCCATTGTTACAAACAAATATTGTTGCATGCCTAGCTACCCAACTTTCTTTTCCAGCTCAAGTTCTTATACATGAACAGTGGGATATGTTGCGCCAATCATACTAAGCCGTCGCCCAGAGCTTTCACGAAGGAGTCTTTGGACGTGGAGTGAGTAATGTTGTAGGCTATTCTACAAGTTCTCAAACTGGATTCCTAGAAACCCAAGGGTTCCCTCAAGTACCAATGTGGGTTCCACCACGCTCCCAGGTTTTTTTCCACTGACCCTGCTCCTAAGTAAGCACCTTCCCGGTTTAAGCACTTTTGTAATGAACAGATCCGATTCACTCATAGAAGTGCAACACTCTTTTCAAAACATCATTGAGCAATATTGTCATTTATTCTTTCTTCGGATCGAAGCGCACGATTAAACCAGAGTCAACGCCAAACACAGACGCAAAACTCGCTTGCAATACGAGCCAAGCCAAGTTCGTGCCGAGCTTCGACGCAGCCCTCGTGTCCAATACATACTCTGAGTATGTGATCGAGCAATGGTGGATTCCGGTAATTAGTCAAGTAGGTACTAGATGACACACACTTTTGAAAAAGGTTTATTATGAACATAACACTCCCTAATATGCACATTATTATCCACAAAGTCTGCAAGATTTTGAACCGGTTTATCGCATTTTGTTGATGAGCTGTTCAGGGGCTGTCGACAAAGTGCGACAGGCGTTCCTCAAAACTGAAAACTTTGAGATCCCCAAGCTGTACTATTCTATTCGAATGTGGCGAGCTGAAAGAGGGAGAGCCCTCAAAAGATCTGGGACAGCAGGATTCGTGGAACTGGCTAAGTCGGCCTACTCTCACCTTTTGCATGCGAGAAGTGACGACTTCCGGATGCTCCGAAGCCATCGTCTGCAAGCACAGTCGATAGCCCATTGTAGGCAGCCCTGGAGAGAAAATGGCGGGCGTGCCCCGTCAAAAGTGCGCCGCACAACAATCCCTCAGTTGGGGCAGAATGGTCTTAACGGAGAACAGCGACAGAATCGTACGGGAAATTTACGAGAACTGCCGTGGAACACCTGCAGTTCCCATATATTTTCTTTTTCTTTTGCGTATCATTCTTTTCCTTTCTTAGCTCGAAAAGCTTTTGAACCAAGAAAGAAAGCTTCTCTTATCGTAAGAGATTGCAAAAACTCTGTCCCAAGAAGATGCAAATGTGTGAATGAGCGTTTAACAGAGACAATACGGTTGAGTAAATCGCATAGATTTTCAGCCTCGTTCGACGTACTCGGGTTCTCGTTTGCTGGCGGCGCAAGTCAGTTCGAAGGCAGAACGCACCCTTGGCGAAATCCGTGAGCAGATTGCTCAGGCAGTGCTCCCAGAAGAGTCCGTGGAGGGCCTTGTTGCTCATGGCTGCTCTCAGCTGCGCCCGCACCCCAGCAGACACGCCGGACAGCGGGAAACCTGCGGGGGCGGCACACAAGGCTCGTCTACTCCAGCAAACACACAATCTGGAGAGAAAAAGACACTGCACAACATGGAGTTAATACAATGACCTAGAGGGAAAGGTCCCCTGCATAATGGCCGCTTCAGAACAGCAAGGCGCTGACATGAATGTCGGTATCTAGTGTTTTTCTCGTTATAATTTTCGTAAAATCAACACCATTGTGCAATGTATAAAAATAGAGTTGACTGGCACCCGAACAACTTTCTCGTCGCGGCATAAGGAACACGCCTAACCTATTGTCTGCATTCTTTCTCCACTTCTCGGTCGCTATCTTTCTCTCAAGACCACCGATGTCGGCGCTTAAGATTTGCTGCGTTTCACTCCATGTGGGATGCTCACCCGTGGGATGCTCGGCCAGGTTGGGTGACTCCGGGGTATGTTCCAAGCGCTTGTTGAGGAATGCGGCCAGGTCCTTGAGCCAGAGCAGCGGGGTGCTCGGGAAGCGAAGCTCCACCTCGGCCATCAGCTGGGCTATCTCGTCTCCCTCCAGCTGCGTGCACAGACACGCACGGTCAACTCGCGGCACCTCGAGCTCTTGCCTGGCAACAATGCCGTCAAATCTACAGTAAGCCTAGTCTACCGTAAACTTTAGTAAGAATGCCCACCCGAAATGAAGAGATAAATGTAAAAAAATATAAGAAAGCGACCTTTGGAATGCGGCGGCAAAATTGTATTTTGCCGTCGCATCCCAAACTGCTTCTCAATTGCCATTGCCACCATGAAGAGGAGGTTGAGTGGGCAAAATAACGTTGGGCACCTAATTAAGGCTTCTTTGAAAGCCTCCCCCCCTCCCTTTTTGAATATTTGTGCACGGTACTGAAACTAATAAAGTTAAGTAAGTCTGAAATTACGATTCACTCTGTTGAACAGGCAATGGACCTTTCACTGCATTATTTAAGCAGCGAGGAGCACGGCACGAGTGTGGTTATCTGCGCTGCATGTTGTGGCGTTTCTGGCAGTTCCAGTGCAAAAACATAACGCGAAAGACACTTTGCATGTGCACTTTTCAACGCATTATTTTGGTCATATACTTGGAATATTTCATAGAGATAAGGGAAGCACACACAGTACATGTACCTACATTACCAGCACATTTGTTGGTGCTTCAGTAATTTGGCGAAAGGCATATTGATGCGGCGAGACCCCATACTTCTACTAGCACGGCGTGCCGTCAGCACCGTAGGGGGCCCCACCTGCGAAAGGGTGTAAGCCAGGCTCCGCGGAGCCTGCTGCTTCTCCGTCTCCTTGGGCTTTTTCTTGGCCGGCTTCTTGGCCGGTTTGGGAGGCGGCTGCTCCTTCTCCTCCTTGATCGCCAGTGCGTCGTAGATGGTGCTGCTTTCCTTCAGGGGTTCTGCAAGTGGGCATCTTGCATTCGTGAACTGATTACGCACAGTAGACACCACTGAGAGGTCCCAAAAGGAGAGGAAAGAAACCAGGCAGAAACACTCGCACGTCAGTGGGTAGCGGTATATAAATTATTTTTCATCCTCGCAGACCGTTTAGGAAAAAGGTTAGTCACCCGATCCTCATGATTCGGTACACTCTCTTGGGAAGCAAGCGTGCACTTCTCCACGCAAGAGATACGGCCACTGATTGTCAAGCATGAGCAACTACAATTTCTATTGGGAGCACTAACTGGTCGGCTGTGTGCTTTGCGGTTAAGCACGTACTCACATCGAGACTTCTTTTGCACTGTCGGTTTGTCCACAGCGCGTGCCGATGAAAGCATGCAAGGCCTGACAGAATGAGAACGGCAGGGAGGAGTAAGCGCGAGCTTCCTAGCTTCGACGAGTCTCGTGAAGTTTGAGCGTGCACGCGTAGCTAGATGTGCAGGCAACGGGCCCGTGCCGGAGACATCCGAAAGAGATGCCGTTCTTATCCCTTCCAGTCGCGAGACGTCGGCGCCGCGCGTGGCCTGCGAAATTCTGCGGGCACCACAGACTGGGCCGCAGAAGGCCTCAGCGCCCGGGGAAATATTGTGAGCTGCAATCCTACGCCACCGAGGCCTCATCGTGTTTCCTCGGTAGGATTTCCTCTGGATTTTCCTTCAGCGGCGACCCTGTGCAGAGTGATTCGATTTCTCGTCGGAAACGTTCTCCGTGTCCGCCAGTTAAATTGTTCTAGGGCTCTTTCGCCCTCCTCGCAAACTGAGAAGAGCTGGAACGGGGATGGAGACGAAGATACGCTCCGCAAACCGGTCAACTTTGGGAGCACGTAGTGCCAGTGACGTGTCAACCGCGGCGACGGAAAGCCCGTTACCGGTAACGGGTTTTTAAGAGACCGGCACTCACCCAGGGGTTCAATCCTCGGCATGCTTTCGGCGAGTTTCTTCTTTTGCATCTTGGACATTTTCGAACCATTGTCGCCGCTCCCTTGCTTCTGCTTGCCGGATTTACCCACGTATTCCCACTGACCGCCACCAGTCGAGGCCATATTTTCGCTAGGCACAGATTGGATTGGATTGGCTAACATCAACTTTTGATAACGAATTAATTCGAACGCTTCAGCACTTCCGCTACTTCCGCTCCGCTGCACGAATCGCAGCAGTTGCATGAGCAAAAATATTGCATTTATATTAAATCAATCACGTAAAAATTTAAAAATCAACAAAACATTGATACAAAAAAATTAAAGCAAATTAGGTAGTTTCGGTTTCACATTGTCATTCACTTTTGTGAGAGTTTATGTATTCTATGTGAGCGTTTTAGCGCGAGAAAAAGGCTAGAATAATAGAGGAGAAATTCGCAGATAAACAACAGCGCGGCTTTACAACTATATTTTTATAATACATCAAAATAACGAAAATAATGGTTATTCTTATGTTGTTTTCTTTGCGTCTTGGCACCAGCTGACTTCACTGGTGCCAACAAGGAGGTGCCAAGCCATGTGACACGTGACTTCTTGTTTACGATTGTGAACATGGCGATCCCAGCCGAAGTTGCTTTCGCAGGATGGATCCCTTTCACGATAGCTTTGGGGGTAACGTATCGACCATTCATCTCTCAAAATTAATGAACTGGTTTTCCAAACTGTTTATGTTGCATTGAGAGCAGACTTCGTTTAGGTCACCGGTAGTTTAAATTTCAATCGTCGCGGAAACATTTGTGGAGGCTGATTTTGGCTTCACTGTCTCAAGACGATGGCCGCTAGCCGGTCTTGTTTCAGTGAACCGAGTCAAGGCAGGATATTATATTAAAAAAATAGCGTCAGTTTCTGTTTGATGATGAAATGCTTGGTGTTTCGGTGCTACTTTGCCAGGAGAGGCCTCTGACGAACTAAGAAGCGGTGAGCAAGGTAGAATTTGAGGATAGGTTGAGGCAAATGGACGGGGAGCAATGGGCACGAAAGGTTTTCAGCTATTTATACATGAGGAGTGTAGACACAAAGTGGAGACAGCGCACTAGGAAATTAAGAGGAAAGTTTTTGGGCTATAGCGAAGATACGGAAGAGCAAGTCTCAGTTAAGAAGAAAGTTAAGGCCACAGAAAGAGATTGGTGGCTAGAGGGAATGCAGACAAAGACGGCTCTGGAAAGCTATAGATTAAACAAAAGAGTTATTGCCAAAGAAAGCATTTATGACAATTCTAGGGGAAGCTCATTGCTGTTTGAGGCAAGAACGGGTGTTCTGCGAACCAGAACATACAGAGTGAAGTACCAGGAAATTGATACAGTGTGCACTGCTTGTGGAGAGGAGGACGAGACGGCTGAGCACTTGATACTCTACTGTAAAGGGCTTCACCCTATGCCTACCGAAGACAACATAGATTTAATAAAGTCATTGGGTTTTAGAGACAGCGAAGGGAGAGTGGATTTCAAGACTGTAGAGATTACCAAGCAAAGATTAAGTGAATGGTGGCAGAAATCGAGAGAAAACTAGGTATTTTCTTATCCACTGATGGCAAGGGGGTTTCATAGCCTCACTTTCTTTGCACTGCGGAGTGAATATAGATTTCACATTTAAATATTCTAAGCTTAAATGGTAAAACAAAATGGCTAGGTGGCGTAAGCTACCGCCCGATCCAAAGGGCTCAGCCGTATTCATCCATCCATCATCCATCCATCGGGACCAGGGCGTTTTAACTCAAACTGAAGGCAAAGTAATTTCACTAATGGCAATCAACAGCTCAGAATTCTGGACAAGCGGAAGAAGAGCTGCTCCAAAGTGCCGATGGTTACGTATTCTTTAAGTTTAACTTCTACAGTCTCTTGTGGGCCTCTCTTAGTAGGTGACAAGCGCGGGCTTTGATTGTCGTGTAGATTTTCATTTCCCATCTTTAAAAACAGCATTGTGCTTGTTGTTAAGGGAGGAAAAACGAAATAGACCATGCATTGACCACGGTGCAAGATATGCAGTATATGTGTGAGGACACACAGGACGGCAAAGGCTGCGAAGCGATCGACCAGATAAAGTACCCGAATAGCCTCAGCCCACAGCGTCTTGCCGTTCAAAAAGCACAACTGAGAAAAAAAAAAAAAAAAAGCACGAACACAACTTAAAAAAGGTGTCTCGTTCCCATGGCACCCCCGGGTGCACACTCTTTCCGCACTCAGAACATCTGCTGTGATTGATGGCTTGAACACTGCGTCTGAGATCACTTTATTTCAACACGTTTATAAAACGTCATTGCTGCCGTTGAGGCACGAAACTTGGGTCAGTGACGAAGCAGTGTCAAAGCAACATGCATAGCGTGCAAGTGCCAAAGTTTTATGTAGCATGGCACGGTGTACACGCCTATATATACATCTTGCACCGTGGCTCAGACTCTGTAAGGATGCTGCATTAGTGGTAGAGATAGGACCTCTGAAAGATGCACTGGCAGAGATGCTAATGCAAGCTTGGTGGCGCTTCGTGGACCCAACAGTGATGACGTTTGGTGGGGAGAAAGGCCTTGTCTTCTATGTGGTATAGGTTGTTTTCACACGACGTCAATCCGCCATTTTGTTGTTTCATGTCAGCGCAATGACACGTATACGTTTCTGTGCATTACATATTTTCCGGCATCTAATAAATACTTGGACTGCTCGCACCGTGCACGCATCAGACAATTCATCGGCGAAAAATGGTGAACAATACAGAGCCTGTGAAAATGGCCTTTTGGGTAGGATGCCAACATTTCTAGACTTCCGGTTACCGAAACCAAAAGTTGGGCACGAAAATTTGATTTTGCTTATGAAAGGACGTTGTGAGGCAGCAGAAACGGACAGAGTGCATCCTCTTTCCGCCGTATCTTTTGAGCGTGTTAGCAAATGTTTATTGCATGGTTGGGCCGCAGTCGTCAGGCACACAGGACAGCGCTGTGCCAACATAACCTAGAATAATCGAGGCCTGTGATTGGCCTCCTTTACCTCCAAGGGGACATTGTCACCCTAGGCCGGCCATCCTTTGATACATTGATTGGGCATGAGGCCTCGCCAGACCCCGACCCAGTGCTGGTGTCTAATCACTGTCTGCGCTCGATCTCTCTGTGATGACAGCAAAATTCTAGTGTGTGTGCTTTTATTCTAGGTGGTTTTGGCTGTATTTCGTTCACTTCTGTCGTCATTGGTTTGTGGTCTCACAATGTCGTCTTGGAAAGGGAAAGGGGGGGGGGCACTGCAGCTCTCTCTCTCTTTCACTTTAGTCTAGTGTAACAACACTATAGTTTCTATAGTCAGGGACAACTTTTCTTGGAGTGTTCAAGAAGAGGAGGAGAGTGCATGTGCAACTTGAATGAGTGCTCAGAATGGTAGAGGGTATGCTTGTCCATACCCTTGGCTGCATTACCCTTCTTGTGTTTACAAAACAAAAGCAGTCTCTTGCGTCCCAGGTGACTTCCGGTCACTCTGTTTTGTTAGGCGTTTTAAGCTTCTTTATGCCACAATTTATAGGACGTTTCAAGTGCCACGGAAACGAGAAAGTTGGAGATGTAGCAAGTTCCTTCTTCCGCATTATTAAGCATGTTCTGCGAGATCGGTCATCTTATAGGAGTTTTCCAAAGCTCCCCAACAAATTTCTCGCTACCCTATCCTTGAGATAGGTGCTAGTAGAATTGGAATTGGAGGTAAAATCTGTTAGGGACGTCGCAAAGAGCAATGTTATGGTGGAGATTGTTTCTCCTCCAATTTATTTTGAAGTTAGCAGGGACGTAAAGTGTAATGGTGCCTCCTTGGGGCATTTCTATGAAAAGTGTCCTAGATGTACGATGCCTCCACTCCCAGCTGTGCGTGACCTTGAGCGGGCTGTACGTGCACCACCTGTCACACAAGCGGGAGCGCGACCTCCTAGCGTCGGTGGCCGGGGTGCTCGCCCTCGCTGCGTCGCTGCTCTCCTCTGCGCTGCTGCCAGTGGACGTGTTCCTTGTGTCCTTCATGAAGGACGCACAGGGAAACTTCAAGGCAAGGCTGCATTTGCTCGCAAATGAGAGCGAGAACTTTGCCTCGCTCCGTTTCACCGTGGTGTCTGGAACTGGCGCTTTTACCGCGTCCTAATAAGTGTTCCGATGACTCCTGTCCTTCGCTGCGTTCTGTCGTACGTTGAAGCTGAACATTAAGGGGCACTGAACACGGCTAAGTCCATCTTTTTTTTAAGATTGTGTCATTTGCTTCCTAGGAGTCTGCAGGAAGGCTTTCAAAAATATTGATCTGCATTTCCTCTAAAAAAAAAAAGAAATATGAAAAATATTTACAACACCTTGTAATGCCGAATTAGAGCGCAGCTCTTGAGGATGAGGAGGGAAGGGTATACCCCTCCACCCTCCTCCTCACCTCCTCATCTTCCCTGCTACTCCTCCCCTCCTCCCTTCTGTTCCTCCTCGTCCTTGCCTCCTCCTCCTTCACCTCATCTTCCTCTCCTCATTCTTCAAGCTCCTCCCCCTTCCTCCTCTCCTCCTCCTCATCCCTCCCCCTCCCCTCTTCCTTTCTTTTCCCGCTCCTGCTCCCTCCTCCTTCCTCCTCATCCTCCTCCTCCCCTCACGTTGCATCGTGGGAAAGGTCCCGTAATGCACCGCCCGGTTACGCCGCTCAAGCCGGAAACGGGCACCTAAGAGCTGCGCTCTAAAAACCTTCTGCCTCAAAATATGTTGTGCAACATTTCGCTGAAATTACTTAAACAAAACTTCCATTGAAATAAAAGTGTGCGTGAAGGTGTGACATTCCTGTCGACCCATCCCTCGCCATTCGACGTGACACCACGGGTACCTTGGATTTATTCAATGTTAACTTGACTTGTGCAGTGAGAAAAAATTGGCTCCCGATAGAACCTGGTGAGTTTATCGCCTGAAATATACCACTGCCACATAATGCAGCTGTGAAATTAAATTTGAGAAGTTCTTTCAGTCTTTTCTTAAAAACAGTGTTTGCTCTATTTTGAAGAGACGGGTAGTACCTGAGCAAAGTGTTCAGGATGGTGAAATAAATTATGCCACAACGATTGTTGCACAAACTAAACTGGCGATTATGGTGTGTGCTGTAATGCGAGCGGCCATTGTCTCGACGACGCTTGCAGGACTGGGCAGTGAATGGCACCGCTCGGGAGTCCATTGAGACCACGGTGCTGACTGCCTACTACGGTGAGTCGTCTGCTTTTTTTTCTCGTTCATTTTTATAAAAACCCACTTTTGAGAATGGGAGTATTTTAGAAAAATAAAATGAAGGACTTTCTGCTGAGGTTAAATTACCGACTTGTAACGGCGAACCGGGCAACTTGTCACTTGCGAACAGGCCCGTGAAGTTTTACAATTACGATAATTGGTTCCGCTCGTTAGGCCCTTAATTTTGAAGTTGTCTAGGGAATGTTGTTGCGGGGTAACGCAGAAATGTAGCACGAATAAAGCCATTCTAGTTTGGTCAAAAGTTCAAGTTTACTTCGTACACGCTCTACGAGTTTACTAGAGTAGTGAAATCGGCCAATTGGATCGTAGCGAGTGGCTAGAAGCCGTGCACGAAAATCGAAGAATGTGCAGTAAACATCCAAAATGCAGAGACTACACACAATCTCGCAATATTGGTGCATCACTACCAAGCGCACATGCACAAGAACATAGCCTCGCAACCGACCCAGTTTACACGAGTACTTGTACATGGAAGGCCTAAAGGTTGGTTTACACAGTTGCGACTGCTTACGACAGTGTGCCTTAAAACCTCCTAAAATCTCTTGCGACGACAGAACACACTGGCGCCATCTATCGGTAGCTGCAGAACACTTTCCGTTTATTTCCGATTGCTTTTACGAATCACTCTTTCTTTTTTTGGCTCGAAAAACTTTTGACAATGCTATAAACAATCATTTCTGATGAATAGTACATACATTTGATCTCACAAGTTCCTGAAAAACCTATGTTATAGTGAAATACAGTTCCAGGGTCACCTCATAGATGGCACCAGGTTACCCATGCATTCTCTTGTCTGATAAGATCACGACAACTCGGTCCTAAGCGAACTCGAGTGTGTGAACGGGCCTTGATGAAACGCAGTCAGACTTGTACTGCTGGTTCACGAGCTGTCCGCAAGATGCCGCACAAATCTTGCAAAATAGATAGAGAGATGGATGTTGTGTCATGGTCGTGTGTCTCATTTCTGCCGCTTGGCCCCACTTGCTGCCGCATCATTTCCGTCCCGATGTCCTCCGATTGCAATGCTCTGGCGCAGTGCTGTACGGGCTGCTGTTGGTCTTGGGCTTCCTTGTGCTGCCCTTTGCCTACTTCTTCTCGGAAGAGAAAGATGACGTTCTGGAGAGCAGCGCCGGCACGGTGAGTGGGTCGAGGTCGGGCAGTCCTTGCAGTCAATTATAAGAATTTTCGTACTTTCAGTACATACAGCTTAGTATTGTTCTTTGATATTCATAACCTGTTAATCGCGCAACAGTTCTTTTTTATGCGGGGGCAGTTGCAAAAAAACTAAGAAAAACGAGCGGCACACACACCTTCAACACACAACCGGAACAAGCGACCATGTGACCAGGAGCCGATTATATGCCACCATTATTTATTGTAACCACGCGCTGGGGTTTGCAAAAGCACCTAGCATGTGCCATGTTCCTCGTGTTGTTAAGGTTCGGCAATCCCCGTCATTCCGGCGATTGGGCAGGAGCCACGACCTGAATGCTTGTCGAGGCATTCATTGTCACGTGCCCGAATTGAGAACTTTCGCCGCGTTCGTGTCCCATGTGGGAGCCGCATCTAAGTATTCTCATCGGGGGAACGGCGAAGCTCGACCTCAAAATCCTGGGGTTCACATTGTTAACATTGCAATCTTCATAACATTGTTGTCAAGTTTTGTGAAGAAGCGACTGAAAGAAAACGTCTGCAATTACGCACATCAAAGAAGCTTCTTGGTCAGTGCCACTGTGTGTGAGTACACTTGTGTCCCACTAGTGCCAGTAAGCTTGTAGAAAGTGAGAAACATTGCTACTTAATGTTGTTGCACGGCCCCTTTAAGGGACGCCCACTCCCAGAAAAGATATTTTTGTGTGTGTGTGCGACACGTATGTTGGAAAAAAAGTTGTTCCCGAGAATAAAAGTAACAAATTGAGGCAATATATTTACGTTGCACGACTCTCAAGTGACTCGGTCACATGCTTCTATTTTGGGGTCGATGTCTCAAAATAGAAGCACCATTTCAGGATCGCTCCTAACTCAAAACGAAAGTAGCAATGTAAATATTGCGCATAATTGTGGACGTAACAGCCAGTAAAACATATAGACCGGGAAAATGTCACCGAGGTTGGATCGTGTTATGAGCCGTTCGTCCTCGTTGAGCATCGCGCACACGTTGTGGCATTAAAAGTGGTGAACGGAGTGGGGTTTGCCAGTGTGCTAACGACTGTTGACCCTTGAACTTGAATGGGTTTGTCTGAGATGCACTCGAGAGTAAGGGTGGAGGGGAGTTGTGTTGGAGAGGTAAATCCTAAAGTCATACTGAATTCCGAAGTCAAAGGTTTTGCCACTGAGTGAGGTGTTTTCCCAGTTTAAGCTGTATTTTAGTAGATCTAAGCCACCTGCCTATGCTTGATTGTGAACTAAACACTTTTTAGTAAGTTTATTGTTTGTGGTTCCTCGGCTATCAGTCAATCTGGGTCAGGGTTCCTCGAGGTGCTTGAGAACCCCTTCTATAGTTATCTTTATTTTGATGTGTCCACAGACAGCACTAAGCCTAAAACATGGTACACTGTTGTAAAAATAGAAAAAAGAAACACGTACAAGGCCGAAAAAAAGACGAGCAAAACATAATAGAGCTCACACAAGTAGCTCATTTGTTTGTCGAAAAGTATTTGTGTCACAAAAAATTGCCTCTTGCAGATTGGCCTAGCTCATTAGTATATTCGAGTTGCATTCTTGTAATTGGTGATCTATGGAACAAAACTGAGGAATAAAAAAAGGCATCTGGAGCAACTAAATTGATAAAAGGCATGAAAGAAAATAGTTCTTGAAACCAGCAATGAATCAGTAGCTGCGTCGACAACCAATTATGTAAAAATAATAAATTGTGTAAAGAATGTCTATTAAACAAAGAAAATAATCCTAGTTTCCGAATTAATCTGTCATAGCTGCAGTGGCATTTGCCCCGCAAAATATCTGTCGTAGGCAATACCTATAAACCGTCTTTGAGCACATTCGATAGAGAGTGACGCAGTAGAGGTAATACAATTAAAAAAATATGAGCAATTGTGCGCACCAAGCAACAAGCACACGGTCATCAACAAGGTGAGAATGTCAGGGAAGAGCTTGAGTCCTCCCGCCTCTAGCGTGAGCTTCTTACCTTCCACAATGCTTCAACGTCTCGTGCACCTCGAGTGCATGCAGCCAAAGCATGGCGGATGGCGAGCAATCAAAAGACACGCTCCGCTGTTTTTGCGCCGTTGGTGACCACAGCGATGTTCTTGCTCCGCAGCGTGCCTGCACCGCCTTCAAGTATACCAGCATCTTTCTCCTGGTGGCCACCGTGCTGCTCACCCTTGGGTGAGTGTCCTCACCACGCCGACAGAAGCGTCGGGTCTCCGGTGATATTCCACCGCCTTGAACGTGTCTCTGACACTTTTTTCTCGGAACTTCTACGCCCAACTGTTGAGATTGCAATATCCGCCAGCACGACACTCCAGCTTTTGCGATGTCATTTGTTGTCGCTTCGAGACCACTTTCGATGCATGGATGGAATAGGATGCAAAACACATCGGTCAGAGACGCATACCAGGCCCCGAAGTGGTACGAACGAGGCAGTAGATTCACACGGCCTGTCTGTAGTTTGCAGGACAGTTTTGTGTTAGGACTGGTTTGTCTTCATTGGAGGGAGAAATATAGTCGCTCGATTGATATTGATGGACTGAGCAGTTGTCAAGTTGATGTATGTGTGTAGTGCCTCGTTGCTTTATCCCAGACTCTATAAACCTTTATGTGTCGATGAATGAAACGTCCATCAACGAATGCCACAAACAGTGTAAATGTGTCTGCTTTTCTCAATAATATTTTTAATACTCGAGGTTGCGTTTACTTCTAATTTACCTTGTGGCTGGCATTGTGTTAGAAATACATCAAATGAATTTTAAAATCCCAGACGAAACGGGCTCAGGTGTTGCCAATTACATTAGAGGGGTTATGTGCAGGTTCCATTGGTGTGCAGCCAAGTTATTCCGTGGCATACTTCAGTGGCAACAGATTTGTTGCATATCTGACTGGGGGGGGGGGGGGGCCTCTTTATAGAGGAAGTGGTGGTAAGGACCAGCACATTTTGCCTGCCTTGCAAACGTCAAACATCATTTTCCAGAAAAAGCTCTTTTGTCTATTTTTTTAGAGCTCAACTCGGATGTACACTTTGGCGAAAATTTTCAACTGGGATCCAACTGGTCCCAGTTGTAATTAGTTTCAGCACCACGGCCTTCATAATAAGCATGGTCGGCCTCCGGTACAATTCAAATAATCCTGTTCAAAGTGCGTGCATTTCGGTTGGGACCACGTTGAACTTCGATAAAAGCGATAATTCGAAAAAAGGGATTTCGTTATAACGAGGGATTACTGTATTATGTGTGCTGACACCACTCAGTAACAGGATATTTTGTTGCCTGTTCTGAGCGAAATCTTAAACATGAAGGGTGAGGATTCTGCTCATTGCCAGCCTCTAGTATGGCTTTGCATTTTTGCATTCAGCAAGTCACCTGGAAGCGAGCTTGCAAACCGGTGTGCAGACCATGATGAAGATAGTGTAGGACGTAGAAAGTGCACGGCTGCTGTTCTTGCTTTATTTCTTAAGATTTTGCTATGTCTGGACTAAGCTTTTAATAAAAGAGGCATAAAACTTTTTTCTAATATTTTGTTCATGTCCCCAGTTCCAGGTATGTACAGTTTCTCGCAATATGAAAGATCCATTTGTCTGGAAAGCTTATGCGTGGCTTCTAGGCCCGCTTTGGCCAGAGGCTCTTTATTTCTAGAGAGGTAAGAGAACAATTATGTGTTCATTTTCTCACCGCAATCAATATGGACCTGGCCAAAGCGAATTAAGCAAGGCCCCCTGAGACTGTTTAGTCACGTGGGTCTTTCGTATTGTTGTTGATTGTACGTCTGGAATACAGATTTTGTAAGGCGTGCCAAAACATGCCGGTTCTTCTGGCCGCTCCCTGTACCTTGCAAGTCCTGTGCCGTCATTCTCTCGTGGATGCGCAA
Source organism: Ixodes scapularis (assembly GCF_016920785.2). Lineage (NCBI taxonomy): Eukaryota > Metazoa > Arthropoda > Arachnida > Ixodida > Ixodidae > Ixodes > Ixodes scapularis. The sequence continues at coordinate 107,446,093 of NW_024609883.1, read as the reverse complement.
TCTTCCATCAACGGGCTGCAGCTTGGCTTATTTACTTGGCCTCATTTTCCGGCGGCAGATTCCTCTTTGCTTGCCGTCAAGCCCCGGGAGGAAATCACATTGCCTCGTGAATGTGAGCCATGCTTCAGTCGTAGTGCAACTTTTTTTTTTTTCCACATTGTTTTTAGGGCGGTGATCCCGATGCACACAACGCCACCCCAAAACAGCACGGAATGGGAAAAGATAGAATTCCTGGTTCACGAGCTGTCTGCAAACAGTGAGACTTCTTTTGTTGTTCAGTTTTTAGCGCCGACCTCGAGGCCAAATCAGAAACTTTTACCGTAATATCCCGAGATATCAGCCACCTTCCTGCCGCCTGAAATTCATAAAAAAAAGCGGGGTGGGCCATGTCTCGGTGGGCAAGCACAAAAAGTGTGTAAAAAGCTAAAAGAAAAAAAGGCCCATTTTTTTGTATGTATCTAGTGTGGCTCCACAAAAGATACATTAAACTCGAAACTTTGATTAGTTTCATTGTTTTATGCAAGAAATGTTCATGAAAGAATGTTTTACTATCACAAAGTTTGTTGCTTGCATACGGGCGACGAACACTGCCAATCGGCATACAGTGCAAACGTTTGTTCTATGAAAGCATGTTTCCAACACCGCCATGTTCTCTTCGTTAATAAAAAGAAAAAATCAACGAGAAAATATAAAAACCAACCATGTGCAACCAGCGAGCAAGCGAGCGGACGAAAAAAGCGACGAAGAGCAATGCTGGGGAAGCGGGAAAGCCGGGGATTGCATTGGGCAGACACTTTGGCGTCGGGCCAAGTTGGGTGCCAATTGTTAATTGCAAGTAGCATACTCTTGCGCAACTTTCTTGTTTGGTGCATACATGCGTTTCTCCGTGCACTGGGTGCTAACAATGTGGGTTGAGCCGGCGTTGCTGAAGGGCGTGGATAGCACCACGAACACGGAGCTCGAAATAAGACCCTCTAGAAACGTCTGTGAGTGGCGTTCCAGCAAATCTTTATTTACCCGTTGGCTTTGTCTTAAACGTTACAAAACCTTACCAACGGTGGTCGCGACGTTTCGGGAGAAGGAGCGGGTTTGCGGTGACCTTTCGGTGGAGACATACTTTGACCTTGCACTCCGTGGTTACATTCCAAAACATGGAGCGCTCGCTGACCTCAAGATCCCTGAATAGTTTCTGCTTGTGTTATCTTTCCAACTTTGTATTTTTATCCGAACAAACTTTTTTCTAAGCAAAACAAAGTTTCATTCTGTTATCTCTCTATCATTTTACTTTCTCATCCATGTACTACGACTTCGGGTTCACAGAAATGGGGGAGGAAATGCGTAAACAAAAAGGAGTGTCTTTCCCTCCTTCTTTTTACTCTGTCACGGACGTCCTCCAACTGTAAGGTCTGCAGCCGCGTCATTCGGGTGAGGTGAATGTTTGCAGATCGTGGAGTCCGCATTGGGGTATTTGTAGGAGTGGGCGATCACTAGGTGTTTTTTTGGGAATCAATATTTGCCCCAAAAGTGGGTGGGCGATGGCTCAAGGATGGGTGACGACTCGGGATATTACGGTAGCGGCGCTCTCTCGCTCGTCAAGTGCATGCATTTATTGTGAACCAGTTCTTTAATCTTTCTTTTTTTTTATAAGTTTGAGCTACTTCCAATAAATGTCGAAGCACAGAAGTGCCAGTTGACACGTTTCTTATTGTGACGAAAATCAGGGAATCAGTACGGTGGAGCACATTATTTTCTCACATGTTAAGGTGCTGCAGCACTATTCCTTCTCTTCTGACGGCGAGCTTAGCAAGACCCTTTAGGCGGGAAAAAGCCAGATTTGTTTATGACCGGCAATTTGTGCCGGCACGCGGACGGGACGTCCTTGCCCCTGCGCACTCCACAACGACGTGCCTCGACTGAAAACGACGCACTTCGAAGGAATAAGAGAGCATCGCCTCATTTGCACCTTTGTACGTAATAAAGCTAACACTTATAGTATTTACCGTAAAGTCCAGTAAGAACGCCCACCCAAGATGAAGAGATGAATGGCGAAAAAGAAGGGGTAGGCTATCTTTAGGGATGCAACAGCAAAATTTTATCAAAAATTAGTATGTAGCGCCAGCCAATTGATAGATTTATTTCAAATTCTGCGTGCAAAGTTCATGACATCACGGAATAGTCATAGACTGTCTACACCTCAACGTGAAGAGGAGGCCGATCCACCTCCTCCGTGCACCGGAAATGCTGAGAGAGAAAACAAGTGGAGAGGAGATGACTACAGACCAAATCACATCTCGCACCGTCAATATTGCTCTAAAATTTTTTTTCTCATGAAAATTAATTTTTTTGCCACGCGTATCCCAACCAATTTGTTTAAAAAAAAAAAAAATTATTTTCAGTGGCCTTTTAATGCTTTTAATGCAATCAGCCTTTTTTGATTGGTTTATTTTTGAGTTATGAACTTTGGAGAGAAAGTGAATATGCTTTTTTTTCTACTTGGTGCGCATTTATGTATTTAGGAGGCCGCACTGTTGTATCCCACGGTAAAGCATTTGTCCCATGATTGTAATCCAGAGTGATTATTAGGTCTAAAAAGTATTGTAAAAATATTGTATGGTTAGAATAGTTTACTCGTGTTGTTGCTTTGTTTTTTGTGGCCGTTAAGCATCCAGTGTCAGTACCTCGTGCTGCGCGGTTAATGATATTCCCGTCTGATATTGTGTGATATCCAAGGAATTTTTCATGTTACAAATATTCAGTAAAAAATACAGGGTGGGCAATCTTTGAGGCCGAGTGTCCATACAGAATTTCATGGTAGCTATTTTCTTTTTCATGCCTACCTCATGTCCTCTGACTTTATGCTTCGTAGCAAGACAGCCATTGTGTTCTTTTGCAATGAACATACTTTCACTACGAAGACACAGTTTTTTCGGGCTTCGAACAGCCTTTATTTGACTTTGTTTTGGCTCCCGTAGGAGGAGAAGATGCCCTGAGCTTCATCGTGTCTTTGCTCACGCTGGTTGGCATGTTCGTGATGATCTTCTACACGGTAGGTGGTCTAGCTTTGCTTTTATTTCACATTCACAATAACATATGGGGTGTGCCCAGTAGATTTTATGCCGGAAAAATTGGCGCCTGCACACCGAAAGTTCAATCTTTCACCGAATATGCATTGAGGTGGCGCATTTTATCTCGTGAAATTTCCAGGCATAGTTTGGTTTCTGTAAAAAACGAGATCAACAAACTTGCTAAAGTCAGCGACGAGCACGTTCGCAGACGACCGAGCTGGCAAATATTGTAACTCGTGGCGACATCTCCCAGTAGGCGCAGCGTGCAGACAACACAGTGCTTCATCTGCTCCCTGTTCCTGTCGGGAGGTCGCACTTCAAGTTAACAGCATCGCCAATTCGGTCGTCTGCTAATCCCCCGCCATTGACTTTGGCAAGTATATTGCTCTCGTTTTTTTTATGGGAAGAGCTACGCCTCAAATCTTCACGAGGTGAAATGCGCCACCTCTATACACATTTGTAGAAAGTTTGAGCTTCCAGCAGGCAGGCGCCAACTTTTCCGGCTCGTTTTGCAGCGTAAGGTTCATCGGGCGCACCCTATATTTCTACGTTGGCAAATCCGTGATGAATGAGCCCTTGCAACGAGCACGGTGTTTGTGCACCGACTGCTTCTCCTCAGGGCTGTGGGCTCGCCGCACTGCCAGTGGGGCTGATTGCGGGCAGTCTGAGCACGTCGCAGGAGCGAAGCAGCGTGGCGGACCAGTTGGTTTCTTTGGATGCGCAGATCGACACTCTACGGAACAAGGTTGGTGTTCTTCTCTCCTGCTGGATGGCAGCCCCGGTCTGTTTCCACTAATGATGGACCGAATCTGCCGAACTTTCTAAGGAAAGTTTGACAAAGATTCGGCAAAAATTCAGCACATGTCTGCGCACGCGCAAGAACGCGACGGGGCCATGAATTGCAAATGGACGCCGTGCGGTCTTGTCGTTACCATCGTACTGTCTAGAACAACCAGCGGCTATGGCGAGGTGTGGGAGTAGGCAACACGGTAACTGCATTTGTGAGCCTTTGCGAGTGTGGTTCTCTTCAATATTTTCTGCCTGAAGAACAGAAGATCAACCAGTAATTTACGCAGTCCACTGCGCAGGTGACAGATGATGCGGTACATTCTGGATGATGCAATTTTCATTTGACCTTTTTAGTGATGCAAAAAGGTAGTTGAAGCATTGACTCACAATTACTTTAAAGCACTCCTTGCAAATATAACAATCCTTTTTCGGCTCACAAGAAGTTTGTGCTAGAACAGAATAATACTGCTTTTTAATTAGCGTTATTTTGCGGTTATCATGTATCTACATAAAACTAAACACAGAACTATTGTGCTCGACGTTGCATATCCGACATTTCTAACTCTTCCCACCTTCCTAAACATCCATGTGTGTCCTAACACCAGAAACCGGCATTTTAAAGGTTAAAAACGAGACATTGCAAATATGGAACGCACACTTTCATGCAAAACTGACATCGAGTAACTCAAATCGAAAAACATGCATATTGACAATAATGTTATCTTTTCTGGTGAAGGCTCTGTAACTGTTGCATTCATTTTTTTGCACGAAATGGTGACTCCCAGAGTAAGTAAAAATGCAGTGTTATTGCCTTTGCATTTACACCGCACAAACTTGCAGGCTTGCACTGATGAGGCCTCCAAACCGAAACTCTCATAGCGTGGTTCGTGACTGCACTCGCTGCTACCCAACGTTGCTACTACCCAACCTCGTTGTCACGCCACTTCTGCAAGTAGTCACTAAAATCGCCAGAAACACACAAAAACAACACCAATACGATTATCTTGCAGAATATCACCTTATTTAGTAATAGCTGCGCCAATATACATTACATGTTGAATTTAGGTGAAGGAAAATACAAGATAAAACCTTTTTTTTGCCAGGAAAAGCAAAACATCAATGCAAGTCTGGTAACAATGTATTTTTGCCGAATCTTTAGAAAAGTTTTGCAAAAGTTCGGCTTTGCCGAATCCCAAGATTCGGCGCTGAACTTTCGATTTGGCAAAAGTTTGGCTCATCACTAGTTTCCACAGAGTTAAAATTTTACGGCGGAGCTGTTAAGGGCTAGTTTCTCTAGTATTTTGTCCGTGGACAAACAAATGTCGACACAAAACTCCAGACAGCTACCCCCATCTATGAGCGACGACAGCAACCAGATAACGAGCTTGCCAGTTTTCCGGTTGCCGCCATCGCTCATAGATAGTGGCAACCTTTCCAGCCTTTCCACTCTGATTTTCACCAGAGTGGAAAGTTTGAATTTCTCTAGGCGTCATCCTAGAAGTCGTCCTAGAAGTCATCTTTGAGGTCGTCGTAGATGTCGTCCTTGACGTTGTCCTCGAGTTCGTCCTAAAAGTCGTTTTCGAGGTCATCCTACAAGTCGTCCTTGAGGTAGTGCTAGACATCGTCCTCTAGGCGTTGTCCTTGAGGTCGTCCTCGACGACGTCCTTCAAGGCGTCCTAGACGTCGTCCTTGAGGTCGTCGTAAGCGTCGTCCTCGAGGTCGTCCTAGAAGTCGTCCTTGGGGTCATCCTAGAAGTCTTCCTTGAAGTTATCCTAGACGTCGTCCTCTAGGCATCATCCTTGAGGTTGTCGTTGAGGGCGTCCTAGACGTCATCCTCTAGGCATTGTCCTAGACGTCGTAGAGATAACTTCTCTGGTCCTCCATCTTCACGGGAACTGGAAGGGCTCTACATTTTTAAGTTGCTGCCTATCTGAAGGCACGTTGACACACTTGCATGTGCTCGGGACCGAGTTCAGGTAACATCTTACGACGAGAGAACGTCTATGAGGGGACCCTGGAACTGCCTTTCTCTAGAGCTAAGGTTTTGCAGTATTTGCGACATCCAATGTGCTTAGTATCTACAAATAATGGGCCATTTATAACATTGTCAAAGACGTTTTCAGCAAAAAAAAGAAAAGAATGCTGCGCGAAAATAAATTTATGTACGGAAATTGTTTTACGGCTAGCGAATAGGTGGCATTGGCATGTTCTCTCATTGTAAGAGATTGTAAGTCATTGTAAGTCATTGCAAATGTATGAACCAGCCTTCAAGGACGGCCGAGTGCGTGGCTTGAGCACGGGCTCCGCTTGCAGCTGCGTGGCAGCGTGGGCGGCGGCCGCCAATCAACTGACGCCGAGCGGCTGCTCACACTGGAGGAGGAGCGACGTTCGCTGGACGAGCGCCAGCGCCGTCTGGAGCACCGGCAGGGTACTGTGGCGTACCGTCTGCGCTGCCTGCTCCGGCCGGTCCAGATAACCGTCGGTTGTGGAGGCATGCTGCTCGGATTGCTCATCTGGCTCTCTCTACTCCTGGTCAGGTGCGCGGCACTCCTTCGGTTGTTCGGTGCTTTGTGGTGATAGAAACTGGTTGAAATCTTAAAGGCAGTGTTGTACATGGTCTTCCAAAACAGGATTAAATCTGTCTTTTCTTATTTTTTCTCTATCTTGAACGAATTTGCGAGTTTCAGTGGTATGAAAGGAATGCATTCCCATTACATTTCTTAAGTTGTAATATGTCCTTACAATAACATTTATTTTGTATTATGTGTTCTGTTGAGTTTCTATGCTATTGCTGCATATAATCTGACGTTGTATGTGCTATATGAAACCACGAGGGACCAAAGAGCTCCATCAAGCTGTTGTACTGCTTTTTTTTCTCACTTCCGCCGTTTGTGTACCAGTATGGAAACTAAAGTTTTTCTTCTTTAGAAGCTGTCACCTCCCAGGGGGCAGTAATGTCGGGTTTCGTGGCTAGGTGGCGCAAGCCGACACTCGATTGAAAGAGTTCAGCCGTCTGCATTTAATCCATTTATTTGTCGGCCTTTTTCCTGCAGCATTGACAAGGCTCTGCATTCTCTGGGCTACAAGATGGGATACCTCCTGCCCAAAGCATCCTTACCCAACCCACTGGATATGGCTCTTGTTCAGAGCCAGAAGGTGAGCATTGTAACACTTGATTCGCACTGTACAGCATGTTCCAAAAAGTATGTACTGGATTTTTTGTAATCTCAAAAACTCACCATGCATCACTGAACGCTCTGGGTTTTCTCAAATGTAGGGCTAGCGATTTGGACCAGATGCCAAAGTTTGAGAACGAACCGTTGTCTTATTTAAAAGTTACACATACTTTTTTTAAAAATTTTAATGGAAAAATGGTGGTTGACGGAGCTCTCGAACACATGGAGCTGAATGGCGCCAGTTACCAGAAACGGGCCCCATTTTTTTCTTGAAATTTTCAGAGAATCAATTTTAACTTTCGAATAAGGTTACAGTAAGTTATGCCCATGCATTGAAAGTAGTTCCATAGTGTCAACAAATGACATCACAAAAGTCGAAGTGTCACGCTGTTGGATGCCGCCATCCTGGCAGTTTGCTGTAGACATTCCAGAGAAAAGCAAGCACAAGAGAATGCGAGTTTCGCTGTCGCCGCGGTGTTCGAACTTCTGACTGCCAAAGCTTCTATGAACAGTCGATCTGGAGAGCGACTTGCAGTGCCTCCACCACCGCCACTGTGATGCCACCAAAATCACGGCCAGCAACAGCTTGGCACTTTTACGACATCTGCGATCGATCGAGCATGTGCGTGTGTGTGAATTTTAGGAGAATTGTTTGAAATGTTGACGCATTTTGCAGGTGTTTCCCATCGACTATGTCCTCTACTTTGGAGTGGTCCTGTACCTTGTGATGTGCACCGTGTATGGCATCCGGAAAATGGGCATCTGGTTTCTCTTTCTCAAAGCAAGTAACACTTTATTTATTCTTTCCATCGGTGGAATATTCATACAGTGGGTTTGACCCATTGTATAATAGTTAATATAATATTAGTTCTACTTGTATTAAATCACTCAACCATCTTATTGTATCTTGCTGCTGTTATATTGTGGACTGCCACGTAAAAAGCTGCCTGGAATTGAGTTTTCCCATGCAATGTAAACCGTGTCTACCTTTTTAAAAAATATACTCGAAGGAAAAAATTTTTAAACAGCTTGAATGGAAAGAGGAAATTATGCATTTACAACAAAAAGATACAACTTTTAGAGCTATATTTTTGGTGCAAAACGAATTTGTAGTTGGCGCTTGCGGGAGTCCTCGGGAAAGTGTCTACTATAGTCATGTGACTGGCCACTATAGTCACGTGGTGCTTGCGCTCTTTCGGAAGCCTCTAAAAGCTTATTTTTAATTTTTGTTTTAAGTGCTACAAAAAAACAAAAGATTAAAAAATAGCTTTTAGAGCCCATAGAAAGCTCCTGAAAGCGCTTAAGGACCATGTAATAGACCTGTGTGCCTTTCAGAAATTAGGTGCGGCGGCACGCCAAAGTATTACCTTCCGGTGGCGGTATGGAGAAAAATTGCTAAGTAATGGTGATAATGATTACTTTTTTTTTTATTAAAAAGGATTTATGAAGGATCTACCTTTTTATTTAAAACAAATTTTTAAATTATTTTGTGTATAAAGAAGAAGAAAAAAATGCGTTCAGCCGGTGGCCATTACGCTCAGCGTGCGGCGGCGGCAGCGACGAGGGGGGTTTTAGGAACTTCACCGGCGGCGCTGAAGGCATAACTTACGGCGAGTGGCATCCCTTGGTGCACAATGTGCGAGTGGAAAGAGAAATAACATACCCAGCCCCTCCCTGAGACTGCATCAGCCAGCAACCTCAAACTACTAGTTTGTTACCCTGCAGATAGCTCGTCAACGAATGCATTAATGGTGATGACACCAGCGAGTGCCGAGTTAAATGTAACAAATGCAACGTCCTTTTTAATAGACCCCCACAACTCTGTATTAGAGAGTGACATCACTTTCATAAATCCCTTTATTGTGAAACTCAACTGCTGTCCTTTACTAACGACTTACTTTCTATTCATCGTACTGCCAGTGTCTCATCCATGAAAGCTAACCCTTCCTCTTCTCTTGTTACTTCGCAAAATACCTCAATTATGTTGTTTTTATTAAACTTCTGACTCCAACCCTGCTCTAAGTAGTAAATTTCTCCTTCTTCCTCCGAATATACCCCCTCTCATTGATCATCAATTCAAAGTCGGAATTCATCTCTGTTGCACCAATGCCCGCATCGACTCCCTCATTCCCAAAACGTCATCCAAAGGGAACCACCTTCCCACATCTTTAGTGTCTGTATCATCGGCTGATTCAAATTGCGATAACCAGTCATTTTTTTTTATCCTCAACCATTCATGCTTTCAGTACATCTTTGTACTAGACTCGTTTATATCCTATAATTCATTTTTGGTTCATGCCCCTCCCCTTTGTAATGCCTCCACACCCTGTGGGTATTGAAATAAAATAAATTATTGCACAGTTGGTCTAAGCGGACGCTTCCTGCGCAGATGTACCGCATCCGTCCCGGCAGGACCAGGCCACAGGGGATCCTGCTGCTCTGCCTCAGCCTCATGTTTGCGGTGCTGGCTCTAAACGTGCTGCTGTACAGCGTCTGTCCGCAGTACACCACCTTCGGCAGCCAGCACTACCTCTCACAGGCACGGCCTTGCGCAAAGTGCGGGTTGGGTGGGACAGAAACACTGGTTGGGAATGCGATTCAGCCGTCAACACCCAGAATTTGGTGGTATCTAGAGATGAAATTTATGCTATAGCAACTCCTCCAAGATAAGGAGGCCATAGTGCTGAATTTTCTACGCTGATGCAACGCTCGTGTCCAACACTGGTTCGCCTTCTTAGGGTGACGTTGCAAATTCAGCCCTATGGCCTTCTTTATCTGGCTGGTGTTGGCCATAGTCGGTGACAGCGTAAGAATGCGATGGAACTTCTGCCGTCTTCATGCACTTGTTGCTTCCCATCGTGTTTTGGGTGCGCATGCCTCCAGGACACCAAAGCGTTATTGAAGGTGCAAATATTGTGCCGGAGGTTGAGCTTCCGCTGCTTTCTTGACGTGTCACGGACGGTACATACCTTGCACTCTGAGCGGAAATTTTACTTGACGCTTAATCCTAAAAAATACAATACTTTCTCGTTAAAACAAAATCACATTTTTTTAATTGTCGCTTTTATCGAAGTTCAATGGGGTGTGACCGAAATTCATGCATTTTTAACCAGATTATCCGAAGAGTATTGGCGGCCGACCACACCTATTACGAAGGCCACGGTGCCGAAAGCATGCAAGCCTACACGGAGGCGCACGGAGACATTTGCGTTCCCTCCCCCTTCTCCACCGAGGCAAATGGCAAACTGGGAAAGCGGAGTAAACGAGCGATGGAGGGCAGAGCACCGCTTCCGATGTCAATGCGCCGACACGGGTACGCAGGCAGGGAGCAGCGTCCATGTTCCGACGCTACTCGCGGCGCCCGCGGCCGACACTGCCCGACCCCTGTCGGAATCGGGTCAATGAAGCGATGGAGCCTGGAGGAGATCATCCCTTCAGGAGCCCCTGACGCGCACCTGCAGCGTACTACACGCACACGTGCATCGTATGGGAGATTTGGAGTGTTTATCGAAAGTCGCTTAGATCTGCGAGGTGGAGAAAAGTGGCCGGCCCAAGTCTAAAATTGCCAATAAATTCGACATTTAGACATAGGCTCTTCGACACTGTCCACTATTTTGCAGAACAAGCAACTAGTATTGGATGGGATCGAGAAGTTGCTCATGCAGGAGAAAGCTGCCTGAAGATGAAGGGTCGCCAACTACTTCGCACACAGATTTTCTCTCACAAGCATGCTTGCCGAGCCAGTGCTTGATTTTCATAGCTGCAACCATCTCTACGGGAGTGTGTGAAAACATGTTGGCAAAGCCACCGAGTAGAACTTTGATTCATTCGCGCTTGTCGATGTGGATGTTCCCATTGTTTCTCCTGCCACGGATGTTGCGATAATGGACCTTTCGTGCGACCAAGGTGAACACGAAGCGATGTCGGAGAGTCACCTTGGGAAACGCCAATGAATGTGGAGATGCGAAACATCCTACAGCTGCTTCAAACCAAGTGGAGTGCAGCAGCATTTACAGCGTTCTTGCGATGCCTGGATTAGTTCGAGGAGAACTGATGCCCAGATGAAATTATCGGAAAACTCCACTTAATTATATTTTACTCAGTAGAGCTGCCGCGAGATGTTCATAACCAAGGTTTGTTTGATTAAATATACGGTCATAATGTTCCGCAGTGCTTCCATCAACCTTCGAGGCTGCTGGCACTGTTTTTTTTTGCTCAATAGCTTTGATCGAACTGCCGCTTATATCAATATTTTTGCCGTCTTATTGTAAAAGGGTTGACTTTGTTATAACGAGGGATTACTGTACTACAAAGTATTATTTCTGTCTGTTCCGTCGAGCCATCTGCAAAAGCTCCGAGCAGGTGCTGTTTAGTTGTGAAAGGGAGTTGCACCACGCATGTGCTTGTATAGTAACCGGGAGAGAAAGACGAGCCCTCGTTTAGATCTTTGAGAATGCTGGAAATGAATGGGTGCACATTTGTGGATTTGCCCAGCTCATTCCTAGCACCGAGAGGAAGAAAAATGTTATTGTTCTACTTGTTCATTTATGTTTCTCAAGAGAGAATATTTGACAAAGATTTTAGCTTGGGTACTACATGGGTGTTTAGTTGTATGCTGAAATGGTGCTAGTACAATTATACAATAATACCTAGTAGCCCGAGTTGCTGGGTTAGCCTTCTTTGCATTTTTTTAATTTTGGGTTGTTTCCATTTCTTTTTTTTTTTCATCTCAATCATATATTTTTATGAAATGGTCAGTCCGCAACTTGTTCGCTTTTGAAGCATTCTTGTTGGGTTAGTACCTTACCTTTGGCACCTTAGTGCAGTGAGCATTTCACCAGTTGCTGGCACACCCTGCTGTTCCCATTCTGTCAGTGACTTTAGTTCAATATTAAAACTGAGCTGTATATGCATTCATTGTACATAACAGCAAGACTCGGCAAGGATTGCACTTTGAGCTGGGGTGGGAAAACGTTCTTCTTGTGCAGGACCAGAACAGCACAGCAGCCCCAAGCCCTATACCGTGCACCATCGACGCTCCTCCGGGTAGGTTCCACTCCCACGGTTGGGTCGTTGCTCCTCTGCTACTGGTGCCTAAAGCACTCGAGGCTGCCCGGCCTACAGTGCTTACTGACCGCACTCAGTTTTGATTAGTCGCATTGTGAGACCACATTTGACCTTAGCCTAGAAAGGAGCCAGTCTACTATCGGTAATGTGGCCCCGAGGAAAAGCAACGGCCTATGGATCTCCAGGTGGCAGGTTCGAATCCCGACCGAGGTGTTTGCAATTAAACGGACATTTATTGCGTAAAAGGCGCCGTGACAGTGGCTTAAAAGGATGGTGTAAAGAACGAAACTGGAGGAGCGGCGGCACGCTACAAACATGCTTCCATATGTTATAATTAGGGTTTTGTGTTTTCGGATAAACACGAAAAATGCCCACTGGTGAAATTTTGATCAATTCTAATTTATCTTAAAACTCCTAATTTTGATGAGCCAATGCCCTCCCCCAAGAAAAAAAAAGAAAGACAGTATATTACAATTAAGCTTCATCAGTGCACTAGGTCAATGGTCCTGGGAAAAAATGGACGATTGTCAAGAGGTGTCTTACCTTTTATCTCAACAAGGTTCATTCAGGACAACGGGTCATTGTACTTTCTGGTCACGACAAAAGCCACTGTTTTGGTTTCTAGTTTTGGCCATACTGTTTGTGCTTTAAAGGGAGGTAGAGGTTGTGTTTTTGTAACAGTGAGAGCAATGGACCATAGAGATGGCATTAAAATGGGGAAGAGGGGCAGTTGAAACTTCTCTATTTTATCCTTTACCACCCCACCTCGCGCGGCCGCGGGGTAGGTTGATTGGTGGGATCATGGATGAATACGAGCTTCTCAGCGACTGCCTCTGCAAGTTTGATTTTAAGGTATCAACATTTATTGAAGCAACACTCGTGTGCAACTTTTGTCGTGGGACAAATTACCTAGTATTGCCAACGCCAAATGCAGCTGATGAAACATTAATTGATACAAGGGCGTTTTATTTTTTTATCTGGCATATGTTTACACCCGGATATTTATTTATTTATTTATTTTTAATAGGAAGCATTGCAAAATTAAACTCAGAATTTAGGGGAATTGAGAATTAAACAAAAATAAAATAAAATCAGAATTTTCGGCAAAACATAAACTCCGAAAAACACACTCGGAGTTTGATGAAAAATGAACTTCAAAAACACAGGATTCTAGTTATAATCGTGAAAACTTCCTTAATCTCGTGCTCTAATTTTATTTCGAAGCTCCCTACCACTTTTATTCCATCAAAATGTGGGTAACTGTCGCATCAGTTACAGTTAAGAACAAAGTGGTTGCAATGTTTATAATATGTGTCATCTAATAAAATCTTAGTTGAAATTTTTCCTTGAGCTGTGTTGCCTCATATATTTTAGTCCCTGTGTCTTTTGCCAGAATAACCTCGGTATGAATGAAAACCAACTAGTCCAACTTGCAGTCTTAATTGAGAATTGCTCCTCTACTTCAGCGGATTGCGTCATGACCCGGGCAAGCGCACTGCTGCTGCGGTTCTTCTACAAGGCCTGGGTGTTCGGCGCCTGCTACTTCTGGGCTACCGTGCTCCTCTGCGCGGTGAGTCGGCGCCTTCTGCTTAGAAGTTCATTCTCGAAGGAGCTCCCGACGAAACGATGCCGCAGTTGTGTTTTCGCTGCAATTGAAGATTTGCAGTGCGGGGTCATAGGTAGTTCAACGGCATTTGTATGTGGAGATTTTCTAGAATGATGTGCCATAAAATCCAGTAAGAACGCCCACCCAAAATGAAGAGATAAATGGTGAAAAACATGGGGTGGGCTATCTTTGGGGATGACACAGCAAAACTTTATTGAAAATTAATGATAAGCAAAACTGATACCGCATATCGCTGACAAGGCAAATTCGCGTTTCACGATGCGATAAACATACGGGAATTCGCTACAAACTACTGTGTCACGGGAAAGGATACCGCAGGTTTGATGCGGCAGATTCGCGTCTCACGTTGCGGAGGACCCGCGGAAACCCGCCGAGAACTCGCATCTCCCGGGAGTGGATACCACTGATCGCAGACGTAGCAGATTCAAGTTTTATGGTGAAATAAACACGCGGGGACCTGCTACAGTCTTGCCTGCCACAAAACCCGATATCGTGTGCGCAGATCGCGGAAAAAAACACGGGAATCCGATACAAACTCACAAGTCACGGAAACAAATACCGCAGATCGCGAACGCAGCAGATTCGCATTTCACGATGCAATATACACGCGGGAACAACTCGCGTGTTACGGGAGCCGATAACATGCACGCAGATCGCAGACAGAAAAAACGCGGGAACCCGCTATGAACTCGCTTCTCGGACGCACCAGTACCGCAGATCGCGCCGTTGATGCACAATTCCTGCCGGACATGGCTTTTTGTCCGACGGGAATCGGGGTGGGCGATGTTTCGGAATTTTTATGTTACAGATATTTAGCCAAGAAAAACAGGTTGGGCAATCTTTCGGGGGAGAGCGTCCTTACGGGATTTTACGGTAGGCTTATTTACTCGGGCCTTTCTATTTGCAGAGTTTCTCCACTGTTTTTCGAGTAGTCCCTTTTCCAGTATTACATGCCGGTTCATTCATATCTGTGCTTGTTCCAGTTTGACACTGTTTTGGGTAGAAAAATTGGTTACAAGGCTTCTGTAGTAGATCAGGAAATTAGTTTCATTATCGAACCAAGAAGTTTGTCTAACTATCGCATATATATGTTGGGAGTTTGGTTATTTAGGAGGCAAATTGAAGAAAAGCAGCATGCGCTTACCTTGACCTTGCTTCAAACATCATTTCTATAACTCTTAGTATTTGTTTGACCAAACATTAACAGACTATTAAGAACTGAAACATTATTTGCTAAGAGTACTGTACAGTCAACTCTTGTTAGTTCAAACGTGCGGATAATTCAAACTAACATGCAGATTTCATCCTATGCGTCTCTACAGGAGGAAACTCCCGATAAATCAAACTTTCCTTTATGCAAACAAATTTTCGGTCCCCCTAGAGTTTGAATTAACGAGATTCGACTGTATTTGTATAAACTGGAGCAGTGGCATAGATATTTTTTTTTGGAGGGGGGGGGTTATTTTTGAAACCTCTTTCTGCCTACTCCACTGTCTTAGAACCGAAAGACCACTCCATTTTTAGATTGTCCTCTGGGTGATGCCATTTTGCTGCCTATAGTGCATTGTTGTGATTGCCGCTCACAACTGCAGAGGACGCGATTGAGTCCAAGCTCTATGCAACTCCTGCGAATCAAATGACGTGAGAATGCATACAGAGCAACGCTGGATACGAATGTTAAGGTGCCGAACCTTTACTCCGGAGCGAAATCGAGAAACACGGCCACGAGAAGGTGCAGACGCGACTGAGGCGCCATGGGTGCGTTGAGGAGGTTGAAGCAGGTGGCGCTTCATTATGCGAAGTAACGCGGACGCTGTCACGGGCGGCGCCGCCAACCAGCTGCCAAGGATGAGCGGTTTACCCCCTTTAGGTGTCGCGGACTCCCAATACGATTAGTAAACTAAAAATATCTTTTAAGCATGCTTTGCAAAGTGTTTCGCAAGAGTGCAGAATTAGTACACGTTCAGTTTACGTTACTTTTTACCGACGACGCGCGAGTTCTCGGTTCCACCCTTTCAAAGATTCCCCTTTCTGTCTCTGCTCACGGTTTCAGAGCTACGTGGTGGCATTCGTGGTGGTGATTGCGCGCGGCCGACAGTCGGCCGTGGAGGTGAACACCGACGACCTCGACGGCAGCGACGACGAGGACCTCCTCCGCGCCTGATTTGTGCTGCAGTCAATCTGGTGGGGGTTTATCATGGATCCTCGAATTTCTGGAGATTGCAACAGTGCCTGAGACGCATCTCCGACGGGTGTATTTACCGCGTCCTAGAAAGTGGTCCCTCTATTTCCGCCCGACAACGTAAAAGTGTCGCGTCGTCGCCGGATGTGCGATCCTGGTGGTATCACAGCAGCAGCAGTGTTGGATATGGCAGACGTCCGTTCTGCCGATGGTCGTTCTCCAGCTTGACAGTCCACAGAGTCCTCGGCAGCCAAGAGTTGGGACTCTGCGACGACAGCAATGCTCGCATGCTAATTTTTGTCGGGACTCGTAGCACCGAGCGCCAGGATCGCGACATTGGACAACGTGCCACGCCGGCTTTTGTGACGTCATTTGTTGCCGTTTGGGGGACCACTTTTGATGTGTGGGCAAGAAGACGAGTTCCAGGCACCTTAATGCACGTGTGGAGAGCGAGTGCAGAAAGAAGCTCGAGCTTAGTTTAGCTTATTTGTGCGTAGAAAAGACCCAAACAATGTCGAAGTATAGCGTATGTTTATGGTTTGCTATGTCTGTCATTGGGCGGGGCGTCGACAGCGTTTGAGCCCGTTTATTTGTGCCGGGTCCGATGGAGGAAACGAAACCCGATTTTTCGGCCCACGTATATAAACTAGGCATCACTCAGAGCTGGAACTCAAGGAGATTATGATAGAATGATAAAGCTTGGGAACACGACGTTACCTAGGTAAAAGGATACGAGTGAAAAGCAAAATTTCTGTCAGCTGATGTCCATCTAAGCCTAATATATTGATTAAATCAAAATATGACATTTTGTATGCCTGTACTCAAGCTTCCTTATTATACCACCACTGCTAGCGTCAGATTCTCACCGAGTTTCAGCTTTCTGCAGTATGTAATTTACTAATGCGAGCTGAAAAACCGGGTTTCATTTTCTCAGTCGAACCAGTAGTTTGTTCCCTAGCATCGCTCGGTGCTCCGTGTTCTTCAAAACATATTCAGCTGCCTATGTGCCACCATCTCTAAGGGTTAAGGATTTCGGAGAGTGATCTCTAATCTATTAATAGGCGGTGCCAAAGAAGGTAAGGTCTGTCGAGGCCAGAGCTCTACGTAGCTGTTGCATTCTGACGTACAGTAGCAGTGCTCCATCCACTTCCAACGCCCTCAAAGCAAGAACTTGATGGGTGCCACTTTTGGTTCGGAAAGTGAGGCTGTTACCGGAAGTAATGAAAAGTAGGATTGGTGACGTGGTTTGAGTGTGGCATTGTGGGACATTGATTTTCTTTATTTAAATGCCTTTTTGTATACTATACTCTGTTGCAGGTTACAAGTGGAAAGGGTGGGGGAATTGTGGGAGTAGCTTGTCCTGCTTCTCTTAACCTGCAACAGAGTATAGTCTTTGTGTACTATGCATGTTTGGGTATGGTGCTGAGAGGTATGCAAAAAGGGATGCAAGTCCTTATCCCCGGACCTGTGCACTTATTCTAGAATACCGTGGCTGCCTGCTCGGAGGCTGGAGGTGTATGTTTGCAAATTATGTATAAAATTGTTTTTGGAGCCTTATACGTTGCTTCAAATAGTTAGTGCTGTTTAAAATTTCCGAGAAATCCTTTACCTGGGACAGTAGCAGAGCTGTTGTTTACGAAGCGGTATTCGGTTATTTGATGTTTGAGCTCTGCAAGGCATGCATTTTATTGCTTTTCTATAGTCGGTGAAAGGTTGAGAGTTCAGGGGAATCTTTTCCCACCTCTTTCTTTGTTAACGGAGCATACGCTGGAGAGGAGGTTGCCTCCACTCCGGCGTTCGCTCTGCAAAAGTGGAAAGAAGCGGATGGGGTTTCACTCGAACTCCTAACCTTTCACCGACTATAGTTGGCAGCCCCCTGGCGGTACCCCAATGTTGCCAACATATATAATAGTTGGACACCTTTCGAGTTATGGGAAGCCTCATCACCCGGCTGGAGTCTTTGTTGTGCACTATAGCTTCCTAGCTATGCAACAGTATTGACAACTCGTGGCGTGATGTCGAGCAAACAACTTAAAATTGTGTACATGGGCAAGTGTAACGGGGTAATATATTAAGAGTTTTTTTAATTCTCTAGTCTTTTTTGTTTCTTGTGCTAGGCACGCTGCCATCAAGCTACTTTGTTTAGTTATATGGTTGGATCGTTACAAGATTCTCATGCCCTGGACTTTGTAATTTGTCTTTTCTGGAACATCAAATAAATAACCCTTGTTGCATGCAATTTGTCCTTTGTCAGCTGTATTTGGCTGTTTCGATAGCTTAGGCTCTTATGAAATTTATGTTCTTCTATTAAATATTTTTTGACAAGCAGAAAGAAGAAAAAAAATCTTATGTGTCAAACACAGTTTTTAGGTGCGATTGTTTCAATTGTTTGGAAGACATTAAACAGTCGTTCCGGGAGTGAAGAACCTAAATCTTTATCGATTTTGGAGAAACTGAATCGGTATGTCACGTAACCAGGGGGGAAAGGGAGGCAAATGGGGAGGGAGGGGTGGGGGGGATGAGGGTTAGGGAGTGGAAGGGAGGGGGAGTGCACTGTAGAAGGTTAAAAAGAGGGAGGAGAGAGGAAGGGGGAGAGGTCATTGGCGTGTCACGCGACATATATTTCCCATTTTAGACAAAACCCCGAGACTAGGAGGAAAAGAAGGACAACACAACACAAAGTCTCAAACACAGCTGAAATTTTTTGGGCAGATTATCATGGTTTTATCCAAAAACCAAAAAGAAGGAAAAAGGGGAGAGGGGAAAGTTGAACTTCTCTTTCCCAAACACACAAGAGAAGGACATTGACTAATACCACACTGGTACTATTCTAATGCAAACAAAAGGGGGGAGGAGGAAGATCTCTTATCCCACCCCGGTGAGGTCCCGACACACTTCACAAAAGAAAGGGCTGCGGGAAGGTGACTCATCGGAGGAAAGACCGAACATGGACAAAGGCGAACAACCTCTGACATTCGTCACACCCGAAACAAAGGGGGAAGGGGTGAAACTTAAGCCCGAACAAACAACATCCTACGCAGATATAAAGGTGACTTGCAAACAATCAAATTTGTAGAAATCTTTTTAACTCCGTGTCCAAATTAAAAGACTGCCTATATACTGCATTCCCGTGACTAATAATAGTGAGGGACTCTTTTACCCATCGTTTATGATCCTCTCTCTCGGTCAACACGACCGATGGGGAATTCCATAGAGGTACGTAATTGTTACATTCCAACACGGGTTTTGACATTTCTGAATGCTGATCTTTGTTTCTAATACAATGTTTGTGTTCAGTTAAACGATCATTCAAACACCGCTTTGTTTGTCCAGTGTAACATAACCCACAGACAAAAGGAATTTTGTATACTACGCCCGACACACAGTCAACTTCTTTTTCTCTGTTTTTTTGTACATCCAGTTCTACGTCAGCCTAGAGTTCCTGTATAGGCTCCCTACGGAAGTCAGAGTTGTGCGTCTGTTTTTTACGTGCTGCCGCGCTGCTATTCGCCGAGATCCAATCACGTGAGGAGCGGGATCAAGTGCCATGCAGGAAAGTAGACGTTGCACGCACCCCGGCGCACGTTCTCCTGTTTTTGAGCACGCCGTGAGCCTCGAACGTGCGGCGCCGCTATTCGCCGAATTCAGTCGCGTGACGAGCAGGATCAACATGCCGTGCAGGAAAGACGGCGCTATGGACATGAACGCGCAACTCTGGCTCCCACGGGAGCCTATACAGGAACTCTACGTCAGCCAGCCGTCAATTTTTCTGCATCAAAAAGAGAGTGATTTTATTTCACGTCGTGATGACTGACGCCACGGAGTGATTCAGTGTATTTTTATCAGAGGTTGTTTACTTTAGCTGTTTTTAAATAAATGTGCAGTTGAGAGTAAGCGCTTGTCCAGTTCGCCTTCCTTTTTTTTTGTCCCCGTCTTTGTTGGCACTTTTAAATTTTATAAGTCATGAACCAACTCACCCGCTTCGCCACTTTAGTGGCAGTGGTAATTTCTAGGGCTGTCACAAACTTTTGTCGGACCGGATTTTTAGGTCGAACTTTCGGAGTTCGACTGGATCGAACCAGTTTGACGATCCTTTGAACTTTTAAACAGATACGACCGGTTCGACTTTGTGGGCAGTGTGGCCAGACCTTGATACAAGCATGTCTAGGTTTGGAGAATTTTTTTTTTATGCAAAGGGTTATTTTAATTTTATGAACAGTTGCAATTAAAAGAAACTAATTCTAATCACTGAAGAAGGTAATCGCTTAATTTTTTTTGTACTGTATTGACTGAAATAACCAATCAGTGCTGCCCTTAATTCATCCCTTAGCCATCACCATGTGATCCAAAGCCAACCGGCCAGCCTGTCGCGCATGCACATAGCAGTCGAACCCGAGTCGAACTTTTTACAAGAAGTTTGAAAAAGTTGAATCTGATCGAACTCGAACTTTGACCGGTTCGCGACTTCTCTAGTAATTTCCATGGGGAGGAAATCAGACTGTGGTGCCTCAAGCGGCTATCTTTAGAACTACACGGATGGAGACAACAATTAACAATGACTCAGCACTCGGCTGACTAAACCGAACGTCGCGTCGGTGCTCGTGCTCTCCGGTGAGGGGGAGGAGGTGATGTTCTGTTGCCACTCCGGCCTGCATGAACAATGCAGCATGCATGGTACAAATGGCCAGCTCAGCACAAAAGCCGAAGTGGGTCAAGCTCGCATTCTCTGACGACTGCGTTCGGGAGAGATCCAGCACTAACTACAACACTTTGTTTATTGTTAGTATTTTTACGTTAAAGGCCGACGACCGGACTCGAGATTCTGTAAGGCAGAATATTTTCCTCACCATGGGGGAGGACGAAACAGGCAACTGTGGACAGGGTAGAAGGGGGAGAGGAGGGAGCGGGGGAAAAGTGGAAAGCACGAACTGGTTGTCGGTCTTTAAGTCGTGAACATACCCACAAGGCCTTTGAGCATGTCCGCAGGCCTTTTGTTGGGTAAACACCGAGGTGTGGGAGCAACAAATGGGTCAGAGCGCCCTTCATAGTTTGATCTCCCCATCATATAGCGGTTGCAATAGTCGTAAAAAGTATATTTCTGAATATTCGGAATATTTTGTCATAATTGAAAAGGGAAGAGGGACCAAGTGGCTGGGTGCCAAAATCACAAAGAAAACAAAAGGAGAAGCCCAACTCTGAGGATTGCCTCTTCCTCGTGACGTTGGTGATGCCGCGCCTCCGGGCGCTACGGTCTTGCACCAAGTAGATGTGCCTCAGTGTTGCCAAAAGTCGGTGGTGACAGGGTAAAAATTCAAGTGAAACTCCTCCCACCTCTTTAGCAGAGCGAATGTTAAAGAGGAGGTCGCTTTCTCTCCAACATTCGCTCTGCTAAAGAGGTGGGAGGAGCTTTCCTTGACAAGCGGGCCTGCGTTTGCCCACTCCACAACTTGTGCACTCCACAACTTGTGCACTCCCCAACTCCACAACCACATTCACGGCATGCGATGAAACGTCTGTGCACGCATGTGCAGTAGCAGCGGCACCGCAGTGTCATGAAGTCAACCCACCGAACAGATCCACGTTTTGCCCCAACGTTGGTTAGCCCACACTGATTGTGAGCACTGCGCGTGCTTAGAAACGAGATTTGCGTGAGGTCTGAACACTCACCATGCCGAAATCAGCGCCACCACGGCATACGACGTCAGAGCCGCATAAATAAGGGCGTGCTCAATTACATACAAATCGGAGAGAACTTGCCTTCCAGAAACCGATTCAACATCAATCCAGAAAGATGCCCACGAAAGCATGACGACGAGGCTGCTGGGCAGGTAGGTCTTCAGTACTTGTGATGTCATCTGTCTCCAAAAGACAAACGGTATGTACAGGAAGGCGAACTGTCCTGTGAGAAGAGAGTGCTGCGTGTGATGGAAATGCTGTCCTGGAACACTACGCGGCTCGCGCATATTGCATGAAGATGAAACTCTGTGTGTTCCAAAATGCGTCTTTGGCACATCAAACATTCCGCAAACTCCCGTCTTGCTAAAACCGTGCAGTACAGCCGTAGCCACAGGGGAGGGAGTGTGTTCCAACCTTTTCAAGGGGAGGGAAAGGAGGAACGGGAGAAAGAGGCTGAGATTCCCAGCCCTTCTTTCCTGTTCCTCCTTTCCCTCCTCTTGAAAAGGTTGGCATATGCTCTCTCCCTTGTAGCTTTGGCTGTACTGCATGGTTTGCGAGGACGAGGCAGCCGAGCTGGCGCCATCATTGGTTGAGGTGGTACTTAAAAAGCAGACGAACTTACACGGCTGACGATCCGATGGAGTCAATCAAACTGCGTGGAAAGTGCGTCGTCATGCGCTTGTTAAATCCTCGTCATTGTGGGTTTCCTATCGCCGGCTAAACCAGTCAAGCGCAGACAAACAAAGAAGCGCAGGATTGCAGTTTATTGTCTTTACGCGCTCAAAGACAATGAGTGCCAAGATGATGCACCTCTGGCGCTTCTTTGATTGGATTGTGCGTTGACTGCAGGGTGGTGATAAAATATGCAATTTCGGAACATGACGTTCACAACTTGCACATTTGTGAACATAACGATAACAAGTAAAAAGTGCTCCAAACCGTCAGGCCAATGCAAAAGGAGGACTTTACCAGTCAGGAGCGAGTGATTGAAGGAGCTCGGGGTGTGGAATCTTCCATATCGGATGGTTCGCCGTACAGCGTCACTCTCTTTTAGATTTCCTTGAGCCCACTGCTTGCATAGTCTGCCCAGTATAGGTACACCTTCGAATTGCGTTCTCCACCTGTACAGCGTACGCAAACAGTAAACCCTTTTCAAAACTCCGTCAAGCAACATTGGTGGCCACCATTTTTTGGCCACGAAGCCCTCGTGGCCAATACGTGCCTCGAGCAGTCTCGAACGAAACGATTTACAGCGCGCTTCCCTGGTTTTGAGAGTGTACATCAGTGTTGCCCGACTGCTCTGGGATGTGGGTTTCTTCGTCTGGGCTGTGGCAGCCTGCATAGGCGCAATTCCGGACACTGGTAGCGGTTGAATTACCGCATTTTGTTAGTGCGAAAGCAATAACTGTCTCATGGAGCGAGCCAACGTCATCAGCTTTGAAGCCGCGCCAAACGGCACCTGAACTCCTTTCTCCAAGCGAAGCCGAGATCTGATGGCTCCCAACTTTGAATCCGCGCGAAAGGCCTAGCAAACGGCACTTAGTTTCTTCTCTCACAATAGAGCACAGTGAAGCCGAAATCTGATAGATTTCGGCTTCAGTCCTATTGGCTAGCGCGCGTCATAGATTCAAGGTATGAGGCTCCCATTGGCCGCTGCTCGTCAGTTTCAATGACGGCCACCCCATGGCACTGCACGCCCACACCGCCAGCATGCCGGTACAATACAGAGGCAGGAATCAGCTGGCGTGCTCGGGCGGACTGCCATCGCGCGGGAAACGAATTGGCCGTGCCGTCACTCTGGGGAGCAGCGGTGCAGCCGATGTCAGTGCAGCGGAGCCGCCTCACAAGGACGCGCGCAAGAATGACATTTATGCTTTCGCATTCACAGCTCATAAAAAGTGCTTAAACGTACCTCGAGCGTTTTTTTTTTATTTTGTGGTTTATTGTGGCGAATGGAATTTATCGATGTCTTTAAGAAAGCTCTGTACTAGTTTTGGGACAAAAACAAAGAAATAAAAGCTACTTTTGGCAAGTCTGTGCACGACAGAACAAATCCAACTGGAATTTTTGTTTCATTTTATGTTGATTTTTTTTACAACACTGTGCACTCAGCCGTGTAAATCTACAAAGGTCCTTAATGTCTAAACTATTTGACCACACAGGATAGCCGAAATGCATGGGTAATCCCCGCTTACAACATGAAATATGAGTCTCATCAATCCCAGAATGCAGCGTTATCCGAACAGGATTTGAGAAAGGTCTCAAATAACAGAGCATATCCAATATAAAGTGTCGATGACAGTCACTTCACGACGGTTGGGCGGAATCCGGCTTGTTTTAGGGCACGTCTCAAAAAGAGCTGCTTTTTTTTTGCACGGCACTAAAGCAAATGAACGAACGTGTCTGACCCTATCTGCGGTCCGTGGGCTGCGTCAAGCGAATCCTGGAGAAAAGCTCACCGAAGAAAAGCTCTCCTATAGCTCTACCATATCACCCGCACCTCAAAGATTTTTCTTCTCGCCGTCTCGTACACTTTTGCCTTCGAAAACCCTTTTTGTTCCACAGCGTTGCTCTATTTGTGCTGCCATGTGATCAATTAAGAGTAGATTTGGAATATAGCCATGGCTAGTAGTGGATAAAAACAGATTGTTTTCTCCCCTTTATTGATAGCAACTCGTCGGAACAGCTGGACGATCCACTCCATGGCCGATATATGATGCAAAGACATCTACGTGGAACACATCTTCAAAACTTTGCCACAGTGCCGATTCTTGATCGGCATCCAACATAGAGTTTGGTATCCAAGCGTGCGAAGGCACAGAGACGCAGCGCTTCGGCGTGCCAAAAAAAGCTTTGATCGCGCCGCGAGACCGGTGAAACTTGCTTTCGACGAGTTTTACTTTTTTCCTGCAGCACTGCTCTTCCGTAAAAAAATTTCAAGCGTTCTCAACGGCAATTTTCACGGCTTACTCACGATTTTAAAGAACTGTTTTGGTGAATGACGATGCACGAGAAGAAAAGGTGTTTACTAAACGCTGCCGCCAGCATCCGCAAAGCTCCAAAAACGAGATTTTTTGAGATGCAAGATGGTCGTCCGGTGGCTTCACTCGCGGGAGCGGGAAGCGCGATCCAGCAATTGTCATAGAGACAGCATTATTGTATACATCCATCCAGCCTATGCAACAATGGCGGCGGACGGCCTGTGGCAGTATTTTTTTCGTGTACGGTTGGCTTTGGTCGCCTGGCTCCCCTAGCCCGTGCGTCGGTGCTTCAATTCCATCCTTGAAAGATGGTCCACGAACTTTTCTCTTTTTCTTTTTAACTTGTCGCTAGCCAGTGGCGTTAATATCGTGTCAAACAGGGCCATATCCGGCCGTCCGATGCACGGAAAAATGTTTCCTGTCAACCATACTGATCGCACTGTGATAGTACGGCAGGGTGCGTCGTGGCTCGTCGTGCGCTATCTTTACAAAGCGGTTACAAGTCCAACGAGGACGTGAATTCGCAGGTTCCTGTGCGAGGATTGAGGTAGGAACGTCTCGGCTGTTGCCCTTGTCGCACGCGGTAGCGCTGGATGTCCGCTCTTCAAGGTAAGCTGGGCGCTCGACGTCATGCTTCGTGAAAGGCTTCGAGAAGCATCGCTAAAAAAGCTTATCACCCGTTTCTCTTCACACAAGCAGCACAAGCGAACCACGCAGAGTTGTCGCCCGGCGGTGTCAGCTGTCACCGAATGGGAAGGCACGAGCAAGGATGTTGAACTTTCCGACTGTCACGTAACGTTGCGTGCCTTTTACAATTCAGTTTCAAATGTGCAGGCCGAAGGTGTGCACATCTTGTATGAACAATGTGTACACCGTCACTATTTGTGCCGTCTGCTACAAGCACATTTTTTTTTTTTTTTTTTTTGCAATTGAGGGTACACATGTTTTTATTGACAAGGGTGTGCGTCTCCAAAACTATTTACTGAAAAAAAAAAAAAAAAGATTACTTAAAATGATTATATTCCTTTCCTCCTTCAAAGTTAGCCACACTCAATGTCATACATGTCAATGCAACGGTAGTATTATTGTGTCAGCTTTAGAATTTTCCGGTGGCAATTGCTTGATAGGAACATCGTCTTGCTTGCACCATGACAGTTGATGTTGTGAACTGCAGAGTAGATGCTCTGCCTCCAGTGC
This sequence comes from Ixodes scapularis, assembly GCF_016920785.2. Lineage (NCBI taxonomy): Eukaryota > Metazoa > Arthropoda > Arachnida > Ixodida > Ixodidae > Ixodes > Ixodes scapularis. Next base: position 107,420,333 of record NW_024609883.1, on the reverse strand, counting down.
AAGATTTCTGCCCTTGATAACACCTTGTCACATGCGAAGCCTAAGCCGACGGAAGGCAGCGGGCAAGTGCTGCAAGCGGAGCTTCGGTATAGAATAAAAGGTGAACTGCTGTCTTTCGGCTTGTGGGAGTTGCCGTCGCCCTAACACGATAGAAAGGAATATTTCTTCGCTTTATTGTCGCTGTGCTTCCATCCGGCGTAAGCAGCATGTTCGTGTACATATTGAGTAAACGTGCCGTATAACAATAACAAAATTCTGCTCAAATTTGTAACCATATCACTCTTCGAGCCACTAATGGGCCAACTACCAGTAGCATCGGAAGTATTTTGGAGGTGGAGGGCCCTGCATACTCCGGCACTGTGTTTCCATTTCAGCAACAACTCGAGGGGCTGGAAGCAATTGGCACGAGTGCATTCTACGGGTTGCAAACCCTGGACAAGCAAACTGCTGACAACGAACCTGCGACCAGCTGTGCTTACAAAGCGGGCACTGATGGCTATTCAACAACTCTTGCGCGGTGCTGTCGAAGGCCCGGAATGCACCTGTGCAACTTCGTTTGCTCGTGCAATCGCTCGAGGAAACAGATTTCACGCTATTTCTCCTGTCACATGTGCCTCCCAGAATGGTGCGCAGCATGCTCCAAGTGTATGAACGACAGTGTGCCAGCAGTCCCGAGACCTAATTTTCCCTGCCAAGTTTTTTTTTTTTTTTTTTTGCAGCTTGCCATCTGAAGCATGCTATATATACGTTTGTATGTAGAGCTTTCATATAATGTTCTTTGCAGCGTGTAACTGAGGTCAAAAATTGTTTCTCTATTTACTTTGTAGATGCAAATGTCACATGCCCCTTAAACGGTATAGTTGAATACTGTGCTCGAGTGTATGACACATACTGTATGTGTGTGTGTGATTCCACCGATTACACGTTTTTGGTACTTGTGGTATTAAATCGGCTTGCCTGAAAAGAAATGTACATTGTTGCTTTCTGCCCTTTGAATATACTTGTTGAATGAAGTGGCTCCTTGAAGGTCATCCATGTTTGCCAAGATTTGCAGCCTAAGACTTGAATCATATGGTCTTTAACACTATGCATTGACTGTGCTCATTTGAATTATCAGCATGTGCTCCAAGCAGAGTACACCACGGGTGTTGTGTACTCCTTACTTTGCACCAACATCCCTGGCATTAGTGCTTGCATATTAAAAGCTACATCTAAAGCTGTATGAATCTGCACTTGTAGCTTCCTTTGCTGTATCTACTTGAGTATCAACAGTATGGCTTTCAAGCTGTGGTAACGGCCAATCAGATTCTATAATGGCAACCAGTGCGACTTTTTCACAGTGTGTATCCTTATTCGAGATGCATGCTTGTTCATCACATTCAGCGAGTTTCATTACTGCCTGGATGTTTCCTTTTTTTTTTCTATACTTTCATGTAATGATTGCTTCGAACGAAGTGTCCACATCTCAATTGACTATAGTACGCTGCACAGGACTTGAGTAGGATTAGTACCGCAAGTCTTAATGCCCATTCACACACTCTCGTTTGCTTGGGACCGCGTGCCTTAAAATCTCGTACGATGAGAGAACACATAGGGAGGCTCAAGTGAGGGTGGGTGCAACTGCTAGATCGGCGATCACGGGACATGGACGCCATTTAATTGCTAAATTTTGCTGGGAGTCTATGGGGCATAGGGTCGTTTTCTTTCCTAACTCGGGTCATAAAAGCCCATTAAGGTGCTTGAATAATTTACACAAGGTATAAATGATTACTTTTCCATAGCCACCAATTTTGTTGCGATAGGTTAAGTATTTTTTTAACGCGAAAAATGGTAAATTCCGCCATCTTGGACGTTGCTGCTTGTCTGGCAACTTTGCTTTCTCCGCTCGACGTTTGCAATTCTCGGAGCGAGAAGGAAGCGAGAGAGGCTGCGCCAAGGCGCTCGTTGCTTGCAATGGGAGGCGAGAGGAGGAAAGGCGCATGGAGCAACGGAGTTGCAACAGAGCGGGCGCCTGCTCTCGTGCAGGCAACACTGGCGCATTTCCTTTCTCGAATCCTCTCCCTCAGGCGCCGCCATTAAATTGCAAACGCTCTCCAGGTTTTGAGTTGCGCCCACCCTCACTACAGCCTCCCTAAGAACACACTGTCACGCTGGGGCCATCTATGAGGTGGTCCTGGAACTGCAGTTTACTAGAGAGATGCAAGCGCTATCTACGAAAGATGGTAGTTTATAACATTGTAAAAGGTTTCTCGAGCTAAGAAGAAAATAATGATGTGAGGATAATATTGGAAATGTACAGAATTGCCGAATGTTCCACGTCTACCCAGTAAAAGATTTTAAGAAGTTATAAGGTGCACGGTCGTAAACGGTCGCAAGTGTGTGAACCAGCCTTTGGCACGTAATCGAGGACGGTACTTGAGTCCACTTCAGTTTGAGAACTGTTTGACCGACTGTCGCACCAGGGCGAGTCTGAGTATGTCTTTCCTTGCAGAGTTCGACGTCGGTACGGACGGGATGCTGTGGTGCCGGTACTGTAACTACGTGAGCAAGAGGGGCTTCAACATGAGGCGGCACTACCAGAGGAACCACCTGGGTAACCCTCTCCCGCACCTCCCGCAGGGACACAAACCACTACAGGGAGTATTTGCTGGCAGACGTAGCTGCATGCACGACTGCCGAGCACGTGCCGACGGCGAGCTTCCACGGTGCTTTTGCAACGTGCGTTCCACACCATCGAGATTGCCGGTCTTGGTGGCCTATTATTGCGAGCACGTTGAGAGTATGCGCTCTAGATGGTGTGCTCAAATATGGAGTCCAGCGAATACTCTCATCGTCGGCAAGGAACGAGAATGGCAGGACATGTTTTTCGAACGCCCGGCCTCCAGCACGGGCTTCATGCCTTCCGATGCTTTGGCTGGACGTGCGTGCTTGAGGTGGACGACACAATGAAGAGTCGTTGAAGGTAGAAGGCTCGCACTGTAGGCGGGACAGCTGAAGCTCCTCTCTGCCGTACTTCCCTCGAGAATGACTGTAGACAAGCTTTCTGTGCCTCCTCACTGTGCCACCAAGACGGAAAACACTGCGGGTACTAGTCTTCCCGTGGTAAGGGGGACACGGTACGTAACGACATATAGGCATAATTAATCGACCAATGAAAAGTTTGAAACTTCTATTTGAGAAGTGGGACATAGTTTGAACGCCTCTCGATCGCTGGTACAACTTTGCGACTTGTCTCTTCCGTAAAACGCGGCTTGCAGAAAACTCGGAACGTTGTAGGCTTCTCTATTAGTGCTGGGAAAGCGAGCAACATTTTTGGCAACGTCGAGAGGCGATGTTCAGCCGCTTGCGTGTATTGGCAGGTGAACGGGTCGAGCGAGGCTCCATGTGCTTGAGATTTCTTCGTGGGTTGCGACCGACTCCGATATTAACTTCACCATCTGGCTGATCTGTGCATCCACAAAGATCCCGTTTGTGTTGAAGCTTGGGTGGAATTTCCTCTCGTACCTATTTTTGTTGGTGCAGAGCTGGGAAACCACCGAAGATGTTTGTGGTATAGCCAAACGGGTAAAGAAAGAACGCCGACAGGCCGGTAGGTTATCGTGGGCTAGGAGGGGAGGGGTGGCGATCGCTCACTTCTCCCAGTGGCCAAGGGTGTTCCCATGCTGTGTGCGTCACTATCAACATGGCATCGTCTGCGGGCTGGCAGCAGCACCACGACAGCGAAGATCAGTTAATTCTTTAGAAATTGGCTTTTAAATGAAACAGAGCGGGCAAAATATAATAGGGGTCGTGTTCCCATTTACGGCTGAACAGTACCTATATAGAATGCAACGAAATACTCAATCCGCCAATTTTTGTGAGCCCCTTCTTCTCTTCTAGCCCCGAAGTGCAAGATGGTGCTGCTGCCCGCTTACAGATTAAACGGTGCTCGGTAGGCTAGAATCGCGGGACCACTTTTGCCCGCACCATTGTCGCACCTCCCCTTTTACCCCACGGTAAGTAGGTCATTCGTCGTCTTCTTTCATTAACCGAGTTTACTTCTTTATTTTCTTTGCACCAAAACCATTTATGACATTTGTGTTTACGCAGCGTAAGGTCGGTCTGCCTTTGAGTTGCGGCGACACCGGGGTAGGCTGTAGATGAGAAATTAGCCAGTCCAATACCTCTGCTAGCCTGGGTTTCTTTATTGCGCATTGCACAGTAACGATACACGACCGCGTGCCAGTACAGTGCCCATAAAGGAAACTGGTAGGCATAGGAATCAAACCCTGGATCTCTGGGTTCTGCAGTGTGAGCCATGCGCTCTGAGCTGGTGTACACTAACATGCTTGGCCACCAATCCCCCAGCTCTCTATACACAACAAATTTTCTGAGTAATGTGTTTGCTGTGGGCAATCGTTGCAGTAACAAGCACCCTGTGTTTCAGGCCTGCTGGCTCCCCGCCTGGTATCGAGGGCAGAGTTGGTGCTCCTGCCTCCCGTTTCGGAAGGATCCCACAGGTGAGCAGCCACCAGGGGGACAGTATCATCCAACTCCGATTATAAACACCTCCATAACACATCTTCAAGCTGAGTCCCACCCAGGGGCAGAACTAAGGGGTGTGCAACTGCCCTTCCCCCCTCCCCCCCCTTTTCCAAGCCTGACTCGCAGATCTGCCCCAGTTCCAACCCCAGAATGCTTTACACAGAGCACACGGACCTATGCTATAAACCCCCCCCCCCCCCCCCCCCCCCCCCCCGTTAACCTTTCCGAGAAATGTTTTTACGCACCCCCCCAGATGGATAATCCTGCAATAACCCCTTCACAAGATAAGATTGAAAGTAAGAAAGCTTAAAAACTGTCAAAGTAAGGAAGCTTAAAAACTGTCGGAGATCGACTCAGAGATTGTATTTTTATGGCAATGTCAGGACCTATGCGAGTCGTGCGCACCTTTAGCCAGTTGCATGTACCATCCGAGCTAAGACGAGTTTGAGGCCAACACCACCGAAGTGTCATTTGGCCGAGGCTACTTGAACGCCAGTACGGCATTTGATGGGGTACCATTGTCTTAGTACGATAATACCAATCTTACGGACGTCTTTGTTGCTTCCAATATCTATCTGTGCAGGGGCTGGATCCTACCCTAGGAGCCGAGGGGCTGCATCAAACCTCCCGCCGTTTGTCATGGACGCCGTGCCTCACAGTGTTTGAACTTGGAAGAAAAGAAATTACTACCCTATTTTTGTATCACTCGGGAGCCTTAAAACTGCAGCCACCGCCAGGGCGAGAATGACAAGGGTCGTCCTGGCCGTCCTGCCTCCTGCGCAAGCTTCCCACCTTAGGCAACGCTTGGGCGTCCTGTCGGTGGCTGTTATGGGACATCGGTGGCTCCCCACTGGACTGCTTGCAATAAAATATGCCGGTCTACGTTATCCTAACTGAAAAATTATTGAGCCGAGTTGGTCCGCGTCTTAATCTGCCCGAATATCGAGAGTGTAGCGAAAGCTTGTTCTCGTTAGCCGATCGGGCAGTGCGCAGCTATTGAACGGGTGTGTTCTCTCTATAAAGCTTTTTTGTACAGAATGTGTGTACACCAAGCCACAATGAAGCGAGCAAATAGGGTATAACCTCGTTACAACAGGTATGGTTACTGCAGACATCCAGTTATAACGTTACCAATTCGTGCAACTTATTACAGATTTTGATGTAACATACATTTGGATATAACGGACTGTATTAGGAAGTTTGTTAGCAGTTCGCTCACCATTCCATAATAGCGGATTCTTTGACAGCAGCAATTCCGGACATTGTGTGGCTTTGGTTCGGTAGCAGTGGCATTCATTTTGCAATAGGTGCAACTCAATAAAAATAATTGCTACCTCCAACGTATGATAAAGCGAATAAATGCACCACACGTTCAAATAACTGCAATTGTGTGCTTTTTGCAGGTTATTGCTTTAACCCTACTGGCATCGATATGGCTACAAGCAGCCAAGTACTGGATTTTATTTTCGTTTCTAGTATGCACTTTAGAATGGTGTAATTCAGTGAGCTCTACACATGAATGTGGTATTGTTTTGCACTTCATATACATAGTAAGCTATGTTTCAGAAGATACCACAGGTAATGTAGAAGACAAACGTTCTTCGTGCCGGGCACTTCTCTGTGATGCAGGTGCAAGGTCATTTGTTCAGTGTTGAATGCATAAAAAACAGAAGAGACCAGTTATCACCAGACAAGAAGCCAGTCATCATCCCACTATGACTGGCTTTAAACCATAGTTAGCCAAATTAGCCATGTAAAGAATTACAAATGCGCCAAAGACACCTGAAGCCAGCGATACATTACTTTCTGACCTCATGCCTTGCACATACGGTTAGTGTAGTCATTGAATGCCAATAGTAGTGCTCGGAAATTGAAGGAATAATGACTGACGAAATAGAGGCAAAATAATGCACTTTTAATAACTATAACAGGCTCTTCCCTCTATACAAGCCCACAGACTTTCATATTTACAACTTGATCATTACAAAATTCTACCTTGTTTGTAAGGTAAAACTCAAACCCTTTGGTTGCTTCACTCCCAATCAGTCTAAATAATATTAAGATACCATCAAATAGCAGTCCTAAAATCCAACACGAGCGAACTATCTGATATTTAGAACTGGTTGCTGTTGAGTGTGCTTTACAAATGACGACACGTGCGCACTGCGGCAGAGAAACTAGCGGTGGCAGTGTTGCAGTCATCCGGCTTGTGCGCACACATTTTTAAAAAGCTTTATCTTCATTTTTTATTGCATTACGGCTCCGTCCGCTGTGGGAAAGAGAAAACTTTGCTGCAACTATTACAAAAGTGTACCATTTTTGTTGCTCCCTCTAGATATAGTAGTACAGAATTGGCCAATGACCAATGTTATCTCAACTACAGATCCTTAGGGTTTTTTTCTTCTAGCAGATGACTAATGTTGTAAGTAATGTGAAGCTATAAAAACCTATCAGCCATTGAACTGTACACGTAACTCTCGCATAGGGGTGGTAGCCTCTACGATTTCGGCCGAGTCTCATTTGGAAGAATACTCGATAATCCTATCGCTGCTCTTATATTGCAACGTTACTGGTGACCAAGATACTGCAAAGAAGTATCGTTAAACGAAGGACTCGCCTCTGAACCCAGTCAGGAATGGCGTTTGGTTCCTTGGAAGCAACCTTCGATTGTTGCGTTTACCCCGTATTCACCCTTGTCCCCACGATTTCTGCCTTGCGACGCTACGAGCGCATTGCGCCACTGCTGGCCAATATCCTGGCGGAGGCAGAGTGGCGGACGTAGACACAGCAGACGCCCGTCGTGCTGCAGGCTGCCCTCAAACTTGACAGTCCACGGAAGTGATGATCGCGTTTGCTCGTCTATTTGCCGAAACTCCCACGACCAACTGCACAGGCACGTAGCCAGGATTTCGTTTCGGGGGGGGCCCACCCATGACAAAATGCTGTATGAGGGGAGGGGGGAGAGGAGGTCCCAGCAAAATGGAAGATTTCGGGGAAGGGGGGGGGGGGGGGGGCAGGCCCCATGGGGCCCCCCCCTGGCTACGTGCCTGTCAGCCAGGATCGTGACAGGCCGGCTCGATGCATGGGTGGTATGGGACGCCAAACACATTGGTCAAAGAACCGTTTCAGGCACCGTAGTATGGAAGGCCACACGCACCACAAAGCTATGACCCTGGATGCAGTTCTTGCGAGTGATGGCAGATCAGGCGACCGGGATGTCGCGACGTTCACATCCATAGCTGACTGAGTTTCCCGTCAGTTTCCTATCCTCCTCGGCCGCTGAATGCTGGTGGTGGCAGTGGAACGTCGGCGTACAAAAAGGTGAAAGACGCGTTGCCGTAGCATCATTGCTGAATGAAGAGGGGAACAGCGAACACACCCCTCGAAGACGCGTCGCCGCAGCAAGTTTGCCGAACGAAGAGGGGAGCAGCGGACACGCCCCTGTAAGACACGTCACTGTGGCACTGTCGCTGAAGACGAGGAGGAGAGTTTCTTCAATGGCAGTGTCACCAGCCGTCGTCAGCCCTGGCGGGAGTACAGCTGCTGTTCGAGCAGCCTCCGCCGGCAGGCCCGAACAAACTCCTTCTCGGTGGCGTTGAGGAGGTACAGGGAGGGCAGGGCGGACTCCCCCGCGCCGGGGAGTGCACGGAGGGTGCCGAGGCGGCGCTCCAGGCGCCCCAGGCTGCAGCTCAGCACCCGCGGGAACAGGCACACCTGCTCTGGGGTGTAGCCATTTGCAAACAGCAGGTCCAGGACCTGCGGTCGGGACCAAGGTTACGTCGGCGTTGAGTCGGCAGTAGTTTGCCTAGATTGCTGAGTGTCTCCAACTGCCCGATCAGGGTTGCACGGTTTCGTTTCACTTAGAGGAGGCTTTATGTAAGGGGGGGCAAAACGTCAAAATACGTGTTAACTAGCACCAAGAAAGGATGCAGTAATACAGTTGTTAGGTTGTTACGTTTCAAACATGACAGTGAGAACAATTCGAAAATTGGTAGGATCCCCAAGTGTAAAATGACATACGGCAGTGGATTGCACTCGGAAACTGATAGCTGCAGTGTGGAAAATTTGGCCGCGTTTGCAATAGAAGTTGCCAGGAGGTGGCAAGGGTGATGGTTGTCTGCTACTGTGTCTCTGTCTCCTCGCTCGTATGTATTGCACGCATGCCTGTAACCATTCTACGCAGGAGAATGGTTGCCCCTTAACTCTGAACTTTTTTGACCAAAAATATTTGTAAAATGGGAAGTTTTTTTATTTTTTTTAGGTGTCTCTAGCTTTTGAAGGTATAACAATAATCTCAAAACCTAAAACAAATTTATTGATATCAAGTTGAATGTGTAACCAGGCGCTTCCGACAATCGGGTATGTATCTTTGACCGTACCGGCATCTTGCCAGGTTGCAGCGGAACTCGAAGTTGATGGTGTTGCCATAAACAATTGTTCCGCTGTGTCATCTTCAATTCCCATGTCCGATCCAGAGGAGCATTCACTTGAATTCGAAAAATCAACATCGCAGTCAAAGTCCTTGAGTATTTTGCAGCAGCTCACCGATTTCTTCGTCGTTCAAGGGACGCTGGCGTTTGCTGGACGCCATTTTCCAAACAAACAGTCAAAAATGTCATACAGAAGTCTTCAACCTTTTTCTGTGCTGCCATATATGCGTCGTTTTTAAAACAAAATGTTTCCGATACACGAGGATAGATGGCACATCCTCCCCGCACGCTAAAACGAGCGAGTGTTTCAAAATGAGCTTCCCAACAACAAAAAAAGTGCAGCGCGTCTATAGACGCGCCCCTCAAGTTGCGGTCAAAATTGAAATCTAGGCTCTCTACTCAGGAGGCTTGACCAAGACACGACTGCTTTCGACAGGATCTGTCTGTCCCCTTTACTTCCTTTCTTAGATTCGGATCCTCTGAGCCTTATTCAGGCACTTAAAAGAAATGTTTTGGGAGCAAGTTCAGTGTTTTTTAAAAGACAAGCTTCGGCGGTTTCTGTACCTGCCCAAACTAACTACTTCTTCAGAATACCCAAGATTTACCCTTCCTGGGTATTCAGAATAGCTATTGAGAAAACAGTAAACGGAGGCGACGCTGAAACCCAGATTCGAATTATCCCCATGCTTTCTAGTGAAGTGACGCTGCACGCTGAAACACTTGCGGGTCAAGCGTGCAGTCTAGGAAACGCAGTATGTCGAGCACTGTTTTCGTTCCGCTAGAATAAGCTCCAGAAATTATTTTACACCATCGAGCTTCTTGTAACCCATTGGGAAGAGGTTGTACTGCCCAAACTACAACTTCTGGGGCCCTAACATACGCAACAAGACCAAGTGGGACCGGGATATTGCAGCCTGCTGCGATTGGTTGGCGGTGCAGAGCTGGCCAATAGCAGCAGGCGGCGATGTACCGGTCCCTCCGTCCCGCTAGGCTTGCCGTGTAGATTAGGGCCCCTGTAGTCACGTTTTCAATGTTGCCAGTGTAACCTGTCTTGATAAATAAATATACTAATTAAAGCATGCTACAGTTCTTCCGTGTGGGACCGAAATCTGCGTTGTACATGCGGGAGAAAGGACCCGGCTTTCGAAGTGTTAAAGGATGCGGAGCTGAGGTGCGAACACTCCCGCACCTGTTTGAGCTTGGGTGCGTTGATGGTGAGCAGACGGGGGTTGCGGTCTGCCAGGAAGCGCACGTAGGCCCCGGAGCAGCGCAGCCGCTCGGCCAGGTAGTGCAGCGTGTCCGTGTGGGGTCCCAGAGCCGTACGCCGGGCACTCCAGCGCTCCAGGTGGCGCTCCAGGGTCTCCTCGGGGCAGCGCAGCATCCAGGGACGCACGGGGGTGCCCGCCTGGGACACGCGCTCCACCCGCGCTCGCATCACCTCTTCGTTGTGCCGGAACACCCAGGGGTCCTGGGGAGTGTACAATGTCCCATCAACACGCTCGCACCCGATCAAGGACGAAAGCTTTGAGTGCTGCTCTTCTCCTTCGTTTTATGCATTTTAAGAAAGAGGCGATGGGCGAACTTCTCACCGATGAGCCTAACGACATTAACTCATTTCCACGAGCGAATATATTTTTTTTTAGCACGAACACGTGCACCACACCAGTGGCGTAGGCAGGTGGAGGGCCTCAACGTCAAGCCCCGCCAGGAACGCACCAAGAAGGCATAGCCTGGAATGCTACGCAAGGAATGTGCTGCGCCAAGAAACCACCGCTTGCGACACAAATTCTCAACTGCTCTAAACGGGTGGAAACTGAGGAAGAGGATGAGACGAGAGCACTCGGGGATGACAGAGCACCGAGCTTCGACTGGAATGATTGGTGGGTAGATGCAAAGCTAGCTGCCTTTCTCTCTACTCACTGTTCAAACGCGCTCTGCACACCGTACCGTAAGTATGGTGCCTGGATTGCGTCTCCGACTGGTGTGTTTAGCGTCCTATCCCGCCCATACATCGAAAGTGGTCCCAATGTGGCAACAAATGACGTCACAGAAGCCAGAGTGTCATGCTGTTGCCTGTCGCTGTAGCTTCCGTGAACTGTCACAGTGGAGAGCGACCCGCAGCAGAACAGGCGTCCGCTGCATCCACCACAGCTGCTGGGACACCACCAGGGTCGCGACTGGCAACAGTATGACACTTTTTTGACGTCATCAGGCGGAAATCGAGGGACCACTTTTTTGGGCGCGATAAACACACCAGTCGGAGACGCGTTTTGCACACCGTACCGTAAGGTCGCCCACCTTGAGGATGGCCTCCCTGGAGACCCCGGCACCCAGCAGCAGCTCCAGCACCCTCTCCAGTCGGCCGGGCTCCTGGGTCAGCAAGCACGGATGCTTCTCGACCAGCTGGAGCGCGCCGACTTCATCCAAGCCAAGCCGGCTGGCCAGGAGCTCTGTCATGTGCGACAGCTGGTTGCGCAGGCCCGTCAGCCCGAGCTTCTTCACCACGTACTGCAGCAGGGACTCCGGGTAGGAGAGCAGCGTCAGGGGAAGCGCCTTGCACTCCTCGAGCAGCGAGAGCCTCCGTTCCAACGATGCCTCCGACACCGTCAGCAGGGCTGGATGGGCCCGGATGTGCGCTGCAGAATTCGGCCGAATCTTTAGGACGAAGCACATACTTATATAAAATCTATAACAAAAAAAAAAAAAAAAAAAAAGATAAAAGCACGGTAGATTTTACGCAATTATAAAAAAAAAATTATACTTTTTTTGTAAAAGGTTTTACACATCTCCACAGCATTTTTACAGATAGTCGGGCTTTCCTTAGCTCAATAAAGTAGTGCAACGTTGAAAAGTGAAATCGACACCAAATTGGCTAATGGGCCGACAGATGACGCCAGCGCACTATCCTCCTCGCCCTCCTTTTGGGAAAAGTGGGTTGCTCTGATACCCAAGATTTCAACTGTCGTGGCAACGAGGAGGGTATATTAGGAGCCACTCAACGGGGTGGGCGAGTCGGTTCCTTGCAACACCCGGTGATGCGTCTTGACCCAATCCTGACCTTCGCCTGCTGAAGCATTTCCTGGGGAACTTAGTCGCGCTGTTGAATCTCTGTGAGTTGGCAGTTCTAACGTATTCTTCGGACTCGGTATCCCACTCTGTATGCAAGAGTACTAGTAATACCGACAATACCCTCCGGCAAAAGCTGTTGCGTTTTAAATTGATAAGTGGTTAAGGTTACTGCACAGGAGGCCTCAGTAGCGCTAGTTCGTTCATTCCCTTCTTTAATGCGTGTGGCCTGAACAATTTAGGTGTATACACGAAGGTATGTAAAAAAAAAGTGGTTCCTCAATTCATTTTTTTTTATTTTCGTGTACTTGTCTAAATTGTTCGATCCGTCCCTGTTAATGAAAGATGAAGGGTAGTTTGACTTAAGAACCCTAGCAAAGTAAAAATCTAGCCTCGATACAGTAAAAAAACAGCATAAATTTTTACGTAAAACAGCGCATTAGAGCGGTAGATCTTTCAACACAAAAAAATGCCATTTGTATGTGTCCCGTTAACTTCGGTTTCAGCTGCCTTGGAGCCAGCGATTTACACAGGCTCCCTAAAGCACGGTATTCCATACAAAAGACAGCCTGCAGATGAGGTGCGTTTCTTCCCTTGATGTCACATTGGTCACGCAAAAACTGTCTATAGGTGCATGAAGCAAACATACTGTACTTCGAACAACTTCTGCGCCATCATGTTCGCAGTGCAGTGTCTTTCGTATGATGTTTTATCATATTGCGTGTGAATTCGGGGAAGAAGGGACCATGTTTGATGAAAGCGACGATGAGAAAAGAAAGCGTGGAGTGGTTCGCGGTAGTTTGAAGGGACGAACCCACAGACCTCGCGCCCCGGGCAGTCGTCCCAAGAGCGAGCGGCACGAAGCGGCCAATCGCTCCTCGGGGAGCTTGCTCAGTTCGGGGTGCCGCGCGTACCACGACTTGTACTCGGACTCGTCGGCGAAGCCCATCAGGTCCCGAAGACCGCTGCTGTAGCGGCGCGACGCTGCCAGCCACCGGGCTCCCAACGCGCGTCCAAGGAACATAGCTCCTTCCTGCAGACGACGCTCAAGTTGGGGCCGCCGGTCGACTTGGACAACGGAGCCGCATGCTCCTGGACACCGGCAGTTTCACCGAAGGATGGACGCTTCGCTACCGGCTCGAATAGCCGGTTTGGGAGTGAATTGTTGCGAGATCCGATGAGAATTTAAAACGCCTTTTGCTCCGTAGCGTGCTTTCGTAGCTCGACCATTCAACCACCGACCGTAGCTGCCGTAGCGACGACTGTGGATTGTTTCGGGATTGTCTTGACCTGTGCGTGGCTAATGATTTAGATGATGCGTAAAGAATAGAAGCTTCCTTATTGCGGCAAACCCCAAGAAAATATCGCGTTGTGATTTATCTTTTTTAAGTTGGTGAATAGATTTATGTTTTGCTTTTTACTAGGGATTTAAATTTGAATGTGCACCACACTGATCTCTATGTGGTGCACCACTCCACCCCATAGAGATCATACATACTAACTCTAGAGGAAAAGGTCCGCCATTTTTCCATACATTCTGGCTGCCGCAAGCGGCGGATTACAGAGGCTAGCCTTTCTAGCCTCTGTAGGCGGATCATGCAGGCCACTGATCTCAATGACAATTATGCAGGCAGACCTTCTGGGTCCCAAACACGGTTACATCATCAGAGCAGTTTCGTGAACTTCAACAATTCACGAACTTACCGGTGGAAAGATATTCACGTTCCTTTCGAAGCTTTCTTTTTTAAAAGCGCGCAGATGTACGGCCTCGCGTTAACGCTAAACTAAACCATATACCCGGCTTCGCCAGTGGGGCGCGGCTGGGCGCGGTTGAGGAATACGAAACTGCGCAACCACCAGATTTCCGAGATTTCGACAGAAGGGAAGTTAATGCAGCGTAATGAGTTTATTGCTTTTTATAAGCGTTAGAATAGCTCATAATTTAGTGTACAACGTTAAATTATCACTGTTTATATTGCTAAGAGTTTTCACTCTTCGCGTTACCATGGCAACGTTGCTTTCTTTCTCTCGTGTTTTGTCGCTCTCTTTTGCGTTCGTTCACTCGGGACCCAGGATGTCGGCGCACGGCAAGGAGGTTAGAAGTACTAGGAGGGGGCACGTTGCAATATTGGTGAAGCCTAGTCATAAAAAGTTTAAACGATTTTGTGCCCAGCGTGACCGCAGATCTGTCTGGCGATTGGTGCGCGTGACAAGTCACGTGTGAGATGGACGGTTGATTGTAGAAGGACTCCTTGCAGGCTTGCGCGCGCTCCGTCCGGTAGCTTTTATCAGATCGAAGGCTAGACTGTGGTGTATTCTAGTAGCCTACAGTAAGACGAAGGCTAGCTACGGTCACGTGATGTGGTCACGTTGGCAAGGTGAGTGAGGAGAGTAAGGAGGAAAATGAGAAAGAGGCGAGGCGTCAAGGGAGCATGGCTTGTGGAGGCTACGCGGCTAACGTCATGCCCTCTCCTACCCTTCTATTCTCCATGGCGCACGGGATTAGCCATTCCTCCTCACCCACCTTTACCCCCCTGCTCCACCCCCTTCACCCACACCCGATCGTCGCGCCTCCCGCCGCTGCGCCACCGCACTCGCGCGCGTGGCGCGGCTTTCAAATGTAGTTCAGCTTGGTCGTGGTCACGGTGTGAGATATCTATCTCACATCGTGACCGTAGTCGACTCGGAGTGTTCGTGGCGATTTCTTGTCAACCCAAGCTACCGAATACCCTCAGTGAACTATCCCAGCCTACCGAGCCAGACATTAAAATACCGATTGGTCTTCCCAGCAGAGATCGAATGCATAGATAACTTCTGCCCCCCCCCCTCCCCCCCCCCCCTTCTTTTTACTCCCCTCACAATTTCTTGCTCACATAAGGAGCGAGAACCCTTTGCGACAATTGAGACTTTATGCAAACGTAGCCACGTCGAGACCGCGTGTATCTTAGGGAAGGGCTTAAAGTCCCCAGCATTAGTTAAATCAAAATCATATCTTGGAATAAAATAGCTTGTTTTCAGGGATGTGACATTTGGGGATTAGCAATTTGAGGATTACAGCGTGGGTATAGTCAGCATTGGGGTTTATTTTATGTGCATCTAGTACATCTCGTCAGAACCCCCCCCCCCCCCCCCCCCTCCCCCCACCTTTTTTTGTAGGGACCCCCCTCAACTTACGGGAGACTTTAAGCCCTGCTTAGGTCTCTTCCGGGAAGAAACTCTATGTTATGCAGCGGTCCAAAATAACATATATCCTTATCAATTTTCATAAAAGCACGCCCCAAGTTCACTTCACGGGTTATTCGAAATGATGCATCATGCACCCACTGACACGCACCAGTTGTTCGATAGCAATGTTTTACGTCATTTAAATATACAAGATGAGACACGGGATGTGGTACATATATAATCAGAGCACTGCTTCGCCAATACAAAAATCAGCCGGTTTGACACGAGCTAGAGGTTGGGGCGGCCAAAATTAGTGTGAGGTCCACACCGTCCACACTTCGAAAAGTTCGCGGTGCTCCTCTGTTGCGTGAGGGCTTCTTGCCGCATACATAATTTTCTCATTATTATTATAATGCAATTAAATGCAAAGGTGCAAGCTAGCTGGACAAGAATGACGAAAGTAATCCCTGGAGAAGGGGAACAAGAGGGACAAAGTACAAACAAACATTGTTAACATTATGTTTGTCCTTTGTCCCTCTTGTTCCCCTCCTCCGGGGATTACTTTCGTCATAATTTTCTCAATCCAGTTTTTTTTTTTTTTTTTTTTTCCTACTCTGTTTGCTTTACCATAATGAGCTCATTCGTTGCTGCTGGCAATTTTTACCCAACAAAGTGTTGAGGGCGTTCAGTTATTTCAAGGTTTTTCGGTATCGACCACGCCAACCGAAACCCGAACGAAACCGCCCAAACGGCACAAACAGGGCACGAACCATCCATCGCTCTAAAAAAACGCGAAACTGCGAGCCTGCGCGAAGTACCCTCCCCTATTCGAAGTCCCTTTCCACCACGCGGCCACGCCCACGATGGCATCACGAATACCTGTCGAGCTACGTCACACTTTTCCGCCTCCCGTTCCACTTGCAGTCGTTTTGGCTAGCAACGGCTCCTGCCTGCCGAGACGCCGTCAACGCCGTCCGTACTGTTTTTGTTTGGACGTGGAGGGGAGTCGCTCGAGCGGGGCTCGTGTGCAAGCTCCGTCTTGAGCCCACCCTGACAGGACCCAGGTGCCCCCCCTTTTTTTTTTCATCCCCAGCCAACGCCGCCACGATACCCCGAGCCGTCTCTCCCATCGCGAAGCTCGCAAAGAAGCGATCGGATAGTGGGGGACCGATTTAGGCTTAGGTCTCGTCATCGGTGCCTCCTCCGTGAGGAACGCCGGCGGTTTGCGGCGGTGCCAGGCGGAGTCGGGACTCCGGCTCCCACCTGTGCTTTCGCAATGGGATCGCGACTGCTCTCAAGGACTGCCGCAGTTGGCGTCGAACGGCGCTCATTACGTACGGGGAAGCCTCGTCCATCCGTGCGGTCGACATGGGGTGCGGTCGGTTTTCAAACATCGTTCGCGCTTCTCAGATCGTCGTCAAAAAAGCAGCAACCGCTCGCTTCTGACGCTGTTGTTGTCGCGGTGTTGGATCAGGCGCTATCGTCGTCCTGCGTGTGTTTGCTTGGGGAACGCCGGGAGCGCCGACTGATATAGCCGGTCGCTCTTTGGGACTGAGAAGTGTTCCGCTTTTCCAGGATGCCGGCAGCGCGTTTGCCCTGGCTTCTGGCGTTGGTCGGTGCCGTCGCTGCGGTGGTGCCGTCGCCGCCGACTATGATCAAGCAGCCCAAGTATGAACAGCTCTACCAGGTACCTCGATCGAATCTGTCGGGATTCGTACGATTTCACATCCACGAACCTCGCCTACCTGCTTATCGTTAAATTGCACTGTAGGGCAGAAGTCGTGTTTCCTATCATTATATACTATTTTTTTGTTTTTTTAAAGATTCGCAATGCGCACCCCGGGCGAGTGCTGTGACCTTAGTGTTTAGATTCTACCTGATCTCATTTTGTGTTGTCAAAAGTCGTACACGGCTGGATTTTTTTTTTTTTTTTTTAATAGAGTTTAGATTATGCGATTGTGTATAAACGGACATGTATTGAACACTGAGCCGATTTCAATACCCGTATACGTTTATGTACAGTCGTGCTGCAAGGTCACGGAAATTGTAGCAGGGTTGTATTGCGGCCACGGTGTTGTGACCAACAAAACGGTAGAGGCTACGTTTTGGGACCCCATCATCATTGTTGTGTATGGTGTTGTAGGGTCTAGGCACTTCTCGTTTTCAAAATTGTCTAGCAAGCTTTGGAAAGCGTAGAAGTTGCTTTTCTCGCATCTCGAGAAAGCGCTTACGTTCGCTTCCTTGAGCGTTGTATCAGTCATTCTGGGGAATATGTTTTGAGTCTACTATCTCTTGGCGACCCTGCTTATCTAACCAGTTATTTCTTTTTTAAACTGAATTCTTTTCTCTCTCCCGCTTTGGTGTCTGCCTGTTAAAGAGCAGGAAAGAATGCAATTAAAATAGTTTTGGCTGCGAAAAGTTCTTATTAGGCAGTCGATCCTCGCACTGTTCTGTTGAAAAGCCTGAACGAGCCAGTCGTGCGAAAGCTTACTTTGTAAAAGGACATACAGTAATGAAGTTACCTGAGTAGTTTCTCGACGGGCATTCAGAAGTGAGGAATTTTTCATAAAGATTCCTTTGGTATGTAGGTTCTTCAACCTGTTCTTTGTCATTTGAATCAACAGATGCAGACTTGTAGTGTAGTTTAAGGAACTTTGTTTCGCCATGCTAGAGGAATTTCATCCAACAAAAGAAAAAAAATGGAACCCTGGAGTGCCTTTTTGCATTCTCAGGAGTATTTGCTAATTGTTGGTTGTAGTTGCATATACAGTGAAACCCATTTAGAATGAACTCACGTACAGTGATTTATTATCAATATCGAACTCACAAAAAATTTCAATAAAAATGCACATAATTTTTTTTTATAACGAACAACATATCGGCTATAGCGAACTTTTTCCCCCGGGAAGGCTTCCAAAAATGCACAAACAATTGTCTTCTTGCCTGTTCCTTCCCTCCAAAAAAAGTAGGAGAGAAAGAAAATTCCAAAAGCTCAAGTTGCAAACCAAATTGAACAGAGAGAAGCGATTCAGAAAGGGAGAAAGCTAAGTAGTACTCAACACGCACGCACAAAAATAAACACTTTTCATCCCAAAGCATTTGCCCACGAAGAGAAGCAATTCAGAAGGGGAAATAAGCTAAAAAAAACCAAAAAAACTGCACGTATGGAAAAAAGAAAAAAAAATCTTTCCAGTGCATTGTTACAAGGCGGAAAGAAAGATATGAGAAAGAAAGAGCTCTCTCTTTACAACAAACGGATCGTGGAAGTTCGTTGTAAATGGTTTTTGCTATATCGAACTGATTTTAGCGTTTCCTGCTGATCGTTATAAACTGGTTTGACTGTAGACATTTGCATACCCGGCCTCATGGCAGGTATGCAACGGGCGGTGCTTTGAGGCTGTACTTGGGAATGTGTATACAGTCAGTTATTTTGTATAGTTGTAAGTTCTTTGCAGTTATGGTAAAGTCATGGGACAGGACAAAGCTTCATCCAAACAGGCAGACATATTTTAAATATGTTGGCATTTTGCTCTCAAACATGTTTCTGTTGAGGAACGAGCCCTTTTGTTTGTTTTCTTAAACTTGGTTCTGGGGTCCATCCTCTGTCTGGGTGCGAGCCAAAAATACCGGGAAACTTCCACAACAGCAGATGCGAGCAGCGCCCTTGTCAAAATGTTTTCCGACTAGTCTGATTTCTGGAGCTCTTTTTTGTTAAATTTTATTTGGTTTACTCAAGCCTCTTATAGTGCCTTTTCTTTTATTTATCAGTTTTCTGCAAATTGAATTTGCTTGATAGGGTTGATTTGGTGCAACTAGCCATTTTCGGTTGAACATGGTAAAAATGCAAATAGACCGTGGCATGTATGAGGGTGCATCAAAAAGTCAATTTTGAACAAAACAGAATGGAGATATGATCGCATGTTGTCCGTTTGTTTGAATCGGTTGCACATAACTAAAGGGAACTTTTTGTGCACGGGTATGGAGAAGTTAATCATACATTCCGTTAAGTGCTTGTGATCTGGGCAACTAGTATGTAAAAAAAAGATAGTTGTACCTTCACATAAACATA
The DNA here is from genome assembly GCF_016920785.2 of Ixodes scapularis. Lineage (NCBI taxonomy): Eukaryota > Metazoa > Arthropoda > Arachnida > Ixodida > Ixodidae > Ixodes > Ixodes scapularis. The sequence goes on along the minus strand of NW_024609883.1, from coordinate 107,401,079 downwards.
AACGACGTGGGTATATCCTTATTTTGGCGTTTTATTCAGAAGTGTAACTTACCTTTTTATATACCTTTATTCGTGCAAGGTCGAGCATCAAAAAGGCAAAACTGTGTTCTTTCTGACACCCTGTATCATTTGCATAGTGCTCAACTTTCCACAGTGCCTGGTCTAAACCCGCCTGCCTCTACCCTGTTTTATTTTTCGCATTTACTTATCTTTCAATTTGCTCATTCGACATAGTAGCTCCTAACTGAGCTTCCTGCGGAATAGTGTGTCGCGGTGAGCTCGCACTGGCTGGATGGTGCAAGCCAGCACCCAATTAAAAGGATTCGGCCGTACGCAAGCGTTCATCCATCGAACGAACGTCGTCATTTACTGGAGGCACGGTGCCTGGAACGTGTCCCCGACTTATCGCGTCCTCACTTGTGGCACCTCAATCTCAGCCTCACGACGTCATAAGGGTGTCCCTCCATTGGCTGCCACAATCCTTGCAGTGGTACAGTAGCCGAGGTGAAATTGGCAGACGCCTGTTCCATCGTAGGTCACTCTTTAACTCGAAAGTCCGTGGAAGCTTTGGCAGCCAGGAGTCGAGACGTTGCGACAACAATGAACTCGTTCGATTTACCCGCACCAGCCTGGACAAGTGCAGATAAGTGTAGCGCAGTGCAGACAAGCACAGGGCAATGCACTTCAAGTTGTGTCTAGAGATGGGCTGCGCTCGTAGATGGAATATGGCAGTGTGCGGCTGGTGGAGGAGGTGCGGGTAAATTGAATGCGAGTGACTAGCTGCGGGACCGCGACATCTGAGCGCACGACAGTCCGGCTTTAGTGATGTCGTTTGTCGCCGCTTTGGGACAACTTTAGATGCTTGGGCAGAATGGGACACTAATGATACCGGTCGGAGACGCGTTCCAAGCGCCGTAACGGAGCATTGGCGCGGCCTCTGAGCCCCTCCGGGTGTGTCGCAGGTGTCGGTGTCCCAGGACGAACTGGACAAACCGTTCCTGCTGGAGTGCGAGGCCCAGGGGAACCCCGAGCCGGAGTACAAGTGGACCAAGAACAACAACGAGTTCGACTACGTGTCGTACGACAAGCGCATCTCGCAGCAGCCCCGCCGGGGCACCCTCATCTTCACCAAGCCGGACGACGTGGACGAGGGCCTCTACCAGTGCTTTGCCTCCAACCTCCACGGCACCTCCGTGTCCAACTCGGTCTTCCTCCGCAAATCGGGTCGGTGGCCTTTTTGCGGCGGTTGTCGTCCGTCTGCTTGTGCTCCGAGATGTTCAAACGATGGGGAAGCTTTGTGGAGTTCTGGATTTTCTAGCTGAGGTGTGGGAAGTGTTGGGAAAGTGGTGCGAGCTGGGAAAGCAGGTTGCTGAAGTTTAGTTTGACAGGAGACTTCTACCAAATGACTTCCATACCTTTCCTTAGATCATTAAAGTTGTGCCTTTTTTTTCTGACTTGGGACTTGGATTGTTTTTATGGAAACATTGACTCAATTGTTCAGGGAAAAAAGATTTCCTGGTTTATTTCTCTCTATTGATACTAAGCATCTTAATGACGTCTATTTATATACTTTTATTGGTTAGAATCCAGGTAACTACATATTTAATATGCCTGTCATAATAAGGTTTTCAACAGATGGCTCTTTTCCCGTAATTACTTTCATGAATTTATTTGCTTTCTGTTAATGAGAACTTCTTTTTTTCTGATTAAGAACAGTAAGAAAGTACACATTCATGAAACACATTCACTATGGGAAAAGAGCCATATGTTAAAAACCTTATAATTGCTTCCCACTCGTGTTATTTAGCTATAGGTGTCCCATTTATTGTGAGCCGCTTTTAGTGGGCCTACGACCACTTCTCTGTTTTGTTAGGTGTTTTTGTGCTTGTTTTAAGGGGATGCAGACGGCCTTTTCAAAACGTCTGCCTCCTGGAGCGTCGGGACCGTCTGTCTCACACGGGGTGACTGAGGTTCCCTTGCCCGCAGAGCTGAACTCTTTTGCGGAGGAGAGCACCAAGGAGGTGTACGTGGTGGAGGGGGACCCGCTCTCGCTGGACTGCAACCCCCCGACGGGCTACCCCCGTCCGAACATCTTCTGGCTCATCCAGTACAGCAGCGGGGCCCTGAGGAACGTCAACTCCTCCCGCATCACGGCCGACCCCGAAGGGGACCTGCACTTCTCCAGGGTGCGTTATCGGCCAGGCGCCCTCTCCTTCCTTCGCTCCTCCTACCGCTCCACAGTTGCACTTGGAGTTACCCTTCCTCTCACCCTCGACGTGGACGAACCTCACAGGCTCAAAGGCGAATCTGTCGCATATCAGTTTTTCAAGTTAGTCCGTATTTAGGTGAGACAAAGTATGGAGCCTGCACCTCTTGCAAACCATGTTGCCCAACTCCTGCACCTGTTGATTAGCGAATTGGTGGTTATGATTAGGCCCCTATACTATGTCCCCCTGGCCATATAACTCACCTGCACAAACTGCATAAGTGTAACTTTCACAGCTTTTTTAAAGATAAATTTGTAGAGTTTAAAAAAAAAAATGAAAAAAGACATTTACAATTCTCCGTAATGCCGAATTACAGCACAGCTCTTGAGGGGAGGGTACGGAGGGAGGGTATGCCCGTGTGACGTCATGAAGGTGACGTCACACGTGACGTGACCCTTACTACCGTTGTGACATCAGTCGTGACGTCACGTGTGACATCATTACGGGAAACGTCCTAAAATACAATGCGCTGTTACGCCGCCGCCGCCGTTCAACCCAGAAACGGGCGCCTTAGAGCTGCACTCTTAAAAAACATTGTATTTGTGTAAGATTTCAAAGGCTCACCTCGTGACTGAGATGTGACTGTGTCTTTCATGTAAATTATGCTATACGAATCAAATGCACCAACACCTTCCCAGGGAAGCTTTGAACTAAAAGACGAGGTGTGTGCCTTGGCCTCTCACCCAGCCGGGCTTGGGCCTGGCCTGATTGGGTAGGCATCCGATCGGGCCGGGCCGGGCCTGGTCAGGGAGGCATCCCATCAGGCCTGGATACGGGTCGGGTAAAACTAACAACCAGGTTGCCCAGGCCGGGTCGAAAAAAATAGGCCCACGCAGTGCTCGAGTCAGCATCTATCTTTGCGTGTCCTTCGTTTTCTTCGACAATGCTTTTTCGAGCATGGGTAGGTAGCCTGGAGCACTAAAAGCAATGAAAAGTGATAAAATTGTTTGATGCTAATGTTTTCTGACGGACAGGTGAACATTGTGCTGTTCTTCATATATAGTTAGCAGACAACCCCCCGGATGGGACTCGTTACTCGGAAAAGGCCCATTGTGAGTCGGCGCTTGTCCTGTCTGCTTCTTTTCTTCAGTTGTCCCACGTCTTCTCTCGGATGCTCTGCTTTTTAGAGTGTAGCTCTTAGGGGCCCGTTTCCGGCTTGAGCTGCGTCGGTGTAACTGCGAGGTCACATGACCTCCCCAAGGTCACATGACCTCCATATCACGGAAACCGCCCCCCCCCCCCCCCCCCGAGGTCACATGACCTGAAGGAGTCACCTATACCTCAGTACGATTCCATCCTCCTCCTCAAGAGCTGCGCTGTAATCCGGCGTCACAGGGCTGTAAACGGCTTTCATTTTTTCCCTTAGGCGTTTGAAGTGCAGACATAGAACGCCAGAGTATTACAGATTGTTTTGTTTCTGAGAGTTGGCTTCACAAATTGAGAGGCTGCATTGCACGACGTTGTCTGCCAACATCTGAGCGTCTCGCGCGGTCTTCTTTGGGTGGCGCAGGTGGAGCGGGGGGACGCTCTGGCGGATGCGGTGTACACGTGCAGCGCCACCTCCGTGTTCCGGCGAGAGTACAAGATCGGCAACAAGATCCAGCTGCGGGTTGAGCCCGTGTCGAGCGCCGGGAAGGCTGAGCACGCCCCCATCAAGCAGTACCTGTCGCCGCCCAACCTGGTTGCCCTCAAGGGCCAGGAGCTCAAGCTCTACTGCATCTTTGGGGGCTCGTAAGTTACTCTTTTTTCTCTCTCTCGCAGGAACTTCTTTCAACGCCGTTACAATGCCTGGGGTCCGATTTTGGTCAAGGCGAGAGCGTCCTCGGCCGCCGATTGGCGGCGGCACCGTAACTTGCATGTAATCAGCAGGTGGAGATATTTTCGACCAGTTTGCGAGTTTGCAAACGCGCAATATTTTGGTGAGAACATCTCGTCACCACGTAATAGCGAAAGAGGTCTCGCAGCCTCCGATGTACTTGCCCTTAGTAATCCGTCAACCACCGGTCGACGTCGGCTTGCGTATGATGGCAGAAAAACTCGAGGTTTGCAAACGAAGCGCGAGTTGTCAGTGGCATCCAGCTTGAGGTAGCGGAGAATCACAGTTTCAGTTCACGTCTGATCTGGCTCCGTTGCAGGTTCATTGCAGACGATTAACCTTTTTCTCGGTTTGTTGGCAGACGTCCAACGGTATTTTCTTGTTTTATTTCCGTCCGGGAACGGCGCTCTGTAGTGGACAAACCACATTCTCCGGTCGCGTTAGCCAACAAACTGCCTACGAACGCCATCTTAAGGGGAGACACTGCCCAGAAAAAAAAATTTCCGCAAAAAAAGTTGATTTTGAAAAATGACATCTTTACATCCACCAACATCTAGAGAGTATTCCCAAAAAGTTTCATTAATTTTCACTGTATAGTTAATTTTTTATAAATTATTTTCTGTCCACCAAAGCTATAGAAAAGGTAGGGTTTGGAGCACTTTGAACACATTTTTCTCCGTTCCACTTTTTGGTATAAGTTCCATTTTAGTCAATCTATCGTTTGATAATGGCAAAACAGGGAAAGCTCATTCTTCTCTTTTCCTGACTGAAATTTAATAAGGAGTGCGGCTATGGAACTTTTTTGTCACTTTACGGATTTCTTTTGTAAAAAATGTTGACATTTTGTCGAAGGCACAGAAGACCAAAAAGTTGACCAATTTTGCAGAAGAGAAAATTTATAGAAATGAATTACTTTTTAGAAAAAATGTTCCATAGCCGCACCCTCTAGGCATTCTGCTACATATCTAGCAAATAAAAATCTTTAATATCGCAATAATTTTCTAACGATAGATTAACTAAACAACGTAGGCGTGTTGCTGATAGAAGCTACTCTTATTTCCTTCTCATTTAACCGACAGACCTGAAACTTTGTTATACACCCTCTAGCATGACCACCAGCCTACCCTGTAAATTTCATTAATTTTAAGACAAGGGTTCAAAAGTTGACCCCCCTAGGGGGTGTGCCCCCTTAACTTGCTCCACTCGTGGCGTCGACGAGCTGAAGGGCCGTGGCGTCTCTCGCAGGCCCCTGCCGCAGATCTCGTGGAGCAAGCGAGGCTCGAGCGCAGCCTCGTCTCGCTTCACCTACACCAACTACGGCAAGACGCTGGAGATCCGTTCGGTGGGCTTCGAGGACGAGGGCACCTACGAGTGCCAGGCCAACAATGGCGTGGGCGTGGCCCAGTCGCACGCCATGAACGTGAAGGTGGAGTCGGCCCCCTACTGGCTGCGCTCCCCCGAGAACACCAACGCGGCCGAGGAGGAGAGCGTCTCCTTCGAGTGCTCGGCCTCAGGCATTCCGGAGCCCAAGCTGCAGTGGTTCGTCAACGGCGTCCCCCTCCAGAGTGAGTGGCGCCCTCTTTGGGAAACTTCTGCCCTCGAGGACAGCCGAGAGACTAAAGACACTTTTACACGCACAAGTTTGGTTACGGCAGAGTGCTTTGAATCTCTTACGACGAGAGAAGACGCTGGCGCCGCCTCTGAGGTGGCCCTTGAGCTGCTTTTCACTAGAGTGAAGAGATCAAATGTACATGCTATCTATGAGAAATTAAACGTTTGTAGCAACCATTGTCAGCAAGTTTTTTTTTTTTTTTTTTTTTTTTTTTTTTTTTAAAGAAAGTCATTAGGTAGATGGCTCAAGTCTTGCGTTGTAAGAGGTTTAAAGAAATTTTAAGGCAAACAGTCACAAGCAGTTTCAAGTACGTGAACCGGCTTTAACCCCAAAGGTGCTGAAGCTCTCAGTGAAATGTGCCACTTTGAAGCTTGCTGGGAGCTTTTTTGTTAAAGTTTCCAGCTCCTGCTCCTCTCTCGTTTCTCTTTTAATGAACTACTCAACAGGACTGTTTCTCCGGGTCTGGGGGCATTACCACATTGGTGAGGTGCGACCGTGTAATTGCGATTTGGGACGTAAGATGGGGAAGGGGGGCGTCTATTCATGTAGTAGTCATTGCCAGTGTCTCCTCGTGCGCCGACGGGCTGTTAGAGTTGGGTTGAGTGAACTAAAAGAAAATCGTTCGCAATATGCGTAAGAAAAACGTAACTCGTGCCTCTGGCGCCCTATAACGCACCAAGAATGCATTGCCTTCACTTTTTGTTCTCTCACTTTTTTTCCACCAATTTATATTGCGATTGGTGCGGCTGTGCCAGCTGAGCGTCCAGAAAAACATGAATGAGCGCGATAATGGACAACCGTGGAACTACGGAAAAATATCACCCTCGCTGCTAAAAACTTGAGAGCTTTTGGCCTTCAAGCCCAGAGTGGGAGCCGATCGATCTTGGTCGAGGGGGCCACCCGTACTCGAGTCTCTTTAATCTAAATCTTTCGTAATTTTATTATAACAGTAACTTGATTCGTAACTGCTAACGACACCTTATAGCTTAGCAGGATCGCACCGAAAGTGGGTGTGGGGGCCGACTTACCTGCCGCGACAGAGTTGCCCTCAAAGCCCGCTCGGAGTGGACTTGCCGAGACAATGCGAACCCTTGTTTTGCAGACGCCGAGGCCAACCCCCGCCGCAAGGTGGAAGGCCCCCTGCTGACCCTGGAGAGCCTGACCAAGCGGGACACGGCCGTGTACCAGTGCAATGCTTCCAACCCACACGGCTACGCCTTCAAGGACTTCTACCTCAACGTCCTCGGTACGCTCTACAAACCTCGCTCGGGCGAATTCCCGTGAAGTTACAATGTGCTTCAAACGTGCTCAAGGTTTATCTGCGTATAATTTTGTCGTTATGTCTGCAGCGATCGCTGTGTCTCTTGTACCATGTATCGTGATCGCGGCTTTGCTCTGGCCATAGAAATGTTCGAAGCCTACATATGTGTGAAGCAAACATTCTTTGAACTTTCTTGAGGGCATGTCCGCAGATATTCTGTCATTGTGTTTGCAGTGAACACCGCGTCTCTTGTAATATCTACGAGCATTATGACGGGCTTTAGACAGCCTTCGATTTGTGATGCATGCTGAATCATGCTGTGGAGGGTACCTTTGGACACCCTTCGATTTGCGTCGATCACTGACGCATGCTGCGCAAGGCGACAGTCTGATTTGTGATGCATGCTGAAGCATGCCGTGCAGGGAGCCTTTAGACAGCCTTCGATTTGCAATGCTCGCTGAAGCATGCTGTGCAAGGTGACAGCCTTCGATTTGCAACGCTCGTCAAAGCGTGTTGTGCGAGGAACCCCTAGACAGCCTTTGATTTGCGATGCGTGCTGTAGCTAACCGTCCAGGGAACCTTTAGACAGCCTTCGATTTGTGATGCTCGCTAAAGAATGCTGTGCAAGGCGAGAGCCTTTGATTGCGGTGCTTGTCGAGGTGTGCCGTGCAACGGAGTGTTCTTGCCCCGGTATGGTTCAGCGCTGCCCCCCAGCATCGTGGAGGCCCCCGAGCCCCTGACGCTGGCGGTGGTGACGTCCCGGGCAACCCTGCGGTGCCGGGTGTTTGGGGCCCCCCGGCCCGAGGTGAAGTGGATGAAGGAGACGCAGGAGCTGACCGGAGGGCGCTACAAGGTGCTGGACAGCGGGGACCTGCAGATAGACGACCTCCTGGTCACTGACCAGGGGGAGTACACCTGCTACGCCAGCAATAAGTTTGGCGACGCCTCCGCCTCGGGGGCCCTCGAAGTCAAGGGTGAGTCGGGCGTCATAAAACTGAATGTACGGGAAACGGGGACGAGAGAAGACGCGTACAACGGACAAGCATGCTCTCTCATCTTAGCGGAGCCGCCTCGGTGGCTCCGAGGCAAAGCGCCAGCCTACAAACGTCCGGGTGGCGGGTTCGATTCTCGGTCGAGGCGCCCGCAGTCCGACTGAGGCTTATTGCGGAGAGGGTGCCGTGCAACAAACGTTTGGTTGGTTACACGGCGCCCCGGGTAAGCGAAATGACTTCTCGGTTCTCTTCTGGGACGTGCCAGACGCCAGATGGTTTGGCACGTAAAACTCCCCATTTTATTTCTGTCGTAGTGTTTTCTTTTGTCTCCGTTTCATTTGCTGTTTCACTACGAATCGTTACCAGCTGGCTCAGTTTTCCACACTTCTGTGAGTTTTCTGCCTGGACAAACAATTGGATTCGATTTGATTGCATTCTCACAGGTTAACCTTTCATACTGGGTGTTGGCGACGTAAAACAAAAACTAGGGGTGTACGAATACTCGAATATACGAATTCGAATTGAATAGAAAGTTCCCAAATAATTCGATTCGCGAATCGAATTCCTAGTATTCGGTCACTCGAATATTCAATATATTCGGCCAAAGACGCGCGGTCGGCGCGGAGCTGACAAAAAAGCCGTTCTTTCTCCCGATGTAAGCGCCGTGATATTAGACAGACCATGCGAGAAACACCTCTTGGTCGTACCATTCCACAAAAATCTAACGCGCAGGTTAGAAAAAAGAAAATTAACGATCGCCACGAACTTTACACGCAGATTTACTCACGATCGTGACACAATCTTCCCATGAATCACAACCGAAACATCCCGTTACGCCGCGCCATGACTAATTTTTTTTCACTAGCGCCAATGTAGAACACACTTGCCGCATTCACGGAAATCGGCGACTACACGATCACACAAAGAAAACTACGTTAAAAGCCGACGGACACTTCGCGTTTTCCACTTTTTTCCCGATTCCTCCTCTACTTTTTCTACCCTGCCCACCACTGCCTGTTTCCTCCTCCCCCATGGAGAGGAGGATCTTGTGCCTTGCAGAATCTCCAGTCTGGTAGTCGGCCTTTAACCACGCCGATGAAACCAGCCAAGTTATCGTCGTCGTTCTTTTGGAGCCGCAAGCCGCAAATTCTGTTTCGGAACAAAACGGAACGGAAAAATAGTGTGCCTAGATTTGAGAGGGTTTCCACCCGTTCAATAGCCGCGTTTGAATTTTGAACTGCGAGAAGGTGACGAAAAGACGAAAGCGTCGATCGGGATGGGGCAGGCAGGGCAGGCGTCGTCGCTCTTTTGATTGCTCGCCTTCTTTCCACGCAACAACACAACACATGCGCACTTACGACCAACCTGCGCTGGAGCAGTCTTCGTAATTTCAGTTTCGCTTGCTCCCTCTTTTAAATCGAGGCTCTCTAAAACAGGATATAGACGGAAAAATGGATGCATGGCGGCAGTTGGACGGTGACTTGCGCCACCTAACCAAGTTTTGTTTCCTTGCCTCAGATTATATTGTTTAAGCCTGTTTACTCTGATTTAACACCTATCTGTTTATGGGAAATAAAATCCCCGGTGTCCTTTTTCTTCCTTAAAATAAAGACCAAATATCGCAAAATACCCCTTTTCTGAGATGCACAAATATTTTTTTTAAAAAAGTTGCGGTGTTAGGTTGTGCTTTTAACGAGAAAAAAATGGCACGCGTGGCTGTAACTTTTTTTTTTGTGACGTTTAGGGTAGATAGATTATGTTTGCGCCATAAAATTGGATCTTTAGTGGCCAATGTCCAACAGCAACTGCTTTTATTTTTTTTACCAGAACTTTTTTTACATTTTTGCTTTTTTTCCGTACAAGATGCATATTCTACACCAGGCGCATACTCTGCACACATAATAGTCTCATTTGCAGCACACTTTGAAAAATTCCTACAAATAAAATCACTATTCGATATTCGATTCGATATTCGGCTTTTTTTTCTTGTTTCGATTCGGTATTCGATTCGAAAACTACTATTCGGTATTCGCACACCCCTAACAAAAACTGTACGCCCCTCCCGAGGTTCCTGACTGAGCGTTTCACAAATGTTCTGTGGACGGTGGGAATTAGAGTGGTTTTGCCAACGGCTCTACGAAAGATGTCGGGGAAGCTATGAAAAGTTTGGTAAAGTCCGCTCTTTTTGTATAGCATGCGAGCTGAGGGTGTGAAGAAAGGAAAGTTTCCTTCTGCGTTTCGTTAGACAACTGTGAGAGTTGGCTGAGGACAGTCGCTTGAGCATTGTATCATAAAACTGTCGACTGTGCCTATTGCGAAGACAAAATTTGGGGAGTGCAAACAGCCCGCGTGAACGACCGTTCAGTAAATGAGAAACGCCAGCGGTGTTCTCACCTCGTTAGCTTGCTTCTTTTTCCTGACAAATTGGCAATGCCGGTTTGTGAACTCGTTGAGACCGGTTGTTCTCAAACTTTTTAATCTCGAGGAACTCCCATTTGTCTCAAATGCAGCCGAGGAACCCTTCAGGTCTTAGCTTTGTTTTAGAGCAGAACAGAAGCTTACAGAACTTGTAAACAATAAGGCTTGTACTAAAGAGCTTTTGGATCATAGTTACGCGCGAATGAGGAACTCGGGTACTCTAAGATAGTGCTTAAACTGAAAGACGCTTTGTTTAGGGGAGCCCAGTTTGGAGCCCCATGGGAACACAGTTTTGAGAACCCATGGTTTAGACATCTGCGCATGTTCGTAGTGGAGGGCCGGAGAACGGGTGGTGGAGCTCTGGGCTCTGGTGCGCAGGCAAGACGAAGATCACGCAGCCGCCGGAGAATTACGAGGTGGCGGCGGACAAGAGCGCGACGTTTCGGTGCAATGCGGAGGCGGACCCGAGCCTGGAGCTGCGCATCAGCTGGCTCTTCAACGGGGAGCTGGTGGACCCGGATGCGGACGCCCGCATGGTGCAAGCCAGCGACAACTCCCTCACCATCACACGCACCATCGAGCTGGACTCGGGCGTCTACACGTGCCTCGCACAGACGGACCTCGACGGCGACAAGGCACAGGCGACGCTCACCGTGCAAGGTGAGGCGCCGCCGGCTTCCTCGAACAATTGGCCAATCAATCAATCGGTAATCTTTTATTCACTAATCAGAGGATAAGAGTGCTGCATCGGCATTGCACTGCGTCAGCCGAGCACTGCTTCCGAAACATGAGCAAATGATTTGGTTCCTTGCCCCGTGGGTTTAGTTCTCAGGTTAGCCAGTATATACCGTGGACTACTTTCTGTTTCTATGCAGTCAACCACTGGTGCTTAGGAGCTCACACACCTTGAGTGCCAGTCAAAGCTGTGCATGTGCACTGTTCACTTCTGGAATGCAAAGGTCTTAGAAAGGAATCTGACCTGACAAAGACAATTAACGAAGGACCGCCTCTGGATAAACAGGTTGCTCTTAGTAGACGAAGAAGCCGAGAGCTGCCGCTACCCCACTGCTGCTACCCTTTGCGATTCAGTCGCTCGTGAAGAAAAAACCACGCAGGTTTCGAAACGTCTGGTCACTTTTTATAGGGAATTTCCTCCCCAGTAGGCCTGCAGCACTCAAGTCTTGAGCTGCTTCCTGACGAGCGAAACCTGGATATTTTTAGGTTGCATTTCGGTTGTGCGTTATCACGCTTGTTCGTTATCATAAACTTGTAAAGTGAAACAAGTAACAAAAGTTCAGAATAAATCATTATAGCGTCCTAATAAGACACCGAAGATGAAAGTTGCAACATTCTTTCGTTGATTTTAAAGATTTTTTAAAAAATTTATCTCGTACCCTCCGTTAGCCCGCTTGCATATGTCCGTGGATCGTACATGATGCGACGCTAACATGCCGCTTTATGTGGGCAAAAAATGGTCGCATCTTTCGAATATTACGGCGCCCCTCCGGCCAACAAAGACGCGCGCGTCGAGCTCCTCCGCATTAGCGAAGGGAGGCGTGCGTCCTGACTGGCGCTTTTGGGGCAGACGTGCCCAACCCGCCCCAGATGGTGCGGGTGGAGTGCGACACGCTGATGGCCCTGGTGGAGTGGAAGCCCACGGGAGACCGGCGGGCCCCGATCCTGTCCTACTCGATCCAGTACAACACCTCCTTCAGCCCGGACACCTGGGAGGACGCCTTTGTGAACATCCCGGCCCCGGACACCAAGTTCAAGGTGTCCATGAGCCCCTGGGCCAACTACACCTTCCGGGTGGTGGCCCGCAACAAGATCGGGCCCTCCCTGCCCTCGGGGGCCTCGTCCCGCTGCACGACCCCCGAGGACGTGCCCCACAAGAACCCCGACAAGGTGGTGGGCCGGGGGGACCGCTCCGACAACCTCGTCATCTCCTGGACGGTGGGTCTCTCGCGCCCGCTCTAATGTTTGTCTTCTAGTGCTGCGTGAAAATTCCGACAGTAGTTTCAACTAATTCTATATGTGCGCAGAGATAAACTATGACATTCATACTTTTCAAAGTGTTGATTGCGGCGGGTGAGCCCCTTTGAGTGCGCTTCTCATTGAGCACCTGTGTGCTGCGGGAAAGCTATGCCTGCGGAGCTCTTGGGCTCCGCGGATATTGCTTCCCTGCAGTGCACAGGAGCTCGGTGAGAAGCGTACTTAAAGTGGCACTGAAGTCAGTTTTGAAAAAGGTTGTTTTTGGTCGGATATTTCTTAAAATATGTTGGTTCCCACATATACCAAGTCCTATATTACAAAACTGCTTATTCATCTCAGGGCAGTAGAAAAACATGTGAACTCTTTTTCCTCACGGACTACATGTGTGGACCAATGAAAGCCCTATAATACACGCAGATTCCGAACGATTTTATTATAACTTGTTTCGAAGAGAGTCTGATAGGTACACACCTGGATAAGACTTCTCTTTTTCTCCGGGGGCAAAGCCAGCGCTTGCAACTCGCTGACAAGCGCCCTTCCTCGACCACTTCACTCGGAAGTTCCCAAAAAGGGCATGTCGTAATCTTTGAACACGCTTTTAACGAGGAAATAAGCTGCGCACAATTGTAATTTGGGGTTTGTTGGGATGCTTAGAGCGTCTAGATTGAGTTGTCACCACAAAAGGACGATCTCAGAATCAACTTCAGTGCCCTGCTCCTCAGCCACAGGCTTATGTGGAGGCTCATCAACGCACCCCCTTCGTGGCTCAGTATCTCGGTTAGCAATGGCGGCTCTAATCTCACGCGTGTGTAAAGTGTCTATACCAAGCAGATATATATAGATCTCCTTGATTAGGATAGTGGTGACATCGTCATTTACATGCCTCAGTTAATATAGTTATATTAAAATTAATTGAGCTTAAAAGTGGACAAGTGGAATGTTGGGACCAACCTTCACAAGTTCAGCTGAGGTTTTGTTCAAGCAGGGTGGACACTAGTGAAAGGCTTGGAGAAACTATTCAATATTTGATTAGAAAATATTTGGCCAAAACCACTGCTTGCTTCGAACTCAAAATCTACTTTTGGGACATGCCTGTTATTTATTTATTGCTTCATTTATTTATTTATTCAGAATACCTCAAAAGCCTTTCAGAATTGCATAAATAAAAGGGAGGTGGTATAGCTTGATAAAAAAAATGAACAAAACAGAAATTAAATGACTACACATGAACCAAAGATTGAAAAGCACACACTGGCTGCAGCACATAATGCCATAAAAAAATTATATGTATTAATAGAATTCAGGCTTTTAGTATGAGCAACACAAGCACATAGAAAGGAAATAAATTGAGCTCTCAAATATTTCATAATGCAACCTAAAACATTTTCTTTATTGAAACTTGGGGTTGTTAATTATCTAAAGAAAATGGTTGCTAATTCTGAGCGGAAGTTTTCTGCATTTGAAATAGAAACAGCGGCCTCTGCAAGACCGTTCCAGAGTTTGATGGCGCTCGGCAAGGAAGAGTTAGTGAATGCGGATGTTGACCCAAAAGTATGTTCGAAGCTCTTAGTGTTAAAGTGGCATGATTCTTTATAAAGAGGTTCAAGGAGTGAGATGGATTTTGAGTGGAGTTGTTACATAAACGACGAATCAAGCATACGAGGGAAATTGTATGCCTTGTGTCCAGCAGAGAAATCTAAAAGTATTGTTTCGTTAATGATACGCCTTCGAAACATAAATATAATGGCAAAAAAGACGAACAGCTTGAATTTGAAGGTCGAACCCTCTCAGATTATTGCGTACGTAGTCTGTAGGCTTCTGCATTCCCTTATTGTATCGAGGATCAGGGATGTTCGTAGGGTATCGTTAAAAAGATATATGGAATTCTTGAAATCAAAAAGTTTGAGAACTCCCGTTTCACGCAGTTCCTTCCCAAAGATGCTGACTCGTGGCGATCCCTCCCCCACAGCCGATGCCGCCGATAGAGCAGAATGCTCCGGGCTTCTTCTACAAGGTGTTCTGGAAGAGGAACGACCTGCCCGACGCCGCCTGGAACTCCAAGATCATCGACGACTGGAAGCAGAACCGGCACGTGGAATACGGGCAGCCCACCTTCAAGCCCTACCGCATCAAGGTCTGCACTCGCCACTCTTCCCTATTGCGGTAGCTCGTTACGGGGGCAGGGCGGCCAGCACTCGGAATCCCGATTTCCCTTTACTTCCTTGCTCAAGTGTCTGCGTGCAGGTAAAGAGCCTAGAGCAGATCGCTGAGCACATTGGTGTTGCTTTATCCACTTTGTTGTACATCTTGCCTACGTCACGTCCTCTGGTTAACACCATTTTCTGTTGGATTTGTTCTCTCAACGGTGTTGCACAAAGCCTGCCAAGTTTGCACTATCAGGTTTCTCGAACTTCCTAATTTTCATCCTTTTTTAAGCTTCTGGCAATGCAAACGAATTGCGGAAAGGTATATTAATAATTACTCGAATCGTAATGCCCGTAGGAGTCGGATGGAGAGATTGACATGCGTAGTGCGCACTTTATCAAAAATTTACGTGCGGAGAAACCCCCGTAGCTATTTTTGGGGGACGGCCCGTGTGTTACGCTGGACCTTGCCACGCCACCCTGTGACGCGTGGTGGGTGCTTCAGGTGGAGGCGCACAACCGGCGCGGCCAGGCCCACACGGTGGCCATGGACGTGATGGGCTGGTCCGGGGAGGACGTCCCGCTCCTGTCCCCGCAGGACTTCAAGTTGGCCAACGTGGTGGATGCACGCTCCGCAAACTTTTCCTGGAGCCCCGTCAGCCCAGAGTCGGTCAGGGGCCACTTCCGCGGATATAAGGTGGGTGGGACCGCTTTTGTCCGTTCGCTTTCTCCCTTGCTTCTTCTTTCGTCAGTTAGTTTATTTTTCTTTCATTCTTTCTTGTTTTAGATGTATTAATGACCTGCATACTGTTGCATTTTTACATCTATAGTATTTCACTTAGCTTTGTGCGCCACTCGGTAGCATGCGAGGTTCTTTGTGGGCACAAGAAAAACAAGGCTTATTATTATTATTTTTTTTATTGTTTCTATTATTAATATTATTATTAGTCTCTTCCTCTCCCTTTTCTTTCTTTTTTTTTTTATTGATTGAGTAATGATTTTCAGGGTTCCACAATCAGCTTGATACCTCCTTAGTAGTGCACTTTTCCGTTAACCTTTACCCGAAAGAGAGAAAAAAAAAATCTGAGCACGGAGAGAAAGTTTGGAAAATTATAAGGAAAAAATGAGACGTTTACAGTTTTTTTGTAATGCGAAATTAGAGTGCAGCTTTTGAGGAGGAGGAGGGAAAAGTACGGAGGAGGGGTATGCCTCTCCTCCCCCTCCATACCCTCCCCTCCTCTCCTCCTTGCTTCCTATTTAGCAAAAAATTTTTGCCAAATTTCCCACCAAATCTACCAAAAATTTCGCCGCTAAATTTAAACGTCCCATAATGCAACGCACGCGGTTACACTGACGGCAACACCGCTCAACCCGGAAGGGGGCGCCTAAGAGCTGCGCTCTAGAAAGCGTTGTGTTTTTCAAATCTACACTCATCACCGAAATCGTTAGGCTAATGTTGACAGTTGTCCGTTCGAAATTACTACCGTAAAATACCGGAGAAGTGCCTAACCTACTTTCACCAAAAACTGGGTTACGGGCGCTTTTCCGGTCACATCGAGGGCTTAATGTATAATTTGCTGAATTCTCAAGTTTGGGAAATGTTAATAGCGGGTGCTTGAACGGAGTGGACACTTCTGTGGTATTTTAGGGTATGTGTCAGTTGTAAACAATTCCTACCACCTAGTCACTCGCTTAATGCGAGGTCACTGCCTCAGTTTGTAGAGTGATTAAGATTGTTTCTGTCCTCATGCCCACTTCAAACAGTGCATAATCTGCAAAGTGTCCCCCCCAGAAATTGTGTTTATTTAATTGCAACAACAAACTGCATCGTCGAACGTTCAGTTTCCATCTAAATGTAGCGCTAGCGTTTTGAACCAGAAGCCAAAGTTTTGGAACAAAGTTTAATTAAAAGTTATGAGCAGTCTTGGAAAACCTTCAGTGGTAAGGTGGTCGCTGACAAAACTCGCAGCGGCTGAATGGCAGCGCACACTACAGTCTAAGATCGATATAACAGACCTTGATCTTGACCAAGATTTCGGTCTGTTGTAAAAGGAGTATGTTGTATGCAGATATGAAGTTGAGTCCATGGTGCATAGAGGAAAACCAACCGAACTTCACAAATCGGTATGTTATACCCAAATGTCTGTTGTAGCCGGGTCTGTTATAACGAGCTTAGACTGTACCGAGAACCAGCCCCATTTTCCTTCTGGAAGTTTCAGAAAATTGCTTCTGAAACATTTTCATCTGGTCCGGAGCACTGCACTTGAGCAGAGACGGAGCGTTCGGCGATGCGTCGTTTATTCCACGGAATGTGTTTTCTATTGGCTGGGATCCCCAAAGAAAGTATGAGGGGACTCCACGAACACCATTACGAAACATATGTCACGTACTGCAAAGAACAATCTCTAAAAAGAGTGGTACATTGAGAAGAAAGAAGGACGTCCTAAGTGCACCCCAATGGGAATCAAACCCACGACCCCACGATTGCAGGTTCGACACTCTACCACTGCACCGATAGACCTGTTGCAAAACATACATTGCCACGACGGCAGGGAATTTCGGGAACCCTCGGTAGAGATCATGCGCTTTCTCGTTGCGCGTGGGTTGCGGCAGCCACCGCCACCAGCCTTCGCAGCCATCCGCCGGAACGTCGTGCGTCATTGGCAGCGTATCATATCTGTGTCAGCATAAACGCATCGTGATGGGTCGAGCTATTCACTTATTTGAATACGTTGTTCGTCGTGACTTACCTTCTGTGACATGCAATGGCTCTCCACCCCCTACCCCCCGTCCCGCAGATCCAAACGTGGACGCCAGAGGAGGGTGAGGAGAAGCTGAGGGAGGTGGTGGTGCCGGCCAACGTGACGACGGCCCTGGTGACGCTCTTCAAGCCGTACTCGCGCAACCTGGTGCACGCCCTCGTCTTCAACGACATGTACAATGGGCCCCCGTCGGACAGCATTGAGTTCAGCACGCCCGAAGGCAGTGAGTGGCGGGGGGACCCGCGTGGGCTGCTTCTCTTTCCGGAAGGGGGTAGACATGCAGCCTTCGCTTAAAGGCTCGTTCGCATGCTCGCATTTGCTTACGACCGAGTTCTTGCGATCCCTTACAACGATGAAGCACGCTGGCGACATCTACGAGGTGGCCCTTGAACCGCTTTTCACTAGAGCGAAGGTTTTGCAGTGTTTGCGAGGTCAAATGTAAAATGGGTTGTAGACAGTCGCAAGTGCGTGACTACCTTCAGTCTTGCAACTCTTTCTCTCTTACCGTTAAAAATTCAGAACACACACAAAAAAAAAAAAAAAAATGGAACAAACCCATTGTAAGGCCAAAACTCGCCCTGTTTTGCTATGTTTTGCCTTGTGCATTCCGAAATTTCGAAATGCTAAACCAACCACCACTCATCCTATTCAGTGTACTCCTTCACGCACTGTACGTTGGACTGTTGTAGTGCTTTGAGAAGCACTGGCTTGATACTTACTGTAAGGTAAGAGGGAGCGCCCACCTTACTTTCAGTGAAAACTTAGTTAATCTAGATGTGGGTGCTTGACTAGTTGAATCGGGTGCTTAACGTATAATTTGCAGGATTCCCAAGTTGGGGAAATGTTAATAATGGGCACTTGGACAAAGTGTGCGCTTACGCAGTATGTTACGGCACGTCTTCAATAGTTCACCTAAAAAGCTAGAGGCAAGGTGGGCATGGCCCTCAAATGCTAGGAAAAGGAGATTGCGACTCGAAATGATTTGATCAATGCACGTGCTAGGATGCGAGCAAGCCGGATGATGGGTCAAACCTTATTCGTGCCATTGGAATGCAACAGTGCTCTCGTCGTACAAATGGCTCCTTCGAAGGATCTTGTCCCAGACTTTTGTGGAATGGGTGCGGATATTGCATATGGCTCCCAGAGAGTGCCACGACCTAAAACAAACTGCGGCCTACAGATGCTTCAGTGCACACTACCCGCGCAGTTGAACATTCTAGACAAGCAAGGGGTTCGCATTGAACTCGCAAATAGAAAGGCATTGCACCAATTTTTTCTATCTGTGCATTATTTCCAGTATAACTCGTTAATTCCCATTTAAATATTTCATTACTTCTGCCCGCCAAGCTGACAAATTCAGGGGGTAGGGACCCTGGCAAACTGCATTATTGCAGTTTACCCTTTTAGTACTCTGGGTGTAAGATAAATTGAATTGATTCCGTTTGCCATTCCGATCTCTCCCAGCACCCGGGCCGGTGGCATCTTTCGAGGGCATTCCCATGGGCTCGACCGGAGTCTACCTGCTCTGGAAGAAGCCACTGGAATCCAACGGCATCCTCACGGGCTACCACATCTACTACGAGGAGGGTGAGCTCTCTTTGCGACCTCCCTCCCAGGAACGAAGCGGCTTTTTGCGGCACACGTTGGCGAGAGCTCAACGGGTTTGTGCAATGAATCTTGTTGGCTCTGGAGCGTTTTTCTGGGGAAGGATGTTTGTTTCTTGCGGTGCACAAAGGCAGCCGCATGGGCCTAGCTTTTCGCGATGAACAGTGGTAACGGGCAGCTGCTTGGATCGAGGAATGGTCCTATGACTGGAGCAGCCTTCCAGTTGAACGTTGAGGAAAGGCAAGCTTTTTTCCATCACAAACACCCGGCCACTTCTTTAGTAACAAATAGGGTTGTGCGAATATTCGGAATTTCGAATAGTGGTTTCGAATAATACACTATTCAACATTCGCTTCGAGAAGAACTGCACTATTCGTGTTTTTCGAAGTGCTGATTGCGTCGGGTTATACCCGTTGAGTGCGCTTCTTAGCGAGCACCGGAGTATTGCGGAGAAGCAAAACCCGCGAAAGCGAGCTCCGTGGGTGATGCTTCTCTACACTACATTACATCGGTGCACGGTAAGAAGCACACTCAACGGGGTAACCTGCCGCGATAAACACTTGGAAAAGTATGAATATCCCCATTGCGTGCTTGAAAGAAAAGCATACATTAAAAGCGGGATGGTGCACGCGTGCCGTCTGCATTTGAAAATAAATGGAAACTTTGTGAGTGTGTAGTTTTTACGTTGTAGTAAAAGTTTCAAAATTAAACTTACCGTTATGCAAGAGTATACTATGTTGGGCAGAGATGCCCTTACAGCTTGTATTCATCACGCGCGATTCATTCTTTCTTAACTCGAAATTAAAAAAAGAATATTTTATATAGCAAGATTTGTAAATTCACTCCATTGGGTATAGTTGGCCATCTCTATAGGATTCATTTTATGTCAAATTTGCCGTTTACTTGCCATCCCAAGACATCAGACCTTCTTAGTTCACAGTTCATAAATATAGATAGATTAAACTTAGCTTGTAAATGAACAAGTGGAACAACCTTCACAAGTTTAGCTGGGTTTTCATCTAAGCTTTACGCAGTGGTAATGAAAGGTGTGGAAAAACTATTCGATATTCGATTAAAAAATATTCGACCAAAACCACTATTCGCTTCGAACTCGAAATCCACTATTCGCACAAGACTAGTAACAAACGTCGACAGAAGCAGGTCCATTCTTCGAGTGATGGATGTTGGTAAGAGTGGCCTTATGTAGTAAACATTGATTTTTTTTGGCTAAAAGTTGTAAGCTTCAGCCTTTTTCGTACCACGAAAAAATTTAATTTTCGGAAGGTGGATGAGAGATTTTTTATTTTAAGAACTACTTAAGGGGTGTCCAAACAGGACACTACAAAACCCGCACATCCGACAAATCGTGAAAATTGAAGCGGACGCTTCTATTTTTACGATGTGTCGGATGTGCGGGTTTTGTAGTGTCCTGTTTGCAGGAGTCGTGAAAATTTTTACACTCGCGACTGCTCTCCTCGCCTCCTCCACTTTTCTCTGACGTCGGTGCTCGTCAGATTTGACGTCACACGCCACCTGCGTCTGGCTGACCTCGCCAACACCCTCGCGTACCGCCGTCGCCTCGGCTCGAAGGCCAAGGAGGTCCGGCTTCGGGTGGATTTGGGACATTCCTGCGTCGAAGGGTGCGCTTCGCCCGCCTCGGATCTGCTTTCTTTGTCGAGATTCACTTTCGTCGTGATGGCGTCCGATGCGGTTCCGTATTGTGAGCGGAGGCCTTGAGCGATTGACCGACAGCCAACAGAGCGTGTGAGTGGCTCTCCGGACCCACGTGATGAGCAGAGCAAGGCCGCCGTGGAGGTAGCGAGGGGGAGATTTGACGGAGGGAAGTTTCCCCCCGGGAAGAATTGACGGAGGGAAATTTCCCTCCGACGGCCGGAAGCGGATCGCGGCAGAGCGCGGCACGATTTGTCGGAGTGCGGGTTTTGTAGTGTCCTGTTTGGACACCCCTTTAGCATATGGCTAATTATGATATATCTAAATGTAGCCAATGAAACTGCTCTTTGGAAGAAAAAAAAAGTTTTACATTAACATCTGGGAAAATTTTTAAACAATTTTGGCTATATTAAGTCATATTATAATTTTTTTTAATCCTAAATATACAAAGTGTACCCCATGCACACCCCTATTACTTCCATAAGTTAGAGAGCTCTAGCTGATACTGTCTTTTTTTGGTCCGTCGGCAGGTGTGTTTTTGTGGTCTCATGCCATTCAGAGATGCTGTTGCACGGAAAAATGCATGTCCTCCAAAATCCTTTTTTTTTTTTTTTCCCCAAAACCTTGCATTTTCATAGCACTGCTCTAACTTCTCCTCCGCTGCTGTTTTTATGACTTGTGACACGCATAAAATCTCTGCCCCAACTTGGGAAAACCTGAAGAAGCTAGAACGACTGTCTTCAATCTTTGGTAGGGGGGGGGGGGGGGGGGGGGGGAAGGGCTTTGTCCCATCTTCGTGGATAGTGGTCGACGTAGTGTACTATTCACGGGTACGGACACAGGCGTCCCCAACCTGGCTGGAACAATTTGGTAGTCATTCAATGTTTGTTTTCTTTTACTAAAAAAAATGCTTTGGGTGTGAAGGGGGGGGGGGGGGGGGGTTGACCCCCAGACTTCCCCCTGCCTATGCCACTGGGGCATGGTACAGAAAGAGATAATATCTGCGTTGGTTCTTAATTTTTATTTCCTGCTTAATGTGTTTCTACGTCAGTGTGCCAAACAGAAGATTGTCACGGTTGTTTTTTTGGCACCCAAAAGTATGGATCATTACCGTTATTGTGACCGGAGGGGTGGTGTCCGTGTGCAGTGCGTGGGACCCAGCTGGGCCCCAAGATGGAGCGTCAGCCCCCCGTCAGGGACCCCCTGGAGTCGAGGGCCAAGCTGGCGGGGCTCAAGCCCAACACCAAGTACCGCATCACCCTCCAGGCGGCCACCCGCCAGGGTCAGGGGGACCCCTACTTCATCGAGCTGTCCACCGCAGACGAGTCGGAGAGGGGTGAGCTCTCGACCTGTCTGCGCCTTTTCGTGCAACGAAGTTCAGGGTATGCCGATGAACCCAGGAGAGCAAACGCCCGTCGACGCACTTGCATTTGCATAGGATTGAGTTCTTGCAATCCATTGCGACGAGAGAACGTACCGACACGCTGGCAGCATTTATGAGGTGACCCCAGAACTGCGTTTCGCTAGGATGAAGGTTTTGCGGCATTTGTTTCTGGATCGGACTGCTAGGGCTACATCTTGGTGTAAAATGAGCGTTCAGCAATGCGTCGTTTATTTTTGTAGTGAAAAAAAAAAAAAAAAAAAACACCAAAAAACGCAAAACGTTTTTGGGGCACATTTTGTAATTGAGAGAAAAACGAGCCGTGTTTTCGGTTGTGCAGCATGTTCCGCTTGACTAGTGCGTGCTTCGGAGGGGTGCGTGTTTTACCGACACTCCCGGTTGGTGGCTGCAGTGCCCGACATTCCGGACTTCCTGTGGACCTACCTGCCAGACCACGACGGCCACGCGGCCGTGCAGGTGACCTGGCTGCCCGCAGTCACTGGCCACCCAGGCAGCCACTTCTACGTCCAGTACCGCAGGAAAGGTGAACCTCCGTTTTCTTTGAGCACTCGTGCGCAAGTCGGTTTTGCGGAACGCCATATCGGTTGTGGGCGTCTCCTACGGACCTCGAACCCCTTCTCTGCAGCATGACATTCTGCTCCTCCGATTGGTGTGTTTCCGCCGCTTGTGGTCCCTTGGTTTCGACGACGAGTTGGAGTGCATCGGAGACAGTGATGCTTGTGTTCGCTTCTCCTTTTTGTCGGAATTTCAACAACCAGCCACCAGGATTGCGACATCTGACAGCATGAAAAGGCAGCTCCCGCAACGTGCAGTAGACTCTCATTATTTGAAACACCACGAAGCCACGAATTTTTGTTTGAATTATCAGAAATTCATCTAAATATGATGCAAGATAAAATTATGATTTGCCATATGAATGGCTACTCGTACAAAGCAGATATTTGATCCTCTATGTAGGCCTACTGATCGTAAGCAGGTATGCCAGACACGAAACATTTGCGAAATGCATGACCTAAGTTTATTTATCCCTAAAAAATGTTCTCTATTGTGGACCATTTAGACAGCACATGACAACTGAAAATAAAATTAAGTTTCTTCTTCGGGCAAAGAAATTGTCTAATGTGGACCATTAAGCGGGGACACATGAGCGATGAATGCGGGCACCGCACGGCAGTTTTCATAGCAACTTGCACGGACGCTGCGACGTGGACGGATGCCATGATGCCTTGCCGCAGTATCCATGCAAGCTGCTATGGAAATTTTCGCGTGGTGCCCGTTTTGATAGCTCGTGTGTGAGCTTGAGCCCTGTTCAATGCGCTTTTCACAGAGCATCGGTGCTCGAAAAGAAGCGCTCTCAAAGGAGCCACGAGAACATAAGGTATGAATTGCACGAAAACACCGTTTGAAATCGGTGGCTTATGAATATGATGGCGGGACCACCAAAATTTAGAAATTCGTTTAAATTAACTGGGGGTACGAAATATCAGAGTTTGAATTACCACGAGCCTACTGTAATTTGTTGCCACCTCGGGATCACTTTCGATGCATGGTCGTCATAGGCCGCTAAACACACCCATCTAAAATGCATTATAGGCTCCGTAGCGAAAGCGGTTTTGTCGTCGCAAAGTGTGCTATACCCTCGAAGCATGCGTAAAATGCCAACCCATTGACAAAGGGTGGTGATGTTTGTTCTACAACAAAATGAGGAATGCCTCCGTTTACTGCTGAAAAAGAACAGTGACCAATAGAACCGGTCGGCCACAAAGGATTCCAATTTGTTTTGTTGGTTTGTCACACGCCCATTGTCGCACGGCTGAGTGCCTCGCCTTAGAAAACTCCTCTGGCCGGTTTCAGGGGACGAGACGTGGGAGACGACGATGATGGAGAAGAACGAGGACACGATCCTTGTGAAAGGCCTGGAGACCGGCGCCATCTACGAGATGCGGGTGATTGCGGTGGACGGAAAGCACCAGAAGCCCTCTCGCATCGAGGAGGTCGAGACCGGGGGACTGGGTACGTCAAGGGCCGGTCACCCTCTGCCACACCCTCGTGAAGAACTGTTCTTTTCAAGGAATTCTAGACTTAACAGACGCTTTATCGAGTGCCTGGCCTGGACACATACATTACGAAAGTGTCATATATTCCGGTATTATGAGACACAGATGCCTTATTCTCGCACTTAAACAAAAAAGGAGTGTCTTGGGAGCACAGAGTGTTTCCAAAAGCTGTATTGATGTGCGCTCCGCACGTGCAGCGATCCGTGCCCCGGGCAGCCCCGACCAGGTGGCGGGGGCGGCCTGGTTCATCGGCATGATGTGTGCCCTGGCCCTGCTGCTGCTGCTCCTGATCCTGGTGTGCCTGGTCAAGCGCAACCGGGGAGGGAAGTACTCGGTGCACGACAAGGAGGTGGCCCAGGGCAGGGACCTCGACTTCCAGGACGACGGGGGCTTCCACGAGTACTCCAAGCCGTGAGTGCACCCTCCAGTCTAGTGGTTCTCAAACCGGCTTCCTAGGGATCTTAAGGGGTTCCCCTCACCCATCCCTGCCCTCGAGGAAGCTATTTATCCAGTCTAAGCAATGTCTTAACAGAGCTATCTGCTGATGGGTAACCATGAGTCAAACGCTTCGTAGTATGTGCACTATTTTTACGAGGCTATTACATTCATGCCAAGACTGGGATGAATGTAATGCGTCTGTTGGGCAGATGGGGGCTCCTCGAGATCAAAAAGTTTGAGAGCCCTTGCCCTACTTCGACGACTTTGTCAGCGGTGTCGAGGTCTAACGAAAAACGGGACGACTGGCTTTGACGAAAATCTCTTACTAGGACTGGATCTGTTTGCTTTAGCTTGCCGTATCCACCCTTCTGAGCATTTCTTCTCACGAGAGCGCGCGCTCGATCGTCTGCCACTACTTCGGTAGTACTGAAACGTGGCCGCCCAAGTTACTACGCCACAGACGAACTAAGGGAGTGGAATAACGACATTCATCCTTTCGCATTCGCAAGTTATGAGAAGTGCTTATTTTCCTCGGAATTTTTTTTTTCATGTTATTTGTATGAGTTCATATACCGTCGAACCTGGTTATATCACATCCGGTATTTATTGTTTATATCAAACAGTCCAGACATCCCTTGAAAATCACATGTACCGTATTTGCACGAATATAACGCAACCACGAATATAACGCGAGGGCAGGTTGTGATGCCCTCAAAAAGAAAAAAAAATATTATTACTATTATAACGCGAACCGAGGCCGCGTCAATTTCTCGCACTCAAGGGCATAGCAGATGTGAAAAGTCAAAGGAAATAGAAGAAATATCAGTTTATGTTTTGACTGCACTCATCCTCCCAGCTCAGGTCCTTCCGTTTACAATCCACTTGGCGACTACGCAGATAAGCAGCAGCACGGCACCTGCTTGTCTGGTAGTTCCTTTTTCTCCCGTGCGAGCTCCTCGGCAGCCCACAATCCAAACAAGGCAGGAAGCAGAAGCACCAACACACAAACACCGGATCACTCTGGAGCAGAAACTAAACAATGCGCAGCA
The DNA here is from genome assembly GCF_016920785.2 of Ixodes scapularis. NCBI lineage: Eukaryota > Metazoa > Arthropoda > Arachnida > Ixodida > Ixodidae > Ixodes > Ixodes scapularis. The sequence goes on along the minus strand of NW_024609883.1, from coordinate 107,375,593 downwards.
GAAAAAAAGACTGCTGAATCCGATACACTATCATACTTCTTGTTCTGGTCCCTCTGCATAAACAAATGCCCCGTGTTGCACGATTGCGTAATCCTTGGCGTAAACGCGGTTGGTGGTCTTGGCTTGGCTTGTGTTGACTTGACTTGGCCCGGCTTGGCTTGGCTCGGATTGGCCGGTGCCCGCATTCCCGCATGGTGTGTGCGCGTGCGCGCGCGCTGAGTTTCTGCGGCCTGCGCGCGTTGTACAAACACAAAAATGATCAAAATGCTTTTTTATGTTTTTTATTCGTTTTTTCACGTGGCCCAATAGCTAATAAATTCCCTTCCCCACCCCCACTTCTTTTCCCACCGGATATTTTGCATTGAGCCGAAGGGATGGCTTTCTCCTCTGGCTTTCTCCAGACTCGCGCGCCTCGTGGCTGAACTCGATTCCGAATATAAAGCGAGGTGCGTTTTGGAGCACATAATTTCGAAAAAAAACTCGCGTTTTATTCGTGCAAATACGGTAATACCTTGGTAACGAATTTGGCCAAGCATACGGAAGGACGAGAAAACACGGCACATTTTTTTAATTGCTTCACACGGAATAAAACAGGAAGTGCGTGAGCATTACTAATCAGAATCTTCAGAACCTTCGTTGGAAGTCGAGTTCACTAACTCAATTCAAAGGAACGGTGCCGTCCCATTGAATTGCGCCCTCAAGAGTTCAGAGGCATGAGCGACCTCGACGGCTTTCGTACGGATTCACTCCAACATCACAGGTAGAAATCTGGCGCGCAGATTCCGAATGAAATTTGCCACCTTTGTTTCCAATTCAGGGTACCCCGCAGCCCTTCCACGAAATCAAGTTTTCTTCGCCTTGCTGCATGCCGCTAGTTTTTGTCCCTGGCCTCACCAGTAGCGTATGCTCATCTCTGGGACACCAAACTCTCGCAGCGCTGCAAGATTCCCATGGATCTCTGCATAGGCGATTGCCTTCTTCTTGAAGGCTACCATGAACTGTTTTCTACTTCCGCTCATTATCACTTTGGGACCTGCAATGGTAGATGTAACAAAACAAGGAGCATAAGTGAAACGGAATTGTGACCGTCATGACAAGTGCACGAGTGCTGGGTGATTGCAAAGGAAAACAAGATGGCGGCTTCAGCCACCCAGTGTTGCGAGATTATTTTTGTTTCTCCGCTAATGACCGTTATATAAGATGAGGGTCAACTTTTTCAGGTCTATTTTCAAAAATGAATTCGAATTATATTCCGGTTTATATGGTAGTATAGGAGCGTTGTTTTTCTGTATTGAACTCCCATGGCAGGGACATTCGATATAGACCCTTTTCATGGCAAACGCCACCAGGAGGTGTTCTAGTCTTTGACGTCCCAGAGAACTTTCGGTTCATAAAAAGTATGAACAAAGTCCACGCTAACACTGCTGTTTGAAATGTCGATGAAACGTTTAAATTCTCCAGGTGAGCGCCAAAGGAACGAAGAAGCCCGAGATATGTTAAATATTTTCGAATACTCTCGTAAACCAACTTGCCTCCTCCAAGACGTTAAATTGACCAGCCGAGGGCCCTCGTTAAATCTCCAACTTTGATCTGCCTGTAGCGTTTATGCTTTCTAGCATTGACGACATAGGCAAGCTCGACAGACATGCAAAGACGGAGCGACCGGTAGTTGCTTGGGACGTAGGAGGCAGTTCATGTTTGTAAACAGCAAAAGGGTCTATAGCGAACAAAACACTGCGGGTCGCAGCTTCTCCCGCAGTCGGTTTGGCGGCGAGCACATAGCTCGTGTTGCGGGGCTGGCAGACCACCAAGCCACCATATGTGCACGGGAAAACGAAGAAAAAAAACAGTTGTAAGAAGAAAAAAAGAAAAAAGATAGCAGAAGCAAGGGGAAGGGCGCGCACACACGTTGGGAGGGTAGGGAGTGCCTGCTGTTGGAACGGTACCGTGCGCTCTTTCCCGAAACACCACTGTCGCCCTGTCACTGCGCAACTCCTTAACCCCAAAATAAGATAAGAAAAAAAAAGAAAAAGTGTTCCTCAAGTTGAGTGCGACCTTTTTCTTTCGCTGTTTTTGCTTTGCCTGTTATTTCTTTTTTTTTTTTTTTTGCTTGAATTTAGAGAGGTTTCTTTTTTGTTTCTTGCTTAGCTTATTATTTTCGTGTTTGTTGCCAGCGCTGTGTGGAAGTCGTGGCCAGGCATAAACGATGGCAAACACCGTTGCATCGCGTAAACGCGGAAGTGTTTGTGATCTTCACCCACACTGCAGCTACCCAGCCCGCCACTTGTGACAGTGATGCGTGATGACGGACTTTTTGTGGTCCGGTGAATGCCATCCTCGTTGCAGCACATGCAAATATCCTCTCCCGTTGCCTCCTCCAACAACGGACATTTTTTTCATCCATGCTGAAGTCCCGCCCGGCTTGAACGTTCGGCGACAACTCCGCGGCTAAAACTACTTTTTTTTTTAAAGTGGAACTATAATGGCATCGCTTGTTTGGTGCCATTGCGCTGTTGATAAAAAGAAAACGCCACGCCAGACGCAGGTCACTATCAAGTATCAGCGCAGGTCAAAATGGCGGCACCGCTCGTGTACTCAAGTGGCTACTGGCTCGGCTAGTAATGGCTACAATACTTTCTTTTCTAGGTGGCGTTAGCTGCGTGCCACTTTCTTCAATTTTACTTGGAAATTGGCGCGTGTTTCAAAATCCTCGAATCTAAGCCGACCCTATAGTTTGATATATCAGAATTTTAATAAAAACTATCGGCCTAGATTCGAATAAATACAGTACCGGTCTCAACAGTATAGTAAAATTTCAGCTTGGATTTTTCGATGCTAAGTTCATTGCATGCTTCTCTGTTGAAGAAACAAAGAATCTCGCACTAGACCCTCACCATCTAGGAGGACCTAATAAATCATTTTCTCTCTTCTCTCCTTCACCGGTGTATTCGGAAAGCTTTAGTGAAACCTTAGCATTCATCCTTTCGGCTAAAGGGGGGCTGAAATCCCATTGTTTTCTTTCATAAAGTACCCGTCAAAAAAGAAGGGTAAGTGAACATACGGACGGGTCTGTTTTCTTGCCTGGGAAATTGCGAGACGTCTGTCACTCGAAAGTGCATGTTGCGAGCTCCTGCAGTTTCGTTGACGGGTGCGCGGTTAGGGCCGGGTGCAGCCAAGTGACCTAGCGACGCTCCTTGTTGTAGGGCGCAGCAGGCGGCGCCTGTCCGCGGCAGCCGCACGTCTCTGCACTCGAGCGCCAAGGAGAGCGACACGGACAGCATGGCGGAGTACGGGGAGGGGGACCCCAACCAGTTTGCCGAGGACGGGTCCTTCATCGGCCAGTACGGGGCCAAGAAGAAGCAGCGGCCCCCCGAGGCCACCTCCCCCTCCGCCCTCGCCACCTTCGTCTGAGAGCCGTCCAACTCTCGACGCTCTCGCACGTCGGGGGCCCGTCCCGCGCTTGCCCCGACTCGGAGGCTCTGCGGGCCTCGGCGATGCGTGCAACTCGGGTTGCCCGCCACCCACTGCTCGAGTTACCTGCAACTTGGGTTTTGTTCGTCCTGAGTTGCGCGCGACTTGAGTTGCTTGCGGCTTAGGTCTGCCCCCAACCGTCCCAAGATGCAGAGGTACCGGTGCGAGTTGCTGGCATGCTTGGGTTTTCTACGACTCGACTTGCGCGACTTGAGTTGCTTGCAGCTTACGACGTTTGCCCACATTCGTCCCAAGATGCGGAGGCACCGGTGCGAGTTGCCGGCATGTTTGGATGCCCCGCTATGCAGCTTTGGCTCCGGTCTCGGACGGCACTGCCGCTGTCGTTGCTGCGACGGCACCACCTATACTCAGTGACTCTCTCGGGTCGTCACAAATTCTTAATCCGCGCAAAGTCCCAGCTAGCACTGCCGGAAACATCTGCGAGGGCAGGGGAAAGACACGTGCTGCGTTCCACCAGTCCTTGAGTAACCCTTGAAGCCGAATTTGTTGAGATAAAATTCGTACGAAATCGTTGCTTCTGTTGCTCGAAAGGTTTGGCTCTTTGCTGGAATGTTTGTCACAAGTGGGGTCTAGTTTTAAAGAAGGCACAGGAGGAAGGGGTTAGCTCCGGTGAGAGTTCTTGTGTCGGAAACGTTTGCACCCACAAGGCACTCTTCCCGAGCTGTTCTTGCGCCTTTACCGCTGCTGACTGGAAAATTTAAGATTCACTAAGTGGCGATTGGTTAGCCCATCATGTTTTGAATTAATTGCCGGAAAGGGCTGAAAGCTCCTACGGTGCCTAAGTACCGCTAGTTGGGATTGGTGGCTCCGGTGTGTCTTTTGCCACCTGAGGAGGGGGGCCCATTGTGGGTAGGTGGTGCTGGGTGCCCCGTATTTGCTGCCTCAGGCAGTGCAACACCTTTTCAATCTTGCCCTAGGGGTCGTTAAAAATCTCGGCGTAGACGCATTGACAAGTTGCGAGAATTTATGGAGTACTTGGGCACCAGTGATGACACACTCTGCAGGAGGCAGAGCACAAAAGTGTAGAAATGGGGCGAGTTGAAAGGTGCGGTGTTGGCCTAAAGGACTAATAGCAACCCCACTGCAAGCCAGCCAGTGCTCTTTGTGAAACCATTGCTGTCGCTTAGTCATTTTCATTGGCGCGTAACGTCGACGGACAACTAGACGACGGATCCTCCCTTTAACCACTGTGATGTCGGTGGTTTGTCCTTCTTTCCAGAGGCACCGTAACTGCGTTGCCTGTCCAGTGCCGCTCGCAAGGGGTAGCGGACGGCGTGGGAAAACGTCTGTTAAGGTGCTCCGAACCTTGCTAGTGGGGAGCGACAAAATGCGCAGCTCCTGCGTCAAAAAGTGTTCTTCATTTCGCCCGCGTTCGTTTTCTTCGGGGCACCTTTCCTTGCACCGTCCGGTGCTTTCTTGAAAGCCACCTAGTTGCCATCGTGGCGCACATTCCAGCGTTCCATCGAGATGCTCGCAAAGGGCAAGTCTGGCCATCAAATCCATACCTTAAAGAGGAAGCTCTAATTCGGCAATCGAGCCACTCTGTCTTTGGCCGAAACATGAAGGCTCAAAAAGTGTCACTGGAGATGGCTGTTTTTAAGCGTCCCGCTTGCGACATCTTGTCATTCTTTTGTGCACAGCCGAGGCACCTTGGGAAGCCGCGGGATGGCTTTCGGATTTTATTCACCCTGACACGTAGAACTCGGTCCCCCGAGGAGGGTCTGAACACCCTCCTGACCAGACCTGGGTTCGGTGCTTTTACAGCCTGTGCAAAGCTGTAAAAGCACTGAACCCAAGGTTGAAAACCCTTCTGGGTTCTTGGGGGTTGTCAAAGAACTCAATTCCATAGTTGAGGTGTTTTTTTTATTAGTGGGGTCAAATCCAGAATCGGGGTTTTTTTTTCTTTAGAAAGGAAATGAAGGTTTAGGCCCGACCTACCCTTTTCGGATACGCCGCTGCCCGCAACGTGGCGGCTCGTGGACATTCTTTGGCTTGTACATACCATATGCTTGAGTAGTTCTTCCGAACGCTTGCGTGCTATTTTCCGTCTCGTTTGTGCCGCGTTTCTGTGTGTCCCCTGACGACGAAAGAAACCACTCCCGCGAAAGAAGAGGCCCGTACTGCCTGTTATTGCCTTTGTCGCCGAGGAGGAGGAGGCTGCTATGACATGGTTGTGTGGAGATACACGCGGGCGACAGCCCTCGCGTAGAAGTGCAGCACAAGTGCGTGGGCCGCTTTCGCCCGACCCCGAGTGCAATGTCTCGTAGACCGCAACATTCCTTTTGCTTCGCTGCCGTCGCAGCCGCTGTGCCCCGTGAGGACGTTCTAGCGTGTGGGAGCTCGCTGGCCTACCTTTTGTGCTTAGACTAGGGTCTGCCTTTGAACTTGGGGGGGGGGAGTGCACCAACTAAGCGTACATTGCTGCGTAGATTGATTCACACGAGAGTCTGAGATTGCTCTTCGCAGCTAAGGTGGTTTTGCCTAGCAATCTTTGGCAGGCCGTTTTTGCTTGCACCGGGACTGTACTTCGTCTCACGACAAGGAGAGTCGAGGGAGCAGTGCGCGTCTTGCCGGGACTTGTTTCATCGGTATCTGTTGTGTGTGCGCAGCTGTGGGGACCCTCCTTGCTTCATATTTGAAGTTCTGTCACTGCCCGATAATTTATGTCTTTTTACGTTCGCATTTACTTCATGGTTTAGACGGGGGCAAGTGTCGCCCCGGCGTGTGATGTATGCGGAGCGCGAGATTTTGTTTTGCCGACTGCTGTTTTAATTTGTCGCGTGTGCGGCGTGCCATGTTTAGTTGGGCGCACGAATCTCGTCATGTCTCACCCGACATGAACCTAGCGTAGGGTGTTCTTAGTACCCTGTGTGGTTGGCAGCGTGTCTTCGGCCAGACCTTTTATGTTTCGTACAACTGCCCTCTTGGTTGCAACTATGATGGCAGGGCGTGAAGCACAACGTCATTTTTTTAGAACAAAAAACGAAAATGAGGATAGATGTTTAGTTGTTGGCCTCCCAGCTGTACATGAGTTGATTTATATTTTCCCAGTATTTCTAGGGCAAAGATATTTGAGGAGCTGCCGGTGTGAACCTGTGCTGTGTTATTTTTGTGGAAGAATAAAGAAGCTGGCCTTACATCGTACAGCAATTGTTTCTTCTTTATTTTGTATGGACACTGTAGGGAGCATTCAGTGACGGCCATAGCTGTGTGCTTTGTGGTTTAGCACATACTTGCGGGAAGTGTCAGCCAGATTCATTTCGCACCGTCGAAGTTCTTCGTGGCAGGTGGTAAGTTGCTTTGCCCACCACTCGTGCCGATGACTCTCCCGCGTCCTCAGTCACTACGGGACTGCGTGACCTGTAAGCCCGTGTCAGCATTCGGTCATTGCCTCCCCCTCTTGAAGGATCGGCCCCCCAAAGAAAAAGCCCAAGGTTCGGTATATTGCATACCATGTAAAGATTGTTTGGCCTCGTACGGTGGTGAAAGTAAGAACTTTGCAGAGAGGTTTGTGCGATACAAATATGATCGGAAGAAGGATGTGGAGGCAATCACCCTCGTGGAACACGCAGAAGCAGCCGGCCACACTGTCGACTTCGAGAGAAGCACCGTGCTGGCCTTTGAGAGGAATTGGCGAAAGGGGCTCTTCGTTGAGTCTTGGTTCATCCAACGGACAAAGGGGAACATGAATCCTTCTTCGGGCTCCCTGCCCCGCAGCTACGTCTCGGGACTGCGTGACGTCGGCAAAGCCCCATACATCCGTTTGTGTATTTAAGCGACGTGTGTTCTTTCCGTCACTTGCCCTTAAACAAAGGGCCGAACTGGTCTCGAAACATACTGCCAAGGTACCAGCCTTTCGTTGAAAGGCACAAGAAAACTAATTTTAGCTAAATAATCTTTCAATGTGCACCTGGTGGATGCATGCGGAGCCTATTTCGGAGGTAACCTAGCAACGTTGGGGAACTTTCTACGTAGTCGTGACGTAGCAGATTCCTTCGGAGCAGCGCCACTCTTTGGAATTTCAACATTTTCCTTCTTAGCTTTCCTCCTAGCTCAAGTGACTTCAGCTCAACTCACAAATTGCGCATTGTACCAAACGGTCCAAGAAGACGAAAAGGAAGGACTCCTCTTTCTCGGTCCCTCGTTCGTGCATCTGGACACAGCCATTCTTTCCCTGAAGATTAACCCGTCGCTCAAAACTCAAACAAAAGTTGCTTTCCCCACCCCGTTCAGCCCCGAGCTGACAGTGCTGTGGAAGCTACGTGCTCCTTGGGCCAGCTAGGGACAGCCACACGCTCGTCTCCCCACGGGTACTTCAAGCGGCTCGGTTGTAACCCACCACAACGCTGACAACGCCACCAGGGGCAAAGCTCATAACCACGCCAGCCTTGCTATTTCACGAATGCGGGGAATCTTTTCTTTCTGTTTTTGTTTGCACCAGATATCCCATGACGCATCGCGCTCTCCGTTTGCTTCTCTTTGAGCGCTTGCTGGAGTGCACTGTTTGGAACGAAAAATATAGCCAGTCGTTCAGAACACAAATGTTTGATTATCATTTACTGTTATTATCCATCATGCTTGACTCATTTCCGGACGAAATTTGAATATTTCAGTTTTTGTTTCCGTACCATTTTAAGACGATTATGACGTCTTAAGAAAGTGTTTTTCGTGCAAGCTGCTGTAGTTTTGGACGGTGTCGTGCGCAGTTGCTCGTCACAAGTGGATACTCGTTCTCATCGATTGAATATGCTGTTCTCTTTTACATAGAACACAAATAAACACCGCATGAATAACATTTTCTCGTGGGGTAAGTACATTTTATTGCGAAAGCATTAACTGTCCCACGGAGGGAGCGAACCGAAATCATCAGCTTTGAAGCCGCGCCAAACGGCCCCTTCCCCTGTCCCAATGTCTGTAGCAGAAATCTGATGGATAGGCTCCCATTGGCTCTCGTGCTATGTAGTTCCAAAAAACGCCACCAGAGAAGCCCTCTCCATGGCGGCGTAGCGCACGCAGCGGCCCGGTCGCCGGTAAGAGGTGCGGCGGTGATGCCTGCCCTCGGAGCCCGCCCGGGCAAACCCCGTAGGGGGTGCACGGCCGTGCTCAGCGCGGTGCGGCCACTTCACGAAAGCGTACGCTCGGCCGTCGGCCGGCGAAACGTGGCGGTCCACGCCAATACACCGCAGACGAACTAAGCGAGCAGAAGAACGACATTGATGCTTAAATTTCACATTCACAATTCTCATAAAAAGTGCTTAGCTGTCCTCGGACCTTTTTTTTTTTTTTTTTTTCTCTTGAGTAGTCGGTTTTTCCGCAGCGGGGACGAAGTTAGAACCACACAGACACGGGCCGAAATATAGCAGCCATCTTGGGCAGCTATGCGATCACGCTAAAGGCGCAAACGACAGTCTGTTCTGCAACCGGCGAAGCGGAGAAAACGTTCACTTCGGTTTTCGGTAACTACGATCAAACGCCCTTCGATCGATGTGTCCGTGGAGCAGAGAGCAGTGACTGTGTCAAAGTACTGATCCGACCCTAGAGTCATCGAATCGAATCCAAAGACAACGCCGTGCTTCGAGCAGATTAATTCCAAATATCGAGTCAAATAGCCCATCTAGAAATCCATCTCAAGTCAGGCAATGTGAACAAAATGCTTATTTTACACGTTTTATGGCATTTATTCATCTCCGACGATGTTGTATTTTCCGTGGCCTCGACGGGAACCTGCGGAGCTTCACGCCTGCTAAGCTTCAGGTGTTGCGACAGTCTGGTACTTGACACTGTACCAGACACTGTACCAAACGTCGAAGATTAAGCTTCGACGTTTGGTCTTCTGCGGCATCCGATAGCAATGTTACGAGTAAAAAAGTGAAAGCCGTTTACAACTTCCTGTAACGGCGAATTGGAGCGCAGCTCTTGAGGAGGAGGAGTGGAGGGTATATTCCTCCTCCCTCGTGATCATGCCTGCTAGTCCTCCTCCCCTCCTGCTCCCCCTCCCTCTCCTTTACCCCTCCCCCCGAGGTCACGTGACCCCCCCCCGGACCATACTAGACAATGAGGGGAGGAGGAGGAGGAGGAAGAGGGCAGAGGTCCGGGGGGTCACGTGACCTCGAGGAGACGGGATCACATGACCTTGGGCGGGCCGTCACGTGATTTCGGGGGGGGGGGGGGGGGAGGGGAGTCACCCCCCGGGGTCACGTGACCTTGGCGGGGGAGGAGGAGGAGCGGAGGGGGAGGGGCGACGCCGACGCCAACGCCGCACAGGCTGGAAACGGGTCATGTGACCCCCTCCCCCCGAGGTCACGTGACCCGCCCGGACCATGCTACACAATGAGGGGAGGAGGAGGAGAAGGAGGGGGAGGAGGAGGAGAGGGAGGGGCGCGGTTACGCCGACGGCGACGCCAACGGCGACGCCAACGGCGACGCCGACGCCGCTCAGGCTGGAAACGGGCCCCTAAGAGCTGCGCTCTAAAACCAAAAACGCACGAATCAACACCTCCAAAGTGACGTGTGACAGCCCCACGAGCAAGCAGGCTGGCGAAAGGGCCTTCCCAATGTTGAAAATATTTTGAGCTAGATGGCGCAACGTGTCACACCAAACTTGATTACCCTGAGGTTTGCGCCACACTTCCTTAGTTTCAGTAAGGTATACTTATTAAGGCGGCTGCAGTAAGGCGTTACGCCCATACCAGGGGGCCCTTCCTCTTAGGTGGAGAATAATTAAAAATGGCTGGATAATAAATAAATAGGGGGGAACGACAAGGAACACAAGTTCCACGCGAGTCGAGCACAATCAGGTGTTGCGCAAGTGGGGTGCAACACTCTTGGCACGAAGTTAATGTTGCTTAAGCTCACGCGAGCAAGGCGAGACAATAGGGAGTATTCACTGGCGGCCATATCTGTGTGCGCGAATTCTGAGCGCGCGCTGATGGCGAGCTTCCACAGTTCTTTTGGCAACGTGCATTCCGCACCATCGAGAGTGCCGGTCTTAGCAGCCTATTGATGTGAGCTCCTTCTGAGCATGCGCTTTAAACAGCACCCACAAATATGGCGTCCAGTGAATACTTCCTATAGGGAGTATTCACTGGACGCCGGGTGCTCTTTAAAGCGCATGATTATTTGATTAAACACGTCTTTAATGAAACCGCCCTCTGGCTGATAAGGCCTCGAGGTGGGCGGGGGTAAGGGAAGAGGGGAATGGGGTGATTATGCTCAGAGAGAGGTCACATTAATAGGCAGCTAAGACCGGCAATCTTGATGGTGTGGAATGCACGCTGAAAAAGAACCATGGAAGCTCGCCGTCAACACGCGCTTAGCAGTCGCGCACACAGCTATGGCCGCCAGTGAATACTCCCTATATGCACAAGCTACCGTATTTTTAGGCTGCTTGCTTGACTTGGCACGTTATGCAACAAGTGACGTCACCTCACTGGACAGCGCAGGAAACTGAATGTCGGCTTCGGCCTTACCTTCCTTTGCCGTTTTCTCATATTTTGACTTTCGAAATAATAAATAGCACAGCGTAACGAGTAAAACCTGGACATTCCGAAAATGTGCTTACTAGTTTGGGCAGCTCGAGAAACTGCCGGAGCTCTTCTTCAACCTCGCGATCAAAAAGGGGAGACCGTTGCGGTACTCTGATTCACCCGGGGCTTTTCCACGCACTACAGGACACCGAGGCTTTTCCTTCGGGTGTACGTGTGCCTGTGGTTTGAGAAGGGGAACGGGGGTATTTATCTGTCGAACCGATTCGATCCAGGTTGTATCAAGCATAGAGTTATTATAATGTACGCATGCGTCTATGTGACTTCCGGGAGGCAAATTGAAGCAGACAGCAACCAGTCTACTTTTCCGGTGCTCCTGTGCATTCCTATGGGAAAACGCGCGTGCAGTTTGTCTCTTCGCCGGAAAATAACACGGAACACTTTGGTTATTTGGGTCATACCGAATAACACATACCTTGATTAACACTGTAAAAGTGTAATTGCTTTAGTTAGCGCATTTTTCTTCATCAGTGAACGATCTTTAACCCCTCTACATTTCAGTCCCAAACGTGTGTTCCCCAGCAGATGTGTAAAAACAAGCGACGATTCGAAGCAAAATTACAATCGAAACGAATATAGAGTGTATTCAAGGCTCGCCAGCATTCCGGTGACGCTTGCATATTGATAATATGCCAGTCCTGTCACTATATGGAAATGATCCCGCCGCGCATGAGCGGATAAAAACATTTCAAAACGTAGAGAATAAAGTCCGTGGGCTGTGAAAGGCCTCTCTTCGTATTGTTTTCTCTGCCGGGCAGCTTTTATCGCGCACTTGTTCTCAAAGATATCGAGCGCGCGGGTGATATTTTGAACGTAGAACAAGCAGCTTCTCTCAGGGCAGAAAGAATAAAGCGGTACTTGCTTATTTAAAATCGGAATAGATTACGTGGCCTTCAATTTATTTTGATCGTACATGCACTGCGAGTTACTGATCCAGTGTTACTGGTGTTACTGCGTAGTTCTTGTCGCCGCTCTTGATTTTCCAGCCATGCTGGAAATCGCCGACGCCGCGTTCGCGCTAACATTGTCCGACAGTGCACATAAGTACACATACGAAGCCGTTTTAGCACCTTTTTTAGTGCGATGAATTCGAAAGAAAAACGCCGTAACTGACCAATTCTTTCGTCGGCCTGACTGAGAAATGTTCCAAGCTACCTAGTACGTACGAATTATTCGTGATATTTGCTCTTATGATCGAGCGCAGAGAGAAAATGCACTCACTTTTTCCCATAGAAATGCATTACCGGAAGTCAGTTTTGGACTGGTTGCTGTCTGCTTCAATTTGCGTCAGTACACTAGCGCCACTTGAACCTCTAGCGTACATTATAATAACTCTATGATATCAAGCACCGACAGTACTCTGAAATTTCGCACTGTTCCTCGCGCCGTTAAGCGCGCTTCTCACCGCGCACAGGTGCACTGCAGAGAAGTGGCATCCGCGGTATTTACATTGCGATCCTGCGTGTGTCGTTTCTCCGGAGCGCAGTGCCGTACTTAGAGGCAGAGTACTCCTCCGGAGTGTTTGCCACAAGTATCTGCGTCAAGTTCCTAAAAAAAAAAAAAAAAAAAAAAAAGGATTGCAATAAAGGACGGCTGTTATCACACTAGTATTCGAGCACAGGGCGAACTGCTATGGCCGGGCAGTTATGTGTGCGAACCATTATTGGTTATGATTTTTGTGTCCGACGGTGTGACGTCACGTGAATGTCTCTAAACATGACACTGACGTCGTGCAAAAACACACTTCGGGGGTTTTCGCTGCGAAACAAACCACGCCGTAAAGCAAACAAAATGATCGTCGAGAGCATTTTTGATATATATGGGCGTCTGAAATGCCGAGACTCGATCTAAAATAGGCCGCAAAAATCGGCGCCTGCACGCAGCAATTTTTTCGTCAAATGTGCATTTCGTAGGTGACCGTTATCTTGTAAAATTTCTAGGTGTAGCTAATTTTTTGTAGAAAATAGGGCCGAAAAATTTGCCAGGATCAAGGCGGACGGCGACGCAGACGACCGAGTCGAGTTGAAAAAGTTTTTAAGAAAAAAAAAAAGATTTTTTTTAACAGTCTGGTTATAGGACACGCGTGTCAAAAAAACAATTTACGCAAAAAAAAAAAAAGTAATTTTAGAGCAATACTGAGGGCGCGAGATTTTTAAATTCTGCGCGCAAAGTCCATGACGTCACGGAATGGTCGTACCCTCTTTCCACCTCAGCGAGATGCTCTCCTCCACCAACAAATGCCGAGAGAGAAAACAAGTGGAAAGGAGGTGACTGCCGACTAAGCCAATACCACCTAGAACACAAGGCCTGCGCGTTTCCTCCTCTAAACGTCATCACTAGTAGATCCCCTCAGCGCCCCCTAGCTAGCCCGGATGAGCAGACGTCGTCTGCTACATCGTCTGCTCCATCGCCTGCTTCAGTGGTTTGTGTAACAGATAATGAAACAGATGCTCACGCCGAGTGTCTCTTGCAAATAGCATACGATGAAGTTAGACGTTCACGTGGAGCGTCAAATGCATGAGCGAAAGTGCCTTACTGCTGCGCGAAGGGCTGAAAAGCCCTTCGTTGGACGCTGGACGCTGACACTGGACGCCATTTTCGAGGGTGCTTCGAAGCGTTCTACCGCAGAACGAGCGCCCGCGCTAGAAATGCGCGTCTCAAAGCCAGGAGCGCGTGCTAGCTCGCGCTCCTGGCCGAGGGAGCGTTCGCGTGCACGTCGCAAATGCACTGGAAGCTCGCTATCAGCTCGCGCTCAACTGTCACGCACACACCTGCGGCCGCAAGTGAATGCGACGCAGTTGCGACGCGGCCCCTACTTTCGTCAAGCTTCGGGCTGTTTGCCGCTTGGGGCGGGTCGGGGATCTACTAACGAAACGTCATGCGCAGGCCTTGTCTTCTAGGTGGTATTGACTAAGCGCTCTCAATATTGCTCTAAAAAATTTGTTTTATTCGCGTAAATTTACTTTTTTTTTTTTTTTTTTTTTTGAGACGCGTGTTCAACTCAGACTGTCCAGAAAATTTTTTTCTTTTCATTTTTTTTTTAATAGATGGCGCTACCTCTTTGTTTCGACCTGATCCGTATATGCAGACCGATCTCACCAAGCGTTCCACGCATGCGTGACGCCGCCATAACTGTAGTTCGTAGGAGGCAGACGCCAGTTCACGAGAGAGCTCATGCCTCCTCGTGCTCTGCTCGCGCAGACCTCCAGCAGGGTTGTCGCGCGTGCAGAAAGACTGCAGCTCCCACGATGCATGGCGGCAGCGGTGGCGTACTCAAATTAGCTGTGGGATCGGTATATTGGTAAGAGAGCGAAAGAAAGGGCACGTCATTGGCCAAAAATGTTTAAATGACCTTGAACGCGTTGATTGACAGCACTTGTGACCAACCACCAGCCACGAATGTTCCCCTAGCGGAGTCAATAAGCTTAACTTCTATCCTCCAATCACAAGTTACGGGTAACGATGTATTCAACTATTTCATTTCAGCACGAGTTGAAATTTGTGACCCTTCGTAACTAAAACAGCAACGCGCGTGACGTCGTCACGGCTACGATCAGAATGCACTCAATATTTCATTTGATTGCAGTTGCAGCCGCGACCACGAAGGAGTAGACGGTAGAAACCGCGGACTCCGCTCCGTGGCAGTTTTGATCTAACCCCGAACTCGTAGCCCATGTTCGCAGTTTCGCCTCATGTTTCAGGAATTCTGGCTCAGCAAACACACTCTGCACCTTAAAACACCCTATTTCCATCAATATCTTACAGTTATCCATTCATGTAGTTTCAGCCTCATACAAAAACAAACAAAAAATACCTGCTCCGCGGTACGCGCCTCCTTCAAGGTCATCTCAGGTACTTTTAATTCGCAGGATCATCACGGGGGGATATGCGGCGCTGGCGGCGCCTCCGCTTTTGCTGATAGGCTCCACCCCGGCTCCCGCTGGCTCCTCTCATCCCAGACCTCCCAGACCAAACTCTGGTTCCGACTATTATAGTTCCGACTAATGCCCCTCTATCCTGTTGCTTTAGTTCCGACTTGCTTTTAAAACTATCGAGACTGCCCGCGACGACCGTGGCCTATTAAAATTGATATATTTTTGCAATGTATCTTTCGTTTAAAAATGAATGCGGAGAATGATAGCAAAATAAATTACAAATAGCGCTAAGACAAGGACAGACGAAGAAGTGGACAGGGCAGGACTTCTTCGTCTGTCCTTGTCTTAGCGTTATTTGTTATTTAGTATGTATAACCAACTAGCCCGCCAGAATATATTGATGATAGCAAAGCTTGAAGTAACAAAGAAAAAATAAACACGCGGTTGCATAACGACAGCGCTCTTGCTGACGACGAATTTCGTCTGGGTGTCGTCTGCTTTCTTTCGCCAGTCGGCTACACCTTCCGACGCTGCTCCCGACGCCGTCTATTAGCACGTGCACCAAACGCGTCCCGACACTGGACTCGGCCGTTTGCGTCGCCGTACGCCGTTGACCCTCATAAGGTTTTCGTCCATATGTTACAGAAAGGGAGGTACGCCTTGTAATTTTACAAGATAAAACCCACCTGTGAAATACGCCTTTGACGAAAAGTTTAAAATGCTACGTGCAGGCGACTGTTTTTACGGCCTTTTTTAGATCGAACCTCGTCATTTCGAACACCCTACATATAATAAAAGCTTTGCGTCTTCGTCTCGCGTGTACGTCTGTCTCGTGCCAAAAAGTGTGCCTTGCATGAACGAGCCAAGATATGCAGTGTCTATTTATTGCAGCCAGCTGCCAGCAGCCAAATCCAGCGTTTGTATTTACAGGGGATCGATGACGGACATGCAGACCACATATGAGACACTCTTAGCAGTGGCAACACCTTGCACACTTTGTAACACAGTATGGCCCATGTGATATCGAGAGGCGAAACGGGCATCTCGCAAAGAGTCGGCGTCGTATCCTTTTTCACGTCCTTTTCAACATGTGCAAACAAGAACAGTGTTGCGTGAAACCACATTTTAGGGACACGTTTTCTTCTGCACCAACGAAGGAACTTTACGCGTTAAGACTGGTTCGCCTATTTGCGCATGAGCGTGATCGACTGCGTTGCAAATGCCTCTGACCACTTCCGACGAGTAAAGCACCTTGACCCGTTTGTGTTGCAAGTAACGTGAAATGTACCAGGCCCGTGCTTGGTGCGGTCCCAAGAAGCGATCTACGACGCAGCACTCGCACGCTCCCGCAACGGTGGTCATTGCAACTTATAAAAAACGCGAAGCGTAAACACTGGCACCATCTATGGGTAGCCCTGGAACACTTCCGATCTGCGCACATTTTACTCTTCATTCTTACACCCTGGCCTCGAGATAATTCTAATAAGCGACCATTTTTCCCAGATAGGAACATCTCGCAAACGCTGCAAAACGTTCAGTCAAGTTATACGGAGATCGCAAGTCTCCCTGGACTACAGGGTGTCACAAAAGAAAATTTACACGGTCTTTTTTACTGCAAAAATAAACTAGGCATCGCCAAACTCTCATTCTCCCCCCAAAGGTAGAGCTAGAGGTCACAACCAGATGCCAAAGTTTCAGCCCGATTCGATAATTTAATCAAAAGTTATAAGTGATTTTCTGAAAATTTCAATGGGAAAATGGCGGCCGACGGAGTTTTCAAACACATGGGGCTCTATGGCGCCAGAAACCGAAAACGGGCAAAAATGGGCTCCATTTTCCCATTGAAATTTTCAGAAAATCACTTATAACTTTTGATTAAGTTATCGGATCGGGCTGAAACTTTGGCATCTGGTTGTGACCTCTAGCTCTACCTTTGGGCGAAGAATGAGCGTTCGACGACGCCTAGTTTATTTTTGCGGTAAAAAAGACCGTGTAAATTTTCTTTTGTGACACCCTGTACACGCTAGATGGCGCCACTGTGTTCTCCCATGGTAGGCAGTCGCAAGCGGTTGGAACGCGGTCCGCGACACACACACGCAAATGTGTGCACCAGCCTTTGGATGCACCGTAACGGGAAATCATTGCATAGTTGGCTGGATGGGAAACCATGTCTATAGCATTGCATCGACCACGAGCGGGATGTCGACCACTACGCCTACCGGAGAAAGCGTGAGGACCACGTCCTCCCCGCTAATGGCGGCGGCTTGTGCGCTCCGTAGAAGACACGAGCTGGGCTTTCCCGCAAAGCAAGCTTCAGCAGTGGACACGGCCCCCGTTTTATCGAGTTGCCGAGTGCGTAGGATGCTCGGCGTATTCGTGGAGTAACCCACGCACTCTCTTCGACGCTGTCTCCGGAACAGTTCGGCAGTTTTCGTGACGGCGGGAAAAAGCCCGATGTCGGCAGCCGCTGAGGCGGCAACTTGGAATGGGGAGGGAGGCATGCGATAGAACCCCGTGACTAGCTTGGCCCTCATTCCTGGGATGCCGAACACTCGAGAAAAACGGCTAGTTGAAAACACATGTCTAATGCATGGAAGCAATTTTAAGCACAACACAACAGGGGGTGAAAACAAACAAAAAACACTACAGGATTGCATTCGATTGATATATTTGCGCTTAACAGAATGCAATAGATCTTTTTTTTCTTCTCAAAAGTGGGCGAAACCTAGTTCGGACACACAATTTGAGCACGCATTGGTCAAAAGGGCCGCATCAGCATTCGGCGTGGTGTTTCGTGCTGCATCCGCTTCGTGTCCAAGAAGTGGAGACCGCCTACGGTGCTTGCTGGGGTTTCGAGAAGGGTCTATTTTGACGGATGCACGTGGAGTGTTGTAAACACTTTAAATAATTTGAAAAAAAAAAAAAAAAAGTCTGTCGTGGTAATAGATAGAACTTGACTTGGCACTTTCCATCTGAGCCATCTCTACAACGCTTTCCCATACAGGCCCGACGAGCACTGACATAGTGTTTCTTCCAGATGGTCCCGGGTGTCGAAACAGCCCTCTCCGTTTTATTCCAAAAGCGAGACAGGACCTTTTTTGGCAGAGCCCGCTTAGCCTCGACGCTTGCGTCTTGTCCGTGTCAGCTGGCGGGCTACTCCGTCTTCGGCACAAATCGAACACATTGGACCCATATCACACGGGTCATAGCGTGCTATGCCGGATTCCTCTTGACTTGGCGCGATACCACAAACGTCCTCGAAGTACAGTGTCCGAGTTGCTCGTCAGCGGCGGGGCAATGAGCCGGCGCACAGGCGGCCATTGCACCGTAAAAAAAGAGACGCGCCATCGTGGGTGTAAATAGCTCATCCAGTATAGCTAGCCAATTTTCGATCTAAGGTTGTAACGATCTTTCGGATTTATGCGGCCACCATAGAAGCCCGTCCTTTGTCCTAGACTGCGTATTTTGAAAAGAGCGTAATCTTTCGCGAGAAAACTGTTCATCGTCCTGGGCTGATTCCAAACCACATTGCGCTGCATGTTGTCAGTATATAGATGACACTTGGCGTCAGCCGTGCGAATGCCGGGACCTTGTATGTGATGAGAAGCAAATTATTGAACCAAATGGAGGTTTTCTACGTTTCGAATGAAGAGGGACACCATACTCGGTTTGTCATTACGACGGACTGCAGCGGACGAGAAGAGTCGTCGGAGCCGATCCAGTACCACGTGAGTGTCGGGCGACCTTCCAGAGTGGCGCAGCGACGTGCAAAGTCACGTGAGGCGCTCGCAGCGCTCAACTGGCTGGGATGGCTCGCACTTGTAGCACGTCCGCTCCCAAGTAACAAAAAAAAAAAAAAAAAGGTGAGGGTGTCCTGGGTAGGTCTTGGAATTGCTCTCTAAAGGTAGACATGACCCACATAGAAAGGAACGTTTACAAATGGAAGAAGCAAGTAACCAACACGCCTGCCTGGACCCAACAACGCAAACCAACGAAAGTTATGCTCATCGCAATGCCCGAAACTTTGGTACTGCCCGTGTAGCGAGGCTGTGCCGGTTTGGGCTCCTGACTCCCTGGAAGAACTTGCTGAACCTCGCTGAAAAGCTCGATTGCGCCTGTCTTAATAAAAAAAAAGCGCGAGGTACTCGGGCCGCACCTTTTGCTACGCGCTTCCTGCCTTCTGGCTTCGCCCTCGCGGGGTTAACTGCCCGAAAATCCTGACTGATATTGAAGCTCCACAGAACAATGCGGTGGTTTGCCGAGCAGAAGCTTAGGAGCTAGGTTCGAAGAGGCGAAGCGCTGCGCGTCACGAACTGCGAAGGAAGCGATCATGGAGGCATCTCGGATGGCCTCACTCCTCGTTACGAATTCTGCCTCTTTTCTTATCCATTCAGCCGCAACATTTTGTTCGCGGAAGCACCTCGGCGTTCGGAGACTCGTAGTAACAGGGCGCCGGAAGCTTCTCCGATAGCTCGATGGCATTCTCTGGCGCAGTGCGACGAATTGACTACATTTAACTTCCTCCGTACAATTTTCCATTTGTACAGCACGGTCACTCCAACCCAACACATTCGAAATAACAAGGCCTGTATTGCTCGAATTTCGACGTCACCTACAGGAGGCTAGCGCCGAACGGAGGTTGTACACCGGTGCTACGTTTGCGTTCGGTTAAGGCTCGTGTTCACTCAGTCGAAACACGAGGCGTCCCAGCCAAATGGGGACGTAAAACTCGCGTTCAGTCTGCATACCCCGCGCTGGCCTTCTGCAGGTGACGTAGAGAATCAAGCACTGCGACCTCGTTGTCCATACAGAGTGTTTGAATTGAATTGAATTGAAGTCTTTATTTCTTTCGGATCAACCGAAAGGGGAACAGAGACTAAAGGCAGAAAATGCCTGACGAAGGTCTCTGTCCCCTTTGCAGTTCGTACATACGGTACACTGTATAGTAAACACTCATGTAGTTGTAGAACAATCAGCAATTCAAATAATGTCATAGCTTTATAATACATCATCATGCTTTTCCGAGCACCATTCGAAAAATTCGAAAAAAATAAACCTGTGAGCTGAATGCAAAGAAACTTTTACCAGGGCGGCTTTAGATGGTGCGTTTATCATAATCAAATTTTATAATAGCTAATTTAATTTTACAATAAAAAAGTTTTTTGCCTCTAAATGCACAAGAAAAACGAAAGAAAAAAAAGTTTGGTTGATGCCGTTACTTACAGACGGCACGACATAAAGCAGAAACGTGAAACATTCTTTGAGATGAACACCCGAAATCAGATCGGGCAGATCTGAGCGTTTCTGACACCATCTGTGAGTAGCAGCGTCAACCACACGGTTTTTTCGTTTTCGTCCTTGTACAATACAAAAGGACAGTTTTTTTTAGGCTTAACGATTTTTCCGTAAAACCTACACTCATCAAATTTGAGTAGGATAAATGCACCACCTAAGACACCAATGTGAAAAGTTTGAATGCACTCCGTTTATTGGTCTATTTATACAAAATTGTTTACACCCGAAGGGCGCTCGGGAACACCCTATAAGAGGTGTCAGCGAACCCCCTTGCCTACCCTCATTTGGCTGAAGCAGGACCTCCAACGGAGGGGACGAGCCATTTACACCCGTAAGCGCGCCAACGTTCTGTTGTGTCTACAGTGTGGCGCGGCGGCCGAGGCACGAGAGCGTTCTTGGAAGACATGGAGTCGTCGCGGCGCGGGGCCGTTCAGGGCTCGTCGGAGCACGGCGGGCCGGCCAAGGCCACCGAGTGCCCGTCTAGCGTGAGTGCCGTCAGGCATCCCACGAAGCCCAAATAGAGCGGGGCCGGCAGGCCCGGAGGCAGCTTGGGGCAGCCGCCCACCCAGAGCAGGCCGTCCGTGTTGAGCTGCGTCGCTCCCGGCGTGGCCGTGGCACTCAGCGGCTTGCCCACGTCCACTGTGAGCGTGGCCAGCCGGCCCTGGCGCTGGAGGCGCGCCGTGTGCCAGCGGCCGTCGTCCAGACGCGACTCGGACCACAGTTCCGTCCGCTGGGCGCCCAGGTCAAAGGAGACCAGGAGGCGGCCCTGGGACAGCGCCAGGGCCAGGTGGTCCCCGCGTCCCCCCGTCCAGAGCAGCAGGCCCTGAGGTTCCCTGCTGCGGAAGCGGACCTCCACCTCGTTCTCGGGAGCGCCGCTGAGAAAAGGCACGGGTACAATGAGCCCTACAGGTTGCAACTGAACCGCGGGATTTTAAACGAGGATGAACCGAAGTTTTGGTACTATATTCTTCCGGTCCACTCTTACACTACTACGCGAATGCGCGATTCCCGTCGTCTCTACCGTTGCCCAACAGAGATGCGTAGGGGACAAAGACACGTGCTGTTTGTCCGACCCGAAGGCTCTGGCCAAGAATACTTTCCCCTATTTCAGAATTCAGCGTCCAAGTTCTCAGTTAGTCTACGGTTTGAGGAGACAGTTTCTGTAAACTCCAAGCAAAGAGTGATCTTCTTCCTCCGCTATGGTACTTAAAGGAGCGATGCAACAATTTTTGTACTTTGCGCAAATACCGCTTAAAACGGATCCCTAACGTTAATGACCTATGAAACAGGCGTTCGTTTTTCACCCCACGCAATAGAAGTCCCAGAAAAAAATTAAAGAAAAACGAGCAGCGTTCACCCCCTCAACTCGCACCCAGAACAAGCGGCCACGTGATCTGGAGCCGATTATATGCCGCCAGTGTTGATCATAGCCACGCGCTGGGGTTGGCAAAGCGCAGGACACGCGCTGAGTTCCAGACGTTGTTATGGCTCGGCTGTTGTCATCGTTGCAGCGATTGGACACGGCTCACAACCCGAATGCTCCTCGAGCTAGCAATTGTCACGAGCCCAAGTCGAGTGCCCACGCAATGCTCGGGTCCAATCTATGAACCGCATTCAAATATCGTCACTTGGGTGTACTGCGATCCCCGAGTTACGTCATCAAATTTTGCAAAGGAGAGATTGAATGAAAATGATCGCTTTTGTCCTTGAAATTACACCGCAACATAGGAGTTTCTTTGACAATGGCGTTGCGTGTGAGTATCCTTGAGTCCCAGGTGTGCCATTAAGCTCGTGTAGAGAGAAAAACATTCCAATTGAATATCGTTGCACAGCTCCTTTAAAGATTTGCTCCAGGGACTTTAGTACTCACCCTAGTGGCTCTTCTTCTTCACCAGGTTCCCTGCAAAAGAGGAATCGACAGTTATTCCAAATGACAGATCACGACAGAACAGGAAGTTCTATTCATGGGTTCGGCGTGCGCAGTGGAGAGGACTCCTCCACGCAGGTATGCGCACCTGGAGCCGTGCCTGAAGTGAAGGAAGCTGGTGCCGGCGAAGGCGACAGGCCTGGGCTGGGCCTCGTCGAAGGCGAGCTCGCACAGGGCGCCCCCGAAGCCCGCGGGGCACGAGCACGAGTGCCTGGCGAGGGCCGGCAGGCAGAGGCCCCCGTTGAGGCAGGGCCCCGGCGCCGGGCCGCAGGGGGGCCCCGCGAACGAGGAGACCCTCTCCGAGGCCCTGGCGCGTCCCACCAGGTCCGTCCAGGCGTCGCCGTTGAGCACCAGACGCTGGAGCGCGCCGTCCAGGCCAGGCTCCCGGGGCCCGGCTTCGGGGCTCAGCGCCGCCTCGGACGGCAGGCCGCCCAGGTACAGAGGCTGCTCCAGGTTTAGTTCGCTCAGCGGGCCCTGGTGCAACGGGCAAGACAGCGATGCATGTGCTGTCTGACGATCGAGAGTTCTTCAGCAACTCCTATCTTCCTTGATTAACGACCGAGCAACTCCTCACAGACACTACATTATTGCGATAAAGCAGTACGGAAATCTATCTTTTTGTAAAAAAAAAAAAAGAAAAATAAGAAGTGCATTGTAGGGATTGTTTGGATCATAGTTGCGGATCAACAGGAGGCTTAGATCTGCTAAAATAAAGCTAAAATTGGGAAACACCCGACTTGGAGGCAAAGGAAACATAGAGCTCTACAAGGATCATCACCACAGTTTTTTCGAGTGAATTGCTGCTTGGATAACAAATACTATCATTAAAACTATTGATATTCCTAGCTCATAGGTATAGTATATGTATAACGACGGAATTTCTGGAGCCAACCACTTTCTAAAACGTCTACAAGAGAACGCAACAGACTTAGCAGGAACAAGCAATCGGAGGAAACTGCTCACTCGAGTCATCAACTTAATAAAATTCCACATTCATACCATGTCAAAAGATAATGAAAAAAAAAAAAAAAAAAAAAAAGCACCGATGGCACGTTTGCGCGTATTAGGGAGTTTTCGCAAACCGCTTTCATCCCTACGCTAAACTATCCGCAACGAAAGCACCGGTACTGCGCCTTCGTGCCGCTAGCCTTGACTGAAGAAACCCGAATCTCGTAGCGGGTTGCGGACAGCGTTGCGGGACGGCAGAAACGATCTAAGAAAACTCCCTATTGTGTCGCGCAATGTCCTGAGTGCAGAAGCAGTAAAAGTACCCGGAGGTCAGAAAATTTTCGCAGATAGTTTCCGCCATCCCGCACTGCACTCTGCACTTCGTTACGGGGTCCAGAGGAACTCAGCAGACAAGGTTGGCAGCTCGCATGCGCAGAATCGACGTCTTTGTTGCGCGTGAGGGCAAAAACGATCTACGAAAAGTCCTTTTTTTTTGGGGGGGGGGGGGGGGGGGGGCGGGGGGGGTGGGGGGGAGGGGGGCAGTCCGACGAGCGAGACGAGGGAAGCAGCTCACGCTCGACTCTCCATGCACCGTGGGCCCGTCGTCGAGCTGCAGCGAGCCTTCCTTGCGAGTGCGCGTCACCCGCACCGCGTGCCACTCATGCATCTTCACTTCGTTCGGCGACCTGCGTGATTCACAAGAGCGCAGCCGTGAGCGCGGACATCAGCGACGGGTTTTCGGCCCGGCGGTAAAAGAGCCGGACTCCCTCTCGACACGCGAAAGCCGTGCGCTTTGCAGAACGGTCACAATAGAGCCGTATACTTACACGAGCAGTACAAATCCACTAGAGCGTGAAAAGGAGACAGAAGAGAAACATTCAGGCGGAGAACAGGTCACTAATGAACTACAATTTGAAGTACGCATGAACAAAATTAACGCATAATTCAATCGTTCTGATATTTGGCCAATCACTTCTTCGGGTAAGTGCCAATAGCCCTTGAAAACAACTACAGCTACTTTGAGGAATCACACTTTAAAACGTGATTACGACTTCTCATTCGCTTACGCTACTTGAAGTAGAGAATTAACCCTCTGCCTGTAGATATATGACGAGGAGACTGTCTGAATTGTGACACAGGATGCTTACGACAAGGTGCAACTGAAATGGTGGTACATCAGTTGATTTCACTCAAAACGCTGATGTTTAAACCAGCCTCGCTGGCGAGACCTTGTCACATGTCAACGTCAACAAAGACATCTAGATTGTGATCCGGCTGATGGCTGCCGGATACACATATGTAAACCTGAGACTGGGGCAGAAAGAGAACACAACAGAAGGTAGTAAAAGAGGAGGCAACGTCTCAATTGAGACGTTGCCTCCTCTTTTACTACCTTCTGTTGTGTTCTCTTTCTGCCCCAGTCTCAGGTTTACAATCATGTTCAAGAAATTCGTAGAGTGTCAAAAAGATACAAGTTGTCGGCCGACTGATGGCTGTCGGATACACTTAGCGGTGCCTGCCCCGCACTCAAAACGCAGATGTCTGAAGCAGCCTTTAGCCTCGACGTCGACGTGAAAGGTGCGACGCAGGCCTACTCACGAGACGTTAGCAGCCCCGGAGCCGAGGTCGTAGCGGAGCTGCACACGTCCGGCCACGAGCCTGAGCGCCAAGAAGTCGCCCCTCCCGGACGCCCCCTGCCCGTTGTAGAGGAGGAGGCCGTCGGGGGCCCTGGCCAGGAACCAGAGCTCGAGCGAGAAGGCTTGTCCCACGTTGTGCAGCCTGGGCAACTCCAGATAGCCGTCCCCCGAGAATTCTGGCACGGCGGCCCGGCCCTCGCAGAGGCGCCCGCTGCGCCCGGGAGGGCAGCGGCACGAGAAGGCCCCCGCGGGTCGGCTCATGCAGGACGCTCCGGCCCCGCAAGGGTCGGGCTCGCAGGCTCGGCGTCTGGGCCGCTCACACTGGGCGCCCTGGGGGAGGAGCAGGGGGATGATTGGGTTGATTGATTGATTGATTGGGGTTTCAATGAGGAAGGGCTACTAAGGAGGGATTATGGGGCTTCGCCACACTGGACTGGGGGCTTTCGCAGATGCCGGGACCTCAGTCAAACTTCCATGATATGCATTTAGTCTCTGCACCTCTAACGGACTTTTCCAGGAAAAGATAATTACACTTCATTATGCTGACCAAGATCGGGGAGCATAGCATGTGTTGCAAGTGGGCAGATGCTGCGTGTGTGACCTCACGTGACGACAAAAGGTCACACGACTCGTGGTGCCGCCTATCATGACGCCCCTGACACCGTGACGTCAGTCATGTGATGTCATATCACGATATCAGTCTTTCGTGACGGTTTTCTCAGTAAGGTAGTCAGTTGGGCGAGTTGGTACTGATTGAGCGCTGTTAAAGTTACGCACAAAGATACAGGAACCGAGGAGAGAAACACGTAGACGACGGACGAGCGCACACTCACAACTCACATACATGCGAGTGCGCTTGTCTGTATCCTACGTGTTTTTCTCTGTTCCTATTTTTTCGTGCGCCAATTTAACCAGGTTTTGTCAGAATTCGGCTGTTTAGGCACATTGTGCGTTAATAGACAAATAAATGAAACAGTAAATGCACCTTAATCCTGCAGAAAAAGTCAGGAGGCAGAATCTGCAGCCTACATTGAGCTGACCTATAGGTGTTCATTTATGGCATTTTATAGCACAGCTTTGACTTCGTTGCGTGTCGGGCCTCAACTCACCTCCAAGCACGGGCAGCTTTTGTTCCACGGGCTGCGAGCTATATACGGTGGGCATCCGCCTGTCCCCCGCCTATTGTAGGGCTGGCCACTACTACCGTTGCCTGGTGTCGGGTTTATCTCGGACGCCAATGGTCACCAGACCTCGGGTTTTAAAGTGGTTTCAGTGCGAACTGGGGGATCGGTGGCCCAGTGGGCTAGCGCACACCAGCTCGGAGCACGTAAAGCGAAAGCTCGCGTTGCAGAACCCAGGGGGGCTATGTTGCACGTTTTGGACTCCCAGGAGACTAGGGAGAAGGAAGTGACGTCAACAACGCTCTTTGGATGTTGATTGGTGGAGTCGCTGATGACGCGTTGCGTGGTGCTGCTAAGATACGTTCATTCACACCTACGCCACTTACTTCTCCCTAGTCTCCTGGGAGTCCAAAACGTGCAACATAGCCCCCCTGGGGTCCTGGGTTCCAATCCCACCGCTGCCCGTTTCGATCTGGATGAGCATCGTACCGGCATGCGGTCGTGTATCACTATTGCGTGGTGCACGTTAAATACCTTAGGCTAGTGGTTATATTGCACTGGCTCAATTGCTCATCTACAGCGAGTGACTCGTGCCAACTTTGAAATGGCTGACGAACTACACGCTGTATAAATAACCACACAACCCCAATTATTTTTGCAGTGCGAACTACACTGACGCACCTCAGTGCTATTAGTCAGCACTGAAAATAGTGCTCACCTTGCTCATGCAGGTATAAGTGTCAGCTAAAACATAAACACAAAGGATAGAAAGAACAAACACGCCGCTGACTAACAAGTAGGTTAAAATTTCTCTCCGTCTTTAACCCTAACTACTTCCTCTTCCTCGTCTTTAACCTCAAGCAATTTGTTTTCAAAGGGCTTTCACAAACACCACAGCATTGTAAATACGTTAAAAGTCAAAGGTAATCCGCCCGAACATTCACCACAGTTCACGGAGGCCTAAAGCACCGCGGATATTGTTTTTTCGATGTCTCGGTGCGTGCGTGCGTGCGTGCGTGCGTGCGTGTGTGCGCGCGCGCGCGCGTGTGTGTGTCTGTGTGTGTGTGTGTGAACCTTTTGAAGAAAGGTCAAATTAGTCGTTAGATGTTTATACAGCAGGAGTACTGTAGCAGGAGGTTAGTCTGCCAGAACATGGCGACATTGGTAGATAAGCAATTTAGCCAGTACAGTTCGACTGCTAGCCTGTAGTCTTTAACGTGCACCACGCAGTAGTGATACGCGACCGCACGCCGGTCCGATGCTCCTCCAGATCGAAACGGGCAGGGGTGAGGATTGAGCCCAGAATCCCTGGGTTCTACAGCTCAAGCTTTCGCTCCACGTGCTCCGTGCTGGTGTGCGCTAGCCCACCCGACCACCGATCCCCCGTAGACTTTTGAGGACAAAGTACTTGGGGTTAAAGACGAGGAAGGGAAAGTAGTTCGAGGTAAAGACGAAGAGGAATGATAACCTAGTTGATAGTCAGCGGTGTGTTTTTCCCTTTCTATCCTTTGTGTTTGTGTTTATGTTCTAGCTGACACTTATACCTAACATGTACCAACGAGCTTAACTGTGAGAAAACTATGAAGCATCGAAACTTGGAAGAGAAAGGCGAAAACTTGAGACTGTTGCTCATGCGGCACTGGTTTTCAGACTTTACAGATTTGTCTTAAAAAAAAAAAAAAAAAAAAAAAAAACTTGCGAAGGCTTACATTAATGCGGCCTGCGCATGTGAGTTATACGGCCTGAAGGACGTAATATAATAATGTGGAAAGGTGAGCTATAGTTGATACGTGGACAACATATTTAAACAGCGCCACAAGCACATCTATTCCTCTCCGCTTGTGCATTGTTTTAATCCATTCGATATAATATAGATGACTAATAGTAAAACCCGTTTAGAACGAACCCACGTACTGCGAATTATTGTCGGTATCGAACTCACAAAAAATTTACATAAAAATGCATGTAAACATTACTTTTTATAACAAACAAAATATTGGCTATATGGATTTTTCCCCCTCGGGAAGGTTTTCAAAAACGCGCCAACAATCGTCTTCTACACTCAAAAAAAAGCCCGTGCGTCTACTTTCCCGCACAACACTCGGAGAGCCAATCACCACAAGTTACGGAGGCAGCTCAACAAATGACGATGCCGAAACATATGTTTAGACCAAAAAACGCAGTCTGAGTTGTGACATTAAGCAATGCAAAACGTCATTCTTGCATTGCTTAATGTCACAACTGAGACTGCGTTTTGTGGTCTAAACATATGTTTCGGCATTGTCATTCGCTGAGGTGCCTCCGTAAGTTGCGCTGATTGGCTCTACGAGTGTTGTGCGGGAGAGCAGACGCACGGGCTTTTTTTAGAGTGTAGGCTGTCCCTTTCCCCCCTAAAAAGTAGGAAAAAAAGATAATTCCAAAAGCTTAAGTTGCGGACAAAATTGAGCGAAGAGAAGCGATTCAAAAGGGGAGAAACCTAAAAAATGCACTCTGCACGCACGCACAGAAAAAAAAAAAATCATTCAAAAACCGTTGCCCACCAAGAGAAGCGATTCAGAAGGAAAGATAAGCTAAAAAAAAAGAAAAGAAACTCTGCACGCATGCCAAAAAAAAAAAAAAAAAAATCTTTTCAGCGCGTTGTTACAAAGTGGAAGTGAAGATATGAAAAAGAAAGAGAGCTCGCCTTACAGCGAACATGTCGTGAAAGTTCGTTGTAAATGGTTTTTGCTATATCGAATTACTTGCGATATCGAACTGACCGTAGCGTTTCCTGCTGTTCGTTATAAACGGGTTTGGCTGTAGTCACGATAAGTCGGTTAATTAACTAAAATTTGTTAATTAACCTTTGAATAATGGAACATAAACATATGGTTCCATTTAGAAACTTGCTGAGCGTCATCGAAATTTACTAAATTGGTAAATTTGAGAAAAATACGGGGCTCGTCGGAAGCGCGCTGGTGCGCTAAAGAAACTGGTCGTGCAACAGGCGCAACGGTAGTGATGCAATTTTTCCGTCTCTTATCATGCGCGTTCTGGCGCCGCCAGCATAGCGCCCATTGTACGATCCTTAGCGGGCGCTGGGGAGTACCTGGAACCCCGGGGCGCAGAGGCAAGTCGAGTTGCCGGGCCCGTGGTCCAGGCAGGTGGCGCCGTTGAGGCAGGGCCCGCAGGGAGGCCCGCACTCGGTGAGTCCCTTGACGCGCAGCACGTCCTTGGTGGCGCCGGACAGCTGGAGGTCCCGCTTGCCCAGGCGCAGGCGGCGCAGGCAGCCCCGGAAGCCCTGGGCCAGGCCACCCAGGTTGTCCAGGACCCCCGCGGGGGGGCCCAGGCCCCGGGGGCCCGGCACCCACCCGACCAGAAGGTTCTCGGCAAGGTCGAGGGACTGCAGCAGGCCCCTGGAGCGGCCCCGGATGTCCGCCTCGCCGTCCAGCGTCAGGAAGCCGTCCTTTAGGTACCTCTTGGCCACCACGCGGTGGAAGCGTCCCAGCGTCAGCGGCTTGGGGGCTCTGCGAGCGCGGGTGACCAGAGGAACAGTCGATTTGTACCAGGCAGTGGCGTAGCCAGGGGAGAAACTTATGAGGCTCAAGCCAGCCCCTCACCCCCGGTCCCCCCGGAAAAAAAGTCCTGGCTACGCCACTGGTAGCAGGCATTGTTTTAATATGTCTGCAGCAACTACAGGGGCCCCTATCGTTTCGTTGAAACACGTTTTGTCGAATCGTCGAGACACGTTTCGTGGACAACTTTTCATGGGAACACGTTTCATGGACACACGTTTCGTTGACATTATGGCGATTCGTGAACACATGCTCCTGCGACGTTTCGTCGACAACATATTTTTTTTCTTTCTGAGTGCATAGTGAAATCTTAAAGTCGCTAAAAGCTAGCGCGTGACTCACGGAGGCGTGTTTATCCCAGCCCTAGGCCACCCCCCTAAAGGCGAGACGCAAACAGCTGGGTTGTGTTCGACGAAACGTCGCAGGTGAGTCGATGAAGCGAACGCGGGATACCTTTCGATGAGACGAAGTGTCGATGAAACGTCGGATGTCGACAGAACAATCTCTCCATGAAATATCGTTCGACGAACTGACTGCCACCGCGACTACACTAGGCTGTTAACGAAAAAATCTAGAGATTTTTTTCCTTCCAAAAATGAACTATGCATCATCAAACGCTCATTCTCTGCCCAAATGTAGCGCTAGCGGTCCTAACAAAATGTCAAAGATTTACAACTAACCTTGACCATATTTAAAAGTGGTTTTCTAAAAATTTCAATGGGAAAAGTGCAGCCGAACAAGTACTCGAATACACAAAGCTGATTAGCACTAGTTAAAGGGAACGTTTGATGAAGATAACAGTTCCTTCTGAAACTTTGGCGCTACATTTCGGCAGACAATGATCGTTCGGCGATGCGTCGTCTGCTTTTGCAGTTAAAAATATCTTGTAATTCTTTTTTTTTTTTTGTTTTGTTTGACGTGTTGTATGTACGGGAAGAAGAACGACATTTTGGGTAAGCTTGCTGATCTTCAGGTACGATGTTGGGAAGGCGATATTGTTTTGCCCGGTCGCGGACTGTTTGAACATTTCTGGAGGGACCGACTGAAACCGGATTAAAAGCTACTTCAGCGCAGTAATGCAACCGGTCGTAAGCTGTCAAAAGAGGCTGACAAACCAGTCTTGTCTCAGTCGGTCGTACTCAAAGGCAAAAGTGTGAACGGGCCTTTTAAGCCGGGGTCACACCGCTTACCCAAGTAGCACAACTCGCCGGTTTGGGACTGGGGCGGTACCGGTCTGCCGGTAAGATCCTACTGGGGCGACGCTGGAAACGCACCGCGGGGCGACAACGGGCCAGTGAGATTGCCAGTCACTGGCCAGTGACTGGGACGCCCGGCACTGGGCGTCCCAGCGAGTTCCCGGGATGCTGCCAGCACAAATCCCCAGCGTAGTACCAGTAACGCGGTAAGATACCAGCAAGACCCCAGGCTAGCGGCCTCAAGCCATACAGTCCCCGGGCTTGTTTTGTCCCAGTGAGTTCCCGGGCTGCTGCCAGCACAAATCCCCGGTGCACTACCAGCAGTACCGCAAGATACCAGCAAGACCCCAGGCTAGCAGGCTAAAATCGTACAGTTCCCGGTCTTGTCATACAGCCTAACATGTGGTTTTGTGTGCAATTTACACCTGAATAGAAATGATGTAGTTCATAAGAAGAATAATTTTAACAACAAATGAGTGTAAACAATTATGTTGCATTGTACATGAAAGTAAATTTCTGGCATAGGTATACACCTTATTGGTAAAGCGGCTGCCACAGCCATCTGTCGCTCATACACATGATAGCAAATAAAACATACAAAATTGTTACCGTAATTGTTTATTGTCAGCTCCAGTGAAGCTACAGCTTGGCTGGTCATCATGGGCTTCTCGCTAGAGGAGAGCGCTGGATGAAAGAGGCTGCATGTCACGGGCCTAGGAAATGTTCTTCACACTTTTCATGCAGCTTGTGATGCAAGTCGACCATGCACCCAGGAAGGGGAGTCCTTCATTAGAGCACCTGCAAAGAGAATCAACAGCACAGTAAAATGACAGGGTAAAGCAATACCAGCTGCACATGATAATCCAGAAATTCCAAACTGGGCAAGCGCTTAAAAGGTTAAAACAGCGCAAAGGACGACGGACAGGGTAAAGGACACGGACAGAGCGCTGACTCGAAACCAAATTTTCATTGAACTCAACGGCGCAATATATACACACTATTGAGAACAAAAAAAAGAAAATCAGCCTGAAAAACACCCAAAACAAAAGCACAAAAACTAAGTATCACCTCTAAAAAGATAAACCAAGCTAATCAAGTGGCCAGAAAACCAGAGGCATTAGACAAGAAGCCCATGTAAAAGAAAAGCTTTTTGTAACCAATGCGTTAATTGTCTTCATTTCATTTTCAATCTGGAAACTATATCAAAACAAAAATACTTTGATTGCCCTAAGGGACACCTGTTACAACACACTGGATAACCAAGCGGCAAAAATGGCCCAGTTATCTCATAATCAAGGTTAGCTATTTGCATGAAGGCCCACTTCAAAGAAAGGCTCGTGGAAATCATCTACTTTAATTCAAAAGGGCATGTCGAGAGACGGGCAAACTCGCCAGAGTAGTTGGCATGTAGTTTAACATTGCCGTTCGTCCCGATAGGTGCGAGAGATCCAGCATTTTTAGGTAAATATAGCGATTCATTAGTCTTACTGAGACAATGACAAATCATATCCTCGACATATTCGCGACCCTAGCAAAACGGACAGCACCAAGCGGGAAAACCGGGAACCAGCCAGAACAGGTCGCTCTGCGCCTCTCCACGTCTCTGGCGGCTTTCGCGGACACGTGTTGTCGACGCGGTGGCAAACAATGTAATTTGATGAAGGTCTGAATATTTCTCAAGTTTGCCTGAGTGTTCATCAGTGTGATGAAGCCTCAGTAAATTGTTTTTTTCTATCACGTGTTTGAAAGCCTGTTTACTCCACAACACACAATCGCGTGCTTTCAATTTCTTGGATGGGGAGGAATCAAGGAAAAACGTTTTGATATCTTCTCTGTCCCGAATGACATTCAAAGTGACGACTACTCGGTAACTGATAAGTGGTATGTAAAACAGACGAGGTGTTTCACTGGAGGGAACCCCAATGCTGCAGTCAAGTGAATGGGAAGGTTCAATAGCTGCTTTTCTTGAATTTGGCTGTGTTTGATTAGCGTCAAGATTGAGCCACCCACGCTGGTCGGTGCATTGGCTATTCATCTTGGCAGCTTTTCACCGAAAAAGCCTCTGGACCACACCGAAAAAGTTGGGCTGATTTCGCATCTACTTGATTCTCGAAAACCTCCTCGCTGCATACGATTAATGAGGGATATTGTCTGCTTTCAAAAAATGGGGGACGCGTCTCGCAAAGTTAGAAGCTGTCACAACATTATGATCTATTGCGCCTCCAATATTTATAATATACCCTCGTTGAAGCCAGCAGCAATATCCGTCTACATTGCTCAGGTTGTCCGGCCACAAAAGATACTCTCTTTCTCCATTCAGGATTTGAAGTCAAGTTTAATGCAGAGGGGTTCTGCGTGAATCTCCGATGAAGACTATCTTCAAATTTGTCCGCAATCATCTCCGTGCTGCCGGCTAGAACCATATGGCTGAGTTTAGGTAGTATCTCTCCGTCTGTCAAATATACTTTGATTCAGCAGTTCACCTAATAGCTTGTCAAGTAAGCTCATATTTCAGCCCAAATAATATACTAATATCCCTTTAGTGGGACATGGTACGTAATATAATGCATAACCCGCACATTCGTCAAAATGACTTCGATTGTCACTAAAACCTGAGTTGAAATAAGAGTATCAGCTGCTTAGTGGGGCTCAAGAAGCTCAAGCTTGGCTCAAGAAGCGCTTGCTTAATTTTCGTAATTTTCCTGCAGCCTGTGTTGCTGATCGAGCAGACGACTGGAGCTGTTTCTTAATACGCACAAAAGCTCGATTTCGCCGACAGATAAGTCGTATGGTCGAGTGATGCGAGTTAGTTGAAAATTACTGTCGGTGGAACAATTCTGTAGTCATCGCTGCTTTCCTTACCTGATCAAAACTGATTAGAGTCTATTACCGTCTCCCCGGAGCCCATAGTTTCGGTAATGAACGAAACCTCCGAAACAAAAGTTTGACATGAAAAGAACAAAAAGCACCGGGAAAACAAAACTATGCTCTGCAAGTTTATCTGCACCGGCTACACTTAACCGTCGCAGTTGAAATACCTATAAAATAGGGCATTAAACAAAAGAAAATCTGTTAAATTGAATGCGCTACCCGTTCAGGCGGCCCGGCTGAGCCGACGCGACCTGTTCCCAGCCGCCATGTTTGTTTGGTGGTGGCGCCCCCTATAGATCGTTGGAGTCGCGAATACAGCTCATTGTTGTACACATACTAATGAGATTGGGTAGACACATGTAAACATATAATATATTGCAGAGTATGGCCCCTGTGTTCCCACATAATGGCAACCTGACTAAAACTCATCTGCAGATTTCACCAAATAAAAAATAGCGACTTACCCAGAAACTAGTATATATTATTAGCGTCTACCATAAACTCACATTGAGTGTTTACCATCGGCATGCCCCATAGCCCTTGAAAACGCCCGCAAGCCTCACTTACTTTAAGCATATGACATCATATGACAACAAACATTCCCTCGTGATCATCATTAATATCTACAGGTGCGAACAGTTCAGGCAAATCAATAGAAAGATAACAAATCAGTAGTGAGGTGGTGTACAGTGGCTGGTAGGTGCAGGTTAATATGTATGGGACATCTATTTTCTGAGTAATACTGCTTATCTGGTCAATTTTCTTCACAGACCCATCACATACTGAGGCAAGGTTCTCAATACAGTGAAAAACAGGAAGGAGGAGTGAGTTCCAGATTTAGCTTTGCACAAGCTATGTGGAAACTGACTTCATCCTCTTAGAATTTATTGGAGTGGATCTGGGTATGATTATGTCTAGCCCAACAATACTGCTAGGAGCACCTTCAAAACCTTCAGAAAGGGGTAGAGGAAGTTTGAATCATAATTTCCGTATTGCGATGAGAGCTGCTCATACTGAGAATTGATGTGAGTCAATGTCGGCCATCCTTCTGCCTGAAATATCTATGTGTCAGCCACCCCCTATCAGAAAAAGTTTTAGCTGAGCGCTTTTTACTGGCCGCTCCGCTCAGCCACTGAGCAGGAAAGTAACCAGGCACGCACGTAACGCTCAGTCGGCATCTGCGCTCTGACTGGTCGTTGCTGACTGAGCGTTGTGAGTATGCAGGTGCTTTCCTTTTGAGTGGAGCGGGTCGTAACAATGCTCAGATAAAACTATCTAATGTCTATGTCGCAGCCTCAACAGCCAAACGAGCAGTCTTCTTCCTCGCTTGCACAATAGACCAAAATTGCACTGCATACTGCTTTAGAGGCTTGTTGGCATGTTTCACACTTACTCTCTGCAGACAGCTAGGACTGTCGGTAAGCGAGGAAAAAAAAAAGTGTGAACACATATCATGCACGCCAAAAGAAAACATCAATGGAACTACACGAGACTGCATTAAAGTTGCCAATTGGGCGCGTTTTATACCGCACAGCCACTGTGTGTGCACAAGTAAACTAGCTCTACATATACCGCTCAGCACACCACAGCTAGGCTGAATCACATAAGTGTCACACTTGCCGAGCTTGAAGTACAGTCGTGATCTCTACGAGTGTGAACAAGCGATCGTCGACTGCTCAGTACTGGGAGCATCATGCACCAGCGAACTTGCTCTCCTTTTAAAATGCCTTGCGAACCAAGCATGGTAAGTCATCTGATAAGGAGAGAACGTCACCAGGGACAGCACTGAGCAGTTGATAATCGCCTGCTTACCTTCATATGTATCAAGTCTCTACCTGGCCGAAGTAGGCAGTATGTGTGCAGCAGAAACGGCTGTACTGAAATCTCAAAAGGATGAAAGATCAGAACAGGCTTGGTAAGCTTTCACGTTGCAAGTATGCCCATGCGAATTTCACTTTCTAAAACATAAACACACATTTCAAATTGTCATCCAGGACAAGCTGCTATTACACAGCTGTATATATAAGGCTTACCATCAACAACCTTTGCAGACTGCCATGGACCTGATCCTCAGGTCGGCTGGTGATGCAGGAACGAATTGGCCTAGTCGATGCTAGCTTCCGTTCGGCAAGGGCTGCACTGAGTATAAAGGTGAAAAAAGTGTTGTAGATAATGTGAAACAAACAAAAGCAATCCTAGCATCCACAATTCGCTAGAGGCACTGAAAACAAAAATCAGAGGTTGGGTCAATTATGTTAATGCAATATACTTCGGACACATACCATGACTGCAGGTAAGATATTTGCTGCCTTCAATCTAGATCTGCTTGAAAATTTACAAGCCAAATAACAAATATTTTATAAGCTGAAATATATTTCGATGGAACTACAAAATCTGAAGACTATCTCTGCAAATATGGTGCTATCTAGTACACCAGGGATGAGTAGAATTGGATTACAGCATCCCCCCTACAAAGATTGAAGCAAAACTAGTATAGAGTCTGCCGTGCCACTACAGTAAAACCTCGTTAATTTGGATCTCATGGGACCGGCAAAAATGTCTGAATTATCCGAAGGTCGAAATATCGAAAGAACAAAGAAAGCTGCGTGAAAACGTTTCCTTTATTTTGAGAAGAAATCTGTTATTACCGCCTGCTTTCTGGACGACACTTGGGCGGAGACGGCAACTTTCCTTAGCGCGGTCGAGTGCTCCACCGCACTCGCACTGTCGGAGCTACGCATCCCGTGCGCTGACAATGTAGTAAAGCAAGGCCTCTTCTAGTTTCGGGTGCACCACCTTCCAAGGCCGCTTTCTTTTCGTGTTGAACTTCTCGCTCTCGAAAGCCTGTAGGATATCGGCCACAATTTTTACGTATGTAGCCAAAGTGCTTCTCTTGACGTCGCAACCTTCCATCACTTGTCGAGAGACGCCGCCCTCCAAGGCCCTCAGTATTTCCACTTTCGTCGCTAAATTCTTAGCCTAGTACAGCTGCAACGGAAAACGAGTAGCAAAACTGACCAGTAATCGGAGCGGCGAAATCGCGACAGCCGGCGCTATTTTCCCCGAGCGCCGATAGCGAGAGTGCCAGTCACGTTGCATTTTTCAATGCAGGGGTGGCCGGCGAAAAATTGAGGGATAGAATAGTTGTTAAAATGGCGGGCTTTAGGATCCCCGCGTTGAGGCATAAAACGTGACTGTCACTCTTGCTATTGGCACGCTCGGGAACAATAGCCCCGCGTGTCGCGATTTTGCCGTTCCGGTCGTCGGTCACTTGTGCTACCCTTTTTCCGTTGCAGCAATGCTTCTGCCGCTTCCATGCCAGGAGAGTAACGAGCTGAAGCACGGCGATCCAGAGCAAAACTGGTGCGAAACACGGAGAACCGAAAGAGCGAAGAACCATTGGAAAACCGGAAAAACCACGTGCGCACTTCGGATGGATAGCGGTCATACCCTTTGGAACAGACGGTAGCTAGCACCACCTGCCGAATTTGTCCGAATAAACCATAGTGCGCCGCGTTCCCTCCGAATTAATGAGCGTTTGCTGCCATTGACTAATAAATATGTTTGACGGGACCGGATCGACAGTTCAAATTATCCGAATTAGCGGGGGTTGAATTAACGAGGTTTTACTGTACAACAGAAACGACTCTACTGTGATCTCGTGGATATCAGAGTTCGGAACAGGCATGAAGGATTTGGCACGAGAAATATGCCAATGTCATTATTCATTTTTGCAACATTAAAATTACTCTGAAAGTGCGACCAGCTGCAGGGTGTATTCACGCAAATCTTGCGAGTGCTGAATTGTAGGCACAGTGCCCTAGTTGTGTTCATGTGCGATATATGACCAAATACCATAGAGACCAATACTGCAAACCTCTCCGAAAACCAATGGGTGCGGTGGCGAACGGCGTGAGTGGCGCTGTTCACCTCTCTTGCTGTCCATTTGTGTTTGCGTGTTGCCACTTCCAATGGGAAGGCTGCAGCCATTATTGGGAATATTAAACAAACAAATAAAAATACAAACACAACACACACAGCAATACTGGCAGCAAGTTGAGACGCACTTCTCAGGGGTGGAACTCATGAAATGTACTTGGGAGCAGCCACGGGAGCAGCTGAAATAGCTGTTTTGGAGCAGGTTGGGAGCAGCTAAAACTACATTCTGGAGCAGGCTAGGAGCAGCTCAGATCAGTTTTCATTGCACTTCAGCTTGTGTCTTAGACAAGCACGGGAGCAATTTCGATTGTGCTTAGCAGCA
This sequence comes from Ixodes scapularis, assembly GCF_016920785.2. Lineage (NCBI taxonomy): Eukaryota > Metazoa > Arthropoda > Arachnida > Ixodida > Ixodidae > Ixodes > Ixodes scapularis. The sequence continues at coordinate 107,337,872 of NW_024609883.1, read as the reverse complement.
TAGATGAACATGACTGGTTGGGACCTAGGTAGATGGGAAAACAGTGTAATAGATGCGAAAACTTGAAACTTTGTAAGCCATAATCAGAATAAAAAAGCAAGTACCATATGTTTCTGAAGATAGTGCTCTTGATATTTTCTGAGTGGCTTTCAACTGCTCAAAATAGAAACTAGCACTGCTTATCGCACAACCCAAATGTGCTCGACATAGTAATTATATGTGCGAACCACGTGACGTGCGTAAGCAACGGACGTGCAGTTGCACGGAGGAATAGGGCAACAAAGTTTATCCTGTTCTGCAACAACTCAATATCGAAGCAGCAGACTACGATTAACGGAGTTTTTGTACTGGAAGCGATAAGCAGAGGTTAACGAACGCCGAGCAGATCTACCGCTCGCGTGAAAGCTGTTGGCCGGCAAGGTTTCGGATCGGACAAAGGAGTTTATTGGCTTTACTTCCATACAGGCCCTGAGGCAGCCAAAAGGCCCGCGCATCCAAGTGCTGTCTGCCTCCTCAGCTGTATGTTAACAACTAGAGAATACATGTGAATGAAACTTATATGTACAGGTTTATTACACGTTTCAGTTCTATCAAATCACAATTTATCTTGCGAGAACGCGGTTCCAACTTCTAACGATGAAGTACTAAAAGGAATCTTTTGCTCATTTGTTTTCAACTGGCTGACGTCCGGATCCTGGGCCCCATCCTCAGGCAATCTGACGCCTAACGACTCGACCTCACCTCGGCCGACTTGCTTAACCGCTTATGGTTGAAGAATATAACAATCCAGTCGCAGGTTGTATAGCGCTTGGAATCCAACCCGAGAGTTTTTTCGCGCGCTTCCAACTCAGGATACACAAAAAGAATAAACAGAACAAAGGATTGCAAGGCCGACATAGCTAAACGCGCTCATTGTTGCCAATCGAGACGATAAAAACCGAAACCAAGACAAAATGATTTTTTTTTTTTTGCGCACGTTTTGCTATTTGGCGCATAATGGCGCGAGGTATTGGCTCTGGCGCGGTTTCCGCAACATGGCGCAGGATGGCGCAGACAAATGCGCCTGGCGCAAAATGGCGCAAATGGCGCAGCCGTTCCACCCCTGACTTCTGTTGTAAACTCAGCATTCCGCTTACGAATGGGATGCGCAATTCCCCTAGAGTGTTTCATTCCACGTGAGTGGCATCGGAATTGCTAAAGGCCAGTCCATAAACACAGTCTGCGTTAAAAACAATCCTATCAGCAATAAGTTGCTATTATATTGCTCAATATATAGAGCACCTTACCATGAACAGCCTTGGCAGTCTTCCATCAAGCCTGGCCTTCAGCAGAGGATGCTGTCATTCTGTGTTGCCTCAGGACACTCACATCAGGATGGTGAAAGTGAATGCCAACTTCTACTTGGTAAGGACTGCAGCAAGTATAAAGATCAAAACACAGATTAGAATATACGATAAAAAATACCATGGACCAACTTGAAAAAAGTGCACAAAAAGACAAGGACAAAAGGATAGGAACACAGAGGACGCAGACTGGTGCACACTCACAACTTGATCTATTGAGCATAAAAGAAAAAAGAAAAAGAATCAGAGAAATCAGAAAGGCTGTGTTTGGAGAACGTGAGCTTCAGAAACCGGGGCGTGAGCAAAAGATGTCAGGTAGATTGTTTTACAGACACTTTGGAATTAACAACAGCCTTTCCATGTAATAAGGTGGTGAGTTCATTCTGATTGAACATCCTGAAAAATAACAGACAAAAAACAAGGAATAAAGGAGAGGAATACATACACTACATACGAGTGTAGACTCCCAACTCACAAATTGGAGAAGAAAAAAAATAAAGAATGCGGAAGGAGCTTTAGCAAAAGTTCGAACAGGTCCAAGTGGAACGTGCTGACTCCCACCCATATGCATAAGACTGTAAACACGATTTTCTTGGCAGCTCAGGTAACAGACGGATGTGCGAACACATTGGTGGCCCATACTATGAATAACAAAGGCCTAAAATAATTCCCTTGTATGTTTTTCACAGTATCTGCTAATTATTCAAGTTTTCTCTAAAAGCCTCGTCCCACTAGAGTGACAAACACCGATTTTTGTCCGACGACACCACAAAGTTCCGTGTCGCTGATGCTGTCCCACTGCAACGGCCAACACCCGCGACAATCGCCGACAAACCATCGACGACGGACGAGTTCTTGTCTGTTGTTAGACTTGAAGCGCAGCAAGCAGTCCCACCGAGGAACATCTGTCGGATACAAACTTATCCTCCTCGCCCGCTTGTGCCCTCTGTTGCCTCTCTTTCCACCCTTCCTCCCGTGGCTTGCTCCACCGCTCGACCTTCAGAGAAGCCCTTGGCGGCCTCTCCCCGTTCCCGCAGTTCCAGTCCCTCGATTGCTCATAGTGGTTGCGGGCGCGGCTTGCTTCCTGGCGCTGGGCAGTCATGTTGCAAAAGGCTTGTCTGTGGCTGGTTTTGCTCGCAAAAACTTGGTGCGCGATTTGGTGCTTCAAGACGCCGAGGTCTACGCCCCTAAATCAGGATGGATACACCCATGTTCGAGGACTGACCAAAGACCGCTCACCACGAAGTAGGACACGACGTTCCGCGGCAAGCCATTCCGGCAGACGAGACTTGTCATCACGTTCTGTGATGATCGGGATGCCGTATTGTCCCCCATAAAACGCCTGCCCTCGATCATTCGGATATGAAGTTTTAAACATCCTCAAAATCAGGGTGAAATTCCTTGGTGCTAACTTAGAATTCCTCGAACGACCCCCCCCAAAAAAAGGAACGATTCGGGTATTCTAGTTCAGAAAAAGTTTGGTGTCAATTGTCACGACTGTTTGTGGAAAGTCGCCAACGGCAAATGAAGAGAAGCGGAAGCTTTAATCAAGAAACAAAGTAATTGTCTCCACTTTCACCGTGTTTGTCGGCGCATTTAATGCCCAAAGAGCAAAATATGAAAACCGCATCGCCAGACTGTTTATCTGTGTATTTTGAAGTGTTTTTTTGACAACTCCAATCCCACTAGGAAAGAAGTTTCCTCGTCCCCGTGTCCTGCGTCGTGTCCGCCAGGTGGGACAGCGTGCGTCGTGTGTCGCTCGTCGTGTGTCGCTGTCGTTTGTTGCTGTCTGTCGCTCTAGTGGGACGAGGCTATAAGGATGACACACGAGCAGTGTAAATAGTGCATAAGTAGGTGACAATTCATCGTAGACTTTAGAGAGAGATTAAGCTGTCTTTATGTATTGGCCATCAATCTGTTGCCTTAACAGACAAGGAAATTATGGTTTTAAAATCTGCTCTTGCTAATGGGTGAATCGGCGCATTCCACTTGGGCCTGTGCTTGAGCTCCTTCCGCATTCTTTATTTTTTCCTTCTCTGTTCATGCGAGTCGAGAGTCTGCGCTTGCGTATGGTTTACACGTAACTCTGCTTGTCTCCTTGCCTTTTGTGGTGAACTGTTTTTCAAGGTGTTCAATTAGTAAAGCTCACCACCTTACTACAATCATGCAACAACTAAAAACAATTACAACCTACACCATTCGCTCAAGGCAGTACCAAACGAAAAAATACAGGGATTGGGTGAGGCATGTCTAACACTATATACTTACACTGAACTAAATATACCTCTCATAAACTGGCGAGACACTACCTTAATCCAGGACATGCTTGTAAATTTCCCCAGAAGCGGCATCAAAAAATTATTTCGTGGGCACAAAGTTTTGCGATCAGGAGCGGTATGCTATGCAAATCACCATGGGATGAATTATCGCGGCACCAATTTTTGACAATTCTTTTCTGATAACGAGTCACGAAAATAAAGCCGTTTGCAGACGACTGCGCGGCGGAAGCTACGGACTTGCTCGATCCTCCTCTGCCTTTTGCCTGGCTCAGCTCTCCGGTCGCAAATACGCACACGAAATCCACCCGTAGTGTCTAACCTAGAGCTTAGACGATGGAGGGGCACCGCGCTGAGTTAAGTGCTTTATTTTTTTTTTTTTTTTGGGGGGGGGGGGGCACCGCGCTCTTCCAGACATCCTAGTTTACCAGTGAACAATACGGTGGAGGGAGGCAATCAAACTTCCCCCCCCTCCCCCTCCCCTTTCCGCCTCCACCCGCCGGCTGGCCGGCTGGCCGGCCGGCCGCCCGCACGCCCGCCGCCGCCGCCGGCGCCGCCGTCCCCCCCCCCCCATCTCCCAAAAAGTTCCGCCGCTATTGATGGACCTGGACCGAGTACACAGCCTATTTGTGAACGAAGCAAAACAGCCTCGCATAGCACCATTCGCGCACAATTAGTAATACTGGTAAAAGCAAGCGATCTAGACAATAACAAGCATTTTGAACGGAAAAAGAATAATCTAGCCCTAACGGGCAAAGAAAGGAACTTACTTTGAAACGACCGTGCCATGATCTTGGCTGTTGAGCAGATTCGACGTAGTTCCACGGCTCACAGTCGCTTCCTTCTTTTTCGGACACATTTGAAACTAAGTTAAACTCCACGCATCACGACTAATCGGTAAATTGACCTCAAGACAGAGACGTGAAACTCATACGGCCATCACGTCCAGCAAAACAAGGCTGCGGATTGGATTGGATCGCGTTCGTTGGCTATTATGTTTGTCTAACGACTTTACGGAATCTATGTGCGCGTATCTTCAACACGCTTGCAATAAAACGATCAGCAAAGCGCATTAAAAACTATTAAAAGACACAGTAATAATAAATCATTGAGTATGCAAAAATTGCCACAATATTAGAAATACGTCCTGAACACGTAACAAAAAATTACATACGAAACTAACCGTACAATTTATTCAAACGAACTCAGCAGACATATAAACTACTAAAAAGAACGCGTTTTCAATTTGGCGATTTGGTCTTGGTGGTTAACGCGCGATGCGGGTGATCGTATGGTCGGAGGTTCGAATCCCGGAAGCGCGAAGTTTTTTATTGTTTTTTTTACTACGTTTTCTATTTCTTTTTTAATATTTTTTTTAAATGTTTTTTGCAGTTGCCGGCCCCTTACTTTAGGGTAAAAATCACGCAAAATGTGGAAATAAGAAGTGCGAGCCCAAATTTAAATTGATGCAATGCACAAGCCGTGGTCCTCTTGTTTTGCCGGGATAATTCGCTCCCTCCGTGCTAATTTCTGGGTCAGTGTAGTAGGCAAACAGCGCAAGTCCTTTCAACGAAGTAAAGAAGGTAATAATAATGGGAATATGAGAGCAAAATGAGAAAATGAGTAAGTGGTCAAACTGCCACAGTGATGCAGCCGAAGTTTGTCTGAAGGTGGTCAACTTTACCCACTGTTAAAACAGAAATACCGCTATTTTAAGACAGTTATTTAGCTGAGCTCACAGCGCGGTACGTATTAAGCACATCTCTTATTTTTCTGACTTACGGAAAGTAGTACTTAATTTTCTTCTGGTACATCAGTGATATTTCCCTCACCTGCCGCCTGATTGTACTTATCGAGGTTGCGCTCCGCAGTTTTACTTTTTTATTAGGCCTAGACACGTTTTTATTCCTGAGATCCAAGAACAGTGCGGATAATTAAACTAGCTTTCAGAGACGGCATCGTTCGGTATTAGAACATCTATGTTTCGCAGCGTCAAGGGGTCACATTCACGACCCGGCAGTGTAAACATCCACAACGCCTTTATCGTGTTAAAAAAAAAAAAAATGTTTTTATATTTGTTTTTTTGTTTTTGGTGCGGTATGTCGTATATAACATAAGCTACCGGGGGACAGATCGTCTGGCTATGTCAAAATTTGAAATATTTCTGTTAGATGATCGTAACTACCACAGAAAACAGCCGATTCTTGACTGAAATAGCATATTTTCACACTCAATTAAAATCACCAATAACACGATCTCAGGAGAGTTGTGTACCTCTCGTAGCGTCATAAGCAATACACACATCTCTTTCTTGTCCAGATTCTGCAATGCAATGCAAATTATAGTTTTTGTAACTCAAAGCGCGTGCTCAATCATGCCACGTGTTTGTTAATTGTGGTTGTTGCTCTTCATTCGGATTCTCCGCTATACCGTTTTTATTTTAATTTTCTTATCAGAGCCAAATACGTGCGTATACCACCGACCTTAAGTATAGTGCATCAAATTAAACTAGCTTCCTGAAAAGGTATCGTTCGGCGTTGTGTAATTTATTCTTCATGGCGTCGGTGGTCAGATTCTCGAATCCTGAACTGCAAATGTTCCTCGCCGCATTGTTTTTTTCTCGCGTTTTCGCAATAAAACACGTCAGCCTTGCCATGCTGGGATCAAATACACCAGCGTCGGCAGTTATTTGCGAAGGATTGATCTATGCGAATATTTCCACTCGCTATTCATGAATTGCCACAGTTCGTCAGAATCTGAATGACTTGACTGCATAGTAAAAACGGCAAAAAAAAAAAAAAAGATAAAACGATGTCGGTTAGTAAACGGAACTTCCATGGCGGGGCTCGCCAGCCTAAACAGCAAAGCGCCGATGCCGGCCAGTCGCTGAACTTCCGTGTAAATACTGGCCATCAGAGACAGCAAAGTGCCGATGCCGGCCAGTTACTGAACTTCCATGTAAATACTGGCCATCAAAGACAGCAAAATACCAATGCCGGCCAGTTACTGGAACCTCCATGGAAAGACTGGCCAGCAAAGACAGCAAAAACCCGATGCCGGCCAGTCACTGTAACTTCTTCGGCTGAACTGGCCAGTGAGCAAGACGAAACCCCGACGCCGGCCGGGGCCGGTAGCTGACCGGCGCCAATGGCCGGGCGCCGCCATCCTGTTACCAGGACCGGCCGGCGTAGTCCCGATACCGGCCGACGCGGTGTGCTACCTGGGTATATATCATACAAAAGAGAGTGTGCATAGAGATTGAACGGGAGTCACCGCGAGATCCGTGCTTCGAATGCCGCGTGGCAATGCGTTCGAGGAGAAAACTTGGGACGCGGCATCCAACCCCGGATATTCCGGTGCCTCGAGTTCGCAGACTGTCCTTTGTTTGAGAAGTGTGATCCCGGCTTTAGGCTTCAGATAATTGGCAGCAATGATTCTACGCGGGAAGGGAGTGTCGTTCCTCTGAAGCAGCTCTATAGGCAATGTAGCCACGAGCGCTCTCGGTGCACGGATCAAAGCCACGCGCGAGGACGCGCATCTTCTCTACATTTGCACTGCGACGGCAGCGGCCTTCAAGTCGAAGCCTCGCAACGCGACTGTGATACGTCGTCTGCCACCGACAGTCTTGGGGAGGGACGTCTGATCATCTGATCATTTGGATTTTTACATCCCGGGTGAAGTGGTATCCCACTCGAATTTTGCGCCGGCTATAATATTCGCACATTCTGAGCTTGTCCCTCACCCAACGTGGTTTGAGACAACACCTAATTTAAACGTCTGCAGTAGACTATTAGAATCTCCATAGTTTGCCGCCACAATTAAAATTTTCTTCCCATTACCCATTCGCTTCTTTATAGCCATCTTTTCTGTCCGTGCGAGTCTTTTCTCCGTTATAGACGGATGACGCTGCACATAATTTAAACCGGAGACGAAGGGACGAGCCAGCTCGCCGATTTGTTAACTTTGTCCTCAAACATTTACACGAGGGCATTTCCCCTTTTCACCACTAATCATTGCGACGGCAGCTAACGGGCGGTGCTTTCCGGTGATAGGTGATGCTGACATTTTATGGCGACTCGTACCAAAGGATCACACGTTGCGCAATGCGGCGTTTGGTTAACGAATTAACGGCCTTAGAACTTCTCCCGATGCCTTAATCCGCTTCCAGGAACTGCACCACCCTAAATATTTAGATGAAGTTAAATACGAGTGAAAAGTCAAACTTCACGAGATGGAGCATTTTTATTCCGAGGACAAGTATTGTCCACCTTAATCTTAGAAGCACTTTAGACTGCTCCAAATTTTCGTTTTTAAGTTGATGACGTCATACCTTATCTAATCCATAGATGGCATTGTTCGTATCCTTTATTTGCTCTTATTTTTTCTTCGCGTATTACTTTGCATGTAAAATGTGGAGAGACAAACAACGAACGCAGAAAGAGAGCGCGAAGAAAAAATGGGGCGGAGTTCAACCATTTTTGGACTCGGAGGAATTCCGACAGCTCATCTGTTCCGAGCCTTTGAGAGGGCGCTTCATTTCTCTGCGGTTGCTCGGTCTCACAAAAATGTTTTGATCTGTGAGCGTGCTTTTTTTTTTTTCTTTTTTTGTTTCCTTCTCTTTCGAGAGCCTTCATTTGTATGGAGGAAGCTTTGCGGTTAACACAAACTCAACCCCCCATAGGCTTCTCAGTTCATTAAAATGATCGTTAAAAAATGTAAAAGCAGATTACTCCCAGTCAACGTTGCGATTCTAACGACAATAGTAAAAAAAAATCAGAGCACAATTTACCAGAAATAATTGATGCCGTGGAACACTCCAGAAAAACCTTTACACCATTAAGAGCGAAACACTAACCCAGGGGCTTTCTAAAGGTATATCCCCAAAAGGTTTATTCCCACTATGCATGTTTTCATCGCGCAACGGTTTAGCGAAACCGACATTTCGCGAAATCGGCCTTTTCACAGAGTTTGATGCCCGAAACGTGTGTCGTATTGACTCACGAGAATTTCGCCAAACTTTGTCGTTTGCACCGGGAATATCGAGGGCTTCGCGTCAAAGTCATATAAAGTACGCACAGTATATATATATATATATATATATATATATATATATATATATATATATATATATATATATATATATATATAATGCATCCAGTTAGGCGAAGGTCCGTAACAGAACAACCCTTTGCCACCCCCCGTTCGTTCAGGGCAGCGATAAGCAAAAAATCACACTATGTTTATTTATTTACTTATTTATAATTAATTAATTAATTAATTAATTATTAATACTCTAAACTCATCCGAGTCGAATCAGGAGTTACATAATAAAATATACACCTAGGAAAACACTAGGAACAGCAATACGACAAGGCGCAAAAAGCAATATATCAGTCGCTGACAGTTTACGAAATGCTTATTATGTTGACACTTTCTGCTTCGCGATTCGTTTTGATCAGCTGATGCCGCAATCTGATTGGCTGCGGAGCGCTATCAAGATACGCCAGACTCACCACGCTTCTTAACTTCTCAGTAGCAGAAGATATCAAGTTCATTAGTTACACAAGATTTTCAAGGGCGCAACCCTCTTGCAATGGATGTTCGACTGTTGTACTATGAGCAGTAATTTCTGGCAACTTCATGCAGCGTTTGTCGTGAGAAAAAAAAATAGAGTAAAATTTAAATGTATCGATGGTATACTAAACCGCATTTCCGAAGCAGTCGGGAATTGGAATAAATGCTATTCATTTTCATGTTCAATTGATGACAAGAGCGAGCGCAACCACTGAGCGGTTTCTGCTACAATGCCAATAGGAATGCAGTTTGAATCACGATTATGGAGTCTCTATCTTTTGAGGTCGAATGTCGAGGGTTGTCGGGTTAGACGTATATGACGGTCAGTTTTGGGCGGGTGTCGTCCAAGTTGTTGCTATTGACAAACTTCCATCGCGTGACGCCAAAAAGCGCCCTCTATCCTCTAAATATTAGGTAGGTGATGATAACTAATTTTATTAAATTCACTGACTAGGCGCATGGTGCAAGCCGTGGCCCGATCTGAGGGGCTCGACCGTATGCGTCTGTGGCCACGCACGCACCAACATGCAGCGGCTCCCGAGAGAACATTTCTCCGTTCGACTCGATCGGCTCTTGAGATCATCGGATTACGGTACCCGATTCATGTGCCGCGTCGTTGGCTGAACTTGCCGCACGCTTGCATCAGTTCCGCGCAATATCCAGATTACATCACATTGGATAATAACCTCGTGGCTCATCATCGCGACCCGAATACTGCTCTCTCGTCTGATTGACGTATTGCCTCGCGATTTCGACAGATCACGCTACCGCGAGGTAACCCTACGCACGAGGGTATGAGAGAATACGGCGCAAGATCACCAGGGAGACTGCACAGGGAGGCGACGCAACACACCGACAGCACGCTACACATCCATCCATGCATCCATTCTGGCAGGTAGCGTAGTTCTTTGGGCCGAAATGTAGTCTTTGTCTGGAAATTTAGGGCCTTTAAACCCGAAGAAGCCAAGGCGGAGCCAAACTTGGACCAATTGTTTGGCCAGAGTCTGGGTATCTTAACCCTAATTTGGCGAACCATTAAGTGCCAGAGTTATAAGCTTCATTTTTGGCTCTTCGCTACAGGCATCTTTGGCTCAAGTCTGGCACTTCGGCGATAATGTGGCGAGCCAGGGAAAAGCCATAAAAATGCCAAAGTAATGTACGCTGGAACTAAACTTGGAGCAAAACCGTATTAGGCCTAAGTTAGGCCCCTCGGGCTGTCAAGTTATGTTAAGTTAGGCGTTTTTTCTGGCGTGCTGCCCGGGCGAGCTCACCCACCTGAGGAGTACGGGTCCCGAGCCGAGGTTGTAGCGGAACTCGAGGTGGCCTTCTCTTAGCGCGAGCGACACGAAGTCTCCGGCGCCGGACGCCGTCTGGCCGTTGTAGAGGAGGATTCCATCCGGGGCGTCGGCCTTAAGCTCGAGCTCGAGCGAGAGCCCAGTGTAGGCCTGCAGCCGGGGCAGTTCCATGTAGGAGCGCCCGGAGAACTCGGGAACTCGCAGCGCTGGCAGATCCTCCGGGGCACGGGCCTCCTCCGGGGTTTCTTCCTGGGGTTCTGAGAGAAAAACACCAAGGCGTTGTTTTACTCAGACACGTCTTTAGGGGCGTCTTGATATACTCGGAGACAGCATTATCTCGCAATGCAGTAAAAGGTATGGGAACCCGTACTTGAAAGCTGATCAAAGAGGGGCACGCGCGCTGCTCCTCACTTCGGAAATGCCACAGAAAGTGTTCGCTACTATCCGTTGCGGATTGAAGCGGTCAGAGCAACGACTGTCGGAAAACTCCTTATCACGGCGACGACAGACTCTCAACATGTGCCTAGCTCACAGATTCGGGCGCCAAATGGACTACGTATACAAAACAAAAGGCAGAAGAGAAAACGTTCACGATGCCAAGATCGCTAAACAGCACGAATCAGGCCAGCAGAAATAAATGTCTGGCATGTGCTTTCTTCTGTCATTTATACCATCAGCAGATGACGAAATGGTACACCGGTACATGCAACGCGACAGGATCAACACACCGAGAACTTATGGCCACAAGGTATACACTCCTCGTAATTATCCACGCATCTCTACGAAAGAAGAGCCTGTCACGCCAAGTCCGAGGTTTCAGGCCAGGAGTTGTCTGATAAGCGGGTCATCCTGAGCTACCTGGTTCGAATTGAGCGTGTCACTGAGCTGTTGAACATTTCGTGCAGTTGTGAGCTACAAAGACGCTCACCATCAGTGGCTGCCGTTGGCCTGGTGCTCAGCAAGGGCAGGCCCACCGAGTCCTGCGGGTCCTGACCGAGCGCGTCCTCTTCTGGGAGAGCCCGGTGTGCCGTGGAGCGTCGCACGGGCCCTGCCGTAGGCGAAGGAGCGTCCTCGCAGGGTCCAGGCGCTCGCAGTGTCAAGTTCCGTTGCAGGCGACACACGAACTGGCGCAGCTGGCAGGCGGACGCGTACGTGTTGCCGTCTGAACCGCACACGGGTCCGCCGTCGTCGGAACCCCCGGCACACTGCTCGCAGGCGCCCAGAGGCCCACTGGCCGAACTGCAGCCATCGGCGCCCAGGCGCGCGGACCGGTCGGTGCACTGGTCGCACTTCATGCCGTGCACGCCGTGCTTGCAGACGCAACGACCGGTCATCTGCTCGCAGTCGTCCCGCACGGAGCCCAGAGCGCTGCACTGGCAGGGCGAGCACCCGTTGACGCCGTCGGCGATGCGGTGCAGGCCCCAGTAGCCTGGCAGACAGCGGTCGCAACGTAGTCCACCCACGCCGGGCTTGCAGGCGCACTGGCTGCTCTGGGCGTCGCAGGTGGCGGCCAATGACCCCAGACGGTTGCAGTTGCATACGCCTGCGCGGACACACCCAGAGGGGGTCACCTACGCGAACGTTCCGCCCATTTCGGTCACGTATTAATTACCACGGTGCACCGTGAAAGAAGGTGAAGGGTGAGCACTAAGAAAGAAAAGAAGTTGAAGGGGGAGAGAGTCTGCTTTTCGCTCCAGTGTGAATTATTCATGCATGCTTTTTCCGCATCGAACCATCACTGCCGCTGCTGTAGTTACAGCTGTTGAACAGGCTCTATATCTCTACCGTTGTTGATTGTCTTCCACGCCTAACAATCTCAGGGTATGTCCAACCGCGTGCATCGTTCAATTCAAAGCGCAACAATGAATTCACAAGAACCACGAGGAGTATATCAGAAATATTGCGCGTTGTGACCCGCGTTTGTAAAGCGGCAACAATTAGACAGGCGGTTTGAACGCACTCAACCGCCATTACTGACCTAACCCTCGCCTCACTGAAACGTCGAGTTACCGAAACTATAGCGATGACCAGTCCCCCGAAGTCAGCGTCGGGGAAAGGCACCGTGATGCCTAAAATGACAGTTTCGCGTGACAAGAGCGATGAAGTGAACCTGCTGGAATATTAAGCAAAATGTGTACGTCGTGAGTTATGGTATTTGATATGCTTACTGGGACATCCGGCATGGTTGACCCCCAGCGCCGGCGTCACACCGTCGGAGCAGCATCCAAAGGCGCTCTGGGCGCACGTCTTGGGGCCCTTGTTGGCGGCTCCCTTGAGGCAGGCGTCCGGGCCGTCAGCAGGCCGGATGTCCTTCTGCCGCCGGCAAGCCTCCTGCCTCACGTGGCAGCTGCTCGGGTACCAAAAACCGTCGGAGGCACACACCCGGATCACACTGGGACCGACCTCGTCGCAGTGAAGCTCGCAGCGGCAGTCACCTCCCGGTCCGCACACGGCGCCGAAGCGACAAGCGCCGGAGCAGCCGTCGCCGCTGCCCGTCTCCAGGTCTTGTTCGGCGGCAGTGCAGGGTCTCGGAGGTCCAAGGTCTCGGCCCTGCTTGCAAGAAGCCCTCCGCAACTGGCACTCGTTGGAGTACGGCTGGCCTTGGGTGTCGCAGACGGGCTCCAGGGCTTCGGGACAGTCCCGCGGACAGACACAAACTCCGCTTTCGCAGCGTGCTCCAAGGCTGCACTGTACGCCTTGGCACGTGTCACAGGGTCCCCTGGATGCGAGCGCTAGTGCCCGCTGCTGCCGGCAGGACGCCCTCCGTAGCTCGCACTCGTTTGCGTACGTCAGCCCGTCCGAACCGCATACCGGGTCGTCGAGGGGTGTCGGACACGGCGGCGGACAGGTGCAGCGGGCCCCCTGGCAGATGCCGTAGAAGGGACACTGGCGACCGTCGCAAGGATCCGAACAGAGCCCAGGATGTGCGACGGTCACGGCGGGCAAGCCGGTCCCTGTGGAGGACCTCTGGCAGGTCTCGCGACGTAGTTTGCACTCGTTCGGGTAGGAGATGCCGTCGGAGCCGCAGACGGGCTCGAACTCTTCCGAGCAGGGCGGGCAGTGGCAGGAAGGGGCGCCGTCCGCCGCGGGGGCGCAGAAGGCTCCCTGGGGACAGTGGAAGCCGTGGCAGGGCGCGCTGACGTCGCAGGGGCCCGCGTACGAGACGCGGAGCTGCTCGTCCGCTCCAAGGCAGGCTTCGCGGCGGAGGTGGCAGGCCGAGTCGTAGCTCTTGCCGTCCGATCCGCACACGGGCCGAAGGACCTGTTCGCAAGGGGGCGGACAGGCGCACGAGGCCTTGCCGAAGCGGTCGATGTTGCAGTCGAAGGGACACTCCAGTGCCCCGCACGGGTTGAGGCCCTGCGAGCACGGGCCGGCGTAGATAATACGGATGGAGCGGTGCGAGCGGCATGCCTCCACCCGGAGCAGACACTCGTTCGGGTAGGTGCGGCCGTCCGAGCCGCACACCGGCCGGAGGTCGCCCGGGCAGGCGCCGTTGCAGCGGCAGATCGGGTTCCGCTGCTCGTCCAGTTGGCACACCTGGGAAGCTGGACACTGGACACCTTGGCACGGATCTGCGTTGCGGACGACGGGGCGTTTTCTGTGAGGCAGCTGGAGGTTGTTACAGTGTTGTATTGGTATGAGACGATGATATATTGTTAATTCGTCTCCTGCTCTTTTATTAGGCAAGAGCAACATGCACACGATATCCTCGTAATCAGTTGTACCAAGAGAGTTGCCGTAAAACACGATACGCAAAGGTCTTCTGGAAGGATAACTCACATGAGGGACAAGGGTTGACAGGCGATTTATTCATTTTGTTATCGTAGCAATGTCGTTCGGGAGAAGGGTCGGCGATGTGCAGGCCGATTCCTACATGCAGTGGAGCGCTGATGTAGCGCTGTTCACGTGTCGTCGGCTACTTATCATCTGCCATGAGCAACCGTTTTGACGGTGCGATACAAATCTGGTGAACACTACCGTCAGCACGCGCTTAGCGCAAAGTCAGCGCTGTGCTTATAGCGCTTCGCTGCGCGTGTGAACAGGCCTTGATCTTACACCGTGGTCCTGACTCAGGACGGTTTTATTATACTTATTTTCTAAATAGACCGATCTCACCAAGCGTTCGGCGCATGCTTGAAGCCGCCATGACTTTAGTTCGGGAGACAGGCGGCAGTGCCCGAGACGCCTCATGCCGTTCTGTGCATGGTGTGGACGCGCAGAGCTCCAACGAGGTTGCCGCACGTGCGGAAAGACTAAAGTTCCCTCGATGCATTGCGGCAGCAGTGGAGTAGCCAAACTAGCTGGGACATCGGTCTATTGGTAAATTATAGTGAGACTGGTGAAGTCTAGAACTGTGGCAGGTGATCGTGTATAAAAACAAAAACAAATAAAAACACGAGATGTATTGTTGAACAGAAGGTGAGAGAGCAAACCAGCTGGTGGTAGTTGAACATAGTAAAAACACCCCAAGACTGGGAAATGAAAGGACGAACAAACACAGACGTGTGTTTGTCCGTCCTTTCTTCTTCCCAGTCCCGGAGTGTTTTAACATGTATTTTTGAAAGATGTAAATGGTGCGACGAGTGGAAGAAATGATTTAAAAGGGACTGCAGAGGACGAGAAAGTCGGAGAAACTGGTGCAATGAGTGATGCAAAACTAAAGTGCTTCAAGAAAATGATTAAAAAAAAAAAATGAGGCATACCCTTCGAGCAGGGGGAACAAGTGGGTTAAAAAAGAAAACAAAAACAAGTGTCAGGTATTTCTTGGAACTTCGCAACACGCCGTCTTTTATGAAAGAATTATCTTTAGCTGTTGACTCGCTCGAACTCGTGTGCTTACCACCGTGGATGTGTCCGTGGTTGCAACATATGCCACGCAAGCATCTGCTATCCCGTAAAGTTTCTTACCTAGCGACATTTGTTCGGTCTTTGAGCCGCAATTCGCCTTGCATGAGGTCTTCGAAGGACAGCATTCGCGCAAAACAGGGCGAAGTTATTCAGTTCGCTACTCCCTCGCAAAACGTTCTTGTTTATTTTTTTTTCTATCTTAGAATACTGTTCTTTTCATTATCCACGGAGGCTGCACCACTACTGTTCTTGACATCTGCGCATAAATCCATCCTTGCACCTTTTCACTTACAATGCGGCCCACGTCGGACGTGTTCGTCGGCCACTCCCCTGGAACTTGTCTGGCGGGACCGTGGCTTCGGCGGGTGGGCTTTATGCTCGAATTCTCTCGAGATCGACCCGACGGCGTCGGGACCATAGCTGGACAGTGGCGGCTCGACTCCAAGACGCTAACTAGGCTCGCCTGCATGCAGGCCACGTTTCGGAATCCTCCGCTTGAGTTGAGGGCGGAAAACGATTTTCGCGCCGCGACGTGCTCACAAGAGGCATTGGCTACTTCTGCAAAAATCTGCAGTCTCCCTTTTTTATGCGTCGAAGTTAACGTTTCCAAGGACTCGCGTACCTTCTGCAATTGCTTAAAAAATGTATATATAAAAATCTGCCAAGCAATTACGAGCCCGGCGTCTAAATTTCATAGCAGTTTCTGGAATGAAGATACTGGCGCTAGTCGGGTTTTAAAGCCGGTTTGTTTTCCAGAACCTCCCATAGTCACCGGAATCAGCCAATCAGCGCTGATCACGTGACCTTTCCACCAGCCAATCAGCGTCGAGCTTCGCGGTCGATTGTTTTGGGCTTTCCTAAGTCTGGTGACAACCCCCTGACGACCCAAATAACGTTTCACGTTAAGACAGCGTTTTGCCCGCGCTTACCAGTGGCTTCGCTTTTTGCTTAGTCTCGTTTCGAGTTTTGGCCAGAACAAGGAGCGGATTGGAACAACGCGAGAAAGTTTGCCTCGAGTCACACTTGAAGCCCAACTTTAACGAAAGAAGCCTGAAAGGGTTTCATGCGATCGCGACTTTATTCACGATGAAGTGAGCAAGAAAATTATACACTCCCTGCTAAAGCGATATGTTCACGTTTTATCCAAACCGACGCGTATGTTTTCATTAAAAACTAAAAATCGACACTGGATAAAATACAAAGGGGAACACGCATTCCCTTAATGATGTACCGTCTACTGGTTTATGTATATTTAAAATTATTGGACGTACGATCTTAATTGGGATCTATAGCTGCGACATCCGAAAATCGTAGATATATCATTCGCCCAGATTCGATAAAAAAAACTCGCTCACGGTGCAGTACGTTAAAACGAATGACAAGTATAAATTTAGTGGTCAAAATTTGTAGACTTTGGGGAAGTACGTTCTTCAGTTGCTTCATACATCATTGTAAAAACATAAACAAAAGAGCACGGTTACCACAACGCTATTGGCGGCTTGTCCTAAGAGCGGCCACGAATGAAGATTAGCTGGCGACCGATGGGATTATTCGGATGGAAATGTGCTAGCATTATAGTTGTTCCTCACCCCTCGTTCACCCCTTCCGTTCGTGTATGACCCTTTCCCATTTGTTTATTACCGCATCCATATCATTCGTGGGGGGAACCACATTTATCGTTTTAACCATAGAGTTATTATAATAAACGCTAGAAGCTCAGCCGGCGCTAGTGTCTATGGGACTTCCGGTTGCAAATTGAAGCAGACAGCATGCAGTCTACTTTTCCAGTCTCCCTGTGTATTCCTATGGGAAAACGCGCGTGAATTTTGTCTCGTCGCCGGAAAATAACATGAATAACTTTTGTTATTTCGGCTGTACCGAATAGTATGTACCTTTATTAATATTGTGAAAGTGTAATTGCTTTAGTTACAGTATTTTTTCTTTACCACTGAACGATGTTAAACTTCGCTATATTTCAGGCGCAAACCTCTATTCCATGGCAGGTATGTATAAACGAGCGACGATTCCAAGCAAAATAACGACCGAAAGGAATGTAGAGTGCGTTCAAAGTTCGCCAGCATTCCTGTCCTCTCACTCTACATATGAAAATGACCCCGTCGTGCATCTTTACGAGTGGTTAAGAAAACGTTCGAAACGTAAAGAATAAAGTACGTGGACTACGAAAGGTGCATTTTCTTGTTATTTCCTATGTTGGGCAGTTTTTATCGCGCGCCTGTTCTCTGGCTTCCTCCTATTGCAAAGATTTGGAGCGTGCGGGTGATGATTTGAACACAGAACAAGCATCTTCGCACATATTCACGAGCAGGAAGCATAAAGCAGTACTTATTTATTGCAAATCGGACTATATTACGTGACTTTCAATTTATTGTGATCGTCTGCAAGCAGAGTTACTTATCCAGCGTAGTTCTTGCCGTCTCTCTTCGTTTTCCACATGTCCTTCGTTCGTTTGGCACGTATATCCCCCATGCAGGGGCGGATGCAGAAATTTCCTGAGAGGGGGGTCAGGTGTTGGTCAGCGTACCATTTGTTTAGGAACCCCCTCACCCTCTCCCTCGTTTCGCGCCCTAGATTTTACACATGCAGAAATCAAGAGGGGGGTCAGGACATCCGGACCTCCCCTCTAAATCCGCCCCTGCCCCCATGCTGGAAAGCGCCGACTCCGTGTTCGCGCTAACAGTGTCCGACAGTGCATATAAATACATGTACGAAGCGTTTTTTGCACCGTTTTCATGCCAGATTTTAAAATAAAAATGCCGTAACTGACCAATTATTTCATCTGCGTGTCTGGGAAATGTTCCAATGTGCCTAGTAGGTACGATTTATTCGTGATATTTGCTCTTATAATCGAGCGCAGAGAAGAAATGCACTCGCTTTTTCCCGTAGAAATGCATTACCGGAAGTCAATTTCGGACTGCTTGCTGTCTGCTTCAATTTGCAACCGCACACTAGCGCCAGTTGAACCTCTAGCGTACATTATAATAACTCTATGGTTTTAACTACACACGCACATCACAGCCCACGACCGCTGCTACGGAAGCCCAGGGCGAGCTACATTCGGCGACGGCACAGCGGCAACTGAGCAGGCCCGCGTTCCACTGCGCCGCGGAGCCTCGTCCTCTCTGACTCCGCGCCAGCTGTGCGACGCTCCTTTGACAAAAACCCGGCGGTGACTGTCAGTTTGTCAGCGCCGGGGAGAGAGGGAGTGGGTGACGCGTGCTGACGTCAGCGCTTCGGGCAATGAGCCCCTAGAAGATGAAGTGGCGCCACCTGACGGCTCCTGTCGTGACGTAAAGTAGCAGCGATCACGCGACCGCTGCTGCGAACTTGATACCAGGATTGACTGGCTCCATCCAATCGCAACGCTGGCTGCGGTAGGAATTTTGGCTATCCATGCTGCTTTCCCACTCTCTCACTTCCCCGCACAAAAAAACAACAACAAAAAAAACAACAGTGTTTGCGAGTTTGCAAGAACAGGGAGGCAGCTAATGACGGCGAACGAGAGTGGGACTGCAATAAGGTACTGCGGTGGGCTAGTTGGTTCATACTTAGTGTTTGAACAGCGCAAAGACGACAGGAAGATAGAAGAGAAGAGGCCACACGCTCAATGGTCTCCAGGTGGCGAAGGTTACCACGCCTGGGTCAGCAAACTATAGCACGTGCTTTTTCTCCTTTTTCTTTTCTTCTTTTTCCTTTTTCTTTTCTTTCCTTTCTTTTCTTTCCTTCTCTTCTATCTTTCTTTCTTTTGCTTTCTGGTTGCGCTTTCGGTTGAAGAAAAGGTGACGCCGGCTGGCACAGGCCATTCCCGTGCAAAAAGCTGCCGCGCGTGTGTCTGATGAAAAAAGTGCATTTTGGCACTCTCGAGTCTCGCGCACTTCATCCTCTTCTGAATAAATAGCATCAGTTGATAGTCAGCGCTCGTCCTGTCCTCTTCTCTTCTATCTTCCTGTCGTCTTTGCGCTGTTCAAACACTGAGAGTGGGACCCCAGCGAATGATGAAGCTCGGAATACGACTCTATGCGATAATCGTAATCTACGCAGGGACAGTAAGCAGGTGAAACATCATGCTCATCATCGCATCTTTCGGGTCTAATTTTATTACAAGCTTTGTCATTGGCGGGGATTCATTCGTTGTTTACAGCCATTGATTGACTTGTTCTGGGAAAAAATGAGCTCACAAACATTTGTTTTTGTAGGGTGTGGGTTTGTAAAGCCTCGGTTTACGGTTCTAAAAATAGTCATTAATGTGGTAATTTACGCCAGTTGGTTCATGATAGGCAACCTCGGGCCCGAAAATACTTCATCGAGAATGTTTGGAGAACCTACATCCTCTGGGACCTACCCGCGAAAAGGGAATGAGAAGAACAACCTTCGCTCGTTAGATGAAAAGATTGGTCGCGTAGTTAGCGCCCCTCTCCTGATTAGTGCACCGGGGAGTCTGGGCTCCGGACCGGAGTTGCGGGGGAGCTCGAGTGCCGCTTGGAAAAGGTGCGGGGAGATCGATCAGCCCCAGCGTCAACGCCGGCTCCCGAATGCGCCGATCCGACTCGCCTATACGCCATGCTCTCCTGCAGTTCGCTCATGGGGTCAAGGCTGCTTCTGGAAAAAGCTTCGGAACTGGCACACTTCAGTCATCTTGGTGCTCAAGACCTTCGACGCAGGTCATCTGAAAAGCTCTATCTAAAATCCCAGAAAACGCTTTTCCGGCCTCCAGATATGTTAAAAAAGTTCGGGACAGAGAAAGACAATATTAGGGACTTTTAGCAAACCGTTACCGTGTTCCACGTACCGCACTACTGGAGCCCTCGAGTGATACCGTGACCGCGAGGAGCGCGCTTAAAAGCATGCTTTGAAGGCTCCGGGAGTGCGGTACGCGGAACACGGTAACGGTTTGCTAAAAGTCCCCATTACCTCGGCTTCCCTACGCCGTATCCAAAGTTCAGGTTTTCGAATCGTAGCGATCGTCAAACACGGTCTCTCTGCACTAAGCACCAAAATGGCGGCGCACACAAAAAGATCGGGGAATGAAGTGCCGATGCCTTAGCTTCTTTAGTAGCTCTCGGTGCTGCGAGCTACAGCCTGCGCCAGACGTCTTGCTGGATGGACGTCTACGTGAAGGCGACTTATTGAATCGGAGGACGCCGACTTTCATTTGACGTGAACATAGTTTTCTCACCGACCTACATAATCAGTCGACCTATTCTGACGAGCCGAGTCAGGAGTCGGGAATCCGATAGACGATTTCTTCTCTGCTTACACCGGTGAAACTAGATTCTTGGGCGATACACAAAGCACCGTGGTCAATCCCTGTTCAGTCGAGGGATCTCTGAACTTGTGCATTGTAACCAAAAGACGACACAGGGGAAGCGGTTACAAGCTAGATAAAGTATTTTAAGAGTCAGCTTACGGTAGCTTTCTCACCTTGCGGAGGCTCAGAATTCATCTGGACGCAAGGAAGCCCTACTGGCGCCAGCGTAGCTTTTCGAGTATCGGAGGTGGGCTTGACACAATGCTGGAAAATGTGACGGTCGGTGCTACACCGTTATATAAGTCAGTACTGGAGGCCTTCTTCGAGGTAATTGTATACAAGTTTACGTGTACAGGAGTTACCGATTTTTCACATAAACCGTTGTTTCCCCCCTTCGTGTCATTCCCATTGTATGAGATACCAATCAGAAGCTCAGGGATCGAAGAGGATCTCTGCCTGAACACGACACGTGCACTTGTCTTAACATTTCGTTAAGAGAAGTTAAGAGGCTATTACCTTTTTTCTTAGCTTCCTGCAATTACGACTAACCCTCATCGACATCCTTCTCGACCCACAGAACAAGCAACGTGTCTGGAAAGACTGTGGTTGAAAGGGCACTCTACCCTGCAGACATGGGTATAGATTTTGAGAGGCGTGAACGACGTAGCGACCGTCAAACAGCCCAAAATAAAGAACGTCGGACTACATGGCGTCGACGCCGCACAATCGCTAAGCGTTGCAACGGGGAAGAGGGGTTTTCAATCTGGGGGTAGCATAAAATATATTTGGGAGTTCCAGGGATATCTGTACCATATGTTAGTGTACTTTACGTAGAATATTATGAGAATGGGGAGGATGGTTTGGGGGGGGGGGGGGGGGGGTAACCTGGAGGGAGTATGGGGTGCGTGCCACCGGCGGAGAGGGGGCAGCAAAGGCGTACCGCAGGGTCCGGTGAAGCGGTGCTGGACGTCCCTCATAGCGTTGCAGGAGGCCCGCCGCAGCTCGCAGCTGTTGGGGTAGTCCCTGCCGTCGGAGCCGCACACGGGCCTGGACCCGCGGGCGTCCCCGTACGACACGCACTTGTCCGGGCAGACGCAGTCGGCGGCGCGGCCGTCCAGCGTGGGCCGGCACTCGGCGCCCCACTCGCAGCGCTTCTCCAGGCACGGGTCGACCACATCTGGCGGGAATTTGTAGCAGGCTCGGCACAGGCACGCCAGCAGGCATACGACGCAGGGCACGAGCTGGCCCAGCAGCAGGCTGCTCGGGGGACCCATGGCTCACACGCAGGGACACGCGCGCGCTCGCTTCCGCTGCGGACGGGGATCGATGCGGAGCGGGCTTGGGCGCCGCCAGGGCCCGCCACGGTGCCCGGAGCTGACCCCCGGGGCTCGGCGGGGCTTCGAACCCCGGGGGGAAGCTCAGGAGGGCCGAACGGTCTGGCGCGGATGTCAGTTGGTTACGTATCGGGACGAACTGTGGGCTTGCGGCCGCGTGCACTCGTTAAAATGCCCGTGCGCCTACATTCGAGCAAAACACTTTCTTTAGTCCCAGACTGCGTTGACATGGATACGACAGTAGGGCATCGGATGGAGAGGGAACCAGTCACACGCGCCTAGTCCCCCTGCTTCTTCTTGCCCGTCACAATCGTCATATCTCGATTTGACGGTCGTAGCCAAGCATCCGCGGTTGACAACTTAAGAAACCGAAGGTTCACGCCTCTTGCTTCGGGACTAGCTCTTGGGCGTTTTTATTGGCTAGTTTCGAATTCAAATCAGCTACATAACAAGGCTGCGTAGTTTCTGATTCGTGACGTCATTTACCGGGGGCCAGCGCGGACCACAGATTGGTCACGATGCATGCGTCAGCACAATCTTGTTTCATTTTTATTGACGAGTTTGTTCCACATAAATCAATTCGATAGGCGCCCAGAGCGCAATTTCTTTTTTCGACGCGAAGGTACAGGTGAACGTCGGCTCACAGAGAATTGTTTCGTTTTGGGGTTTTATATTTTTGATCGGGTTACGCCCTGTTGTCCAACTTTCGCGTTCAATCCCCACCATGCTAGCGGCACATTTACGCGGAGTTTCAGGTTTCGGGCGATGCGCAGTTTATTTATCCGGGCCTCAAAACCGGGTGTCATTTTCTCTGTCGGACCCCGTGGAAAAGCGCCCCGTCGCTAACCCTGGAGGGGAGGGAAACCCGACGAACTTGATGGAACTCACCGCAGGAGCCCTGGTGTGCGACGGTGATCCTCTTCTGCCGGATGCAGGCGGTCATGCGCAGCCTGCACTCGGACGAGTAGGTGAAGCCGTCCGAGCCGCACACGGGCGCGAACAGCTGGTCGGCGCAGGACACCCGGCAGCGGCAGTACGCCTGGCCGCGGTCGCTGTGGCACTCGGCGCCAAAGCGGCACCGGGTCTTCGAGCACGGCCCGTGGTCCTGCGCTCCTGCATGTCGAGGAAGCGATGCAAGATCCACCTTAGTGCCTCGGCGCAAAGTCACGCTGCTCGATCATACTCCACGCAGAAGACACTCGCCGTTTAAGCGCGTTATGTTCGATTCATATATCTTCGAACGTGTTTCCAGACAGTTTTTGTATCAGTATTACCAATGTGACGGTTGAACGTCACATGAGGAAGAAGCACGCCTCGTCTGCGCAGTGTACTCCATTAATCGCCTAGGTTTTGTCAAGCCCTAACCCCATCAAACGTGATTCGAACAGATTTGGTGGTACTAAAGTGGGGTTTGATTGTCACCAGGTGCGTCGGAAGCTTTCGGGAGAGGGGGGAATTTTCCTCCCCCGAATTATTTATCTCGTTCTGGATGGACATCTTACCGGCGTGAAGTCGGGCTATATAGCCCACGTTGGCAATCTATTGGGTCCAAGCTTGGACCCAATAGATTTGAATTGAGATCCCCTGAAAATTGTCCTGTTAGTCTAGCCAAAGCGTAATCAAAGCACCTTTGAGGTATTGTTTGCACCCAAGCACCGGCGCTCCGTTGCAACAAACACTGAACTCGCGCCTTTAACTTTCACCCTCATGTCGGGAAAAGGGATTGGCAACCATTTGATTATCAACCAATCAATCGAGCAACTCGAAAATCACCGACAGGTGATTTTCGTTGCGACAATTATCAGTAGCATCGGGCTAGGCCCCCAAGGCATTTAAGATATTTCCCTAGTCTGGTGACAGCTTAAGAAGAACCAATTATATTGTGGCCTACAAGAACGCTCGAAGCAAGAAGCTCGGACAGGATGAGCCACGCCCCGCATTTCTTAAGATATCGGCGAGTCAAGTAAACTTTCCGGGATGAAGGGGAGGAAAATCCCCCTGCCGTCGGGCCCCATCACCCGTTGAACGGTGCCTCCGCACTGGCGACGAGACAGGCTGGGCCGTTTATACTGTTTCTCATGGGGCCCACCAGATGACACTACCGGGCCGCCAAGGAATTTCGCCCGAACGCGCAGGACTGCGTCTACCTGGCGCCCTTTTCAAAATGCCGCCAGTTCGTCGAGGCGTCTCAAAGGTTTGTTCACGATTGTCAGTCGCTGTTATAGACTTTTGCACAGGGTGTAGGAAATTCTGGAAAGGGGGAGACAACAACCTAGAAGACAA
Source organism: Ixodes scapularis (assembly GCF_016920785.2). Lineage (NCBI taxonomy): Eukaryota > Metazoa > Arthropoda > Arachnida > Ixodida > Ixodidae > Ixodes > Ixodes scapularis. The sequence goes on along the minus strand of NW_024609883.1, from coordinate 107,313,653 downwards.
GGCTTGCACCTTCCAAACGTCATTACTAGTGACAAAGCCCCCCAAAAAAGGAAGTTTTCAACATTGCACATACGCCGCGAGGAGCAGTTCTCATAAGATTTGGTTGTCGGAGGAAGAAACGATGCCTTTGGCGTTTGAAACGTGTACGTCTTGATGAGCATATCTGACCCAAAATGCACCTACGTATATATCTTAATTCTCTACATAAAAATAGAAATTAGTAGGGCGCCGAACCCGATTGATCACAACCCTTTAATCGATTAATTAATCGATGAATCGGTTTCGTTGATTTCCAGGCATTTTAACGAAGGCCGAATTGCGCCCCTCGCCTTTGCTTCCTTCTTTTACGGTATGATAGATGGCGCAATGTTGATCCCTTAGTATAAAGATCGACTCGTAGGTGTCTTTGACAAAGTAACAAAGAGCCTTGCAGCTGTGGAAGCAAGGACGTTTGTTGCTAGGCGAAAACGAGCCCTATTGCTCGTTGTTTCCAATAGTCCCTGCTGCGCTAAACAAACTCGGTGCTGAAGTAGTCGGTTCAGATATAGTATTATCTTCTTGTTTCCGGTTCCAAACATCACCCCTGCAGCTTACATCGCATCCAAGATACACCAACAGTTTGCCCTTCATGCTGGTATACTCGTCCGCGTCTGCGCAGTGCCTAATCCCGAAGCGAGTAAAAATAGCGCAGGATAGGCCCTCTGTGTTGTCGCTATTTTTATACGATTGCTCACGGACTTCGGTAAAATCTGTGGTCGTTCCTTTTTTTTTTTTTTTCGATTCCAGTTTGGCAGGTAGAAGGCCCGTTCACACTCTTGCGACCGAGTAAGACCGAGAGAGACCAGACCGGTTTTTAAGCCTCTTGCGACGTCTCAGGACCAGCTCCGCTGCAGCGCATCCGGTCCTAAGAAGTCGCAAGGGGCTTAAAAACCGGTCTGGTCTCTCTCGGTCTTACTCGGTCGCAAGAGTGTGAACGGGCCTAAAAAAAGCGTTGAATGTTTTTGTTACTTCTTTCTTGTTTCGGTTTTTCAAAATTGAACCGATTAACAGGTTAAAGTACTTGATCGCGATTGAAGCATTAATCAATTAATCGGAAGGTTAATCGATCATTGGCGAATTAGTGGTATTCCGCGAGGAGCCGGGCTTTCTTGACTAGGGTTCTTCAAAGGAAGACAAGTATAAAGCATCCGGGCAGCGGCGTCTAGCTTGCGTCGGTATACGGAGAGCAAGTCGTCTGCTTCTTAGGGTTGCGGTGACATCAAAACGACGCCGAGTTCTGATTGGTTTCGATCAATCAGATAGTGGGTAGACCTCAAAGCTAGATGCCTTGAGGTCTACCCACTATTTTCTTTCAATCAGCCAATGAGAGCTCGGCGTTTTGACATCGTTGCAACCCCTGTGCAAGAAGCAGACGAACTTTCGCTCCGCATTGTTGCCAGCGCGTCCCGCAGCGTCTCACAACGAACGTAACAGAAGTTGTGTGAACTTGAGCGTGTTGGCCACTTGGGGCGGGGCGGGGATCCACTGTAAGTATGACGTCATGCGCAGGCATCATCATCTAGCTGGTACTCACCTATGCCTGGGTCACCGATGTTCGAATCACAGACGGCTTTATTGCCTTCATTAGTCTCAAGAACTCTCGAGTTCTTATGACTAATGTAGGTAATAAAGCCGTCATTAGTCACAAGAGCTTTTGAGTTCTTATGGCTAATGTAAGTAATAAAGCTGTCGGTGATTTGAACATCAGTGACCCAGGCATAGGTTAGTATGTTGACAGTGGGGATATTGAAATATCCCCACTGTCAACGCATTTGGTTTTTGGTGACAAAATAAATACAATTTCACCACACTTTTCTCCTTTTTCTTTTACTCGGGAGAGCAGTTATGCTACGCATAGAGCTACTACATAAGTCCCGCTATAGAGTATCGGCACTCCCCTGCTTTCTGATGGGCGCCGCCATTTTGGTGCCTAGCGTAGTGCGGGCGACCGATCTCACCAGGAGTTGCGCGACGCCACCGCTGCCCGCGGTGCATTCTGGTACCTGAAGCACTCCCCAGCGTTCCGACCGCGTCAATGCGCGTTGTACGCCCGGCGTTTGGTATTTTTTGGGTCAGCACGAGACTTTTAATTGGCTGTTTACTGAAGGTTTTCAATGGGTGGCTTCACCTGTTGTGTGACAGGGTGCTACAATAACAGCACCGGACAAAAAGGCATCGAATTTTATGTCATCCCGAAAGAAAGCAGCCCCCGAAAAGAGTGGCTAAGAAAGGTAAACAGAGCTGGACCAAGCAGCAGAAAAACAAACGTTTTTCGATTTGTTTCGTGATTTGCTTCATAATTTATATTTACCCCATTGCACTAGCTAAAGAGTGTAAGATTACAGGTCACGAGACTTACTGGGGCATGCCGAAGTGTTCCGTACGTTGAAATCTCCCTGAGCACTCGATCTGTAGTGGTCTATCCGTTAGTCTATATCAATCGGGACCTCCGCACTGCTTTGCGGTGGCCGTTTTTAAAACACTGTTTCCTCAATGTATTTCGGTGGTGATGACTCTCATTACGAGGACACGTTTTAAGCACAACTGTGCTTCAAAAGATCAGGACAATCACTAAGAAAGGACCAACGATTCCCGAAATGTATCATTTGAAATAAGATGACTTTCGAAAGCAGTCTTTGTTGTTTTTTTTTCTTTCTTTTTCTTCAAACAAAGCCATTAGAACACCGGATATAAAAAATTAGAACGTAATAGAGCACCACCTCGTGGGGCTCTATTATGCCACAACTTGATTTTGGCTGGAGTTATGGCGTTAATGATCCATTCTGTGTTAACACCAATAAAAACCGAATAAAAAAAAAAAAGAAAGAACGAAAAAAGAAGCTTTTACTGTCGGAGCTTGCGCAAACAAAATAACCCTGAATGCCGTTGAACTAAATGTCCAGTCGTTTCCAAGTTCATTGAGACATCCGAGCAGCCGGAGTGCTCAAGTAGGGGCGTCGTTTTTGCGCGGTCGCAGTGGGACCACCGCATGAACGCAGTGGGTTCACGCGTTTACGAACACGAAGAAGCAGACGGCAAAGCGATTCTAAAGCGATAAGACGTCTGGAATTGCATTTCATCGCCTGCTGACAAAAAAAAAAAAAAAAAAATAAAATCACAAAAAAGGCATCACAAAAAAAAAAACACAAAAAAACACGATTCTACAAGGACAGACACCAAATAAGCGCAGCCTGTTTGGTTTCTCTAATTACTTAAGAAAAAAAAAAGTCTTTATTGATTAATCTTTTTACAATACTTCGTATCGATGTTCGTAGAAATCACAGGTACTTGTGGGACGAAGCCCGGCAGGCGTTATTTTTTTTATTGTTTTTCCTTTTTTTGTACAAATTAATAATACGTAATTACCCATCGAGCGAGTGACGGGTAACAATATTCAATTGCCTTTCTCTAAAAAAAAGCAAAAAAACAAACAAAAAAAACGACTGTATGACACCGATGGTTAACGCTCGCCTTGCCACGTGGACCGGGTGTGCTACACCAAAAAAACAATCCGCGGAAAAAAAAAAAAAAAAGATTAGGTGTTTAGACAGCGCTAGATCGTTCCACCGTAACCATATATGGTATATGGCTGAACTAATGTACACTCTAGATGTGAACCTCTTTCCAGTGCAGTACGACTGCATGGTCGGTCTTTTTAACGTGCATCGCGCAGCAGTAATGCGGAGACTTTTGACTAAGATCGAATTGTAGTTATAATGAAATTAAATGCAAAGGTGCAAGCGAGCTGGACAAAAATGACAAAAATGATCCCCGGAGAGGGGGGAACAAGAGGTACAGACACCAAGCACCAATCTCCAAACACATGGTGACTTGTGCGCGACCGAAAAAACCCGCCTGGTCCGGGTATCGAACCCTTGTTGGTGTTCGACTGGTGTCAGCTGATAAAACCCGTTTGTTCTACTAACTCCTCACTCCTGGCTAGCTCAGTTGGTGGAGCGCTCCACATGTAATGGAGAGGTCCCGGGTTCGATACCCGGACCAGGCGGATTTTTTTAGTCGCGCACCAGTCACCTAGCTGTGTTTGGAAATTTGTGTTTGTCCTTTGTCCCTCTTGTTCCCCTTCTCCAGAGATTATTTTCGTCATCAAATTGTAGTTCGTCTAATGTTTGCGCGGAAGTTGCGTTGACATCAGAACGCCGAGCTATGATTGGTCCTGATTGGAGGATAGTGAGAAGACCCCAAGGCAGCTTGCTTCGATCAAAGCCAATCAAAACTCGGCGTCGTTCTGACGTCACCACAACCCCTGCAAAAGAAGCAGACGACTCGCTCTCCGCATACTCGTTAATATGGCCACCTCCGATCCTCCCAAAATCGTCCACGAGCCGTCCGTAATAACGAGACAAAGATCCGTGTACTTACCCATTTTGTTCCCGAAACTTCTGTCTATATAACGGTGTATCCATATTAACGGTTTTCCCACACGACTGTGCAAGACCTTACACTTATTCATATCGAAACGAGCAATAGGCAGAGTGATATGTCGCAAGTACATGCACATTTATAACGAAACAGGCACAGTAGCTCACGCCTAACAAAGTACATATAGGGGACGTGTCATTGGAGCTCCCTTACCATACTCGGCGTCGAATTTTCTGCGCGACGTTGTCGAGTCTATCGTGTTTCCACATTGCGGAAGCCCCACACTGTTGCACAAGCTGGTAGCTTCGTGCGAAGGGGTTGCCAAATGAAACCACGCGCTGGCGCAGGTAACTTTGGCAGCGCTGCGGAAACCACTCGAGCCACGAAAAGATTGACGCGTTCATTTTTAGCTTCAATAATGAACGCGTAATGGTACATAGGTTCTGTTTACTTTTTCAATGAAACGTGTATATTTCAATTTAGTTCCGAGGATATATTCTCTCCGCAGAGTGAGTGCTATGCGGGTGACGGGTCAGCACTTTATTTTTCTTCACCGTCGTTAATTAAAAATAGTTTTTTTCTTTTAGTTTAGAAGTTTGGTTTTCAATATAGAGAATCGAGTTCAAAACGTCCCAGCCTAAAGGCTTGGTAGAACGGCCCCACTTAGTCCTCGGAAATTATATACCGAGAAATTATATATAACGGAAATTCCCAGCTCAAATAATTTGATTTGTATTTGTTTTAAGGTCACAACCCATGTTCTCAACAAAAATCAAAAACAAAAAAAGGGATGGAGGGTTTGAGATTTGTTTATTGCTTTTTACCGACTTTCCCGTGGAGCACTAGCGTGCCATTCGGTTTTTATTAAAAAAAAATCACGGAATTACAGCAGCGTAAAAATTATAGCACAGCCTCTCGTCGTAGGATAGGGAGACAGCAGCACATAGAAAGGTGCTGAATACAGTTCCAGACGTAGGCATTTTATTTTACTACGGGAGTAAAAAAAGGGGGGCTAGGTGGAGTGGTTTTCTTTTTATGTTGTGGTTCATTTCCAAGCTTAAATCCCGGTTCATGACCGGCGCTTATAATGGCGAAAGGCGCCTGACGAGTGACAAGGCGAACAAGAAAAAGAAATAAAAAGAAAGCAATTATCCTTTCGGTAAAAAATTTAAATAAAGCTTGAATCGTCGTGGCCACTTACAGGTTAGGCAACGCGGGGCGGGGTGAATGTCGAGCATCTCATTATGGGGCCTCGGCCAATGAGGTTTCTGCGACATGAACCGCTTCCAGATTATCATACAAAAGATGCATACACTGTCCGAGGAGTGTGTAGACCTGTGGCTCTCAAGTTTTGAACGGCGCCCCTGGCGAGAAACATCGGATATTTTTAGGTCGCGTTTCGACTGTGCGTAGCGTTGCGTCCTTTCAAACGCTCTGTTAGTGAGCGTGAGGCTATGGTGTGAACCATGAGCAGACACCGAGGGAAGCTGACAGACGCTAGTTTACGCCCAAGGAGGGTACATGATGGAACGCTAGGACGCCGCTTCGCGTCAGCAGTAAATGGTCACGTCTCGGGGACGTATCGGAGGCGCCTCTTTTGTGGTCGCGTCTCGTGAACGATACAGCGCTCCCTGACTGAGAGAAACAGGCCTATGGCGGTCGTACAAAACCTGTTCGCAGACAAGGTCGAAGCATGTCTGAAGCAAATTATGCTTCCAACATGCTTGGGTTTAAGGCAACTCTGTCATTGTGTCTGCATAAAATGCCGCGTTTTTTGTGTGACGTGTGGAGAGCGTGACTGCGCGCCTTTGGAGGCGCAGATGGTCGTCGTGTCGAACGCCTGCAAATGTTTATTTTTTTTTTAATTAGCAAGTAAAGATGATAGAACAGAAGGGGCTCTTTTTTTAAAAAAAAACTGTCTTCACACTTTTTAGAAGGGTCTACTCTAGTGTTTCAAATTGAATGCATAAACCCTCTTATTAGGCCATTGAAAAAAAAAACAAAAAAAAAAACAACAAAAAAACAATGAGTTGTAAGTTTGGCGCTTGATATATATTCGAGTGGCGCCGTAGATTTTAAATTATAGTTTAAAGATTAAGACCGGTTTACACATACAGCGGAGCGCTAAGTTAGCGTCTCATGAGCGCTGGAAGCAGCGCTCATAAGATGCAGGTAACCCAATGCAGGCAACGAGGTTCAAAGCAAGGGCGGGGGACGAGCCTAGAAAGATGGCTACGTTCGGGCAAGTAGAACCTTTTGATGATTTAGAACGGACTTGCTGAGCTGAGAAGAGAGAATTCAAGCATTTTTGAGGGCCAACAAAATTTCCAAGGAAGTCATGGGAGATGTCGTTATCAGCAATTTAGGTCCCGAGACTTACAAACTTGAAGAGCTTGGTAGCACCCGAAAACCCGTCGATTAAGAACTTTTGGGAGCGTTGCGCAGCCACCTGTCCCCGAGAGGAGGGGTTTCAAACTTAATAGAGTGTAGGGTCCAGACATCCCACCCCCGAAAGGATGAAGGCCAACGGGGGCAAGGGGGGAAGGGTATTTTTGCAATTTTGGTAAACAAGAAGAAGCAAGCAACGTTGGTGTTTTATTTTGCAAAGCAGCCGACGGTCCCAGAGATTTTTTTTTTTTTTTTTAGATTATAAGGAACTTTGTGCTTTCTGCTTTTTATAAGCTCATTGATTTGCTCTCTTTAGCTTTATTTGCATATACGACTACTTTGGGTCCACACCCGATGTTATAAAAAGATTTAAAACATCACCATACCATAGTACTTGCAGTTTTCAATAAAACGAGAGCAAGCAGACCGTCGTTATTCTGTCGCACAATTCACTAGGCTCAACAGGCATAGAAAAGGTATCTTTTCGAACGGTAGTTTTTGCTTTCCTGGCGTTTTTTATAGCAGCATTAAAAGAAAATACTTCCATTTTAAAGGTTAGAAGCCCGAACTCGCAGCTTTATCTTTGGTCGTTACTCCTGTTGAGCAAGAGTCCGTGCAGCCGAGGTGCCTTCTTGAGGAAAGAGCTCACACTCGTATATCCTACTAGGGGTATTGCCATTCCGGTTGATTTACACTAGAAAAAGCTGGCAAGCAAATATTTCAACGAAACAATACTTGGTCCAAAAGAAAACAGAATAGGGCAAAATGCGTGAACAGAGCAGAGCTTCTTTTCGAGCGGAAATGAATCGACGATATAAAACTATTATTTATGGCGCATGTGACGCTCGATGCATCGGATGCTTGTGGGCTGCATCCCAGAAAGTAGCGTGTTTGAGACCCCTGCCCTATAGACCGTCCGTGATAGCCGAAAGGGCTACATTTCACAAGAGGCAGCAACATGAAAGCGAATCAATCGCCAAGTACGTGGCAGAGATAAAAAGGCTCACCGAAACGTGCAACTTCGGAAGCAGCCTTGAATAGGTTTTGAGAGACCGTTTCGTAAGCGGTCTAGCGCTCGTCGACATTCAACGCGTCCTGTACATGGAGGACGAGACTCTCACTTTTAGGAAAGCCGTTGACAAGGCGCTGTCAATTGAAAGGGCAACAAAGATGTACAAAAGTGTCACAAACGAGGTCGTGGTTGCGAGAAGCATCACGAGATGCAAGAGGAGTCACATGGCTTGCAAAAGTTCGTAAAACGAAAACCGAGCAAAGATGACAAAAACCCCAGCGAATGTTCTGGCTGTGCATTGATACATAACGCGCAGGCATGCCTGTATCGGAATGTTGTCTGCCATAAATGCATGAAGCGAGGTCATCCTGCAACGAGCTTGCAAGAGTGTTCTGAGAAGCGACAAAGCCCCGAAACAGAAGTATGAGGGTTTCAGAACTTTACAAGCAGAGGAAAGAGTGCAAAAGTCATCCATGCATGTGATGAGAGGAAACAGAAAGAACCCGCCTTACTGCGTAACTGTTTACATCGAAAAGACGTCATTGAATATGGAATTGGATACGGCTGCGGCAGTTTCGGTGATGTCGGAGCAGCAGTGTGAGCAATTGTGGCCTTTCGTGCAGTTGAGCGCACCAACAGTGACGCTGTTGGTGCGCCATCGCCATACCTCGAGCCACAAGGTATGGCGATGGTCAGCGTGCAGCACCAAGGTTCTGAAGGGACTTTACCACTTCACATACTGCGAGTAGACGGCCCGCCGTTAATGGGAATAGACTGGCTGTAGAAGATCAAGCTGAACAGGACAACGTTAACATCATGAAAGTAGACGTAAAGAACATGCCGTCTGACCTTCTAGAGAGGCACGAGGAGTTGTTTTGAGACGAGCTTGGCTGTATTAAAGGCGAAGAGGTACAACCCCACTTGAAGGAAGGGAGCTCACCGAAGTTTCTAAAGGCACGGAACGTGCCGTTTGTGTTAAGGCCAGTTACAGGAAAAGGAGCTAGACAAGTTAAAAGCGTTTGCAATTATCGAGAACTCTCGCATAGCGGCCACGCAATGCCTGTGGTGCCCGTGATGAAGGACGGGACCGTACGCCTGTACCTTGAACCCTTGTTTGGAAGTAAAAAAATACCCTCTGCCTAAGATGGAGGAAATCTTTGGAGTGGTAGCCGGGGCAACGGTATTATCGAAGATCGATTTGAGCCGAGCTTAACAACAAGTGCAATTCACCGTGACTCCAAGCCCTTCTTGACGACTGACACACACCGAGGTCTCTCTGCGGTCAAGCGCCAGGCCTTTGAGATCGCATCGGCACCGGCCATTTTCCAAGAGATAATAGACAACATGCTCAAGGGAATTAATGAAATAATGTTATCTGGACGACATATCCTGATAACTGGGAGAAGACATGAGGAGCACTTCTAGATCCTTGGGCAAATGCTGCAATGGCTCCGAAAGAGTGGTGTCAGAATCGAGAAGGATAAGTGTAAATTTTGAAGTCTGACTTCAATTTCTTGGAACGTGAAGTAAGTGGCAAAGAAATTGCCATGTTTACAACGAAGGTGCAGGCAATCGTGTAGGCTCCATAACTAGAAGACGCGAAGCAGTTGCGGTCATTTTTGGGCAAGCTCCCATTTTATGGCAACTTTCTTTCAGACATGTCTACTATGCTGGCATTAAGAAGGGCATTGTCTGGTTGTGGAGCAAGGCACGTGAAGATGGCTTCGAGTCGGCAAAAAAGCTGCTAATTGGGGCTCCGGTTTTAGCACACTACGAGCCAGATGCGGAAATTCAGGTTACGTGCGACGCCTCCTTATATTGTCTGAGTGCTGTTTTCTCCAGTTTATGATAATGGGGTGAAGCGCTTCATTGCTTTGGTGTCGAGAACACCGACAGCCAGCGAGAAAAATTATAGTCAGTTGGAGCGTGAGGCACGCTATAATCTTCCGTGTGAATAAGTTTCACTTCTATTTGTTTGGGCGACCATTTGTGCCGTTCACGGTTCATTAGCCGTTGCAAACCATTTTCGGTCCCAAGGTAGGCCTTTCGACTGTGGCAGCGGCAAGGCTTAAAGAATGGGCCACGATATTATCAGCCTATTGGTAATAGTTGATGTACAAGCCTGGAAACCACAACGTAGAAGCGGATTGTTTATCACGCCTTCCTGTGACCATACCCTGAACCGAACCAAGAGAGCTAGGGCGATGATGACGTCTCTACATTTTACAGCCTCAGCTCTTTTCCAGTAAGCAGGGAAGAAGTTACTCCTGCGGCAAAAGACAAAGCAATGAGTCAAGTTGCAAAATACGTCATCGAAGACTGTCCCAAACAGGTTGACGATCGTCTCAAACCGTTCTTCAAACGAAGACACAAGTTGGCGTGATGTTGTTGTGGGGAATGAGGGTGGTAGTACCTCCATCCTTGCGTGAACGTGTATTGGACGAACTTCACACTGGGCATTCAGGAATAGTCAGAATGAAAGAGGTCCCACGCAGTCACACTTGGTGGCCGGAAATCGATGCAGCCATCGAACAGCGTGTCAACCTCAAGCTGTGTGACGTCTGCCAGCAGCAAATGAGTGTTTCAGGACCAGCACCTCTTCATTTCTGGTTGTGACCCACTCGTTCCTGGTAGCGCCTGCATCTCGATTTTGCAGGGCCGTTCCAGGGACATAACTTTGTCATTTGTGTCGACTACCATTGTAAATGGCCTGAAGTGTTCGTGATGAGCACCACCGCAGCAGAAGCCACCCTTAGCAAGTTGAGAGAGCTGTTTAGCCGTTTTGGTCTACCTGATGTGATAGCAACCGACAATGGTTCACACTTTATTTCGGACCAGTTCGAAACGTTTTTGAAGGAAAACGGAGTGCGGCATGTGAAGACTGCGCCTTTTAATTCATCAGTCAATGGATCAGCGGAGCGTTTTATCAGCACACTTAAAGAGGCACTGCGAAAGGACGCAAGGTTTCCAAGGTTTCGGCCACTCAAAATTAGGTTGGCTAGTTTTCTGCTTACATACAGCAACACACCACATGCGACCACACATCAGAGTCCAGCGGCACTGCTGCTTGGGCGTCACCTGACTATATGTTTCCAGAAGGCACATAGAGGCAGCTGTCATCCGGTGGTCATTGAGAACGTCAGTTTGCTGTTGGTGAGCGTGTGTATGTCAAGAGCTTCCGCCCAGGTGACCGTTTTCTGGAAGGAGGCCCGTCTCGGGCAGGAGCTCTGTCCTACCGAGTACGAGTGAAAACGCCCCGTGGTACGTTCAACTGGCGGCGACACCTTGACCACCTGAGGCCATGCGAGTCTACCGTTCATGGCGTGAACGACATCTAACTGGTGCTTCCGTGTTTTGAGCCGTCTGATCGAATGCCGGAGCTGGCACGTGAACCAGAAACTGTGCACCAAGTTCCAGAGCTGGGAAGTGAGCCAGAAACAGTAGAACCAGACGTGGGTGTAAGACTGTCAGTTATCCTGGCCGGGAATCAGAGGCACCAACCATTCGTCGGCCTAAGCGACGGTACCCGGAGAATATTCAGGGCACGCCAAACTGGTGCCACGATTTTGTTATGAAGTTTAAACTAGCGTGGAGGAGTGTTGTATGTGGTGTTACAGCAGCACCGCGTGTGTGCGAGAAACGCATAAGACGTGACTACCGCGGTGCTGCCTCGCGAACGAGTTTCTTCGCCATGTTGTTTTTATTATCCTCGGTTGTACGGCGTTCTACGCCATAGGTAATAAACTTATGTGATGAACACTTGGAGACATCCTTCCGAAAACACTGCAAAGAGGTGTATATACCTTAAAATATTTTGTGTGGGTGCCACTAAAATTCACGAAAACCCCTGCCCCAGACATCGTTCCAACCGTTCCTCTCTTGCAGCGACTGTCTGGACTGGAGTAAAGCAGAAAAAACGTGTTAAAAAATGAAAGCCGTTTACAACTCCCTGTAACGCCGAATTAGAGCGCAGCTCTTGAGGAGGAGGAGGGAAGGGTACTGAGGTTCACGTGTTATCGGGGGGGAGGGGTGGTCACGTGACCTTGGAGGGGTCACATGACCCCCTCGCCAAGGTCACGTGGGGGACACGTGACCTGGGGGTGTCACGTGACCACGGAGGTCACGTGACCTCGGGGGGTCACCTGACCTGAAGAGAAATTTTTCCGCTAGATTTCGCGGGGAAATTTTTCCGCTAGATTTAGCGGGGAAAATATTCCGCTAGATTTAGCGGGAAAATTTTTCCGCTAGATTTAGGGGGGAATTTTTCCGCTAGATTTAGCGGGAGATTTAGCGGGGAAATTTTTCCGCTAGAATTAGCGGGGAAATTTTTCCGCTAGATTTAGCGGGAAAATTTACCCATAATGCACCGCGCGGTTACGCCGACGGCGACGGCGACGGCGACGCCGACGCCGCTCAAGCCGGAAACGGGCGCCTAAGAGCTGCGCTCTAAAAACCGCGTCGTGTTTTGCCGCCGAGTGGCACAACCACCGTCGCTGAGGGAGTGACGTATCTGTGCGGCATTTGGCACGCCATATCCTCAGTGGTAATTCAAAGTGCAGTACAACCGCTCGCCTGCACGATAAAAACACCAGGCTAATGGTTGTACTGCACTGGCTAAATGGACCTTTTCCACACACGGAGGGCACCAGGCGGTTGCTGTGCGAACTAAAAATCGAGGAAGTGACCTACCTGCGCTACCAATAGATAATGGGAGCTACGCCACCAGTTTCTTCGCTTTCTGAGCTGCGGCGCGTGCCCAACGTGACTTTAAAGAGGGGCATCCGTGGCGTCCACGCAACCGTCGTGTTTTTCTTTTCGTCCACTTTCTATTTTTGTGTAACACTGCAATTACGTGTTCTACTCGCTGTTCCACAGCCTCCTTCCGAATTTCCTCGATTTTTCGTGCCGACTTCCGCCGCTTGGCATCGGGCGCTCGCGCGTGCGCAGAACGCTTCTCGGAAAAGGTCCATTGCTCATCTATAGCGAGTGACTCGTCGCAACTTTGAAAAGGCTGACCAACTACACGCTGTATAAATATCCACAGAACCACAATTATTATTATGGTAATTGTATGGCTGCTCAGCCAATACCACTTAGAAGGAACCCAGACATCATCACTAGTCACGCAGCGCCGCCTATAGTTGGGTCAGCATCTCCGACAGCGCCTCTCACAGCGTGTCACAGCGAACACGGCGCCTAGACGGACGCGTCTGTCGCTTTTGTGTAGTATCTCATCGAACTTCAGCATGCTTGCCGCTTGGGACGTGTCGCGTGGATTCACTAATAAAAACGTAATGCGTAGGTCTTCTCTCCTAGGTGGTATGGGTTCAGCGCAAAAAGATGCGGCATATCTCAAAGCTCTAAAACCCTGCAGTATGGCCGAATGCGCCGAGAAGGTGAGGGAGAAGAGGAGGCGATGACGCGCGGGGACTTCAAAACGGCGATCTCAGGTACGAATGATTAGTGGCTAGACCTAAACCTATAGCAGACTTTGTCTGCACTGCGCTCGAATGCGTTGGACGAGTGCAGTCGAGACAAAGGCAGCTAGCTTTAGATACTATAGAGCCACGAAATGAGCTACGCTCAGAGTATCGGCACTCTGCTCTCCAATATTGTTGTGGGCGCCGCCATCTTGATGCTTGTGCAGAGCAGAAGCGACTGCCGATCGTCATGATTATTCGAAAGTGCGACTTTTTCAGCATTACATTTGGTGTTAGGAAGCTCACGTAGTATTGATCTGCTCTGTGACGAACTGTTTAAACATTTGTGGAGGGCGGAAATGCGTTTCCTGTGATTTCAAATGAAACTTCGGATAACTGGCAACCATGATTTTAAGCCCCAGGATGGGTTGAGTGTCGTTACTCTGAAGCCTAGCTTGTTTAGTGGGCTCTAGGTCTACCCATTAAGCTCGGAGTTCCGACGTTCCCGCGCTATCTCGCTTTCTCCTCTCTCTCAGGTTCTCGGCGCATAGCCAACGTCGCGAAACAAGCAATGTCGTAACACACACACACACGTACACACGAACACACACACACGTACATAAATAGACACACACACAAACACACGCATACATAAACACACACATACACACAAGCACAAACACACATACATAAACACACACACATGCATAAACATACACAGAAACACACACACACATAACCACGCACAAACACATACAGATACATAAACACACACACAAGCACATAAGCACACACACGAACAAACACACACACATACATAAACACACACAGACACACACAATACATAAACACACACAAGTACATAAGCCTTGAAACTAAACATTTGAGAGAAATCTCTCTGGTTGGGGAATACAATAATTAAAATATGGCAACCAACCAATTCCTAAACATGTAGGAGCCCTACGTTTCGAACCGACTCGGTTCTTCGTCAGGGGCGACTGTGGCCGTTGAGGAGCGGCGTTTTTCGATCTTCTTTTTCTTCTCTCAGGGATGTGGCGCATTTCTCGATCTTCTTCTTTCATGAATATGGCGAAGCCCGTTCACATACACTGTTGGTAAAGCACCAAGGCACCTATTTATGTTGCCTGGCGTCGTTTGAATATGCCAGGACTCGATGAAAAGCCTATGTCGGTTGTTAGTCTCTGCGTCGATAATGCTGGTGTTGTCGAAGTCAATCCGGTAGTCTTTGACTTCGCAGTGCTCGGCGACTGCGCTGCGCTCATGGTCGAGCTTGCGAACGTCGTTTTTGTGTTGGCGTATTATTTCATTAAAATTCTTGTCTCGCCGATGTAAGTGGCTGGACAATCTGCACAAGGGATCTTATAAACCACGCCCTGCGTTTTTTCTTTCGGAGGGCGATCTTTTGGACGGGGCATGAGTAATCCAAGCGTGGACATCGGCCTGTGGGCTACGCGGATTCCTTCTTTGGCTAGCACGCGTGCAAGCGCCTCGCTTGTTCCTTTGATGTAGGGTAGAGCTACGCTGCCATATAGAGTGGCTCTAATGTAGGGTACGCAGATGCGCGAGGTTGGGCGTGGCTGCGTACAGGCTTGTGGTTGCTGGTGTCTTTGACCTCGAGCTTGACGACGGGCCACGCGTTGGATGAAGGTGCTCGTGTATCCGTTCTTTTTCAGATCAGCACGGACGGTTTTTTCTTCCTTTCTTCTTTCATCCTCAGAGGAACATATAGCCTTCGTCCTAGACAGCAGTGTCCCAACCACCGATGCTTTGTGGCAGGCTGGGTGATAGGAATCAAACTGGAGATAACGTCCAGTGTGCGTGGGCTTCCTGTAGACTGAAAACTTCAACTTTTCTTTTTCTCTTCTCACGAGCACGTCCAGAAAAGGCAATGAATTGTCTTTTTCAAGTTCCGCTGTGAATCGGATAGCCGGTTCGATGGAGTTGAGGTGTGAGAGAAATGCGCCACATCCCTGAGAGAAGAAAAAGAAGATCGAAAAACGCCGCTCCTCAACGGCCACAGTCGCCCCTGACGAAGAACCGAGTCGGTTCGAAACGTAGGGCTCGTACATGTTTAGGAATTGGTTGGTTGCCATATTTTAATTAAAGTACATAAGCACACACACAAACAAACACACAGACATACATAAACACACACAATACGTGAACACACACAAATACATATAAACACACACATAAACACACCCACACAAACACATACATAAACACACACACACACGAGCGCGCGCGCGCGCGTGGGCATGCGTGGAACTAACTCGTGTTTATTAGACTTTCAGCCCGACGGTGTATTTTGAACACGCTACCCCCACAGCATTTTCAGATATTACCCCATTTTTGCTCCCCGAACAGTTTACACAAAAATCGGGTCAAACCCGATTTCTCCCCGAATACCGGTATTAAAATCAACTGAATTCATCGCAAAAAAAAAAAAAAAAAAAAGAACAATTCTGGATCTGTTTCAAAACTGTTTCTTCGGTCACTCATTTGCTGGTAAAAAGTTTTTTTCGATTTGCATCACCTCTGCAAGTATTCGTTTCAGAACGAGTCAGAAAGCGGAAATATACTGTAAGATCGAGCACCATTGCTATATCATATACTTTGTTGACTTTTGTTCGCGTTAATAACACATTTAAGATACTTGCCCTTTATAATTAAGACCCGAGAAGACCCGATTTTCTAATGGCTTCAGAAAGACCCGATTTCTCCCCGATTATCAGCCTGAAAAATAGCCCCCGATTTTTGAAAAATATAAAACTCGAAAACGAAGAACCCTGGGTATATCCTGGTAGAGAATTCTCGAAGATATGAGCCGGGGGACAGCCTCTCAACACGCGAGTGTGGCGCAATATTTTTAGTATCAAACAACACAAAAAACGTAAAAAAAAATAAAAAAAAATAATATAAACGAAGAATGAATGTCACTGTCCAACCAACGGGTTCACTTCAGGCTGCAAAAAGTATATCGATGGCGAGGGTTTCTTTTTTCTCCGCCAACCAGGCGATGAATGGACGGTGGGCTGCCCGGTGTGCCGTTCCCACGGTAGAGCAAACAATTTGTTCGGAAGCGATGTTTCGGATGGACACTGCATGCCCCAACCCTTGTCTCTCTTTTCCTTTTTTCTTTAATCGCCACCGACTTTTTTTAAAGATACATTAAACGGATGCAAGATATACGTTACGCTGTCAACGGGAGGTTTGCCGACACAAATGCCAAAAAGAAGTTCCCGCTCATCGATCGACAACCCTGGTCACTGGAGCGACAAGGAACGCATAATTTTAGCCGTGCCCTCAAGGCGAGCGTGGTTTTGGCCTTCGCACTGCGCGCGTAGGGCGATTCACACAGTTGCGTTCAGTCCGACCGCGAGTGCGATGGCTGCTATAGCAACGGCAACGTCCGCTGCAACAAACCCGGTTTTTACCCCGCTCGTTGGAGCCGACACAGCTGTTGCCATAGCAACCCTCGTACTCGGTCGGACTCAACTCAACTGTGTGAAACGCCCTTGAGCGTCGGCAATGCACGCGCGCGATCGGCAGCGGACGGCAACGACAAAAAACGCCACGCAGATCTTGCGTTTTTTTAAAGCGGTATACCGCTTTAAAAAAACGCTGCACGCTCAAGGTCATGTAAAGCCCGTGGCTGAAGCGTAAGGTCACGTAATCAAGGTCACGTAACACCCGTGGCTGAAGCCATGGTGGCTGAAGCGTAAGGTCACGTAATCAAGGTCACGTAACACCCGTGGCTGAAGCCATGGTGGCTGAAGCGTAAGCTCCGGTCGCGTAAGCGCCGGCTGCGTAAGCTCCGTTCGCGTAAGCGGCTGTCAGGTAACCTCGTAAGCGCCGGTAGCTGATGCTGACGGGACTTGACGTTTTTGATGACGTCCTCGACATCGTTAAGAGGTGATTCTAGACGTCGTTTCCTGACGCCGTCCTCTAGGGCGTCCTCCTTGATGTCGTCATAGAAGTCCTAAACGTCGTTCTTGACGTTGTCCAACAGGTCGTCCTAGACGTTGTTTTGACGTCATCCTAGAGGTCGTCCGAGACGTCGTTCTTAACGTTGTCGTTGAGGTCGTCCTAGACGTCGTTCTTGACGTCATCCTTTAGGTCATCGTCCTAGACGCTCTCCGTGACGTCGTCCTCGATGTGTTTATGGCCTATTACAATCATTTCATCACCGTAATAGTTCCTTTCCTAACTATGTTTTACTAACGAAGTTCCTGTAAAGCTATCACATTTCATCGCGTTTGGTCGAATGAACAAAGCTGCGACAATCTTTTACACAGAATATGTGTAGGTCTAGGGTTTTATATAAAAAAAGTCACATAAGGAGTAACGGGTGAGTAGCTCAAAAGGGTAATGCAATTCGCCCGCTAAATCGCAATACGACTCGGAAGCCACTTAGTGCGAAACATTACTTCTTTTTTAAAGATTTTGCTCAAAACAGGTTGGTGCCTTGGCTTTGTGATTTGAGGTCGAGCGCGTGCTGATATTGAGAGTAGGCCATATGAATTACGCATCGTCAAAAATGTTCTTCTCGACATACGATAGTTGCTTTACCCGTATGTGCTGATGATAACTCTCGGCAGAAAATCAGAAGTGAAAGGCGCGCGTGCGTAGCCGAGATCATTGGCCATAGTTAACGTTGGCCATGATGCGCGAGAGGACGTTATCCTCGAGTAGTTTTGACGACCGTCTGAAATTCGTAAAATTCGAGTGAAAAAAAGGTGCGCAATCGTCTCTGTGCTATATGAGTACAGTGACTAGCGATATTGCCGTTCGTGACAATATGAGCAAGAATGCGCAAACGGCGACCAAGCAGTACAGACCACACGGCCAAGCAGGCAGCAAGTCGAGGTTCAGGACGGAAATGGAGATGTTTAAATGTGTCTGCTCACCCTCCGCG
Source organism: Ixodes scapularis (assembly GCF_016920785.2). Lineage (NCBI taxonomy): Eukaryota > Metazoa > Arthropoda > Arachnida > Ixodida > Ixodidae > Ixodes > Ixodes scapularis. The sequence continues at coordinate 107,295,475 of NW_024609883.1, read as the reverse complement.
CGCGATAGCTCCCCACCTTCGAAGCATTCACGTTATAGCCGTGCGACAGCCTGGTTTGTACTGCCTGGTCGCCGTTTGCGCATTCTAGGTCATATCGCTAGCCAACTTCCTAAAATAGTAAAGCCAAAGGATATAGACCCTTTCATGGCAAACACCACCAGGAGGTCCTCCACTCACACCAGTATTTGACGTCCCCGAGAACTTCCCGCTCATGTGCAGAGAAGTTTTATTAACATTTTGTACATAAATCTACATGTAGGGGTCAGTGGGACGTTTGGTGTTAAAGAATCAACAAAGCTGGCGTCTCGAAGGACGTGACATACTGTGAGGCAGCGGCTACGAAAGCGCGATTACGTTACAGAAGAAAATATTTTGCTTAGAGAAGCGGGTCTGCCGAGGTGAGCACGTTGCTCTCACGTCGGTGAGTGGGGCGAAAGACAAGGAAATGTTCCCATTCACAAGGGTCACGTAACAACAAGACCACCTTAACAGAAACTCTCGCTCCCCCATCCAGAAAAATAGCCCCAACCAGGGGCCACATGGATGTGGAGCCATGTGGTTGGCCAACCGCCAGGCACCGATTGTGCCATAGGGCGAATTTGCCAACTCGCGAGAAGAAACAACAAAAATCCTCCTTGAGGGCACCGGCCATAGTGGACGAAGTGCTGATTCCGGAGGGTTCGGACACCGTGGTGAATGAGCCGCCAGAAAGACTTCGTTACGGGCATTCAACGAAGACGAGCAGCGAGCGCCGAAAAAGCAGCGTCGCCGTCGGCGGCGCTTGGTTCGCCCATGCTTACGAGACCGCGAAAGCACGGGACAAGAAAGCTGCCTTTTTCCTCGTCTTCGCTCGTATGACGAGTATGGAGCGGTTGAAGAGCCTTCGTTCCCAGCCATGCCAACGATGCTGGATGTCTTCTATGCCGTCGACGCCATTGTCAAAAACAAACAGGAAGAACGCGTACTCGTAATGTAGGCAGCGTCACGCTGCGCAAGAATATCACTTCCGGTCAGCGAAATGCCTCGTTCGGCGGCAGAAATAGGTCGTTTCGTCCCAGCGGCAAAAACTGGACGGATTTGCTGGCGGATCCGCAAGTGTAGACGTACCGGGTAGACGGGTCAAAATACCAGCGGATTAGAATCGTGGGAATCAACTGCATCGAGTCTACAGCGTTTCTTTGGGGCAGTTCAGGTGTGTGTGTAGGGGGGGGGGGGGGGGGGCGTTCGAGCCACTGCCGGTGGACGGGACGCCATGCTTGAAGTCGAGGCGGTCGCACAGCATGTCTTCCGCGCTGTCGTCGGCGAATGCCAGGCCCGTAGGTGACGAGCACGTGGGCAAGGGCTCTCGGCAAGACGGCGTGGAGGGCGGTTGTCCCTGACCTGGAGTGACGTCGTCCTTATCCGCGGTGACGAGGTGGTCGTAGTTCGAGCTCAGGTAATCGGAGTCGGCGGTGGGGGAGGCAAAGGTAGCGGCCGCGTCCGATGAGACTTTGGAGACGGGGGCGTCTTGGGGAACCACCTTCTCCGAGGAGCCGGGATGGATGGCAGGCGGAGGTGGGACTCGTCGAAGGACGGAGTGGTCGGAATCTTCCTGGGGACAATAGGCCATGAGGGGATCACCTTCCACGGGAGCGGATGCAGGAGAAGAGGGCCGGGGCGGTCTCGGGGCAGCTGCGGCGTACGTCTTCCGTTGTGTGCGGTCGTTGGTCGTTTGGCAGCGGCCACACCACAAGCAGGGCGCCGTGCAGCCAGCGGTGGGGTGGCTGAAGACGCCACACTGGCCACAACGTGTGGTCTTGCAGGTCGGACCGATGTGACCCTCCTGCCCGCACCTGCTGCACACGCCTCGGAAGCCGCGGTAGTCCACCATGACGAGGTGACCGTGGACAATAATGAAGTTGGGGATGAGCTTCGTCATCTTTACCTTCGCCACTCTGGTACCGTCTTGACGTCGGGGCGGTCTCGGAAGGTAGCGTCGGTGATCGCATTCACCCTTCCGTACGGGCTGACAGCCTGGACTAGGGCCTCTTCCGACACATAGGGCGGCAGGCGATACACAGAGACGTGGATGATGTGGACACCGACCGGTTCCAAGGGTACGGCACGTCACGAAGCGCGAGAGGGCCTTGTGCTAAAAGACGATTGACCGGTCCACAGCCATGCTGCTGACAGCCACCAGAAACCTCACATCACAGTGATACTGGGGGTACTGAAGGCCACTGGGACCAGCGGCTACTTGGAAAGCATCCATGTGTCCACTGCCGTGTTGGCAGGGACACTAAACATAAAACGCTGCGCCTTCGATGTCAAAGTCGAAAACGCCACGGCGTAAAAAAAAAAAAAAAAACCGGCGGACCATGAAAACACGCGGCCCGGGGATTGCGGGTACGTAAAGGTGCTCTCAAAAATAATGAACAAAACCCACCTTAGCACCATTGCTTGAAAAGTTGATGAAACGTTTAACAACCTTTCCTCTAAGTAAACGAGAAAAAAAAAAGGAGAAGAAAAGCAACAACGAAGAAGCGCGAGATCTGTTCACAATTTTCCAATATTCTTGTAAACCAACTTGCCTCCTCAAAAACGTTAAATTAGCCGAAGGCCCTAGTTAAATCTTCAACTTTGTTGTCCGTGTAGCATTTATGTTCTCTAGTACTGGTGACATAAGCAAGCTCGAGAGACTTGCAAAGGCGGAGCGACAGGAAGTCACTTGGGAAGCAAGGGGCAGTTCACGCGTACAGTCAACGCAACTGCGAAGTTGATTGAGAGGTGCGCAGCTGCGTCGGGGGTGGGGACCATCAAGCGAAAGATCTCGTCGCAAGTACCCTTTCGCCAGTGATATTCAGATGTGACTATGCTCATACTGATTATGGTTATGCGGGGACAAATTTCTTGGTAACGTCTCACTTCTGAAGTTACCCAGAAATTTGTCCTCGAGCATAATCAGATAGGTACATCACTGGCGAGGGTAGCAATACTGGCGACAAGATAAAAAATTTGTTACTTGTATGTTCAGAGAATCTTGAAGTTGGTATGGTTCAACGGGTGACCTGCCTCTCAGCTGTAGATGAGAGACTAAGCCAGTGCAGCATAACCGCTTACCGGACTCTTTAATACACGCCGTAGTGATCGCAGGAAAATGTCCGGTACGAAATTCATCCCGATCGAAACGGCCTGGGAGCGGTTTCTGACGTCCCCGTTACTCCTGCGCAAGAAGCAGACGACTTGCTCTCCGAATTCCCGACGTCACGACCGGGATTATCAGTTGCGGACCACGACTTCGGTGGTGCGTGAAAAAAAAGCACGGTCGAAGCTGGGAGTCATCGCGCTGTTTAACTATAGCATGTCGAGTGGAAGTCTAGTTATGTCATTCTCGCAAATTTCGACATGATGACGTCAGCTTACCCGGTGGGATGGCTCCATCAGACTGGTGCTCGTCAGAGTTGTCTGAAACGAGAGGAAAGACGGGCTGTGAATATCATGTAGAAACTCTTAACAAGCTGGGCGACTTTAGAAGTACGCCCAAGTCGTCGATGCGAACAACAAAGGTACGAGGAGCGCAAGTGGATTCTTGCGCAGGGGTTGCGGTGACGTCGACAAGACCACGAGCCCTGATTGGCTTTGATTGGAAGGATACTGGGTAGTACCCTCTATTTTTTTTAATCATCCAATAAGAGCTTGGAGTTCTGACATCATCGAAACCACTGTGGAAGAAACAGAAGAACTTACGCTTTGCGTAGGCTCTTGAGGAGCCAAACACAAAGTCATCCTGGAACATTTTAGAAGTTCCGACGCGCTCACGTTGAAATCTACGGTCGCATTAATAAAGAAGTCGATACGCCGATAAGCACGACGAAGAACGAAGAACGAAACAAGAACCGTTACCTTAACAAGTCACGACCCGAGTTCGGCAAGCTGTCGGCGGATCTATATCCATCCGAAAATCCTGTTTAGACATCTAACGTAGACATTTTCGTCCCTGTCAACATACGGCGAAGCTTCACTAAAAGCACCTACTGAACCATAAACGTGAAGCTGTTATCTTTTTTACGCCACGCGCACTACTTAATGATGTTATAAAATGCGGCGGATTCGAGTCCAATTTTTCAACAGTAATTAAAAAAAAAAGGGAGCGGTGACTTTGCTAACGATTACTCCTGAAGCTAGATCGATCACTAACGGGCCCACCCAAAAGGCGATGTTTCGGAAATTCAGTATTTTTTTTCTTCGAAACTTGAAACTCTATGTTGCTTTTTTCTCTCTCTTGAGATTGCTTGGCTTCCAGCGGGTAATTATTGGGGGTTCAGTCCAAGGATATTTATCTTGCACGCCGCCCGAGCGCGCGAGCGGCTCGGCTGGCCGTGAACTTCGAAGAAGCGGAAGGTGACAGCGTACCCCGCGGGTCTTTAGCGAAACATGCTCAAAGGCTCCGGGCGCTAAATGAAGAGGAAAAACGTACTTCTCCGGCGGTCGGCTTCAAAACGAGCCTCGTTTTCGACTTTATTCTTTCATTTAGTACAAAATTGGAGAAGTAAAAAAAGAAAAAAAGAAGTTCCATTAATGTGTTTCGAATATACCACGAGGTCTCCAAACGTTCTGTCTAAGGAGCCGGATTTGGGACCTGTTGCAGTCTCGAGGGAAATTAGTTAAGACAATATGAAGGAAGACCTGCATAAGCATTTCAACATAAAAATTAATCTAGAGCAACAAATAAAATAAAAATAAGGTGGATTAATACTATCGCTTCCGAGCCTGTATGGCTCGGGAGCGATAGCTTCGACAGCAACTTTCGCTGACGAGCCCCGTTTCTTTATCGTCGATTGGTCAGATGCATGTGGCTCTAAAAGCTTACAGGTTCTGGCACATCGCTAGTTTAGCCCAATGTTGCCATAAAAACACCATTCCGAGCTAAAAATACGCTTTACGCGCTAGGCTCGTCAAAATATTAGACGCCATAAAAAAAAGAAAACCATTTGCTTTAGTTTCCTATTGCGAACTATTTTTGTTCACGTTCCGCCCCGTGGAAAGCACGGTGAAAGAGCCCAAGCACGCACCTGATCTCCCCACACTGCCGTCTTCCTCCGCACAATAATGACCGTCTGCTATGGACGCCATCACCGTGGCCACAAAGCGACTCCTGAATAAACGCATGCGCGAACGCGGGGTTTGAAGTCAGCAACAGCGAACATCATTTTCCTAATACCGTGTGCTAAAGTCAACGCGGGAACCAAAGCCGGATTCGCCGGTGCGGAGATCGACGCTGAAACCGGGAAGCGGTCGCCTGCCGAAGTCTTGTCACTTCCGACGAGGCTTGGCGCAAGCTCGGGCTTTCGTGTATAATCCATCTTCTTTGAGGGGGCGAAACGAGGGGTGGTCGCGCATAGAGCGGTCTGTTTGGAAGTCTAACCTGGAGGCCCAAGTTAGCGTTGCCGCGTGGACATTTGCTGACGGCATTGAGGCGATGGCGCCGCGTGTTGCTGGCTTCAGACGCAGCGTACGCGGATACGTCTATCTCGGAGCAGCTTCGTTGCCATGGTGACGGTTACCATAGCAGACACACTTCACCGTGTGGAAGGAGGCGCGGTGTGGCGAGGTCAGGTGCGTGCTTTTCGACGTACTTTTCAATGGGCAAAACGCGAAGAAAAATATTTCGAAGTAAGGACTTAACACAAAAACGGCTGATTTTCTTCAGTGCCTCCTAGTATTTTGACGAACTTCAAACAGAGAGGCATGCTTCCTTGTGTTTTCTTTTTTGTTTGTTTCTGGTTATCCGGCGGACGTTTCTTGTGTTTTTGTTCTTGGGGAAATCGGGCTAAAGTATTACAGTGCCCGAAGTTCCATCAAGGCGTCCTTTCAACGTCTGCAAGGAGTGTCTGCAGAATGTTTGTCGGTGAAGCCCTTCCTCAGAACGTCATCGGTACCTCTCGAGCGTCCTTCGCCCCGCAAGCCAAGAAGGACACGGCGCGAGCGAACGCCAGAGGAGGTGAGTGCGGCCGGGGGGCCATTGAGCCAAGGCCCGGCGCGCGCGTGGCGGGCACGGGCCATTCAGGAAACGGGCCGCGGGGGCCGCCAATTGGCATTTATCTGTTCCAGATGCCGCGCGCCGTTTCCGGCGAGAGCGCTGTCCGTATCGGGTCGTCCTCGATTGCCACTTCCGGACCTGCCCGGAAGCCCGGGTCTCGGCCGCGGCGGCGAGCGGTTCCGATAAGCGACGGGCCGCGGTTCCACGGGAGGCCCCGGCCGCTGCTGGGCTGCGATCTGTCACGCGCTGCGGCGCCGGGGAGGGCTCCGTCTTCATTAGCCCAGGGGGCCCCGAGGGCTCGGTGGCCCACCGGAAAGCGGACTCCCCGGTGGCCGCCTGCAGCCCGTCACGTGCGGTCGCCGTCTCTCGATGGCCGTGGCCTGGACCCTGGTTGACTGTGAGCCGCGATCGAGCTTGAGGGCAACGCTGCTGGGGATCGAACTCAATTGAAATCCTGTCTTTTGTAAGAAAATAAAGATCCTCTTTTATGTCCCTGAGACGGGAGGATAGGGTCTGTGGGGTTGGAAGTTGGGGAGGATGACTGTGGCGCTATTCGATGAATGCATGTATCCCCGGACTTTTTGATGAACTCCACCATGAAGTTCAGAATCGCCTTTAGATGCTGTTCTTCGCCTCTCGAGTTAGCCTAGTCTTCTAGTGTCGTCGGTTTGTCGTGAGCAGGTGAAGTTACCTCGCTGCATGCCGAACTACGAGGAAAGACACGGACCCTGAATTTCAAAGAAAGGAAAGCAGATGTAATATTAGATGGACGAAGCGATTATTAAAATATTGAAGAGCTTCACGTGTTCATGGCCGGCCTCGGCCTTGAAGTTTCCACGCTTGTCCCTGGTGTCATTTGATATCAGACGCTATTGCGTCCCTTGAATCGCGCGCGCGGCGAGCGTACAAGGCGCGCGCCCTGGTAGCGGCTCCACGGCGATGTCTGTAGATGGGGCGCCATCAATGAGCACTGAGCTCACATGCTGAACGAACAGCAGGCCAACCCGTCCGGCCAAAGGCGGTGGGAGCGACGAATGCAGGGCAGTAGAACTGTGCAAGGTGGTCGCTCGTTCACGCGGTTGTGTGTGCATTTTGCGCTCCGGCACACCCTTGGCAGGTTTGAGATGCAATATTTTTGTAGCTATAGATGCAGAATCAGCAAGCGACAGTGTGTTTCAGTGGTTGCATTTTAAAGCTTGACACGGGCACCCTGCACAGACCTTGGTTGCTCGTGTTGGCGTTGGGCGCACCGTAGCGACAATCGGAAAGATTGTAGGCAACGGAGCGCAGCGGTTGGATTGACGTCATAGAACGGGCGGCCAATGGCGGTTGGCCGAGTTGAGGGCGTCGGGGGGCATAAGAGGTGCGCTATCACGCCGTCGTTTCCCCTCCCTCCTCTGCGCAGTATCAGCAGATCCGTGTCGTTCAGCCCTAAGCTGAGACTGCGGTGGAAGCTACGAAGCGCGTTGGACCCATCATACGTGGATCCCTTGCCGCTCTCGCCCACATCCTTATGCGGAGAGCTGGCTCAGGTGATGAAAGGGAAGCGGCTGATTTTTCGCACCAGAGTTTCAGCTGAGGGGCGAACAGAGTGGGGTAGGAATCGGTATTAGTGCCATCGCACTTTCATCGCATTTGAGGAAATATTTGAGCCAGGCGATTTTCTTTTCTCGCGGGGTGATGCTCAGTAAAAAGCCTCGTAACAACGACGAAAATGGATAGAGGTTATGCAGCCTTTGGTTTCTGCGAGATGCACTTAGAGGAAGACTCGTGGGCCACTCTTTCCCGCATCATTCGTCCCAAAGGAGGGCGGCGAAGACCTGGCGGTTTCGAGGGGGGGCACACGCACGCACGAAAGCGCCTAACTGCGCAAAGAGGACGTCTCCCAGGAAGCCGCATGTCATCCCCGAGGCAGCAACGGTAGATCGCGCGCATAAAAGCGACGAAGCGTGCGACGAATGCACTTTCCCGTCGAAGACGTGCGCGTTGGCAACAAAAGTGGCGGTTTTCGGGACGCCTCTTCTTGGCCCAAAAAGTGCGCGTCGGGAGCAAAGTGGGGGGACGTGAGGACATTTCAGCGAGCGTTCCCCGACAAGAACGCTGCTGACAGCAGCCGCGGCATCGGCAGCGGGGGGGAGGGAGCGTGCGGCAACGGGGGCCCAGACAAGCCACAGGCGCGCGTGTCCATTAAGCCCGGAGCCTGACGGCGGATCCTGGGACTCCTCAGCGCGGACGTTGGGTCGTTGCCGGGCCCGCAGATTAATTAAGAGGGCCCGCCATCTGTCCCCCCAGCCGCTCCGCGTTCGCTTTTTAATTAGAACGGGCAATAAATAGCGCGCAATAATTAAATGGCCAGAGAACAGCCCATTCGTTACGGAATAACAGCGCTCCGCCCGCGCCTCCTCGCGGGGCACAGTGTCCCGCCCGGGTCGGGCCCGCGGAGCCCGTTGTCAGGGCGCACCGGTGTGAGGTGTGCCATCGACGCCTGCTCGATGCTTCCGGGCCTGCTGCTCGAATCGGTCCCCGATATTGCTCGGTTTCACAATTAGGATTGTTGTGTAGGCGAAGTTCGGAGATTGTGTCTCGTATTTTCGCAATGTGTCGTAGAAGGTAGATCGAGTACAACTCTGAAGCAGAACTGCGCGTACAGCATACAAAATACCCGGTGTTCGATGCAGGCATGATGGCGGAATTACCTGCATGCGAACAGGCCTCGGGCACGCTCTAAGCTCGTTTGTGTTTTTGTGTGACTAGTGTGAGATATATTATGCAAGGAAGAAAAACAGGCCTCAAGGAGAGTTTGGGCTGTTCTTTCTTTTTTTCCTACGATGTACGTATTGGCAGTGTGATCGCGGATTTAAATTTAGCTTTTCTTATATAAAATATGCCAGACGCCCGCAGGCGAAACCAATATTGCGTTCAAACGTTTTTGTTTTTATATAGTCGCAATGAAATCCCTGAGAGTCGTTAACGCTGTGGTTTGGGCGAGGTGGTTGTCAGCGGAAATATCGAACTGCTATTCGACCCTGTGTGTTAGCGTTCCGTCTGTAACTGTAACCGCGTCTTGAGGGGACCTTTACTGTCTCGCGCAATATCTGCCTTATTTTTCTCTCGTGACGCGTTCGCAGCAAAACTTGCGTGGAATGGTTTCCAGCCACGCTCCCACTACGTTGCACAAAATACAGACTGACGCGCGTTTCTTCCTCGTCTGACTGTCAAATTGGTCGTACAACAAACTGTCCGCAGACATGCTCTAAGAAGTGCATATCTGTACGAAGCAGACAGCAGGTAACTTTGGTGCAGTTGTCAGCCTTAGGATAGGTGGCGCAATCTACCGCCCATTACAAGGGGTATAGCCATTAACATCCATCCATCCATCCATCCATGCAAACGTGTCTTGTATATCATATTCCTCGAGCCGATATTTGCTTCGCATGAAAGGGTGTGTACACGTTTTGTCTTCGTCGATCCACCGAATAACTCATCACGGGAGGCGGTGAACTAATGTGTTCAGATAACGAAGATTCCTGTGGTGGTAAGCAGACGGGGAAAACAATGCGACTGTTTTGACGGACAACCGGTGTCGCATTTCCGGCTTCTCGTCGGCGCCCTTCCAAACATCGAAGCGTTTGGCGTGCTGCGTGGGAAAGTCAACTCGTGAGCTTGGTCCATCAACCAGTGAAAAAAGAAAATGAAACAATTATCCGTCTTTTTATCCCATAGAGGCATAGGCGCTCTAAATGCGTGACATTTCTACACCAACACGACATTTAACAATAAGGCCTCGTTCGGCCACACCGGGTATGGGTACTACGGGTGCGCAGAATCGGAATTCCCGCGCGATGAACCTTCTGCGCATGTAGAAGGTTCATCGCGCGTCGTTGCTGTGTTGGCGTTGCTGTAAGCACTGCATACGCAGTGCTTACAGCAACGCCACCCGACGGGCGTGACGTTGGACAGTTGAGTTGGCGTATAGATGTCCTCTGTGACTCATGTTGTCACGTGAGCGTCAGAAAAGCGCGTGAGCGTACGTCACGTGACATGATATCTGGTAACGTGACGTCACAATGTTACGGGGTATCACGGCGTTACGTGCCCTTGACGTCGCCTGAAATCAGAACCTCACTTGACGTCATCGAGACGACCCTCGTGGAGCAGACGAACGCGCTAAGGCTGCGTTCACTCTGGCGTTCGAATCGCAACGACGTAACTTGGAAACCGACTCTTAATGTATAAATGATACGTGCATAAAAAATAAAGCAAAAAACACGTACATATGGCAATTTAGTCACCATAACGCAGCCATCAGGCTGGAATAAAAATGTCTCGCCACATTAGGCGAGCGTATGAATGACGCTTGCGCTTCCATCGGGCGGTCGTCGTTCCTAATATCGCCGGTGCGAAGCTCGCGTCTGAGAGGAGGGACGCCGCCCGAGTTTTCATTTCCGACGCCCCTTTGTCGCCTGGGCGCGAAATTGGTTCGGGGGCGAGCCGCGCGAGGCGGGGGGTCCCTTATCGGGGTGCCGCCGCCGCCGGCGCCGCCGCCAGCGGAGCGGTCCTCCGTGTGCGGTACGCGTCGCTCCGGCACGCCGGGGGCCGCACGTGGAACGCTATAGGGTGCATAGATTGCAGAGTGTTTCCAACCGCTCGATCGGGCCTACGCGGTTTATCTGTCGCGTTTGCAAAACGTGTAAAAACACGTTCGAACTCCAACGCCGGCGTTCGTTTTCGAGGAGTGATAGAGAGACAAAGGCTTTGCGTCCACCCACTAATCGTTCCAGTCAAGGCTCGGTGCTCCGACATCTCCCTTCCCTCAGTGGGACGAACGCGGCGATCGTTTGTGAGCGTCTCCAAATCTCCGCCCCCTTTTCTTCCTCGCCACGCGGCGACGCAAACGCACGCCCATTTCCGGCCCGTCGGTACAGGAGGCGTCCGCCATGAAATTGCGAACGCTCTCCATGATTCGAGTCGGTCCCTCTCTTACATCTAGGCACTCTGGGAGACACCCCCGCACCTTGGCCGCACGGCGTTTCACATTGCTGGTAATTAGACGAACGGTTTCGTAGGACAGGCCTCCCCCCGCCGGCGGAGCTAAGGTGGAAAATACGCGCAATCTTTCGCGCGTATCACGCGCCTCATCTTGACGCCGAGGAAAAGAAAGAAGAACCACCGGAGAGAGAGAGAGATACATCCGGGTGGCGTGGTGGAGGTTGGAAATGTCAGATGTAATGGAGTAGTACGCGAGCAGCGTGTTTCAACCGGGAGTCGTTTTGAATCGCGCAGTTAGCGCTGACGACCGGTTGCGTAAAAGTGGTGCGGCTACGAAGCCGAATTCGATGCATTCATTAGAAATATGCGATGGACCACACAGCGTGCCGCAATTGGCAGCAGCACCTGTTGCGTTGTTGAAAGACGTGCTTTCGGAGATTTGCTTTATGGTCCGTGTGCTTTAAGAAGTTCGGTTTTAGTAGAATAGTTGTGAGAGATGTGTAAACAACGCTTATACGCGCTGCCTCTATTGCGTGATACTCCAGGTCCAGCAACTTTTGCTGTTCTGAAGCTCTGCGGCCCTCCGTCTACTTTGCTCAGCGCAGCGCGCTTGTTTCTCTTGTCTCGGAACTGCGAAGGATGGCTACGTTTTAGGAAAGGGATAGGGAACGGAGCGACCGTCGTGTGGACGCGTCGCAGGCCGCAGAAGCGCCCAACATCTCGATACGGCGGTAGCGAAAAAGGTGGGGGCCGAGAGGAAGAGGAGGGGTTACATGTTGCGTCATCATCTTGCCTTCTCGCCCGCGGAGGCGTTGTCGCTTTCTTTCCGCGATTGCGTGGGTTTGTGCGTGCGAACAAGGCCGGACTTCACCCGGAAGGGGCACTTACCGCTACCGCTATAGACAATGGCAATCATGGCGCCTTACTGGTTTCGTATGCGTGCAAGCGTGTGCAGCGTGCGCTTGAACGTAGCTTTGGCAAGCTTGTAAATACACGCACTAGCCCGCACGAACAGACGCCCTGCTTGCAATTGTCTATAAAATAATCGTAGAACACGCGAGAGATGAGCTTGTCCTTGACCAGGTCTGCGCTTCGCCGGAGTGTTCTGGCGCCATGCGGGAAAGCCTTTGTAACGAACACGGTCTGAACGCAGCAGAAGGGAGCGAGCGAGCGCTCATCACAGACTGTTCCTAAGCGCCCTTCGGGGAAGAGGAGTGGGGGGGATTTTTATGAATCAACCAATGAACGAGGTGGGGTGAAAATTTTCACAAAGACATATCTAGGTGGTTAAATTATCATACTCAAATTTTACGAGTGTACAGGTTTTAAGAAGAAAAAACAAGTTTTTGTTTTCCACAGACAGGGAGGAAAACGGCAAAAAAATCGTCAGGGTGACGCCGCTACTCATGGTAAAGCAGACGCTTGTATATGCTGGTTCAGCTTTCACGTTTTTGAGTCATGTTATGCCATTTATGAGTAGTATCGCCCAGCAGGCTAATTTTTGGTGTTTTTAGCTTTGTGCACAGAAAAAAAGCATTTTTTTTTTTTTTTTTTTTAGGGTTAGACTTTTTTCCCCAAACCTACAATTGTAGAATTCGAGTACGATAAATTCACCACCTCAAGGCACCTTTTAAAAAGATTCATTGCACTCAGTTTTATTCGTACGATTTTTTTATCTCTCAAAAACTCCCTGTAGATTAAAAGAAAAGAGCGAGTACGGGAAATTTAAAACGTCTGAGGCAGACAAAATGCCTTAATTGTTAATCATCCCGATTAGGAGTCCGAACATCATGTTAAATGTGTGGTTTTGGACTGTCCGCCTTTAAAATATAAAAGTTGGATTCTACGAACAAATAAAGATTCTACCAATGTCGCTCGAAGGTGAGGCAGTGCATACAAAAGAACATCCGAGAAGGCCTGCGCGCGCATTCGAACCATCCGCCGCGAATGATCTTCCAGACGCGGAGGTGGAGGCAAAAGTTAACCGCAAGACGGGTGACACTTTTCCTCTCCGACTGCATGAAAAATGACGTCGTTAGCGACGTCTTACGCTGGTCTTCTACAACTCCAGTGCAGACTGGATAGAACTCTACGCGCGGCAGAAATAAAACCACGATCGAGTCAGGTTAGCCGAACTCCGAACTTTAGGATCAAACTCTTTGAATATTCGAAGTTTGAGTCACCGGCTAGACTGTACACTCCACACTTGTTCGACCACGAATTCAAACTTTGCGAACCCCAATTTGAAACGCATTGAGGCTGAGGTGAAAAAAAAAGAAAGAAAGAAGAGTAAAGGCTCGAAAAGTGAGAAAAAAGTGAAAAAAGAGGGACACCTGACATCTCAAAGCTGGAATGCCACTGTCCATAAGATAAATGTAAGCAAAAGCACGCGCGTACGTGCACGTATTACGCTGAAAGTGCGCAGTCACAGCTTGTCTGCCGCGTTTCATTGGTTCGTTCGGCCAAAAGCTGGCAGCGTCATGGCGGACCTCCCATTTACCGGGCCAAGAAAGGGAACTGCACAGAACGAATTCCCGAGCCCCATTTAGCTAATATCACTTCGTTTTAATGTAAGATCAGACGCAGCTGGCCCTACGACCCGATGGAAACAATCAAACAACGTTAAAATCGCAACGTCATGGTGGTCGTCAAGTTACTCTACGTCTCTCTTCATCGCTAGTCTAATGACCTACAGGCAAGTAACGCGCTTTTATGCCCGAGTCCCACTGGGGCAGTGGTCTCAAACTCTTTTGAGTATGGGGGCCAGATAGCCCACACCAAAAAGGTCGAAGGGGGGGGGGGGGGGGGGGGGGAGGTCTAAAGATTTCAAAGAAATGAGACCGCTTGCGCTATGCTTTTTATTAACTCACAGTTTTGCCAGTGACACCTTTAGATGTTGTTTGTTTATAGGGCTACTTTGGACCCTGGCCTCATGTGATAACAATATTAAAATGACACCGCGCCACCAACGTGCTGTCATTTGCAACTGAAGAGGAGAGAAAATACACTGTCGTTCCCGTTGCTCAATTCGCTGAGGAATTAACCAAGCTCAACATGTCTCTAAAAAAATCAGGTAATTTAACAGTTTTTTGCTTTTCTGGCGATTTTTATGACACCACTCTGAACAAATACTCGTCTTTTAGTGGTGATATTTTTGAAAGGCGAGGATCCCGAGCTCGTAGCTTTATCTTTGGCAGTTGCTCCTTGTGATCGAGAGTTCGCGGAATTATTGTTCATTACAAAAGGCTGGGAAGCATGAAATAAAGCCAAACAAAGGGCAAATGAACACAGATAAGTATGCACTATGTGAATATGTTAAAAGAGCAGAGCTACTTTTCGAGCGAAAATGAATCGGCGAGAAGAGATATGGCGCATGTTATTTCTAGCGCTCGAGACATGAGCCGAAAGTCGTAGCCGGTTGTCTGCGGACCGCGTTTCAGTGAGTCGCGGGCCGCGTGTTTAAAACACCTGAGCGACAAACAGAAACAAACGACAGCGACAAGCCTCAAACGCATGCAGCATGCTCGCAATGGTACCTTTAGCAGGCGTTTAGTCGTTCGGTGCTCTTGAAGTAAGCGCGAGTGCTTGTAAACCTGCCAAAGATACCCTCGCGTGCATGATGCTCATGTTTGAGCATAGCCTCTTTTATTCTACAAAGCCTGTCAACTCGCGAAAAACCCTTGTTTGTGGCTTGTCGCTGTTGTTTGTTTCTGTTTGTTGCTCTAGTGGGACTCGGGCATCAGCATATATGTTCGCGGTCGACTGCGCTCGGACATTTTAATGAAGTAAATTATAGAGTAATCAAAGCCCGTGAACAAACAACATCTTCTAGAAACTAAAGCCTGGGCGCTTCGTTTTGTTACGTCAATTACATCACTGCTCCTAGGTCAAGCGAGGAAAGCCAGCAAAGCGTTTTTCACCACTGAACATCTGCGACGATGTTGACGAAGCACTCTGAATGGCCTGGGCAAATACTTTTTTTTATGCACCGTTATTTTGGATGCGTTCCGTTTGAGCGTCAAAGATGGAAGTGTGTTATAGGTTGTACCGACTAAATCGTATACAATGTAGTAAAAAGAGGAAATTACGGGACATGACAAGGCAACTTTATCAGACTGCAGGCGGTTCGTAAGTGACGCAAATCCAGACATTAGGTGCGGAATCGGGCAAGGTAGAAAGCCCGTTGGAAATGCGGACACCCGAGTCACCCGACGCTTCCGTGTAGTCACTGCGTCCGTCGGCGACCGGAATCTCTAGTGTTTTCCTATGTGCGAATGTGAGGATCACTACTTTATATGTGTTGTGTGCCGTGGTATATTGGATCCTGAAGAACCGAAAATCCACTACATATTCTTCTTTCCAACCGACGAGCAATGGCGTATCCGATGAATTAAGGCAATTCCAAAGAAAGAAATCTAAGTTACGATCTTTTCAAAGGTATGTTGGCTTGGCAGTTTGTGTTCTACGCTTTTAATTATTTCGGCGCTTTTAATTATTTAAAGAACCATGAACCAACTGGCTCAACTTTCCACTTTGCTGTGTTCTACCCTTGTAATCTTACACTTCCGCATTGCCATTGTATCCGAAGGACAATATTATCGCAAACAACTCCGGAATTTTATTGTAGTCTCAATGAGGGAGGCATGGTAGATATTTTTAGAACGAGTTACCGCTCCCAAATTGTTTTGAAATAATTTGATTCGATTCACTTGCGCAAAATATTTTGCTTTGTGTTCTAGCTTTTGCATTCGACATCACCTACTCTGATTTATCAGCTCTGTCGTCCAAGACTCCTATTCTGACCTACGCAGGTGAACCATAGAGTTATTATAATCTACGCTAGAGCTTCAACTGCCGCTAGTGTCTATGCGACTTCCGGGAGGTAAATTGAAGCAGACAGCCACCAGTCTAATTTTGCGGTGCTCCTGCGCATTCCTATGGGAAAACGCGCGTGCATTTTGACTCTTCGCCCGAAAATAACGTAAAACACTTTGGTTATTTGGGTCGTACCGAATAGTACGTACCTTTATCGACATTGTAAAGGTGTAATTGCTTTAGTTAGCGCATTTTCCTTTATCAGTGAAGGATGTTTAACTTCGCTATATTTCAGACCCAAACCTCTGTTCCACAGCAGGCGTGTAAAAACAAGCGGCGATGCTAAGCAAAATAACAATCGAAATGCATAAAAAATGCGTTCAAGGCTCTCTAGCATTCCGGATCCGGTGACGCTTATGTATTTCTAATATGCTAGTCCTGTCACTATTTGAAAATGACCCCGTCTTGCATCTTTACGAGCGGTTAAAACATTTAAAACGTAAACAATAAATTATGTGGGATATGAAAGGTGTCTTTTTTTTTGTTATTTACTATGCCGGGCAGCCTTTATCGGGCACTTGTTATCAGATATTTCGAGCGTGCGGGTGATGTTTTGAACGTAGAACAAGCACCTTCGCAGAGCAGAAAGAATAAACCAGTACTTGTTGAAAATTCGGACTATATTACGTGGCCTTCAATTTATTCTGATCGTCTGAATGATCCAATGTTACTGCGTAGTTCCTGCCGACTATTTTAGTTTTCAAAAAGTCCTTCGTTCGTTTGGCACATACATCCCCCATGCTGAAAAACGCCGACGTCGTGTTCGCGCTAACAGTGTCTGGCAGTGCACATAAGTGTGCCAAGCCGTTTTAGCACCGAATTGGAAATAAGAACGCCGTAGCTTACCAATTCTTCATTTGCCTGACTGAGTAATGTTCCAAGCTACCTAGTACGCACGAATTATTCGAAATATTTGCTCCTATAATCGAGCACAAGGAGAAAATGTACTCACCTTTTCCTATAGAAATGCATTGCCGGAACTTAACTTTCGACTTTTTGCTCTCTGCTTCAATTTGCCACAGCACCCTAGCGCCATTTTAACTTCTAGCGTGCATTCTAATAACTCTATGAGCTGAATACTTCGCTTCTTTGCTTTGAAGGCACTGAAGTGCGAATACTGCAGAGAGAAGACACTCACGATGCATTGGTTCATCACTTGACAGATGCTTTAATTGGGGAAGGGGGGGGGGTTACACAAAACTGTTCTTTAGTATGGTGATGCACGCTGAAGTTGTCGTCAGCAAGCTTATGTCGCCCCAGCTCATCGCTTAGTTCCTGCGGTTACATCATCAACGAAAAGCTGTCAGGGACGTGGCACTACGTACGCTGGCAGAGTTGGAAGGGTAAGATACTTGTGCAAGCGACCACACACCCCAAGCAGCGATTAAACTCCTCACCCTTGTGGACTGACCTTCTTCTGAACAATACGTGCAAGTGGAAAAATGATGCCTTAGTAGCACAAGAGGTGATTAGTGCATAATACAAGGACGGTTCCAGCTAAAAAGCAAATGTTTGTGTTCGAAAATAACCAACGTTGTTAAAATATACGTATATATATATATTTATATATGGGTGGTTTCATCTCAAATCGTGCAGGCAAAAAGGGTTGAATTTTTAATTTCGATGAAAAAAATATATGTTATGGCGCCGCTTTTAAAAACGCAGTCGCCGCAGACCGCAAGTTCGTCGGATTTTTCGTTCGTGACTTATGAATTTTTAAAGAGGCCGCGGCGAAAAGCAGTGTTTTTCACACCCGTCGTCGGTCGGATGTTTCGCTTGATCTCCCGCCGTGGATTTTCAGTCCACATTATATTATCTTTTTTAAAGCACTCTGTGGACACATTTAAAAGGCTCCAATACCATAAAATAATTTTAGGCGTTTTGCTTTTTTTCTGTAAAAATGTCAAAAACGCCCCCTTGGTCAATTGTTGACGAACTTTGACAATTAATTACTGGCGATCTACTTGGGCTACATCAATACTTTTTATGTCCACGGAGAGCCCCAAACACGTTCTTTATATGTATTATAAAATAACGTGGCTGTATAAAATATTCTTAGCGGTACGTTTACGTTAATGTTATGTGAAAACCAAAAAGTACCATTTTTGAAATTGATTTTCTCAAAAAACCCATTTTTTATTTTTTTTATTTTTTGTTAAAATGTAGATGTGATAGTTTCCTATGCGAAAATCAAGTCTAGAAAGTGTATATTTTGTTTGTATGTTTTATATTTAAGCATCAATATCGTACAAAAACATGTTTTTACGGCACGAAATGGACTTACGAATTGCGCGTCTTCACAAGCTTGGAAATAGTTTTTTTTTATTTTTTTCAACGTTCCCACATAAAAATGAAATACAGTATTTCCACCCTGTTATATTTATTGATTATTTAAATTTTATTATAGGCGGCAAGCTACATTGGGAGGAGTTCCAAAAAGAGAAAGCAACACTTCTTAACAGACCAGCAGGTGTCGTAAATTTTTAACGTGTAGGAGTCGGCAGACGTCGTATTGATTCGGGGCCCTCATTGGCCTGCATGAACGTCCCGCCCTTTCGGAGCCAGCAGATGACCACGACCTTTCGCGCTCGTTGTGTTAGATGGGACGGCCCGTGACAGTAAAGCGAGCAGCGCACCCTGTGTCACGAGGAGTGAAATGGTACGATTGTGTCGTTGACGCAGCGAACAGTGACAGCCACCCAGGAGGAGTCAGTCAGAGTATTGCACAAGGGAAAGCAAAGAAATCGTTGCCTGAAAGGATGAGGACACCATGGCCTTACAATATCGACGGTCAACAACTGTTCTGCCAGCCAAAACAACGCCGCGTGCGCGCTAAAACCGGCGGCGCGGGACAGAAATCCCACAGACGCACCCACGAAGATGGGCCGGTTTCGTTAAGGATGTGGGGAAATTTGAAACCAGCCATCCGTGCATGCATGAAACGATACCGCCTGTTTGCCCCAGCTTCGAGCGCCCTATCCTTACCTTGAAACGGCCGTGCTGTCTCCCTCTCTCTCCCCGGGGAGATCCGATAGCACCGAAGGGTTATCTATTAAACTTGAGGAAGAAAACGAGAAGGGGCTGTTTAAGTTTAATTATCCCCACCAACCGGCTCATTCTGTCCTTATAAAGGGCTATCTCTTTTGGAAACAGCAAAGCCCGGAGACTGACATTAAAACGAGCGTGTTGGTAAATATACTTGTGTTTGTATTGTGCCCGGAGACTAGTTGGGTCGAAGTCAGCCTCCTTGTCAACTATAACCGTTTGTGAAGAGTGGGCTTCTCCCGAGATGAAAAGTCAGCGCCGGCTGACGTGCTCTTTTGAAAAAGGGATGGGGAAAGAGAAAGTTTGAATAACTGCAGAAACTACCTCGAAAGCTCCTCTCCCGATATGAAGCTTCAGGCATAGTCTCGGTTACCTTCTCGCGCATCGCCTGCTCGAATCTATTCTTCACTTTCTTTCGCACAGCCACTGTTCCTCACAGCCGTCGTGGATGTGCGTAACAGAGGAAAAACAGATTCGAGCATCATCTGGACGCCGTCATCCTGCCAGACTTCAGTGTCGTGGGACCGACTCGTGTGTGTTTCTTCGCCCCGCTGAACTTAGTTTCTCGAATGCGTTTTTGAACGTTTTTTTTTCAATGTTTTCTTACTAACTGTTTGTTAGCACTGTTCAGTTGTTGGGTTTATTTTGTCATGGCGTAGCGGCCTAGGCGGTGATGTAGAGAGCGTGTTCGCACGCATTTGGTTGCGTCCCATTTAGGGAATGCCCGGAGGAGCTGGTTTATCTTCTTGCCATGTGCGGCTGAGTTTTCCCGTCTTTATTAAATTATTGATTTTTTTTTTTGTTTTACCTTTACGTGCCGTCGACTTCTTTGTCTGACTCTCCACCAGGCGTGGACCTATCGTCTTGCCACCACTCCAACCTAAATACTTTATTTTTTTAACGCAATTTTCGTTAAGATCGCAGTTGGGCAATTTAATTCCTATTTATTTATTTTTATTTCCTACGCCTCTCCATGACACACTCTCTGTGTGTTGCGGACCGTTTCTGTGTCACCACTTTTGTGTATTACGGAAGTGAAAGGACATTCCCTGGTGACCTGTGCGATGTGCGGTGAACAAACCCCCAGTGTTGAGTTTCGGAAAGAATTGTATATAACATATCGACGTATGTGGTGACTTTCTTTGTCTCAGTAATATGACAGCTAT
The DNA here is from genome assembly GCF_016920785.2 of Ixodes scapularis. Classification (NCBI taxonomy): domain Eukaryota; kingdom Metazoa; phylum Arthropoda; class Arachnida; order Ixodida; family Ixodidae; genus Ixodes; species Ixodes scapularis. Next base: position 107,275,381 of record NW_024609883.1, on the reverse strand, counting down.
TAGCTAGTCGTGCTAGTTTACTGTGAAAGGTTTATAAATCGAAACAATACAACGTCTGTGCCTTTTGGTTATTCAAAGTCTACTAGGCCTTCTGATTTGGTTAGATATGTATCTCGTGGTTCCCGCTCTTATCAAAACATACATAAATATTCAATACCACAAAATTCGTTTATAATTGATTACAAAATGCAGAAGAAAATTCAAGAAAACTTTTTCACAATTCATAGAGACGCATGGGTCGGAATGTCTGACTTGGGTCTTGCAAAACAAAGACGTTTTTTTCCGATATTGAGGCCTAAATATAAAACATACAAACAAAATATACACTTTCTAGACTTGATTTTCGCGTAGAAAACTATCACATCTACATTTTAACAAAAAATAAAAAAAATAAAAAATGGGTTTTTTGAGAAAATCAATTTCAAATATGGTACTTTTTGGTTTTCACATAACATTAACGTAAACGTACCGCAAAGAATATTTTATACAGCCAAGTCATTTTATAATACATATAAAGAACGTGTTTTGGGCTCTCCGTGGACATAAAAATTATTGATGTAACCCAAGTAGATCGCCAGTAATTAATTGTCAAAGTTCGTCAACAATTGACCGAGGGGGCGTTTTTGACATTTTTACAGAAAAAAAGCAAAACGCCTAAAATTATTTTATGGTATTGGAGCCTTTTAAATGTGTCCACAGAGTGCTTTAAAAAAGATAATATAATATGGACTGAAAATCCACGGCGGGAGATCAAGCGAAACATCCGACCCACGACGGGTGTGAAAAACACTGCTTTTCGCCGCGGCCTCTTTAAAAATTCATAAGTCGCGAACAAAAAATCCGACGAACTTGCGGTCTGCGGCGACTGCGTTTTTAAAAACGGCGCGATAACATATATTTTTTTCATCGAAATTAAAAATTCGACCCTTTTTGCCTGCACGATTTGAGATGAAACCACCCATATATATATAGTGAAGAAACCACGACATCTTTGTAGATCCATATACTAAAACCCGAGACGGAGACAAAAAGGAAGTTGTCTCATTAGACGAACTATACATTTTGTCACGTTCATTTATTAGATTATGGCCTGCTGACACCTAGTTGATCAGTCACATTTTTGTGTCGCACTTACTTGGTTCACTCTTTTAAAACTGTATTTTTGAAACAAACGAACGACCGCTTATGTAGCGCACCGTCACTTATGTTTGTAAATTGTTTTAGATACAAAACTTCCTGTCCAACTTGTAGTAAGTGGTCAAGAGCGCACTGTTTTTTTGTGTTTTTTTTTTTATCTTTTAGTGAACCACCTGGAAGGCGTTAGGAATAAAATACTATTTCACATATTTTCTAGTTCTGTGGTAAGCACGGGCGTCAAAAATATGTTTCATATTAAAATGTTTGCTATCGGAGAGCAGTGCTTTGGTTTTATAAATGAGATGGAGCTAAATAATTATGGAGAGGGTGTAGTCGCTTATGCTTATCATTCCTGTTTTCAGTCTTAATTTATTAGCAAACTCTAAAAGTCAGAGTTGCGTATGAACTTCTAATTATAAACGATGTAATTCGATTAATCACGTCGTCGTCACGGACGGGTAAGTGGCATTCGTACAATATTTCCGATCGAAGCTACAGGCCGCTCTGCCAGCGCGTCGGCATGCGGAGCAAGGCCCAGCGCCAAGCCGACTGTCTCTTCTCCGTCGCTGGCCTAGCTACAGTGACGTCTAGAAGCGAGCGCGGCCTTTAGTTTCTAGAAGGTGCGATAGTCGTACCATCGGCGGCCATTGCTTGACACCAGGCAATGCGGAGCGCAAGGTCGTCTGCTTTTCTTTGCAGGGGGTTGTGGTGACGTCAGAACGCCGAGCTCTGATTGGTTCTGCTCGAAGGATAGTGGGTAGACCTCGAGGCAGCTTGCTCTGAAGTCTACCCATTATCCTTCAATCAGAGCCAATCAGAGCTCGCCGTCTTTCTGACGTCACCACAATGCCCTGCGAAAGAAGCAGACGACCTTGCTCTCCGCATACAGGCAAGTCTATGGGAGGAATGACTAAAACTCAACTTTTTGAAGCTTGCGTGAAGTGTCTTGTAAATAAACTTTTATGAGATCTCTCAGGAATAGTAAGACAGAATTTGCGGTCGTCAGTGACTGCTGAGGAGGTTATTATATAACACAAACAACGTGCCAGTCTTTATCGTCTGCTGCCACCGACGGAATTCGTCTGCTCGACTGTTTTGAACCGTTGTCCTAACGTTTCAAAACCCTCGTTTTTGCTTAAACTAACTCGTAACAC